>NC_141695.1:1455026169-1456369574 GCF_964263255.1 Lissotriton vulgaris | reverse complement strand
TATGTAGATATTGAGATTTTTTGGAAACATCGTAATATCCAAAGGGCCCGAGCATTAGTAGATACAGGAGCGGAGGCCACTCTAATTCACGGAAAATCAAAGAAATTTAAAGGACAGTTTTTCACAATTACTGGTTTAGGTGGAAAAGAAACCCCCGCAGTACAAACTACACTTGAAATTAAAATTGGTAGGATTCCTCGTAGAGAATATTCTGTGTTAGTTGTGCCAATTTTGGAGTATATAATTGGAATTGATATTCTAAAAGGAATGACTTTGCATCTAGATGATGGTTGCTATCAATTTGGAACTAGACATTAAATTTCGACCAGACCCGTACGGGTTGGCCGTTTACGGATGCCCCCCATTAAAATTCCTCTAGCCACGAAAGTGGTTTCTCAGAAACAATATCGTATCCCAGGTGGCCATGAAGAAATTAATGCTACAATTCAGGATTTGGTTGACGCAGGAGTTATAACTCCGGTCACATCTGCTTGGAAAAACCCCGTCTGGCCCGTGCGCAAAAGTGATAATTCTTGGCGCATGACCGTTGATTATCGAGAATTGAATAAACATACACCTAAATTGGCTGTTGCAGTACCAGACATTGTCACTTTGATTCAGAGAATTCAGAAGCATCCAGGTATATGGTATGCATCTATTGATATTGCTAATGCTTTCTTTTCAATTCCAATTGCCCCTGAGTGTCAGGAACAATTCAGTTTTACATGGAATGGACGTCAAATGACGTTCCGGAGTCTTCCTCAAGGTTATGTACATAGTCCCATGATTTGTCACCGGCTGGTGGCGGAGCATTTGTCTGAGGTGCCCGTGAATCCACAAATACAGGTTTGTCATTATATTGATGACATTTTGATTCAAGGTGAGACGCAAGATCAGGTACAGTCCCATTTAGATCAGATCCTTGATTGTTTGCGAGCAAAAGGTTGGGAAATTAATCCTGATAAATTACAAGGTCCACCCCAAAATGTAAAATTTTTAGGAATTAATTGGCATGAGGGTCACAGAGAAGTGATCCCACAGGTGAAGCGAAAAATCCTAGATTTTGCAGTTCCAAAGAATAGGAAAGAGGCTCAGAGTTTCATTGGTTTGTTTGGCTTTTGGCGTCAGCACATTCCCCATTTGAGTCAGATTTTGGCTCCGTTATATCGAGTCACTCGTAAAAAGAATGCGTTTGAATGGGGTGAATCACAACAGAATGCTTTTAATTTGGAGAAAGAAGCAATTCAGTACGCCTTGGATTTGTGGCCGGTGGGCGAAGGTGATGTGGATTTGAATGTGTCTGTGGAAGGTCCGTATGCAAATTGGAGTCTGTGGCAAAAGCAGGGCAGACAAAAAGTACCATTAGGTTTTTGGACTAAAAAGTTACCTGAGGCCGGTGAGCGTTATACACCTTTTGAAAAACAATTACTTGTATGTTACTGGGCTCTGGTGGATACCGAGCAATTGACCCTAGGCCATGCTGTGATTTTGAGACCTGAAATTCCTATTATGCAGTGGGTTTTGAGTTCGCCGAAATCCCATCGAATTGGACATGCTCAAGAGGCGAGCGTGATTAAATGGAAATGGTACATTCAGGACAGGGCACGTGTGGGTCCGAAAGGTGTGGCAGTTTTGCATGAACGAGTGGCGCAGGCGCCCTCAAACGAGACTGGAAGTGATTGTTCCGTACCCGTAGTGCAGGAATATCCCGTCAAGTGGGGTAAATCATTTGATGATTTGTCCGTGGAGGATAGAAAACATGTGTGGTTTACGGATGGTTCAGCGAGGTTCATTGGTGAGAAACGACATTGGAAAGCTGTATCTTACAACCCAATCACGCAGAAATTATTGAGTACAACTGGTGATGGTAAGAGTAGTCAATATGCTGAACTTTATGCAGTTTACCAGGTTTTGAAACAGGAATTGCCTGGCACATGTCATATTTTCACTGATTCCTGGTCCACTGCTAATGGACTGGCGGTATGGTTACCAACATGGCATTCTCATAATTGGGAATTGCATTCAAAAGAATTGTGGGGAAAAGAATTATGGCAAGAAATTTGGGAGTTGCTCCCACAGAGTACTGTGACAATCTTTCACGTGGATGCTCACACTCCGATAGACTCCCTTGATAAATTCTTTCATAACATTGCAGATGAGAAATCTAAAATTGCTGAGGCAGTGGTGGACATGCAAGATTCTGATTTGGCGGGATTGGCGAAATGGGCCCACCAGAAAACGGGACATTTTGGAGAGAAAGCCACTAGCAGGTGGGCTGCCGATCGAGGAATTTATATTCCTTTTTCTTTGATTAAAGATGTCATTTTGCATTGTCCCATTTGCCAGCATTCTAGAAAGAAGCAAGTGCCTCAAATTGTTCGAGGCCAGTTACATCGAGGAAAATTGCCCGCTCAAATTTGGCAGATTGATTATATTGGCCCGCTCCCTATGAGCAAAAATTGTCAGTATGTGTGTACAGTTGTTGATACTTACAGTGGCCTTTTGGTCGCTTTCCCTTGCAAGAACGCTACCCAAGTGAATACCATTAAGACCCTGGAGTTGCTTATTTTGTATTATGGTGTTCCATTCCAAATTCAATCTGATAATGCATCCCATTTTCGTGGAAGATTGGTACAGGAATTTTGTGTGGAAAATAACGCCGAATGGGTGTTTCACATTCCATATTATCCACAAGCTTCGGGACTGATTGAGAGAATGAATGGTTTGCTGAAGGAACAATTGCGTAAATTGACTGATGATCATTATAAAAATTGGAGAGACTTTTTGTTTCAGGCATTATTAATTTTAAATAATCGCCCTTTGTTACATGCTGAATCCCCTTTGATGCGTTTGTTTCCTCCAAATGTTGATGTAAAGCCTAATTCCTTGTCTAACACTGTTATGTATTGGGAGATTACCCCCGGAGCTTTGGCTCCATGTAGAGCGACCCCAGGTTCCGCAGGCTTAGACCTGCATGCTGTAAATGATGCAAATTTAAAAGGAAAAGATCGAATCATTGTTGAAACTGGCATTGGTATCTGTATACCTGCCGGTAGTTTTGGATTAATTGCTCCCAGATCAGGCCTTGCCCTGAAAGGTATTCAAGTACTCGGAGGAGTAATTGACAGTGATTATCAGGGAGAGATTAAAGTTCTCTTGCTTAATAGCAGTGAGACTGACCTATTGATTAAAAAGTGTGACCGTGTTGCCCAGTTACTGATTATGCCTGTCTTCAGTGGTGAGATTAAGAAAGGCTCTGCCCCAACGTTGCTAACTGTGCGAGGACAAAAAGGCTTCGGATCGACTGATCTTCCTGGAGCTAAAATATGGGTGCAATCGCCTAAAAGTCCCCCTGAACAGGCTGATATTATTGCAACCGGTCATGACAACACCGTTCTGGTGATGAGGCCAGGGAAAGATAGCTGGGAAGCTGTCCCAGCTGATAAATGTTACCTACGAGAATGATTAAGGCCTGTGTTTGTATTCTTACAGATCATTCTCTGGACTGCTGCTGCAGGATGTGTTGGCGTTGGACTCCTTTTGGCCTGCTACGCCGGGAGAGGAGAGAACCCACCGACTTCGGTTGATTGGAAAACCCGAGTTCCACGTTCCTTTGCCGCATGGGACTCCTCCGCCAATTTCTGAATAACTCTGGCTAAGAGAGTGACAAACTCTCCACATTTCTGTCTTACTCCCATGCGGTCTGTGACTGACATTTTGGCGACCTGTTTGGTTGCCGTCCCAGCATCTACTGAGACTTTACGTATATTTTTAATATTTCACATGCTCGACCAAATATTATTCTGGGCGATTTCGCGGCCCATGAATTTTGTCCCTTATGTACTGTTCTTCCCGATCTCGATACTCCTATTCATTCCCAAATCACAACTTACAATGTCACACCAGGTGATTTATGTTTTATTATGACATGTGATCCCAAGGCTATCACCGAATGCCTTAAACTAAAAATTCAGGCTGCTACTTCCTTTTCAGCTCATCAACGATTGCTGTGTTTAAAGAGACTTCCAAATTCATGTATTTCCGTGAAGAACAAGATGACATGTAAACGTCTGTTAGTTACCCCTAGTTATTATCGCTCAATGTTATTGCCTTCTGGCTGGCTCTTTTCGTGCGGGAATTCATCTTGGCCCTATATTCCCGCAAATATTTCCGGTGGTCCATGTGCTATCACTAGATTAAGTTTATTAATGTTTTCTTCACATCCTAGTTCACATTCCCGTATGGTGCGAGATTCGATGTCATTACATGAAGACTGTGATTCCTCTGTTCACCTTTATTCCAAATCGGAATACCTTGGTTTAGCTTTTTCTATTATTGGAGTCCCTGCATTGGCCGTTTATAATGCCAAGACAATCGGCAAGATGGCCTGCTGGATGGTTAAATCCATCAATCAAACCTCTACTGTATTATCTGACCTGTTATTAGATGCCCAGGGTGAACGTAGAGCTATTTTGCAGAATCGCGCAGCAATTGATTACCTTTTGTTAAAACATGGACATGAGTGTTCCGATTTTGAGGGCTTATGCTGTTTTAATTTGTCTGACCATTCTAAATCAATCCAAGCCCATATTGACAAACTCCACGACTTGACTGCAGAGATTAGACAGCATATTAATCAGGGCTTATTCGACTGGCTCTTTAATTGGGTACCTGACTTGCATTTTTTACGACAGATTTTAGGGGGAATTATTGTTGCCATTTGTATCTTAGTAGCTGTCTGTTGCTTTATTCAGTGCATTCCTTCCCTGCTCCAATTTTGTAGACTTAGCAAACGACATAGATCAGTTAATTTTGTTTCCTATTATTCTTCTACTGATGTGAGTTCCATATAGAATATAGTTAATAGACTGGAGTCAAGGGGTGTAATGTAATGGCTGACTTTTCCTGGCTCCTTTTAGAGGGAGAATGATGGAGAGTGACTCCAGTCTATCATCTTTATAGCATAGGGATTAGGACTATAGATAGGACCTCTGTCTTTTACATAGTAGGGTATTTTCGTGCCCCTTTTTGTAGAGTAGGGCTTATGAATTCAAGCTAGGGGATAAATATATGAGTATTAATCATGATCTGTCCTTTTACTAGCGTGTTAGGATATTTTCCATGGAGTTATGCGTATTGTGGGCCCTGTAGGCCTTAAACGGGACAGACTCCATCTTGCCCTCTGCCTGGTAGCTTGAGAGGCCTTCTAGGTCAAGTGTAATGTTTTAGTTTCAAGCTGTTGTTCGCTTGGAGAGAACCGGCTCAGGCTGGCCCTTATCGAAGGAATGTATTTTTCTCCACTCCGAAGACACAACTTCAGGCCGGCCGGCTGGGAACGTGTCCTTGGTACGGGGAGGTACAAGAATTTGGTGGGCGGCAGGTTACTGGCCGTAGCTTTCCATGAAGGAACATGCTTTGATATTAGCGAAGGTGTTAGTGAGTCGAGAGTTAGTTCTGTAGGCGGCAGCTAGCCGTTAGCATCTCTGCCATTAATTATTTCATGGCGGACAGTCGCCATCTTTGAAGTCTGAGAAAGATTTAAGACCGAGACTCTTTGAGAAAGACTGAAGGAGAATTAGAGCGGAGCGCACTGAAACAGAGAGAGAGAGAGATACGGTAGCTAATAACCAGCAAGGTTCCAGTGACTTGGAGGGAAGCAGACGAGATTGAGCCTAGCGGTGCAGACGTGTACTTGTGACGGCTGGGGTGTGACTGCGAGACGAGCCAAGACACAGAGACGAGAAGGGAACCTAGATGACTGCCGAGTCCCGACTTCACATTAATAAGGTGACCTCCGCCCTTTCCGTAATGAGCGCGCATTCTAATCTTTACCTTTTTCTTTGCAGAATCTGTGTTGCATAGTATTGTGTTATATGTTTATTGACAATAAATAACCTAGTTCTTAGTGAACTGATATGTGCCGTGTATTCTTGTTCAATCCTGGTAAACGCAGTTTCTAGTTGGTGATTGTTTATGTGAACGGATGTGTAATCCCGATCAGGTAAGTGGTGATCAAATAAATAGGAAGCGAGTGGACCTTTGATGCCAAGAATAAGAGGTACATCATACTATTCGGAAACCGTACTAAATTCTATTAGTTTATCCCAAGTAGACAAATGAGAAATTGTTCCGACAGGTGCTCATAGGAAAGTGGTCGTCGTTGATATACGGCGTTAATGAGAGCGCTGGGGTGGATTACCAGCGTGGAGGTTCGCTGGATTGTGAACCGTGTGTAAATGAGAGCATTGGGGAGGATTACCAACGTGGAGATCTGCCGGATTGTAGATCATTTGGAAAAGAGAGCATTGGGTTCTGCAGGCCCGTGTGTAGACACGCCGGATTGTGTGTCACATCTGCCCTGGGGTAGATCAGTCTGGGTCTGAGAGGCCGCGAGACTAACCGATGTGAATAAGATATGGTAGAAAACCTATGCATGTTTATTGCTATTTCCCCATCCTTAGGTACGACTTGTACATATATATATATCTATATCCATTGTGAATACGTTCTAAGGAGGGAGGTGAGTACGTTCTGGCTGGGTTAGAGGGGCCCCCTGGGGCTGAGCAGAAAATCTGGCCATTACAAGGACAGAGTAGTAAACCCATTGTCAACTACAGAGAGAGCTTTCTCCAAGTTAATACGATCAATTCTCGTATTCTTCCTGCAGTTTCTAATTGTGTTATTTTCCAAACCTCGTTGTAAGCAGCATATATACCGGTGTATCTGAAACATTTTTGCAGTGGTTTGTGAAGTTCCAATAAGAAATCTCGCAAATCATTGCTTTCTTTCAGTAAAGTCAAGTGTTGTTTAATTTCTGGAATTGTAGAAGTTTTCCGCAATTCAAGGCATAGTTTCCCTACACTATATGTTGTTACTATCCCTGGATGATGTCTCTGGGAGTATCTTGGATCTGGCCTGTTAAGAATTAAACCCTGTGTTTTGTTCAGGAATCTATCTTGACAGTTATTGGTGTCTGCGGGCCAGATTAACCATTTTTTCCAATTAGGACTAGTTCTGTTCAATTTGAAAACATATTGTACGTCTATCTCCCCTTCTGTAGTTTTGTTATTTTCAGGTATGGGCTTTGGTATAGATGGTTTATTTAAATCTTTTATTTTTGCTATGCCAAGACAAGAGGTTTGTTGCACAGTGTCATTTACAAACATTATTTGTTCAGGTATAATGCAGACTCTGAATAAAGCTTCCAGACCTTGCACCTGCCATTCTTTCGTGCCCCAGACAGTGTTTGTCTCGATGTTGTCTTTCCAGAAGTCGTAACCCAGTGTGGCCAACTTAGCATAAAAGTTTGCAGAATATATTTGTTTGGTATTGGTCAACATTGTTTTCAATCCTGTCTTATTTATATTTTTGAAATAAAATGTTTCTGGATCTGTAACCTTAAACCCTGAAAAGTAAGGAAACATTTCATAAAATGTTTTAGAGCTGTCTTTTTGTGGTGTTGGACAATGTTCCCATTGATTATACATAAAAACATTTCTCGGGCTTGCAGATTTGTGAAAATAGTGATGACCAAAATTGTTAAAACAATACATTTGTTCATAGTCTGATGACCCTTCTAAATAGTCATGTTCAGTATATTTCGCAGACATTTCTAAATGTGACATCCTATTATTAATTGTCTCAAAGTCACAATCATCAGAGAATCTGCTGGGTGTTACAAAGTCATTCACAGAAACCTTGAACTGATGTAGAATCCTCAGCATCTCTACCGGGCCATAGATATCATAATCTGGTCTATCCCATACTATACCTCCAGGTATAGGGATGGCTGTGATGTTTACTGATGCCAGTGATTTGTGCGGTTTTAGGACCAAGTTGATTTTATGGCTTGCTGTGTCCATTGTACTGTATTTTCCATCTATCATTTGCCCCAGGCTTAAAACCAATATTAGCCAGAGCAGGAGGAAAACGGCACCTAAACCAATCCAATCCAAAATTCTGTCCATGGTGAAACCAGATATATTTTTTCAAGTTCATGAAAAAGTTCTGTTGTTTTTTCTTTGAGAGATTTCTTTGTTATCAACGTTGATGAAATATCCAGATGCAGTTCTGTCAATTGTTTTAATGGCATCGGGGTTTGTTGAAATTGCTGGAACTGATTTCTCCTTTGTCATGTTAGTTTATTCAGGAGCCACATCATTGTAGACTGGTGTTTCTGGTCGAACAGATATTTAGGTCTCAAGAGGTACGAGTTCCATTGCTTTGTTGCACAGTCCTTCTTTTCTTACTGCAGGTTTATCAAAGGTGATAAGTCTTTCAGTTTGAACCTCTTGGATTGTAGCAAGATTTGCCTGTTTGCTGCATCTTGGGAGTCCACTTGGCCTACTACTTATTATTGGCCACATGTTGTGGTTTTACCAGATCAATGGACATGACTCTGTTCTCCTTATTACCAGTAAGGGGCGGTAGTACTACTGATCTTGTTCCTTGGATTGCTAAGACAGGTACTGCTTTTCTGTAAGAAGGCCCAAATTCCTTCTTTACCGCTATCTTTTCCATGACTAGATCCCCAATCTTTGGAATCCAGACAGGTCTTGCTGGGATAGGTGGTTTATCTTAAGTGGCTGTTGGCTTTTGTGTTGTGTTACTCAGACTTCTTCTTGTTTCATGTAAGTCCTGTAAGACAGCCAAACGATCTTTGACATCAAAGGGTTTCTGTTTTACCACTTAAGTCTGACAATCGAGATCCTCGATTATCATTCTAGTACCAAATAGTAGCTCATAAGGAGTGATTCCCCCCAGAGAATTTCTTGGTAGATTGTTAAGACTACGTTGGACACTTATTAGATTTGTGACCCACCCATCACCCAAACCTAATACCTTTGCTTTTATGGATTTCTTTATGTCACGTTTTTTTCTTTCCACTACCGCATTACCCTCAGGATGAAAGGGACTAGAATACTGCAATGCAACACCCAAACTAACCATGGCCTTTTATAAGCTCGAGAGCTAAACGCAGGATCCTGATCAGAATGTAGCGTGCCTATTGCGTATGTGCCGATAAAGACTCGTAAATTATTTATAACAGTTCTGGCGTCAGCCGAGCGCTGGGGCCATAACCAAATAAATCTCGTCCTAGTAATTGTGGGACCGCATTTTTCTGTAGGGACGCCTGCGGGTAGATAGCCTAATGCTGTCTAACAGAGGTGTCTGTATCTGGCTTGTTACTCTGTAGTCAGGTGTCTGGGGCGGTTCATTAATGCGATCTCTATTGCAGTCTGGGCAATTATTTGCTAAATTGTATACAGCAACTCCCAGTCTCGGCCACCAGTACATTTTTTCTAACTCTATTAAAGATTTCAAGATCCCTTGATGTCTCAGACCCTCTCCCATGTGTGCTTCTTGAATCAAGAAAACTCTCTGCTTCCTGTTTGGAATTACTCTGTCCCCCATTCCACAGATTTGAGCAAGAGGAACGGAGTTTGCATCAATTATATATGTATTTCCGAGTGGATAGTTTAGAGGTAACACTGCTTGATTGCCATCCATTGAGGCTTTTTGAGCGTTTAATTGTAGCTATGGAAGCTGCTTGCACAGCTGACTTCACGGCTTCA
Organism: Lissotriton vulgaris; assembly: GCF_964263255.1. Classification (NCBI taxonomy): domain Eukaryota; kingdom Metazoa; phylum Chordata; class Amphibia; order Caudata; family Salamandridae; genus Lissotriton; species Lissotriton vulgaris. The sequence continues at coordinate 1,456,359,999 of NC_141695.1, read as the reverse complement.
TCAGCCAATGAATTCCCTGCAACGTGAACGCCATCACGCTGATGACTCAGTGTATGTATCCCCTGAGTCTTTTGTAGTTCTTTCTGCAAAAGAACTACTTGTTCCCAAAGCAACTTATGCTTGATTGTGCCACCTTTAGCGTCTTTGAATCCGTTTTAAACCCAGTTATGCAGATTATCATTGTAAGATTGGACGCAGTAATACGAATCGCACACTATAAGTGGGGGGAATTCGCGATCAGTATTTTCAAGCGCCATCTTGAAAGCCTGTAGTTCAGCTCGCTGAGCTCTACAGTCTTCGAGTGATTGAGTTTTTGTGACTATAGGTCTAAATTTGCCTTCACGCCAGCGACCTTTAACAATCATGCATGCAGCACTATAGGCTTGTTTACCCCCAATTGCGGGCTGTGCTGATTCATCTGTATATATTGTACAGCCATAATGTTCAAGAGGAAGAATTTCCGTCGGGGAGAACATTCGTGCTCATATTGGAGAAATTCTTGTGTCTTTAGACTAGGGTCAAAAAAGTATTGAACGTCTGTTGCAGCAAGAGAGTTAACCCATTGTATCCATCTCAGATGTAGAGCTTTTGAATTAGGAATGCTTGCTCTTGTCACTGCCTCTAAGGCAGGTACAGGTGTAATGATCATTATGCGTTTACCCTGCGCGAGAGCTCTCTCTTTTGCTACAGCAGTTTGAACCGTGTCAGAATTTTCTCTGTAGAAGTGAACTTCATTTCTACTTGTGTGTACAAGTGTGATTTGTAAGCTATTGGTACCGTTTCTCCTTCATTAAAGGTTAGGTACGTAAATCTGCATCTTCCAGGGATGATTCGGATTACAAGGTTACGCTCGTTTTCGCGTGTGTCTAGTTTAGTTTTTGCTAACATGTCTGTTTGGACTGAATGCAAAATTTCTGTGTGTGTTTGAGTCCAATGTGTTGGTTTAAAATCAGGTTTGATTAATTCGTAGAGAAGTTTAACCCTCTCTGCGTAATTCAGAACGTAAGTTCTTCCAAAATTCAGGAAACCTAGCATTGATTGTACATTTTTCAGCGTTTTTGGGGGTTGGAGCAGCGCACATTTCTCTATAAAGTTTGCTGCTAGGCTTGTGCCTTCACTTGATAACTCATATCCCAAGAATATGACATTGAGGTGGGCAATTCTTGATTTTTTTAAATTGAATTTATACCCCTCAGAACCGAACCCAAGTATTATGGTGTTCACTCTTTTCAAGTGTTTGTCCAAGTCGTCATCCGTAAGATAGATGTCATTGACATGAGATAATGCCTCATCATCGTACGTTTGGAGTAACTCCATTACTCTTGCTGAAAATAACCCTGGGCTATTCTTGAATCCTTGGGGGAGATGAGAAAATTGTCGCTGTGTCCCCAATATTGAGAAAGTGGTCAAATGCCTGCTTTCTGGTGCAATATTTTGACAGAATAATCCATTTGAAATATCTAATGTGGTTTTTATATTTTTTGCGCACAGTGTTATTCATCAGTGCTGCACTGTGTGAGTTTTGTACTGAAAATGTTTTGCAACAAGAGTTTAAGTGTCTGTAATCCAATACTAGACAATATGAATTGTCTGGTTTGAATACAGGAAACAAAGGATTGTTCATAGATGAGGTGCATGTTTCATTCACCCCTTGGTATTCAAGTTGATTTAAAACCTCCCTGACCTGTTTTTTAGCTTCATGCTTAACTGGGTACTGCCTTTCTGCAGTGGCTGGTTTTTCAACTGGATTTCATGGTGAGGAGAATCCTCATCCCATCCTGCGTGATTTTTATATAATGCTGGAGCTTGGGCTACTGCCCATTTTCTGGCATATGTATATTTTGTATGAATTAGAATGTGATTTGAGAAGGCTGGCATAATTATCTCTTCGCCATGTGGGCACTCCGTGACAAATTCAGGTGGCCAGTCTTGTTCAGCTAGAAGGATGTCATAGCCCTTAGAGAGCTTCTCCCAAAAGAGTGCTCTTATTTTTCTAGTTATATCCCCCTCCATCCGGAGTGTTACTTCATATAACTTATCATGTATACTAACCCTGGTCTCTGCAGTTTCAACCTGAATGCATTCATTCAAGTCCACTGTCTCCAGATGATCCTTCAGGATCTTGCGAACTATGGTTACTTCTGCTGCGCTGTCTAGCATTGTCTGAGCTCATTCCCCGTTCTTGAGTTGTGTCCTCAAGATCCTCGGCATGTCTGACTTTTATGCTTGCTACCTTCTTTATGGAAAACTGAGCTTTTTTATTTTGTGAACGGATTCCTTGTCTTTGGACTTGACGTGTTCTTCCTTGTGTTCTGACCGTCCTCTTCTTTCCGATTTCTGCGAGGAAGTCTGAAAAGATCGAGAGGGATGTGTATCATTATCTTGATAACTATCAGGTTTTTTCAAATTATCCCTATTCCTAAGATTAAATCTTTTTTCAGAGGGCTCCCTTCGGGGAGACTTGTCTCTCTGTTGGGGAGATCTTCCTCTAGGTTGACAATATTTTTCTCTACGAAGAGTTTGTTTATTACTCTCCCAGTTAATTTTTGGAGTAGTGAGATTATTCTTAATAAATGTTTTTTCAGGATTTTCAGTTAGTTGGGGCTTCAATGGTTTTCCACACAAATTATCTCTACCTAATTCTTCATATGATTTTTCAATAATTCTTGCAAGCTCATAAGGTTGGTCTGCTATATCTTTTTCTTTTAACTTCTGGCAGCAGGTTGGACTGTCAATTGAACTATTTGTCTATATGCTTTTGTTAATTGTTTTAGCTCAGCTAAAAGTTCTCTGTCTGACATTTCTTCAATGTCAGGATGTGGTGTATAGCTGGCTAGAACCGGCCATGTAGCTCCTGGTCTACCTAGTGAACCAAGCCTGGTAATGTGATTTTGATGTTTTAGGGCGCCTTTAAACCAGAGCAGATGCTCTTGGTAAGTTAATGGAATTTCTACGTCCTCGAAAGGAACGTATTTCGCTGGAGGTTCCTCTGCTTTGTAGTAGTGGAACTCCTGTGTTACTGGATTTGTTTGTGGAAAAGTAATCCATGAATAGAATACATCTGTCTGCCGATATTCATGTGCCTCTATCACAAATATAACTTTACCACCTCTCAATGATACCCTATTTTCTGTAAGTTTTATAGTTACAGTTTTCCTTATATTTGCCGGGATGAATATAGCAATCGGGTCATTTTGTTGGAGAGCTGTGTCATCTAAGACTGTTTGAGCTGCTATTCTAGCTCTCTTCCTTTCGTCTTCACTCATCGACATTTTTATTTACTAAAAGTTCTGCAGAACAATTTTCAAGGAAACAAAGATTAGGTGCACAATATTTTGGAACACTTTATCCTTCAACGTTGACTAAACCAAAAACTAATACATAGGATTCTCGTCCTACTAAGTTTTGGTGGGTATTATGCCCTTTCACCCACTCCAGATGTCTATAGGAGTTTTTTCGGGAAAGAGGGGTCTGTGTGAAAAGCACGACTGAGTAACTCTAGAATCTAGCGTTAAATTATCACCTTACCAAATGTTGGGCGCCATGTAGTGTAGTTCCTATATTCCCAATAGGCTCTGCGCATTGGAATAATATATCCTGTAGTTTAGACATAGGACTGAGGTCTACTAGGTCTCTACCGGCTATATTAGACTTAATTGTGAGTGCCAGCTAGCTCAGAGGTCACTAGAAACTTTCTTGAATAAACAAGAAGGGATTAGTTTCTGACAACCGCATAAAACATGACATCTTTGTTTCCCAAGAATAAGAAATAAAATCTCTAGAGTCGTGGAAACAATAGATAACTGTTTCACTCAGTCAATCGAGCATGCTTAGTTTCACCAGAGGTGCAAGAGAAATAGAGAGACTGGCGTTTTCAATAAAAAGGTATTTATTGAACAGTCTTCTTTCACAAGCATTGAAAATTAACTACTACAATAGTAATACTTACTATGAGGTACAATGCATATAATACGAACAGTATTATAAAGTAGTACTGTAAAAGCATGATATGGTTTCTAAGCCATAAAGTGTATAACATGTATAAAATACATAAAATACATACAGTGATAAAAGGATGACTAAAATACTCAACTGGTGCTTCTAGAATACGCCTACCCCGGTGTACCTAACTTAAATCTGGTAAGAGGGAGGGAGTATAAGAGGAGGAGTTTAATTCTAGGAGTTCTATGCCAGGAACCTGATTCCAATAATTCTCTTAGAGGTCTAATCAGCTCCGTACCTTTGTTCTAGAATGAAGGAGATCTTGTATCTCGTTTTTGGGACTCGATTTCCCAAATACCCGCAAGGGTAGTCTGGAAACACTGGAGCTGGATTTCTCGGCAGGAGAAATGACAGAGTCTCGCAGTGCGTCTGCTGGGGGGTCGGCTTCCTTCGGCACTTGCTGCTGCAGGGCGTCGGGCAAGTAGATAGTCGATCTGCTCCAAACCACTGTGTGTTTGTTTAGGCAAATCAAGGAATATTTATACTTAGAAGGTGCCGAGTTTGACGCATGGTTGGACTTAATAACGTCACTCAAAGGCTCATTTTTTGGAAAACGCCGGGAGTTCTAGGAGAACTTAATATTCAAGCAGGGGGATGTCTCGAGCTGCTAAAGACGGGTTTTTCCAAGAAAACGTTGTTAATTCTTGGAGCTTAGTGGAAGTATCCATGCCGTATTTGGGCTGTATGGTTTAGGCTAAATATGGTAATGATATCTATGCCTATATAAGGAAATGATAAAGTATACCTATATAAGGGCATGAATCAGGAAATTTATACTAGGGTCTGAGATTCATTTACAGCAAAGCAGTGACTACTTAAGACACGATTGCATGTGACTGTGCAAAAGCCGGAAATTAACTGCAAGCAGCCATTACACCCAAGAGGAAGGAGCGGACAGCTCTGAAACGCGTTGGTGAAAGGCTGCAAATGACGGATGAAATGTCACTTTCAAGCATGAAATAAAAGTGCGGTCACATACCTGCTGCTGTTGATTCCTTCTTTGCTGCAGGGCACTTTGGAAAACAAAATTTACAAGATGACATTGGTTGTGAAGGAAGCACCACATGGTTAATGAGGAGGGAGCCGCTGGAGTATGAGGCCATCACATCAGGAACTTTCCAAGTTGTAATTGATGGCACAGCAGCGCGCAAACAAATGAAGGGAAGCAGATCATACCGGCGCACACTGGAGTGCCTTTTTATGTCACAGGGAATCCACTAACCACTGTGAACCCTTTTAATGATATGGCAAGCTTGCAGGACCCACTGTGGGTGAAAGTCGGCAGGTCAATTACCATAAGTCCCATAATGCACTGTAAGGAAATCGAGCTACTAAGCGGTGACTACTTAAAACACGATTGCATGTGACTGTGCGAAAGCCGGAAATTAACTGCAAGCAGCCATTACACCCGAGAGGAAGGAGCGGACAGCTCTGAAACGTGTTGGTGAAAGGCTACAAATGACGGATGAAATGTCACTTTCAAGCATGAAATAAAAATATGGTCACATACCTGCTGCTGTCGAGTGCTTCTTTGCTGCAGGGCACTTTGAAAAACTATATATATATATATATATATATATATATATATATATATATATATATATATATATTCACTGAAAAAACCATAGGTTTCACACCAGTTATAGTTAGGAATTAGCATTTAAAAAACCTATGAAATTCACTGAAAAAACCATAGGTTTCACACCAGTTATAGTTAGGAATTAGCATTTAAAAAACCTATTAAATTCACTGAAAAAACCATAGGTTTCACACCAGTTATAGTTAGCTGGAAATTTTACTGATATAAAACCATTGAAATTCCCACGTTATAGTTAGTCGGACTCACTATAACTTGCGCGTGCAATGCACTGCTGATGACATCACATATTACATCACTCATGACATGGTCAGTGACATCACTTATGACACCATCCAGTGAATGTGTGTCTTTCTGAAAAATAAATATTAGTGAGTTATGTTTAAATATTTAAATTCATTTATTAGTGTTTCACTTTGTGTATAAGTGGCTACATGTGTTGGTAAGTAGCTACATGCGTATGTATATGGGTTATTAGATGTTTCTCTTAGTATCAGTATGAGTGTCTATATGGTTTGGTGGGGGTATTACTTAGCACATAGATGCATGAGTGACTGACTCGCTGTTTGTATGTGTTTTGAAGACAGCATATGTGCAGGACTGTATGGATGGATGAGTGTGTATATGTGTTTGTTAGTGAGTGAATGACTGTCTCACTAGTGTCTTTATCAGTAACTACATATGTTTTAATCTAGTATATGTGAATATTGATGTATATAAGTGAGTATATGTGAGAGTAAGAGATTGTAAGAGTTCCTGTTTAAATAAGTATGTGTTTCTATAAGTGATTGTTTAAGTGAATAAATATGTGTAATTTTCAATACAAGTAAGGTGGAAGTGTGTGTATAACTCTATATTCAAATAAATGGATGTTCAATAGTTTATTTGCACGTGTGAGTATGTGTGTGAGTAACTTTTGGATGACTGTCGGTGTGTAACAGGATGTATAGGTGTATCACTTCATATGATAAGTGAGTATATGTATGAGTGACTATATAGAACTGTTGGTGAATGACTGGATGTGCATATAGATGGTGGAAGTACAGAATTGCTTGTTGTAACTGATATAGGTATATCCACTTTTTGGAAAATATTAGTTTCTATTTTTGAATATGTGTTTCAAGGGTTACATTATAGTGAAAGAAGGTCTGTCACTGTGTCACAAGGATGGTGTCATCAGTGATGTCATGACTGATGTCACTGACCATGTCATGAGTGATGTAATATGTGATGTCATCAGCAGTGCATTGCACGCGCAAGTTATAGTGAGTCCGACTAACTATAACGTGGGAATTTCAATGGTTTTATATCAGTAAAATTTCCAGCTAACTATAACTGGTGTGAAACCTATGGTTTTTTCAGTGAATTTAATAGGTTTTTTAAATGCTAATTCCTAACTATAACTGGTGTGAAACCTATGGTTTTTTCAGTGAATTTCATAGGTTTTTTAAATGCTAATTCCTAACTATAACTGGTGTGAAACCTATGGTTTTTTCAGTGAATTTCATAGGTTTTTTAAATGCTAATTCCTTACTTTTTATTCATACTCATACCTATGTGTTTTTTAGTGAATTGCTAAAGTATGTTTTTGTAAAAATGAACACTAAATGTATATTGAGATAATATTTTTAATTTACAATATTTTTTTTATATTTCGCTTTCGGTGCGCGCACGGGTGCGCGTACCGTCAGCGCACTCACAAAAAAAAGAAAAAAAAAATGAAGGAGGGACTAAGTAATAGATAGTAAGACAGATAAAAAGTGTAAAAGGAAGTAACTGAGAAAAGAAAAATGAATAAGGGAGCAAAAGAAAGAAGAAATAGGAAGAAGACTAAAGCAGAGGTTAAGGGAGATTGTAAATGGATGTTGAAAGTAAAAAGAAGGACAGTTAAGTATGGGAATGACAGGTAGTGACGGAATCAGAGGAAAAGAATAGTAGTGATTGAGGGAAAGTAAATATCAGTGTATATAAGTAAAGAGGGGTGAAAGAGGGTACATGTAAGTGAATAAGGGTAAGACATGGGGAGTAATAGAGACAAATAAGAGAGAGAGTAAAAGTAGGACTGTCACAAAGGGACTAAGTGAACCAGTAAAAAAGGTAAGTGAAGGAGTGTGCATAGGCAGAAGTACTGAAAGAAATTGAATGTGGTCGGAAGTGAACATGGAACAAAAGAATAAGTGAGGGAAGCAAAGTAAGGAAATAGAGGTGCGGTAGGGTGACAGAAAAATAGTGAAAATAAAACAAAAGGTGATAACAAAAAAGATTTTGTAAACACACTTACCATATAATCAATGCAAACTTGTATCTATGAAAGATAAAAGAAAAAACACGTTATAATTTCTTAAAAATATATAATAAAATAGAAGCAACAGTTCATGAGGTTTAAAAATCTACAAAAGTTTACTAAGAAATGATGCAATAGTGAAGGATACAAAAACAGAAAGAAAGTAATGTAGAAAGAGAAAAAAAAAGGAAAAAGAAATAGAAAGAGAACAAATTCCTAAAGGTAAATAAGATACTAAAAGAATGTAAGATATCAAATCAAAATCAGTAAAGATAAGAAAATAAAAGAAAAATGAGTGAAAAGGAGAGAAGTCTGATTGAGAAACTATAAATAAAAAAGAGGAATAGAAGATGATTGAGAGTGAGTGAAGTAAAGTAACAGAGTGAAGGGATGAAAGGAATGAAGTTAGTATAGAACGATGGATAAAACAGGAGTGAGAGAGTAAGTACACAGAAAGACAAAAGGAAGAACTAAGTGAACTACAGTACAATGGATGCAAAAGAAAAAAAAAGGAGAAAAAGAAAGAGAGGGTTAGGAAACTAAAGCAGTGGTACTGTGAGAATATGAAAAAGATAAAAAGTGGTGGAAGGAACAGAGGAAATGCAGACAGTTCCTATTAGATTAAGAAGTTGTGAATGAAGTGCATTAAAGAAACAGCGATGAAAAAAGAGTGTAAATTAGTAAAGAGAGGTAAATAAGGTTGAAAAAGAAAATGAGTATAAGACAATGTGAACACAATATAAATTACACAATGCAAACTACACAATAACTTCTACAATATGTTACATTATTTATTTTTGCTGTTCTCAGAATATATTGAATTTCACTTAAATTAGTGAGATCAAAGTCTTCATCAGATAACAGCGGGGAAAAAAAAACACAATCTAAAAGATTGTGTTTAAAAAAACCCATTCAAACATACATCTCATATAAGTACACTAATCTTTGATTCACTTACTTTTCCGTGAGACCAAATTGCAGATAGTGAAGGTCCTTTTGGTGGAAAAAAGTCTGCTGTGCTCTATAACTTCCATTTCATCGACTTCCTATGAAAAAAGATCTAACAACATCATATGTTACACTTTCCTCACGGCCAATTTGTGTCAGATATATCAGTATTTTTTACTTTGAGATCCACTTAAAGTATCTACATGAGATTGCAGATAGTGAAGGTCCTTTTGGTGAAAAAAGTCTGCTGTGCTCTATAACTTCGATTTCATCAACTTCCTATGAAAAAAGATCTAACAACATCATATCTTACATTTTCCTCACGGCCAATTTCTGTCAGATATATCAGTATTTTTTACTTTGAGATCCACTTAAAGTATCTACATGAGATAAATAATTTCAAATATTAGATTAACTAACTAACTAACTTTTATTAACTATTCCCGTCTTCAAAGGCCAATTCCCTTTACTAAAACTTTGGTTTTAAAAACACTAGATAAGAATTTGTAGAGTCATAAGGCAAACGTTGTTTATAAGTTAAATGAGAATCATTGCAGTAACTCCATCCATTTTCAGATTTTAAGTAGCATGTATAATGTCCTGAGGTGGTCGAAGGTCCATCATGATAAATAATAGCTTCAGTTGTAAAGGTCCTTCCAGAAATTGATAACTGAGAAGCCACAAAATTTTTGATAGAAGTTGTCAATTTAGTTCCATCAGGTCTACATCGTTGGAAAACTAAAATGATATACTGCCCATACCTTTGTATAAATAATGTGGACAGCATTGTACAGTTACATTGGGTACACACCATATTATGATCTGCTGCTTTAACTAGATTTTTAAAAGACACTGATTTACAGTCTGGTAAAGTCAAATATATAAATCTTTCAGTGTCTATTGTAGTAGTACTTGATAAACTACAATTGTGGCAGTCATGCTGCCATTGATAAGAAAGACTGAAAAGATTATCTACATCTACACCTTCATCTTCCAAAACACCAAACATATACATTAAAAATTCCTGACAATCCTGCTGAATGTTCTGTGAAAATTTATCTTGACCAGAACACAAATCTAAAATATTTCGAATTTCTGTTACATTTTCTATTTGTGCTGTAACACTGCTACATTTCTGAAACACAGAATTCAATAAACCACACAATCTTTGATCCCGATTTTCAACAATCTGTTCTTGTAAACTTTTAAGAAAAAAAACAACATTAACCACTACATTAGCATAGCAGTTGACACCAGAACTGTTTTCAAACTGAAATCCAACAACATTTTCTCCACAATTCTTTTTCTTCCTGTTTTCAATTACAGTTTTCTCTACTTTTTGTCTTTTTGCAACTACCTCACTACAATTATCCTCATTTCTTCTTTTTCGGCCTACCACACGTTTTTCAAACAGAGGATATTGAGGCAAATGTGGAGCATACTCTCTTCTTAACCTATTGTATTCTTTAACACAATCTAGATCTGCAGAAATCTTTGTCTCATCACACGCAATCAAATACAATCCTGATAAAGTTCTGACTCGAGATAATGCCACATATGCCATACCCTCTTTAAACACAGATCTTCCAATGTTCACCAATGCACTATCTACACTTAAACCTTGAGATTTATGAATTGTCACTGCATACGCCAAACAAACAGGAAACTGTTTTCGGCGAACATATAAGTCTTTTACAAGTAAAAATCTAGCAGAACAACGACTTATTTGTTGTACTTGTTCAATGCCATCAAATTTTATTTTTAAAAATTCAATTTCATCTCTATTTCTGTAATTCACAAAATCAACAACATAACCCATTGCTCCATTTACCAGACCGCTTTCAACATTTAAATTCCTTCTCAAAATGATACGACAATTTAAACACACATTCAGAGTCTTTTCAAAACCAGCTGTTTTTGAAATACTTTTCTCCAATGAATGCAATTTAATTTTCAAATTTTCTGACAAAACAATTGTTGCACCCATATGCTCTATTTTATCTATTGCTTCTAGTTTCACAATCTCTTCATTTTCTAAGTCTAACATTTTTTGGTTGAAGATGGAACATTCTTGCAGAGTTGGCATCAAACATATCCCAGATTTCTTCTCAGTCATTTTTTTAAAAATATTCTCTGGAAGAATGTTTTCATTTGGATACAAATTTGAAATTAATCGACTATGCAAAGCTTTTTTCCCTTTCTCAGTCATTTTTCCAATTCTTACATCTTGTAGAATATTTTTATAATCTTCATCCTTGGCCTGTCGCATATTTTGAAGCAGTTCAGCATATTTAAAATTTAGCCATATATTAACATTTCCAATGCTTCCAAGGGACTTCCTGGTATCTTCATGCGTGAGCATTTTAAACACTGGTTGTCCTTTTACTGGAGTCAACTGCAATAGATCTCCAAAAACAATAATGTGTTTTCCTCCAAATAACACATCATAGTCTGTTTTAAGAATTTCTTGCATTCTCAAATGCACAAAAGCAAGCATTAGATTTGAGACCATGCTTACTTCATCTATGATAAGAAGTTTCATTTTCTTCAAGACTCTTGAAACTTCAGAACACGCATCTCCAGATAGCTTGTTGTAATGCAATTTATTATCATGTTCAACTGGCAGCATCAATAAACGATGTAGAGTAATCCCTTTAATGTTATGTGCTGCCAGACCAGTTGGAGCAGTTACAACACAAGACAGTGGTGAATCAGTCCTTTTCTGCAGATAACTTGCAACGGCTTTAATTAGAAAACTTTTTCCTGTCCCCGCTTCTCCACTTACATACAGTCGGACAGGGTCAAATAATATACATGAGCACTCTTTTTTGTCATGTCTGAATCCATGTTCAATCTGCTCTGTGACTTCATCATATATCTTTTTCTGCTCAATGTTTAGTTGCCTTACCAAATCTTCTAAGTTAACTCCATCCTCTTGAGCTTGTTCCATAGCTCTTTCCACCTCATCCATGGCAGTGGCAGCTTCATTTTGGATAATTGGTCCTCCTAGTGGATCCTGGCTCAATGAAGTAGAACTCTGACTATCTTGAGAACTGTTTCTAGCTATCTCTTCAGCAATTGTGGTTTCTTGCTCCATTTCTTCATTCAACATTTGCAGATAATTTAGAAAAATAGGACATTCTATGGTATCCTTAGTTGCATTAAAAGAGTCTTCATAACAGAGAAAATCTCCAAGTAGTTCCTCTTCTGTACGCCATGGCTTAAAGAGTTGCAAAAGAGCTAAGTAGTAAAATTCTCTTTTGTCTGGAACTTCACAACTCAATTTTCGATGATTAATCAAATGGCCTTTTTTCTGCTTCACTAGACATCCTTCGTAGCCAATGAGTGCATATTTTCCATTATTGATATCTTCTGTGATGTTCCTCTTATAACTGTAGTTTTGAAGAACTTCATACAAACATGTGTTCTCAAGGTGAGTACTTCTATTTGGATAGTATGTATCCAACATATTTGTCTTCAAAATATCTGTACTGTTTGGTTCTTTTTCCGCCAAATATTCAATTTCTTGTACAGATTTCAAAACTCGGTTTCGTGTAGCAGCAAGACCAAGACTCACCCAAATGATTGTTCTTGATTTGGCATAGAGACTTGCTGATGATAACCGATCAGAACATTCATATGCTCCAATTTCTCGATGCGACAACATCTTCAGACTGAAACTGTATAATTTCTTGCTTAGACTCTTTTCATGTGAAATGTCCTCCCACATTTCCTTCAGTTCTGTCTTTTCTTTTTTGGTGATGTAAGATGTCACATATCGAGCCACAGCAATAGAGTTGTCAGCAACGAACTGAATATCCATGTTAGCATTCCACATGGACAAAATCACTGGGTTGTAATCGTTGATGTACTTAGATTCTTCATTTCTTTTCAAATTATATGTGTTTTTGGGAGATTTTCTCGTCACAGTATGTCGTAGAGATGACATCAAATTATTTACTCTTCCCTTAGAAATCACTGGTCGAGGAAATGCAAAACGACATTTCGTGTAGTACTTTTCCTTGTTTTTAAATTTTCGACGACAGTACTTTCCACAACGATGAGATTGAAAACGTAAAACTTGTTGCCTTAAATTGTTTTCTTCAGTAGATTTTGGAACAGCACATGTTGAATACTCTTCAATGAAACTCATCACTGTTTCATCTGAATCTGTTCCAAATTTGGGTGCATCTTTAATCCACAACAACATATGTATATGAGGAGCACCTCTCGCTTGATATTCCTTCCTCCAAAAGAAATCCAAAACCTCTCCAAGGGGAGGATTTTTTTTGTTGGTAATAAAAGACATCATAGCTTCAAATCTATGATTAAAATATCTGCAAACATTCACTGGATCTAAAGAACACAGTTCTCCTGGTGTTTTCAATTCTATATTTGGTATGTTTTCATTTGCCTCTCGTAGAAATTGAAGTAAATCGTCCCATGCATACTCAGCACAGCTAAGAGTGAGGAACCATGTAGGAGTTCCTAAGTTTCTTAGCATACATTTCAATTCTCCATGACGACGAAACCAATACTCATTGGTTCCACGTTGACATGCCATGAGATTGATTAGCTGAGATTCCAAAATACTGTCTTGCAGATTAACTTTCTCCATAAAGTCCCTTGCACATACATTTTGCAAATGAGGTCCACTTTTTAATATATGATTAACTGCATAAGAAAGCCCAGACAAATCACTTTCAAACAGTAGATGAAATAAATATGGAATGCATTGACGAAACCTTGGATCTTCTGCATATAATCTTAGAGTCCGGTATTCAGCTGCAGGAATTTGAACTGGTCGATCATCATATCGTCCACCACAACCTGTTGGAAATAATTGTGGAAAACAACGAGCTTCCAAACTTTCTTCCCATACACTAATGGGACTTCCTTTTGCTGCCTTCATTTGAAACAAGTCAATTGCATTTCCCATTACTTCTTTGGAATGCAAAGGATGAACAGTATAATGTTCATATATTTCTTCAGTTCTAGACACATCAACTTTTTCAATTTGACCAACTGAAGAATCACTATCTTCTTCTGTAGCTGTTTCCTCAACTCCAACACTTACATGTTTGTAGTACTCATTGTTTTTAACTAAATACAACGTTGCCTTCTTGACTTTTTTAACATCCACTAAATCTTGCCAAATTTTCTTACTCTTTGTTGGAACCCCATTAACTAGAATAACTAAAGGATCTTCTTCTACTCTTTCTACACCAATTGTATTAATATTTTTCTTTACATCTAGAGGCAAATAAACAACTCTTCCCTTTAATCCTCTCACTAAATCTGATGGAGGCAATTTCCCTGTCTTAGGCTCCATGCGTACAATAGCCTGAAAAGGATGGACACATTGAATCAAAATAGATTCATAAGTATTTAGATCCATCAATTCAGAAGGAATATCTATCAACTGAAGATTATTATAAATTGCTCTTGCAGGCATTCTATTTTCATTTAATTTTTTCAAACAATAAGTGCAAATACGCTGATCCAAACTCAAATCAAAAGAATTCTCCACCAACAAATAACTTACAAAATCCTCCCATTCACTATTATTTTCCAATTCACTTTTTGCATATAAATCAACTAACCTAGTCTGAATTTTATAATGAGTCCGTCGACAACACACACAAGTTACATTAGGCCTCTCACTTGATTTCACCTTAAACTTGATAATTTCCTCATCAAACTTTTCAATACTTGAAATTTGTCCATTATCTTCTGCATTACCATCCATTACTATATCTATTTCTACACTGTCCTCTTTGTTCCCAAAATAACAAAACTCAATTTCTTCACAAATAGTCTTCACATCCACTTCAGATCCATGCAAAAGAGCACTATTTAACTGTTTAAGCTTAAGTGCAGGACTTTTTGCATAATACAACTTCCTCACTAATTTCCTTACGTTATTATGATGCACTGCTAACATCCTAAAATGATGAAAAACACTCCGACAAACTTTTCTAGAAAGACATGCTAGTGAATGCCCTTGCAAACCTGTGCTTTCTCTCACTCTGCAAGGATCTAACTCTTGCAGGATCTTCATTTTTTGTTTGAGACTTTTTTTACTATATGTACGTAAGAAATTTCGAAGCAAATCAATTGATTCCTGTCGCACACTACAAATACTACTGCATTTCCATGTGTACACTGGACCCTTAGTACGTCTCCCTAAAACTTCATCAGCTAACACCTCTTCTGCATCTCTAGGTACAAGTTTCTCTTTTTCCATCACACAACTATCTTTCACCTCATAGGCACGACCACTGGTGTCAACCGCATGCACCAAATCATTTTCCTGAAAGTAACTCTCCTCATTAAAAAAAGGCTCAGAACTTGAACTATGCATCCATTCACCAGAAAATACTTCACAAAAATTACTCCGATTAATAATTCTTTTCCATCTACTGTTCGATTTGAAAACATCCATTGCCTTATTAAGTATCCTAATTCTATTGATTATTAAAATAAATAATTTTTTCTTAACTTCAAAAGCCTGATCAACAATCTTTTCTACACTTTTCTTTTTCTTGTAAAAAGCAGCTTTTAGTTTACTTTTCTTTTCATTTTTTAGCAAATTTAAAACTACCCTATTGCGAAACATTCGCCTACGAATGTCCCTAAAAACATTTACCCTTCTATTGCTAACCATTCTCTTCTCTCCTGGTCCAATGGAAACATTTTTTGTGGGCTTCTCTTTCCTTTTTAGATTTGTTGACTTTTTCTGTATATTCACATTAGCAATTTCATTTTTTTTCCTACGACATATGTTACGAAGAAAAGACTTAATTGGCTTACCAGAAGCTTTTCTGGTGTTTTTTGAAGTAGTTGTTGAAGAGGATTCCATAAACTCTGTTGTTGATGTTCTCCTTTTCCGTATGGTATTTTTAATATTTCTTTGCCTTGAAGGCATTTTTGCTTGCTTTTCAGAAGTTGATTTGAATCTGTTGTTCTGTTAAAAAAACACATGAAAGACCACTATTAGCAAACAACAAAGTAATGTTAAAAAGCAAACAATATAAACAATAAATTGCAACATATTTAAGTTTATACAATAGCAAATCATGGCTTTATTTTTAAAGGCCTTGCGCCACCAATGCGTCACTTATTACCCATGTTTAAAGTCAAGCATCAGCTGCACATGGCATTCATAAATAAGGGCCAAATACATATACCAATCAATTGCACCCAAAAATCGATTTTTCAATAACATGTAAGGAACACTGCGCAGAACCTATGTACAACCAATCAATATCATCAAACAAAGTCAGGGCCTTATTTATGAAAGCCTTGCGCCACCAGTGCGTCACTTATTACCCATGTTTAAAGTCATGCATCAGCTGCACATGGCAATCATAAATAAGGGCCAAATACATATACCAATCAATTGCACCCAAAAATCGATTTTTGAATAACATGTAAGAAACACTGTGCAGAACCTATGTACAACCAATCAATATCATCAAACAAAGTCAGAGCCTTATTTATGAAAGCCTTGCACCACCAGTGTGTCACTTATTACCCATGTTTAAAGTCATGCATCAGCTGCACATGGCAATCATAAATAAGTGCCAAATACATATACCAATCAATTGCACCCAAAAATCGATTTTTATTTAACATGTAAGGAACACTGCACAGAACCTAAGTACAACCACTCAATATCATCAAACAAAGTCAGGGCCTTATTTATGAAAGCCTTGCGCCACCAGTGCGTCACTTATTACCCATGTTTAAAGTCATGCATCAGCTGCACATGGCATTCATAAATAAGGGCCAAATACATATACCAATCAATTGCACCCAAAAATCGATTTTTATTTAACATGTAAGGAACACTGCACAGAACCTATGTACAACCAATCAATATCATCAAACAAAGTCAGAGCCTTATTTATGAAAGCCTTGCGCCACCAGTGCGTCACTTATTACCCATGTTTAAAGTCATGCATCGGCTGCACATGGCAATCATAAATTAGGGCCAAATACATATACTAATCAATTGCACCCAAAAATCGATTTTTGAATAACATGTAAGGAACACTGCACAGAACCTAAGTACAACCAATCAATATCATCAAACAAAGTCAGGGCCTTATTTATGAAAGCCTTGCGCCACCAGTGCGTCACTTATTACCCATGTTTAAAGTCATGCATCAGCTGCACATGGCATTCATAAATAAGGGCCAAATACATATACCAATCAATTGCACCCAAAAATCGATTTTTATTTAACATGTAAGGAACACTGCACAGAACCTATGTACAACCAATCAATATCATCAAACAAAGTCAGAGCCTTATTTATGAAAGCCTTGCGCCACCAGTGCGTCACTTATTACCCATGTTTAAAGTCATGCATCAGCTGCACATGGCAATCATAAATAAGGGCCAAATACATATACCAATCAATTGCACCCAAAAATCGATTTTTGAATAACATGTAAGGAACACTGCACAGAACCTAAGTACAACCACTCAATATCATCAAACAAAGTCAGGCCTTATTTATGAAAGCCTTGCGCCACCAGTGCGTCACTTATTACCCATGTTTAAAGTCATGCATCAGCTGCACATGGCATTCATAAATAAGGGCCAAATACATATACCAATCAATTGCACCCAAAAATCGATTTTTGTTTAACATGTAAGAAGCACTGTGCAGAACCTATGTACAACCAATCAATATCATCAAACAAAGTCAGAGCCTTATTTATGAAAGCCTTGCACCACCAGTGCGTCACTTATTACCCATGTTTAAAGTCATGCATCAGCTGCACATGGCATTCATAAATAAGGGCCAAATACATATACCAATCAATTGCACCCAAAAATCGATTTTTGAATAACATGTAAGGAACACTGCACAGAACCTAAGTACAACCAATCAATATCATCAAACAAAGTCAGGGCCTTATTTATGAAAGCCTTGCGCCACCAGTGCGTCACTTATTACCCATGTTTAAAGTCATGCATCAGCTGCACATGGCATTCATAAATAAGGGCCAAATACATATACCAATCAATTGCACCCAAAAATCGATTTTTATTTAACATGTAAGGAACACTGCACAGAACCTATGTACAACCAATCAATATCATCAAACAAAGTCAGAGCCTTATTTATGAAAGCCTTGCGCCACCAGTGCGTCACTTATTACCCATGTTTAAAGTCATGCATCAGTTGCACATGGCAATCATAAATTAGGGCAAAATACATATACTAATCAATTGCACCCAAAAATCGATTTTTCAATAACATATAAGAAACACGGCACAGAACCTAAGTACAACCAATCAATATCATCAAACAAAGTCAGGGCCTTATTTATGAAAGCCTTGCGCCACCAGTGCGTCACTTATTACCCATGTTTAAAGTCATGCATCAGCTGCACATGGCATTCATAAATAAGGGCCAAATACATATACCAATCAATTGCACCCAAAAATCGATTTTTGTTTAACATGTAAGAAGCACTGTGCAGAACCTATGTACAACCAATCAATATCATCAAACAAAGTCAGAGCCTTATTTATGAAAGCCTTGCACCACCAGTGCGTAACTTATTACCCATGTTTAAAGTCATGCATCAGCTGCACATGGCATTCATAAATAAGGGCCAAATACATATACCAATCAATTGCACCCAAAAATCGATTTTCAATAACATGTAAGAAACACTGCACAGAACCTAACTACAACCACTCAATATCATCAAACAAAGTCAGGGCCTCATTTATAAAAGCCTGGCGCCACCAGTGCATCACTTATTACCCATGTTTAAAGTCATGCATCAACTGCACATGGCAATCATAAAAAAGGCCAAATAAAAATACCATTCATTTGCACCCAAAATCGATTTTTAAATAACATGTAAAAAACACTGCGCAGGACTTATATACTAACATACAATTTCACTTCTAAAACATAACTATCTGCTTCCAAATATTCTCCATAGAGAAAATAAATCTCTATCTAAATTAAATGAATCATTACTTACCTTTAGAAATGCTTTTGGAGATTGAAAACAGTGTCAGACACACACACCAATTTTTCTTTAGCAGAGGAAAAGGTGTGCTCTCAATACACTGAAACCAAGACTGGCATAGAAAATCTCTATCTTTGTACACATATGCCTTAATTCAACCAATGAAAACTCTTCCCTCACTATTTTCAAACCAACACCCATCCCCCTCTCAAACCTTTCTATCTGTTACCATAGCAACTCCCTCCTAACTGAACTCTAAGGTTCAAAAGTTTATCTTACAATGTTGCAAATTAACTCAGCAAGGATGTTTGACCTGTCAATACAGCAGCCTATACAGGGTATTTTTGCTTTTGGTGACTTTTTTTAAACCATTCAAATTGCTTCTTTCACACAACATAACCATACACCCTAACTTTCAGTTTTCAACTATCTGAATCCACCAATCATTGCTAGTGATTCAAGAGCACAGAAACTCCACAATTATTTTTTTGTGAACTCCTACTGTTCCAACTGCCATTTCATTCCCACACTTCATCTGACTGGACCAGAACCAACACACATCATGTACTCTGTTTGGATTATTGGACATAGCTACATCCACTGGGCTCAAAGGTATGCAGCTAGCAGAAATTTTCATAACCTTGATTTATCAAATGTGGAAATCAAGTGGATTGGCCACAGAGGATTAAAATGTCACCAATTGATACCATTGGTGAAAACCTTTTTGCATCTGCCAGAACCTGACCTTATAATTGTGCACTGTGGTGGAAACGATCTAGGCACATTAACTGGAGTAGGTCTGGAAATGCTATTAAAGGACACCTTTCATCAATTGATGATACTTTTTCCCCACACTGCCTTGGTATATTCCAATATATGCCAAAGACAGAAATGGAACTGGTCCAACCAATTTGGTCCACAATTTGAGAAAGCACGGAAACATGTAAATAAATCTGTTTCTGCTTACATGAGAGACTATGGAATGGGTTCATTATACAATAATAACTTGCGTTACAACATGCAAGACATCTACAGAGGAGATGGAGTGCACTTCTCAGATGAGGGGAATAGAATATTCCTCCTGAATTTAAGAATGTGTATTGGAACCTACTTGTAGGTACCTAAATCAACCACAGAACCCAAAAGCTCTTTTCAGAGCTACCCTAACTCTGATCATTCAAAGCGTTTATTTTTTTCTAACTTTTTTCACTATTTTTCACCAAAGTACGCGTACGAGTACGCTTAAAAGTGCGCGCACCAGGCGCTTCCCCCGCGAAAAATTATTATTTTTTTTTTTTTTTTTTACGTTTATGAGCCTCCTAAGCCCCCCTCAGAAAACCTAGAGGGTCAAGAACTCTCTACAGTTCCCCCTTCTATCCATTCCGAACATTGTTTACCCTCCATCTTGTGTCTCGATTGTTCCGAAACACAAAATGGATGACTCCCGTTACGCTGCCCGTGCGCGTACTAGAGCGCGCACTAGTAAGCGCAAAATAAAAAAAGGTGGGAAAATAATTTACGGAAAACCCAATGGAGACACTTTCATCAAATATAGAATACGCCCTACTACATAGCAGTCCCTACCATTTGCCCAAATTTGGTGAAATTCCATTGAGACATTTAGGCTACAGGCCTGTCTAAATATCCTGAGGTAAATTACATGACAAAAACACACTTGTAATGTTAGAATTTACAACCAATTAAAAAGTATCTCTCATTTTCTACGATTTTTTCCTGTCGTTTGATTGGTTAAGTACAACAATATATATAAAAGAAGAGAGGGAAACACAGCCATTTTGACTACTGCTTCCTGAAGTACACTTGAAAACAAATTTCACTGTCAACTTCAACTAATTTCTCTAAGGTAACTTCTAATTATGGAAGTATATTGTACACGTTAAGTTTATTTCTTAAAAAATATTCTATCCCTCTTTAATAGTTAGAGATAGACATAGACTTCTCTGTAATAGTTATGGATTGAGTTAGGCTTCTCTGGTATACTAGCTCTACTAATATAGTTAATTTATATGCAATTTTCAGAAAGAAAATGGAAGGAGAAAATCAGGCAAATGATACTTCTATCAAAGTAAAGGTGGAAAAACCAGAAGATGAAAAAAAAGAAGTTGATTTCATGGATGACTCTTTGGATGAACAGTTTATAGAATGTTTGGAAGAAATTGAATCATGTACATATAATTATGAGGAAATTCCGGACAATATTATGTTAGAAATTTTATTAAATTATGAAAAAGAATCAGAGGAATAAATTTATCTTTAATAATTTCAATTGTTTCAGACAATATTCTTTTTTATATGTAATTCATGAAGTATTACCAAAAATGTTTAAAATATAAAGTGAGACTTATAGTATACTGTTCAACTATTTTTCTGTTACATAGTAAGTTTACTCATAGTTACTACCTTTCTCCCACTATAATATCTCATATGAATATTTTACACCTCATTTTCATAAGTGAACAGGACAGACTACTCATGATCCCCTAGAAATTCTCAGGGAGTGCTTAAAAGATCTGTTTCTCCTTTCCAGACAGACTATATTATGAATTCCTTATACCACAAAAAATACAATAACAACATGCAAGATGTCTACAAAGAAGATGGTGAACATTAAATTTAAGTCTCTTCATTAGTACCTACATGTAGGTACTTACATAAAATAAACAAATAAAAAAAAAAACAATTCATAAACATACAATTTTTAAAGTGATTATTTTTCCATAGTACCCTCCCCGATACGCTCCCCCGTGCGCGCACCAGGCGCTTCCCCCGCGAAAATCGAAAAAAAAAAAAAAAATTTTGAGGCCCCGCGGGGCCCTTTAATGACCCCCATATCAAACCTAGGGGGTCAGGGGGGGTCTACCCTGCCCCCTTATGGTCAATTCCACCCTTTGTTTTTGCCACCTCTTATGACTAGATTTTACCGATAGACAAGATGGCGGCCGCTCCGGACTGTTTAGAATGTTTACAGACAACTGAGAGCCAATCAGCTTTCTGCGCGCAAGTCGCGTGTCGCGCCGGGAGCGCTCACGGGTGCGCGCACGGGAGAGCGCCTATAGATATATATATTTTTTTGAACCTAAATTACTCAAAATCCACTGGAGCACATATCTTGAGACATAGCAAAGGCACATCGGGCTACCAGTCCCTACAATTTTGCCAAGTTTGGTGGAAATCCATTCAGCCGTTCGGGCTAAAAGTGAAATCGACCGCCCTATGGAAATTAACATGGGGAAAACGCGTTTTGGGACCCCCCTTTTATCTCGGCCCCCGCTTGACGAATCCCCCCCAAACTTTCTGGGAAGGACCGGACCGCCATGAGACCATTTTCCTGAAAATTTCAGGCAGATTCGACAACCGGCGCCAAAGTTATTCAAAATAGAATGTTGAGATTTAACATTGAAAATTATCCTAACTATAACTACCTACTGGCGACCGCCAGTAGGTAATATATATATATATATATATATATATATATATATATATATATATATATATATATATATATATATATATATATATATATATATTACCTACTGGCGATAGACAGTAGGTATTTATAGAGAGGATTAGCTACCACAGGAAATCCGCAACATTCTATTGGGAATAACTTTGGCGCCGGTTGAGAAATTTGCGTGTAATTTTCTGAAACTGAAAGTTTCTGGGGGATTCGTGAAGTGGGGGCTGAGAAAAAAGGGGGGTCCCAAAACATGTTTTCCCCATGTTAATTTCCATATGATGGTCTGAAAAGTCTACAGCCCGAACCGCTGAACGGAATAACGCCAAACTTTGCAAAATTGTAGGGACTGATACGCAGATGTGCCTTTGCTATGTTTGGTGAAAATTGCTCCAGTGGTTTTTATGTAAATTAACTTCAAAAACACATATATATCTGGGCGGAGCCTAACCACACAGCTGATCTGATTGGCTGTCAGCACTTCATCCAAGAAGTGTTGGCAGCCATCTTGGGACCAATTTACATGATTGCATTGTAGTTAATAGAGGGTTTTAGGACTTTAGTTATAGTATAAATCATTTGTTGATGGTACCATACTCATTTTAGAAATTGTGGTGTGTTCGAAGGTGATTTTACCATGTGAAAAAGCCTTCTGCTGTGATATCATGAATCATGTTTGAAAGACAACTATTATCTCATGCTTTTCCAACAGTGGTTTGGAAGGGAATCTATAAGCTAAACTGAAAGCATATTTTCTGTAAACTCACATTATCTTTCTCAGTCATGTGAGAATGAAGTCTGACATTCTCAGTGAAACATGTACATCCAACAAGGACAGAGACTGTCAGTTGATTCCTTTGTGTTCTACTGCAGCCTCCTAGAGTCTTCTAAAGGACAACTAGAGCGCTAGCAGTCCTACTTACTACAAAGGTATAGCACACCTGAAGCCATCTTGATTGGAATAAAGTGGTAACTCTTAAAAAATGTAATTTAAAAAGGAACAAAATGAGGGGGTATATTTTGCCATAGAAAGTATTATTAGTGCTGCAGAAAGAAAAATTAGGGCACGTTTTGAGTGACTTCTCAAATCCTCTTCTATTTCATTAAAAAATTCTGACATGCAGTCTCCCAAGATAGCCACCAGAGACAAAAGAACTCATATGTAGCCAAAATATCACCCAGATGTAGCCCAAGTATAGCCCAATGACAGAATGTCCCAGAGTGTTCTAAAGAACAACTAGAGCGAGCGCTAACAGTCCTACTTATTACAAAGGTATGGCACACCTGAAGCCATCTTGATTGGAATAAAGTGGTAACTCTTAAAACATTTAATTTAAAAAGGAACAAAATGAGGGGGTATATTTTGCCATAGAAAGGATGATTAGTGCATCAGAAAGCAAAATGAGGGCACATTTTGAGTGACTTCTCAAATCCTCTTCAATTTCATTAAAAAATTCTGACATGCAGTCTCCCAAGATGGCCACCAGAGACAAAAGAGCTTAAATGTAGCCCAAATATCACCCAGATGTAGCCCAAGTAAAGCCCAATGACAAAATGTCCCAGAGTGTTCTAAAGAACAACTAGAGCGCTAACAGTCTTACTTATGACACAAGTATGGCACACCAGAAGCCATCTTGATTGGAATGAAGTGGTAAGTCTGAAAACATTTAATTTAAAAAGGAACAACATTAGGGGGTTAATTGTGCCATAGAAAGTATGATTAGTACTCCAGAAAGAAAAATTAGGGCACATTTTGAGTGGAGTGACTTCTCAAATCCTCTTCTATTTCATTAAAAAAAATTCTGACATGCAGACTGAAACATGCACTTTGAATACCAGCAGCAGACTTTCCTGGTGAGCAGTAGCTTTACTACAGTGATCTAATGAGCAACTAGAGTGCTAACATTCAGAATTTATGGCAAATGTGTGACACATCTGAATGCCTTCTTGATGGAACCAAAGTAAACAAGCATTGAAAATGCAATCGATCTCGCCCTCGTTTAAGTTAAAGCCATTCTGTTTGTAATGAGGTGGCTTTTTAGCTTTACTTTTATTAGTGTTTGTCAAACTTTCATGTAAATAACATGCATATGCATGGATATATGTATATGTATGCATGCATTTATATTTGTATTTATATAGATATACAGATTATATATGTTTATATATGTATATATATATATGTATATGTATATATATATACACATACATATATATATAAATGCATATGCATATATATGCATATATATATGTGTGTATATGTATGCGTGTAGAGAGAGGTAGAGAGGTAGAGGTGTAGAGGTAGAGAGGTAGAGGTAGAGAGGTAGTGGTAGAGAGGTAGAGACTATTAGAGAGAGAAGTAGAAAGAGGTAGAGAGGTAGAGAGTAGAGAGTGAGTAATAGAGAGTAGGGGGTGAGTAATAGAGAGTAGTAGAGAGCAGTCGAGAGAGTAGCAGAGAGTGAGTAGTAGAGAGTAGAAGAGAGTGAGTAGTAGAGAGTGAGTAGTAGAGAGTAGTAGAGAGTAAGTAGTAGAGTGAGTAGTCTAGAGTGGTAGAGAGTGAGTAGTGGAGAGTAGAAAAGAGTGAGTAGTAGAGAGTAGTAGAGAGTAAGTAGTAGAGAGTAGTAGAGAGTGAGTAGCAGAGAGAGAGAATAGTAGAGAGTAGTAGAGAGTGAGTAGTAGAGTGAGTAGTAGAGACTAGTAGAGAGAGAGTAGTAGAGAGTGAGTAGTAGAGAGTAGTAGAGAGTGAGTAGTAGAGTGAGTAGTAAAGAGTGAGTAGTAGAGAGAGAGTAGTAGAGAGTGAGTAGTAGAGAGTAGTAGAGAGTGAGAAGTAGAGAGTGAGTAGTAGAGAGTGAGTAGTAAAGAGTGAGTAGTAGAGAGAGAGTAGTAGAGAGTGAGTAGTAGAGAGTAGTAGAGAGTGAGTAGTAGAGAGTAGTAGATAGTGAGTAGTAGGGAGTGAGTAGCAGAGAGAGAGTAGTAGAGAGTAGTAGAGTAGTAGAGAATGAGTATTAGAGAGTGAGTATTAGAGAGTAGTGGAGTAGGAGAGAGTAAGTAGTAGAGAGTAGTGGAGAATATTCCAAAGTTTGGCACAGCACCACTTGCACAATAAGTCCAATCAAATCATATCACTTAGAGGCCTTATTAAAGCGCTGAATCTTGGTGTATATTCAAATGCTTCTATTTACCTTAAGTTTATGTACCACAGCCAGCCGAAACATTTCATTCTGTACAACAGAACTTCTTCATGGCGTTCTTATTTCCTTCAAGTTATGTCGGTATCCTGTTGTCATATAACTAGATATTTCTTCCAAATGTTAGACGAGACCTAAGTACATTCTTATTCAAAGTGACTAGGTATCAATTTTACCCACACAATTCGGGCAGACTTGAGTAATTTATAGCATCCTCAGAGTCAGCCTTTCAAAAATTCCAAAGTATAGGACATGATAATCCAAATGTTTCTCAAGAAAAGTCATTTTCAATTGTTCGGAATATCGTTGTTTGGGCAGATATGACCCAGGGACCCCCAGTATGCAGGGGGAATTAGTCCCCCCTCTGCAAATGCGCCAGTGGCCTGCGTTGCAGAGAGGTGTAAAAAGGGGCATAGCCTCATTACACCTCTGTGCAATGCAGCCCCCTGGCTCATACTGGAGGTTCCAGGTGGGCTAGTTGGCCCCCAGGTACCCCTAGTAAGCAAGGGGTATTAGTTCCCCCAATTCAAACATGCACGGGGGCTGCATTGCAGAGAGGTGTAAAAAAGGGTGTGGCCTCATTACACCTCTCTGCAATGCAGCCCCCTGGCGCATACTGGAGGCTCCTGGTGGGCTAGTTGTCCCCCAGGGACCCCCAGTATGCAAGGGGAATTAGTTCCCCCTCTGCTAACGCGGCAGGGGGCTGAGTTGCAGAGAGGTGTAACAAGGGGCATAGCCTCATTACACCTCTGCAATGCCGCCCCCTGGAGCATACTGGAGGTTCCAGGTGGGCAGTTGGCCCCCAGGGGCCCCCAGTATGCAAGGGGAATTAGTTCCCCCTCTTCAAACATGCACATGCGGGTGCGCAAAGTATAGTTAGTACAACTAACTATATAGGAGCAATTTCAATGGTTTTGTATGAGTGTAATGTCCAGCTAACTATAACACCCCTAAAACGTATAGTTTTTTCAGTGAATTTTAAAAGTTTTTTAAATGCTAATTCCTAACTATATAAGGCCTGAAACCTATGGTTTTTTCAGTGAATATATATCTGCCTGTAATTTTCCTTAAAATGGTCTTGCTGCGCTCCGCTCCTTCCCTGAAAGTTTCGGGGGGATTCTTGAAGTGGGGGCTGAGAAAAAAGGGGGGTCCCAAAATGTGTTTTCTCCATGTTAATTTCCATAGGACGGGTTGATAAGTCTACAGCCCAAACCGCTGAACGGTATTACGCCAACCTTCGCAAACTTGTAGGGACTGGTACGCAGATGTGCCTTTGCTATGTTTGGTGAAAATTGCTCCAGTGGTTTTTGTGAAAATTAAGTTCAAAAACACATATATATCTATAGGCGCGCTGCCGGCGCTCTCTGGTGCGCTTACCGGGGAGCGCACCCGGCGCGATACGGGGTTTGCGCGAGCGAAAGCTGATTGGCTGTCGGGTGTCTGTTAACATTCTAAACAGTCCGGAGAGTCTGCCATCTTGTGTCTCGGGAGAATCGAGACACAAGAGGTGAAAAAAGAAAGGGGGATATAATTAAAAGGGGGCAGAGTAGACACCCCTGACCCCCTAGGTTTTCTGATGGGAGCCTAGAAGGACCATGAAGGGCTAAAAACCTTTTTATTTTTTTTTATTTTCGCGGGGTGAGCGCTGGGGGCGCTCCCCGGTACGCTCTCCGGTATGTGGACCCTGAGTGTACTACGGGGAAAAAGAGTGTGAAAAAATAGAGAAAAAAAAGGTTGAGTGTTTGGAGGAAAGTGATGCATTGCTGGAGTGTGACAAAAAAATGATGCAACTTCAGCAATGCATCCTTTCAAATGGGGCCGGGCCTATGTGAAAGGGCCTGCATCAGTCTTACGCCTCCTGTGAAACAGGCGCAAGATTTGGACGCAACAGCGTCATAAAAGTGACGCAGTGATATGTCTTAGATTTCACTGCGTTACCTCTACGACCCTTTTTTGCGTCAATACACCCCCTTTGCATACATTACACCTGACGCAGGTATAATGTGGCGCAGGGGTTTACAAAGTGACGCATCTACCTAGATGCGTCACTTTGTAAATATGACTCATAAAGGTGCATTTTTAACAGCACTGGTGCGGCACAAAAAGTGAAGTACCGGTGGCGTAAAAGTGACGCATGGCCTCATAAATGAGGCCTTCAGTCTTCTACTCATGCGACATATTAAATATATGACGCATTATGTCACAAGTACTTACAGATACGTCAGTATTTCAGACGTATCTGTAAGCGCAAAAGTGATGCATTGCTGGAGTGTGTCACAAAAATGATGCAACTCCAGCAATGCATCCTTTCACGTGGTGCCAGGCCCATGTGAAAGGGCCTGCATCAGTCCTACGCCTGCTGTGAAACAGGCGCAAGATTTGGACGCAACAGCGTCATAAAAGTGACGCAGTGATATCTCATAGATTTCACTGTGTCACCTCTATGACCCTTTCTTGCGTCAATACGTTCCTTTTGCATACATTACACCTGACGTAGGTATTATGTGGCACAGGGGTTTACAAAATGATGCATCTACCTAGATGCGTCACTTTGTAAATATGACTCAATAAGGTGCATTTTTAACAGCACTGGTGCGTCACAAAAAGTGACGTACCGGTGGCGTAAAAGTGACGCATTGCCTCATAAATGAGGCCTTCAGTCTTCTACTCATGCGTCATATTAAATATATGACGTATTATGTCGCAAGTACTTACAGATACGTCAGTATTTCAGACGTATCTGTAAGCGCAAAAGTGATGCATTGCTGGAGTGTGTCACAAAAATGATGCAACTCCAGCAATGCATCCTTTCACATGGGGAAAGTCCCATGTGAAAGGGCCTGCATTAGTCTTACGCTTTGACGTAAGTCAGGCCCAAGATTTTGACACAATGGCGTCCTAAAAGTGACGCAGTGAAATCTCATAGATTTCACTGCGTCACCTCTACGACCCTTTCTTGCATCAATACATCCCTTTTGCATACATTACACCTGACGTAGGTATAATGTGGCGCAGGGGTTTACAAAGTGATGCAGCTACCTAGATGCGTCACTTTGTAAATATGACTCAATAAGGTGCATTTTTAACAGCACTGGTGCGTCACAAAAAGTGACGTACCGGTGGCGTAAAAGTGACGCATGGCCTCATGAATGAGGCCTTCAGTCTTCTACTAATGCATCATATTAAATATATAACGCATTATGTCGCAAGTACTTACAGATACGTCAGTATTTCAGACGTATCTGTAAGCGCAAAAGTGATGCATTGCTAGAGTGTGTCACAAAAATGATACAACTCCAGCAATTTATCTTTTCTTACCCTTCCACACCCCCGTTCCTTTTCTACATTTTCTTTGAATATCTACATTCCCCATGTTCACTCTCCTTCTCCTTACTTTCCTTCCCCACACTCACCTTCTTTCAGTCCCCCTACTTCACTTCCATTCTCCTCTCATAGCTTTCGGTTCTTTCTTACTCATTTTCCTCTCCTTTATCAATGCACTCCACTTCACTTACTCTTTTTTTTTATTTTTTTAAGAATTAAGGGCCCGATTCACAGAATGAATTTAAGACTAAATCCTAAACTTACTACTTTTAGGTATTCACAGAATGCACTTACTACTTTCGGGATTCACAAAGTGAACTTACTACTTTCGGGATTCACAGAATGAACTTACTACTTTCGGTATTCACAGAATAGATTTAAGACAGCTAACTTTACGTCCACACTCGGGCCGTAAATTCCGGCCCGGAGGCGGAGTTTCCGGCTTGGGGGCCCGGAAGCTCCACCTCTGGGCCATAAGCTCCGTATGACGCATTATGCATTATGTCGCAAGGAGTTACAGATACGTCAGTATTTCTGACATATCTGTAAGCGCAAAAGTGATGCTTTGCTGGAGTGTGTCACAAAAGTAACGCAACTCCAGCAATGCATCCTTTCACATGGGGCTAGCCTTATGTGAAAGAGCTTGCATTAGTGTTGATAACTTAATTGTATTTTAACTTTACAGAAACACTCAGACACCGGATGATGTCATCAGTGATGTCATCAGTGATGTCATTTTAGATGTCATCAGTGATGTCATCAGTGATGTCACTGACCATGTCATGAATGATGTAATATGTGACATGATTAGCAGTGGATTGCGGGCGCGCAAGTTATAGTCCGTCCCTTAAATATACTTACCTTTCATTGGAAAGTCATGTGTTGTAAAGGCATATTCATGGTAAAGGCATGCGTGGTGAAGGCAATGCATGAGAAAGGCATTGTGTTGTAAATGATGTGTGGTAAAGACATGTTATGGTAAACACTGCATTGTAAAGGCGGTCTTTCTCCATGAGGATGTATGGGGCTTGGAGGCAGGGGATGACTCTCATTGTATTGGTACTTGGTCCTTGGGGCTCACTCCTAGCACAGAGACTGCAGGCTCCAACTCCAAGAATTGACGGGAAGAATTTCCTTGCTCAAAGTCAAACCCAAAAGGGAAAAGCCATCTGGAGTGTATTGTATTTTATCGCAAATGATCCTTTATTGTTCAAAACTATTAGCAACAAAGGAGCATAGCTGGGGAGATGTCTTTGAAAATGATGCAGCTGTGCCTTTCATACTCAACTGAGTTTTTAGATCTGACCACTTTCAGGACTGTTTCTTTTCAAGGATATATTCAGGAACTTTAACCAGTATGTCTGCTTTTATCCTCAGAGCATCCTGGGTCTACACAGTATACTCAGTCCAATTGGATTTTTAAGAGAACAATTCCCACTACTGATGAAAAAAGAGATCTGATATAGGTTTATTCATCTGGTTTTTCAAGTCCCTTCCTCAGGCGCAAATGTGCAGGTTGTCTCGCCTGGATCTATTTTCCAGATCCCCAATCTTTCATGCTAGTACATTGTTATGCAAGTGGAGTGAGGTGCATTTGTCTATTAAAGTAGCGCAATGAGTCTGAATTGCTGACGGTTGATTTTTCACATCAAGCACCCCCCCCAACTCGGAGCCTGCGGAGTCCACATCAGATCTGATCTCTGAAATCATCTTCCAGATTGAACCACAGTAGTGAGTGTTCCCTAGAGATATTTGCCTTTAGGTCTTCTTGTAGTTCAATTCTAACAACTGCAGGCTTGTCAGGAGATCTTCCTTCATGAATGCCATTTCAGACGGCTTTTTCTGCCACTTGAACCATCTTCTGGGGGGAAACATCATTTACAACGCAACTTTTACCACGCAGTGCCTTTACCAGGCAACTTTTACAACGCAAACCATTACAACGCATTGCGCTAGGGGGCGCTCTAGGATAGGGAATAAGTTTAATTTACTATCCAACACCTTCCCTAGTGTCCACGGGGACTGGAGTTGGAATAGTAAATTAAACTTCACTATCCAGCACCCCAAAGCGCTATGCGTTGTAAAGGTTTTCGTTGTAAAAACCACGTTGTAAAGGCATGTTTGGTAAAAGCATGCGTTGTAATGTCATACATCCTCTTCAGGGTCTTCTTTTGGAGGACATGGGCTGCATAAGTGTCAGGGCAAGAGAGAAGCTTCAACTAGAAGGGGTTCCACAATCAAGGGTCCCATGTATCTAAGCAGATCTTCAAGATAATTTAGTTAGAGATCAGCCCCACCAAGGGTAGGGCAAACTCTGGCTAAGGCGCCAGCCGTTGACAACATGTCATGAGTGATGTAATATGTTTGGTCATAAGCAGTGCATGGCTGGGGGCAAAAGTTATAGTTAGCTGTGCCAACTATAACGGCTGAATATGTTTTTTTTTTTTTCAAAACATTAATGTTATCACTGACATATTCTCTTAACCATAATTTTATTTTAAACTTTGTTTTATTCAGTCAACTTTGAAGGTTTTTTTAAAAAAAAACACAAAAATGTTTTTATCACACCTAACAATAACTTTACTTTAACCTTGGGGTTTTTCAGTGAATTCCGAGGAAATTTTTAACATAAAGTGATATTTCATTGCCATACATAAAGCAAACGCCCACCAAATCCCTAACAGGCAGCCCAGCCCAATGCTGCACACAGCCTTTACCTTGAGCTGCATAAGGAAGATTTTCAGGTCCCGGTAAACCGTCTGGTTCTAAATATAAGAAAAAAGGGGAGGGGGCATATGGGCCCTTAACCAAACCTCATTAGGTCCTGGGGACCCCAGGGCCCTTTTTCATGGGGAGGGGGACTGCATGTCCACCCTCCCCTAGCCTTATTAAACCATGAAGACCTCATCCCCCAGGGCCCTATGTATTTTAAAGTGGATGGGTCACAAGGCCCCTTCCCTGATCCTTATTAGGCCTTGAGGACACCATACCTCAGAGTGTTTTATTTAAAGGGGAGGGAGGTCATTTGGCCCCATCCTTGACCTGGGGACCCCAAACCCCAGGACCCTATGTATTTTAAATGGATGAACCACATGGCCTCCTTCTCTGAGCCTTATTAGGTCCTGGTATAACATCCCCTAGGGCCTTCTTTTTGAAAAGGGAGGGGGGGTGCAGGGCTCCCCTCCCCAAGCCATTGAAGCTCAAGGAGTACACCCCGGGCTGAAACTTACAAAAAGGTGGAGGGGTTGCGTTGCGCCCTTCTCCGTGCCTCAAAAAGGCCCTGGGGACCACATGCTGCTCTCTCCTAACAGGAGCAATATCTTGATCTTTTTGTTTGTTTTTCTTTTAGCGATTCTGCGGGATTGAGGCAGAAACTGTTGATTCTTTTTGATTTTGTCCCCAGGGATGGTCCCTCGGGCCCTCCTTGGAGCTTACGGTGAAAGGGTATCCCTACCTTGCCCCCTTATGTTTTGTTTGACTTGCTACTTCACGACAGGGCAATAAGTCACATAGTCCTTTAATGGCTGTCAGTAACTTATTCTGATGGCAGCCAATCTGTGCACTTGCTCCTGGTGTAATCTGACCCCCACAGGAGCGAATTGGCCAAAGGGAAAAAAGATCCCTGGGCCAATCAGAACACTTCGCTTTTTAAATTGACGCTCCCGCAAGAGTCTCTCCAGCATCTCGCAGACCTAACCACCAAGATATACAATTATTTTTAAACCTTCATTTTGCAAAAACTACTAAATTAGATTACACTAAGTAACAAAAAGCTCAATCTGCTGACCATAATCTAGCTTTTTTTCAAATTTGGTGTCATTCCGTTCAGTCGTTTTTGCAGTAGCTCTTCTTAACGTCGTCTATAGAAAATGCATGTGGATTTTCCATTTTGGGACCCACTTTTTTCTCAGCCCGCAGGGTCCTTCCCCTACCTCAAAACCTCACCATTCCCTTTGCCATCCCTCTCCCAAACCTCCTGGTGCTGCACCTTGCAAAACAATCCTTAAAACACCTTCAGTCTCAAAACATAGATGCCGAGCACCCATTTCCTTGTGAAGGATGTATGAGTAGTAGACTACATTGATGTGGAGGAAAGGTCAAGGCATGGGGCCTCATAAAGACGGTGATAGGGCACTTTTTGTTACCAAATACCAGACTTTATTTTGTTGATAGTTTTTTTTGTATTTCTACAAATCGAGAGGAAAAAGATTTTTGTTGTCCCTTGATATTTATAGAAATGTATCATTTAAACTTGTGTATCTGTTGTGTACTTGGAGATATAATTTGTTTTGTTGAACGTTACATTGTTTGTCATATGTGATTGTGTATTCTGATGTATAGCTTAGGTTAACTATTTAATTTTCCGGTCTAGTGATTTCCTACACATTGCATTCTGATAGCTTGGCAGTTACGGCAGGACTGGTCCCATGAGGCACATGGTCAAGACTGATTTTCAAATGTCTGGGTCTGAACTGGGGTAGCATAGTGAGCAAAAGAGCGATGAATTT
The DNA here is from genome assembly GCF_964263255.1 of Lissotriton vulgaris. NCBI lineage: Eukaryota > Metazoa > Chordata > Amphibia > Caudata > Salamandridae > Lissotriton > Lissotriton vulgaris. Next base: position 1,456,326,669 of record NC_141695.1, on the reverse strand, counting down.
AAACCTGATCTCTTGACTGGGGGATGAATGTATGATTTGCTCTGCATTTTGTCCATCATCTGTGTGTCTTAAACTCTAAGGGGGATATACTCGAGAATGTGTGATAAGTACCACAAATTAAGCTCAATGCTACTCTTCATATCACAGTCTATCACTAGAAAAAAATGCTGTGTTAACTAAGTATTCACAACACGGAGACACCATGCAATAGGCCCCTGACAACGCGTCAAATGTTCCAGAAAAAGCCAATGCAAAGCCTCAAAAATGCGAAACAAAATGCAAAAAAAAGTTGCGATGAGGCCAATCGCGATACAAAAAGCAGCAAAAATCAGCTGCAAGCCTGCAAATCCCACGCGTCTGGCGGAACAATGAACTATAAAAGCAACAAAAAAACACACCAAAAATAATTCTAAGTATGTAGCAACATGGATGCATCCTGACCGAGTGCAGAGGTGAACGCGAACCCCACAAGCCCCACTGATGACAAGCAAGGAACAACGGGGTCGGGGAAGTCCAAGAAGAAGAGAGAGAGGAAGACAGGGTGCAATCCGCAGGCAAACCAGATCAGCGTCACCGAGATGACAGAACACTACCATCAACTGACCCAAAATTGGACTACCGTGCACCACAGGAGGAGCTAGAGGAAAGTGAGGCCACAGTCATCAGTGTGGAGACAGTGCAACGAACTGGGAGTCCGGACACAGCTCGAGAGGACCTGACACAACATCAACAGGGTGAGTAACCACCAAGGACTGGGGGGCCGGGGGGATATGAGCACAATGGCATACATGGTCAACTATGTGTAGCACACTGCTCACCTACAATGACCCTGTATCATGTCCCTGATCCCTGTGGCACACTGCAGCACACACACATAGCAAAAACAGCACATTCACATTGACGACAATGTGGTACAATGTGCAACCCGACACTGCAGAATAGAGGACACAACTGGCTCCCTACATGCGCCGAAACAGGCCAACTACATCCAACAGAGCAGGAAACTGTAAGATGGGAATGTACGCTTACAACATCACATCCGTCATGTAGTCCAAATGTCCACTGCCCACCATCAAAATCCAGCACCTCCCAAACAGTCACATGTGTACATTGGAACAGGGGTGAGAGCACATTGCTTCACCTCCTAGCAAGGTTTGCCCCTGGCATTGTGGTAAATGCAGTTTCAGTTACTTGCTTGTTTCAAGAGTGTTTGAGTGTTTCGCTACAGTTGGCGCAGATAGTGCTGATCTCTAGACATGTGTTTCTGGTTCTTTAATGGTCATCAGTAGAGAACCCATGGAAGACAAACTAGATCACATACGTGGGTGTCTAATACCCTTCAGGGACCACTCACACCCCAAAAAGGGGATCCACGCTGCTACAGAGGCACATGCATATGCACAATTCCAGTACAGAACCACGGCCAGGGGCACGCAATTATCATTCACACACCCACGTCGGCTCTGCGTACAATGGCCCAGTCCACTCCTCTTATGTATTGAGTGAGTGACGACAAAGCTACATATCCATGCTCTAACCCGCTGCCTGTGGTGAAATACCTGCGTCCGCTGTGCACAGCACAATATGATGTCGTAGGGCCCAGGGCCCCCATGCATACAACATGACCACAGGGACACAATCAGATAGTATGTGGAACTGTCTAGGGGCACGTGTGCCTGGCTCTTTATTGGCAGGGCCACATGTGCAGTGACGCCTGTGCTGGATGGGTGTGGGGTGAGTGTAAGCCAGCCCGTACGGAGTGGTTGGTGCTGGCAAAAACTTGAACAGTGAACACCATCAAAACGGAAACTGAAAACACCAGCATAACAGAGATAACTGCTGAGCAACATTGAGGTAGCCGGAGCAAGTACAGAGGTCACCCAATATGCAAACATAAATTGACCTTGAGTTGCAGTGCACTGAGTTTGGGGCACTTGAGCTGAGCCCGCTCGTGTGTACAAATTGTCTAGGATTGTGTCCCTTTTGGGATATACCTGATGCAGCTGCAGTGGGGTGTTACACCTGCATCCTCTTCCTCATCATTGTCCCAGGTTTCCCACACTGCCTGAGGTGAGATTGCTGCGCAACCTCTCCACAGCACAAAACTCAATCAGTAACGGTCCATGGGTTGCGGTGCACTGAGTCAGTGGCACCTTGAGTGCTGAGCAGGGTATCAGGCAGCTGATGGCACCCACGAAAGGTGCGAGCAACTCCGTTAGCCTGCCAGTATGACTGTTTCGACTCTGGCAGATGGTGGTTAGAGGTGGTTTTGGGGATGGTGGCGTGTGCCTCCTGCGGTGTAGCGATGTTTGGGCCGGTCATGTCTTGATTTAATGTGTTAGCACTGGTGGACTGCAGTTGAGGCCGGTGGCAGCAGGCAGTGCAGGGCCACAGACACATGGCGTTGACGACCCCAAGGCCATCGTCTCAGAGGCCATCCAATATTCAATCAGACAGGGTCTCTGACTTGAGCTGCACAGAGTTAGTGGCACCGGATGCACAGCCGCCGGCACAGGCACACCTCCACGGGATGGTGACTTTCGGTCCACTGAGGTAGAACCACGTGGACTGAGCGGGTCCACGACGATGTCCAAGGGGAATGTGGTGGAGGGTTGTGAAGGACATTGTAAAGTGTCCTCCAGGTCATGATGCAGAGGGCAGTATCCGTCCGGTAGCAGCAAATGGAGGAGTGGAATGCTACAGCCTCGTTTCCACCACCAATTAAGTATCAGCTACATGAGGATGAAGACTACCTCCTAGTCCATAGACTCAGAGGCCACCAGAGTTCAACCAGAGAGTGTCCATGAATGCTGGGGAACAGACTTAGTTGCACTGAGGCTGAGAGGGGATGGACTCTGCGATGATGCCAGTACAGTGATATAGACTCTGCCATTGCTAAATCAAGGTTCAGTCCCATTTGTGTCAACTACTTAACCGCAATGTAAGCCGGAGGCAGTAGTCAGCAGTGGCCCACAGCCATGTGTCATTGGCTTGTGATGCACAGAGTTAGTGATACCAGGGCAGTAGTCTGCGTGGGCCCATAGGTACGTGTGGTTGTAATGCTATGCACAGACTTGGTGGCACCACATCTAAGGGAGTATAGTGACATCAATTCTGCTGTAAATAATGTTCTCTGCCATAGTGTAATCAAGACTCAGTTCCAAATGTGTAACCTACTAGACCGCTGCATATGCCCGTACAGTACGTCAACGAGAAAGGAGTACTGCGGGCCTTGCTCGCGGAGGCCCTGATGGTCGTAGCTGGTTGCCAGGGTTGTGTGCCTCGGGCTTGGAGCATGCACCCGCATGTGGTAGGCCCTCTACGACACACGCCGGTGTCGGCAGGTGGTTGAGGCCTGGGTGCACAGGGGTGAGCAAGACTGGTTCAGGATATAGCGTCCCGGGGAGCAGCAGGTACACAAGGTCGCAGGCTTCACCGCTCATGGTGATGGCATCGGCCTCGTGAGAGAAACCACCCTGGCAGACACGTTGGGCATTCCGGAAGAGGATCATGCCCAGAGTTATGTGCCTTTTATTCACACCCCTACGCTGGCCTGGCGTATGCCGGGGAAGCCCACTCCTCTCACGCTTACGGGGAGACGTAACAAGCTAAATTTCCGCAATCTTCCCCACTGGCTGGGATGACATGGTTGCATCCACTGTCCACTACACTCCAAACACCAGCAGTGTATGTCGACATAGATATGTGTGTGGTCTGCATATTGCAGTCTGTCCATCACATCCAAGCCACACTTGGCATTATGTACATTCTTATTCATGGGTCACTTGCCTCCTTAGCACATGCCTGGGCCCCACCTCTTCCCACCTTCTGCTAATGTGTGGCTGAGGTGCCATGCCGTTGATGGCTTCTGTGCATGGCTGGCCCAGGTTCCCACAGTAAGTTGTGCTGTCTTGTCTGGTGGGTGTACATCTTGTTTGGCATGTTGTATGTGAGCTTGTGACGTGTGCATTCCCAGTGTTGTGAGATGCATGATTGTGGAATTGAGGTGTGTGGTGTGTTCATTTGGAATTTGCCAACGAGCAGTGCATTTCTGTGGGTACCATCCTGGTAGCGCTGGTTGATGATGGACTGTCGGAAGATGTAGGGATCATGTACACTGCCTGGGTGGTTGGCCAAGAAGTTGGTGGAGATTTCCCGGTGGTCCGCTATTGCCTGGACATTGATGGAATACGTGCCCTTTCTGTTGAGGTTATTGTGTGCAGTGTTGCCAGGGGGCACAAGTAGGACATGTGTGCAGTCAATTGCCCCATAACACGTACGGGTAGCCAGCTGTGGCGTAGATGCCTTACTTGGTCTCCGTCTGTTCCTGCACAGTGTGGGGAAGTATATATAGTGCGGTACCAAGCTGATGGTGTCATCAATGAACATTGTGAGGGACTTGGATTGGGCTGGTTGTGTTACTCCTCCGACTCGGGCGGTTGTTGGTTGGAGGGTACCAGAGGCAAACAGGTGCAGCACGGCCAGCAGCTTTGTCTGAGGTGGGAAGTTGGTTGTCTGCTGTGTTGGTACCGTCAGCCTGTGCACAATGGTGGTCAGGATGCGGAGGATGGTTGTCCCTTTGAGGCTGTGGTGGACAATGGCCTTCTGTGGTGTTGGGTCTGTGAGGTTGCTGCGTTTTCAGAGGGTTGTTGTCTTTGTCAGCTCTGTCTCTGTGTTTGACCACTGGCGGTATTAGGGGGGGGGGCTTTGGTGGGTGTTGTTGTGGCCCTGTTGGGGCTCCAAGCTGCATGGTCAGTGGATCCATGGCATCTGTTGCCCTTCATGTGTGACTCTGGCCTCGGCTCCCTTTTCTGGTGCAGTCTGTCATCCCACTTTACACCAAGTCAGAGCAGCTGTTAATTTCCTGCTGCTACACACGCCTTATTGCCTGTTTTGGGTTCTCATCGCCGATCTGGCTGGTCATTAAGAATGTTACGGAGTGGTGTTGTTGCGGCTTTTTGCACTGGAATGCCTACTCCGCATCTCATTAGTGATAGTTGCTGGGGCCATCTGTGGCGATGTTTTTTTTGCTGCTGCTATCGCCGGTAAACTAGTGATATAGGCTGTTAGCACCAGCTTGTGAATGGGGAGATAAAATTATCGCTACTTTGGCTGTGATAAAGTGCTGTTAACTCGGCGATAGCTCCTTCAGAATATGCCCCTAAATCTGCTTGTATGTCCCCAAGTTAGAGTGGGTGGTAAAAGAGCAGCAGTGGCAACGCCTGTTGCGCAACATGAAAAATAAAATGATAATAACATAACGATATTATCATTTTATTTTTATAGTACTGCCACAGTTTTGATTAAGGGATGGGCTGGGCTGTCAGATAGCAAGGGGAAGAGTGGTATGTGCACTTAGGCGCGCATGACGATTTGGTCAGCCATCTCGGGCCAGCCAAACTGTCATACACACTTAGCATGTTCTCCACCCAGGCTGCATTACAGCCTAGGCGGAGAACATGCCCGGGCTCCCACTACCTCTCTGAGCGCCGAGCCATGGCGCAAAGACCAATCACCTAGGAGCTTGGCTGCTTTCTGTTCCTGCGTCGTCGAAGTAAGAAGAACGGAAGAGGTAAGTCGAATATTCTTTTTTAAACGCCCCCCACCTGTCCCCTCCTTCCCCGCCCGCTTCACCACCGCGGCCCAGCAGCCGCCACTGCGAGAGCAGCCTTTGATTTGTGGAGAAAGTGCTAAAACTGCGACTTTTAATAGCAGATTCCTCTACTATAGGGTTCTTGAGAGAAGAAATGTCACTGTTGAATTCTCCGCTTTTAGAACTTCCATCACAAAACTGGAAAATGTTCCTTTCCCACTTGGCTTTAATCAGGTAGTAAGTCGCCTGGGTCCTTCTCTCTTCCTGATACCACCTATTGGAGAGACACATCAGCTTGGCCGTGACAAACAGAATGCTAATGGCACATCATTAGTAAGCAGCTGTGACAGGCGTGATTCATCGGCGCGATACATCATCAGTCGGAGACGCAAGAGGATATATGAACCCAAATGATGATGCCATCCTGGAAAGCAGCGGTCAGCGCGAGGCATCGGCAATTACTACTGTGATCAAGGTTGCCGCTCCGCAGCATACCAAGAGCACGCGCTTGTAAACCCGGGAATGAATGATGGGGTCGCACGCGCCGCAATCAGTGATATTAATGGCGCTATGTCACCGGTTACCAATGCCGCCCTCTGCTAAGACGCCGCGCGGTGTCATTGCTTTATAATTACAGGCTGGAACAGCCAAGCCATGCTTCAAACTCGTTTCTCCCGAGTCCGCGGAAAGCAAGATTTGTTATGTCGTCACTTTTAAATGATGTCGTTGCATCCTACCGCGGCATCCAGAGGGTAGCGTGTGATGGAAGATGCCCTTAGAACGCTTTATAAGCTTTGAGTGAGAAATTCAAATTGCCCTCTGACGCTGTTGTGCGTTTCATCATTTCCAAAAAACAAATCGGCTAATGCACAGTTGAAGCCGATGGCAATGATGGACACGAAATCATGCATTTTTTATTTTTATTTTTAAGGCAGCAATTTAGGATTGTCTAACATGCATGAAACTGTTGTGTGAAGATTAGAAAGCTCTCGGTGAAGAGGAGTTACTTTCAATCGGTCTGACTTTGCGAGCTGACACTGATGCTTTTTGGAGCTCTTTTTTTTTATTTGTATTGCAGGCAGTGAGTTGACAGTGTTACATTCTTAAGTTTCAAAAGGTGGGCTGCAGATGTTAGAATTTTTTTTCTATACTACTTTATACCCATTTGTGCTGATTTTAAGCTCTGCAAATTATAGATATTACTATTAACCAATCTAGCGCTTCATTACGAGGTCCAGGGATTTTCATCCCTTATTTATGGCCACTTGATGAAGTTCCTGATATCACAGGTATGAGAAAACCTTGGAAGGGAAGGTCTGTGGGATCACGAGTGGGAACTTGAAAGTCCCATCAGAAATAACGAATTACCAGGGGGAATTGAGATTATTAATACCGATTCCTCTGATATTCCTAATGTCCCAGTGGTGCTTCACTAGGAGATTTCAGCTGCTTTCAGCATCCAAATACCCTTGGTGCTTGGTGTAATCCACACATGCACAGTGTTCCTGCAGGGCTGACAATTTTGATCAGACAGTAACTCATGTTGCTGGCTCCAATGGAATTTAAAGGGCAATCATAATCGAACCATCAATGGTATCATTGGACTGACCATGAGAGGATGGAGATGAGTCACTTTGACAGGTTGCAAAATCATGAACATCAAATCATAGGATATCTCAGCAGCATGTGCTCCATTCACTAAGACATCATGCTGGATGTATGTATGTTATGCTAGGTGTCTCTGATTTTACATGACCTGTTAGCATTGTCAGCTGCCTTGAACTGTGACTTTTTACAGAGATGCATAACCACAGGGAACTCCACCATTTCTGCTTTTTTCACACCCGCCCACGACAAATAAAATAAAAAAAGATGGATACATACCTGCCAACTCACACAGTGCCACAGTGTGACACATGATATCGGCTCCCTTCACACGGTCACCTGGTGAGGAGCTGATATCACACGTTGGCAGGAAAAGCGGGCTGGAAATCCACTGTAAATAGTGGATTTCCAGCAGCTTTGAACTGCCGACTTCAATTAAGGGGTAAAAAAACACCCAAAGACACCAGCACCAGCCTAAGCAAACCTTTTCTTTGGTTTGGAGGAGGGTGATTTGGGCCGACGGCAAATGTGCCTATTAAGTGCTTTGGTGGCACCTGTCCCTTGGTTTCACGTTCCCATGGACTGGTTGTACCCTTGCTTTTTGCACGAATTTTTCACTGTATATAAATGCAATTAATTTTTGAATACTGAATTACGTCATTGCTTTTGGTGTGTCATTTCTATTTGTTCTTATTCATTGTGTTTCATTCACTTTGTAAATATTGTATATTTGGATGTTTGTATATGTGTAGATATTGTACTCATGAATTCCTCAGATTGGGAATAAGAGTGGGAGCAGTGCCATTGCACAGCAGATCATCCTGAATCAACTTTAAACAAAGAAGAAGACTGGACTTCGACATTCTGCTGCTCAGAAGACTGAAGAGAATCTCCCTTGTGGCCTAGGAGTGGCCACCCTTTGAACACAGGCACCAACCAGCAACTCGATGTCTGCTTTGCCACCGCCTCCCGCCGGAGCCCGAGCCCAGAGCCTGACAAGACCCAGGCTTCCAGACTTCTCAGAGCCCGATCCACAGTCCCTGCAAAGAAGGGACTTGTGGAGGCACCGAGTGACGTGGGACCGGACATCTTGGAAGACACTCGAAAAGCTGACTGCGCAGCATCTGAGGCATCCTTGACGTTGTGCTTTGGGGACTGAGAACCCCCACCACCGAGCAGCCCTTGCACCGAAGATCAGCCCCCCAGCATCTCCACGATCTGCTTGGGGCCCTTTTGCATTGTGCCACTCGACGCGCCATCCCGGCCACTAGCCACGTGGTCAGTGGCCATCTTGGCGACGAAACCGACAAACTACACTGCGGGTCTGGTTGCTCCAGACTTGCCCAAGCTCCTGTGAAAAGGAGCACTCGCTCTGACCTTGCTGGTCCGAGTGTTAAGCATCTTTCGATTCCTGCGTGGCTTGCATTAGCCAAGGCCTGTTTGCTTCGATCAGGTCGCCGACACCGCCAACGGCGAGAAGCCTGCGTGGGACAGCTCGTGACCGATGCCTGGATGTTCTCGACCCCCGGTGTCCACGTGGCTGCAGAGAGAAGCTACCGGACAACGCCTGTTTGCACCCGACATCGCCTGGTTCCAATCTGGTTCCACGGTAGTCACTGGCTAGTGACTTTGAACATTGTCTCCTCTGCTTTCAGGTCTTCACAACTTCAGATCCACCCTTGGATCCACCGGAACTCTTCACATCGAGCCGCCTGCAGCATCTTCAGCTCCAAGCACCATCGACCAGCGTGATGAAACCCGACACTACTTCGACCCTGTGCACCCGCTTCCTGTGGGTGAGGTAACTCAGCTCCGCCGGTGTTCCTACACTGGTACACATCTCAAGGGCCTGTGTCTTAAGTTTCAGCATTCTAGGTCACTCGGAAGGTTCCTAACTATCTAACTTTGTACTTTTTACGCACCATAGACTTTACATTGGAAAGTGCGTGCACTTTGAACACTGCACCCGAGTCCCGCGGGCCTTTCCCGACTTAGTCACTGCTAGTCTCGAATAGCTCCAGCGATTCCCAAGGCCCTAGGCCTGTTCCCTTTCTGACTGGTATCTCTTATACCACTTTCTTAGTATATGGTTTAGGTGGCCCCTAGGGCTCATCCATATTGTGCAACTTTTGTGTATTTTAAACTGTCTTGTGATTTGACGCTTGTGCTTCTGTGCTCATAAAGAGTCCAGGGGATTTTATAGTTAATAAATCAATATATATTTTCAATATATATCTGTGTGGTGTCCCTTTCATTTAGTATTCAAGGGGGTTGTGTATGGTATTACAGCTGGCTTCACATGCCTTTCAGAGTTTAGCCTAAGACTGCTTTGTCCACGTTACCACTAGGATAACTGGTCTACAAGGTTGAATTACAACCAATCATCATAAGGGTTGCTTGGCATGGTACAAAGTGATCACTAGAATTAGTGAGCATTATATACCAGGCCATCTTCTCACATTGGTGAGCAGCGGATTGGGATCTGAGCTTGCTGTTGTTTTACCATTACAATCTTTGAGATTATCATTTGAAAGATCATACAGGTACCTGCTAGGTACATATAAAACAAGACTAGTATACTTAAATTCTACTGAACTTAGTTGTTGTAGAGGAAAGGGAGTAGCACACCATGACTACAACTACTAGATAGGTTTAGTAGGTAAACACCAGTGTAGGTAGATTGCAACACATCCACCCACACTAGAGCAATGTCTGGAGCAGAGGGTTCCACTGGGAACATCCCTGTTGAGAGTGACCCTCCAAGGGCAGCATCCAAATTTGCTATTTTTTCCTTTAAGGAATTAAGACAGCTTTGTGTCTTAAGGGGTCTGAAGACAGGGCAATCCCCTACTACAGACCACCTTAGAGAGATCTTGGATCAGTCTGAGACTCTAAAGACCTCTAAGGCAGACCCCACAGGGGATGCTGAAGGAGGCCATCCTTCTGAGGATGACACTGTAGAAACCCCTGTCCCTATCATCCTGGTAGATGAGGAAGCCCCCATCACTGGGGCTCCTCAGGCAGATGAGGAGGAGGAAGAGGAAGAAGAGACAGAAGGGGGGAGCAGTGAGTCAGATGAGGACAGAAATAGTCAGGTGCTGGTCAGTAGACTGAACCAGGCTAACTTAAGCCTATTTGGGACTGAATCTGGTAACAACCCATTCAGACCCCCAGGTGGACTTAACCAGAAGCCTAGGAGGAGAAGGACTCACTCAGGTGACTCTAACAACTCCCATGCTTCTAGAGGTTCTCATGGTCACTCCAGAAGGGAGATGACTAGCCCTCAGAGAAGGGAACATGAGGCCAAAATGAGAGAGGCTGAATTGAGGATCCAGAGACAAGAGTTAGAGGTTGCCCTGGCCAAAGAGAAACTTGCTAGAGCAAGACAGCCTAGAGAAAGTGGATTAGGATCCACTGGTGGCAGCACTATCCCTAAGGATAAAGACAGGTCTTTTGATAACAGAAACCTGAGTAAGATTGTGCCCCCCTACAAAGCTGGGGATGATATCCACAAATGGATGACTGCACTTGAGAGAGCCTGCAGAGTACAGCAGATCCCTCAGGCGCAGTGGGCAGCAATCTTGTGGCTCTCCTTTGAAGGTAGAGGCAGAGACAGACTCCTCACAGTTAGTGATGGGGATTCTAGAAACTACATGGTCCTGAAGAGTGCTCTGATTGATGGGTTAGGCTTAACCACTGAACAGTACAGGTTAATGTTCAGAGACACCCAGAAGACACAGACTCAGGACTGGTCTGAATTTGTTGAATGTGCCACTAAGGCTCTGGAGGGCTGGTTGCTGGGAAGTAAGGTTACTGCCTATACAGGATTGTATAATTTAATTATGAGAGAGCAAATCTTAAGTAATTGTCAAAATCAGCTTCTACATCAGCACCTGGTTGCCTCTGATCTGACCTCCCCACAAGAATTGGGTAGGAGGGCAGACAAATGGGTCAGAACCAGGATCAGGCCTAAGAACCAGGGTGGTGACCAAAAGAAAGAGACTACCAAGCCTCAAGAGAAGGGTGGGGATAAAAGTAAGGAAAAGACTTCCCTAGGGTCCCAAAACTCCAAGAATGGGGGTGGGTCCCAAGACACTTCTTCAACCCAGAAAAAGCCTTATTGTCATGCCTGTAAACAGGTTGGGCATTACAAAACAGACAGCTGTTGTCCCAATAATGGCAATAAAGAGAATATACCTCCAGGTAGGGCTCCAACACCTCCTGTCACTGTTAGCAGTGGTCCCCCAGGTGGTGGGAGCACCCCAAGAATTTGGATGGGTTTACTTTTGGAGGACAGGTGGACTCTGGCCTATCCAGGTCCCCTAACTCAGATACTCTTGTCTATGAGACTGGCATGGGGTTTGCCAATTTCACTGCTTGCCCAAACACTTTGAGCAAGTATAGACAGGAGCCCCTCATCAATGGCTTGAAAGTTGAGGCCTTCAGAGACACAGGGGCTAGCATCACCATGGTGGCTGAATGTCTAGTCCCCTCAAGGCAACTTTTACCTGATGCCAAATATCAGGTGACAAACATTGATGGCATAGAAACCAATCATCCCATGGCAGTAGTCAATCTTAGCTGGGGAGGTGTCACTGGCCCAAAGAGAGTGGCAGTGTCAGCAAACTTGCCTGTAGATTGCCTACTGGGTAATGATTTGGAAATCTCAGCCTGGGCTGAGGTTGAACAGCAAACCCATTCTAGGATGGTAAATCTCCATGGAAAGGTCAGTGGGGCTGTGATGGCTACATCCCCAATCCAAGATGTCCTTCCAGAAAAGGTTGGGAGGGCTGAGCAAACCTCAGCCCCATCTTTAGCTAACTTCCCTCCTGAAAAGAGTAGCAGGGCGGTACTGGTAACAGCCCATATCCAAACTGAGTCTCCTCCTGAAAAGGTTGGTGGGGCTGTGATGGCCACAGCCCAAACTCAAACTGATACATAGGTAGTGAAGCCTGAAATGATGGATCACTCAACCCAAACAGAGAGCATTGAGGAGGAAGAGAAATCTCCCTCCCACCAGACTTTAGGAAAAGATCAGCCTCCTCAGGGAACTGATCTTACCCCTGATGAAGAAACTGTCCCAGAGGTTGTTAGGCCTGGCCTGACAGAGCCTCTGATGGCAGTGGACCCTTCTCAGGTGGGACCCAGTCTGGAGCAGGTAACCTGCCCCTCTCTACCTTGCCTTACTCAGCCCAGGGCTGCAGAGGACAAGAAGGACAGTGAGATCCAAAGGGCCCCCTGTCAAATAAAGCACCCCCATCAACAGATTAGGGGCACCGAAACTAGTAGCCCTAGTGAGGTGCAAACTTTAAAAACTCCTGAGGGATCCCCCTTAAAAGTAGTTAGGGACCTCCCCCAGATGGATATTGTTGGGCACAGCCAAACCTGGGACCCTAAGGGCCCAAACCTGAACTGTCCCACCAGTAAGCCAAACAGAGGGACCCAGCCTCCAGCTTTAGGTAGCCAGAGGTTGACCCTGAGAGCACAGTGCAACTCCGTCAAAGAAAGAAAGGCACACATGGTGGAAAGTGATTGGAGGAAGCTGAGTCCTACAGAGGAATCTCATTTCAGTACTCCATCCCAACACCAGCCTTTGACTTTGCAAAGACACACCACAGGTAGAGGTTCCCTATGGTGGAGACCCTCAGATACCCTTAGGGTGAGGGATTGCTTAGTGGACCATGAGACAGTGGGTAACCAAGCCAGAGCTGGTACTTCCTTATATGGCCACTTAGGCAATATAGGCTTACCTGGACAAGGATAGCCTTATCTCCTTTCCTTTGGGGGGGGTTATGTAGGAAGGTGGATATCTGACTATGGTTACCCCCAAACTTTTTGCCTGGTGTTTAGCTGGTTTTTGACATAGTTGGCCTGGGATCCTGCTATTCAGGGCCCCAGGCTAATTGCTCTCTCCTTAAAATGGACTCCATGTACCTTAGGTGCATTACGAATTGGAACTGGTTCACCTTATTGGCCCCTGTAACAGTGTACCCTAGGTACCCAGGGCATAGGTGTTTCCAAGGCCTACCAGGGGCTGCAGCATGTATTGTGCCACCCCTGGCCTGGCCTCCATATTTTACACAACTGGCTGATCACTCAGCTGGGGTAAGTTGGTGTAATCACCTCTTACTTAGGTATAGTATCCCTATACCTGACCTTAAACTGGACACAAATGTTCCTATCAGCCACTCCTATGGAAGGCCTCATCAATCCTGGAGGCAGAGTGCTTGGAAATATGTGAGATGGTGCTCTAGCATGAGCTGAGCCGTCTGCAGCTGTCGGGAACCACTCCCTAAGCTGTTCCGGGATACTGCCATACCATATACTCTTAAGTGCATTATAATCCTCGCGGTTATATGCTATCTTTGGTTTGGCTTTATCAAAACATGTCGAGTAAGGTGTCATACGAATTGGAATACTATCCCCTCGACAGTTCTGTCGACGGGGATAGCATTCCACCCTTCTAGAGGGACACGACATGTGTGTAGCCTTAACCCCGGTTAAAGTTAACCAGAGCCTCAGCATCACAAAATGGATGCTGCCACCACAGACACAAGTCTGACCTCCTGCTGCTGGGAGTCCTTCCAGCGAGGGAGGCTTGGACAAAGGGTTTCCTGCCTTGGGAGGTGTGAGCACCACCCCAGACAGGGTTTTGTGTATTGGGTAGGACAGGGCTGAATAGATTGAGACATGCCCGGGGCACACAAGGTGTCCCCGTGCATAAGCCAGTCCAAACCGGTCCTGGGACTTTTCAGACCCAGGCCTGGCGAGGAGCTGGACAAAGGAAAGGGGGTGTAACCGCCCCCCTTCCTGGTCCCACCCAGAGGAGGGACCTAGTAGGTGATCCACCCCTCAGATTGGGAATAAGAGTGGGAGCAGTGCCATTGCACAGCAGATCATCCTGAATCAACTTTAAACAAAGAAGAAGACTGGACTTCGACATTCTGCTGCTCAGACTGAAGAGAATCTCCCTTGTGGCCTAGGAGTGGCCACCCTGTGAACACAGGCACCAACCAGCAACTCAACGTCTGCTTTGCCGCTGCCTCCCGCCGGAGCCCGAGCCCAGAGCCTGACAAGACCCAGACTCCCAGACTTCTCAGAGCCCGATCCACAGTCCCTGCAAAGAAGGGACCCGTGGAGGCACCGAGTGACGTGGGACCGGACATCTTGAAAGACACTTGAAAAGCTGACTGCGCAGCATCTGAGGCATCCTCGACGTTGTGCTTTGGGGACTTAGAACCCCTACCACCGAGCAGCCCTTGCACCGAAGATCAGCCCCCCAGCATCTCCACGATCTGCGTGGGGCCCTTTGGCATTGTGCCACTCGACGCACCATCCCAGCCACTAGCCACGTGGTCAGCGGCCATCTTGGCAAAGAAACCGACAAACTACACTGCGGGTCTGGTTGCTCCAGACTTGCTCAAGCTCCTGTGAAAAGGAGCACTCGCTCTGACCTTGCTGGTCCGAGTGTTAAGCATCTTTCGATTCCTGCGTGGCTTGCATTAGCCAAGGCCTGTTTGCTCCGATCAGGTCGCCAACACCGCCAACAGCGAGATGCCTGCGCGGGACAGCTTGTGACCGACGCCTGGACGTCCTCAACCCCGGGTGTCCACGTGGCTGCAGAGAGAAGCTACCAGACAACGCCTGTTTGCACCCGACATCGCCTGGTTCCAATCTGGTTCCACGGTAGTCACTGGCTAGTGACTTTGAACATTGTCCCCTCTGCTTTCAGGTCTTCACAACTTCAGATCCACCCTTGGATCCACCGGAACTCTTCACATCGAGCCGCCTGCAGCATCTTCAGCTCCAAGCACCATCGACCAGCGTGACGAAACCCGACACTACTTCGACCCTGTGCACCCGCTTCCTGTGGGTGAGGTAACTCAGCTCCGCCGGTGTTCCTACACTGGTACACATCTCAAGGGCCTGTGTCCTAAGTTTCAGCGTTCTAGGTCACTCGGAAGGTTCCTAACTATCTAACTTTGTACTTTTTACGCACCATAGACTTTACATTGGAAAGTGCGTGCACTTTGAACACTGCACCCGAGTCCCGCGGGCCTTTCCCGACTTAGTCACTGCTAGTCTCGAATAGCTCCAGCGATTCCCAAGGCCCTAGGCCTGTTCCCTTTCTGACTGGTATCTCTTATACCACTTTCTTAGTACATGGTTTAGGTGGCCCCTAGGGCTCATCCATATTGTGCAACATTTGTGTATTTTAAACTGTCTTGTGATTTAACGCTTGTGCTTCTGTGCTCATAAAGAGTCCAGGGGATTTTATAGTTAATAAATCAATATATATTTTCAATATATATCGGTGTGGTGTCCCTTTCATTTGGTATTCAAGGGGGTTGTGTATGGTATTACAGCTGGCTTCACATGCCTTTCAGAGTTTAGTCTAAGACTGCTTTGTCCACGTTACCACTAGGATAACTGGTCTACAAGGTTGAATTACAACCAATCATCATAAGGGTTGCTTGGCATGGTACAAAGCGATCACTAGAATTAGTGAGCATTATATACCAGGCCAACTTCTCACAACAAGGAATTCTTGCGCAGTCCAGAACTGTTAGAGACCGGACAATGTAATTCTTTTAATCAGTGGTCGAAGTGGGGAAAAAAGTAGGGGAACTGTGGGTGGAAAATCAGGGGGCAGGAATAACCGAAGATTGAATCAGTGGGCGGGGTCAGGGGTGTGGCTAGAAATAGCAAAACATACCATTTTTTAGTACGTTTGGCATTTCACTGACCAGTTACAGCTTATAACGTTATTTAATTCAAACAATGGATAAACATGTTTATTTGAAGTTTAATTAAGGAAAAAACAAACACTCCTAGGGAATACAGGTTTATGTAAAGCGTGTGAAATATAAGCAGGAACAACATGTTACCTTAATGCATTGTTCAGAAATCCATGATTATTTTCTGTCTCAAACATTGAGGTCATGAATACAGGGCTCCTCCTGTACACATGTGGTAAGCAGGGCTCAGAAGAGAAAGGGACTCTTCAGGAGAATCTAGACTCACAGTGTTGCAAAGTCATCCTGTGCCCTGGGCACCCCCAAATTTTTGCTGACTGGAACTGGTGGTAACTGACTCTGACTGACCCTGGGCTTTGTTTACCCAGGGCCAGGGCCAAGCTAAAAGGAACACATTAGAACACAGTTAAGACACCCAACATACACTAGGGTACACTATAGTATAGTGGGTTACCCCTGTAGTTGGCATGACCTACCACCTAAGTCCCTAGTATGTAATAGGGCAGGGGATTGAAACTACCTAGAAGTCTCCAGTATCCTGGGGCATGGCAGTTTAGAGGCCAGCAGATTCTCTGCACCAGCATGTGTGCAGTGCTGAAGCCTGAGGTCAGTTTAAAAGCTGCACTGGTGGCCGGGACAGCTTTTTAAACCTTAAATTGTGCCCAAACTCGACTTTGGGGGTAGGGGCCCTTCAAAATTAAAAACCTACCATGTTTTTGCATATTTGCATATTAGGGATCCCCAGGGACACCCCTAGGTATCCCAGGGGTGGGGGATCAGTTATCTATAAGGAGCGCCCTTATAAAATGAGTTTTTAGAAGCCTGGGTAAAGTGAAATTTTACATTTCACTCCCAACATTGTCTTAAAGAGGTGCTCAAATTCGACTTTGATGCTGGAAGAATAGGGTATGGGTGATCTGCAATATTTCTGCAGATTCAGAACCCCTGAAGTCTCCTTAGTTGCACACGGGGTGGGGGTCCGGTAGAAATTAGGGAAATACTTATAAAATATGGTTTTATAAGCCCTGGTGCTACAAAAGTGGCGCAAGTCATTTTCCCCATTGCAAACCCCATGGCCCATAGGTTAACATGGTAGGAAGTGATTGATTAATAAATATTGATAGGAGAGGACTAGTCGGACCATTCAAAGACTTCCCAGAATGGTTGTAGTAAATCCAAAGATATTATATTGTTGAATTTCTCCTAAAGTGTACATACAATAAGTTATGAGACTTTCTTTTTTGTAAGTCCAAATTCAGCCTTTCAGTGGTCTGCCCTGATTGGTCAGAGTTAAGTGGATTAGCCAGGCTGCTGGGAGGGCAGTGATCTGTTCTATAGGAATGCCAGGCCAGGAGGTGGCGTCGTAAACTACGCTCTTGAAAGGCAAGAGGGGAGGCCTGGGTTTTCGTCCACTTTGACAGTAGTGACCCAGAGTCAGGACTAGGCTTAAGAAAGGTATTTGCAGATGGTACGAGGATGGTCCATGAAAATGAGATATCCCAGGGCGGTGTTTAGCCAGCTCTTACCTCCTTGCTGGAAAATCAGCCATTATGGATTTGGAAGGATGATGCACTCTGGGACAAACTAATGCCACACTCCACTGGATCTGGTCATAACTATGAGGAGTTGCCCTGCTCTCATTGGTCAGCAGTGACCTGGTGTTTGACCAAGAGAATTTTGAATAAGTATCTGAGAGGGGCAGAGCCCTCCAGATCTGCGGCTCGAAACTGAATGAAGCAAGAAGGGCCCTGCTGAAGTTTGCTGCGCAAGGAACTCTAAGGCATGACCTATGAAGACTGCACCATTTGAAACTACAGCCCTGTGGATTACCTTGCTGCCAAAAGACTGAAGAGTGGAAACTCCCTGCAAGCTACAGGTTAACAGAGCTCACCTGGACAGCCCCACAAAGAATTCAAATACTGTAGTACCAGTGGATTTGTAAGGGTTTTGTTCAAGTGGATTGCGGAATTGAAGTTTCACACTTTCAAGGACCCTCTTGGAGATTCTAGAACCTTGGATTGCGTGTTGGATACTTTGGGACCTGCAAGCAGAACGCCAGGAAGGTGTTCTAACTAGACCCCGCTTGCTGAAGAAGGCGGCCCACTACAGTGGTGAGAATTCTTCAGAACAATTTGTAAAGGTGTGTCCCTGACAGAGAAAACGAAATGACTTAAAGGGGCACTGCTGGTTTCTAAGCACTAGAAAGTGACTAATCTTTAAAAAATTCATATCTCTGGTTCCCTACAGTGGATTATTTTCGTTTTGGTGTAATTTAAAAGATAAAAATATTACCTGTTTTTATAAATTGGTGTTGGATTTTTATTTTGTGTTGTGTCTTAATTATTTACTGAAATTGTGTTTTTAAATGCTTTACATACCTGTCTTTGAAGTTAAGCCTGTCTGCTCGCAGCCACGTTACCAAGGGTTGAACAAAGGAATACTTTTCTAAGACCTATACTGAGTCCTATCATGTGTTAGTGGCCTTATGGCCAGTGGCAGACCTACATTTGCCCCTACTAATAACCCACTTTCCAACATTTGGTGTTCAGTGGTGTGGATGAGGACTTGTGTTTAAAAAGTACACCTTTCAGTGAATATTTTAAGATTATAAAAATCCTCTAAATTGCCTTAGACCAAAAATTTTAAGTGGGATTTTTGGAATTTGGACTAAACTGTTTTTAATCCATTGATTTTTCCAAATTGTTCTAAGTCCATTTTGCCTAGTTTTTTTGTGACCCAAAACTAGGGAACCATGGAGCTGGACCTGGCTAAACTGTCCCAGTTTAAGATGGCTGATCTTAGGGAAAAGTGTAGGCTTAGGGTGCTGCATGCTGCCAAGAAGATGGGGAAGGCAGGGTTGCTTGAGTCCCTAAAGGGCTGGGCCAGGGCAGCTGAGGAGAACCCAAGGGGGTGGGAAGATGTTCCCCCCAACCTCACCCGAGAGGGGGGTGAGGTTGAGACCTTTCCCATTGTGACTAGTGTTAGCCATGTGAATCAAGGGGGTGGTGGTAGTGGGGAAGGGTCCCTTACTCAGGTACCACTACTGTCCCTTGCAGAGAGACAGCTTCAGGCTCAATTAGAGTTGATTGCCTTGGGGAAGGAGAAATTCGAATTGGCTAAGAGAAAGTGGGAGAGGGAGGAGAAAAGGAATGGTGGCAGCGAAAGTGAAGAAGATGCTGAGATGTCCAGGGGTGATAGATTTGAACCTAAACTTCCCAAGGGCATAGTACCTAAGTACACTAAGGGGGATGACATTGACAAGTGGCTGGCAGCTTTTGAGAGGGCTCTTAAAATGAGTAGGGTCCACTCTAGATATTGGGGTGCACTCCTGTGGGAGTTGATTCCAGTAGCTGGGAGGGATAGGCTCTTGACCCTGAAGGGAGAGGATGCCGAATCATACCAGCAGATGAAGGAATGCTTAGTCAAGAGATTTGTTCTGACTCCAGAACAGTACAGGGTGAAGTTTAGAGGCACGCAGAAATTGAGTTAAAAGTCTTGGGTAGACTTTGTGGACGTTTCAGTAAAGGCACTGGAAGGCTGGATTGTTGGTAACAAAGTTGACACATATGAGGGATTGTATAATTTGTTTTTGAAGGAACACATTTTGACTCATTGTGCAGAAGAGAAATTACGCCAGTATCTAGTGGACTCTAAGCTGACAGACCCCAGAGAGCTGGCGGAATCAGCTGATGAGTGGGTGAGAACCCGGGTTTCCATTCAGCATCAGGGGGGTGACCAGAAGAAAGGAGGACAGGTCCCTCCCCAGGGGAAAGCCCAGGGAAATGAAGGTCAACATCCTAAGGAGTCCTCCAAAGACCCACAAAAACCTGCACAAGGAGGAGGGGCCCTGAGCCAACCCAAATTCAAAGGGAGGGGGTTTCAGGGAAAGCCTGGTAGGTTCTTTGATCCCTCAAAGGTGGGTAAGTGCTTTGACTGTAACCAGCCAGGGCATAAGCAGGGAGATGCTGTCTGCGCCAAGAAGCTCCCCCCTAAGGGGCCATCCACAGGGATTGCCAGTGTCAGTGTAGGGGTGGAGTGTGGTGTACAGAACAGGCAGGTGGTGGAAGCCACCTTAGTGTCCCTGGGTGGGGTGAGTATTGCCACCCTTGCTGCCTTACCTCCAAACATGGACAAGTACAGGCAGAGGTCTAAAGTGAATGGGACTGAGGTTGACTATGGTCCTGGATGAACTGGTGCCCCCAGAGAGGTTTTACCTGGTGAGTTTCTCCAGGTGACATATGCAGACAGCACTACCAAACTCCATCCCATGGCTGTGGTGGATTTGGAATGGGGAGGTGTGACAGGCCCTATGAAGGTAGCTGTGTCAAAGGTGCTCCCAGTCCAGTGTTTACTGGGCAATGATCTTGAATCCTCTGCGTGGTCAGAGGTGGCGAGAGAACTCCATATGAAAATATTGAAGCTCCCTGAGTGGGTATGTGCTGTGACTAGGTCACAGACTAGCCAGAAGGGAGGGGCTGGACACTTGGACCCTGGAACAAAGGGCCAAGCATCCAAGGACAAGGGCACTGGGTCTGGTGAGCCAGCCCAGGGGACCCCAGAGGCTCAGGAAGAATCTAACCCTGATAGGCAGGATTTGGCGTCTGAGGGAGGGACTCCATCCCTGCCAGAGCTGTCAGATTTGGCAGAACTGACAGGAGCAGGTGGACCCTCCAGAGAGGAGTTCAGTCAGGGACAGCGTGACTGTCCCACCCTTGAGAGCTTGAGGCGGATTGCTTCTAAGTAAGAGGAAGGGGATGACAGTGGGTTTCATAAACTCTACTGGGAAGATGGACTGCTTTATACTGAGGCCAGAAACCTCAAGGAGGGGGCCACCAGGAGATTGGTGGTACCCCAGAAGTACAGAGAGGTCATCCTGACTTTGAGTCACAATATCCCCTTGGCAGGACATTTGGGACGGACAAAGACATGGCACCATTGGTGAACCATTTCTACTGGCCCAATATGTCTGAAAAGGTAAAGGAGTTTTGCAGCTCCTGTGTCACCTGTCAGGCCAGTGGCAAGGCAGGGGGCAAGACAAAGGCTACCTTAATACCACTGCCAGTGGTTGGGGTTCCTTTTGAAAGGGTGGGGATGGACATTGTTGGTCCCCTTGACCCACCTACTGCTTCAGGGAATAGGTATATCTTAGTGGTAGTTGACCATGCTACTAGATACCCTGAAGCCATACCTCGTAGAACTATTGATGCACCTGCGGTGGCTAGAGCACTGCTTGGTGTGTTCACCAGAGTGGGTTTTCCAAAAGAGGTGGTGTCAGGCAGGGGCACAAACTTCCTGTCCAGCTACCTGACTGTTATGTGGGATGAGTGTGGTGTAAACTACAAGTTCACCACCCCCTATCACCCACAAGGAAATGGTCTTGTTGAGAGATTCAACAAAACTCTGAAAGGCATGATAAATGGGTCGTCAGAGAAACTCAGGAGGAGATGGGATGTTCTCCTCCCATGCTTACTGTTTGCCTACAGGGAGGTGCCACAGAAAGGGGTTGGATTCAGTCCTTTTGAGTTGGTGTTTGGACACCCGGTGAGGGGGCCCTTGAGCTTGCTAAGAGAGTCTTTAGAGAAGCCTCTTAAAGAAGCTAAGGACAATGTGCTTGATTATGTGCTAGGCCTGAGATCTAGAATGGTGAAGTACATGTACAAGGCAAGCAGGAAACTGGAGGCCAGCCAGGAGCTGATGAAGCACTGGTATGATCAAAAGGCTACTATGCCTGAGTATACTCCAGGACAGTTGGTGTGGGTGTTGGAGCCTGTGGCTCCGAGGGCCCTCCATGACAAGTGGAGTGGGCCCTATCCAATCTTAGAAAAGAAGGTGAGGTTACCTATTTGGTTGACCTTGGCACCCCCAGGAGCCCTCAAAGGGTCTTTCATGTGAATAGGTTGAAACCACCCTATGACAGGGCAGACATTACCATGTTACTGGCCACTGATGAGGGTGTGGAGGAGGAAACTGAGCCTGTGCCCGACCTCCTCTCCACCAATGTGCAAGATGTGTCAGTGGAGGGAGTTGTGCTCTCTCCCAAGTTGACAGACCAGCAGCACAGAGACTGTAAGCAGGTGCTGGAGCAGTTTGCTGGCCTGTTCTCTCTGACCCCAGGCATCACTGAGTGGTGTGTTCACCACATTGACACTGGTGACAGCCGACCTGTCAAAAATAAAATGTACAGGTCCTCTGACCATGTCAGAGTCAGCATTAAATCTGAGGTTGCTAAGACTGGAGCTGGGGGTAATTGAACCGTCTGAGAGTCCATGGGCCAGTCCAGTGGTACTGGTACCTAAACCTAATCCTCAGGGGGGACCCATGGAGTTAGGTTTCTGTGTGAACTACAGAGGTTTGAATGCAGTCACAAAGACGGACGCTCACCCAATACCTAGAGCTGATGAGCTCATTGATAGGTTAGGGGCTGCTAAGTACCTGAGTACTTTTGAATTGACTTCAGGTTACTGGCAGATTGCCCTCACTGATGGAGCAAAGGAGAGGTCAGCATTCTCTCCACCAGAGGGACATTATCAGTTCAAGGTAATGCCCTTTGGATTAAAGAATGCACCTGCCACCTTCCAAAGGTTGGTGAACAGGGTCTTGTCTGGGTTGGAACAGTTCAGTGCAGCTTACCTGGATGATATAGCTGTATACAGTTCTACCTGGGGGATGATTTAAACCACCTAGGGGAAGTACTTCAGGCCATGCAGCAGGCAGGCCTGACTATTAAGGCAAGCAAGTGCCAAATAGGGCAGAGTTCTGTGGTGTACCTGGGCTACCTAGTAGGTGGGGGCCATGTACAGCCTCTCCAAGCTAAAATCCAAACTATTTTAGATTGGACAGCTCCTGTTACCTAGACTCGGGTCAGGGCATTCATTGGACTGACAGGGTACTATAGAAGGTTTGTTCAAAATTATGGGACCATTATGGGGCCCCTAACAGAACTAATTTCTAAAAAGAGGCCTAAAAAGGTGATTTTGACCCCAGAGTGTCAGAAGGCTTTTGACACTCTGAAAGCTGCTATGTGTTCAGCACTATTGTTACTGGCCCCTGACTACACAAAATAATTTGTAGTTCAGACTGATGCTTCAGAGCAAGGGATTGGTGCAGTTTTGTCACAGCTGAATGAAGGGAGCCTTGACCAGCCAGTTGCCTTTATTAGCAGGAGGCTTCTTCCCAGAGAGCAGAGGCGGAGTGCTATTGAGAGAGAGGCTTTTGCTGTGGTGTGGTCACTGAAAAAGTTGAGACCATATTTGTTTGGGACTCACTTTCATGTTCAAACTGACCACAGGCCTCTCAGGTGGCTCATGCAGATGAGAGGGGAGAATCCCAAGCTGTTAAGGTGGTCCATTTCCCTACAGGGAATGGACTTTACAGTGGAACACAGACCTGGGGTTGCCCATGCCAATGCAGATGGACTTTCCAGGTTTTTCCAATTAGCAGATGTGGACTACCAGGGTGTAGGTTAGTAACCCATCACCTTTCATTTGGGGGGGGGAGGGCATGTTGCAAAGTCATCCTGTGCCCTGGGCACCCCCAACTTTTTGCTGACTGGAACTGGTGGTAACTGACTCTGACTGACCCTGGGCTCTGTTTACCCACGGCCAGGGCCAAGCTAAAAGGAACACATTAGAACACAGTTGAGACACCCAACATACACTAGGGTACACTATAGTATGGTACTGGAGTTCTGGACTTTTTGGTTCCGTCCAGAGGTGTCAGGGAACAACACCCGAAGACCCCAGAGTTCCACCTGTCTTGGTGCACAAATAAACAGAAACACGGGCTTCTCGATGGTGGCGTCAAAGACCAAAGGTTTATTACTGCAGGGACACAGAAGTCACAGAAACTACACACGGGCAGATTCTAGGAGCCTGTTCGATTTGTACAAAGAGGGTTGCTCCTTATATACTAAAAATTGGGCTTCAGGCAAATTCTTCATATGTTAGTACATTCCCAAACCTTTGTATCCTAAACAATAAATATTTGGCGTTGCACAGGAATCGTCGACAATATCTGATGTCAAAACATTACGAACGAGGGGTTCGCACTTTTCCATCATAATCTCATGTCAACTTTTCATTCAAGACCCGGATCGCCTCATCGTAAATTTCGTTACCTCCCCCTAATAAAGGCCCAGAAGGAAAGGAGCAGAGCCAGGTGCAGAAGATAGAAAAGCAGGATAAGGGATGTTTGTGGGTTGTAAATGGGCGAGGCTACCGGCTTCGGCCGCCTAATCATGATCAGGCCAACGACCACAAGAACCAGTATAGCAGGACTGGCCTCGGGCAGAGGAGGCAGCCTTTGTCGAGTCATGCAGCTACAGCGTGTTCTGTTCCAAGGTGCACGTGTTACTAAAGAGGTGAATCGCCGGCTAAGCCTACGTGTCCTTAATAGAAATGAAGTGATCAGAGGTTATTGCGTATGTGAGGGCAAGAAACACAAAATGGCTGCCATGATCTAAGATGGATGCCATGGGTAGATCGGAAATGTATTTGTAACAGGAGTACTCTTGCTCGTAGCGTAGCGAAAACACCAGGATATGCTAAATGGATCATTTGCGGTTCGCTGATACCAATATTATGTATTTCCGACAATATTGAAAACACGGGTTCAAATCGTCACGGAACCTCAGACCCTCCTTTTGCCCTTACATAGGCAATTACTCAGTCTATGTCAGAGTCTAATTCTATGCTCATTAGGTCAGTGACATGTTGTTGTATCATCATCCTTTCTCGCGCCTTTTCTCCAAACGCAGGTGGTTTTCTAAAACAGGTTGCAGCACAAAGACTACACAGAGCAGGACCACACTGGATAATCAGGCAACACGAGAACAGGAATACTAAGATGACACCAATGACCATCAGAACCTTCCATCCCCACGCTGATATCAGAGTCCAAAACCACTCCATGAAGGACCAGTTTCCCTTGTCTACGTGTATAGAGTCGGAAATCTTGTGTAGCTTAGAGATCGCCTCATAGATTGTTGGAGCATTATTGGGAATAAAGACACAGCAGCTCGATTGGATCATTCTGCATACCCCACCTCGATCTGCAAGTATTACGTCCAGAACCATACGGTTCTGCAACGTCATGAGTCTATCCGCCTGAAGCTCAGCTGTCAAATTGCTAAGGGCACCAGCAGTTTCGGTAATAGTAGATTCAACTACCCGTGTTAGCTGACGTATGTTTCTACTATTGGCCATAGGCCCCCAGAACGGAAGGAAACCTTTGAAGAAGTCTCCAGCTTCCTGACCAGCGGTGTCTTCCTTGCTGAAGACACCTCTTGCTACTCTGGTCTTGTGATAGTCTGAAGAAGCAGTGTACGTTGGAGGCAACAGTCGAGCAATATAACATGAACCTGAAAAGTCAGCAGGCAACCATGTATACGCTCTGTCTTGACAGATGAAGTAGGTACCCCTAGCAGTAAGAAAAGCAGGGGAAGAGTTAGACGGAAACATGTAAGTCTCTACGCACTCACTCCTCCCTAGCTGAGCTCTCGGATTTCTCCCATTTCCTTGCAAACAGACCTGACCTCGGTGAGGTACGACCCAGATAGGAGTTGAGCTTTTACGCTTGCTTTCTCCCAAACTAAGGCGATACTCTGAAGAATTCCAACTCAAATATACTCGCAATTCGTCTCTAGGGTAAGATGGAGTATTATTGACGTCCTTGATCATGTCAATAATTCCCTGGACTAAAGCTTTGTTGGCAGAGTTATATTTAGTGGAACGTGGTGGACGCGGAGGATAGGTTTCAAGGGCATAAGCAAAGATGGTTTGAAAGGCCTGAAATGATCCATTATAGCTAAAAGGCAAAACCAGATAGGGAATGCCTTTATCCATAGTGTGGGGTATCAAGCCACACACCCAGCAGTCTGTAGTGTTAACTACCAGTTGGTGTTGGTGCAAGAGCTGTACAAAAGTGTTATTGATAAATTCTGAGCGTCGAGCTTGCTCATGTTCAGGAAACGAGTGAAAAGAATGCATAGAAGAAACAGTAGAAGTAGCAGGATCAAGTGGAGGTACTGTAGTTACTGGCACAAATATTAAATTTATACCAAAAACGATTCAACCCACCAACGTTATTAAAACAATTAAAAATGTAATAGCACATTGCATCAGAAAACATTTACTATGAAGGATTCTGTAAAGTCTGTTTCTGCGAACATAAATCACATTTTCTCGTTGCAGCGCAGGAAGCTCCATCTTCTACAATCCGCTCGCGACCACTGATGATGTGTACGTAGATGAAAATGCCTCTATCAGCCCTGGGAGTTCCCAAAACCAACAGAAAGATCGACCTTGTGTCTGACCCCCGCAGATTCAACTAGGCACACAGCCACGACCCTACGGCTACCCAGACGGCAAGGCAATTTTTAAAAACAATAAAACAATAGCAAACTTCCTGGCTGAAGGCAAATGTTCAAAATTTCAAATATCACAATAGGCAGTTTCCTGCTTTATTTGTCCATATTACGAGATCGTAAGTTGTATCTTAGTTTTGCAGGAACCGTTTGATCAGGAAACAGTGTGTTGTCAATAGAGTTTGCAATGTTCAAGTTCGCAGATGGCAAAGTTTCTTCTGATGCAGAGGGCAAGTGTTCAGGAGTCAAAGGAGTAGTTTCAGGAGGAGAGTCAGAGTTCGAAGTGTCAGTTATCAATTCGGCATCGCTGAAAGGGATAAACTTGGGTGTTTGCTCGAATTCAGAGGCACCAATTCCCTTCTTCACCCAGTTGTCGTAAGGAAGTGGCAGGGGCACACGTTTGACATGTGTTGCATGTATCCAATGCTTGCGACCAGCCACACGAACAGCAGTTCTCGTCGCCAATAACACCTGGAAGGGGCCAACAAATCTGGGCTGAAGGTTCTTCGTCCTCGTAAAGTTTCGTACCACAACGTGGTCACCTGGTTTCAGCTGATGACCTGGACTCTCCGGAGGCTTTGGCAATGCATCAAAAACCTGTTGGTGAATAAGACTCAATTTAGCAGTCAAGTCGTAAAGGTAATCAATCAACATTGGATATTCCAGAGAACAAAATTCCTTTGGCCTTGGCACTCCCCAAATATTAGCAGGACGGCCAAAGACAATTTCGTATGGACTAAGCCCTACTCTAGAATGCACAGTCGCTCTCGTGGATAACAAAGCCAAGGGTAGTGCATCTGGCCAGGATAAACCCGTGGATGCCTGTATTTTAGCAAGTTTTAGTTTGAGGGTGCCATTGTAACCCTCAACTAAACCAGCAGACTGGGGATGGTTTGCACTGTGAAATTTTTGCTTAATACCTAAACCGGCACACACACTCTGCATAACTTTCCCTATAAACTCACTTCCGCTATCTGACCATACAATCCGTGGCATTCCATATCTAGGGAAATATTCTTTGAGAAGAATTTTGGCAGTTGATAGGGCAGTATTGTCCTTTAGTGGATATGCTTCGATCCATCTGGAGAAAGCACAAACTACCACCAGGACGTATTTTAAGTTATTGCACCGATCCATGTGAATGAAGTCTAACTGAATCACTTCAAAGGGGCAAGAGGGTGGAGCGAAATGACCAGCAGGAGTAGGAGTTCCCTTGCCAGGATTATGCATCAGGCATACCATACAATTTTTCACCACTCTCTCTGCACATTTACTAATCCCATCATTCTTCCAGACTGGGGCCAACATTTTACAGATTCCTTTAGAACTTATGTGCGCTACTCCATGTGCCATTGTCACCACTGCAAGCACATACGCATCAGGCAACATCCAACGCTGTTGTTCCGACAAGTCAATCCAACACCCACTCGAATCCAACTTGCCCGTACTTTCTTTCCATGCACGTTTTTCCTCCTCAGTTGCCTCTTTCTGAATCTCTTTCACACTTTCCACTGTATCCTCACACATTCCAGACTCGGAAATCCATCTTGCAGACGTTGCAACATACATTCTACTCATCATATTTCTAGCTGTCTGTTTAGCAGTCTCATCAGCAAAAGCATTCCCACGACCAACATCATCCGTGATTGCTTTATGCGCACTGCATTTCACAATCGCAACTTCAGTCGGCAAGGTTAGAGATTCCAACAAGTCGTTAACTAACTGACCATGTTGAATCTTAGTCCCATGGGACGTAATGAAACCTCTTTCTTTCCACAAACGGCCAAAACTATGGGCCACGCCAAACGCGTACTGACTATCTGTGAACACATTCACTCTCTTTCCCTTAGCTAAAACACACGCTCTTGTTAGGGCGATTAACTCTGCAGCTTGGGCAGAATTCTGACTCACTCTTGCAGTCTCCACAATCGTCCTCAAAGTTGTTACTACATAGGCAGCAGTCACATCACCATTCTCCAATTTAAAACATGACCCATCAACATACAACGTGCCATCTGGATCTGACAATGGGGTGTCTTTTAAATCAATTCGTCCTTTTGTCTCCTCCTCGGTTCTGAAACAACAATCATGGGGTTCGGAATCACTCGACTCTTGATTAGCCGGCAACAGTGTTGCTGGATTCAATACATTGCATCTTTTGATCTGAATATGACTTGCTAGCAATGTCAGCTCGTAGCCAGATAATCTCGCACTGGTAAGGTGTTGTGTCTTGGTTCTGTTCATGAGTGTATCCACAGCATGAGGAACCATGACCACTAGCATGTTATTCATCACCAAACCAGCAGATTGTCGAATGGAAGCCGCAGCTGCCGCTGTAGCTCTCAAACAACTAGGTAACGCTCTAGCTACCGGATCTAATGTTGATGAAAAGTACGCACAAGGGCGTTGTTTATCACCAAATTTCTGTGTCAGAACACTCAACGCGCAACCTTCTCTTTCGTGAACATAGAGCGTGAATGGCTTGCTGTAATCGGGTGTGCCCAATACAGGAGCTGAACAAAGTGCATTTTGTAACTCAGAAAAACTCTCCTGACATTCAGCAGACCATGGCACCGGACTCGGAACATTTTTCCCAGTCAAAGCTACCAACGGTTTTGCTAAAAGAGAAAAATTTGGGATCCACTGCCTACAGTAAGAGGTAATACCTAGAAAGGCACGTACTTCTCTCTGTGTGCGAGGAACACTCATCTGCGTAATTGCTTTTATTCTCTCTGGGGTCAACTTCCTTCCCTCCTTTGACAAGAGATGACCTAGGTAGGTCACTTCTTGGCAGCAATATTGCATTTTCGAAGGTGACACCTTGTGATTCAAATTAGACAAATGATGCAATAATGAAATTGTAGCTGCTTTGCAAGTTTCCTTGTCATCGGCAGCCACTAGAAGGTCATCTACATACTGCACTAGAGCAGAACCTGGAGGAAGTACAAAGGAATCTAACTGACTTTTTAATGCCTGACTGTAAATGGATGGGCTCTCACAATAGCCTTGTGGAGCGCGTTTAAATCTGAAGCTTCGACCTCCTAGACAGAAGCCGAAAATATCTCTGCTTTCTTCGGCTATTGGAATGCTGAAAAAGGCGTTTTTCAAGTCGATGACTGAAAACCATGTGGCTGTAGCAGGAATCAACGTTAATAATGCAGTAATGTCTGGAACCACAGGAAACTGCGGAACCACAATTTTATTAACCTCTCTGAGATCGATAACAAACCTATATATTGGAGGCTTTGTAGGATCAGTTCTTTTCAAAATCGGTAATACAGGACTGTTACAGACATTTCCTCTAGTTTCTTCAACCACACCTTTCTTAATCAAATCTTGCACAATCAGTAAAAGTGCACGTTCACCTTCAGTAGAGATCTTGTATTGAGGAATTCGTGGAAATTTTACATTTGCTTTCAAAGTGACTACATATGGTGGTATTTCTAAAAGGCCTACATCATTAGGACCAGTCGCCCTAAGAGTATCAGGGAGTGAACGCAGCTCTGGCGGGAGTGCATCCATTGACAAGTACATTGGAGAGGTGATTCTTTTACCCAACGTAAGCTGTACTCCTTCCGGAGAACAGTACAATGTCGCATATAGGCGTTTTAACAAGTCTAAACCAAGCAGATTTTCATTACAACCTGTCGTCAAAACCAGGGGTGCTTTCAATTGACACGGTCCAACAGAAATAGACAAAGGACCAGATACGGGGTTGTAAACAGGGGCGCCTGAAAAACCTACAGAAACATTTGTTAAGCCGGACAAAGGTGCGCCAGGGAGTTTCGCATGAATGATAGAACTTTTTGCGGCACCAGTATCCAACAGAAACGGTTCGACTACACCTGATGTTGCTACTGCGACATAAGGCCCACTCTGATCCACTGGAACTGATACTACTCCCTCTCTCTGTCCATGGCTGTCCTAGTACTCACTTTGTTGAAATCCCTCATCATTTTCACAATAGTCTTCAACATGATACTGTTGAGATCTATTTTGTTGGGCAGACTGTCCATTTCGTTGATCAAAGTGATTGGAAGGGCGATCATTTGTCTGTGGAGGCATAGCACCTCGTCCTCGACCTCTAGAATTCTGCACAAAACCACCACGACCTCTCTGAGCTGCGGCTGCGTTATTTTGCGCTAAGACTGGACACTCATTTTTATAATGACCCTCTTTCTTACAATACGCACACTGATTCCACTGATATTGTGGTCTCTGAGAACCATAATCTGTCCTTTGATACGATCCTTGCTGCGTATTAGTCTGATTCATGCGAGGCGGATATGCCTGTTGCAAAAGAACTTTAGTCTTTAAGTCTTTCGTTTTCTTATCTGATTTCTCTTTCTCTTCTTTATCCCTGTTTTCATAATACTGTGCAGTTGCAAGTATTTGCGCAGTTGTAGAGACAGCCCACGCACTCTCGGAATCTTTTAATTTATTGCATAGCTCAGGTAGCAAATTGTGTACGAATTTATCGACAAACAATCTCTGTCCTCCTTCTGTGCTCATATCCTGACCACTGTGATCTACAAAAGTCTCTTCGAACCTCGTGAAAAAGTCGGAGACACTTTCGTCTTTCTTTTGCCCGCATGCGGACAACTTGTCCCAATTAACACGCAATGCTGGCATCAGAGTCTTCATTAAGTCGAATATCCTACCTGGAAGATTAGCAATTAGAGGTTCGGGTTAGGAACCACCTATTTGCTGACCATCCGCTGCAATGATAGCTGCCCAATCACCGCCTAGAGCAACGGGATGATTCTCTTTACGAATTTTAGCCCAAATTGGTTGTGGAACTACATTCCCAAATAACATGTCAATGTCCGCCAGATTCATAACACAGGCCTCAACTGTTTGTGCTAATTCCTTATAGTACCCAGCAGGATTCTTACGTGGATCTGGCAAGGCCTGTTTCACTGCTAACACTTCGGCTCGCTTCCACGGAATGTGTATCCACACTCTTTGGAATTGCGCCGGAGCGGCAGCAATACCATTCACTGCGTCAGCTTGAATAGCTTCGCGCCAAATTGGAGGAACCTCCCTCATTGGATATTGGCGATTAAGCTTCGTACTACTTTTCTCTAAGTCTCTCGGTGAACGAAGTGATGGATCATTCCTATAACTTAAAATCAGTTCCATCGCTTCTTTTATATTTTGACCTACTATCATTCCTGCAGCAAACTCTTTCTGAACCTTAATTAAGTCTTCTAAATTCAATTCAGAGTCATCTTCTTCTAGTTCCTCACGTAAAAGAGAGCACATCTCGTCGAAGACATATCGTTGCGTTGGTTCATTCCACTGCATAAATGTATCTAGTACATCTCTCGTACTATATCTCCTACTTTTCGAAATCCATCTGAGAGCCGTGGAATCTAATATTCCTCGTTCCTCAGTACTTGGGAGCTGACTACGTCTTTGTACAGAGTCAGAAGTAGGAGTCTTAATCAAAGATTTATAGAAAGGAGACAGAATGTTAGAGACAGAATCAGTGATTCTTCGACGAACAGAAAGCGGAGTCAACATACTGGCAGATGCAGAGAACACAGTAGCAGTTGGAACAGATAGCGGGACAGTAGGAGTATCGAGTAAGATAGCTTGTGAAACAGTAGGTGTAAGCGATACAGGTATAGGTAGAGAAGTCGGCAACCCAGGAAGAGGAGGTGCCGTAGGAACATTTACATTAACCACAGGAGGTA
The DNA here is from genome assembly GCF_964263255.1 of Lissotriton vulgaris. NCBI lineage: Eukaryota > Metazoa > Chordata > Amphibia > Caudata > Salamandridae > Lissotriton > Lissotriton vulgaris. Next base: position 1,456,294,653 of record NC_141695.1, on the reverse strand, counting down.
CAGGAGCTTGATTCTGAGGGGCTGGAGCAGGAATACCAGGTTGTCCAGCAACCGGCAATTGAACATTTGGTACAGGTGGAGCCGTAGTACCCTGTGCATACGGTGGTGGTGACCGTAACAAGTAAGACAACAGAGGATTGTTTTCGGGGTCCTCTACTATCTTAGTCGTACTCGATGGCAAGGCTGGATAGCACTTATCTATCGCTAAGTTACGCTCTCTAGTGGCTATCTCCATTGCCTTCTCAGACTCGTTATCTTGCAGCTGCGTAGCCGCTTGTTCTAAAGTTAACTCTTGCTCTTTCTGTTCTTTTTTCAACCTTTTAATTTCTCTCTGTTTAGATTCTTTTCGCCAATAACAGAAAGAATCAAATCTTCTTAAACAATTTCACTTCTAAATTGTCAAGGATTTCGGGTTCAAAACTACCATGTAGTGGCCAACTAAGGACACCGTCCTTTTCAGTGTATCGGACCCATACCTCATTATACGATATAGGACCCACACCATGCTTACAGTAAAGATCATATAGAGGAGTCCCAATCGGAGGAACCAGACATGAGTCCTCCAATCGTGAATCACTGTTGCAACCAAAACACGACAACATACAATTTCTCCGACTTACCATTTTGTAATCCGGAACACAGAACAAACAACACAAACAGGGATGTGCACTCGAACCAAGAACTTAGGCCCACCAAAAGCGAACAAATGTATCGATACCCAAACTAAACCAAATAGATTATCGCAACCAGAACAACCAGTGATAATCTTACGAAACCAAACCAAACCAAGAACCAAAAGGATTTCAACAACCCTCACGAAATAACCAGCTAGCAACCACTAAATACTTAACTGAGGCACTGAAGACGTCACCAAGGAGAAACCCGTCACGTTTCGCCGTACTAAGGACTGCACCTCGGGTCCAAGACAGGGCGACGGTCAAGGCAACGGACCACTGCAGCCGTCCTGAACAGGAACCCTCGTGGAAGAGAACGTCGGGCCACTTTTGCGATATGCCGGGATCGATGAAGTGGGGCGCCTCCCTCAGGAATCTTCACACGAAGCTTCTCGAACTCTTCAGGCTTTTGGACCGGTACCGAATGACGTCGCCCCACGTGGGCGCCAATTGGAGTTCTGGACTTTTTGGTTCCGTCCAGAGGTGTCAGGGAACAACACCCGAAGACCCCGGAGTTCCACCTGTCTTGGTGCACAAATAAACAGAAACACGGGCTTCTCGATGGTGGCGTCAAAGACCAAAGGTTTATTACTGCAGGGACACAGAAGTCACAGAAACTACACACGGGCAGATTCTAGGAGCCTGTTCGATTTGTACAAAGAGGGTTGCTCCTTATATACTAAAAATTGGGCTTCAGGCAAATTCTTCATATGTTAGTACATTCCCAAACCTTTGTATCCTAAACAATAAATATTTGGCGTTGCACAGGAATCGTCGACAATATCTGATGTCAAAACATTACGAACGAGGGGTTCCCACTTTTCCATCATAATCTCATGTCAACTTTTCATTCAAGACCCGGACCGCCTCATCGTAAATTTCGTTACCTCCCCCTAATAAAGGCCCAGAAGGAAAGGAGCAGAGCCAGGTGCAGAAGATAGAAAAGCAGGATAAGGGATGTTTGTGGGTTGTAAATGGGCGAGGCTACCGGCTTCGGCCGCCTAATCATGATCAGGCCAACGACCACAAGAACCAGTATAGCAGGACTGGCCTCGGGCAGAGGAGGCAGCCTTTGTCGAGTCATGCAGCTACAGCGTGTTCTGTTCCAAGGTGCACGTGTTACTAAAGAGGTGAATCGCCGGCTAAGCCTACGTGTCCTTAATAGAAATGAAGTGATCAGAGGTTATTGCGTATGTGAGGGCAAGAAACACAAAATGGCTGCCATGATCTAAGATGGATGCCATGGGTAGATCGGAAATGTATTTGTAACAGGAGTACTCTTGCTCGTAGCGTAGCGAAAACACCAGGATATGCTAAATGGATCATTTGCGGTTCGCTGATACCAATATTATGTATTTCCGACAATATTGAAAACACGGGTTCAAATCGTCACGGAACCTCAGTACGGTACCCCTGTAGTTGGCATGACCTACCACCTAAGCCCCTAGTATTTACCAGGGCAGGGGATTGAAACTACCTAGAAGTCTCCAGTATCCTGGGGCATGGCAGTTTAGAGGCCAGCAGATTCTCTGCACCAGCATGTGTGCAGTGCTGAAGCCTGAGGTCAGTTTAAAAGCTGCACTGGTGGCCAGGACAGCTTTTTAAACCTTAAATTGTGCCCAAACTCGACTTTGTGGGTATGGGCCCTTAAAAATTAAAAACCTACCATGATATTGCATATTAGGGGCCCCCAGGGTCACTCCTAGGTATCCCATGGGTGGGGGGTCAGTTATCTATAAGAGCGCCCTTATAAAATGAGTTTTTAGAAGCCTGGGTAAAGTGACATTTTACATTTCACTCTGAACATTGTCTTAAAGAGGTGCTCACATTCGACTTTGATGCTGGAAGAATTGGGTAAGGGTGATCTCCAATATTTCTGCAGATTCAGAACCCCTTAAGTCTCCCCTAGTTGCACAGGGGTGGGGGTCCGGTAGAAATTAGGGAAATACTTATAAAATATGGTTTTATAAGCCCTGGTGCTACAAAATTGGCACAAGTCATTTTCCCCATTTCAAACCCCATGGCCCATAGGTTAACATGGTAGGAAGTGATTGATTAATAAATATTGATAGGAGAGGACTAGCCGGACCATTCAAAGACTTCCCAGAATGGTCATAGTAAATCCAACGATATTATATTGTTGAATTTCTCTTAAAGTGTACATACAATAAGTTATGAGACTTTCTTGTTTGTAAGTCCAAATTCAGCCTTTCAGTGGTCTGCCTTGATTGGTCAGAGTTAAGTGGATTAGCCAGGCTGCTGGGAGGACAGTGATCTGTTCTATAGGAATGCCAGGCTAGGAGGTGGCATCGTAAACTACGCGCTTGAAAGGAAAGAGGGGAGGCCTGGGTTTTAATCCACTTTGACAGTAGTGACCCAGAGTCAGGACTAGGCTTTAGAAAGGTATTTGCAGATGGTACGAGGATGGTCCATGGAAATGAGATATCCCAGGGGGTGTGTTTAGCCAGCTCTTACCTCCTTGCTGGAAAATCAGCCAATATGGATTTGGAAGGATGATGCACTCTGGGACAAGCTAATGCCACACTCCACAGGATGTGGTCATAACTATGAGGAGTTGCCCTGCTCTCATTGGTCAGCAGTGACCTGGTGCTTGACTCAGAGAATTTTGAATAAGTATCTGAGAGGGGCAGAGCCCTCCAGATCTGCTGCTTGAAACTGAATGAAGCAAGAAGGGCCCTGCTGAAGTTTACTGTGCAAGGAACTCTAAGGCATGACCTATGAAGACTGCACCATTTGAAACTACAGCCCTGTGGATTACCTTTTTGCCAAAAAACTCAAGAGTAGAAACTCCCTGCAAGCTACAGGTTAACAGAGCTCACCTGGACAGCCCCACAAAGAATTCAAAGACTGGAGTACCAGTGGATTTGTAAGGGTTTTGTTCAAGTGGTTTGAGGATTTGAAGTTTCACACTTTCAAGGACCCTCTTGGAGATTCCAGAACTTTGGATTGCGTGTTGGATACTTTGGGACCCGCAAGCAGAACGCCAGGAAGGTGTTCTAACTGGACCCCGCTTGCTGAAGAAGGCGGCCCACTACAGTGGTGAGAATTCTTCAGAACAATTTGTAAAGGTGTGTCCCTGACAGTGAAAACGAAATGACTTAAAGGGGCACTGCTGGTTTCTAAGCACTAGAAAGTGACTAATCTTTAAAAATTCATATCTCTGGTTCCCTACAGTGGATTATTTTCGTTTTGGTGTCATTTAAAAGATAAAAATAGTACCTATTTTTATAAATTGGTGTTGGATTTTTATTTTGTGTTGTGTCTTAATTATTTACTGAAATGGTGTTTTTAAATGCTTTACATACCTGTATTCGAAGTTATGCCTGTCTGCTCGCAGCCACGTTACCAAGGGTTGAGCAAAGGAATACTTTTCTAAGACCTATGCTGAGTCCTATCATGTGTTAGTGGCCTTATTGCCAGTGGAAGACCCACATTTGCCCCTACCAATAACCCACTTTCCAACACACGGAAACCCACAAAGGCTCCTTCATATTCATGTCAGCCAGCTAGCTGCTCAATCATAATATAGCAAAAAGAACAACTGGTGGACAGAATGCAGAACAAGATCATACATTCACTCCAGTACAGAGATCTGGACCTAAATCCATTGTTTCTTTGCTCACCATTCCATTCCAGTTTCGACCCAGCCTTATGCAAATCAGTCTTGACCCTGAGCCTCATGGGAACAGTCCAGCCTGAACTGCCAAGCCAGGGCCTCCCTAGACTGGAAACAAGCATCCTAGGACCGGTTTCGGGTTTTCAACCCTCATCAGCCAGGATAGCTTGATTCCAGTGGCATGGAGAGCACGGAACCCACGTCTGGGCATACCCGTCCCACTCGGGGTGACAAATTCAAAAAGAGCAATTGATGGACAGAATGCAGAACAATGTCATACATTCACCCCAGTTCAGAGATCTGGGCTTAAATCCATCGTTTTTTGCTCACCACCTCTCCTGCCCCGTCACCTTTCCTGCCCCATCACCTCTCCTGCCCCGTCACTTCTCCTGCCCACTCACTTCTCCAGCCCAGTCACTACTCCTCTCCTGCCCTGTCACGTCACCTGCCCGTCATGTCACCTGCCCATCACCTGCCCGTCACTTCTTCTGCCCAGTCACTTCTCCTGCCCATCACTTCTCCTGCCCATTCAGTTCTCCTGCCCTGTTGCCTCTCCTTCCCCATCACTTCTCCTGTCCCGTCACTTCTCCTGTCCCGTCACTTTTCCTGTCCCGTCACTTCTCTTGTCCTGTCACTTTCCTGTCCCATCACTTCTCCTGTCCCGTCACTTCTCCTGTCCTGTCACTTTTCCTGCACCGTATATGAGAAGGGACTTTGCAGCCCCAGAACCAATTGCACAGCATCACGCCGCTTTAAGCGTGCTTGTATTTTCAAAAACATTTAACCATTGTAATCAATGTCCCGATTTTTATCTATGCGTTTTTCTCCTTTTTTAACCATTTTTTCTCAGTGTAATCCACAAATCCACGTGCAGGGGTAAGGTGCCAATTTTCAATTTTCTAGTATTCAAACTGTGCCGAGGCCTCTTGAAAGAATACGACAGATACTGAAGTCCATCACAAGCAGTCTTTTATTTAGTGTAAAAACCCAATGCATTTCGGGCAGCTATGTGCCCTTCTTCGGGGGTCACTACAATTAATAACAACAAAATAGATAGTATTAAGCACTTCTCTTCAAAGATAAATATGTATATACAAAACCGTTTTCATAATATTTTACTCAGTCAATTAATAATAATGCTACCCGGTGCATAGTATAATCCAGTTTTGTCATCGTGTCATAGATTCATTCTGCGACCAATCCCTCCTGTTCAAAATATAAACTGTCTCCTCCAAACCACCCTTACTCTCACAGTCTTTTGACAAAACCCTTGCTGGTAACCATCCTTTCCCTAGTACTTAACCCTCATATAACCATACACTGCCATTTAACTCATATAACCCAAAAATGCGTTGTAGTTGGAGCGGGTTGCTTAACTGATTTATGAGTTTTAATACATGTCGATTACTTAATTAGCATGTTACCGTGATCGCGCTCTGAAACAAAACTACCCCACATCATCGCGCTTGTTTCTGATCTAAAAGAAAACGTTTCCGCCTGCTAATTCAACATACCTCTTCTGCTTGTATTAATTAACTATCCTCATCGCCATGTTGCTCCAACGGTGAAAGTACTCTTGTTCACACCCACTCTCTTAAATTCCTCCACTCCCCCTTGCTCCAACCCGATTGGCCTGAACCTAAATTAGTGTCATTTACCATTTTCTCCTTATCTGGTTAAACTACATTTCCCAGGGTGCATTTTTAAAAACAGTTAATACATAATTTGTCCTAGTCTTTGCTCTAGTGGAAATTCCGCTGCAATCACAGTCTATACATTTGCTTCTTCAATGCAAGCAATTTCCCTATCACTTGCGATGGACTCCGATGTTTTCTCCGGCTTCGTGGATCCAGAAATGTTCATTATTTACTTGTTCTGTCTCTCGGAATATTCTACGGGTGCAGTCCCAGGGTAGGGCTTAGTTATAAACAATTATTTGTCAGAGAGAGGGATGCACACCACGTTTTTATCATATTTTTAAAATATTCATTATATTTATCCACCTTTGTTCACAATTGCGTGCAGATCGGAAAAGGCATGCCCAACTGCCACAAGTTAAGAACTGTATATGAGAAGGGACTTTGCAGCCCCAGAACCAATTGCACAGCATCACGCCGCTTTAAGCGTGCTTGTATTTTCAAAAACATTTAACCATTGTAATCAATGTCCCGATTTTTATCTATGCGTTTTTCTCCTTTTTTAACCATTTTTTCTCAGTGTAATCCACAAATCCACGTGCAGGGGTAAGGTGCCAATTTTCAATTTTCTAGTATTCAAACTGTGCCGAGGCCTCTTGAAAGAATACGACATATACTGAAGTCCATCACAAGCAGTCTTTTATTTAGTGTAAAAACCCAATGCATTTCGGGCAGCTATGTGCCCTTCTTCGGGGGTCACTACAATTAATAACAACAAAATAGATAGTATTAAGCACTTCTCTTCAAAGATAAATATGTATATACAAAACCGTTTTCATAATATTTTACTCAGTCAATTAATAATAATGCTACCCGGTGCATAGTATAATCCAGTTTTGTCATCGTGTCATAGATTCATTCTGCGACCAATCCCTCCTGTTCAAAATATAAACTGTCTCCTCCAAACCACCATTACTCTCACAGTCTTTTGACAAAACCCTTGCTGGTAACCATCCTTTCCCTAGTACTTAACCCTCATATAACCATACACTGCCATTTAACTCATATAACCCAAAAATGCGTTGTAGTTGGAGCGGGTTGCTTAACTGATTTATGAGTTTTAATACATGTCGATTACTTAATTAGCATGTTACTGTGATCGCGCTCTGAAACAAAACTACCCCACATCATCGCGCTTGTTTCTGATCTAAAAGAAAACGTTTCCGCCTGCTAATTCAACATACCTCTTCTGCTTGTTTTAATTAACTATCCTCATCGCCATGTTGCTCCAACGGTGAAAGTACTCTTGTTCACACCCACTCTCTTAAATTCCTCCACTCCCCCTTGCTCCAACCCGATTGGCCTGAACCTAAATTAGTGTCATTTACCATTTTCTCCTTATCTGGTTAAACTACATTTCCCAGGGTGCATTTTTAAAAACACTTAATACATAATTCGTCCTAGTCTTTGCTCTAGTGGAAATTCCGCTGCAATCACAGTCTATACATTTGCTTCTTCAATGCAAGCAATTTCCCTATCACTTGCGATGGGCTCCGATGTTTTCTCCGGCTTCGTCGTATTCTTTCAAGAGGCCTCGGCACAGTTTGAATACTAGAAAATTGAAAATTGGCACCTTACCCCTGCACGTGGATTTGTGGATTACACTGAGAAAAAATGGTTAAAAAAGGAGAAAAACGCATAGATAAAAATCGGGACATTGATTACAATGGTTAAATGTTTTTGAAAATACAAGCACGCTTAAAGCGGCGTGATGCTGTGCAATTGGTTCTGGGGCTGCAAAGTCCCTTCTCATATACAGTTCTTAACTTGTGGCAGTTGGGCATGCCTTTTCCGATCTGCACGCAATTGTGAACAAAGGTGGATAAATATAATGAATATTTTAAAAATATGATAAAAACGTGGTGTGCATCCCTCTCTCTGACAAATAATTGTTTATAACTAAGCCCTACCCTGGGACTGCCCCCGTAGAATATTCCGAGAGACAGAACAAGTAAATAATGAACATTTCTGGATCCACGAAGCCGGAGAAAACATCGGAGCCCATCGCAAGTGATAGGGAAATTGCTTGCATTGAAGAAGCAAATGTATAGACTGTGATTGCAGCGGAATTTCCACTAGAGCAAAGACTAGGACAAATTATGTATTAAGTGTTTTTAAAAATGCACCCTGGGAAATGTAGTTTAACCAGATAAGGAGAAAATGGTAAATGACACTAATTTAGGTTCAGGCCAATCGGGTTGGAGCAAGGGGGAGTGGAGGAATTTAAGAGAGTGGGTGTGAACAAGAGTACTTTCACCGTTGGAGCAACATGGCGATGAGGATAGTTAATTAAAACAAGCAGAAGAGGTATGTTGAATTAGCAGGCGGAAACGTTTTCTTTTAGATCAGAAACAAGCGCGATGATGTGGGGTAGTTTTGTTTCAGAGCGCGATCACGGTAACATGCTAATTAAGTAATCGACATGTATTAAAACTCATAAATCAGTTAAGCAACCCGCTCCAACTACAACGCATTTTTGGGTTATATGAGTTAAATGGCAGTGTATGGTTACATGAGGGTTAAGTACTAGGGAAAGGATGGTTACCAGCAAGGGTTTTGTCAAAAGACTGTGAGAGTAAGGGTGGTTTGGAGGAGACAGTTTATATTTTGAACAGGAGGGATTGGTCGCAGAATGAATCTATGACACGATGACAAAACTGGATTATACTATGCACCGGGTAGCATTATTATTAATTGACTGAGTAAAATATTGTGAAAACGGTTTTGTATATACATATTTATCTTTGAAGAGAAGTGCTTAATACTATCTATTTTGTTGTTATTAATTGTAGTGACCCCCGAAGAAGGGCACATAGCTGCCCGAAATGCATTGGGTTTTTACACTAAATAAAAGACTGCTTGTGATGGACTTCAGTATCTGTCGTATTCTTTCAAGAGGCCTCGGCACAGTTTGAATACTAGAAAATTGAAAATTGGCACCTTACCCCTGCACGTGGATTTGTGGATTACACTGAGAAAAAATGGTTAAAAAAGGAGAAAAACGCATAGATAAAAATCGGGACATTGATTACAATGGTTAAATGTTTTTGAAAATACAAGCACGCTTAAAGCGGCGTGATGCTGTGCAATTGGTTCTGGGGCTGCAAAGTCCCTTCTCATATACAGTTCTTAACTTGTGGCAGTTGGGCATGCCTTTTCCGATCTGCACGCAATTGTGAACAAAGGTGGATAAATATAATGAATATTTTAAAAATATGATAAAAACGTGGTGTGCATCCCTCTCTCTGACAAATAACTTTTCCTGCACCGTCACTTCTGCCCCGTTCATTGCTCCTGCCCCATTCACTACTCCTGCACAATTCACTGCTCCTGCAATGTTCACTGCTCCTGCCCTGTTCACTGCTCCTGCCCCGTTCATTGCTCCTGCCCCGTTCACTGCTCCGACTCATGCCTAATCACCGCTCCTGCCCCATTACTTCTACTGCTTCATCACTTCTCCTGCCCCGTCACCTCTCCTGCCCCGTCACCTCTCCTGCCTATCACCTCTCCTGCCCATCAAATCACCTGCCTATCACTTCTTGTGCCCGGTCACCTCTCCTGCCCTGTTGCCTCTCCTTCCACGTCACTTCTCCTGCCCTGTCGCCTCTCCTGCCCCATCACTGCTCCAGCCCCGGCACTGCTCCTGCCCCATCACTGCTCCTGCCCCGTACACTGCTCCTGTCCTGTTCACCGCTCCTGCCCCGTTCACTGCTCCTGCCCTTTCACCGCTCCTGTCCTTTTACCGCTCCTGCCTGGTTACCGCTCTAGCTCATGCCCCGTCACCTCTCCTGCCCCGTCACCTCTCCTGCCCATCACCTTCCCTTTCCCATCACCTCTCCTGCCCCATCATCTCTCCTGCCCCATCACCTCTCCTGCCCCCTCACCTCTCCTGCCCCATCACTTCTCCTGCCCCATCATTTCTCCTGCCCCGTCACTTCTCCTGCCCAGTTACCTCTCCTGCCCAGTCACCTCTCCTTTCCTGTTGCCTCTCCTGCCGTCACTGCTCCTGGCCTGTCACTTTTCCTGACTCATTACATTTCCCACCCCGTCACTTTTCCTGCCCCGTCACCGCTCCTGCCCGTTCACTGCTCCTGACCCGTCAGCACTCCTGCCCTATCACCACTCCTGTCCCATCACTTCTCCTGTCCCATCATTTCTCCTTCCCCGTACACTGCTCTTATCCGTTCACTGCCCCTATCCGTACACTGCTCCTGACGGTTACTGCTCCTGCCCATGCCTAATCACCGCTCATGCCCCTTCACTTCTCCTGCCCCATCACTTCTCCTACCCTGTCACTTTTCCTGCCCCATCACCTCTCCTTTCCTGTTACCTCTCCTGTCAGGTCACTGCTCCTGACACGTGAACTCTCCTGCCCGTTGCTTCTTCTATCCGTTACTTCTCCTGCCCGCCACTTCTCCTACATGTCACTTCTCCTACCTGTCACTTCTCCTGCCCGGTCACCTCTCCTGCCCTAGTACCTCTCCTTTCCTGTCGCCTCTTCTGTCCGGTCACTGCTCCCACTGCTTCTGCCCAGTTCAATCCGTGTACAACATTGACAAATTGGACTTCAAAACAAGACCTTGTCCCTGTCGTTTCTTATTCTACAATTGTTTGATAGCTTTAGAAAGCAAGGATCACCTGTTTTGTATTTCACCAGGTTAACTAGCATTTGGGCAGAAAAAGGTGGACAAAATTAAACATCAAAAACTTATGGTCACTATATATAGTACAATCACTTCAAGAGCTTTATATAAAAACTTTTTCTTCATAAAAATCAATCTTTAGCCTGGGGCCTACCTAATAGTTACAATCTAATACACAATTAAAAAATACTTGAGTACAGTTAATACAAAAAATCCTTTCGGTAATTTTGAAAACAGTCGACGCAGCGTTTCGGTGTGCATTCGTTTCCACCTTCATCAGGACTTTACAGTTTCTTTATTACAATCTAGAAGTGAAAAACAATTCTTTTAGCTTACACATATTAATTGCGGACCCTATTTTGTTATCTGCCAATTCCGATTTGTTGTGTCTTCCCCCACGGACATTATGTTAAATTTAATCATACCCATGATCTCCTCTTAATATTCTATGGGTAGTAATACATTCTCAGTCTACAGGGTTTAATCAGTTTTACCCTATTTTGAGATTTCTTGTAATTGATGGATACTTACATTCATACCTTATTCAATCTAGTAGGCTATGTCTTGTTAATTTCATAGTCCTTGATGTACTCCAATGAGTCACTTCCCTGGTATTTGTGAAAGTATATGGCCTTTGAGCGGGGGCAGAAAGAACAGATTTATGAATTTGAGAACTATCTTCATTCTGAATTCATTATTACATGACTAGATAGCCCGCTATTAATTTATTACCTTATTTTGTAGGACCTCGCTTCTTGGATTACGTTGGAGCCACCATATTATAGTTTATTGATGATCAGTCAAATCAGCTACAAACATTAAAAGGAATATAAAATACATTTCTATCTGATTCTACTTATTATGTACTCTACATTACTCATAGGTATCATTATTCGCAGCATGCTTACCATGTTTTTATATCCAGTTGATATAGTCTTTATGCGATTATGATTAATCTCTAAAAATAAAGGATAATAGCGGGGATTCAGAATTTAATTCTCACAACATGCAGTGCCTCTATGTTTATCATTATCACTGATTCTCATTTAGTTTCATAAACTTATTCAAGATAATAATAATTTCTGTCGTTATATTAAAAAAACGAATATTGTCATGCCGGGCTGTCCGTCCGTTTTTAAATATACTCCTGCACTTAGCGCCACAATATTTTTACAGTCTCAAACTATGTGTCTCGGGAAAAAACTCCAGTAACTCCCTTGTATACCGAACTCCACATTATCTTGTGGCAGTTAGGGTCTTTTCATTTGTATCAAGTTATATTACAAGTGAGCGTAACTGCAGTATTAGGTAACCCCATCTCGTACTTTTGTTAGGTATGTGTAGGGATCTATGCTTCATAGAATTGTGAGCATAGCTTAGAATGTTATAATCTGAAAAAGAGACAGTACAGAAGAAGATGTGGAAGGAGCTGGAGGTCTCTTTACTTCTGACCATTAAAGACAAACTTTAATCATCTATTCTGCATTGAAGTCATCTTTACATTGGCGACTCTGCTCTTTGAGCACTCCTGATTGTGTTTCGCTCTGCGCGATTCATTGAAAACCTCAGTTGCCTCACCTGCACGCGCTTGCCATCCGTCTGAGAAGAGAACCGTCATCATCCACTGTGTTCGCGTCTTCATCGCCGGAGTGTTCGAGTCTTCACCATCATCTGCTGAGACGTCGCGTTGGTGACCAAAATGACCGTCACGTACGTGGGGTCAAGAGCGTCAACAGCGTGACCCGTAGGTGGCGACCATCTTTATTATCCTCATTTGTGGGTTTAAAGCTCCATCGGCTTATGGCAATTTTTGGCAGTTTTATTTACTGATATTAACTGTGAATTAGGTAATAAGCATTTCTTCAAAAACATTTTGATGCATCTTTAAATACACTGTTTCCGAACTTGATATTATCAGCATTCTTATTTTCATTTTCTCCGCATCGTTCATCTCTGACAAGAGTATACTGCAAGAAGCATTCTTCTTCACTAACTGTGCTATTGTACTTTGTTTCCATCGTCATGGCTGATCAAATTTTTTCCGCACCTCCTTCTTTTCTGCCCTCTCCTGGTGAGCCTTCAATACCTTGGAAGGAAGGGAAAAAGTTGTTTTTAACCTACATTTTAGCTTCTGGTGCAGACAAATATGGTCCTGTTCGCAGACAAGCAATTTTACTTCACAACTTAGGAGTAGAAGGTTGTATGAAGATCTGCCTGAAATATCTTTAGGTGTAGGAGACGGACAAGCTAGAAATGTATATGAAATGAGTATGTTGATGTTAGAGAAGAGGTTTGTAACGAAGATCAATACTGTTTTAGAAAAGCATACATTTTTCTGTCGTGCTCAAAAAAGTGATGAAGATATAGCAACCTATGTAGCAGCCTTAAGGGGTTTATCTCTAAATTGTCAGTTTAAAGATTTAGCAGATTCCCTAATTCGTGATCAGATCGTCAGGTGCACCAACAATAAGAGGGTGAGGGAGAAATTGCTTATAAGAGACTGTACATTAGAAGAAGCGATTCAGCTTGCTAAAGGTCTAGAGAATACTGACTTATGGATAAAAGAGATGGATAAATGCACTAGTTCAATAATGTCAAAAGACAGTATAGTGAAAGAACCAGAATCTAGTGCAAAATGGTCTCAGACACAAGCTTGTGTTGATGAAACCAAAATTGTTAAAGGTATTGGGAAGTTTGATTCTAAAACTATGAATAAGCCATCAGGTTATCGTCCTACTAATTTTGGGCAACAAAGTAACTCACGTCTAGTGAAATGTTATAGGTGTGGTTCTCCTGGACATATTGCATCCAGTCCACGGTGTTAAAATCTAGTTCTAGCCATCTTGTCCCTTTTCCAGGCCTATACGTGTGCGTAAGCAGCAGCCATTTTGAGTACCATGGCCTCTCCGCCCATTGCCGATTGCCAGCGCGTCTCTCTGACCTCGCAAGCATCCCCCGCGCAGTGAAAGCCCCCACACTCACATGCTCGGGCCATAAACCACCCCTTCAGCGCGGCCCTGCCTCGGAACCACATCCCGTACCAGGCCAACACCTCTCTTCATCCCTTTCATGACCACGGATCCTTTGATAACCGCCTTCCTCCATGCCTGACTGTCCAAACTGATCCCAGGCCATCACCTAGCACTGCGGATGTAGTTTATTGCTCCTACTGTAAAACTCACCCCTCTTCAAAGGAGCTAAGATTAATCAATGCTTCCACCCCATGAGATACGATCAATCGCACACATTCTGGGAACCGGCGGAATGTCCAGCTGCGTGATAGTCATCACCTACTGAGATTGGGGTGGGGACTTCTACTGTAGATATGTGTGGGAGCGGGCCTGGAGCGGGGATTCCGAGGTTGTCTTTCCTTACATCAAAGCATTTGCAAGAATGTACCATATGTAATAAACTGCAATAAAATCCAGAAACCTGTGTATAAGAGGCCAGGCCTCGGAGATGCAGTTAGAGCACCTCGAGACGATACCCTGTTTGTCTGATCTGACGTGTTCTGTTCCGACAGAATGAAACTATGTTTCCCGCTTCTCCAGTTTCCAGGGCCTGCCTCTTTATTTGTTAAATCCTCGAATGGTATGAGAGGCGACTAACGCCAAGCAGCGTCTAAAGGTTATCTATTGAAACTGCTTTTTCCACAATTGGCGTCCCAAGCGTGGGGTGCATCAGTGATACGCGGATCCAGTGGAAAAGGTCCTGACGACAGAGTGAACGACTGCAACGATCGGGAAGAGCTCCTGCCCGATAGACCCTCGTCTGGTAGCCGATCATCCGAACTTCACCGGTTACTAGCAGACCTCTCTCGAGTGATCTACGGTCCTGACTGGGAACCCTCAGGAGCGCCGCAGCAACAACGGAGAATAGAGGATGATCGGGCGCTGGAAGTGGAAGACGGGAAACTGTCCACGCGGTCCGGGTAAGGTCGTGTGACGCGACGAATTGTGAAATGATTGTTTGAAAATACTAGTATTACTCATTGATTGCATCGCTTAACCTCGGTTGACGATATTGATTGCTTGTTGAGACATTCTCTGCCTTCAAACGGTGAAGAATAGAAATATTCTCTCTCCCTTTGAAGGTAGTGAAGGATAGGTAGCGCGGACTTTTTGTCCATATCGGTAAGGGGTGATAATACGCCGCACCTATCTTCTCCCCACTGATTGATTGTTTGGATTTTGGTTCTCTTGAGATATTCCCTATTTGCAAATATCGTAGAATAGAGATATTCTGTCTAGTCTTTGCAAGTAGCAAAGGATAGGTAGTGCGGACCTTTGTCCACTATTGTTTGAGATCTTTTTGACCGCTATACGTCATGCCTATCTTCTCCCCACTGATTGGTAGTTGGTTTAGCCTGGACCGTTTATTAGAGGTGAATCATCCAGCTCCACTGGAAGGCACCCCTAATGAGGACATGTTCACGAAATATGGACTAGTCGCCATAGCCTATAGTAAACTATGGCATAAAAATACCAAGAAAGATTGAGAAAGTCAGTGGCCACTGATAGGATCTTTTGATATAAATAAAATAGAAGCTCTAGAAATAACCCTTCGTAAACATAAAACCATGAAAACCATGCTCGATAGTCTCGGCATGTGGTGCAAAGAAGCAACGCAACGTAAAAAGAGAGACGAAGCAAAAACAGACAAAAGCTACGGAAGGCAGCTCACCTAGCTGGTAGAAAACTAGAAGAAGAGATCAAAGAAAGAGAGAGAGTCAAGAAAGAATGAGAGTCCAAAACATCGGGCCAATGTCCTGTTAGAACACTCTCCACACTCTACCCCGAGCTACCCTCAAAGCAAAAAGCAAATGATGATTTATTATTAGATCCTCCAATCATCTATATGCCCCCTCCATATGCTCCCTCCCATCCTTTAGTACCGCATCCACAACCCCCATACCCAAATGAATGTAGTGCCAGGGCCTCGGTCTCTACGGCCTCCGCGCCGGCCGAGCCTCACGTACTAAGCATAG
The DNA here is from genome assembly GCF_964263255.1 of Lissotriton vulgaris. NCBI lineage: Eukaryota > Metazoa > Chordata > Amphibia > Caudata > Salamandridae > Lissotriton > Lissotriton vulgaris. The sequence goes on along the minus strand of NC_141695.1, from coordinate 1,456,279,015 downwards.
CACCAGCAGAAACGCTAGACGAACCCGAAGCTAAAAGAAAAGATTCCACGAGAATGAAACGCTTAAGCAAAAGTGAACGAGCGGGGATTGATAAAATAGTGAAAACTCTAGTTGAACGGAAAGAAAGCGAAGAGTATATATCGGATATGTATAATTCATATGCCGATAGCCATAGACGACACTTTGTTGTACGATTTTGCTATCACACCCTCACTGCCTATGAGGAGAGATATCAGAATAAAAGCCCCGAACGCCTCGCGGGCTTGTATAGGAAAGTTGACATTGGAGATGAAAGCGAGTGTGATGTGACGGACCTCTTCTCGCATACGCTCGAAGTTTTCTGCCACCTCACTGAACAAAGGCAGGTAGCTAAGACTATGACTCCTGTAACGACTGAACCCCAAACAGAAAATTTACACAATGATGCCTATAAAGGAGGCCGCTCCCTACTGGGTCCCCCCACGAGGTCAGGGAACACACAACGACATTAATCATCAAGATGCAAATGGAAGGGTAGTGTATAACTGGGTCTACCAATCATGGGATTGACAAGACATCCTGACCTTCCGAAAATCCTTGCCAGATTTACGGAAGAACCCCACTGCCTTTTACACAGAACTAGGTACAGCCTTAGGATCGACAATTATGACCCTAGCAGACATGTTTTTCGGGCTATGTCTGCCAGTAGATGTGTGGAAGCAAATCCGGAAAGTCGACCACCTTGAACTGTTTGGACATACCTGAATACAACTTGATGGCATAGATAAGCAGCGAGACCCGGGAGAGAAACCCTTAAAAGCCATTTTAGAACTCACTGACAAAATTGTCCAGAAATTGAAGACCCTGATCCCAGAAAAGAAGGTGGACTGGTCGATAGTAACGGCTTGCAGCCAGAAACCTCAGGAAGATGTCTCAGAGTACTTCTCACGGTTCGAGACGATGTTCTCCGATTATAGTGGCCAGGACATGACCACTGCAACCGGACATCATCTGTTCGTCCAAAATTATGTTAAAGGTCTGCTGCAGGAAGTCTCACAGAAACTGCAGACCAGTGAGAGTAGTTGGGCAGCCTCTAAACCCGCGGCTATCCTTCAGATGGCCCAGTACTACGAACATCAAAAGAACGAAAATGATAGGGCATCGGAGAAAAAGAAGAAAGACCTCAAAGAAAGGGTCATGATTGCACAGTTACAAGGGGTGACTATAGGAAAGGAACCCTACAAGTGAAATTATCAATCGAATGCCCCTAGAAACCCACCTCCTAGAGACCGCACGTCCGCTCCCTATACTGGACGGAAGGATTTAGATGAGAACCAGTGTGCGTTCTGTAAGGGATTCAGACACTGGAAGTCTCAATGCCCAGTCCTTCTAGAGATGAATAAAAATAAGGAGGCAAGGGATTCTGCAAATGGACCGAGGAATAGGGGACAAGGACGAGGGTATGCAAATGTCACAAACAACGACAGGCCCGGTAGACCCAACACATTTGACCGTCCCCGACAGAACCAGTGCCAACAGTCTGACTACGATGACACTCACGTCTTCGCATAGGACTGCCAAGGGCAAGGGAGGGATCCAGTCGAGCTCTATGTTGACCAGCAAGTCCCTTACGTCACCGCTAAGGTCCTAGGCACAACGTCTCCATTTCTGGTAGACACCGGAGCAACACGTAGTGCGTTATCTAAACGACTGATTCCAAGGGCACCCTTGTCTGGCTCACATGTAAATTCAATAGGTTTTGATGGAACGCCCTCCACTAATCCCTTATCCACACCAATCTCTTTTGACTTAGAAAATAACACCACTGACACGACATTTCTGCTCTCCTCCAACACCCCCGATGCCATTATGGGTCTTGACTTGTTGAAACATTTCCGAGCCACCATTAGATGCTCACCGGACGGAATTCGAGTCATTCTGTACGACAACCCTAATCTGCTCAGACCTTCTCCCACATGGCACATGTTCTCTATGACTGATGCTGACATATCCCTGCTTAACACATTACCCCCGTACTTATGGGCAAAAACCGACTCGGACGTAGGGCGCATGATGATTGACCCTGTGCATGTGACTGTACGACAGGACGCTACGCTCCCAAAACTCCCACAGTATCTGATATCACCCGAAGGTGAGAAGGCATTGGTAAAGATCACCCAGTCCCTAGTGGATGCAGGAGTGGTAGAGGAAGTAGTCAGTAATGTTTGCAACAGCCCTATCCTACCCATTGTAAAGAAGCAAGGTGAGGGAGATGAGAAAGCGTACCGCTTCATCATCGACCTACGAGTGGTTAACAAAGTAGTCGTGCCTCAGTACCCCGTAGTCTCTGACATCACCACCATTCTGACCCTGATTCCGTCCACCGCCACCACCTTCACTGTAATTGATCTCAAGAATGCTTTCTTTTCTATCCCCATCCACCCAGACAGCCGCTACCTCTTCAGCTTCACCCTAAAATCCCGCTCGTACCGATTCTGTAGAGTACCCCAAGGCTACACTGAAAGTGCCAGCATCTACAGTCAGGCCCTCAAAATACAACTAGACACAGTTCAGCTACCGGATGGAGTGGTGTTGATACAGTACGTAGATGATATCCTCCTAGCAGCCGACACCACTCCACTTGCAGTCACAGCTACCATCCAACTTCTACACTTCCTCGCAGAGAATGGTCACAAGGTCTCCAGAAAGAAATTGCAATTCTGCCAACCCCAAGTAACATACCTAGGCCACCTCTTGTCCAAAGACGGGAGAAAGCTTACACCCGACAGAATTCAGACCATTTTGGAAACCCCCGTCCCTAAGAACCAGAAGCAAGTCCGCTCTCTAGTGGGCCTTACCTCATTCTGTCGACAATGGTTGCCAAACTTCAGTCTTATCGTTAAGCCCTTACTTTCCCTTCTGGCCAAAGATGTCCCCTTCCCACTCCCTTGAACCCCCGAATGCCAATCTTCCTTCAAGGAATTACAAGATGCCCTTTGTTCAGCACCAGTTCTAGGAACCGCAGACTACTCCAAGCCCTTCTCCCTCTACACTCACGAAAGGGAGGGATGCGCTTTATCTGTTCTAACTCAATCCATCAGTCCCAAACAACGCCCTTGTGCTTACTTCTCTGCCACTCTTGATCCCGTAGCTAGAGCTTTGCCTGCCTGCCTTCGAGCTGTAGCCTCTGCTGCTGTCTCTATCCGACAGAGTGAAGGAATCGTGCTTTCGAACCCCCTCACGGACAAACAGACAAGGAGTAGAGTTGACCTCCGAGACACTGCCTTCCCAGAACCAGACGGAGCGCTATGGGTAGATGGCTCATGCATCAAACTCCCCGACGGCACCACCTCAGCTGCCTATGCAGTCACCACAGCCCGAACCATAGTTGAGACAGCTCGCATTATACAGCGATCCGCACAGGCGGCAGAACTGATTGCCCTCACACAAGCATGTATCTTAGCAGCAGGAATGACAGCCAACATATACACCGACAGTCAGTATGCCTTCGGGGTGGTTCATCATTTTGGGCTCTTATGGAAGGAAAGAGGATTCTTGACCTCACATGGCACACCGATCTTACACGGAGATCTAGTCTCCGCCCTGACCGAAGCATTCGTCCTCCCCAAACAATTAGCTTTGATCAAGTGCCAGGCACACAAAAAGGTGACAGACATTGTGGGACAGGGGAATGCACTGACTGACATCACTGCTCGAACCACGGCCGAGAATAGGACGACAACACGCATGTATGTGACCAGGTCACAAGCAGAAACATGGAAGGACGCTAGGGAGACTATTAGGGACATTCAAACGGCCAGCACACCACACAAATTGACTGAATGGGCACGGGTGGGACTAAAAGACGATGAAGGCTGCTGGCGGACGAAAGACGCAAACAAATGGTTGTTACCCAATTCCTATCTGATCCGCATACTGACCATGACACACTCCTCGGCACACATAGGATCTGCTCCCATGACTGAACTTGTTTCCAGAATTTGGCACAACGACAAAATAGCAGACGCAGCAGAACACTTGGTTCAGCAATGTCTGATATGTCTGCAACACAACCCGGGGAAAGGGACTGTAGTACCTCGGGGAGGATTTGGGGTCCCTGACCATTCCTTCGAAGTCCTCCAAATGGACTACATTCAGCTAGAATGATGCCACAGTCTGAAATACGTACTCGTCATTGTGTGTGCGTTCAGCAAATGGGTGGAAGCTTATCCCACGCGGGACAATACCGCCATCACTACTGCAAAGGTGTTATTGAAAGAATTCTTCCAACGCTATGGACTTTGTCGAATTTTGTGGAGCGACAACGGCCCCCACTTCGTAGCCAAAGTCATCCAACTTATCTTGAAAGGGTTGGGTGTAAAACAAAAATTTCACGCAGTCTTCCACCCCCAATCTGCAGGCCTAGTAGAACGACATAACGCCACACTGAAACTCAAGCTAGCAAAGATAGTCGCCAGCACAGGACTGAAATGGCCAGACGTCCTCCCACTGGCACTGCTATCAATGCGCTCCACTCCTACCAAACACCACCTGACTCCCTATGAGGTTGTCTTTGGCCGACCCATGAATATCTGGGCCGCACCAAAGCCAACATCCATCCATGATGTGCCGGACATCCTAATGTCTGACTATCTACATAATTTGACAAAAAAACTAACTGTTATCCACCAACAGGTGCAGCAAGCCATACCAGACGCATCCAGGGGCCAGCCACATGACATCCAGCCCGGAGACTTCGTCTTGATTCAAAATTTCCAAAGGACGAAGAGTCTGGAACCCAGGTGGACGGGCCCCTGGCAAGTCTTGATCACCACCCGAACTGCACTCCGAGTGGAAGGGAAGCGAAATTGGCTGCATGCACATCACTGCAAGAAGATATCACTGACCCTGACTACAAAAGAAGACGTGGACACCCAAGAAGAGCTCCTGAAGAAAGACAGACCTTCCCTGAGTTGCTACCCTGACACAGAGACACTTGAATTGACAGAATTTCCAGATCCCACTGTGCCTTCCAGAGAAGGGTACAATTTACGTCGAAAGGAGAGCACTTCGGCCAAGCAGACCACTGACTAAGTCAGAAATCTCAGAGAGGTAGCCTAACACTACTAAGGTTATCAGGAGAGAAGCTAGACGAAGTTTGTGGTCTTGCCCATCACCGAGCCTCTTGAAGATGATGGAAGCTCCCAACAAGAAGATGATGGAAGCGCCCGACATGCAGGTGATGAAAGCAACCGGACGTCCAAAGACCCATTACAAAGACCCAAAGACTGACAAACTGCATAGCTCAAAGACAATTGCCCTTGCCAACGCTCTTCTCTTTTGCCTCCTCCTCATGGTCACCTTCTGGATCATAGAAGAAAGCGCACCCACCCATGAGACTTTGATAGCCACTCTGCAACCCACCACCAAGAGAGAACACTATCTCATTTCATTTTAATCCCAGCTCCGAGAAAGACGCAAGGAATTCCGAAACAATTCATTTGTGCAGTTGCTGCACCAACATAACCTTGCTACCAATGCCACGAACTGCTGGATCTGTGGGCTGCTACCACATGCAACTGAACATTCTATCCCTTTCATTCCCTCGCCCTTTTCCGTTCATGGGTCCTGCCTTGCCTGCTGATACTCTTGCAAGAGAGTTACAAGGACAATGCAACGTCTGGCAAAAACCATTTCGCACTTCTACAATGAGTTCTGGCTGAACAAGACTGGAAAAACTTCTGCTCCCTTTTGCCCTTTGACATCCAACACCACCTTTCAAATGAACATCCCTACAAAGGAACGAATTGAAATGCAGCTGTTCAACAATCCAGCAAGACCCACTTTCTCTTATCTCCAGAAGCGAACTGCCGCCACATTGACTGTGGCCCTATCCGTGGTGAACGTTTCAGGCCTTGTCTGCATTGAAGGTCATGGAACAAAACCAGTGGGTCACAACTCCTGCCACATCACAAAGATCTTGCACACGACTGATCCACCCTCTTTTGTTGCCTCCCCATATATGTACTTTGTCTGTGGAACCAAAGCCTACACCTGGCTCCCAAAGGGCTGGGAAGGCACCTGCTACATCGCTTTTGTCCTTCCTCTGACATATGTGGCACCAGCAAATCATCACCGACAAAAGTGAGCAAAGGACATTGAACAAGCAGACTCCACTGGAGCGCAGTTCCTAGACGTAGTAAAGGGACTTGTTCCATTTTGGGGCCCGGTGGCAAACAGCCGTGCCATCCGACATTTGACCCAGGCAGTTGAAACGACAATGAACATCACAGCTGGCATCCTCACGTACAACACAGCCGAGCTTCAGGCAGTCCGCCTGGTGGCTCTTCAGAACCACCTTGTCCTAGATTTGGTTCTAACAGATCGTGGAGGAGCATGCCATATCATCGGATCTAGCTGCTGCACCTACGTGCTGGACAATTCACCCTCAGTCTACAAGACCATTGAACATCTCCACAGACTCTCCTCAGAGGTTCACCAATAACAAGAAGGATGGTCGTTTGGGAGCTGGTTTTGGAGTACTGTAAAAGACTGGGGGTGGAGGTTGTTTATGAGCATATTGATACCAATTATAATAATATGTGAATTCTGCCTGGGTGTTCAATGCTTGCCGCCTCTGTGCTCACTTTTTGCGAACTGTATCTGCCCTAAGACTCTGGACTTTGAAGCTGAACGAATGAAAGCTTTATACGAAGTGGAAATCCGTAATATAATGGGGATAGATACAGACTGACAAGCTGGCTAGATATGTTGAAAAGGGAGGACTGTTAAAATCTAGTTTGCAGCGTAAACATTATCGGTGCCATCTTGTCCCTTTTCCAGGCCCATACGTGTGCGTAAACAGCAGCCATTTTGAGTACCATGGCCTCTCTGCCCATTGCCGATTGCCAGAGCGTCTCTCTGACCTCGCAAGCATCCCCCGCGCACTGACAGCCCCCGCACTCACATGCTCGGGCAATAAACCACCCCTTCAGCGCGGCCCTGCCTCGGAACCACATCCCGTACCAGGCCAACACCTCCCTCCATCCCTTTCATGACCACGGATCCTTTGATAACCCCTCCTCCATGCCCGATTGTCCAAACTGATCCCAGGCCATCACCTAGCCCTGCAGATGTAGTTTATTGCTCCTACTGTAAAACTCACCCATCTTCAAAGGAGCTAAGATTAATCAATGCTTCCACCCCATGAGATCCGATCAATCGTACACATCCGGGACCCGGTGGAATGTCCAGCTGCGCGATAGTCATCACCTACTGAGATTGGGGTGGGGACCTCTACTGTAGATATGTGTGGGAGCGGGCCTGAATCGGGAATTCCGAGGATGTCTTTCCTTACATCAAAGCATTTGCAAGAATGTGCCATATGTAATAAACTGCAATAAAAGCCATAAACCTGTGTATAAGAGACCAGGCCTCGGAGATGCAGTTAAAGCACCTCGAGACGATACCCTGTTTGTCTGATCTGACGTGTTCTGTTCTGACGGACCTAAACTTTGTTTCCCGCTTCTCCAGTTTCCAGCGCCTGCCTCTTTATTTGTTAAATCCTCGAATGGCACGAGAGGCGACTAACGCCAAGCAGCGTCTAAAGGTTATCTATTGAAACTGCTTTTTCCACAACGGTGTACAGCTAGAAATGAGCTACTGGGATGTAAGCGCATCCCTGTGGTGGGCATACTTGTGTGGTACTGTGTGTTACGACACAACACAGTGGATTCCAAAAGTTTTCAAATAAAGTTCCAAAATTTGAAAGTTTTCAAAATTGAATTGGCATTTTCATAGGTGTATCTCATATTTCCTTCATATGAATGGATTAACAATCATTGTTATCATCATCAAGAATGAAGCTCCAATGCATTTCGGACAAGACGTCCTTTTTCAAGGAGCACTGCAACAAAGGATATACAGGAAATCAAATCAATATGAGAGCTTAAACCATCGATAAAGCAACATGATAACTGTGAATGAATACGCGGGTCCGTGAAAATACCCTCATGCGCCCTTAGAAGGAAAAGAAATAATGGATCAATAGCGAAAGGTTCACCCATGAGTGAAATAAAGAGGATGGGGGTAGTGACAGTGTATGGCACTGCAAGAATCGTGAGACTCGACTGTGAGAGCTTAAAATAAAGGTGCTTGAAAACATGCGGAGTTTCAACGTGGGCGAGTTTAACGAGGTGATAAGCGGCTCGTGGAAGCATGCGGGGTTAAGCTGAAGTTGAACGATCGGCTAAAGTGCTTTAAGCGAGCGGGACTTACTTGGTGAAACACTGGTTAGAAAGCGCAAGGCTCCGGTTCAAGTTGTGACAACCTTCGCGGAGTGAAAGCGGAGTTTTAAGAAAACGATAGCGGAGTGATAAAAATGGAAACTATCTGACAGTTGCGTCACCTGTAAGGAGCACCTTAAATTGATTAACTTACCCACCTCCCCAGTGAACTATTGAATTTATTGAAAGCTGTGCGCCGTGCCCAATCTCTTTTGCTTATTTTCAACCCCACTGTTCTCAGAGCAGGCAGCATGCATCCCATCAGAATGCAGTACGAAGAAATTTCGAAATCCACCGAAGCTCGAGCTGAAACTCTAGCTTTTGACACTGACGCAACAGAGAGAATATACGCTCTTATCAATGAAGACTTAACCCAAACTGCATCCAACAAAACAAAGGAACAGTGCATCAAGCAACTTCTATACCTATCAAGACGTTGCATTAATCAGAAACCACATGCTAACACCTTGATAAAGTATCATAAAGTGCTCCGCATTCCCCGTGGCCTTCGGATTGCTCTAAAACCGTCTCTCTGCAAGAACTCAAAGACATTCATTGAACGATGGAATGCCATCCTCAATAAGTGCAGTCTGGACCGAATTCTATTAATAGTGGAGGAACTGTCTGGTATCCTGACTGAGCTCACTCATGAAATCACCACCATTGAAAATGAGTTAAAGGATTTAATAACACCGGAGGAATTAACTGCGACACTTGAGGAAATCCAGGTCCAACTAGACAAACACACAAACGAGTTAAACGAACGCAAGTTACGTACATTTCGCCAGGACACCCTGGACTATAAACTCTGAGAAGTTTATACATGGGCGGATGTTTACGCCCAACGCCGCAGAAACAAACCTTATAATCCTAACACCGATACTTCCTCTTCTGAGAGTGACAGCACCAACCGTCCTCCTAGGAGAGCCCCCACTGAAACTTCCACTTCTGCACCCCCATCAAATGGAACTCCTTCAACAAGTAACATCAATTTGACTACCTCAGAGCCTTTTTTAGAGGTAGGTCCAGACAAAACCGCAGACCCAGACGGGGCAAAAGGGCCGGCAAAAAACAACTCAGGTACCCAACAACCACCGAAGAACAACAAGAAAACCAGGAGAAATCGTTAGTCATTAACATTTCGGACGTCCGTCTGACTGACCATGAAACTAGTATCCTTCAAAAAGGGTTGTCATTCGTCCCTACCAGCAACACCAACTTACTTGAATTAGGTGTGAGCACGTTCAAACTCACAAGGAAACTAAGATTGAAACATTTTTTTGAGAATATCGTAGACCCTGCAACTGATTCTAAACCTGATCAACTCATGGGCTTACGACCCTCAAGTACTTTTATACCACCTGTCAGCCATAAAAGTATAGACACTTTCGAGACCCTGGTGAAACAGGACATTTCCAAACTCAATTTTCGCAAAAAAACTCACAAAAACATCACCAACAAAGACTTGGATACTTTAAGAAACATCGCAAGGAATCCAACGATCAAGTGCGTAAAAGCAGACAAGGGGGGCGCCCTCGTCATTTTGAATACTGAACTATACAACCAACGCACCAGGAAACATGTCATGGACCCTAATGTTTATCTACCTCTTGATGGACTCCATAACTCCATAACCCCTCCACCTTCACACCTCATAACGGTATGGTACCGAATGAAGTGCTAACTTTTGAGCAGGCAGTTTTGAAAGATATTAACAAACTTGACCGTCTGACCCCACATTGCAACATCTCCAAGAATGAGTTGGCAATACTGAGATCATTGGCTGGTGACTCTTCAATCACAATTAAACAGGCCGACAAAGGGGGAGCCACAGTGCTCATGAACACTGTGGACTATGAGTTGGAGTGCACAAGACAGCTTAGTGACCAGAGATACTACACTCCACTCACTGACGATCCAACCACACGTTTACAGACCAGGATCACAAGCCTGGTATCCGGTGCTGAATGTGATCAATGGATCAGTAAGAAGGAGGCGGAATTCCTCACGAAAAAAGACCCTAGGGTACCATATTTTTACATTTTACCCAAGATCCATAAAGCCACGAGACCAGTACCAGGGAGGCCAATTGTTTCAGGGATTGACTCAGTGCTCGAGCCCCTGTCGCAGTTTTGCGACCACTTCTTACAACCCTTGGTAAAAAGTATCCCCTCCTACATTCAGGACACGACAGATGTCCTCAGAATATTGGACACAATCGAGGACACAGGAGAGATTGACCTTCTAATTACCCTGGATGTCGAAGCACTATATACGAACATTCCGCAGAGGGCAACCCTCGAGGTAATTGAGGAAAGACTAGGACAAGAATTGTGGAGCTCTAACACTCCCCAGACCTTTATCATGGAGTGCGCCACATTAGCCCTGACTGAAAATTATTTTGAATACAGAGGCAAATTCTACCACCAAACCCAGGGGACCTCTATGGGTAGTACCTTCGCCCCCTCGGTGGCCTGTCTGTACATGGCTAAATTTGAAGAGACTCACATACACCATGAATCCAATCCTTTCCGCAATAACATCAGAATGTGGAAGCGCTTCATAGATGATATTCTTATCCTATGGAGCGGGCCACCAACCACATATGAAGGATTCTTGGCTTGGGTAAACACTCTCAACCCCCACTTACATTTCACCATGACAGCCTCACCCCATGAAATCGCTTTCCTTGACCTCACGATCAAATTGGAAGCAGGTTCCATACAAACAACAATGTATCGTAAACCCACAGATCGTAACAGCCTCCTGCATTACACAAGTCACCATCCAAGGGCCCTACGTACCAATCTGCCCTTTGGCCAATTCTTACGAATCAGGCGTAATTGCAGCGCAGTGGCTGATTACAAGAAAGAATCTGCTTTGCTCTCTAGGAACCTTCTGGACAGGGGCTACCCTAAGAGTGATGTACGTAAGGCATGAAAACGCGCCAGAAACAATAATAGAGAAGCCCTACTGGAAAGGCAGGAAAGGGCCCCTATTGAGAACCAACCTATCACATGTGTGACCACTTACACCCCCCTGTCCACCAAAATCAGGAATACGATCAAGCATCACTGGGGCATACTTAGCACAGGAGATATGTCCCTTGAGGAACCCAGATTTGCTTTTAAACGATCTAAAAATCTGAAAGATATCCTGATCAGCACTAGGCCTAAACAAACAAGGAAAGATGGCCAAAGAACCCTATGGGATCTACCCCCAGTGACAGGTCACTATCCCTGTGGGATGTGTGGCGTCTGTAGGTACACCCTGACTCTGAAAACTATACAACTTTCAGACACCTTTAAATGGGAAATAAGGCAACACACAAATTGCAACACATCCCACTGCATTTACCTGCTAATATGTCCATGCAACCTACAGTACATAGGGATGACAACACGCCCTATCAAGACCCGCATTATAGAACATCGCAGCAATTTCCGCTGCAGAAAGACCCACACTAAAATGTGCAAACATTATGTGGAAACAAACCATGATGAAAATTCAATGAAGTGGGTGGTTTTGGAGTCCAGTCCTAACTGCCCCACGAAAGTACTCTTCAATAAGGAACAGAGATGGGTACATCGGTTGTCTTCTGACCAACATGGTCTCAACGAAGACATTCCCTGGCATTCACTTTGAACCAACCTTGAATTTTAGTGACCTGACACATCCCCATGCCATGAGATCTGACATTGACCTTGTACATAAACTAGATGCCTCCTCCGGGCCATCCTCTACCCTGCATGCGCCACCAGTGACCCCAGGGTAATCACGAACCCTAAACACATGTTAACCAGTTCCTTCGAAATCCAGACATTGAATCATGGTGTGGCGAGCCCCACACACCAGGACGCCCAGTGGGCGAGTACAGCCCGCAATGACATTGGCACATTAATTATTACTTATTCCTGACCACACTGGCAACCCAATGGGACCCGTTCCAACATGGCCGCCACTCACTATGAGACTCCAAACATCGGCTTTCACCGTTTGAATACCCTGATCACTACACAATGGTATTTATACACTGTATACTATTTTGCCCCGATCGTACTGTCTACCCCATGGGACCTTTTCCTTCTTGGCCGCCATCTATTACGTGGCGTTTACATCTTTTCCTATTATACACGAACCTTAAATCCATAATGATCCCGTTCCTTGAAACCGGACTTCTTAATTTAATATACAGTACTTGGTACCGTGGTCCGTGCCACCTTAGTAGCAAAGTCTCTGCTACATACCACTACTCGGGTGTGTTAGTATAAGGTATACCCCCTTTTTCGTATTTAACACTCCGCTATAAGATGGCCGCCACGTTCCTAGGACCTTCCACGTGATCGAGGGAAGTGGGCGGTTACCCAACGCGTAACGCTGATCCACTGGTGCCATTTAAATTATCCCCGCCGCCGAGCTCACACATCTACTCGAGCTCGGCGGGGATGGGTAGGTCAATACACCCGGACACAGCAGACTGCTGGTGAGTGTGTGCAGCGCTTGGCGGAGGAGGCGTACTTATAGCGCTGTAACGGGCTGTGAGCCTGATTTTGCGGGTATGCACTTGATCTTATTGCTTTGTACTGCATTTCTACTTTTCCCTACTCCAGCCACACCCTGGGCTCAGCGCTGTAGTTCAGCCCTGCCGAACACTCATGTGGCCTCTAGGATATGTACATTAGGTGAGTAGGGGATCCCTAACATACTCGTATTTGATGGTTATAGAAATTAATTGTGAAAGGGTGCTGTTCTGCCTGCTACACCATATGGTGATGTCTACATTTAAAACCCTGCCCAACACCTGATATACCACGGGCATGTATTGAATATTATAATGCTGCTTTTTTATCCTTGTGAATTTTATACACCTTGTTTTTAAACCTTCACTTACACTGTCCACAGTATGCGTCACAGTTCCAGCTATTGTGTGTGCTCCACAGGTTTTTTGCACGCTCAGTACACGTGGCATGCGGTGGATGAGTACATTCACTTTAGACACCAACAATGTGTTATTAGTTGTTCTTTTTGACAAATATTGTGACTGGCGCCTTTTGTTGAACTAATGTTTCCTTATCCTTCCTCTAGACATAGGCATAGGAGGATCCACTAAGGTAATTCTACAACACATATGACACTAGCATGGTGTTGTCCTCACTTTTTGGTCCTGAAGAATCGCGGTAAATATACCAATAGCGAGAAACATGTTGACCACATGCACCACTAGTATCTTCTAGGGCAACATAACATAACAGGTTGACCCCTAGGGAACTAGCTTCACTTTTTAACCGTAGCTAGGGGACCCCCAGAATAAAGTCCATTCCGGTACCCCCTGTTACATTTTAGCCACCTTACCATAGGTACACACCTCCCTGCCCACACACCCCCACTTCACCTAAAGGCAGTTGGAAAAAAGATCTCCGCCAAAGCGCCCCTCTCTGAGGTGTGCCCGTCGGGGTTTGCACCGCCTCCCCGACGAGGAGCAGCCGCCGATGATGAAGCATGACACTCTTCGGGGTGTGTGAGGCAAATATATCCAACATAATGGATGCCCTAGGGTATTAATAGTACCCTGTCCTTTCCCCTACCTTGGTCACGCCAGCAAGAACTTTCCTTTCTCTCTTCCCTTTAGGAACAGTACAGCAACCCCCCTTTTTGGCTTGCCTCTTCAGTACTCTGTACGGACACTAAGCTGTTACTGGACCTTCCACCTTTTTGAGTGGTAAATAGTGTCCTAGTGCCTCTCCCCTTCTCTTGAAATCTACTGAACCCATCTCAACACATCATACCGGCACACAACCGTGCCACCATTGCAGCAATTGCAATAATGTGATCAAAGGTAATACTGTCAGTCACCCCATGAGAGGATTTAACATCAAGCTCAATGTCGACGCTACATGCGATTACTCCAATTTGATCTACCTCCTGAAGTGCCCATGTGGCAAAACCTACGTGGGAAAAACCAGTCGGAAGATTAAAACAAGACTTAACGAACACAAGTCTAATATAAGAACTAAAAACACTAAATCCAACATTGCCATCCACTTCAACGAAGCCAACCACAACGTGGCCCAGCTCAAATATTTGGTGTTGGAGATTGTCCCCAAGATTGAAGGGAGAGACAATAACAAAACTCTTCTACAAAGAGAAACGTCATGGATGTACAGATTACAATCCCAGAAACCTTTCGGTCTCAATGACCGTACGGAACTAAGTTGTTACTTATAATGCCCCGCTGGGCACACCTTGATGCATTATTATCCTGTTTTGCTGCTTGCACATAGCGACCGCATGTTTACCTTTCCCTGTTTACCTCACTCGTTTTTAATCACACAACCCATTCCAAGATGGCCACCGTTTGCACACCCCTTGCATTAACCCCTTTTCCATTTTTATCACTCCGCTATCGTTTTCTTAAAACTCCGCTTTCACTCCGCGAAGGTTGTCACAACTTGAACCGGAGCCTTGCGCTTTCTAACCAGCGTTTCACCAAGTAAGTCCCGCTCGCTTAAAGCACTTTAGCCGATCGTTCAACTTCAGCTTAACCCCGCATGCTTCCACGAGCCGCTTATCACCTCGTTAAACTCGCCCACGTTGAAACTCTGCATGTTTTCAAGCACCTTTATTTTAAGCTCTCACAGTCGAGTCTCACGATTCTTGCAGCGCCATACACTGTCACTACCCCCATCCTCTTTATTTCACTCATGGGTGAACCTTTCGCTATTGATCCATTATTTCTTTTCCTTCTAAGGGCGCATGAGGGTATTTTCACGGACCCGCGTATTCATTCACAGTTATCATGATGTTTTATCGATGGTTTAAGCTCTCATATTGATTTGATTTCCTGTATATCCTTTGTTGCAGTGCTCCTTGAAAAAGGACGTCTTGTCCGAAATGCATTAGAGCTTCATTCTTGATGATGATAACAATGATTGTTAATCCATTCATATGAAGGAAATATGAGATACACCTATGAAAATGCCAATTAAATTTTGAAAACTTTCAAATTTTGGAACTTTATTTGAAAACTTTTGGAATCCACTGTGTTGTGTCGTAACACACAGTACCACACAAGTGTGCCCACCACAGGGATGCGCTTACATCCCAGTAGCGCACTCAACCCTCTAATCTTTGGACGTATCTGAACAGTTGCGTCACCTGTAAGGAGCACCTTAAATTGATTAACTTACCCACCTCCCCAGTGAACTATTGAATTTATTGAAAGCTGTGCGCCGTGCCCAATCTCTTTTGCGTACAGCTAGAAATGCCATATGCAGAGCATGTGGGAAAAGGGGCCATATAGCTAAGGCTTGTAATGCTAAGACACAGTATGTTAATGAAATTGACGATTGTTGTGAAAATGTTGACAAACTAATGTGTGTAGTTGGATTAATTTTGAACGAAAATTGTCTTTGCACTCAAAAGCCTGTATGTCTTATTGATGTAGCCACCGAGAGTACTGATAAGCTTGAAAAACCGCATTGCTTGATCAATTTTGACTGTAGAGATCCCAAACATCCTGAGACTAGAAATGTTAACATGTTAGTAGACGCAGCAAGTTTGTATACCTTATTGTCCAAGGATGTATATATTGAGATTTGGGAGAATGATAGTGACATTGATTCTTGGACTGCACCAGACATAAAAGCAGTAGGGTATGGTGGTAAGACTATAGATATTCTAGGACTCAAGTTGATGGTTATTTTCTTTTCAAGGTAGGAAAGTTTTTGGACGAGTATATCTTACCAAACAAAGGATCTAACTTGCTTGGTTGGCGTCACCAGAAGGACTTAGGGATTATGTTAAATCCTAATGCAGCTGAACCAGTTTCTTCACTTTCTGTCCTTAGTGTTGATACTTTTGAAACTGATATTATGAGAAAGTTTCCTAATGTTTTTTCAGAAAAGTTGGGAAAGCTGAAAGGATTTTCTCATAAAATCATCCTTAAGAAGAATGCGGTGCCGGTGGTTCACAAAGTAAGGAATCTACCACACTTGATGAGGGAGCCTCTCAAACAAGAATTGGATAAATTGTTGGATCTGAAAATTATAGAACCTATTGAGGCATCTGAATGGCTTGCCCTCATTGTAGTCGCGCCCAAGGATGGTGGAGCCAAAATTCGGCTTTGTGTTGACTTGCGCTATTTAAATAAGAATATATGGGTTGATAGACAACCTTTACCTAACATCTCTGAAATGTTAAGTGCCATGGGTGGAGGTGTGCTTTTTAGTGTAATTGACATGTCTGCAGCCTACCACCAAATAGATTTGGATGAGAAGTCAAGACACCTTACCTCGTTTGTAACACCACTGGGGGCATTTCGTTATTGCAGAATGCCTTTTGGTTTGGCGTCGACCTCAGCGGTGTTCCAAAGAGTAATGCAGCAGGTTCTGGTTGGTATCGACAACGTTTTATGCTTTCAGGATGATGTATTGGTAGTTGGGAAAGATTGTGATCATCATGATAAGATCTTAACAGAAGTTTTGGAACGCATGGAAAGTAATGGCTTAACGATAAAAAAAGATAAATGCCAGTTGAAGCGAGATAATGAGACATATCTGGGTCATGAAGTATCTGGTCTGGGCATTAAACCTAAAAAAAGTATAATTTCTGCAATTAATGATGCTCCTACGCCAGCAACTAAAGATCACCTAAGTCCTTTTTGGGATTAGCTGAGTATTGCTCAAAGCTTATTAAAGGGTTTTCGGATGTAGTTGAACCTTTGAGGCAATTAATGAAGGATGGTGTGGTTTTTGAATGGAATCAAGCTGGTGGGGATGCTTTCAAGTGTGTGAAAGTAGGAATTCTTCATGCACCTACTTAAGGTCACTTTGACGTTAAGGCCAAAACTTTGGTTACCACTGACGCGAGTGCTGTGGGAATTGGTGCTGTGCTCTCTCAGATACCTGATGGTGTGGAAAGAATTATAGGTTTCGCCTCTAGGAAACTTCAAGGTGCCGAAGTTTCTTACTCAGTTAAAGAGAGGGAAGCTCTCGCTTGCATGTGGGGAATTAAACACTTCAGGTATTTCCTTTGGGGTTTGCCTTTCAGAGTGCGGACAGATCATAAGCCCCTTGTGCATTTGTTCAAGGGAGAAAGAGGTTTGGAGGGTAATGTCACTCCAAGAATATCGAAGTGGATTTTATCTGTGCTTGAGTACAACTTTCAGATGGAGTATATGAGGGGAGAGAGAAATGTCATTGCAGACTGTTTGTCTAGAATGCCTGTAGAGTTGGTTTTTGGTGAGTCAGAAATCAATGACCCAGTGATTAGCTGTGATGAAATTCTAGCATCTGATAAGGGACAGTGGGAGAGTGCCATGGCAGATGATCAGCTAATTCCTTTAGTTATGGAAAATGTTTCTGGGGGACGGTCTAGGGAATCCTCTAATGATATTCGTCTGAAAGGTTTTTTTAATGAAGAAGCTGAATTGAGTGTTTCTGAGGGTAAGCTGTGGATGAGGAACAGATTTGTGCTGCTGTGCAATCTTAGGTCCAAAATCATGAATATAGCGCACAAAGGTCATTTGGGAAGGAACATGACTAAGAGAAGGATCTGTGAATCATATTGGTGGCCGGGCATGAATGGTGAAATAGATGATTTGGTCAGGAATTGTCATGCGTGTGCTGGAAGCGATAAGACGAAAATAATCAGGCAACCTCCTCTTTCCTGCGTTGATTTTCCAGCACATCCCTGGGAGAAATTGGCGATTGATTTCCAAGGTCCGATTTCTAAATTGGGTGCTCGGAATAAATTTATAATGGTTCTTGTGGATTATCATTCAAAGTGGTTCGTAATGGAGTCTACCAAAAGCATTGACACAAGAAGAGTGATCATTTTTATGGAAAGAACATTTTTAAATGAGGGTATTCCGAAAACTTTGATATCAGATAATGGTGTGCAGTTGGTCTCGAGAGAGATGAAGGAATTTTTGGATGGTATGGGAATTTGTCATGAGAAGGTTGCGTTGTTTAGGCCACATGGCAATGGCCTTGTTGAAAGGATTAATAGATTGCTGATGGAGAACATTCAGTTATCTTTGGCTAATGGTCTAGCATGGTCTGGGGAGCTTAAGAAGATGGTCTGGTCATATAGAGTAACCCCGCATTCAGTCACTGGTATCTCTCCATTTGTTTCTCTGAAAGGGCGTGAGCCAGGTTTGAAGGAGGTTCGGGGTTGGCTGAAGAACAGAGAATGTGTTTGGGTTGATCGTTCAAGTGTGAAAGATGGAGTTAATAACAGACAGTGTGATTCTGCACATTCGTACAATCTAAGAATGAGGGTGCGAGATTCAGACATAAAAATTGGTGATTGGGTTGTGACAAATAAAAGTGGTATTGTAATCAAAGGGGAAAGTAAATACTCACAACCTAAACAAGTGAAATATGTAAAAAAGAATGTTCTCATCTTAAATGATGGTTCTGCTTGGAGTTGTGGCAATGTTGCAAATTGTAATTCCCCATAATTGTCATTTTTATTTTTTTATTCGCTTTATCTTGTATCTTGTATCTGTAATATGTTATTATCTTTTGTTTCTGTTTATTTTACATTTTTCTTTACTGATATTGTAATGGGGAGATGTGTAGGGA
The DNA here is from genome assembly GCF_964263255.1 of Lissotriton vulgaris. Lineage (NCBI taxonomy): Eukaryota > Metazoa > Chordata > Amphibia > Caudata > Salamandridae > Lissotriton > Lissotriton vulgaris. Next base: position 1,456,260,165 of record NC_141695.1, on the reverse strand, counting down.
TCTATGCTTCATAGAATTGTGATCATGTTGCTAGGAGCTTAGAATGTTGTAATCTGAAAAAGAGACAGTACAGAAGAAGATGTGGGAGGAGCTGGAGGTCTCTTTACTTCTGACCATTAAAGACAAACTTTAATCATCTATTCTGCATTGAAGTCATCTTTACAGTATGGTGACATTTAGTTTCCAAATAATATATGTGCTATCAATTCTCGAGTGGAAAATTCTATGTATTATATGGCTCCACTCTAATATGTTATTACGTACCTCCTCGTTCTTTGGCGGCCTCCCTGCTCCAACGTATAATCCGGAAGTCTTGTAAAAAACAGCTTCCGTCAGTACGTCGTATTTATTGGGTCAATATTGACAGGTACCCGGAAGCAGTAATACCTATAGCGTATACTTTATTATTATTATACTTGTACTTACTTGCTTCTAATTTCAAGTGCATTATTATTACCTCATTTCCTGAATTGTCATTGTAATTATGTTTGGAAATCTATATGTTTGTCGATATTGTTCGCATGATAGTCCTATCTTTAGTCGCTGCCATCTTGGATAAGGCAGACGGTTTTTCCTTGGCATCAAGAATAAGACATATTCAGGCATCAAAGACTATTGCGGTGATACTAAGTAACAAATAAACACTTTTTTGAAAGGGATATTAGTATTATTAGTATCCCTTTCAAAAAAGTGTTTATTTGTTACTTAGTAAACGGCGACTAAAGATAGGACTATCATGCGAACAATGTCGACAAACATATAGAAATCCAAACATAATTACAATGACAATTCAGGAAATGAGGCAATAATAATGCACTTGAAATTAGAAGCAAGTTAGTACAAGTAGAATAATAATAAAGTATACGCTATAGGTATTACTACTTCCGGGTAACTGTCAATATTGACCCAATAAATACGACGTACTGACGGAAGCTGTTTTTTACAAGACTTCCGGATTATACGTTGGAGTAGGGAGGCCGCCAAAGAACGAGGAGGTACGTAATAACATATTAGAGTGGAGCCATATAATACATAGAATTTTCCACTCGAGAATTGATAGTACATATATTATTTGGAATGTAAATGTTACTATACCTAACAAAAGTACAAGATGGGTTACCTAATACAGCAGTTACGCTTACTTATAATATAACTTGATACAAATGAAAAGACCATAACTGCCACAAGATAATGTGGAGCTCGGTATACAAGGGAGTTACAGGAGTTTTTTTCCGAGACACATAGTTTAAAACTGTAAAAATATTGTGGCGCTAAGTGCAGGAGTATATTTAAAAATGGACGGACGGCCCGCCATGACAATATTAGTTTTTTTAATATAACGACGGAAATTATTAATATCTTGAATAAGTTTATGAACCTAAATGAGAATCAGTGATAATGATAAACATAGAGGCACTGCATGTCGTGAGAATTAAATTCTGAATCCCCGCTATTATCCTTAATTTTCAGAGATTGAAGTCTAAATTGATGAATAGACCCCTTTCTCAATCATAATCACATAAAAAATACATCAACTGGATATAAAAATGTGGTAAGAAGGCTGCGAATAATGATACCTATGAGTAATGTAAAGTACATAATAAGTGGAATCAGATAGAAATGGATTCTATATTCCTTTTAATGTTTGTAGCTGATTTGACTGATCATCAATAAACTATAATACGGTGGCTCCAACGTAATCCAAGAAGCGAGGTCCTACAAAATAAGGTAATAAATTAATAGCGGGCTATCTAGACATGTATTAATGAATTCAGAATGAAGATAGTTCTCAAATTCATATATCTGTTCTTTCTGCCCCCAGTCAAAAGGCATATACTTCCACAAATACCAGGGAAGTGACTCATTGGAGTACATCAAGGACTATGAAATTAAAAAGACATAGCCTACTAGATTGAATGAGGTATGAATATAAGTATCCATCAATTATAAGAAATCTCAAAATAGGGTAAAACTGATTAAACCCTGTAGACTGAGAATGTATTACTACCCATAGAATATTAATAGGAGATCATGGGTATGATTAAAATTAACATAATGTCTGTGGGGGTAAACAAAACAAATTGGAATTGGCAGATAACAAAATAGGGTCCGCAAATAATATGTGTAAGCTAAAAGAATTGTTTTTCACTTCTAGATTTTAATAAAGAAACTGTAAAGTCCTGATGAAGGTGGAAACGAATGCACAACGAAACGCTGCGTCTACTATTTTTTAAATTACCGAAAGGATTTTTTGTATTAACTGTACTCAAGTATTTTTTAATTGTGTATTAGATTGTAACCATTAGGGAGGCCCCAGGCTAAAGATTGATTATTATGAATAAAAAGTTTTTATATAAAGCTCTTGAAGTGATTGTACTATATATAGTGACCATAAGTTTTTGATGTTTAATTTTGTCTGCCTTTTTCTGCCCAAATGCTAGTTAACCTGGTGGAATACAAAACAGGTGATCCTTGCTTTCTAAAGCTATCAATCGATTGTAGAATAAGAAATGACAGGGACAAGGTCTTGTTTTGAAGTCTTTTATATGCCCCCTCCCTGTAAACAAACTTATAGGGGTAGCTTCCTCTGTTTTTTTCTGTCAACATTGACAATTTACACAAGGTGTCAAATTCCCCACAGTACTCTGTCTGGGGAAGCTCCTCTGTAATCACCAGGCCCGGAATGGCCATAGCAGGCACCTGGCATTTCCCTAGTAGGCTGCTAGGGTGGGGGGCGGTTTTGGGCACCTGGGAGGCTGATTTTGTTACTGGGGGTCGGCAATATCGGCCCCCTGTAACAAAATCGGCCTAAACCGAAATGGAACTGGAAATGTTATCTGTGACCTAATACTGATACTTTGTGAATTTCGCCGAAATGAAATGAAAAAGTATGTATGAAACTGTTTTAATGTAAAGTGCTCTTATACCTATTATGTTAAGTTTGCATTATATAAAACTATCAAAATAAATGCATAATAAATAAATAAACAAATATAACACAGGGATAGGGTTGACGGTGATAAGGACTAATATCAAAAGAGAGGTAATCCTATTGATTTGCAAATGACTGATGATGAGAAAATCAAGAAATGTCTCTCAACTCCCGACAATAAGGACCGCTGAACACAAGTGGCAATGAGTGGTAGCAAGAAGTCTGTAGTAAAGTACATGAAGGCACAGAGCATTATGACATTACTGCAATGAAGTTTTTTGTTGTAGGTCTGGGTGAAACTGGTCTCTGAAGTACGACCACTAATTCTTATTTGTGAGTTCAATTTGTAAAAGGCAGATTTCTTGCCCAAAACATAAAGCACGTATGCTCAAGCTGCTGGGCTGCACTCCCCCTCACCCCAGGGGAGGTCAGGCTGAGCAGTTTACCAGGGCCGGTTTCTGTACCCAGTCCGGCCCTGGTAATCACCAATTCCGATCTCACTGGCACTTGATATGCTAAAGGCAGAGGGCGGGCCCATTGTCATTCCAAAGGGGATAATCTGCCTCAATCGGAATGACAATGGGCCTGCCCTCAGACTGTGTGAGCTCAGGGAGGGGCTGCTGCAGCCTCTGGAGTTTCCCAGAGAAGTGCGAGCAGCCCCTGGAATCTGAATGAAAAAAGTTATCGTTTTTTAAGTAGGACTATTCTTGCCGTCCCGGGATGCTTTTTTGAAGGCAAGAAGAAGGGGAACGGACTGAAATATTTTAGTAGGGGCACGCCATGCCCTTCCATTCCCGCCCACTTCTACCACTGAATTTAATGTTAATTATATTAAGTTAATTACACTGAGTGGACATTGATAGTGCTTTTCAAGGCAACTCTCCCTGCAAGGGAGCTTGTGTGTGGCACTTGCCTATTACAGGGCAACGAAGAACCTACAAGCAGGCGCGGTACACAGACTTACCTTCAGTGGAAATTGCTTTGAGGTGCACTGTCAGGGGCCCTCTTGCAGATGATAAACCTCAATTTGGCTATAAGGACAATAAAACAAGCATTGGTAAATGCAATAGGTTTCGCCTATGTGATTAGTAATAAATACATTTGTATCCTGATGAGCAAAAATCAAATGCAGCCGAAAACATTCATCAACCATATTCAAACCCTTTAATACATTTAAGCAAAGCATAATTTTGTGCAGCTATGATTTTGAAGGTGGAAAGGATGTGTCAAACGTTATTTGAGAAATAGAGAACAGTGTTCTACATGAGGTAAACGTCCAACATACAGTAAATGTGTGCAGACACGGGGAGATGAAATGAGCAGCATATAAATCAATAAGTGACTCGAGCAGCAGATAGCGCCTCATTTGAATTGTCTGAAAAGGTAAGGGCACTCAGGCTTAGAGTAGAATCTCTGTGCCTACAGACGACTAGACAGTAACAAGGGAGCGGATCAGAGGAGAGGAAGAAGAAACAAGAGGCACACTGGTATGATAATTAGGGTTTTTCACATTACATAAGAAATCAGAAAACAGCTCTTTGTATGTATTAAGGTTCAGAGATTGAGGAGGAACTGAAGAATACCACTGAACTGTGAATTGATGCATGTACCTGGGCAAAATAGAAATGGGAAAAATTGTCTTTATAACTACGTAGACATTTTTTGAATACATGCGCTGTATATATGGCTTGCTGCACATACCAATGTATTCTGTCATATATATTTTATGGTTAGGACATCAAAAAGGGTAATTTAATAAAAAATATATTAAAATAGAAGTTTCGTAGATCCGAGGGACATACGTTTAGCTGTTATGAGTTGCCATTTTAGCCATTTAAACCATTTAAGATTCTTTAAGGTGTGTGGATATTCCACCTTTATAAACATTCTTAGAGGACACTAGGGGTGAGCGCAAAATCCGTTCCGCTCGCGGATTTTGCGAATTTTCGGTAAATTCGCGATCCGCAAACTCCCATGAATTTACTGAGAATTCGCAAATCCGCGAGCGGCGGATCCGGGGGCAAAAGTTGAAGCCTGGCCTGTTGTAACTATTTTACGATGGAGCCGGCAAGCTGCCAGCGCCATCCTAAAATAGTTACTAAGTTAGCTTCAACAGGAAGCTCTAATAGATAAAATAAAGCAGGTGCTCGAGCACCTGCTTTATTTTATCTGTTAGAGCTTCCTGTTGAAGCTAACTTAGTAACTATTTTAGGATGGCTATGGCAGCTTGCCGGCGCCATCGTAAAATAGTTACACCATGCCCTTTGGTGTCCTGTCTTCCCAAATCTACCGACAAAAATCAGCTGTGATGCTGGATAGAGGCATTTGCATCCTTGACTTTCACGAGCGCAATCCCTTTGCTGTTCCTGTGACCAGGAGGGTCTGTCTCTTCATCTACTGCTCTGATCGGTCTCAGACCTTTTATACACACAAGAGGCATGTGAACTTGCATGGAAGCCAGGCCAGCACAGCTCACTGAGGGGACCCTTGCGCCCTTCGGTGCGATTGCATAGTAACACACACATGGTCGCTGGAACTAGTTGAAGCTCAAATTCAGTGACTCATTCTTCAGCCCAAAATCAATCATGAGCATTGTCGAGGCTGAACAGGTGTGCTTTCTTCCAAAATCTACCGACTGATCGGTCTCAGACCTTTTATTTACACAAGAGGCATGTGAACTTGCATGGAAGACCCCCCCACTTAAAAAATTCGCAAATCCGCAAATTCGCGAATTTGCGGATACAAGAAATTGCAAAATCCGCAAATTTGAGAATCGCGAATTCGCAAAATTTGCCCATGCCTAGAGGACACTTGCTCATTAGTTGTTATTAAGTCAGTAAAGCAAGCATCCATTATGGTGTGAAAGCTTCTTAGCATGTTTCCATTGTCAAAGGAACCATTGGGCTAGGATCCTTCCTTTTAGGGCTGGCGAGATATCACAAATTTTGAAAAAGGCCACCTTGGACAGTTCAAAGCCACACAATATTATACCAGTCACTACTACCTCCATATAAAATCTAAAGTCCATTTTTGCAGCTCAACACCTCTACCTTTCGGAAAACCGTTTGATTGAGCTTTATCAATACAGAGTTCAAATTCAGGAGGCAAAGGTTGCCTCAGGGAGTTGTGAGCAAACCACAGTGTAAGAAGCTGAATTTCATTCAAGTTAGGAAACTCCTGAGAGGGCCACCCAGTATTGTGGTTGTTCAAGGGGAGGGGGTAAGTAAGTCAAACAGTAGAGTTTTTAATATCCTTTCAAATAGTCTATGAAAAAGAACTGTCCTGATCGCTAGTGCATTGAGTTCCAAATCTTGGGCATGTTGCCCGAAACGGAGTGCTTCATTGATTTGGGTTCATTCTTGAATGCAAGTGGGTATCAGTGTAGGAAATACGTGCTACTGGAGCAGTTGTTCAGACATTTCGCTCAGGGATTGAACAGCATGAAACCATCTAACTAGATTAAAAGACTGTCTTGATTGACCTCCGTTTAACCAGACGCAGAGCGGAAATAATTATTAACACCTCTTAGTACTTGAATGCAGAAGGGGAAATGAGGAGAAAAGTATTATGTATGTTGCTCTATTGCATATTCTATATGAAAGTGCCTTGACTTTTCAGTTGGCTTTACTGCCTTGGTAGCCGCCTTTATTTGCAGGGCATCTCCTTGTCAACTTTAATTATGATCATTTGGCAGTCATAAGTAAGTGTCATGAAAGAATGTACAAGTGTGCAATTGAAAAACATGTGTTTTAGATCTGCTTATTTTGAGTGACATAACCAGCAACTATTGGGGTGATCTGGGTAGATGCGATGCAAAGAAAATAGAAAAAAGAGAAGCCTATTGTAAATGTAGAATATTCTTGGAGTAGTATTGGCGTCTCAGGAGGAAGACCAGATTTTTGTCCAAATTCTGAAAGGAAACAGTCCCAACCATTCCCGAATCATTCTCCCACGCAAGCTCAGTATCTGATTTAGATCTCTCAGTGGAAGGTTGGTGTAAGGCACATTATATGGCAGAAGCTTTAGGATTACTCAGAAAAGATTGCCCGGCACAGAAGAAAATATGGAAGGTTGTACTGGAATGGAGGTAAACATAGTAAGAGCATCTCATATGATGGATTGAAAATGATGACATTTATGCTGAAATGATGATGGAAAATGCAAAAGGTATCTAGACTGAAAAAAGTAAGAAAAGTGTTGCTCATGAAGAGTTGTTTGACACAGATTAGTCCATATGTCCTCCAAGTTTTCCAATAAGAAGATAAACTATTGTGCAATATGGAGGTATTGTACCAAATGGGAGATTTAAGGAAAGAGGGAAAATCAATAGTGTTATACAGGATCACATGTTTTAATGGATAGCAAAGGTGTTGAAAAATGAGTGAGTATATGTTTTGGGTTTTATTATAGAAGGCCTATTGGGCTCTTGGATCCAATGAACAGATTATCTCAATAAGAATGATATTTCTGGAAATCAGGGAAATTAACACAACCGTCTGATTTAAGGTGTTTTAATTTTTTTAGAGAGAGACAAGATTCCTTCCTATTCCATAAGAAATATGACAGTATGGAATTGATTTGATTTTTAAAAAAGTGAAATAGAAAGAAGGATGCTAGAAATAGTATATAGAACAACAGATTTTGCGCTCACCCCTAGGTTACTCCTAGCCAACACAGATTTATACCAGGACGAGGGACCACGCACCACGTACGAAAATTAATAACTCTTATAGATAAAATGGATGTTAGTGGGGAACCGTTTTCGGTTTTACTATTAGATGCTGAAAAAGCATTCGACCGGGTATCATGGGTATATCTGTGGGGTGTTCTGGAAAGAATGGGGTTTGGAAATGGTTTTCTCACAGCGATAAAGACTTTGTATAGAGACCCAGTAGCTAAGATTAGAATATACTCGGGAACAACGGAACAAGTGAAAATAAATAGGGGTACTAGGCAGGGATGCCCGTGCTCCCCGCTCCTTTTTGCAGTATATTTAGATCCGTTAATACGTAGATTAGAGGGGAATGCGAACATACCTCCAGTTGCCACACCGAGGGGGGACTGTAAGATACTTGCTTATGCCGATGACGTGGCTGTAGCAACACCAATACCCACAGAGGCTATAAGACATGTGGAGCTAGAGGCCAAAGAATTTGGTACAGTGTCAGGATACTCTTTGAATACTGGAAAAACACAAGTTATAAAAAATAACAAGGCTACATGTCAAGATCCACGGGTGGTACAGACAGGAACGTATTTGGGTATAGTTATAACTACCGAATTAGAAAAGTTAGTAGAGATAAATATAGATCCCCTTATACGAAAAGTAGAGAAAGAGCTAGATAGACTTAATAACTTACATCTTACATTGGTCGGCAGAGTAAATATCATAAAAATGTTGATATTGCCGAAATTTCTATATCTTTTCAGGACAATTCCGTTGGGGTTTGATAACTTTTGGTTTAAAAAAATTGAACGAATGATTAACAGATTCATTTGGTCCAAAGGTAAAACCAGGAGAGCAGCAAGATTTATGTCACTCCCACGGGAAAGAGGCGGATAGGCACTACCGGACCTAAAACTTTACTATTGGGCTGCAGCCTTACAATACATGGTAGGACTAATAGGTGGAGCAGAAGTAGAAGGAGAAGACGATTTGGGTTCATTAGTGGTATATGGCATATTGATGGGAGAAGAAATTAAAAATATATTTTTGAAACACTTTGATACAGCTTATTTTAAAAGAACACGATTTAAGACTATTTTGGGAGCACATAATATTTGGAAGATGTATATTAAGAAATTTCGTTTGGGGAAATTTAATAGATACACGAGGATAAAAGATAATACGTTATTCCCTGAAGATATATTTTTTGATTTAGTGTACGCAGAATGGCACCGAAAAGGGATTTTAAAAATTGGGGATTTGATGGCCCCACAGGGGATGAAACAATTTGCAAATTTACAGGTGAAATATGATCTGTCAACAAGGCACTTCTTCAAATATTTGCAAGTAAGAAGCTTCCTGCAAAATAAGAGGGGGGGATTGAGAGGATTTGAGAAAAATGGTATACTAGAGGCAATACATAATGGAACAGACTGCACAATTAAGAGGTTTTACGCAGACTTAATTGAATTTAAAACAGATGACATGGTTAAATGGGCGGAAAGTTGGTCGGCAAAGTTGGACATAGAGCAGGAGTGTTTTAATATCTCAGTAGAACTAGGTAAGAATATCTTGTGCTCTGCGTCTCTGCAGGCTCAGCATTATAAAACCATCTATCGGTCATACTATACTCCAGCAAAACTTGCACAATGGGGGGCGACTACTGGTATAAACTGTCCTAGATGCAGAAGTCTAGAGGCAGATGTTATCCATATTTTTGCAACTTGCCCATGTTTAGTGACAATAGTGAAAGAGATAGAAACATTTATTCAAAGGGCATTGAAATTATCTATTAATTTAACACCTGCAATCATTTTACTGGGGGTAGATTCGGGCAATGAACATGAAGAGGGTAATTATTTTATTTTTGTCGCCATGGCAGTCTTTAGATTATGTATCGCCTCAGCCTGGTTAGAACAATCTGCACCAGCATTCCAACAGGCTTCTTAGTATATATAATCTGGAGAAAGAAATATATTCAAGAAGAGGGAAGAATGCAAGGAAATTAGGATTGAAAATATGGGAGCCAATATTGAAATGGAAGGAAGAAGTGTAAAATGTATATAAAGCGTAGATAGTATGTAAATAGTGCATAAAAAGGCATAAGGATTAGGGGGGTATAAGGGAGGTGCAACGGTACCAATAAGAAATAAAGTGATGTATAACTTGTTTATAGTTAAATATGTAAGCTTAATGGATTACTTGTCCTTGTGTTAACTAAGTTTTGTGTAAATACTAAGGAAGGAGAGAGGAGCTTCAGGGGTAATATAAGTTATAATGTGTTATATGGTGTGAACACTTCAAGATTATGTATTTGTTTTTTTTACACTTCTGTGGTGAAACTATTATTTTATATTTTTTTTTTAGTAAATTGTTCCTCACCCCCTCTCAGTTCCAGAGGAGGTAAACTTTGTAAAAAACTTGCTAATAAAAAGATTAAAAAAAAAAAAAAAGAACATTAGGTACTATCATCATTTTAATGGTGTCTAAATGACCCCACCAGGAATGAATCGAAGCATCCCAGAGATTGTCCAGGGTAGTTATCTCAAATTGACTCTCTCCCAGACTTAGAGAAATAGATATTTTAAGTGACTGGGAGAACCAAAACCCTAAGTATATGAGTTTGGAAGTGTTCCAAAAGATGTCAGTTGCTGAAAATTGATGTCTGAAAGTTAATTGGTTTAAGGGCAAGATTTGCATTTGCAGGGATTAAGTTTATAGTCTGAGATGAGAGAATGAGAGGAGACTTCCTGAAGGAAGGCAGGAAGTGAGGTATGGTTTTCGGATATCAATAAAATGATATTGTCTGCATATTATGCTGTTTTAATTTGTTGAGTCTTCTGTCAGAAACCTTGTATTATGAAATTGCTTCTAATTCTAGAGAGGAAAGGTTCAAGAGACAGATTAAGGAGATGAGGGGAAAGAGAATAGCCTTGGCGAACACCCATACCCAAATGCAAATAGGAAGAAGTATGCCCATTTGCAAAAATGGCCACTTGGGGGAGGAATAGAGGAGAGAAATAAGGGAAATAATTTTAGGTCCAAATCTAAACCATTTTAATGTATTGAAAATAAAAGACAAGTTAATGCATTTGAAGGCTTTTTCAGCATCCAGAATAATAGCTGCAAAAGGATAAAGTGAATGCCGTGATTTGGAAAGATTATACAAAATAAATGAGTGTTTTCAGTTATATCACGACCTTTGACAAATCCAAATTGTTCTTTTCCAAGTAAGTTAGGTAAAAAGCATTCCAGGCAAAGAGTTACATTAACAAGAGAAGTTGGCCTGTAAATTTTACATTGATGTAAATCTTTGACTTCCTTTGGAATGAGACAAATAAGCGCATCTGAGAGAGATCTAGAAGAGTTATCTCATTGAAGGAAGGTACTGATAAGAAAAGATAGTTTAGGAAGGAGTAATTCGGAAAAAGTTATGAAAATTCAACAGTGAAGCTATCAGGTCGTGGCGCTTTGTTTGGTTTAAGGAAAGATAAGGCAGCACGAAGTTCAGACAGAGTATATTATCCTTTTCTAGTTCAGTGAACTTTAGAAGTATGTCAAAACCCTTGTGTGAGTTAGAGAGGTATTTATTAATGTCGGAATACGCAGGAGTGTATTCAGGGGTGTATAGTTTGTAGGATTGTACAAATGTTTCCAGGATTTATTCATCTTTATATCACATAGTGGTTTTCCATAAAAGAGTCAATGTTATTCCTCTGCTTTTTCATCTTGAGATAATCGGCTATCAATTTACCAGATTTGTTTCGGCCACCATAATACTTGGCACTGGATTCAAGAAGGAAGGAAGATGCAACATCAGTGGAGAATTAATTATACTGACGTTTGGTGTTAATGAGATCTCGGAGGCACTCTTTGGATTTAGAGGTATAATAAGAATGTTGTAATTGACTGATAAGTTAAAGTAATTCAGTTTTGTTTTGTAAGAGAACGTTTTTTGTTTTTGGAAAGGAATCAGATAATAAAATCATGAGACTTTGAAAGCATCCCAGATGCAGTGGAAATCAAGTTTTTCTGTATGATTCAATTGAAAGAATTGAAGGAAGAAGGAGGAGAAAGCAGAAGTGAAAGAAGTGCCTAGAAGTAGAGCTATATTACATTTGTGCAAAGCTGAATTTGAAAGTCTCTAAGCATCTATTAACTTGTGCTGTGAAATCGCTTGGAAGAATAGTTTTTGAGATTTGTTGGGCACTTATTACAGTCTTGTGCAAAAATAAAATGATCAACAGGGCATTCTAAATGTTCTTAAGTGATATCTGACCTAAATTGACAATCAGGACTGGTAGGACCAAGCAGATTAAAAATAGAGACTGGGACACTATTAATCAAAAGTGAGGTGAGTAACCATCTCGCTTCAAAGTCAGATTTCTGTGAAATAAAAATTGAATATTAAGGGCCCAATTATGGGTCTGGAGACCCGAGGATTGCCAGACCTGTAGTGACGCGTCGGTGGCAGTTTTGTGACTATCACAAAACGACCCTAGTTGTCGCGCTGCCCTAGGATCGCCGACTCTGCCAGCGAACTGCCATTCCCTGGCGGTGACCGAGCAGTCCAGAGGCATCTATATGCTAGGCGGAACGGCTGCGGTCCCATCAAGGATATAACAACTTTCATCTCTGCCACTGATTTCATGGCCGTCATTCCTCCATGAAAACAGTGGTGGTGAGGAAAGAAAGGGGGGGCCTGACGGGACCCTTGTGCCTGATGCCTTGTGGAAGTTCCAGCACAGCAGGGACTTTCCAGTACATGCCTTGCTGGAACTTCCTTTGACGTCCCATTGTGGTGCGCACCACCATGAGAATGGCAAAGGAAATTCCGGCAAATTCCTAAAAAAGTACTTATAGCGCGGGCGGTCCTCACGTGGCTTTGGCGCGCTTAAGTCGTAATCGGGCCCAGAGTGATTTATGACTTATTGTAACAACACAGTTTTTCTTTCCATTATCTGGTGAAAAGAAAACATTACCCACCCACCCTCTCTTTAGTTTTGTAGAGTCAGCTTCGGTAAGATGCATTTCATACATAAGAGCAATAACACGGTCAGATTTGATAAATGGGACAAAACCCTCTGATGTTTGTTACAGGCACACATGGTCACTGGAGACACATCTTCTGGCCCTTTATGCAGGTGCAGTGTAGTAAAAGCACTATATATTTACCCCACGAGGGAGCACTTACTGATTAGCCAGTAGAAAGTACTCCAGTTGAGTATAGGTATTGTACAAAACGGTGGCATCTTTGTGGGCAAATACGCAGGGCAGGATTCATTCTGGCACGTTACTCCTGTTAAACCTCAACAGGAAGCACTTACAGATATAAATTAAGCAGGTGCCCGAGTTGAAGCTCAAATTCAGGAAAGTATTAATCAGCCCTAAACAATTGTGAGCAAGGTCGAGGCTGGGCAAGTGTCCTTTATCCCCATATCTGCCGCCGAAAATGAGCTGTAACCTTGAGGAGGTCTCTGCATCCACCCACAGGACAGAGCAGGCAGCATAGCTCTGCAGACTGAGGAATCCCTTCACAGGCAGATGGGCGCATATACAGGACCAGAGCAGGCAGCTATGCTCTGCAGACTGAGGCGTCACTTCACAGGCAGCGCATATACAGGACGAGTGCAGGCGGCATAACTCTGCAGACTGAGGCATCACTTCACAGGCAAACGGGTGCATACACAGGACCAGAGCAGGCAGCACACCTCTGCAGACTGAGGCGTCACTTCACAGGCAGCACATATACAGGACCAGGGCAGGCAGCATAGCTCTGTGGACTGAGGCATCCCTTCACTTCACAGGCACATGGGCGCATATACAGGACCAGGGCAGGCAGCACAGCTCTGCGGACTAGGACATAACTTCACAGGCAGAGGGACGCATATACAGGACCAGAGCAGGCAGCATAGCTCTCCATACTGAGGCATACCTTCACAGGCACAGGGGCGCATATACAGGACAAAGACAGGCAGCACAGCTCTGCAGACTGAGGCACCATTTCCCAGAGAGGTGTATACTCCAGCCCTGTGTAAGGAGCAAAACTCTGAAGTCTGTGGTATAACTTCACAGGTAGAGGAGCGCACATACACGACCAGGGCAGGCAGAACAGCTCTGCAGAATGAGGCATCACTTCACAGGCAGGAAGTGACGCAGGCAGGACCCGCGAGACATCACAGCCCTACAGACTGAAAAAAGCATTTGACAAGCAGGGAGGTCGGTGCACAGGACGTGGGCTCAGCACAGCTCGCATTCCGATGGGCACGTGCACTATGCATGTAAAGCGCTCCAATACCTTTGGGTTGATTTCGCGCTATAAAAATACAACAATTAAAAAAGGTCTGTGCACTGAGTCAGATTTCACAGCGAAGCGGAGCCTTCGCTCCTAGAGAAAGTAACGGTGCACTGGCTCTGAATTTACAAACTGCTGGGTCAGTGGTAAAGGGAGAAAGAGAGGGGGCAAGAAAGAGAGAAACAGAGGGAGCGAGAGAAGGAGAACAGGGTAAGGCCAAGATACACCAAGAGAGAGAATGAACAAGGGAGATAAAAGAGGAGACCGTGGTAAGAGTGGGAGGGCATGATGGAGACCCCCAAATATCTGGGAGAGAGGAAGAGGATTGAAAGAGGGCAGAAGAAGATTGGGGGCGAGAAAGATTAAAAGAGAGGGCAAAGAGAAACAATAAGAGAAAAGGGTGAGAATGTAGAGAAAAATAGGTAGGAAATGAGAGAATGAATGATGAAGATAGAAAGAGGAAGAGTGAAATAAGAGCATAATGAGTAAGTTAGAGAGAAAATGGAAGAAAGAGAAACAAGAGGGAGATGAAAGGAGGCGCTGACAGGCAAAGGGGGAGAGCACGACAAAGAATACGAGAGAACGGGAGACAGAGGAAGGTAGATAATGGGGAGAGAAGAAAAGAGTGAGGAAGAAAGACGGTAATAGTGCAGGGTAAAATATAGAATTAACAAGGAGAGGAAAAGACACTGGAAGGGAACGCAGAAGATAGTAGGGAATGAGAGGTAAAGAAAAAAAAGACGAATAGAATTATATAGACAGAGAAATATAGCAAGCGAGAGGGAGAAAAGGAAACTTTACTGAATTTGAGCTTCAACTCGGGCCCCTGCTTAATTTGTATCTGTAAGTGCTTCCTGTTGAGGTTTATTTGTGGGACAGATGCCTCGTTGCCTAATTGTAACTATTCTTTGACCCTGCTTCGAGGGTCAGAGCAGGGTCAGAGAATAGTTGCAAGCAGGCAACGAGGCGCCAGGAAGCACTTACAGGGTTACAGCAGCAGGTGCCCAAGTTGAAGTTAATTTCTTTGTAACCCTTTTGTAAAAGGTTACGAAGAAATTAGCTTCAACTTGTGCACCTACTGCTGTAACCCTGTAAGTGCTTCCATGAAAATTCATGCCGCTCGCAAATTCGCAGATTTTCTGAGATTTTGCGAGATTTGGGGATCGCAAAATCGCGGAAAATCTGCAAATTCGGCGAGCGGAACGAATTTTCGGCCCACACTTTATATATATATATATATATATATATATATATATATATATTTATTACCTACTGGCGATAGCCAGTAGGTATATATAGTTAGGATTTTTTCTCTATGGAACTTTTGAAAATTCTATGTCTAATAACTTTGGCGTTTGTGGACGGAATTGGCTGAAATTTTCAGGAAAATGGCACATTTTGTTTCTGAGCAGCTCCTGAAAATTTGGGGGGGGGTCGTCAAGGGGGGGCTGAGAAAAAAGGGGGGTCCCAAAACGCGTTTTTCCCATTCATTTTTCCATAGGGCGGTTGGACTCACTTTTAGCCCGAACGGCTGAATGGATTTCCACGAAACTTGGCAAAATTGTAGGGACTGTTAGCCCGATGTGCCTTTGCTAGGTCTCAATATATGTGCTTCAGTGGATTTTGAGAAATTAACGTTTAAATCAAGATATATATCTGTAACAGCGCTCCGGGCAGCGATCCGGTTAGCGAACTTTTCGCGTATCGGAACTTTGCGATGCGAAGCTGATTGGCCCTCCGGTGTCTGTCAACATTCTAAACAGTCCGGAGCGGCCGCCATCTTGTCTCTCGGTAGGATCGAGAGACAAGAGGAGGCCAAAACAAAGGGGGAAATGAAGGAAAGGGGGCAAGGTAGACCCCTTCTGACCCCCTAGGATTGATGAGGGGGATATTATAGAGCCACGCGGGGCCCCAAAAAAAAACAAAAAAAATTCCGATTTTTTCGCCGTAGAGACGCGTCTTGGTAAGCGAACCGGGCAGCTAACCGGGAAGCTAACCGGCAGTGTAACGGGAGTCTGAGGAGTAGCTGATTGGCTGTCAACATTGTAAACAGTCCGGAGCGGCCGCCATCTTGTCTCTCGGTAGGATCGAGAGACAAGAGGAGACCAAAACAAAGGGGGAAATGAAGGAAAGAGGGCAAGGTAGACCCCTTCTGACCCCATAGGATTGATGAGGGGGATATTATAAAGCCACGCGGGGCCAAAAAAAAAAAAAAAAAAAAAATCCGATTTTTTCGCCGTAGAGACGTGTCTTGGTACGCGAACCGGGCAGCTAACCAGACAGCTAACCGGGAAGCTAACCGGCAGTGTAACGGGAGTCTGAGGAGTAGCTGATTGGCTGTCAACATTGTAAACAGTCCGGAGCGGCCGCCATCTTGTCTCTCGGTAGGATCGAGAGACAAGAGGTGGAAAAAAAAAGAGGTGTAAATGAATGAAAGGGGTAAGGCAGACCCCTCCTGAACCCCTAGGATTGATGAGGGGGCTATTAAAGTTCCCTGCGGGGCAAAAGAAAAAAAAATTGCGATTTTTCGCGGTAAAGGTGCTTCCTGGTACGTTAACCGGGCAGCTAACCGGCAGCGTAACGGGAGTCCGACATATTGTGTTTTTTGAACGTTTGTGATATGTGCACGTGTGGATTTTGTCTAATTAAGGTTAAAAAAATATATATATATCTGTAAGCGTGTTCTGGCGCGCTTACGTTTTGGGTTTGGTTTGCGCTGCAGAGACGATACGTCACGGTTATGCGATGCATCATGAGGCGTCTCACGGGCTACGTGATACGTCACTTAATAAAGAATATATTTTACAGCTATAGATATTAGCTTTTAAAAAACCAATGAAATTCACAGAAAAAACCATAGGTTATAGACCATATATAGTTAGGAATTTGCATTTACAAAACCTTGAAAATTCACTGAAAAAACTATAGGTTATAGACCATATATAGTTAGGGATTAGCATTTAAAAAACCTTATTTTATTTGCACAAAACCATTGAAATTCCATATATAGTTAGTTGCACTAACTATATATCGCGGACCCGCAATCCACTGCTAATGATGTCACATATTACATCATTCATGACATGGTCAGTGACATCACTGATGACATCACTGATGACATCTCAAATGACATCACTGATGACATCACTGATGACATCTCAAATGACATCACTGATGACATCACTGACATCTCATTTGACATTACTGATTACATCACTGATGATATCATTTATGTGATAATACATCTTCAGACTCTAATATAACCTTAGATACACTCAGTGTAAACAGGCACTCACAGACTGTCACACATCCATGGAGTTACTCACACACCTAGTCAGTCATGCAAAGAATCAATCACATCTCCATTTCCTCAACTATACAGTTATACACACCTTACTTATTCAAACATATAGTAACACATATTTACTCTCTTATACAATCCTTGATACAAGTTCACAATGATTCATACAGCCACTCACACATTCACTGGCTCTTATGTTCAGTTATTTATATATGTCAACTCTCACATGGAGTGTGTTTTACATATGTACTTACTTTGACATGTATTACTGAGATATCCATTCACTCACCAATATACTCATGCACACAGTCAACTGTCCATACAGCTGTTTCTACATGCACTTTTGAACCCATACACCTAGGGAATCAACTGCTCACACATCTATGCACAGAGTTATACACCTCCCAACCACCCACACACATACTCAGTCTCCCATACAAATACTTGGGCAACCATTCAATAACCCATATAGTTACTGATATAGCTACTGATTTAAACATGCAGCAGTTTACAGAACAACATAAATAATGATTGCCAAATTAAGACACTTTAATCACTAACCCATACACTCAGTGAGACACATTTAATCATTCTCTCATACAGTCAGTCATGCACCTACTTAATCCTTCATCCAGACACTTATACATCCACTCATTCTTCAATATGTAAGACATATTTTAACTTTACAGAAACATACAGTCACTGGGTGTTGTCATCAGTGATGTCATCAGTGATGTCATTTGAGATGTCATCAGTGATGTCATCAGTGATGTCACTGACCATGTCATGAATGATGTAATATGTGACATCATTAGCAGTGGATTGCGGGTCCGCGATATATAGTTAGTGCAACTAACTATATATGGAATTTCAATGGTTTTGTGCAAATAAAATAAGGTTTTTTAAATGCTAATCCCTAACTATATATGGTCTATAACCTATAGTTTTTTCAGTGAATTTTCAAGGTTTTGTAAATGCAAATTCCTAACTATATATGGTCTATAACCTATGGTTTTTTCTGTGAATATATATATATATATATATATATATATATATATATATATATATATATATATATATATATACATATCGAAAACTTCCCTCCACAACAGAAGAAACTGAGGCCAGAGGGGGTTTGACAGGGAAATCCAAGCTTTAATTGGCAGCAGTCTGTAATGGTGGCGAATGCATTTGTGGAGGGAAGTTTTGCGATATATTCTGGTCCAGCCATAGGGGCAGTTCGGATGGCCCCGCAGTACAAAGAGACCCGGATTATCATTGGCCACCGTCGTTGTTCACACAGCGATTCTTTTACTCGGGGTATCGAGAAGTCCGGTGTCCGCCTCGCAGTCGCAGGCGGTAGGAGGTATTTTAACTCCGTTTGGACGCTATGTAGAATGGCTGTCCCTGCTGACATTTCCTTCTAGGACGCCGAGGCAGCTGCGGTCCGAGGGGACACAGGGAGGCCTTGAAGATTTTGACAGCACCTCCTGGGATCTTCACTACCTACCTGCACTATCTGGACAAGCCATCATTCCACCGTCAGGCACTCCCCACACCACCGACCCAGATGCACTCAATTGGTGCATTCTGGGAGTTGAAGTTCGGACATTCATTCCGGTAACAAACAGGTGAACGTAATCGACCAGGGGTGGAGTCTCCGGATCTATAAACATTAGAATGCAGAACTGGGACAATATTTTGAAGCATTACCACGTATGGCTGGGCGCTGAAGAAGGCTTGTATGCCGAAATGCATTCGCCACCATTACAGACTGCTGCCAATCAAAGCTTGGCTTTCCCTGTCAAACCCCCTCTGGCCTCCGTTTCTTCTGTTGTGGAGGGAAGTTTTGCGATATATTCTGCTCCAGCCAAGGGGGCAGTTCGGATGGCCCCGCAGCACAAAGAGACACGGATTATCATTGGCAACCGTCGTTGTTCACACAGCGATTCTTTCACTCGGGGTACCGAGAAGTCCGGTGTCCGCCTCGCAGTCCTGGAGGTATCAGGCGGTAGGAGGTATTTTACCTCGGTTTGGACGCTATGTAGAATGGCTGTCCCTGCTGACATTTCCTGCTAGAACGCCGAGGCAGCTGCGGTCCTAGGGGACACAGGGAGGCCTTGAAGATTTTGACAGCACCTCCTGAGGTCTTCACTACCTACCTGCACTATCTGGACAAGCCATCATTCCACCGTCAGGCACTCCCCACACCGCCTACCCAGATGCACTCAATTGGTGCATTCTGGGAGTTGAAGTTCGCACATTCATTCCGGTAACCAAAAGGTGAATGTAATCAACCGGGGGTGGAGTCTCCGGATCTATAAAAATTAGAATGCAGAAATGGGACAATATTTTGAAGCATTACCTCGTATGGCTCGGCGCTGAAGAAGGCTTGTATGCTGAAATGCATTTGCCACCATTTCAGACTGCTGCCAATTAAAGCTTGGCTTTCCCTGTCAAACCCCCTCTGGCCTCCGTTTCTTCAGTTGTGGAGGGAAGTTTTGCGATATATTCTGCTCCAGCCAAGGGGGCAGTTCGGATGGCCCCGCAGCACAATGAGACCCGGATTATCATTGGCAACCGTCGTTGTTCGCACAGCAATTCTTTCACTCGTGGTATCGAGAAGTCCGGTGTCCACCTTGCAGTCCTAGAGGTATCAGGCGGTAGGAGGTACTTTACCTCCGTTTGGACGCTATGTACAATGGCTGTCCCTGCTGACATTTCCTGTTAGGACGCCGAGGCAGCTGCGGTCTGAGGGGACACAGGGAGGCCTTGAAGATTTTTACAGCACCTCCTGGGGTCTTCACTACCTACCTGCACTATCCGGACAAGCCATCATTCCACCGTCAGGTACTCCCCACACTGCCGACCCAGATGCACTCAATTGTTGCACAAAGAGACACGGATTATCATTGGCAACCGTCGTTGTTCACACAGCGATTCTTTCACTCGGGGTACCGAGAAGTCCGGTGTCCGCCTCGCAGTCCTGGAGGTATCAGGCGGTAGGAGGTATTTTACCTCCGTTTGGACGCTATGTAGAATGGCTGTCCCTGCTGACATTTCCTGCTAGGACGCCGAGGCAGCTGCGGTCCTAGGGGACACAGGGAGGCCTTGAAGATTTTGACAGCACCTCCTGAGGTCTTCACTACCTACCTGCACTATCTGGACAAGCCATCATTCCACCGTCAGGCACTGCCCACACCGCCTACCCAGATGCACTCAATTGGTGCATTCTGGGAGTTGAAGTTCGCACATTCATTCCGGTAACCAAAAGGTGAATGTAATCAACCGGGGGTGGAGTCTCCGGATCTATAAAAATTAGAATGCAGAAATGGGACAATATTTTGAAGCATTACCTCGTATGGCTGGGCGCTGAAGAAGGCTTGTATGCCGAAATGCATTTGCCACCATTTCAGACTGCTGATGAAGTCCGGACATTCATTCCGGTAACCAACAGGTGAACGTAATCAACCGGGGGTGGAGTCTCCGGATCTATAAACATTAGAATGCAGAACTGGGACAATATTTTGAAGCATTACCTCGTATGGCTGGGCGCAGAAGAAGGCTTGTATGCCGAAATGCATTCACCACCATTACAGACTGCTGCCAATTAAAGCTTGGCTTTCCCTGTCAAACCCCCTCTGGCCTCCGTTTCTTCTGTTGTGGAGGGAAGTTTTGCGATATATTCTGCTCCAGCCAGGGGGTAGTTCGGATGGCCCCGCAGCACGAAGATACCCGGGTTATCATTGGCAACCATCGTTGTTCACACAGCAATTCTTTCACTCGGGGTACCGAGAAGTCCGGTGTTCGCCTCCCAGTCCTGGAGGTATCAGGCGGTAAGAGGTACTTTACCTCCGTTTGGATGCTCTGTAGAATGGCTGTCCCTGCTGACATTTCCTGCTAGGACGCCGAGGTAGCTGCGGTCCGAGGGGACACAGGGAGGCATTGAAGATTTTGACAGCACCTCCTGGGGTCTTCACTACCTACCTGCACTATCTGGACAAGCCATCATTCCACCGTCAGGCACTCCCCACACCGCCAACTCAGATGCACTCAATTGGTGCATTCTGAGAGTTGAAGTTCGGACATTCATTCCGGTAACCAACAGGTGAACGTAATTAACCGGGGTGGAGTCTCTGGATCTATAAACATTAGAATGCAGAACTGGGACAATATTTTGAAGAATTACCTCGAATGGCTGGGCGCTGAAGAAGGCTTGTATGCCGAAATGCATTCACCACCATTACAGACTGCTACCAATTAAAGCTTGGCTTTCCCTGTCAAACCCCCTCTGGCCTCCGTTTCTTCTGTTGTGGAGGGAAGTTTTGCGATATATATATATATATATATATATATATATATATATATATATATATGTGTGTGTATTAAAGCTGGACTAATCTTCAATTAGCGGTTATAGATGCGCTCACTCGAGACATTGTTAAATTTAAAGCGTCTTTATTGCAACCAAAAACGCCCGACGGGTTTCACCTCCACCTGAGGCTTGCTCACGGGTAGCTGTTATCAGTCCATTGTCTCTTTTTATTGTCTGAAAGACAGCGGGCCCGATTCACAGAATGAACCTAAGACTCAATCCTAAACTTACTACTGTTTTGGTATTCACAGATTGCACTTACTACTTTTGGTATTCACAGAATGAACTTACTGCTTTTGGCATTCACAGAATGCACTTACTACTTTTGGTATCCACAGAATGAACTTACTCATTTTGGTATTCACAGAAGTTAGGACTCCTAACTTTAGGACTCCTAAATGCATTCTGTGAATACCGAAAGTCTTAAAATTAGGATTTTTCACAATTTAGTAGTAGTAACGGACATGCTCAGTGATTTTTATTCTTCTCAAGATTCCATTGCATCATTACCTATTGTCTTAGGAGCAAACGAGGAAATGTGGATGCTTTATCTCGCTACGGTTTTGGAGAGAATTCAGATCAGAAAACTTGGAAGTCCCTGTTTATCCCAATAATTGGCAAAGCATTTCCTGTGGCTTTCACTATAGAGGAGGTCTGGCTAAGGGAATAGTTTTTCTATATATTCCTAGACATTATACAAATGCGTCGCATAGGTAAAGGGAGATACTAAATTTCAAATCAACAGTTAAATGTGACGGACAAACACTTGTTGTGACGTTAAAAAAAAATGTAGAATTTATTGCTTTCCTCCCAAATGGGTTACAATCTAAAACAATGTCACAAATTCATTAAAAGACCACAAAACGTGGTGTTCCACATAGTATAATACGCTCAAAACAATGGTTAAAAAGACAGTCAAAACAGTCAAAACAGTCGACGCAGCGTTTCGGTGCTTTCTTTCTTTTAACACCTTCTTCAGGACATTAGGACTTTTGACGCCATGTTATTCTAAAAGTAAATAAAAAGTTTTAGTGTTTGTCCTTAATTATCTAAATTCCTCTTGTTCTCCTCATATTTAATATGCTCCCTGTTATTATATACATTTTCAATGGTGCCAGACCACTCTCTAAAAACAACCAAGATCTTTATCTGTGTTGGTTGCGCCAGGGATCTCATTTGGAGAACACCTGTGAGATTTTTCGTTACCTGTCAATCAATGTATATTGGTTGGCCTAATATACCACTTTAAACATTAAACACAATATTTTGTACATATCGTATACAGGTTGTACACCATACCTGTGTCATGAAACAGATGAGTTTCAATGGGTTTTCTCACGGGTTGCTAGCTGCTCAGGTTATTCAATTTCCTAGAGCTATATTAATTGTAAATAAAAACCGATTTATTATTTCTTCTACATTTGTTCAGAGTGACATATTCCTACAAGGAAGACAGGTTTACCTTTACAAAGCAACCCTGGGCTTCTATTCACACGGAGGAGCCACCGTCAATGAGAGGGAATTCATGTGGTCTTTGGACCTGCGTGATTGCATAAACAGACGTATGGTAACCTTACTCTCCATGATGTATTTTATATAATTGGTTACTTTCAATAAGGCAATATAGCGCTACCGAAATATTATTGGCATTGCATACTGACCTGTGGATATATCTGTGCTTTTCTGAAAATACGTTCCGAACGCTTTAAATTGCTCGGGTTCTTTTGGTTATGTTCTTTGTGCACGAGCCTACAATTCGTGAGATAAAAAGATAGTTTTACCTAGGGGCCAACAGGTACTCTCGTGCATTTTTGGTTAGTTTTATCCGTTTGGAGCTAATTTAATAAGCTCACATTATTGCTTCTCTACTGGCACTCTCTTTAGGAGAGGTGGTAGAGTGCTTATTAATATTTATATGTTAAAAGACGGATTTTTTACCCCGAGTTATTCTAATTTAACCAAGGTAGATATCCCTCTAGAATTACATAAAGTACAGTTCTATGGAGAAACAGCTCTGGAGCGGTTTGCATTGCCCAAGATAAATCTCTACTTTCAAGTTAAATGCAACGCAGTATTTATAAGGGGTACTCTTTAACAAAAACTATTCCTGGTCGGGATTTTGCGCCCGCAGTTAAAGTCTAGGTCCTATTTCCGAGTCTCACCTTATAATTGTAGTGCGGCCTCCCTGCTCCTCCGTGTTGTCGTCTTCTGGTTAGTGGAAGAGTGATACGGGTGTACTTGCCCCGCAAATTTAAGTTCCGGGAACCACAATTAACCCAGAAGTACTGCCGGTCAATTTTTCGGCTCGTTTGTGTATCTACATACTGCCGATGAAATAGAACGCCTAAAGCTGTTCGGATCATAATGTATATAGGTCGGGCAATAGTTTTATTTATATAAAAAGAGAAATATGCCGAAAAGCGGGCATTTCGATTAAACTCCGATTTCTAATGACCCGGAAGTGTTCCTACGGGAACCGAACCCGTTTCATTAAGATTTATTAAGCGAATTTATATGCCTGTGGTGACTGTTTTACATTCGCGCAGACATGAAGCTTGTTAAGTCTGCAAAACAATTTAAAATGTATTTACCAAAAATTGTTTTTGGTTAAAGGAATATTTTTTTGAAAACGGCGGCCTTCTTTGGACAGGCAAAATATAATGGGGTGTTATATAGAATAAGGGTAAAAACGACATTGCTATCTGGGTTTTGATAGTTATTCAATTACAATCTACACATTATCTTTGTGATACACAGTTAAAGGCGTTGGGGATATTTTCATATTTATATAGCTTACATTTATACATGAAGCAATGTACCAACATTTATCTATATGCTAACAACTTTTACTGTTAACGGTCTCATTGTCTTTTGTCTGTCGCTTTTACAGTAGTGTGAGCTGTATAAGTAGTTCACTATTCTGATAGCATATATCTCTAGCTACATAAACAAAAGTACAAGCATATGTTGGCGTAGCATAAATGGAAACCACCTTATATACGTACATGACAAGATTTGGCATTGTCGATACCTATCACAGACAGATGTAATTTAGAATCTATTACATTTGCAGAGGGGTTTGATAACATATATGCAAATCGGCTAATTTACA
This sequence comes from Lissotriton vulgaris, assembly GCF_964263255.1. NCBI lineage: Eukaryota > Metazoa > Chordata > Amphibia > Caudata > Salamandridae > Lissotriton > Lissotriton vulgaris. The sequence goes on along the minus strand of NC_141695.1, from coordinate 1,456,235,484 downwards.
TTTCAACCGGTCATAATAGCAAGAGGACAGTACCATTATCTGCATTGTGCACATGTTAATCTCTGTGAATTAGACACGGCAATTGTTGCCTTAACACAAGATATATACTGACATATGTCTATATTGTTATTATTATGCTCTTACATATTAATGAACAAGATTTTTACAGATTGTTGCAGTTTGTTTCAAAGTTACAGAAAACCGCACCAATCTGTGGTTAAGAATGGGGTCATTTAACTTGAAAGTAGAGATTTGTCTTGGGCAATGCAAACCGCCCCAGAGCCGTTTCTCCATAGAACTGTACTTTATGTAATTCTAGAGGGATATCCACCTTGGTTAAATTAGAATAACTCGGGGTAAAAAATCCGTCTTTTAACATATAAATATTAATAAGCACTCTACCACCTCTCCTAAAGAGAGTGCCAGTAGAGAAGCAATAATGTGAGCTTATTAAATTAGCTCCAAACGGATAAAACTAACCAAAAATGCACGAGAGTACCTGTTGGCCCCTAGGTAAAACTATCTTTTTATCTCACGAATTGTAGGCTCGTGCACAAAGAACATAACCAAAAGAACCCGAGCAATTTAAAGCGTTCGGAACGTATTTTCAGAAAAGCACAGATATATCCACAGGTCAGTATGCAATGCCAATAATATTTCGGTAGCGCTATATTGCCTTATTGAAAGTAACCAATTATATAAAATACATCATGGAGAGTAAGGTTACCATACGTCTGTTTATGCAATCACGCAGGTCCAAAGACCACATGAATTCCCTCTCATTGACGGTGGCTCCTCCGTGTGAATAGAAGCCCAGGGTTGCTTTGTAAAGGTAAACCTGTCTTCCTTGTAGGAATATGTCACTCTGAACAAATGTAGAAGAAATAATAAATCGGTTTTTATTTACAATTAATATAGCTCTAGGAAATTGAATAACCTGAGCAGCTAGCAACCCGTGAGAAAACCCATTGAAACTCATCTGTTTCATGACACAGGTATGGTGTACAACCTGTATACGATATGTACAAAATATTGTGTTTAATGTTTAAAGTGGTATATTAGGCCAACCAATATACATTGATTGACAGGTAACGAAAAATCTCACAGGTGTTCTCCAAATGAGATCCCTGGCGCAACCAACACAGATAAAGATCTTGGTTGTTTTTAGAGAGTGGTCTGGCACCATTGAAAATGTATATAATAACAGGGAGCATATTAAATATGAGGAGAACAAGAGGAATTTAGATAATTAAGGACAAACACTAAAACTTTTTATTTACTTTTAGAATAACATGGCGTCAAAAGTCCTAATGTCCTGAAGAAGGTGTTAAAAGAAAGAAAGCACCGAAACGCTGCGTCGACTGTTTTGACTGTTTTGACTGTCTTTTTAACCATTGTTTTGAGCGTATTATACTATGTGGAACACCACGTTTTGTGGTCTTTTAATGAATTTGTGACATTGTTTTAGATTGTAACCCATTTGGGAGGAAAGCAATAAATTCTACATTTTTTTTTAACGTCACAACAAGTGTTTGTCCGTCACATTTAACTGTCGATTTGAAATTTAGTATCTCCCTTTACCTATGCGACGCATTTGTATAATGTCTAGGAATATATAGAAAAACTATTCCCTTAGCCAGACCTCCTCTATAGTGAAAGCCACAGGAAATGCTTTGCCAATTATTGGGATAAACAGGGACTTCCAAGTTTTCTGATATTACTATCCCCCTCCCTGCTATACGTAACAGGGGTACCTCCAATTTGTTTTGAATAGAGAATTCAGATCAGACTCCTGTTCACTTCAATTTGCCCTGCTGAAGGAAGAAAAAATCTCAGCTCAGAATTTACTTAATTAGATAGTGAAAGGTCAAGAAATAATAGATCAAGACTCTTGGTTAAAAAAGAGTGTTCAAGAAGAAGTGGCAAGGATATTTACTTACTAAAAATATATATATATAAAAGAAAACATTGCAGGATAAAATGATGACACCATATCATAATACCCCTTGTATTGGCCATCCTGGAGTTTGGACCTGATAAATGTTTTTTTTGGTGGGCTAAACAAATAGACTCTGTTCAGGAATATATTGACTACTATACCCTTTGTGACCAGAGCAAAGCCAATCATCAAAAGTCAGTTGGATTGTTTGAGCCATTACCCGCACCCACATAGCCTTGGTCTTGAATTTCAATGTATCTTATTGTTGACAGTCTGGAACCTAAAGGCTGTACAGGTCAATTGTCATCATTGACTGTTTCTGTAAACCAACTCATCTAGTTCCTTTGTCCAGCTTACTCAGAGCTACATAGTTGGGTCAATGCTCTTAGAAGAAATAGTTAGATTATTAGACTCTATGAGATTCTTATGACACAAAGAGTTTAACTCCCATTTTTGGAATAAACTAAAACATCAATTAAGAACATCTGTTTTATTCCATATAGGTACCCTATATAGGCACAGGTAAGATCGCAACCTTTCACCTATATTCTTCTCTACAGAAGTGTGGCTCAATGGTTAGAGCAGCAGACCCTGATGCAGAGGTCTGTCCCGGACCAGGGTTCAATTCTCGCCTCAGGCGGGGCTTGGGCTAAATTTCCCCGTACCTGACAATTCCCGCCTCGGTGCCTATTCTAATCATGGTCCCACGCTGCAACTCTGGGCAATAGCTTGCTTAATCTCCACAACGGCCCCAACAGTGCCAGGATGCCAGGCCTCACCTTGGGGGCCCAGGAGTGGGCACTTCACATGGAAAGGCCAGGAGGGGTTCCAGAGCGGTATGTGTACAGCGCCGTGATACCCCTTGGGGGTGATTGTGCGCTATATAAGCACTACAACATTTACATTTACATTACATACATAACGGTTCTTAGGGACTGACCTTTCACCTAGATACGACACTGCATTCAGAACGCGAGTTTTTCCCTAGTTCAAATCTCATACAATATTCATGAGGTTCCTTGGAAGCAAGGCAGGGCTACCATCTCCTGTATAATATCCCTGTATAAAGTTCAGGCCGGATGTCATCCTTTAGGCCAACACAGTAACTCAGCAAGGAAGGACCCTTGGGTAGACTATGGGTATATATACATCACGTCTTGCTTAGAAGGACAGAGGAGACCAAGACTTACCGGCTGACACACTGATCAGAGAGGGCGAGGTTCCTGCATGCAGACACCCCAGCTGGCAGTGGTCTAACATCCCTCACGGGGTGTCCAACTCTAAACCAGGACGGAATCACATATTCTCTCATTTCTCAGGTAATGGGGTTGACTAGATCCTAGAGGGATTCTAGGCATCACACCTACACAGATACTAGGTACACTTAGGAACGTCTAGTTAGGGAGGCATTGTCGGAGTACGCAATTTTTAGCATGTATTTTATATACTTGTTTGTAATCACAAATATTGCAAAATAGTAGAACACTACCATCCTTTTACTTTCATACTACTTCTAATCATATAGCTCTGCTACTGTCTAATGGTTGTTGCAGCTCTTCTATTCTACACTGGTATAACAACATTATGTTTATTCTGTGTATCTCTGAGAAAGACTAAGTGAGCTTGAGTGACTCTGTGAAAGGTAGTATATTCTTTCCACGATTCTGAGGGATCAGGGTTGTCATGTTCTGAGGCTGCCAAGAACTATTCTCTCCCAGATAAGAGGAGATTCTAGTGGCACTGTGAGCTAGCTGATACGGACAGGCTAACATACCCAGTGGGGGTGCCTGGAATCAGTCTGCCACCAATCCCACAGTTTATGTTATCCAAATGCGCCGATCCTGTATAGGTTATATAGGAACTACAGAGCACATCTCTTTACAAGTCAGCGAGTTGCCAACCTCAGACTGAGGGTGAGACTGAAAGGTTAAGTCAAACCATAGAACAAAGCATGTGATGTTTCATTTCTAGTGGTCAAGAAGATTGGAGTAGGTGGTAAAAGAGCAGTACTTAATATGCTATTCGCTAATACCACATACAGAAGATGTGTTGATTGACAGATAGTCCCTGCCCCCTCCTGATCAGTGAGTGATTTAGTTTTATTTTCCACAGCAAATTTGGTCATACCTGATTCTCATCCAAAATTGTCTTCCCATTTTGTTGTTCATTTTACCATTGATGAATGTGTAAGGAATGCAACAATTAGAGTAAAGATACCAGCATACCAGAGATCTTTTTTAATGTTATAAGCCAAGAATGCATCTAAAACAAGTAAAGTGCCATTGAAAAACAACAACACCAGAAACAATATCAGGATGTCCATAATGGTGTGGTAGTTAGATGCACCAAGCAGGTTATCCTGATGAAAGTTTTACTTTATGACTTAGGGCCTGATTTATATTTTGAGGTATGGGAAACTCAGTCACAACCTTGACATTGTATTTTTTTTTGAGTATCCCTTCCGCCAAAGCATGAATCAGGCTTAGTCTTTTTTCTGGGGATTCAAAATGGGGGGCAAGGTCCAAGAATGAAGCGGACAATGTTACTTCAATTGCATCAAGGTCATTGTTCACCTCTGGCTGACGTTGTTGCTTTTGGTACCAAAATATCACAGAGGGACAAAAATGGATTTCACAGCTCCTACGTTGTTTTGTTGCTAGCTTGAATTTACTGTCTCACCCTAGTCCAAGGTTTTACCTTTGAACTAAGGGCCTAATTACTATGGCGGACAGACTTCAGTCCGTCCACCATCATATCGGATTTGGAACCGGCCGCCTATGAGGTAGCCTACCCACAATCTAAATTATGAAGCGACAGCCTCCAGAGCATTTTGTATTGTGGCAGGGATTCAGTCAGCAGACCCTGCCGCAATAGAAAAAATAAGGTGCAGACATATCCCTGCACTACGTGGCAGGCACCATGCAGTGCCTGCAAAACGGTTCAGGGATATGTAGGGGGGCCCTATAGGTGCCCCCCCGGGCACATGTCCCTTCCCCAGAGATTAAGGGGGCCCACTATGGGCCCCCAATTCCGTTTCCACAAGTCGTTTTGCAGCTTTTTTGACCACTGCAGAACGACCGGGGGAAAAGGATATCGTAATCCTTAGGGGGGTGCCTGGCAGGCACTGCCACAAAGCAGAGATTTGCAGTTGGCTCAATGGGCGGTCGGATTTGATCTGCCTGCCTGGACCGTGGCGTTCGGTCATTCCAACTTCCACGCTTCCCATCGCCATTATAAAATGGTGGGGGAAAACCGCTTTACAATAGCTAAGGGACCGCGACTAACAGCCTGTCTGTGGCGGTCCCACATCCATGGTAAAGAGGCACTATGTCATTGTCTTAGTTCTCAAACAGGGTCAAAGATGTAGGCAGTAGCTGTGCTGGGCTCCACAAGATAACATAACATAACGTGTATTTGTAAAGTGCACATTCACCCAAGGGTATCTTGGTGCTGAATAACAGATGTTTATTGTTACCGAACTCAATGGCACTCATTTTATAGATCTCAGAAGAGTGAAAGACTGAGGGGATCTTCTAGAATTTGAACCATGAGGTAAAACACTGGCCCCTAAAATGAATGCAGTAGTACAATAAGCCACAAACCAGGCTATGATTAAGTACTATTTCCACATGATCTAGATGAACCAGCTTTCACCTTGAAAACAAAATCAGGTTTTCATGCCTGCGTTGGGTGTGTCCTCTCTGGGCAAGCCTCAGTACCATGTCCCATTCCTTCTCAGGAGGGAAACATTACTCAGTCTTACTTTTTTCCAGAAGCTGGGAAAATTCCCACTGGCCACAAATCCAGCACCAAGGTCTTTGGAATAGGCTTCTAGACACAATACTGTGTCCAGCCAGCACTGCAGCAGTGTACATTCTGTGGTGGTCCCCTGGCCATGTTGGAATTAGGAGGAGTCCATCTACTTTTTAGTGTCACTGGATGAGCCAAACAGGGCATCTGCCACCTGACCATTAGAATGCACTTCCAGCCACAGTGTACCAGGACGATTTACAAAAGGGGGTGGTGATGAACAGAGTGTCTGAATTAAGCAGACCACTCTTACCCAGTCCAAAGATCAGGGCTTGATCCATCACCGTTATTTATCTCACTGCACCATCCCAGTTCAGAACCTGTTCATCACCACCCCCTTTTCTGAATCATTTTTGTCCACCATAAGCGTGGAAGGGTATACTCAGATGTGAGTCCCTAGCTCATTGCACCATCAGGATTCAAGCAAGCCGGGCCGAAGACGGCTGAAATGCCAGAAACCGGTCCCCGGTAGCTTGTTTCCTTCCCAGTATAAGAATTGGCTTGGTAGTTTGGTCTGCCCTGTTCCCATGATGCACTGGGCCAGGGTCAGACTAATTTGCATATAGCCAAGTTCTGAGATGGGATGGTGCAGTGAGCTAAAAAACGGTGATGGATCAAGCCCTGATCTTTGGACTGGGTAAGAGTGGTCTGCTTAATTCAGACACTCTGTTCATCACCACCCCCTTTTCTGAATCACAGTGTACCAGGAGTCAGCAGGGTTCTTACTTAACGCAGGGCCTTCTTTCCGTTTCAGGTGTAATCATCCCAGCTACAGGAATGTTCTGTAGAGCTGATTGTGAAGTCCTAACTTTGTCCAGTTCAATGGCCATTGATTACAGAAATGTGCCTACTAAATACTATCTGTTTTCTCACTCCCTTTTTGAAACTTTTACTTTTTCAATTTAATAAACAAAAGAAACAATATCCTGATTCTAAGATAGCTGAACCATTTTCTTCCGCCAGGAGTGACACTGACTCTCTTAAAAAAATTGTTATTTAGATGAGCTCTCCTCACCTCTGGCTGAGGTTAATTCCAAAATTTCCAGAAGGACTTTAGAAATGAATGGGAGCTGTCCCACTCATCATTGCCAAATCATAAGAGGTTATATTAAAGCTTCCCTTTTGTTCTGCCATTTGGTCCTGTTCACCCCTAGATAGCTAATGCCTAATAAGTGGCTATTGTTGACATCACCGCTGCTTTTCTGGTTCCAGAGGCCAGACTAGAGGGCAGAGTCATTAAGTCCAGCCAGAACCGTGTATTCAGCCTCTAAATGTAATATGAGTGGATAAACTGATTTAAATCCATTTATGGCATATGCCACACAAAGTATGTTTTTCAAATTTACTTTTCTACTAAAGCTATCAAAAATATGATGTTGCCATTAAAGTAGATTAAAGTAAGTCAACAATACATTTGAACTATGTTTCTGCCATTTTTCCAAGGAGAGATCTGAACTTAAAGCTTTAATCAGACTTAGGCCTATTTCTGGAAAATGTAGTTGAACCTATACAACAACATATTTCTTTATCCTGTTATAACACAAATAACCACAAAAGTCAAAACAAAAAAGGTCATAAGATCCATAATATCAATCTAACATCAAATAATTCAAAACGTAAAAGTGATCGATTAAAAATTATAAGTTGGCTCCAGTGTAACAGCAGCAGCCAGAAAATCATTGACCACAAAATAAGATTGAAGATCAGGTTAGATCTGTAGATACACAACTAACCAGAGTTAAATTCTATTTCTTTAGCAATGAAATTGGAAAAGGCAGCTCTAAGTATTTGTGAGAAGTACAAAACATTATAAAGTGCATAGTGTCTGGGAAGAGACCAAATCACAGCTTTAGGAAATGAGAGAAATGTGAGGCAAACCTTTGGGGACTAATAGGAGGCAAAATGTATCAAATTCAACCTATAACGGGTCACCAGAAAATAATGATTACTAGGAGTAACAAAGGTCAAGTATGGTTCAGTGAGTGGGACTGTTTTTAACAAAATAAAAGTTCTTACCGCTGAGTTGGATAACTCCAAAAACTTTCAGAGAGCACGTCTGTGCAGTAGTAATGAATGTTTTGTCCATGCCAAATTTGCTTTGACCATGGAGGCTAGAGTAGCAAAGATATTAGGATGTGCAAACTCTTCAAAGGAGGATTTGATATGATGGATTTAGAAGCCAAATTCAGGCTGAGACAGCATTTATTATTGCACAGTTAAGATCAGTCTCTGGCTTAAGCCTGACCAAAAACCATAGCAAAAGGTGGTTATATTAGTTTTGGTTGTGTGGTAGGTATTGTACAGGTGTATTTTGGTAGATGCAATGATGCTCTACTATTCCAGCTTTCATGCAAACTCTGTCCTTCTGAGACTGGATGTCACATTAGATACCATGAAGTTGGATGAATGACAACTGAAGTGTACAGGTCTCAGCGGTGCCACAAGGCCCTCAAATCCAACAAGGAACATCCAGGCCTCTCCTTTAATACTCCCATACATGCCAAGAGTTTGAATTTGCAATCTGGGAGATTTTGAAACAAAATACGGGGAATGTATTTTCCCTGTTGACCTGCTTTGAAGCAGAGGCAAGTTGAGATGGGAGACCACTAAAATAAAACCTTTTTAGACTGCCAAAAACAGAAGTCTCCCACCTGAATAAGGTCTGTTGGCATGTATGTAATTCCTGTACTCCAGCAAGATTGTTAAATAATTGACTTAAAAAAATACAAATCCTCCCACAGCTGTCAGATAAAGAGAAGTAAACACGAGCCTCCAAGTTAACATAAGCTGCATTTTGCCAGAAAACATGGCCTGACATTTGATCTAGTATAAAAAAAAACACAGAGTTGAAATGCATCTTTATTTATTGCTTAGACCTTCCTAACCAACCTAAATTCAGCTTGGAACTCAAGGTGGTCTATGGTCAAGCTTGGCAGTGAAAGTGTCTTCATATTTAGCAGGACTTCACCCTTGTGGTAGTAATGGTGACAGGAACATCCGCCGCTGCACCTTAGGTTTAGTGTGATTATGGTAGGTTTTTAGAATACAATGAAGTCTATTTTCATCTCTCCTCCGGTCTTCAATAACAGCTATCTGTTCCATAGTCCTTTGAGTTTGATCCCAAATCATGATAGGACTAATACCCCGGTCACTGGTTAAATAACTGATATGCCCTGTTTCTGGCTCAGATTCCCATCTTATATTCACAGAATGTGCGTCTTGGGGAAAACCAACCTGCTACTCAGGATCGGTGCAGGCTATGAGGTTTTGTAGGAACAAATGGAATTGAAGAGTATCATGCTGAAGCTTCACTTGCGCTAAGCCTCCTAGAAACAAGCATCCCGTAATCATCTCAAAATCCAGGTTTCATGATAATGGTAAAAATTCCATGAAACTACAGTGTTTAATGGATTTCCATCAAACAATCCAACTTGTTAAAAAATAACCAGTGGTGGGGCGTGGTCCTCCTCCCTAAGAGCTTAACCTTCAATACACCTCCATTGTTCAGGTGTAGCCGAGTTCTTGACATTGCCTGCAGTTGTTTAAAGGTGATGCTTCCTTTTAGGACACAAGTGACATGTCTCAAATTGTCCTTAACCAGGCAGGAAAGCAAGAAGTGTCTCATATCTTTTGTTCTTAGCCTGTCGTTCTAATGGGACATAGTATACATATAAATAATTGCAATGGTATTTATTTTGTCAACTGAACATATATATTGTTGAACCTATAAATAAACAGTTTTCCGTGTCCTTATATGAACCTTTATTTATAGTGGGACACTAGTTCACCTTGAACTTGAGTTAAGTGAGAGATGATCACCAACAATGAATAGAACTGAACAGAGGTGGAGGAAAGTTACCACCTTTCAGTCATTACCAGGAGGACTACCAGATGTGTTTGGCTTATGATTAAGCAAGGGCCCGAGGCAAGAAATCACAAGATCAGATGTGATTAAAATGAGAAGCTAAGATTAGATCTTCGACCTTCTGGTTTCAATGTCAACAACTAAACTACAATGAGATTTGATTTCCAAGGTGTGTCCATGTTGCATGTACCATTCTATTATGGCATCCCACTTCCAGATGTAATATCACATCCTGTGATATTCTCACCTGCCCGGTGTTTGTTGAAACCATTTTAGCCCGCCCCCTACCTATTAAGGTTATACAACCCTGGTTCACTTAAATTCACGTTGTATTACCTGATCTGTATTCTATTCTTACTGACTCTTTTTTACTATATTTTGTTTAATATTTGATTTGTTTCCAGTAATGTATGCTAATGTTTATATTCTGTATTTGGACACAGTGTCATAATGCAAAGGAGATTACCTCCACTTTTTAATATCATTTTCAATAAACGTAAAGTAATCAGCAACAATTAATAATGTTAACCTAGATATTTATCTAAAGTACTCCTGGTAAGTTAATGAATGCCTAAAAAGGCTTTCTGCGTTCTAAAGCTATTGCTAACTTTAAACACACAAATCAGACATCATTTCCTGGGTGGGTATAACGACTGGAAAATTATTTAAAAATTGACTTGTAAATAGTCACCCACCTCCTCACTAAAGCTCGTATAATACTGATTTCGGAATGTTTCACCCCAAAAAATCCGCTCCACACCCCCAAAAACATGCATTTGTCACGATGTGTGGAAAGGTACAGTGTTATAAAGTTTGCAGCAGCCCTGAAGGGGCATACAGGCTCCTACATGACTGTGAAGTATCCCCTTACCTACCACCAGCACCATCAGCACCAACTCGCTGTTTGCGCTCCTCAGCACATTAAGCAGGTGTGGCTCCTCCATGTGGGTAGAGGAGTGTTACCCCACTGTTTTCTGGCATTGTGAGAAGCAGAAACATAAAATGGTATAAATACCGATTTATGTTTCTGCTTCTGATAAAGCAGAAGTGTTTGGTTGGGGGGGGGGCGGTTCTGCAATGGGGCAGGGGAGGAGTGGCTAGGCCAATACTGTGGGCCCTGACTGTTTGGTCGGCCCTCTGGAGCCTACCAAACCAGTCATGCGCACTCTCCCTTTTCTCCATGTAGGCTGCATGCAGCCTACATGGAGAAAATGGCCTCCCCATAGGCGCCTGGCTGGTTGCCGTCCCCACCAATCTCAATGCTGCCAATGCAGCGTTGTGATTGACTATGGGGAGGGGAGGGAGGCTGCCTTCTTCCTGTTCCTGCGAGGCAGGAAATCAGGAGCAGACCAGCAGTGACTACGCGGAACGCAGGAAAGGTACCTTTTATATATATTTTTTGACAATTTAAACCCCAGGTGCCGTACGACACTCCCTTGCCTCGTGACTCCCCCCACCCGAGCTCGCCCACCCACCCGTGAACCAGCAAGTCCACATTAAGCCTAATAGAAAGAGAAAGATTCGACAGTGGCTCTAGCACACTAGACACAGTAGGAATATTTAATTCTTCTATAATGAGGACAGTCTTTCTACTATATCTATCCTGAGAGGAGGAAGCCTTTTTAAAAAAATTGCTCAATAGCATTGTTAACTTGCCTATCTGCAAGCATTTCAGTTATTCACTTGACAGACCAGAAGTAAAGGCAACATTTTGAAATGCGGAAAACTGCATTTCTATGGTGTCTGCCCTACACTATATAATCTCGATAGAAAGTCCATGTTTAGTCATTCAGAAGATAGCCTGTCTATCACGCTGAAAATCAATGTTTTCCAAGTTTTTTAATTCCGTGGTCTCTCATGTAAAATAATTTCATATTGGTTTTTCCTCCAAAATGACAAATCTATTTTCTCACATTTATTCTATAAAATGTTAAATACTGCAAACACTTTAAATGATTTTATGGGGCTTGGGGGCATGCACTCTTACAAATATAGACAAAGGTGATTTGCGATAGAGTTTTTCAGTTGCTTACACTAAATGTATGCAGTGTAACGCATATCAAGCAGGCTACACATTCCAAGTGAGATTGCAGGCCAGAGAGCTATGTTAAAAGGAATATTCTCTTTACTTTTTTTTAACAATATATCACTTATGCGAAACTGAAAAAATATTTCTGTAATTAAAAGTGTAAAACTTTAAAGGATGTCAAAAATGTTTGACAAAATTAACTTTTCTTTTTTTGCATTTTCTTTTATTCACATTAGCATACCCAACTTGCAACTACCACTATTTAATGTGGCACCCTAGCCAGTCCTTGCTTTTTAGTCAAAATCGCTTTGCATGCTGGAATTTTTCAAACAATCCTAACAATGTTTAATATGAATTTATAAAAGTCTCTAATGCAATGCCAGCTTGTATAAGTTTCAGGACTGGCTGAAAATATGTCACAATAAATCGGACCACTTGGCAGCTCTAAACACATTTAGCTATTTGAAGATTGCAGTTATGTACACTTATCCACTCCACTGTTTTCTTTCATTAGATCACAGTTCTATTTTTCAGCTTGAGGTATGTCTGTGCTCCACAGGGGCATTCTAAATGCTCCACTTGTCAAGAACCCGGCGCCCCCTGGTATCAATTCACATTCCCCCAGGGGACCAACTGCACAGTTTGAAGACCACTGCAATAAATAAAATTGAGGAAATACTTTCTGCACAACAAAATATATTATTTCTATAATGTCTTTAGCGTGACACATAACAAAAGTTTATCTCTTTCTCTCTTTACATAGATGTCATGTTGATCAAAGACATGTGTGGCACTTTTAGAGAGTCTTGACATTTTAGCTAAAAGCACTTTGCATGCTGGGTTGCATAAGTGCATGTCGGTAATGTTAACAACTAAAGGACAAAGTTCAAAAATCAAAGTGCGGTTCGCTAAAGAGCCAGTAGTGACTTATGATATCACACAAAATAGGAACCCGATTCTCCATATATCTATACGCAATACTAGATATCAACATTTGTCAAGTTTTTTAATATGAAAAATCTCTGATGCAATGCTCATCAGAGAAAGAGTGCCGGTTTTGAGAGCAGATAAGCAGCGAAATGGCTGGGATTCAATTGAGAAATGTCTAAGGGCCAGATGTACGAAGGCTATTACCGGTCGGTAACGGCCAAAATTAACGAATTTCGGCCGTTACCGACTGGTAATAGGCTTTCCTGATGTAGGGGCCGAAATTAAGGAGCCGGTAATTTACCGAATTGGTAATTTAAGGAATCGGTAAATTAGCGATTTCTTACATACCGACTCGGTAAATTACCGAATTCCTAATGTAGGAAGCACCTAATGAGTGCTTATCCCATGTTAGGATTCGTTATTTACCACCAACTACAAGTTTTTTATTTATTTCAGCCTGCGTCTTTTAGTGGATCAGTGGTAAGTTAGGTCAGTGTGTTTCTTTCACCGCTACCATCTGCTATAGTAGTTTTTGGCTCCGCCTTTTTGAGTGTGAGCGGAAGAGAGGAAGAGGGCGTGTGTGGTTAGGGGTCTAGTGTTAGACCCTGCTAATGGATTTAAATGTGAGTGCTGCCCGGCTGTGAAGCAGGCGCACCAACTGTGCACCAACAGTGAGCCGATAGCATGCCAAAGGCAAGTCCATCTGAGCCGGTCCATGCATCAGGATACCTGTCAGTTTCGCTGAAGGTAAGAGACCTTTGGTAAGCTTCTCTCGAGATATGTTGCTTTCCCTTGGTGCCTAAAGGTGTGCAGTAGCTTAACTGTTGTAAAAAAGTACCCAGAGCAACATTTAGTTCCTTCTCCTGTGTTAGATGTAAATGGGGGTATCCGTTTTCTCAAGAGATGGCACCCATGATTCACGGGTTAAGTAAGAAGGGAGCGGATATGATTCCCCTACACACCCGAGGGAAAGCGAAGGTGCCAATGGAGTCAGAGGCTGCTGATGTGACTCTCTCATCAGCTGTATTTACATTAATGCTAGATCTTTTCCCAAACATTGTACAGAAATCTGAGACACCATCTAAAGCTCCAACAACGATTTAGATTTTATTACTTGAAACCTAGCTTAATAGCCATTCGATGATTGAGCAGGCCCAGTCCATACCATCCAGTTATAAGAATATGATGAGTAATCAGGAAGGTAGGCAGGGGGGTGGTTTTGAAATCATCTTCTGAGATACTTATGAGAGCACAGAAGTAAAGATGCCTCCAATCGGTGTGATGGAGCAAGGACTCGTGAAAAACAAACTTGCATGAAAACAATCTTCTCATGTAACTTCTAACCCTGTATTAACCTGTATTGTGGAAATAGTATGCGCTACACAACATTTATGAGAAAAGACCAAGCTTGCCTATGTGTTTTACTAATAAGTAACTCAAGTGTAATTCTAAAATGGCTGCTAACCAAAAATCTTTACTAAGCATGCATCTACTGCATCTACAGAGTATTATGTATCTTTTGCTTGGAGGGAACTTTCTGCACTTGCGCAGTAGATAACAAAATGGCCGCTTGAAACTCGCATGCTTGCCCCCTGATTGCTGAAAAATGAAATCCAGCTACTTTACTAATGCTAATGCAGAGAGAGTAATAATAAGTAAATGGGATTAGAGTAGAGATAGGTGGTATACAGTGAAACCATTTATTTTAAATGTTAACATTTGTCTTTTTGACTCTTTCAATAGTGCTTATTATGGGCCTAGAAATGTGAACCACAGTCTATTCCCTCTTGTTCTACCGCAAATGCGTTGTGCAATCAAATTGGAAGATGCAATGTCAAGTTGAACTTCGTCCAAGGTTGGGTAAGGATACTTTCCTGAGAACCAGAACGACAGTCCACTGAAATGGATGGGAATCTGCAGACTTCTTATAATTTGTGACAATTATATTGTGAATGCGGGTGGGAAATAAAGTTTGAATAAAAATTAAGGGGATGGCTTTATTAACAAAGGGTTAACTGAAAAGAGTAATATGTAAGCATGGTGTGATGATCACTTCCCCTTGCCTGTCCAATCAGAGTTAGTATTTTCATAAGTTTGAAACATTAATGGGTGGTACTAGCATACAGAAAGGTATGATTGAGGTAGCTCTTAGTTAGTTAAGGAGTTCCAGACGGAGATGCTGAAGCATCAGACCGGGATGCTGTTGGAGTGATGAGTGATGCTGAAGAAGAATCGTACTGCTGAACCAATTATCTTAAGCAAATACATTTTAGAAGAAGATCGCGGAAGAATCTCGAAGAGGAAGAGAGTGTCAGAGAGGGATGCTATGCAAGCATCAGTGATAGAGAGGTTGTCTGTCCTGTCCTGATTACTGTCCTAATTCCTGTCCTGAAGCCTTTGTTCACTCGCTCTTTCCTGGGGGAGACTTACGAATTCCTAGGCCTGGGAGTTGGTTTTCACAACATTCTAGGTAATTATAATTATGTAAATGTAAATGTATTGGCATTTATATAGCGCACTACTTACCCGTAGGGTCCCAAGGCGCTTCGACCGCTGCGAAACCCTTCCTGGCTTCCCTGAGAGATGGTCCCTTAATGGGTATCTCCAGGGTGAGACCAGGCATCCCCGGCGGTCTGGTGGGGCCGTTAGTGAAGATGAGGCAAGCTAATGCCCAGAGTTGCCGAGTGTGATCGCTGATCAGAGTGGGCACCGAGGCGAGAGAATTATCGAGTCCGCTGACCCTGGTCCAGAAACCTGCCGCGCCGGGAATCGAACCCTTGTCCCGGGCCGTCCTCTGCTCTCGGGTCTGCCGCCTCTAACCAGTGAGCCACACTACTTCACTCTGCGTATGTGATTATGTGCCTTTCTCTCTATCCTCTCCTTTTCAAGCAGTGTCATTTAAAGTATAAATTAAGGCATTTTGATTGATTATTTGAATTTTCCTTCCTGTGAGAAACAGAGTTTGTTCTGTACTGTGTAAGCGGTTCACATGAAATAATTTGAGATAAAACTTTAAATTCATCCTGACTCTGTGATCATTACCAATGTGTAAGTATATTGAAATCTTATTTCATTTCAACATCAACAAGTTCAACTAATGGTCCATTGACCAGAGGAAAGAACTATTTGATCAGTGAAAGATAAGTTAGGGAGTAGAGATAACTAATCTAGAGAATTACAAAACATGACCCCAGCTGTTATTGCCAGTGTGTTGTGATTGAATTTATGGGACCCAGATGAGTATGTGGTGTTAGATTACCTGTTGCTGGTAACCTGCTGTATCATGTGATAGCAAGATTCTGCCATTTCAGCTCTCAATTAAGCCTTTGATTATTTCGATTATTTGGGGGAAGGGATTCTTTATAGACCCCTGGACTATAATTCTCAGAAGGCCCCCAAATTATCTGCTTTGTTGCCCCTGAGATCTTAAAGTATGAGCACTTCCTGTTAGAACATTTTATTCTTCATTTTGAGAAGAAGGGAGATTTGCTCAGCAGGAATCTAGAGAATGAAATGCAGGTGTTATGAATGATTTATCAAACAAAGGGCACATCTCACAGAGCTGGTCATACAGTAAATATGCTGTTTTTCAACCTTTGTTCTATCTCTATTCAATCTATTGACCCTATCTTTTGGTCCAACCATTTCCTAATTGAATGTAGGTTCTCAGCCCAAGGCAGGCCCTCTGACAATTGTGATGCCTCCCCGGTCATGATGAGACCATGGAGGAGAGTCAACCTTGAGTCTTTCTCTAACAACTTCTGCCCCCTCATTAAATGAGGTCCTTGCTATAGAAACAAATGTGAATGCTTCATTTTTTAATATTTTGGAATCATTATGCAACCCCCCGGAAAGCCTTTATTAACCCTGTTCTAAGGTGGTTGAAATTCAAGCAGGTGTGCACAGCTTTCATTTATCTACAACTGTTGTTTGGGAATTCTGTTTTTTTCTCCTTAATTTCCTAAAATCTGCAGTGATGCTCAGAGCTTGCCTTGATTAAATGATTGTAGCTATAAGGGCATGTTTCTAGCTACTCCGATGATATATATAGTCTAGAGGGGGCCCCTGGAATTTTCCTTTTAACAGCCTTTTTACTCTTTGATCTAGGGTATTCGATCTTTATAATTTATTTCATGTATTGTATGAGATTTCCAGGATAGCTCTGTCTCCCATGTGACGTTTGTATAAATATTTTATCCCTTTTATCATCATTTATGGATTTTTAAGGGTGCTTTTATGGTTTCATATGGGAAAACTGAATAAAATTTGTTATATTGATTGATAATGCTTTAGTGATAGCGATAGTTGAGGCATTTGATAGACTCCACAGAAATTGAGAAGGTTGCTGAGATCTTCCATGTCTGAGAAGTGGTATACTAGTGAACTTAGAATAGCGAACAAAGAGTGCTATGCCTTGGAGCAACATTGGCAGCTCTCCAAATGCCCAACAGATCATATGGATTTTTGAGCTGCATTGAAGCTTTCAAATAGCCGATCATCAAAATAGGTATTTAAGATTTTTAAAGAATTTTCCCTCCCTGTATCCTTAACCCCTTCGACGCTCATGACGAGCTCTGCTCGTCATGAGTTACGGTTCTCATATGCTCATGACGAGCTGAGCTCGTCATGTAAGACAGGTTTTTTAAAAAGTCAGCGCACAGCAGGAAAAGCCGCCGCGCGCAAGGTGTTAAGTAAATATTCCTGCCTCAATACAGCATTGTGCCGAGTTGGCTGAGTTTTTTAATGATAAGATGTCTAAGATCTATTAAACATTTGGGAACCAGCTCCCTATGGAGGAGTCTTTCTGTAAAATGGCTAAACCGCATTCTGGGACGCCCACTTATTGGGCCAAATTCCTGGATTTTATACTGGAAATAGTGAAAAAAACAAGAAAGAGGAAAAATTGGGATCACCGTTGGACCTTTGCCTTCATGTTATCTTTGTAAACCCATATATCACTTTGCCATTCAAATTCCTTTGAAAAACACTGATTACCCATCTATTTTGAAATATGACTTAGTGCTGCCACTAAAGAATAAAGTTGGAGTAGATATTGCTGTGCTTTCCAAGCACCACCCTATTTCATTCTTATCATACATGGCTAAAGTTCAGGAAAGGTTAGCTAATGCTCTGCTCTCTTAGTTCTTGGAGAATAATAACATTTTTTATATGACTCAAACAGGATTTGGAGCTAATATTAGCAAGGAATCTACTCTGTTGGGCAGATTAAGGGCAGATCAAGATAAGGTGGTAGCCTTGATCGTATTAGATCTTTCTGTGGCATCCGAAACAGTCTACCACTCACAGCTAATTCACAGGCTGCACAAAGTCTGTTTAACTGGCCCAGTTCAAAGGTACTCTCCACTTGTCCAACCTCAGATGTTCCACAACGGTTGGTCATCTCTTAAGCTTTCACTGTTTAACATCTGTTGCTCTCCTGGTGATCATTGTTAAGCCCTGGGGCTTCAAGTCACATGTATATGCTGATGACAACCAGTCTATTTTCTCTACTGATTAGAGTAAGTCATAAGCCCGTGGGAATCAAGTGGGCTGTCTATCCGATGTGGCCAGCTGGATGCAGTTTCACTGCTTGAAACTGAATTCAGAAAAAACTGAAATCATGTTGTTTGGAAGAGCAGATAACACGTCGAATGATGTATGGTGACCTGACTCTCTTGGCATTGCTCCTATACCTAAGAGAGTGACTAAGAAATTGAGATTTATGTTAGATGGCTCTCTTCCATTGTAAGATCAGATTGATTTGGTGTGTGGGAGATGATTTTGACTCCTACGCATGCTGAGAAAGTTATTTAATTGGATCCTGACAACATGGCGTAGGATTAACATCCAGGCATTGATTATGAGCAGACTAGATTTCAATAATCCTTTATACTGAGGAATGGTGGATTATTTGTTTAATCATCTGCAACTCATACAGAGTGAGGCAATCAGATTGCTCTGCACCAGCTTCTAAAGAATCTCAGCTCTGCCTGCCTCAATTCATTGAAATGGCTTCCAGTGCAGAGTAGAGCCAAGTTAAAGTTACTCTACTATGTCCATAAGTCACTTCATAAGTCAGGGCCAGCTATATATTGTATGGCAGAGTTGTCTTCTACAAACTGACAGGAGCACTGAACTCTTCATGTCAAGCCTTGATTAGTAGCAAGCTAATTAAGAAAGCTAAAATGGGTGGCCACTCTTTTAGTCATTTAGCGGCATTCCATTGGAGTGCCCTATCTTTAGAAATTCACCTCAGGGAGATTGCCTTGCATTCAGAAAAAGCTTGAAGACCTAGCTATTCCCCCTTTCAGTGGTATTGAGCTTGTAGAGTTGGTGTGTTTGTCACATGCCTGGATATCCCCCTGGGAGGGGGGGGGGGGGGGGTGGCTGGCTGTGCTTCTTTAATACTTTAAGATAAAAATAGTCAAATAGTCAACCATGCACTCCAAATGTAACCTGAGGACAGTACGGCTGTCCGATTCCTTAGTGCATCTCAGCCACCACCAGGGGGAATGTTTTGTGCAGGAGTATGGCCACAACCCTGGAGCCCTTGGCATGTCCGACGTGATTGTCATGGTCATAGCCAAACTCAAATAAAAATGAGTAGGATGCTAGGAAGATTGGTCTCCTGCAGCATCAAGACTGCAGGGCCAGTTCTTTTGGCATTACAGAGGACTGTTGTATGCTTCATCTAATCCAGCAGGCCATTCAGATTCCATGTCAGTAGTTGGAAAGTAGTCATTCAGATGAGAAGGTGGTCTAGAACCAGGGTCATGGTTTTGGGTCCTCAGACATCTGCCCACCAAGGTGCTCATGGGTGTAGGGCATTGGCAAAGGAGTGTGCTTTCTGGTTTGTACACAGAACTACTAAATCAAAAACACACAGAAAACCATAAAACGCCCCCTACTTCTCAACTACCCCCACCCACGATTCCACCCTATTAGCATATGTCACCCTGACAAAGTCCAATACTCACAACTTTTTATCAAAAGAGCAGGCTTTAGAGGTGAATCACCTCATAGAAAGGATCTACCATCTTTGATTCTGAGAGGGAGCCCTCAGTTCTACGAGAGAGCATCCCGCTCTGCCTCCAACAAAATGTTTACCCCATCTGGTGAAGTGAACAAAGAAAGGTCTCTGGTTGGCCGCAACTGTAAAGGGAGGGTGTAGAGAGAAACCCCCTTGTCATTCCACAGCAGAGTCAGCTCGCTGTATGTTACCTGGCAGGGGGCACCTTTCAGAGGTAAGAGATCCACATTCTCCCCTCAGAGAACTCCCCTCAGCACCAGATGTGGTGGGGGAATCTTTGCAGCATATTCGTCCACTCCAGGGCCTCAAAGCTCACATTGTTGCAGATGCTTGAAATCGCCAGGTAACCGAATTCTTTGGTCAACTTGGTGGAAGAACATTTGGGTCCCATTGGCTGAGCTTGCCGTGCTAGGTAACACACTGCCACACCTCCTAAGGGATACCCAAGAAGTGGGTTGGGGAGTTGTGAATCACTTTCAGTTTGGCTAGATATATCAACATGTATAGCAGGGACATTTCTCTCAATTTCGCTTTGGCCACATCAAAGGATTTAAGCTGAAGCTAAACCAACTTTGTATAGACCTGGAATTAATCCTGGGCGAAGAACTACGCTCCGTTCGCGGAGTTTGCGGAGTTTCGGCAACTCCGCGCTTCGTGGAGAACGCGAAGTTGTCGAATACTCCGCAAACTGCTGCGTAGCGCAGTTCTCGCGCACTCAATAGCATTTTCGCGTGCGCGAGGATGCTTGTCGGTAAGATCGAGTTGCCGAACACGCAGAAACTGCAATCTGGCACAGAATAACTCGCGAATACGTTAGTAGTGACCGGAAATAAGGGGACGCGAGTGGGCGGGACAAACCTCATGGGTAACTTCGCGCGCTACACATCCCGAGCATGCAGGCAATCAATCAATCAATCAATCAGGATATTTGTATAGCGCGCTACTCACCCAGAGGGTCTCAAGGCGCTTGGGGGAGGGGGGTACGCTACTGCTCGAACAGCCAAGTCTTGAGTTGCTTCCTGAAGCAGAGGTGGTCTTGGGTCAGGCGGAGGTGGATGGGGAGGGAGTTACAAGTCTTGAATGCCAGGTAGGAGAAGGATCTTCCTCCCATGGTGGATCTTCGGATGCGTGGCACGGCAGCGAGGGCGTGGCTGGTCGATCGTAGTTGGCGGGTGGGAGTGTAGAAGGTCAGGCGGTTGTTAAGGTACCTGGGGCCCAGGTCGTGGAGGGCCTTGTGTGCGTGGGTGAGGAGTTGGAACGTGATTCTCTTGCTGACGGGGAGCCAGTGAAGGTCACTCAGGTGTCCGGAGATGTGGCTGTGTCGGGGGATGTCCAAGATGAGTTGTGCGGAGAAGTTCTGGATGTGTTAGAGTCTTTTCTGGAGTTTGGCTGTGGTTCCGGTATAGAGGGTGTTTCCGTAGTCCAGTCGGCTGGTGACGAGACGCCTGTGTGACCGTCTTCTTGGTTTCAGTGGCGAGCCTTAGGAAGATCTTTCGGAGCATGTGTAGGATGTTGAAGCATGATGATGAGACGGCATTGACTTGTCTGGTCATCGAGAGGGAGGAGTCCAGGATGAAGCCCAGGTTGCGTGCGTGGTCCGTTGGTTTGGGTGCGCTGCCCAGGGCAGGGGGCCACCAGGAGTCGTCCCAGGCGAAGGGTGATGATCCAAGGATGAGGACTTCCGTCTTATCTGAGTTCAGTTTCAGGCAGCTGTTCCTCATCCACTCGACTACGTCTTTCATCCCTTCGTGTAGGTTGGTTCTGGCGGTTCCTGGGTCGTTGATGAGGGAGAGGATCAGCTGGGTGTCGTCAGCGTAGGAGATGATGTTGAGGTTGTGTTGGCGTGCGATGGCTGTGAGGGGGCTCATGTAGACGTTGAAGAGGGTGGGGCTGAGTGATGATCCTTGTGGTACGCCGCATATGACTTCGGTGGCCTTGGATCTGTACGGGGGGAGGCGGACTCTCTGGGTTCTTCCGGTGAGGAACGAGATGATCCACTCCAGTGCCTTCTCTTGGATTCCGATGTTGCTGAGGCGCTGTACTAGGGTGCGGTGGCAGACCGTATCGAATGCTGCGGAGAGGTCCAGGAGGATGAGGGCCGCTGTTTCCCAGTTGTCGAGCAGGGCTCGGATGTCGTTGGTGGCTGCGATGAGGGCGGTCTCGGTGCTGTGGTTGGCGCGGAAGCCGGACTGTGAGTGGTCGAGGCTGGTTGGGCGAGCGCAATTGGTGATCCACTGTGTGAGGTTGTTGGCTGCTTGGTTGGGGTCCGTTGAGCTGGCGGGAGGGTTCTGGCTCAGTGAAGTGGTGAACTGGTCGGTGGTGATCTTGTTCCAGGTCCTGCGGGAAACCTGTTGCGGGTGGTAGTGAGTCGTGGTCTTTCTGAAGCTGAAGTGGACGCAGCTGTGGTCTGTCCAGGAGTCGTCCCAGGCGAAGGGTGATGATCCAAGGACAAGGACTTCCGTCTTATCTGAGTTCAGTTTCAGGCGGCTGTTCCTCATCCACTCGACTACGTCTTTCATCCCTTCGTGTAGGTTGGTTCTGGCGGTTCCTGGGTCGTTGGTGAGGGAGAGGATCAGCTGGGTGTCGTCGGCGTAGGAGATGATGTTGAGGTTGTGTTGGCGTACGATGGCTGTGAGGGGGCTCATGTAGACGTTGAAGAGGGTGGGGCTGAGTGATGATCCTTGTGGTACGCCGCATATGACTTCGGTGGCCTTGGATCTGTACGGGGGGAGGCGGACTCTCTGGGTTCTTCCGGTGAGGAACGAGATGATCCACTCCAGTGCCTTCTCTTGGATTCCGATGTTGCTGAGGCGTTGCACTAGGGTGCGGTGGCAGACCGTATTGAATGCTGCGGAGAGGTCCAGGAGGATGAGGGCCGCTGTTTCCCAGTTGTCGAGCAGGGCTCGGATGTCGTCGGTGGCTGCGATGAGGGCGGTCTCGGTGCTGTGGTTGGCGCGGAAGCCGGACTGCGAGTGGTCGAGGCTGGTTGGGCGAGCGCAATTGGTGATCCACTGTGTGAGGTTGTTGGCTGCTTGGTTGGGGTCCGTTGAGCTGGCGGGAGGGTTCTGGCTCAGTGAAGTGGTGAGCTGGTCGGTGGTGATCTTGTTCCAGTTCCTGCGGGGAACCTGTTGCGGGTGAGTCGTGGTCTTTCTGAAGCTGAAGTGGACGCAGCTGTGGTCTGTCCAGTGGAGTCCGGTGGAGTGGCTGAAGGAGATGTACTTGCTGGAGGAGAAGACTGGGTCAAGCGTGTGTCCGGTGTAGTGGGTGGGGGTGTTCACCAGTTGCATGAGTTCGAGGTTGGAGAGGTTGTCCAGCAGGGTGGTGGTGGTGTTGTCGTTGTTGTTCTCCATGTGGAAGTTGAGGTCCCCTAGGAGGATGTAGTCAGCGGAGGCGAAGGCGTGCGGGCTGATGAAGTCTGCGATGTCTTCGCTGAATTGTGTGCGACGTCCTGGGGGTCTGTAGATGAGGGTGCCTCTGAGTGTGGTCTTGGGGTTGGTGTGTATCTGGAAGTGAAGATGTTAAGCGGCTGTGAGGGTGTCGTCTGAGTTGGTCATGATGCGGATGGTGTTCTTGTGGACGATGGCGATGCCTCCTCCTGTCTCGTTGATGCGGTCTCTCCGGGTGATCTTGTATCCGTCCGGGATGGCGACGGCGATGTCGGGCGCTGAGGAGGCGTTCATCCATGTTTCCATGAGGAAGGAGACGTCTGGAGATGTGGTGTCGAGCAGGTTCGAGAGTTCCACGGCGCTCCCGAAGACGAAAAATGGCTCGCGATCGGGTCAAGCAAGCTACAACGCACGCTCGCGGAGCTATGCGTAGTTCGCGGAGTGCAAGCGCATCTTCGCGTAGCTCCGCGGAGTCCGACTACGCGAACTACGCCCAGGCTTACCTGGAATGCTTCACTGACAATATCAATGTAAAAAATATAGATGGAAAAAAATCGAAGAAAAATATTGAATACACAAATATCGACTCCCTATACTTAAACAGATAAGTATAAAAATATTGAGAAAAAAATATCAATGTTACAAATCTAGTTGTACAAAATATCAATATTTATATATAAAAAAATAAAATATTAAATATATTAAATACTATTTTTTTTAAATAAAGTAGATTTAACATACATTTTCACAAATATAACATTTAAACTTTATTAAAAAAAGTTAAACACAACAGACATATATAATTATTAATATATATAAATATATATATATATATGCCTGCAAGGAGGTTACTAGGAAGTACCAGGTGGTACAGAATATGGCTGTTCGCCTTATTTGTAACCTACCTGCAAGAACCTCGGTCACGTCTCATATGCGTAAACTGCATTGGCTGCGAATTGAGAGCAGAGTCAAATTCAAGGCACTATGTCTCATGCACAAGATCATGACTGGAAGAGCTCCACACTACCTATCTGTTCTAGTGCAGCAGTATATCCCCCCCCGCACACTTAGGTCATCCACCCAGAATAAGTTTAGGATACCTCGTGTCAAGAGAGCCAAAATGGGAGGCCGATCGTTCTCCCTGTTAGCACCTTCTCTTTGGAACTCCTTACCCCCACCTCTGCGTTCTGAAATGTGCTTCTTGACTTTCCGTAAAGGAATTAAGACCTGGCTCTTCAATACTTAAACTGCTGGTATGACGCTCCTCTCTTACAGTATATCGTTCTGTTTGCCTTAGCGCCGGGAAACTTCCGGGTAGCTGCGCGCTTAATAAATGTAATTATAATAATATTAATAATAATGATAATAATAATAATAATAATAATAATAATAATATATTATATATATATATAATTTAAACTAATTAATAACCTTAATTTTAATTAGATTTAAAAGTATTTAAAAATGTACATATATAAATGTGTGCATATTTATTTTTATATATATACATACATATATATGTAGGTATATATATATATATATGTATATATATATATATGCATTTGAATCCAAAAGGAAAAATGAAAACGCACTCGCTCGTGTTGTATTTCAAAGATTTACAGCAGCTTTATTTTCGGCCAGTTATCCAACGCGTTACACCTTTACAAAAGGCTTGCTCACAGGATGTTGAGCTATTGTTAGAGTCCTTCTTTTATTCTCTGAAAACATAGTGACTTGCTATGTTTTCACATGGTGCATTGTGGTCTATGTAGTTTTTTGTGTTATTCAATCGTCATATTCAAAAAAGTGTTAAGTGCCCATGTGTTCATTAATGCGTACGGTACGCATACCGTACGCGTCCCTTCCCGAGAAAGCTGGATGCTCATTGGCTGTCAACACTTCAAACCAGGAAGTGTTGGCGGCAATCTTGTTCTCGGTAGACCGAGGCACAAGAAAGCAGAAAAACAAACGTGTTGAACAAAAAAAGGGGGCAGGCCTGCCCAGGTGGTCCCACAAGGACCCCCATGGCCCAAAAATTCTTTTTTTTTAAACCCGGTCTGTTTTTTTTTAATTACCCCCGGGGGGGCCAAATCACGGGGGCATAGTGATAAAGAAGTGTTGGGGGCCCTAATTCCCTCCACCCTGCACGGGGACCGCCACCCCCCAGGGCAAAGCAACACAGCCCCCTGGCGCATACTGGAGGCTCCCGGTGGGCTAGTTGGCCCCCAGGGACCCCCAGCATGCAAGGGGAATTAGTTCCACCTCTGCAAACGCGCCAGGGGGCTGCGTTGCAGAGAGGTGTAAAATGGGGCATAGCCTCATTACACCTCTCTGCAATGCAGACCCCTGGCGCATACTGGAGGTTCCAGGTCAGCGAGTTGGCCCCCAGGGACCCCCTGTTTGCAAGGGGAATTAGTTCCCCCTCTACAAACGTGCCTGGGGGCTGCGTTGCAGAGAGGTGTAAAAAAGGGTGTAGCCTCATTACACCTCTCTGCAATGCACCCCCCTGGCGCATACTGGAGGTTCCAGGTGGGCTAGTTGGCCACCAGGGATCCCAAGTATGCAAGGGGAATTAGTTCCCCCTCTGCAAACGCCACCGGGGTTGCATTGCAGAGAGGTGTAAAAAAGGGTGTGGCCTCATTACACCTCTCTGCAATGCAGCCCCCTGGCGCATACTGGAGGTTCCAGGTGGGCTAGTTGGCCCCCAGGGACCCCCAGTATGCAAAGGGAATTAGTCCCCCCTCTGCAAACGTGCCCGGGGGTTGCGTTGCAGAGAGGTGTAAAAAAGGGTGGTGCCTCATTACACCTCTCTGCAATGCAGCCCCCAGGCGCATACTGAAGGTTCCAGGTGGGCTAGTTGGCCCCCAGGGGGGGCTGCATTGCAGAGAGGTGTAAAACATTTTTTTTCAATTTATATTAAAAATGTGTAATGTAATTTAAAAAATAAAACATCTAAAAATAAATAATTTTAAATAATGTAGTAAATCAGTATAAAAAATATAACAATTTATTAATTTAAAAATTATCATTTACAAAACCATTGAAATTCACTGAAAAAAATCATAGGTTTCAGCCACGTTATAGTTAGGAATTAGCATTTAAAAAACCTTGCAAATTCACTGAAAAAACCATAGGTTTCACACACGTTATAGTTAGGAATTAGCATTTAAAAAACCTTTGAAATTCACTCAAAAAACCATAGGTTTCACACCAGTTATAGTTAGTTGGACATTTTACTCCATTAAAATTCCCCCTTTATAGTTAGTTGTACTCACTATAACTCGCGCACCCGCAATCCACTACTGATGATGTCACATATTACATCATTCATGACATGATCAGTGACATCACCGATGACATTTCAAATGACATCACTGATGACATCACTGATGACCTCATCCATGTGACAATGAAATACACCTCATCACACACTAGTATATTATTTCATCACTCAATGTAAAATAGAAAGTGCCATATTTGAAACCATTGACACACCAATAGAAATTTCGAAACACCCACTCAGTGATTCATAGATCTATACACACATGTAATCACTTACCTATAGATTTAGTGTTATATGCAGTGAATAATTAACAGAACACTATCAAATATACTTATACGCCTATTTCAACATTACACACCAGCACATATTGTATTTACTTATGAAGACATCCTTCTGACTTATGCAAACAATTGATGATACTTACATTTACTCATCTACACACTTATACAAAACACCACTTCATCTATTTATATAGATAGTAACTCACACTTAGTGTGTTATAAAATCACTATTACAAGTATACAGTTATCCATATAGTGACTCATACAATCACTAAGTCTTAAGCACACTTAATTAGATATAACTGTCACATACACTGCCTTTTTTTTCAAGTTTAATGGAGATGTACCATTGAGAGAAATATTTCATCACCACAACACCCATAAACATATACACTCACTAAAAAAACTGTTATAACATGTAGTCAACCTTGTGAAAGAGTGGCAGACCTCCTCTCAGCGTAATATAACCCTATACACGCATTCAAAAATGGAAACTAAAATTTTCTAAAAAATGGAGATACCAACATCAGTTAGAACAACCTATTCAGTAATTCCAAAATCTACATACACATCCAGTCATTCACTAACAGTTCTATATAGGCACTTTTACATGTACTCACTCATCATATGTACTCATACACCTATACATCTTATTAGACACCTACACTCATCTATAGAGTTACTCACACACAAACTGACACATGCAAATAAACTATCAAACATCCATTTACTTGCATATACAGCTATACACCCACCACTACACTTACTTATACATAATCGTACACATACTTACTCTCTTAAACAATCACTTATAGAAACACATACTTATTTATACAGAAACTCTTACAATCTCTCGCTCTCACATATACTCACTTATATACATCACTTTTATACATCAATGTAATGTTGAAATAGGATGATGTCATCATTGATGTCATCAGTGATGTCATATGAGATGTCATCAATGATGTCATCAGTGAGTACAAGTAACTATAACAGGGGAATTTCCATGGTTTTGTATGAGTAAAATGTCGAGCTAACTATAACTGGTGTGACACCTATGGTTTTTTCAGTGAATTTCAAAGGTTTTTTTAAATGCTAATTCCTAACTATAACTGGTGTTAAACCTTTGGTTTTTTCAGTCAATTTCAAAGGTTTTTTAAATGCTAGTTCCTAACTCTAATGTGTGTGAAACCTATGATTTTTTCAGTGAATATATATATGTACCTGCTGTGACGCCTTGTCCAATCAAAACAGGGCTTCTAAGTACTTAATGTGGACACCTGGGAATCCTAATTTAAAAGCGGCATTTGAAAAAGTCACTCCGACGAAACACGTCATGCCAACGCTTTGATTCACAATAAAAGGGATTCTCCTGATGCACCCGCATGTAGCTCGGTCTTTTCAAGGGAAGAGAGCATGGTCCTATATAACAGTGTGCAGCCATAGCGCACTTTGAGCCCCCACCCCAGAAGACGTTCGGCGGCAAATGTGGCAGCTTTGTGGTATTCCTAACGGACTTGGGAACTGCCGAACCGCCGCTCTCACCCAACTTCAATTTGTCCAATTATTGGAATCGTGACTACACGAGGAAGCGTCACTTACTTAGGTGATGCCAGCAAGTTGGATTTGTGTTGTCTGCGGCGGGGTGAAGGTGTAGGAGATTCGCTTTTGACTACATCAGGATTAAGGTGGAGTGGAGAAGAAGCAGTCACAGCCCACTGGGGGAGCACCTGCGATGATTGACTGCTTGACTCAGAGTAGCGGGTCCTTGGACACACCTCCCTCTACCTGCTGTGACGCCTTGTCCAATCTTAACAGGGCTTCTAAGTACTTAATGTGGACACCTGGGAATCCTAATTTAAAAGCGGCATTTGAAAAAGTCACGCCGACGAAACGCGTCATGCCGACGCTTTGATTCACAATAAAAGGGATTCTCCTGATGCACCCGCGTGTAGCTCGTTCTTTTCGAGGGAAGAGAGCATGGTCCTATATATATATATATATATATATATATATATATATATATATATATATATATATATTACCTACTGGCGATAGGAAAATGGCACATTTTGTTTCTGAGCAGCCCCTGTCATTTGAGATGTCATCAGTGATGTCATTTGAGATGTCACTGACCATGTCATGAATGATGTAATATGTGACATCATCAGCAGTGGATTGCGGGTGCGCGATATATAGTTATTGCAACTAACTATATATGCGAATTTCTATGGTTTTGTGCGAGTAAATTAAGGTTTTGTAAATGCTAATCCCTAACTATATATGGTCTATAACCAATAGTTTTTTCAGTGAATTTTCATGGTTTTGTAAATGCAAATTCCTAACTATATATGGTCTATAACCTATGGTTTTTTCAGTGAATATATATATATATATATATATATATATATATATATATATATATTCACTGAAAAAAACATAGGTTTGACACATGTTATAGTTAACTGGACATTTTACTCATATAAAACCAATGAAATTCCCCCATTATAGTTACTTCAGCTAACTATAACTCGCGCGCCCGCAATGCACTGCTGATGACGTCACATATTACATCACTCATGCTTTGAACATTTTAGCTTCTATTTTTAAATGTGTGTATCAAAGGTTATATTACGCTGAGAAGAGGTCTACCACTCTTTTACAAGGATGATATCATCAGTGATTTCATCAGTGATGTTATTTAAGATATCATCAGTGATGTCATGAGTGATGTCACTGACCATGTCATGAGTGATATAATATGTGACGTCATCAGCAGTGCATTGCGGGTGCGCGAGTTATAGTTAGCGGAAGTAACTATAACGGGGGAATTTCATTGGCTTTATATGAGTAAAATGTCAAGTTAACTATAACATGTGTCAAACCTATGGTTTTTTCAGTGAATTTCAAAGGTTTTGTAAATGCTACTTCCTAACTATAACGTGTGTAAAACCTTTGGTTTTTTCAGTGAATTTCATAGGTTTTTTGAACGCTACTTCCTAACTATAACGGGTTAAAAACCTATGGTTTTTTCAGTGAATTTCATAGGTTTTTTAAATGCTACTTCCTAACTATAACGTGTTTAAAACCTATGGTTTTTTCAGTGCATATATATATATAAAATTTCTATAGCAAAATGAAACCCCTCATTTTGTTCCTTTTCAAATTAAATGTATTAAGTGTTACCACTTTATTCCAATCAAGATGACTTCAGGTGTGCCATACTTTTGTCATAAGTAAGACTGTTAGCGTTCTAGTTGTTCTTTAGAACACTCTGGGACATTCTGTCATTGGGTTATAGTTAGGCTACATCTGGCTGATATTTGGGCTACATTTGGGCTCTTTTGTCTCTGGTGGCCATCTTGGGAGACTGCATATCAGAATTTTTTTAATGAAATATAAGAGGATTTGAGAAGTCACTCAAAATGTGCCCTTAATTTTTCTTTCTTCAGCACTAATCATAATTTCTATGGCAAAATGAACCCTCTCATTTTGTTCCTTTGCAAATTATATGTTTTAAGGTTAACACTTTATTCCAATCAAGATGACTTCAGGTGTGCCATACTTTTGTCATAAGTAAGACTGTTAGCGCTCTAGTTGTTCTTTAGAACACTCTGGAACATTCTGTCATTGGGCTGTAGTTGGGCTACATCTGGCTGATATTTGGGCTACATTTGTTTTTTTTTGTCTCTGGTGGCCATCTTTGGGCTACATTGGGCTACATTTGGGCTCTAACATATATATAGCCCAATATAGCCCAATAGATATTTTTTCATAGTTAATTTTCTCAGCAACTACTGAACAGCTTTACACCATTCAAAGAAAAGCGTAATCTGCGAGCCGGACTCTACCTTTCTACCAAATTTCTTATAAATCCATTCAGCCGCTCGAGCTGTAGCCGTGTCTAAACGTCCTATGGAAAATAACATGGGGTAAAACACATTTTGGGACCCCCCTTTTATCTCAGCCCACACTTGACGAATCCCCCCAAACTTTCAGGGAAGGAGCGGAGCATGCCATCTTCTTTGAGAAATTCCCAAAGATTCGTCCACCGGCGTCAAAGTTATTCTCAATAGAATGTTGCGGATTCCCTATGGAAACTAGGTCCTAACTACTGTCTTTGGGCTATAGTTGGGCTACATCTGGCTGATATTTGGGCTACATTTGGGCTCTTTTGTCTCTGGTGGCCATCTCGGGAGACTGCATATCAGAATTGTTTTAATGAAATATTAGAGGATTTGAGAAGTCACTCAAAATGTGCCCTAATTTTTCTTTCTTCACCACTAATCATAATTTCTATGGCAAAACGAACTCCCTCATTTTGTTCCTTTGCAAATTAAATGTTTTAAGTGTTAACACTTTATTCCAATCAAGATGACTTCAGGTGTGCCATACTTTTGTCATAAGTAAGACTGTTAGCGCTCTAGTTGTTCTTTAGAACACTCCGGGACATTCTGTCATTGGGCTATAGTTGGGCTACATCTGGCTGATATTTGGGCTACATTTGTTTTTTTTGTCTCTGGTGGCCATCTTTGGGCTACATTGGGCTACATTGGGCTACATTTGGGCTCTAACATATATATAGCCCAATGTAGCCCAATATATATTTTTTCAAAGTTAATTTTCTCAGCAACTACTGAACAGATTTACACCATTCAA
The DNA here is from genome assembly GCF_964263255.1 of Lissotriton vulgaris. Lineage (NCBI taxonomy): Eukaryota > Metazoa > Chordata > Amphibia > Caudata > Salamandridae > Lissotriton > Lissotriton vulgaris. The sequence goes on along the minus strand of NC_141695.1, from coordinate 1,456,204,269 downwards.
AGAAAAGCGTAATCAGCGAGCCAGACTCTACCTTTCTACCAAATTTCTTATAAATCCATTCAGCCGTTCGAGCTGTAGCTGTGTCTAAACGTCCTATGGAAAATAACATGGGGAAAACACGTTTTGGGGCCTCCCTTTTATCTCAGCCCCCACTTGACGAATCCCCTCCAAACTTTCAGGGAAGGAGCGGAGCAGGCCATCTTCTTTGAGAAATTCGCAAAGATTCGTCCACCGGCGCCAAAGTTATTCTCAATAGAATGTTGCGGATTTCCTATGGAAACTAGGTCCTAACTACTGTCATTGGGCTATAGTTGGGCTACATCTGGCTGATATTTGGGCTACATTTGGGCTCTTTTGTCTCTGGTGGCCATCTTGGGAGACTGCATATCAGAATTTTTTTAATGAAATATAAGAGGATTTGAGAAGTCACTCAAAATGTGCCCTAATTTTTCTTTCTTCAGCACTAATCATAATTTCTATGGCAAAATGAACCCCCTCATGTTGTTCCTTTGCAAATTACATGTTTTAAGTGTTAACACTTTATTCCAATCAAGATGACTTCAGGTGTGCCATACTTTTGTCATAAGTAAGGCTGTTAGCGCTCTAGTTGTTCTTTAGAACACTCTGGGACATTCTGTCATTAGGCTATAGTTGGGGTACATCTGGCTGATATTTGGGCTACATTTGTTTTTTTGTCTCTGGTGGCCATCTTTGGGCTACATTGGGCTACATTGGGCTACATTTGGGCTCTAACATATATAGCCCGATGTAGCCCAATATATATTTTTTCAAAGTTAATTTTCTCAGCAACTACTGAACAGATTTACACCATTCAAAGAAAAGCGTAATCTGCGAGCCGGACTCTACCTTTCTACCAAATTTCTTATAAATCCATTCAGCCGTTCGAGCTGTAGCCGTGTCTAAACGTCCTATGGAAAATAACATGGGGAAAACACGTTTTGGGACCCCCCTTTTATCTCAGCCCCCATTTGACGAATCCCCCCAAACTTTCAGGGAAGGAGCGGAGCGGAGCAGGCCATCTTCTTTGAGAAATTCGCAAAGATTCATCCACCGGCGTCAAAGTTATTCTCAATAGAATGTTGCGGATTTCCTATGGAAACTAGGTTCTAACTATAACTACCTACTGCCGACCGCCAGTAGGTAATATATATATATATTTTTATATATATGTATATGGTCAGTGACATCACTCATGACATCACCGATGACACCATCCAGTGAATGTGTGTCTTTCTGAAAAATACATTTGTTTTATATGTGTATTTGTAAAGGTCGATGGAAGAATAAATGTTTAAATAAGTGTGTAAATGGATGTTTTTTAAAAAGAAATTGGTTGGTTAACTGGCTTATTAAGTGTATCTTAGTGAATACATATATTAGTGAGTATTGTTTAAATATTTAAATGTTTGTATCAGTGTTTCTCTTTGTGTATAAGTGGCTGCAGGGGTTGGTGTCTGACTCACTGTTTGTATGTGTTTTGAAGACAGCATATGTGCAGGACTTTATGGGTGGATGAGTGTGTGTATGTGTGTGTTAGTGAGTGAATGACTGTCTCACTAGTGTCTTCATTAGTAACGACATATGTTTTAATCTAGTATATGTGAGTATTGATGTATATAAGTGAGTATAGTATATTAAGTGAGAGATTGTAGGAGTTCCTGTTTAAATAAGTATGTGTTTCTATAAGTGATTGTTTAAGAGAGTAAGCATGTGTAAGTTTCCTTAGAAGTAAGGTGGTAGTGTGTGTATAAATGTATATGCAAATAAATGGATGTTCAATAGTTTATTTGCATGTGTGAGTATGTGTGTGAGTAACTTTTGGATGACTGCTGATGTGTAACAGGATGTATAGGTGTATCACTACATATGATGAGTGAGTATATATATGAGTGACTATATAGAACTGTTGGTGAATGAGTGGATGTGTATATAGATGGTGGAATTACTGAATTGGTTGTTGTTACTGGTTTGGGTATCTCCATTTTTTGAAAATGTTTGTTTCTATTTTTGAATATGAGTTTCAAGCGTTGCATTACACTGAAATTAGGTCTGTCACTCTGTCACAAGGATGGTGTCATCAGTGATGTCATGAGTGATGTCACTGACCATGTCATGAGTGATATAATATGTGACATCATCAGCAGTGCATTGCAAACGCGCAAGTTATAGTGAGTCCAACTAACTATAACGTGGGAATTTCAATGGTTTTATGTCAGTAAAATTTCCAGCTAACTATAACTGGTTTTGTCAGTGAATTTAATAGGTTTTTTAAATGCTTATTCCTAACTATAACTGGTTTGAAACCTATGGTTTTTTCAGTGAATTTCAAAGGTTTTTTAAATGCTAATTCCTAACTATAACTGGTGTGAAACCTATGGTTTTTTCAGTGAATTTCAAAGGTTTTTTTAATGCTAATTCCTAACTATATAAGACCTGAAAGCCCACCAGGAATCTCCAGTATGCGCCAGGGGACTGCATTGCAGAGAGGTGTAATAAAGCCACAACTCTTTTTACACCTCTCTGCAACGCAGCCCCCGTGCATGTTTGAAGAGGGGGAACTAATTCCCCTTGCATACTGGGGGCCCCTGGTGGCCAAATAGCCCACCTGGAACCTTCAGTATGCGCCTGGGGCTGCATTGCAGAGGTGTAATGAGACTATGCCCCTTGTTACACCTCTCTGCAACACAGCCCACTGCCGCGTTTGCAGAGGGGGAACTAATTCCCCTTGCATACTGGGGGTCCCTGGGGTCAACTAGTCCACCAGGAGCCTCCAGTATGCGCGAGGGAGCTGCATTGCAGAGAAGTGTAATGAGGCCACACCCTTGTTACACCTCTCTGCAATGCAGGCCACTGGCGCGTTTGCAGAGGGGGGACTAATTCTCCTTGCATACTGGGGGTCCCTGGATCATATCTGCCCAAACATCGATATTCCGAACGATTGTAAATGACTTTTCTTGAGAAACATTTGGATTTGGATTATCATGTCCTATACTGTGGAATTTTTTAAAGACTGACTTTGAGGATGCTATAAATTACTCAAGTCTGCCCGAATTGTGTGGGTGAAATTGATACCTAGTCACTTTGAATAAGAATATACTTATGTCTCGTCTAACATTTGGAAGAAATATCTAGGTATATGACAACGGGATACCGACATAACTTGAAGGAAATAAGAACGCCCTGAAGAAGTTCTGTTGTACAGAATGAAACGATTCGGCTGGCTGTGGTACATAAACTTAAGGAAAATAAAAGCATTTGAATATACACCAAGATTCAGCGCTTCAATAAGGACTCTAAGTAATATGATTTGATTGGACTCATTGTGAAAGTGGTGCTGTTCCAAACTTTGGAATATTCTCCACTACTCTCTACTACTTACTCTCTCCTACTCCACTACTCTCAAATACTCACTCTCTACTACTCATTCTCTACTACTCTACTACTCTCTACTACTCTCTCTCTACTACTCACTCCCTACTACTCGCTACTCACTACTCCCTACTACTCACTATCTACTACTCTCTACTACTCACTCTCTACTACTCTCTCTCTACTACTCACTCTTTACTACTCACTACTACTCTCTACTACTCACTCTCTACTTCTCACTCTCTACTACTCACTCTCTACTACTCTCCCTACGTAATCTTGAACACTCGGCGCAAGCAGATCTTGTTTAACCTCGCGTAGCCATGACTACTGTCTAAGCATGACGCGCAACTGGGAGGAGTCTCGACACAGGACCCCAATCGGTGGTCCCTGTAACGCACTCCAATTCACATGGACACTCGTTACCCTAGGACCTCACTATTTGCCATGACCCGCTCTGCTGGTTACCAATCTCCATGCCTCTAAATAAATTGTTCGATAAATAATGTTGAACACAAAATGAGTGCAATACATTTCGCATAGAAACACTGTTGTGATTATTATCAACAGTGATTCACCAGGGTAGTGGTAATAAACGAACCAGCACTGTATTATTACTTTAACACGGGAGATTTATACCATTCCAATATGGCTACCTTAGTGTTGTATACTTGCAGGACCCACTGATACCATCAGTCCTTCTTTGATGTTTGTTCAGTGTAACTAACATAAATAATGTGTATGACTTTGTGCAACTTGTGTGATCAAGCACTCTCTGGAGTGCGAAACGCGTCACGAGATTTATGAAGGAATAAATCTACCGTCTTGGAAATCCTGTGGTTTGTTGTGTTATCCTTCACCCGAGTGCTCGTGAGGAACGCCGTTACTTTTGAATATTGATTTCCGGCTGCTCCGCCGGTTCGAGCCACACCCACGAAGGCGAAGGGTTGCAGTAGGAGCTTTGTTGTGCGTGAATATTAAGGAAGCAACCTACGCGGTTTCGAAAGGTGCCCCAGCATCAAAAGTACATTGGATGTAACCGGATTAAAGGCTGCAGAGACGCATACCCACGTGGTGAACACATCTACTAAGGTAAGCGTTCTCGCCAGCCGAATGTACACTGATGATTAGCTGGAACCCATTGACTGTTGATCTTACCTATTGCCCCTCATTGGTGCGACAAAAGTTGGGGGACGGTACACTAAAGAGCAACATAGGTCGAAACAAGGGTGAACCCTGAATCAGCAGGGGGGTCACAGGACACAACAGCAAACACCACAACGGATACCCAAGGGCAAAAAACAATCATCTTTTGCCAAGTAACACACAATGGATGAGGAGAGTGAGAGGAGAGAAGCAGCACTGTCCCTATTTGCAAGAGCACCGGGAAAAGCAACTACACTCCCCACACCCGTCCGGGCAGATAAAAGTATCATGGACAGACTAAGGAGGTATGAAAAACTTCACAAATTAGAAGTTTCAAAATGGTGGGAGGCAACATCTTTACAAGATTATCTGGACAAGAACATGATACCCAGAGGATTGAGAATTTATCTAATCCCATCATATGACTCCTTAGACCCACAAATGCTCGAAGATTGGTCTGAGAATGCCACAAACAGCTCCAGGGTGATGATGCAAATCTTAATTAAATATGCATGGTCTGACAGAACAAAAATCAAGAAAGAAATTGAAGAAATAGCGGAGGAATTGAATAAACATGAGGAACAGGAAATCATCATCAAATTTCTAGAAGAAATGAAAAAACGTCTAAAAACTCTAGAAGACGATATCAAAAAGAGGAAACAATATAAATTACATAGAGACTGTGGTGACTATGAGTCTGGGAGGATACTTACACACAGTAAGAAATATGACCATCTCTATGAAAACCAAGCACAAACTGACCAGACCACACCCACCCCGGAGGAAACTGCAACAGAGGATGAAGAAAATGCAGATTCACTGACGGATATGTCAGATCTAACCGTGAGCTCAGAAAGCATCAAATCAACAGATGAAACGAGACCAAAAAAGAGCAATTTTTTATTACAATACCGGTTCATGAAACAGAACCGGGAAGCAACAAGATCATCCACGAGACTACAAGAAAAGAACCAAGCACAAGTCCAGAGCACAAGAGGAAGACCAAGAAGTACCAGACAAAGAGGAGGAAGAAACGGAAACAGAGGAACAAACAATACAGGAAATCAAAGGCCAGTGGGAATAAGAAGGGCCCAACAGAAGAGGAAATAATGATGGACGACATACAGGTAAACAAAACCATAATCAATTTATCTGATAAACAAATAAGCATGAGAGACAAAAGAACATTATGTCTAGGTCTATCATTTTGTCCCACGGTTACCATGGATTATGTTGAAGACAAGATTGACATTTTCAAATTCTGCAGAAAACTGAAACTCAAGAAATAGCACAAAATGAAACCAAAAAGAAGTAAAAGACAACACATAAATGATCAGGATACAGACAATGAACATATGATCATAGGCGATATTGATAATCTAGTGGCCATTGATGAATTAACTACTGTTGAAGATGAATTAAATCTGAGTACTGAAGCCAGGAGAATACTGGATGTCTTAGAAATCCAACATAATCAGGCAGCAAATACTGACTTTAAACCGAAATCCACATTCACCCCTAAAATGAACCACGACAATATAGACTCCTTTCAAGACCAGATAGGCAATGAACTATTGGAGCTTAGCAGGCGCAACCAGGCTAACAGCAAGAAAAAAGTCAAATATAACATTTCGGTTGCTCAGAAAAAGGCCATACAAGACCTTGCCAATGACCCCAGTATCCTGATCCGACCATCAGATAAAGGGGGGAACATTGTGATAATGCCTAGGGAGATGTACGTCGCAGAAGCGGAAAGACAATTACATGATGGACAAACGTACAAAAGTTCTAACCGGACTGAGTATAGTAACAGCATTAAAAATATGTGGGACAAACTGAGTGAATGGAAGGATAGAGGTTGGCTAGAATGGGAGGAATACTGTTTCCTCAAAAAGGACTACCCCATTTTACCCATCCTATACCTCCTCCCAAAGGTGCACAAATGTGTTGATGATCCCCCTGGAAGACCCATCATCTCGTCCAGGGGATGTGTTCTTGAAAATGTCTCACGCTATATCGACCACTTTCTGAGGGATTTTGTCATGGATCTCCCAACTTATGTGAGAGATACCAAGGATTTCCTTGACAAAACCAACCAAGTAGAGATTGACAAAGAGTGTCTACTAATGACTATGGATGTAAATGCCCTTTACACCATAATTGAACACAGTCAGGGGTTGGAAGCATGTGCCAGATATTTAAAAAAGAGGGACATAAGATTTCTTGGGCACACTACCATGATACTAGATATGATAAAACACTGTCTAGAAAATAACTTCTTCTGTTTTAATGATGAGATCTTTCTGCAAACCCACGGGACAGCGATGGGTACTTCTTTTGCGCCGAGCCTGGCGAACCTCTTCATGGGAGCATGGGAGGCAGATATCAGAAATGACACAGAACTGATAAGAGACTTTCAGAAAGTCCGGTTATGGCTTCGGTTTATAGATGACATTTTTGTCATCTGGTCAGGCAGTAAATCGGAAGCCAATGACTTCATTAATAAACTGAACAACAATAACCGTAACATCAAACTCACGAGTAATATCAGTGACAAAGAGGTCGAATATCTCGACACCAAAGTTCAGATCACAGGCAACACCATCAAAACTGTGTTATTTAGAAAAAGCACGGCAGGCAACTCTCTGCTACATGCAGACAGCAACCACCCAGACAATCTGAAGTGGAGTATCCCCTATGGGGAACTCCTTAGAGCGAAAAGAAATTGCAGCAACCACAAAGATTATGTGGCAGAAGAAAAAACTATGACACAGAGATTCCTCCATCGAGGATATCCCCTGTGGGTGATTAAGAAAGCTAGCAAAAAGGTTTCTGAGATTGAGAGAAAAGACTTACTCATGACCAAAAGCAATGAGGGGGAAGAAAATGCCAACATTACCAGAGTAATCCTTACATACAATGGGAACTCCAAACAAATACAAAAAAGTTTAGTCAAGAATTGGAATCTTCTAACTTCTGATCCCATAATAGGAGACAGTTTACCTAAACGCCCCAGCATAACCTATAAGAGAGGACCAACTCTTAGAGATCTGCTGGTTCACAATGATGTCAGCAACACTACTGTTCCCAGAGGCATTGATCTGCAGGGCTTCTACCCATGTGGCCATTGCGAAGCCTGTGCAAATAGCCACATGAAGAAGGAATTCTGGAATCCCAGCAGAAACAAGATGCAACAAATCCAACAATTCCTCACATGTACCACGCCATTTGTTATCTATGCATTAACCTGCCCATGCAATTTAATGTACATTGGGAGCACAACACATATGGCGAAAAAAAGAGTGTTGGAACACACCAGAGCTATCAGTAATCTGGACCAACAATATCCGATAGCACGCCATTTTGAGAGTCATCACTTCTCTGACCCCAAAAAACTCACCTATTTTGTGTTGGAACAGGTAAACATTGGTCCTAGAGGAGGTAACCGATTGTTAAAATTAAGGCAAAAAGAATCTAAATACATTATTAGCCTATGCACTCGTTATCCTAAGGGGCACAATATGGACGAGGAATACAATGTACACTTACAAGAATGAAATGTGTAATGCTTTGATCCTGGAATGATTATACTGTAATTGTAATAGTTAATGTGTAATTTGAACCACAAATTATCATTATTTACAATAGGATTCTCTCCTTCCTCTTCCCTATCTTACACTTTTCTTCTCTATCTATTCACAGATAACCTAACGAGGGAGATGTCAGGAAGGAATGACATGATTTATCTAAACCTGTACTGTGACTTTCCCCTCTTCTCCTCATCCAACTTTGAAAGTATAATTTTAACCAATTTAAGCGCCAGTGTCATCAATTTCACACGCTGTATGTTGTAATACCCGAATGGGAACCTGAACTCCAGACATCAAACTACACCAACTTAGGACGATACTATGGCTCCTTGACAGGATTCCTTGAGGTTCTAGGTCCGTTCCACTAACCAGGATGGACTACTAGACATTGCAGCAGCTGTTTATAGATACAGTTATGCACCTCATAAGAGAACTCCCTATCTCCCTATCTCACTAACCAGAGGGATAAATAACCAGTAATCTTGCTAAACGTGACCAGAGTGTACGTAATCTTGAACACTCGGCGCAAGCAGATCTTGTTTAACCTCGCGTAGCCATGACTACTGTCTAAGCATGACGCGCAACTGGGAGGAGTCTCGACACAGGACCCCAATCGGTGGTCCCTGTAACGCACTCCAATTCACATGGACACTCGTTACCCTAGGACCTCACTATTTGCCATGACCCACTCTGCTGGTTACCAATCTCCATGCCTCTAAATAAATTGTTCGATAAATAATGTTGAACACAAAATGAGTGCAATACATTTCGCATAGAAACACTGTTGTGATTATTATCAACAGTGATTCACCAGGGTAGTGGTAATAAACGAACCAGCACTGTATTATTACTTTAACACGGGGGATTTATACCATTCCAATATGGCTACCTTAGTGTTGTATACTTGCAGGACCCACTGATACCATCAGTCCTTCTTTGATGTTTGTTCAGTGTAACTAACATAAATAATGTGTATGACTTTGTGCAACTTGTGTGATCAAGCACTCTCTGGAGTGCGAAACGCGTCACGAGATTTATGAAGGAATAAATCTACCGTCTTGGAAATCCTGTGGTTTGTTGTGTTGTCCTTCACCCGAGTGCTCGTGAGGAACGCCGTTACTTTTGAATATATATATATATATATATATATATATATATACCAATAACATTTACAAAAACACTCTATTATAAATTAAAACATTAAACTATTTAAAATTCCTTCAACTTACATTTACCATTCCAGGAAGTGCAACTGTATGAAAAGTGTTGGATAGTGGAAGAGTATAACTTACTATTCCCACTCCAGTGAGTGCAACAATAGGGAAAGTGTTTTATAGCAGACGGGTAAAAATTACTATTCCCACTCCATATAGAGGAGTAAATATGACTATGGACTATTCTCACTCCAGTGAGTGCAACAGTAGGTAAAGTGTTGGATAGCAGAGGGAAGACATTTACTATTCCAACTCCAGTCAGTGCAACAGTAGGGAAAGTGTTAGATAGCGGAGGGGTACAAATTACTATTTCCACTCCAATAAGTGCAATAGTAGGGAAAATTTTAGATAGCGGAGAAAATGACTATTTCCACTCCAGTAATTGTAACAGTAGGGAAAGTGTTGGATAGCAGAGGGTAAAAATTACTATTCCCACTCCAGTGAGTCCAAAAGTAGGGAACGTATTGGATAGTGGCAAGATAAAATATACGATTCTCACTCTAATCAGTTCAATAGTAGGGAAACTGTTGGATTGCTGAGGGGTATTTAATATTCTCACTCCAGTGAGTTCAAATGAATTAAAAACAAACAAAATATTAACAACAACAAAATTATTTAAAAAACATAATAAATACAAAAATATATAAATATGTTAAAAATGTAAAGGCAAATATATTTAATATTGAAAATTAAACATATTATAATGTTAATTACACATGACAAATACCTACAGATAATATATTAAATAAAAAATACATTCTAAACAAATGAATATTTTTTGTTAAAAATTATCTTGAAACAACAACATTAATTATTATTTAAATTTACTTACCCTATCACACCACACAATTCGAAACCACATATACATTTTCAAAAAATGTACCAATTATCATAATTAATTACCAATTAAAAATATTATTAATTTAAAAAAACAAATAATCAAAAATAATAAATTACCCACACTTTACCTCTATAATCCCCACAACCCACAGCTTAAATTAAACAGTGAAAAAATGAATTACACACCTAAAACTTAATTTCAATTAAACAACTAATTATAAAGTAAGTAAATTTAATTTACTGCTCACCCTTTAGCCCTATAAAAGTACAACCCACACACCAAAATATAAACAATTACTCAAATTAAATATCAAATAATTAATTAATAATAAATATCAACTAATTATTAATTAATTAAACATAAATTACTTCCCACCCTTTACTCCTAGAAACCCAAAAAACCACACCTAAAATTAATTACACAATTGCCATATTGAATTTTGCATGAATTGTTTAATATAAATTAACAAATAATTATTAATTAATTTAACTTAAATTACTTCCCACCCTTCACCCCTATACACCCCACAACCTGCACCTGAAATGAATTACTCAATTTTCCTGATTAATTGTAAATCAATTAATGAATATAACTTAACAACTAATTATTAATTAATTAAAAATAAATTACTTCCGACCCTTTACCCTGATGAATTCCACAACCCACACCTAAAACAAATGACACAATTACCATAATTAATTATCAATTACATAATTAATATTAATTAACAACCTATTAATAATTAATTACAAATACATTATTTCCAACAATTAACACTATAAAATCTCAATTAAAATAATATTAATACATAAAATAAGAATAGTTTCTTATAATTAAATTACTTTCCACCCTATACCCCTATAAACCCACAACCCGCTACAGAACTTAAAAAGCAAAAATTCATTTAAATAAAATTGATAACTGCTAACAATGTAACACATATATTAAAAAAACACAAACAATACTTAGACAAAAAAAACATCACATACATTTGAAATATAAACTAATACATGACACCTGGCAAGGATCCAGAGCACACTATACGTATTTAATTGATATTCTCATGTTTCAAGCATTCATTCCTTCGGGATAGATCAAACCAAACGTAAATTTTCTTTTTCCAAAAGTATTTATTCATCAACAGTGTTCACCCCTTGGGAATCACTGTGCTAGTCACTTAAGCCTACATGTGTTTCATCACAGCATGTGGCTGTGACTCTTCAGGGCATTTGGAGACCGAAGCTGTACTAGGCTTCATCACGGGCTGAACACGGCCTGAATACCGCTAAATGATAACTATCAGTTTCAAACTCCGCAGTCAAACAATTTGCTGATGGCAACCGGACATACCGACTGGTGCCGCGACCTTTTAAAGACTAAACCACCCGATAAGGACCGGGTTGGAATTATCACCGGTTCCCCGACCCCGCGCCTCGATCATTAGGAGCAGCCCTGAAGAGTCACAGCCACATGCTGTGATGAAACACGTGTAGGCTTAAGTGACAAGCACAGTGATTCCCAAGGGGTGAACACTGTTGATGAATAAATACTTTTGGAAAAAGAAAATTTACGTTTGGTTTGATCTATCCCGAAGGAATGAATGCTTGAAACATGAGAATATCAATTAAATACGTATAGTGTGCTCTGGATCCTTGCCCAATCAGAATAAGAAGGAGGTTTGTGTACCTCTTCTCTTTACAGAGGTTAAGGTTTTCCTCTGTCCAAGTAGCACCTACCCTGATACTACGACAACCTAATACTTTACCGTGAGAAGTTGAGCGCCAAAATTTCTGAACACTCAAAAAACCTACACATAGACTTTTAATACATGACACTAATTACAAAATCGATATTTTAAACAACTATATTTTTGCAAGCAATATTAATTTCTATATGTAAAAAAATGATATTTCTACCCTAAATTCGGTATTCTTGACCACGATATTCTTGTTGTCAATATTCCTGTGTCACGATATTTCCAACTCGATATTTGTGTAAGACGACATTTCCAACTCGATATTCTGTCTAAATACCTCCAGGAATATCATAATACAATTCAAGTCAAAGTGAAGAGTCTCTTCTTTGCATGGTTCGTGGAGGATCACATCTCAGTGAATCAGTATCCGAGCAATTATAGGTCTGGTTGGGATCAACGGGAGGCAGATGTTGTGCCAAGGCCCTATCAGTTCTCTCTCTCTGATGAATCACAGTGAAAGGGCACCTTGTGGGACCCATGATTTGAGCCGAGGACCAAGAGACTCCCCATGGACCAAGATTTCAAATCCCTAAGGGTAGCCCATGAAGTGGAGATTGTTTCAGCAAGATCTATTTTCTGCGTTTTTTGCCCTGGCTTCAAGGCTACATGTGGAAATATTAAGCTTGCCCATCGTCTTCTTAAGATTGACAACTTCATATTCAAGTTGGGAGATCCGCGTTTCAGCCTCAGTCACTCTGCCCGAAACATTCTGTAGGTCCTGTCGCAGGAGAGCCACATCTACCCCCATTTAACCGATTTTTACTTCAACTACCTCTCATGAAGTCTGGATAGCTTACAGCATGATCGGTCACGTTAAGGGCTCCCACCTGTGCTCCCCCACGGCCTCACTGGGAAGTCTGGTATAATCCATCTCTGGTGTGACATAGTTGTAAGTACGGTGCTGGGCAAAGACCCAGAGATATCTAACAGGAAATTCAACATCTGGATCCTGACCTCGCTGGATTCGGTAGCCCCACTAAAAATTCTACACAAAAAATCAAGGCTAAAGAAGCGCCATAGTTCACCCCTAAACTACGAGAGCTGAAACAAAAGTGCAGGAAACTAGAGAAGGAATGGAGACAGGCTTCAGGGGTAGAAACTATAGAGAAGCGATCAGGCAGTATAGGGTGGAAATAAAAACAGCGCAATCCTTCTTTCATGAGCAGAAGATAAGGACTGCAGTCAATTCCCTAAGGGAAATCTTCCAGATTGGAAAACACTCGTTAAGATCCTCCAAAATCTCCCTGACCCCAAAGAGGCCCAAAACCGCTGCAATAAACAGGCAGAGTATTTCCACCAAAAATGTAGCTTATCTCTCTCTCCTTCGCCCCCTTTAAGAGTGAATTTAACCTTCCGCAGGCCGAGAACATCACAGCAACCACTCACTGCCCTCTTACGGGATTCTCTTTGCTTGACGAGGAGTCATTACATACTTTCATGCTAAAAGTGTCATCTGGCTCTCCTATTGACCCAGGCCCTCCCCGTCATCCGCTACCAGTCGCAGATATAAAAAGACCAGCGATTCTGAGTACAATAAACGCCTCCATTGCCACAGGAACAGTATTGCTGGCATGGAAATGCGCACAAGTTAGAGCCCTATTGAAAAAACCCAATCTTGATCCTGCAATTATGACTAACTACAGCCCGATCTCCCTCCTGCCTTGGCTGGGCAAACTGTTAGAGAAGGATATCAATCTCTCTTTGGTCAACCATCTGGAGTCTCACAATCTACTCCATGATTCCCAAGCAGGATTTCGTCTGAAGCTCTTAACGGAAGTTGCCCTTCTGGCAGTGACAGAGTCAGCCCGGAGAGACATGGATCAAGGCGGCACCACAGATATTATCTTGCTAGACCTGAGTGCTGCCTTTGACACAGTGGATCACAACATCCTGCTAGCTCCTGTTAGGCACCTCGGAGTAACGGGGCTAGCTCTCTCCTGGCTGCAATCCTTCCTGGAAGATCGGGTGTTTCAGCTCTCAGAGAGTGCCTCTCAATCCAAGCCATGGCCCCTCAACTGCGGGGTCCCACAGGGTTTAAAGTTTAGTTTAGTTTAAAGGAGTTTGTAAAGCGCCTGGTGACGCCTCCCGGCGTGTCCCCGCGCTGTGGAGAGAGCATTTTATAAGGAGAAAGAGGGTCTCATCACAAAGTAAAGAGGCAAGTTTTCAACTTCTTTCTAAAAGAGGCCTCATTGGTCTCTAGCCTAGTGTCCATGGGCAGGAGGTTCCAGTGCCTGGCCGCTAAAGTGTTCATCTTTAAGTCCAACCCGATTTAATCTCTATATGGAACCCCTAGCAGAGATTGTGCGCCTGTTCGGCATTGAAATTGTCAACTATGCAGATGACACCCAACTGGTGGTTGGCTTAAACCATCCCAAGGGCTCGTCGAGCACACTAGGCAGCTGCTTAGAAGCAGCAGCTAACTGGATGGCACTTTACCATCTGAAATTAAATGGGGAGAAAACGGAACAGATGTTCCTGGGGAAGTCCCCATCTCCCAGATCAATTATTGACTCGCTGACCTGTATGGGCACCATACCAAAACCCAAAGATCAGATTAAAAGCCTTGGAGTATGGCTTGATAACACCTTAGGGTTCAACCATCAAGCCACCAAGCTTTCGGCAACCTGCTTCGGTCTGATGAGGATGCTGAGGAAAATCTTGCTGCTCCTCCCCTTCTAGGCCCGAAGGATCATGGTGCAGGCTATCATCTTGTCCCGCCTTGATTATGAGAACTCCTTGTATTTAGGCGCCCCGGCGACTACCATAAAAAAACTGCAGGTCACTCAGAATTCTAGACTGTGGCGTAACAAAACGTGAGGGGTTCCCCCTGCAAGATATGCTGAAGGGGCCCCCTCACATGCGGGGGGCCTTTCTTATGCCCCTGGTTGCTATGAGTAGCATACGTATCTGCCAAGCAAATGATGGCAACAGGTACCAACGTTCAGTCTAACGCTGCACCAAACCCCACATCCTAATATAGGATTATTTTTTGTATTTAATGTTCTGTGATTAGAGGAGCACTTTTCTGCAAGCTATTTATTTATATTTGGCCACTTCTAAAGTGCTATATACAGGTAGGTACCTCAGCGCTCACTCTTCAAAGACCATTTCTGCAAATCACTAACCCGTCCTATAAAATCACAGGAGCCTTGTTAGTGGAAAGTCAGGTGTTTAGTAGCTCTCTAGTCTACATCCCATCAAAGAGTGCTCTTCTCAGATTCAGTGTTGAGCCAGTTCTAGAGCATTTCTGGGGCCACTGAAAACCATCTTTCGCCATAAAGTTCTCTGAAATTTGGGAACCGTAAATAACCAAGCTTTTTATAGGCGCAGACAGCACTTGGGGGTATAGAACCTAGATTTGTGGGTAAGAGGACTATGTCTACCACCATATAATGCTATATAAACTAAGCATATGTATTTCAAGTTAGCCCTCTGAAAAACCTGAAGACAATGATGTTTATTTAGGCACTTTGAGAAGGACTTGTGTGTTTTTAATGTTTAGTATGAGTCACTTTGTGGCATTTTGTACTAATTGCAGTTTATTCAAGGCTTTTGCAGGATCCCCAGATATACAGCATTACTGTAATCAAACCTCATAGTCACAAAAACATAGAAAATCTGTATTCTTTGCTGGATGTTGAACAGAAACCTAACCCGTTTTAGTATTCTTAATTGAAAAAAACAGTTCTTAGTCAGTGAGCAAATCTATTTATACACTGGTAGGTCAAAATTAAATTTGATTCTTTATCAAACGTGCAGTGGGGTACACTGATCTAAAGAGACGACTCCCATGCTATTCACAGAGGAAGTGGTCCAAACATTTCTACCTGCTCTCCCTACTATCCCTATAGTCCTAATCTTATCCCATGTTTTGTGAACACTTAACTAAAACGGTACTGTAGCTCATGAGTTGAGAGCTGTGTGACCTGTAAATTGCTGGATACAAGCAAGGAAATTTAATTCAGACTTTCATCCGTCTAAAGTTGTTAAAGGCAGTGGCATTTTAAATAGGTGACACTATTAAAATGTTCTAGGTAAAAGTGCAGAAGAATTAGAAAATTGGTATACTGCTTTGTGATAATGAGAAAGGAATGTCTTTGTATGGTAATACATGCATATGTATGTCCTTCCGAGCATGCACCTGATGTACCAACATAGCAGAGTTAAAAGCGAATTGTAAAATTGTAAGATAGTTTCTGACTAAAGAGGGGGTCCTTCCATCTAACATTTTTTGATGGGGGGTCTCGGCATCAAAAAGTTTGAAGACCACTGCCATAGACTGTCACGTGGCCCATAGGGAAATTATCGTTTTTCACTAATTTAGCATGAGCACGCTGCAGCTTTCCTGCTGTTTTTGTGCACGTTATTACAAGTCTTTATTTTTGCAATACTTTCAAAAATTATGTTCACATGAGAACTCATCACTGTGTTCCTGGGATGTTGACTGAACATTATGTGCAAGGTCGAAAAACAATGCCCCTTGTTATTTTGTTCAGACCAGACCTTAGCCCTTACACAAAACATACTGATGCAGCTGTTATTTAGACGGCAAACTTGGGTTTTTAGTGGGGTACACGAATAGGTGCGACACACTTGGAGAGGGACCTTTCCAGGGAGAAGAGCGAGACAGCGCCTGGAATGTAGATCTACCATCTATAGGCTAAGGTATGGGATCTGCAGAAAAAGCCCCAGAGATCTTCTATTATATAATAGTACTTCTTCATAGCAAGGGGAGGGAGGTTAGGCACTACAGTCTTGTCTCCAGTGTCTTTTTATGATGACATCTCCCTTCATGACTTATGGACTAGCTGCTATGCTGACTATATTCGTAGTATACATTTTCCTATTTGTTGTGGCATGTATAATGCATGTTAGGTGCACATTGGTTAAAATAAATATTTTAAGCTATTATGTGTCTCAGTCAGATCTTATTGTGGACTAGAGCAATAGTGCGAGCGAAAGGGTGTGTCTTGTTACCGCGATTCCTAAGAGATCTGGGGGTGTTGTCTTCTGGGTGTCAAATCATTGGTTCTTCCATAAGTGAGTAGGAGAGCAAGTGAGACACTACAGCTAGTCAGTCCTGGTTTTTGTGTACTAAGGTGGTGGTAGGAAGACCCAGTCCCTATACACCATAATCCTGTGCATAGTTCTGTGTTTCTGCAGAATCCCTGCAACAAGGCCATTCGAAGCCCAAATCCAACACAAGTGGTCCCAGTATGCAGGGTTGTGCAGGAAGATACGCTGTAAAGCCTGTATAGGAGGCGGCAGCCACAGGGACACCATGAGCCCACAGCACGGGCGGCCAGGACTAGGCTGAAAGGAGAATCCACTCCACACGGCCCACAACAGCTCCTTCATTGCAGGTGGAGGTTTTAGAGGGCCGCCAGGGAGCCCCAAAGCAGAAATACAGGTGTGACCGAGCCCCAGAAACAGGTTCATGGGTTCCCCTGGCCATACCAAGCAGCACCAGCCTACACTCCGAGCTGCCACTAGGCTCAGCTCAAGGGGCATCCGCCACCATCCGCAACCTAAGGGACCCACCTAGGTCTGAGCAAACGGCCTGGGGTCCTGGAGACAACAGGAGCCAGTAGCAGCTGAGGATGCCAAAGAGGACAGCTGGGGAGTCCGAATGGCAGAGGTCTGGAGCATTTACAAAATGCGTCCACCATCTTGATCTCTCTGGCCATGCCCCAATAATAAAATATATTTATAACCTATTTAGAATATTTTAAAAAATATGTTTGTGAAATCTCAAATACGTTAGTGGATCGGACCCTTGGTTTAGACATACAAGTGTAGTGCACACTAATTGAATTTTAGTGTGAACTGTTGAATAAGTATAGTCTTTATGAGCGACTAGAAAAAATTAAAACAGTATATTATGAACATTAGAAAATTATTTTTATTCTTTATTTTGTCGTAGTTCAGATTGCACCTTTATGGATGGGTGACCTGGGTGGTTTCATGTTCTATTTTAATCAGGCTAACATATTATTGCTCATGTTCCCTGTATTCTGGTGTATCAGCTTTCGCCAGAGTATAGATAGATTACAAATAATAAAGCAAACTGACATTTAGTTTCCTTTGTAAAAAATGCTTTGACACTCTTTTATTCGCCGTGATTAGTCATACTGTTTCAGTACAAAATGAGTCACAGCAAACAAATTGTTCGCAGATGTAATGTGAGAGGTAATGACTAAGGTAGGAAGGGCAGAATCAGATTAAAAAGAGAGTTGATAAGAAGTTGTTGTATAGTCAAGTCAGGTTAAACATGGTGGAGAGGGAGGTCACATAAAAAAGGGTTGGAGTTATTGTAATTTGTCCTTGGCTTTAGACACCACTTGTCTTGGGGTCTAGTCAACAAATGTTAATTGCGGACTGAAAAAGGAGAATAGCAGCTAGGAATAACATGCAGATAATATACTTTGCTAACAATAAGCTTATGGTCATTATGTAAAAATAGAGTTGTGGTCATTATGGCTGGTGTTAAAATGAGCCTAATAGTAGGTAATGTAAGAGTATAGGGAACAATGTCATTACCGTTAGCTAATATGTTTCTTATCTGTAAATAGTGTGGCTGTGTGGATTATTGGGCAGAGTAGAAAGTCATAATACAGTCTGTTTTGTAATCAAAACATCTGTGGTCTGTGTTGCTTGCCTTTATTTAGAATTATGGAAAGTGGCCATTTTGTGGAATGGGCTTGCGTCAATGTTGCATGTTGCATGGGATGCAAGTTGATTTATGTGTGTTGTGGCTGTGTATGTCAATATCTTTTCTGGTTGGTACCATATTGGGATGGGAGGGAAGTTTGGGTCTTCCAAGTTTGAAGTGTAGAGTATACTAGATCAGGAGACTGTCTGTATGTTGTTGAAAAGGATAAAAGTGCACCCTATTGTGTGAGGAAAATATTGGGCAAGCATTTAGGTTTCAAAACCTAAGGACAATTCAACAAGGGTAGATCATACCATGTAATCTTGCAGGTTAAAGTCTGGCACCAAATGCAAAAATGTCCAAATAAATAAGAAAATAAAAACACATTGCATATAGTTAGCTCACAAACTTTCGGCATCATTTATAACGTTAAACTTAGCTTAGGGGGCCCATTAGGATAGCGGACGGTAAATCCCCCCGACCGCCATGGAGGCTGAAAACAACCGCTCGCCCGGACCGCGGATAACCCGGCGGTCAAATTAGGATCAACCACCAAAAAAGACCTAAAGCGGCGGTAGCGGGATAACAAAAAACGTCCGACACGTGCGGTAACGTCTAAAAACCGACCGCTGCGGTCGGAAAAGCAGCGGAAAAGCTACACAATGCCGCAAGCATAGTGGAGACACCGCATGGGAATATATGATTTCCCCGATGGTCCTGTGGTACGAACCCCTGTTTCCGACCTCCTCGGTCGTACACAGCAGTGCATGGGAGAGACAGCGGAAGAGCTGCAGCATAGCCACCGCCGCGGACGGTAAACGAAAAACATGGCGGACGAAGCAAAAACACCGCAACAATGCCTAACTGAGCACAAATCAAAGTATCAATGCCCTGCAAATACACAAAACACATACCAATGTTAAAAATAAAAAAAATAAAAAAATACTCCCAGGACAACACCCACAATACACCACACAGCAAAGGTCCAATTGGACACACCCACACAGATGAGTATAAATACAGGTCCTTCACTGACCACAATTCTTTTCAACACTCCAGAAGAGAAGGGCATACACCAGATCTGAGAGGAGAGGCAAAATAACACAGCACACAAACATCACCACCACAACCACCACCACCATCACACCAGCGCCAAAAACTCCCCAGCACACAACACATCTCACACCTCAACACCACACCCACCACACCAACCCCTGCACCCATAAACACTGCAAACACCAACCACCATGGCAGCACAGAAAATGCCAAAATTCACAGAGGGTGAGTTGACAGTCATGGTCAATGAGATAGTGAGAGTGGAACCACAACTGTTTGGTAGCCTGGTCCAACAGACACTATTAGCCACATGGACACAAATGTGGGAAAGGATAGTACAAAAGGTCAATGTAGTAGGGACTACCCCAAGATCCATGAAGGAGATCATTAAGCGGTGGCATGATCTCAAGAGGGTTGTCAAAGAGAAGTGGAGCAAGAACTGGGAGCTGGCGAATGTGACTGGCAGTGGCCCTTCCATCCCACAGAAAACATTCACAGCATGGGAGGAGAAGGTGCTTGCCATACTGCATCCTGAGAGTCTCACAGGAGTATCCGGGGGAACGGAGGGTGGTAATTACAAACAAATGCCAAACAATACACTGATAAGTACTTCCTTTCACAATCCAAACACCATTGCACTGTTCACCCTCACCTAACAGGTAGCCAGCCATCTTCACTGTGAGGCCTGTTTGGGGGAGGGAGGCCTGCACTACCCCTCCCAGCATGCCCCTTATTCACACTCCAATAGCATGGAGGCCTCACCCACCCTGGAGCATGTGTCAGCCAATGCACTGTCCACCCTCACCTAACAGGTAGGTAGCCATCTTGTATTGGAAGACAGTGTGGGGGTCGGAGGCCTGTATCACTACTCCCAGCATGCCCCCTGTCCCACACTCCAGCAGCATGGAGGCCTCACCTACCCTGGAGAATGTGTCAGCCAATGCACTGTCCACCCTCACCTAACAGGTAGCCAGCCATCTTGTATTGGAGGACTGTGTGGGGGTGGGAGGCCTGTATCACTACTCCCAGCATGCCTCCTGTCCCACACTCCAGCAGCATGGAGGCCTTATCCACCCTGGACCATGTGTCAGCCAATGCACTGTCCACCCTCACCTAACAGGTAGGTAGCCATCTTGTATTGGAGGACTGTGTGGGGGTGGGAGGCCTGTATCACTACTCCCAGCATGCCCTCTGTCCCACACTCCAGCAGCATGGAGGCCTCACCTACCCTGGAGCATGTGTCAGCCAATGCACTGTCCACCCTCACCTAACAAGTAGGTAGCCATCCTCACAGCTCTAGCTGTTTCTGTCTGGGAGACCTGCAACACTACACAGGGAACCTATTGCATGCAATGCATTGACACAGGACATGTATGAGTTCATGATGTTGGCATGCACCATGTAATAACAGCCAGTATTGCCTGTAACAAGAATACAAAAGTTGTCTCAATTGTGTAGTGTACAGACAGCAGATGACATGCAGCTAACAGAATCCCTGCACATCGCCCAACACTGACTATTTTCCATCTAATCCACAAGTGATGAAGATCTTGCTGCTACGGACAACATCAACCAGCAGAGCCAGTCTCCATCCCCGGTACATGGACTCTCGGATGTAGACTCCCAGGACAGTTTGGACGATGAGCTCCAGCCCGGCCCATCTGGTGTGCCAAGGCCCAACCGGGCCCAGGACCCCATCCTCCCCACCACAACGTCGGCTGCACCAACAACTGCAAAGCAGACCCCTGCAGTCACGGCTTGTGCCTCCACCGCTGCCACCTCGGACACCACCACCAGCACCCTCCCTGTCCAAGGGGATGACCAGGACACACCACCAACTGTGGAGGGCAGGGAGAGTGTGGGAGGAGACACCGTGGCGACACAACAGGTCCGCGGCAGCAGGGCAGGTGGAAGGGCCAGGGTCCCCCCAGACATCAGGATGTTGGCACACCATCCCTGGACCACTTCACCCGAGTCATCGGTGCATATGAACAGGTCCAGGGACAAAGTGGCCGGTCGGAAGAACTTTTAAGTGAGCTCATCATGCTGATGAGGTCCATCAACAGACGTATAGGTCAAATGGTGGACCTCATGGCCCAGCAAGTGGCGTTGCAGATGGACAAGCCTGTGTCCCAACCAACACCTCTGCCCCCTCCTGTTGTGCCGCAGGATGAAAGTGCACAATCCTTCCCTGCGCTAACAGAGAGGGGCGAGTCCTTTGACGCCGCTAGCCATTCAGCATGCCTCCCACCGCCAAAAAGATCAACGGTGCGTCCAAAGAAGAACCTGGGAGTCTCCGGAGGCAAAGCACCTGCCACACACCAGTCACGGAGCCAGCCCTGATGGCAACCCTCTTCCCCACTGCATTGACTGTTTGGACTGTCCTTCCCCACATTTCCTTGGCAATGGCACTTGTCTGTTGGACTTGGACTGGGTCACCACACCCATGTGGTGTCTACTCTTGCATCTCATCTACCATGACTGTCAACTCACTGATCATTCCCCACCTTCATGTAAATATTCCCGCACAAATCACATTTCCACTTTCCAAATAAAATACCTGATGAACCAGATTTTGTGCAGTATAGTTTTTAGTACAATATTTACAGTGTTGACAATGTCCATGATGTGTCCAAAAGATGTACAGTATGTAGGGCAGGATCATTCTGATGTTCCTAGGGAGACACAACAGAACAACAGTCACTGGTGTCATTGTGGCATCACAGACAGCACACTACACAAAACATACACAAGAGACTACTGGCATACAAAACAATAGGCTGCAGGTGTGTACAAATAGAGTCAAGCATAAATCCCCATATGGAACGTCAATGTCACATTTGATGTGATGTGATGGGGTTTTTATAAAGCGCAGGCTGCACTCCACGGAGCATCTTGGCCCTGTAGGAAGAGATTTTAAGAAACCTGGTGAGTTGGAAGGGAGGGGGATATCTAGATTAAGTTTTTACATTGCTGTTCGGAGAGATTGAAAATCCAGGTTTTGAGGGCCTTCCTGAAAATTGTTTCTGTGGGGATTTTACGGAAATGAGAGGGAAGAAGGTTCCAGGCCCTGGAGCCTAGTAACGCCAAGGATTTTCCTCCTTTAGTCTTAAGTCTGAATTTGGGAATGGTGAGAAAATTGGATACTTGGGACCTGAGGCATCGCGTGGGGCTGTAGCGTTTGAACATTTTCAGTATATAATTGGGTCCCTTTCCATTGAAAGCCCTGAAAGTGATCAGTAGAATTTTGAATAGCACCCTTTTATAGATGGGCAACCAGTGTAGGATGTTCATTGCTACTGTAGCTGAGGTTCTCTTTTTCCATCCCAACACTAGTCTGGCTGTGGCGTGCTGTACCATTTGTAATTTGTGGCAGACTTCTCTGTTGGTCCCTGCATATAGACTGTTACAGTAGTCAATGCGGGAAGTGATGAGGGCTACTGCAACCGTTTTTCTTGCGGAGATGGGAATAAGGTCGAAGAATTTCCTGAGCCCTTTGATAATTCCGAAGCAGGTCCCTGCTACGGCTATGGCTTGCTGTTTAAAACTTAGGGAAGGGTGAAATTTGATTCCTAGGTTACGGACTGAGGAGGCGGTATTTGGGGGGGCAATCGCATCCTCAGGCCACCACGATAAGGGGTTGAAGATATTTCCTTTGCAGACAGGTAGAATTTCGGTTTTCCCGGTATTGCACTTGAGGTGATTTAGGTTCATCCATCTGAACGTAGCGGTGAGGCAGTTTTGGAGCTTGGTTTCGGCTTCACAGGAGTCATTCTCCAGCACCAAAATGAGCTGCGTGTCGTCTGCGTATGCAATGGTATCTATACCAAAAGATGAGATGAGTGTGATTAGTAGGGCCATATATATATTGAAAAGCGTTGGGCTCAGGCAAGAGCCCTGAGGGACTGCGGAGGTAACTAACTTTTCTTCCGACCTGTATTGTCCAAGAACCACTACCTGTCTCCTATTTGCAAGGAAACTTATTATCCAACTCAGTGCGGTTCCGGCAATTCCTGCCGCGGCTAGACGGTCCAACAGAATGGTATGGGACACAGTGTCAAAAGCCGCGGACAGGTTTAGCAGCACCAAGACTGCTTTCTTTCCCTGATCTAGAGCTGCACGGAGGGTTTCAGAGGAGAAGATTAAAGCTGTTTCTGTGGAATGTTGGGATCTGAAACCTGCTTGGTTGGGATGCCAGATGTTGTTGGCTTCCAAGAAGGCAGTGAGTTGTTTGTTAACAGCTTTCTCCGTAAGTTTGCAGAAAGCTGGAAGTAGGGAAGTAGGACGAAGGTTTGTGAGGGTAGTAGGGTCAGGTAGTGTTTTTTTTTTGCAAAGGTTTGACTGCTGCAATCTTCCATTCTTCGGGGACCAGACCATGGTTGAGTGAGGAATTTATGATACTATTAATGAGTGGGTTTGCAATCTCTATTAGTGAATGGAGCACTAACGGGGGCAGGGGTCAAAGGGGGATCCTGATTTGATTTTGAGGGTTTCTATCTTAGTTTCTTCTTGGCTTATAGGTTGGAAAGTGGTATGGGTATTTATTTTTAAGCTGGAGTTGATTGCTTTGTTCTCCTCAATGTTATTTGGTTGCGGGAAGTCTTTGATTAGTGTTAGAATTTTATCCTCAAAGAAGTCTGCAATAGAATTACAGAGAGTCTGTGAGGGGGGGATGTCTTTCTGCATGGTTTTAGGATTTGTAAATGTGTTTACAATGTTGAAGATTTCTTTTTGTTTGTTATTGCTTTTATTAATGGCTTCTGTATAATATTCCCTTTTGGCAGTTTTAATCGAACCATGGTATTTGCGACGTGCGATTTTATACATGTCTCGGTCAGGGTCTACATAGTTAAGTCGCCATTTCCGTTCGAGCGCCCTAACCTTCCTTTGTTCCTCTTTGAGGATGGTAGAGAACCACGGGCGGTGGATCTCTGTTTTCTCCTGGTCTTCAAACGGGGAGGGATGGGCTCCTGGCTTTTACTAAGTGTGTCGATCCATTCCCTAAAGGCCTGGCTGTCTATGTCTGGAGCTCCTGACGGAATGGGTCTAGCTTTGTCTGCTCTTGTCAGGAAGTCTGATTGCCCAATCAGATCTTTCCAGCAGGGTCCTTTCATGACAGGCCCTGGGGGATCGTTAGCTTTTTTGGTCCGAGAATGGAAAGTCACTGGGAATTCGAACGGGATGAAGCTATGGTCTGTCCAGGTTAATATTTGTGGAGTGTCTACTTTAAGTGCTTTGATATTGGAGCAAATACAGTCCAGTATGTGTCCTGCCTTGTGTGTGACGGAAGTGGTAAGGATTTTCAGGCCGAGTACATTCATGGTATCAGTAAAACAGATCGTAGCCTGGTCTGAGTGGACGTCTAGATGTATGTTGGCATCCCCCAGGATGGTAAAATTGGCTGATTTGAGGGCTAGATTGCTTATGGCATCACCAATACTGTTCGTGAAGTCAGTGTGTGTGCCAGGTGGTCGGTAAATTAAAGCCCCTGAGAAAGTGAGGGAGTCATGTATTTTTATCGCGAACCCAATATTTTCTGCCCCTTTGAGGCCTGGTATTATGAAAGTTTGGCAGTTCAGGGTGTCACGGTAGACAATAGCAATACCACCACCCCTCTGAATAGGTCTATCCTCTCTGGAGATTAGGTATCCTGGGGGGAGGGAGTTTGTTATGTCAGGGTTACTGTTGGGTGTCAGCCAGGTTTCCGTCATAAAGAGGCAGTCTAGCTTCTTTTCCATTATTAGATCAAAGATATGTGCAGTGTGCTTTCCCATGGACCTGACAATAATCAGTCCACACCGTAGCTTTCTTACTTGTATGAGTGGTTGATTTCTTTTTTTGAGCGGGGGGGGGGGGGGGGTGGCACTAGGCACGGGCGGGGCGCAGACAGGCGCAGACGGGCTGGCCTTTGGCGAGCCTTCGGCGCGCAGGCGGCGCGCCCGCTGCGCACGTCCGCTGCGTGTTTGAGGGGGGCACATTGTTAAGTAAAGAGGGCGGGGGGTGTGGCCTACGTCCGTGGGTGTGGCCTGTGATCGGGCCGAGAATGGCGGCAAGAACTCCGACCCGCGGCAGCCCTTGAATCGGCAGCACGAGGGGTTCTGATGAGGTAAGGGTGGGGATGTGTGCTCAGGAATAAGGTGCAGCAAAGGCTAAGTACAATTTTATAAAAACAATTCTTTTAGAGCAAATTATTAAAAAAGCGGAACGAAGCTCCCGGTGAGTGAACGTGTGCCTGTGTCTACCATCCGCAGATAGCCCTGCACAACAACAACCACCAGAACAGATAATGTACAAGTTGAACATTTGTACACACCTTCAAGTGAAGTAGCGGTTGATGAGCTGTTGACGAATGTCAACTCCTTCCTCCTCGCTACTGTCCTCATCACTGGACTTAGGTCCTTGGGCAGGTGCGGGCCTAGGTTCGTCTCCATCATCCATGAGCAGGGGAATCCTCTTGTGAATGGCCAAATTGTGCAGCATACATCATGCCACAACGATCTTGCAGACCTTCCCAGGCAAGTATGCCAGTGCTCCTCCAGTCCGGTCAAGGCAGCGGAATCTAGACTTGAGTAGCCCAAAAGTCCGCTCAATGACACGTCGGGTCCTGCCATGTGCATCATTGTACCTGACGTCAGCTGGAGTCCTGGGATTTCGCACTGGACTCAGCAGCCAGGGTCGACTGGGATATGCTGAGTCACCTAGGAAATAAAAACACACATTGCAATGTCGCACAGGCTGAGTGCATCAGGTCACAAACACACCTCACGCCATATCACAGGTCATACTTACCCACAATGCAAGCACGATCGGGATGCAGGTTAGCCATCATACGGAGCACCATGCTGTTCCTCATGACGTAGGAATCATGGGCAGAGCCGGGGAATTTTGCACACACCTGTGAAATCATCATGTCCGCAAGGCACACCACCTGCACATTAACAGAATGACAATGCTCAGTGGCCTGTGGTGCCACTAAACCTACATGGGTGCAATCGATGGCACCTACTACATGTGGTATGTGCCCAAGGGCATAGAAGTCACCCTTCACTCCTGGCAATGCAGCTCCCCTGGGTAAATGTATGTATTGATTTCTAAATAATATCATGGCTGCAAGAACATCCCTTAGCACCATGCGGAACATGGGCTGTGACATCCCTGCAGCGGCAGCCACAGTCTCCTGGAAGGAACCAGTAGCAAAAAAGTGGAGGGCTGCCATCACCTTGTATGTGGGTGTGAAGGCAGTTGGGTAGTGGCGACGAGGCTGCAGGTGGGGTTTCAACTGGTCACAAAGGGTCTTGAGGCTCGCCATGTCGAGGCGGAATTTACATATTATCGCAACATTCTCCATGTACCCCAGCACTGTGAGGTGGCATATGAGATTTGGCCTCCTCCTAGGTGTGATGTACATGGACACATGTCAATGACAACCATCAAGAAGTTGACCCAGCACATACCGTGGATCATGTTACGCAAAACATAATAAATTACATGTGAGATGAGTGACATACAAGGTTACAGATTTTTTAATTGGGGACACACCAATCCATTTACCTGAAACATGTCCCACAGACATAACAGAATATCAATGTAAAAAGCACAGTTCCTGAACTGGACTTCCACATGTGCACGACTTATCCAGTAACATCCACAAAAGTGTGTGAGATGACCATGAATGCCTCACATACATCTGCTTTACCTGTCACACCTCAATGCATCATGTGAAGCTGGCGTATATCAAGAGCACAATGATCACAGAAGATGTTAAACTTGTGTGCATGGGCTGATATGGTAGCACAAGTATGGAGCAACACCATACAGTGAGACAAGCCTTGCCAAAGTCAACAAAGACCCACAGCACAGTGCTTGGTTACACATAATTAAGACCAGCTTAACACTGTCAGCCATCATCAACTATCAAATGCATCAGTGACAATGCAGGCACACACAGCAATGTGTGTCATACAAAGCATGCAACCATCTGGGCCTGATACCAAGAGATGCAATTGTGTGTACAATGATGTGCCATTAAACCTGTTGCTGCTGTGTACTGATGCAGAGTTCACCGTGCAAGTTCCCATTGCATGTGACCAAATTTGCGGAAACTACCGCCTGTCCACAGTGGTGTGACGCCAGCACCACCCCTGTCCACAAGTGCGGTGGCTATTGGCATGGGTTGCTGTAGGTGGGCATGCAGCGCCACACATATGGCGGTATCAACTGCCATATGTGTGGCCCAGCATGCCACCCGCCAGCAACCCATGCCAATCGCTACCGCACTTGAGGATGAGGGAGGTGCTGGCGTCACACCGCCGTGGACAGGCGGTATCAACCACCATATGTGTGGCACAGCATGCCCATCGCCAGCAACCCACGCCAGTAGCCACCGCACTTGTGGACGGGGGTGGTGCTGGTGTCACCCCGCCGTGGACAGGCGGTAGCTGGACACCAGCACCACCCCCGTCCACAAGTGCGGTGGCTATTGACATGGGTTGCTGGCAGTGGGCATGCTACGCCACACATATCGCGGTTGATACCGCCTGTCCACGGAGGTGTGACGCCAGCACCACCCCGTCCACAAGTGCGGTGGCTATTGGCATGGGGTGCTGGCGGTGGGCATGCAGTGCCACACATATGGCGGTTGATACCGCCTGTCCGCGACGGTGCATCACCGCCATGGGGAATTGCCTACAGCCAATGGGAGCTACGATTGCGATGGCATGATGCAGGTTTGAAAATCGCAGTAGGCGTGCTCCGCCACCGCGGAGCCGGTTATTGGATGGATTTGAAAGATGAACCATCGCTGTAGAGCAACCCGGGCCCTTGCGGTGCATCACCGCCATGGGGCATTGCCTGCAGCCAATGGGAGCGACGATTGCGGTGGCATGATGCAGGTTTGAAAATCGCGGAAGGCGTGCTCCGCCACTGCGGAGCGGGTCATTGGATGGGTTGGAATGAGGCAGACCTGGACAACCAATAATTGCAGCTTTGCACCTCACAAGCAAGCCCATGGGGCTATATATCTGTGGGAGTGAGCCCAACATTACCACTGCTCACAGAGCCTGTTGCCTGGGACCCTCTCCTGCTGCTGACTGAAGTGCCTGCTGCCTGGGACCCTCTCCTGCTGCTGCCTAGGAGTCTCTCCTGCTGCTGCCTGGGACCCTCTCCTGCTGCTGCCTGAAGTGCCTGCCGCCTGGGACTCATTAACACTCACTTCAACCACAGGTGACACATGTCCAAAGGGATAGCAGGAACAGAGAAGATCTGTGCCAGCCCATTCACAAGCGAGGAGCTGGAGGTGTTAGTGGACGAGGTGCTGGCACAGTACCCATGGCTGTATGGTAGCACCAATGTAGTGGTAAGTTATCATTGAGTGTGCTGTTAGGCAGGGGGCGTCATACACGCATGGGACTGGTGATGTGTGCAACACACAGAGGGCTTTCATTGCACTCATCCGGCATATGTGTGTGTTTGGCATGTAGCCTGTACGCCCTCATGTTTGTATGCTATGATGACTATTTGGTCCATGCAGAGTGCCCTTGTGCGGTGTCCCCTAGTTTGGGTATTTGTGGTATTCCAATAGGTCGAGACTCTGCATTATGCTACTGTAGTAATAGATGTGGGAACATGACACTGTGCAACTGGTAACTTACCCTTCTTTTCTACCATACCTGCAGCTCAAGGTACACCAGCGTGAGGCCGTGTGGAGGGCCATTGCTGCCAAGGTACGGGCCGTGGGGGTATCCAACAGATGTCCCACCCACTGCCACAAGAGGTGGGACGACATCAGCCGGCTGGCAAAAAACATGGCCGAGATGACCTTGGGGCTGCTACCACGCACTGGGCATCTGGCACGGCGAAACTTAACTCCACTGATGTACCGCATATTGGCAGTGACTAATCCGGAGTTGGATGCACGTCTGAAGGAGCATAGGGGGCAAGGCAGGGGTGAGTATTTGGTGATGGTGACTTTGCCTGTGAGCCAATGCATGTGTACAGAGCCAGTTGAAGCAGTGTGCCATTGAATTTTTGTGGTGTGGTGCAGTGATGTGTCATGTGAGTGGCTGCAGGGATGTGTGCTAGTGTCAGGCATTAGGCCTAACAGCTCATGCAAAGGTTGATCATCCATGCTGTGCTTTATCATAGCCAGGTGTGTGGGATATACATGATCATTCTGCATTGTGATGGTTTGGGAAATGTATTAGGGGTGGACAGAAAGCTCCACTATCTGAGTGTGAGTTCATGTATTCCTACTTTACATGCACCATGAGTGTTGAGGCTCACACATCTGACTACAAGGTGCCCCTGAGTGGCACATGTTGCTTAGTATGGCCTACTTGGCATTGTGGACTGTCATGTCCTGATAGGTGTGTGCGTTCTCACATCCGGTTCCCTGGAGGCATGTCAATGTCACTGACTTTTGGTGCATGATAGTTGTGGGCATGTGAAGTTGTGTGTGGAAGACTTCAACCACTGCAAGGTGTTGTGCTGTGTGGCCTCAACATGGCTCAGTCATGGCAGGTAGTCAGTGTTGCAGGCACTGTTGTAGTGTATATAGTGTGTTGCTGCAATGTTTATGCAGGATGTAGTGGTCAGCATGCTGATTTGTGCATCCCCTGTATGCATAGTTTAATTAGGTTGGTCATGATGATGTCATTTATACAACCGTGCATCTGTCTCACATGCAGATTCGCCAGTGTGCACGGAGGAACCGGAGCCGGAAACCAGTGGAGGGGAGAGTAGCACTACAGCTGCACCGGAGGCCTGAGACACAGAGCTCACCAGCGCATCTGAAGGCGACAGGAGTATGCAGGAGGAATCTGTGGCAGAGACACAGAGTACTTCATCATCTGATGCAAGTGGTGATGCATCAATGTTGTCAGGCACAGGGGATGGGGAGTCTGCTACATCATCTGCCACTCAACGACCAGTGCCTAGCCTCCCATCCACTTCCTCTGGTGCTGCCCATGTCCATAAGAGGGGACGTGTTGCATTCACACCTGGCAGCGCTGAGCCTGCACCTGTCCCCCCTGCTGCCATCAATGCTTAGTGTGTAGAGTTCCTGCGCCAGCTTTGTGTGGGCCAGACCGTCCTACTCAATGCCTTCAGCGACCATGATAATAAATTGGGGCAGGTGGTTGCCTACATGGAGGGCATACACTCTGACGTGGGTGGGCTCCACCGTACAGTCCAGGGTTTGTCAGCCGCAGTGACGTCTGCCCTTCAACAGGCACATCCTCACATTCCTGTCCAGGTGCCTTTGTCCACCCCCCAGTCAGTGGCCACATCAGAGGACAGTGACCACGGTTCACATGCATCACAAAGCTGATACAGCACAAGGAGCACAAAGCAGACGCAAGCCAAGCGGTCCTGCCCACAGACACCATCCCCCCAGAAGAGCAGAGCCAGCCGAGAATGCATAGACAAGAGCCCGTCAGGGAAGAGCAAGGCCGAAAAGCAATGAGGCAGACATCAGCCTCACAAACCTCTGAAGCATCTCCAGCAAAGGACTCTCCTGTCCCTAAAACTACAAGTAGAGCTAGGCGTGCAGTGTCTGTGTCCACTGAGGAGGTGTAACATAGCAAGGGTACACCTAGGAAGGGCACAGGGCCACTTACCCCCACAACATCAACTCCAATTCCAAGCCCAGTGAAGCAGGTGGAGGAGGGCACTGTAAGTGCCACCCCAGGCGGGAAACATCCTTTACAACGGAACTGTTACAAAGTGGTACCGTTACAACGCAGGATTTAAAACGAAAGTCATTACAACGACTTTCGCTGGCGGGCGCTCTAGGATAGGAGATAGTTTAATTTCCTATCCAACACCTTCCCTACTATCCACGGGGACTGGAGTTGGAATAGTAAATTAAATTATTCACTATCCAGCACCCCCCAACGCAAGTCGTTGTAACGACTTGCTTTGTTAAACCTTCGTCGTAAAGGTACGCGTTGTACCATCATACATCCCCCCAGGCAAAGAGGCAAAAGAGGGCACTGTAAGTGGGACACCTAGAAGACAAGCAAGGGAGGGCACTGTAAGTGGGTCACCTAGCAGACAAGCAAAGGAGGGCACTGTAAGTGGGACACCTAGCAGACAAGTAAAGGGGGACACTGTATGTGGAACACTTAGAAAGCAGGGTAAGGTGGTCCAGAGGCGCAGCCAGACAAACCGTCCTGCAGGATACAGCACATCACCAGAGGGAATGCCAGTGTCTGAACCAGATGCGAGCCATTCGGTGTGTGTACCTGTTGTGTCATCACCTGTTCCAATTAACCCTAAGACAGGGAAGCCATTTCGTATTCCCAAAAAGTGGAAGGGCACCCCTCCAAACTCTCTGACCCACACTGTGTCCCAGGTCTGCATGACTCCACCTCCATGTGCCACTATACCGCCTGGTCCAAACATCCCTCCAGCTTGCCAGACGACTGATAGCCCTACATCACCTGTTACCCTGTCTCCCTAGTCAGTTGTTCCTGCTGAGCCCAAAACACAGCCAGCTCAAAGTCAACCTGACAGCCAGATGTGAGAGTTAGTCCCCATCATACACCTGTCTCTCATAGAGGCGTGGTAGTCCTCACCATCATTTGCCACCTGGTTGTGTTGCGCGCCATGAAAGGGTACAGTCATACACCCTCACTGTGCAGCTTCTCATGCCCTGACTCTGCACTTGTCCCTGCCCACTGGCATTGTCGTTCAATGCTGTTCTGGCCTTCCCTGTGCAGCCTCTCATGTACTTGCTGGGCCCCCTGCCATGGACACTGCCCTGTTGCTCTGCTGTGTTGTACTCTCACCTGTGCCATGGACACTGACCCTGTTGCTCTGCTGTGTTGTACGCTCACCTGTGCCCTGGACACTGATCCTGTTGCTCTGCTGTGTTGTACTCTCACCTGTGCCATGGACACTGACCCTGTTGCTCTGCTGTGTTGGAGTCTCCTCTCTGCTATGGACACTGACCCTGTTGCTCTGCTGTGTTGGAGTCTCCCCTGTGCAGTCTCTCGTGTACTTGCTGGGCCACCTGCCATGGACACTGACCCTGTTGCTCTGCTGTGTTGTACTCTCACCTGTGCCATGGACACTGACAATGTTGCTCTGCTGTGTTGTACTCTCACCTGTGCCATGGACACTGACCCTGTTGCTCTGCTGTGTTGGAGTCTCCCCTGTGAAGCCTCTCATGTACTTGCTGGGCCACCTGCCATGGACACTGACCCTGTTGCTCTGCTGTGTTGGAGTCTCCCCTGTGCAGCCTCTCATGTACTTGCTGGGCCACCTGCCATGGACACTGACCCTGTTGCTCTGCTGTGTTGTACTCTCTCCTGTTCCATGGACACTGGCCTTCCTGTTTGTTCTTTGCCTGTGCAGAATATCTTGCTTTTGATCTGCTTTTTGTACCGTGATGTTGTGTACAGTTGTTATACTTTCACATTTGTGCAATGTGTGAATAAATACAGTTACTCCTGGTGTGTCTTTTGTCAGTGTCCTTGCTAATTAAAGTTATTGTTGTGTGTGCATTTAGTAGACTGGGCACCATGCTCTATGTATCAATTTGACATTGCGAGGCTCTTTGTCCGCATCACATTTATAGACATGGGTGACAGGGGCTTCAGTCCATTCTGACACTGATACTTGTGTTACCTGTGTTGGCTTTTCTAGCTGTCATGGTGTTATGTTTTGAGTGGTTTTGTGTTGTTGACTAAGTGGTTGCCATGTCAGTTTGGGGTACACTGCCAGTACAGGGTGCAATGCTGTGCACAGGTTAGCATGCTGGCTGCGCACTGTCATGATGTATATGTGTTATTCCTGTATATACGCCCAGCTGTGTATATGTATTGACATCCTGTGTTGGCCCGTAGTCCTGGTCCCCTGGCCTACATGTGATGTGTGCTAATGGGTGGTGAGGAGGTGTGCAGTGTGAAGGGTGTGATTTTGTAGTTGTTGTGTATGTGTGTGTGCCCCTGGATTGTGATAGACAAACATGTGTCAGCCAGGAGTTGTGTGCCTGGGGGTTTGATTGTCCTGCCCTGTGTAAATGATTTGATGCTTTTGTGTGAGTTGTCTGTTGTGCACTGTGCAGTGTGTTGGTGTGTCCATGCAGTTCTGTGTGACTCCTCCTTGTTGTATTTGTCACTTATGTGTGTGCAAAGTGTGTGACTTGCACATCAGTGTTGTGTTTGTTTGATTATCAATGTGTGTTGTGTGTGTTTGTGTGGACTGTGTGACCCTGCTGGTCATCACTGGCATTGTGTGTGACTTTTTCTAGCACTGCAGGCACATGGTGCCTTTTCTCCTCCTGTAAGGCATGGTGTGTGGTGTGATGCCATCCCCTATGTGTGCCACTTGTGCGTAGACATTGTGGTTCTACATTGACTCTATTTGTGTTTTGGATACACCTCACATGTCTGATACTGACATGCAAATCAGTTGATTTGGATGTCAGCTGTCCCCTTTGTTTCCATGTGTATGTGCCTCCCATCTCTTCATTTGTGAGTCTGTGCCTTGTGGTGGAGTTTTTGGGCCAAGTGTGTTGTACCACTCTGGAAATGGCTCCATTGTTTTATTTGTGATGTTCTTGTGGTATTCATCAGTTTTGCTTGCCTTTGTGCACTTGAGCTGTGTGTGCTGCCCAGTCCTCTGGTATGGTATTGCTGGGTGTGCTGTTGTATCCCAGAGTGGTGCATCCTGTAGTTGTTGTGTTGGGTGTCTGTGTGTTGGCTAAGGTGTAGCTGCACTTCCTGGGTGTGCTGTTGTTTTTGTGCTGTGCTGCTTTGTGGTGTGTGTTGTGGTTGTGCCAGTCATGTCTGTGTGTACCTGTTGTGCTTGTTGTGCGCACACTGCCTGTTATGCATACAGTGTTGTGTGTCTGTGTGCTTGGCATTGCCTGATGTGCATCCCCTGATGTCCTGGGGTGTTTGTGTATCGTTTTGTGCAGGCATCTGTTCTGGCTACCCTGTGTGTTTGTTCTGTTTGTGGTTATACCAAGGTTGTGTGTATGTGCTGGGAAGTATTGTCAGCCTTGAGTGTGTGTGGCACTGGTGAAGTGTGTTCCTTGTCAGCTACTCATGCAGTGGCTGACTCCCTGGTTGTCTGTTGTGGGGTGCATGGTGTGTATTGTGCTTGCTTGTACCTGTGCTTGTTGATGTGCATGGGGATGTACAGGATGGGCACATGGCATGTGACTTGATGGTGTGGGTTGATGTGTAGTTGGGGGTGGTGTGTCCCTGTGGTTTCAGGGCCCTGCCCATGCCTTGCAGTGGGCCTGCCTTCTGCATTGTGCGCATGTGTTGACCGCGGCGGTGACGTTACCGGGAGCGGGACGTTGCTGCTAGTTCACGGTGGATGTGCGTCCCGGATGCAGAGGGGTGACTTGTTGGCAGATGGGTAATATAGGGGTGCCCTTGTGGATGTGTTGAGACCCCCATCAGGGTGTCTGTGGTAGACTTGGACCCTGTGTCGCGCCGTGTGCTGTTTGTTGTTTTAGTGTATTTGCGTACCTGCGGCGGCGTCCGCGGCGACCCTGTTGATGGTAGTGCAGTAGCAGGTACCTGACCGGATGCATGTGGAGGGCTGGGTCCATGGCGTTCATGGCCGGGTCTCGGCTATGGTGCTCCGCTATTGACTTTCTGCTGGGTCTGCTTATGTGGTGTCTCCGCAGCGGTGCGTCTGCTTGTTTGGGCCATCCTAATTTGTGGAGCGGTGCGGACGTCATTCGGCACAGCGGTGAGTCTCGTTTGGCTCCCACCGCCGCGGTGGCTGGCACACTATGATGGCGGTGCGCGTCGCTCCGTGGCGGACGGGAAATGAGCTATGTTTTACTATACTAATATGGCGGAAGTGGGTTCCGCTGTTAGCGGGCGGAAAAAGGTGTTTTTCCGCTTGCCAGCACTGCGGTGGTGCCACCGCCCGACATCCTAATGGACCCCCTGGTTCTTAAATCTGTGGTTAGTAGGGCTCATTCTTTAGGCAAAAGATAGAGATTGCTTTTATTTTTATGTACACAGAAGCACATACAAATTTACATACAGAATACTATATCATAACAAGTTATTCAGTCAGCATTGTAGTAGTTGTTGCAAGATTTTGTTTCATCAAAACTTGCGTATTAAGATACATTCCAAATGTGGTTAGTCTTAACCATTCACCTTAAAAGAAGTGATTTCAAATACTTTTCAGAAGTTAAGAAGATCATATCACCTTTTTCTAATTCTGAACACTAGTCAAGGGTAAGTATGGGTTCTTATTACTAATAAAGAGATCTATAGTCTCCTATAATGGAAGTATGAATGTCCAAAATGAGTGTGAATGCATACAGGTTGACTGGTACTTATTAAAACTGCAAACTTTTCCTAGAATTGGAACTTTTACATTTCTTGGCTCAAGTATATTTAGTACATCCAGATGTACATTTTACCCTCTGAACTGGGTCAATTTTTAACTCTAGATTTTTTATCCATTTGCTCTTTTTCATTCAAAGTAGCAGATGCTTGTTAACTCCTTATGATTGGTTTTTAACGCGGTCAATGGGGTAGACGTGAAAAGTGCTGTCATGTTCTTGACATTTACTAAATGTTCTGATAAGGGTTTTCCCAGCTTGGTTTGTTCTTGTATGCTTATTTAAATGGGTACATTGCACTTCCTGCACAATGTTGATTGCATAGGAAAGTTATTATGCAAACTGCGTTTTTGTTTGTGCAGTCAACACAATCTCCAATCTGGTATTCTTTCTCATTTGTGTCCTTGCACGAAGAATTTTGATTGATACCAAATTTGCAGATAAGGCAGTCATGGCACTCATGTAAACTTGGTAGTATAAGAAGCAAACCTCCTTGTCCATTTTCCGTTTGATCTTTAAATTTTGATGTGCTCATTTGTTCTTTTTGTATTTGCGCCCCTTTCATGCTCATCAGCAGTCTTCCTTGAATAACTCCATATAAGATAGGCATATAGGTGACGAGAATCCAATCTGTTTGAAGAGATTTCATTATTAAGTAATGGCCTTCATAAAAATAAATAATGACCCACAGTGTTGAATTTGTGGATTTCCTTAGCCTTGCGTTTGTCATCCAGTAATTTGGTTCTGGTTAAACTTCTTGAGGAAATGAAAGCGGGAAAAATGATTCCTAAATCTCACTGAGATCATTAATAAAATAACAGAGAGGGATTCGAGTCACATAGGAAAGTAAGGATGGGTCAGGTAGAACTCCACAGCAACACTACTGAAAGCGAGTCAGTCTGTGGTAGGGCTAAACTAGGCCTGGCTTCTCTTTCAGAAACCGAGAGAAGACGCAAGGCAAAGGTGTTAAAAAGAGAGATGTATTGTGTAGATTGCATCAGAAAAATGGGGAGAGAAAATAATTATTCCCGGAGCTAATAATAATAATAATAATCTGTATTCGGCATATCAAATATGTCCATAAAACATACAATTTCATCAACACATCAGTATTAGGCAAAATCATAAAGGAATGTTACCAACACAATATTTTGGGAAACACATAATACAAGCTGTGCTCAGAAGCTATAGAACAGGCTTAAAAAAAAAATAATCCTCTCCCAGGTGCCCCTGGTGAGTCTTAGCTTTAAAGCAGTTCTTATTAAATTTGAAACTCAGAAAAGGGTGGCAATGTCTGGAGATAGTTTTAAAAACAGCAGAGCCACACGGGCCTGCTTAAATCTGCGTTCCCTGAGTAGCCCCTTCAGAAATCTTCTCCTTGGGTGCGAGTAATATGGACACAAGAGAACAAAGTGTAGGGTATCCTGAGGAGACTTACTGTCTCAGCCACAGGGCCCTCTTTGATCATCCTTGGCCAAATACCCTGAAGGTACTGCTAGTAGGTGATGGAGAAGGTTCAATCTGAACCCTGTGATAAAAAAAATGATCGTGGGCACTAGATATAAAAGATAGGTATGGTTCCATGCCCTGTGTTGACGTCACTAAATCATAGTCTCTAATCGAGGATTTCATCAATTTCTTTTCCTCCCTATGTGCCGAGACATTTGAAAAATCAGGGCTTAATGGATGCTTTATCCCATGAGCATGCCTTATCTGGGTGAAAAAACAGGTCTGATCTACCTAACAGAGTGAAGGCATATTTTATGTATTTCAGCCGAAGAATTTTCAGTGCATGGTCCAACGAGAGACAATCCTGTACAACTTACCAGTTGAAACCTGTCTCTACAGTGGACCAAATATTCACCCAGCATAGGAGGAGCTTCACGGCCACCATATCGGCAATACATTTTGAGCCCAACTCCTCTTGAACAATAAAAGCGGGGGTACTCGGGGGAACTTTCAGCAATCGCCTAAGATAAAGATTTTCGGCAGTTTGTAATTTGTTTGTTTTCATAAATCCCCAGACCTCACTTCCATATACTACTTTGGAACAACAACAAAAATTATAAAGTTTCATTATTGTCCCAGGTGACCATTTGCCTAATCTGTGAGCAAAGCTACTAATCGCTCCAGCTGACCTTGACAGATCAGGGCATTTTGCCTCTAGTAACTGTTTAAAACCCAATTTCTGGTCAAACAGGATGCCCAGATATGAGAATGCAGGTACTTTCCCAAGGATGTGGGAGCCTACTGTATAGGTATTTGTCTTCCTGCTCATCTTCCCCATCTCCATTATGTGGGATTTTGTGAGATTAGGTGACAGGTCCATGTCATTCAGGAACCCCACAAATCGTCAAGCAAAAGAACCGCATTGTCTGCGTAGAGAAGGACGGGAACTTGTCATGAGCCAACTTTCGGGGTGTCTGTTTTTAATGTGGTTAGTGCTCGATCCAGGCTGTTAATATATAGTGTAAATAAAAAGTGTGCTAAAATAGAGCCACCTCACCCCGCTCGTACACTCATAATGGTCTGTGATATTCCCCTCTTGCGTGTACCTTACTGCAGCAGTTGTGTTTGATTGAAGTGCCATTAGGATATTAATCAAGCCCAGATCCACGCCCAACGTTCTCATTAGATTACAGAGTTTGCAACGATTGACTCGGTCAAATGCTTTTTATTTACACTATATATTAACAGCCTGGATCGAGCACTAACCACATTAAAAACAGACACCCCGAAAGTTGGCTCATGACAAGTTCCCGTCCTTCTCTACGCAGACAATGCGGTTCTTTTGCTTGAAAAAGCAAAAGAACCGCATTGTCTGCGTAGAGAAGGACGGGAACTTGTCATGAGCCAACTTTCGGGGTGTCTGTTTTTAATGTGGTTAGTGCTCGATCCAGGCTGTTAATATATAGTGTAAATAAAAAGTGTGCTAAAATAGAGCCACCTCACCCCGCTCGTACACTCATAATGGTCTGTGATATTCCCCTCTTGCGTGTACCTTACTGCAGCAGTTGTGTTTGATTGAAGTGCCATTAGGATATTAATCAAGCCCAGATCCACGCCCAACGTTCTCATTAGATTACAGAGTTTGCAACGATTGACTCGGTCAAATGCTGCATTAAGATCCATAAAGGCTAGGTAGAGTGCCCCCGACTTAGCTATTGTGTACTTTGAAGCAACAAGATAAAGGATTAGACATTGACCCGCCGTTGATTTCCCCACCCGAAACTCATAAGGGACATCCATTATTATACTGTGAGTCTCTGCCAAATCCGCAAGTCTATTCAAAACCACATGGCCCAGTACCTTGACTGTCATGTCAATCGGGGATGAATATATGATCCCATTCCGCATTCAAAAATCCTGCATACCATCACTTCGCATTTTTTAGTACGCAAGTACCATTACTCCGCAAGCCATAATTCCTCAAATTTTTACAACGCATATGACTTTACTCTGCATGCAATTACAACGCAAATGCATGTGTGGTGAAGTCATATACTTTGTAAAAGTACTTTCTTTAAAAATATATATACAATATATATATTTTTTATTAAAATGAAACATTATTTCTTTTAAATTACAATATATTTAGATATATATTAATATTACACATATATATATATATATATATATATATATATATATATATATATATATATATATATATAGATATTCAGATATATTAAATTTTTTTAAATTAATAATTACCCTATACACCCTAAAAACTAATCCCACCCTAGTCCCTTTAAATAACCCAGCACCCTTAAACACTAACCCATCCTGACCCTAAAAATACCCCTGTACCCCAAAACCCAAACCTACCCCTGAACCCTAAAAATACCCCTGTACCCCAAAACCCAAACCTACCCCTGAACCCTAAAAATACCCCTGTACCCCAAAACCCAAACCTACCCCTGAACCCTAAAAATACCCCTGTACCCCAAAACCCAAACCTACCCCTGAACCCTAAAAATACCCCTGTACCCCAATACCCGAACCTACCCCTGAACCCTAAAAAGACCCCTGTACCCCAAAATCCAAACCTACCCCTGAACCCTAAAAATGCCCCTGTACCCCAAAACCCAAACCTACCCTTGAATCCTAAAAATACCCATGTACCCCAAAACCCAAACCTACCCCTGAACCCTAAAAATACCCCTCTACCCCAAAACCCAAACCTACCCCTGAACCCTTAAAATACCCCTGTACCCCAAAACCCAAACCTACCCCTAAACCCTAAACCTTAAAAATACCCCTGTACCCCAAAAACCAAACCTACCCCTGAACCCTAAAAATACCCCTGTACCCCAAACCAAACCTAGCTCTAAACCCTAAAAATACCCCTGTGCCCCAAAACCCAAACCTAGCTCAAAACCCTAAAAATACCCCTATACCCCAATACCCATACCTATCCCTTAACCCTTAAATACCCCATGCACCCCATAACCTAAACCCACCCTTAAAATACCCCTGAACCCCAAAAACATATACTCCAACACCCCCAAACTAAAACCATATACTTACCTTACACTTAAATATAAAAAAACATATGCTTTTACCAGTCATGCTTTTACAACAAATTTCGTTGTAAAAGCATGTGTGGTAAAAGCATATAATATATAATGGCATGCGTTGTAAAATTATGCGGAGTAACGGCACCTGCGTTATCATGGTATGAGGAGTAAAGGTATGCGGAGTAAAAAATGCGGAGTGACGGTGTTTTACCATCAGGGATATTGGGCAGTAGCAAAGCGGGCTATCCCTGTCCCCTTTTTTAAATATCCAGACGATAGTTGCGGTGGACCAAGATGGGGGCATACCTGATCCAACTGCAGCATTGAGGACCCTCACCAAAATGGATGCCCATAAATCTGGATTACTCCGAAAGAGGTCGGGCGGGATCCTGTCTGGGCCTGGGTCTTTATTCTGTGTAAGACAATCTATTCCTAGCCTGACCTCCTCTATGGAGAAAACAGTTACATCTGTAAATGCGATAATGAACAATATCTGCAGATCGTTCTACCTTACGGGCTGATTATATAGGCCCTCAAAATGAGCCTGCCACTGCTCCGGCAAGATATTATGGGACAGGTTCGGGCAGTAAGAATCTTTAAAGCATGGGCTATTAATGACTTTCCCAAAAAAATGGAGTCTTCTAGCTTGGCAGCCTCCTCTAGATCTTCCCAGGCCTTCATCTGTAATTGGCGTTTACGTGTCCTGAGTGCTTGCTTATACGTTTTACGGCATGCCGCAATCTGCCCCCTATCTCTAGGTAATTGTTTCAGGGTCTTCTTCAGGCTCGGCGGGCCTGCGAACATTGCTCATTGAACCATCTTGGATCCTCCCTACAGCCAGAGGATACAGGTACCTTAAGTAGGCTATCCTCTAGTTGTGCAATGACTGTAAATGTCTCAACTACTTCACAATCCAGGACTTCTAATCTAGGCATTTACCTGCTGACCTCTACTAAAAAGGATTTTATTAAATGCAACAGTGTCCACCTACGCCCAACGTAGCCGCCTACCTTGATCAGTAGCTGACAATATTCCCCACCTTAATCTACACGCCACTTGGTGGCTTTGAGGGTCAACGAGTGATAGAATTAGGGGGTTATGGTCACTGTGTATGCTACTACTGATCTCAAAAACAGTGATAAACCTCCTCACTAAATGTGAGACAAAGATAAAGTCAATAAATGAAGCACAGCCTCTACCCTTATAAGTAGGAGGCACATTTATATCTGGGCGTGAGACTATCATGTCCAAGGTGTGAGTTAAACCATAAATGCTTAAAAGAATACTCAATTCCCGTCCAGACCGTGTACGTTCCATGTGTGGTCTTCCAATGTGCAAGTCGACTAATCACCCTCGATCATCCTTAAATTGTGACACAAGTGGCAATTAAAATCTCCAGCTAGTATTAACTGTGCATGGGCTTGGTTCTCAGATTGCAGCTTTCCCAACCGACTGCTCAATTCATCCAAGGAATGTGATCCCTGTGTGTTTAACTGTGCGTTATAAAAATTGATAATTGCTAGATGATATGTGTTACTAGCCGGAATTTGGTCCTGTAAAAAAAGTCTCCTGGCATAGGCTTCCACCTGCACTGGATCCTTAAGTCTATGAACATAGTTAAACCCCCCTTGCTCTACCAACATTAGACCACTTTGCCGGGCAAAAAAAATGTTGTACCCTTCTAGGAAAACTCTATTTACTGGCTCCCAAATTTCGTGTAAGCAGATTATGTGGATGTTTCTGATGTAAAGGAGCCACTGCTCATCCCGTACTTTGCCTGCAAGGCCAACTATATTCCCTGAAACAAGTTTTAACTCACCCATGATTTGCCCCACATTGTCACTTTGCATACCCCTCACGCTTGAGTCCCTGAGCTCATGGACAATTTCATGGGTTAAGCTGGAGCTATTGACTGACCCACTATTCCCATCTGTCACCTTTCGCACTCTACTACATGACATATTAGTATCCCTTGCTGGGGTCAGATGATTTCTAACTGTTGGATGTATGTGCTCACTCTCCCTGAGTATAGTGTTCACCAGGGCAGGTAATAGGGTGCGAGAGGGCCCATTAATTTATGGCCCCCCTACCTGCTCGTTCAATCATCTGTGTGGAGTCTATAATAGTAGCCATTTTTTCTCCCCTTGACCCAGTACTCATTCCCGAATCAGGAACCTGCTCCTGCGTACCAGGAGGCCTGTCGACCGTTAGGCCCACCTCATGTCAGTCTACCTCCTCCAGTATTCGGTATCTGTAAGTAACTAGAATATTATGTAATAAAGAGGTAGGGGGCACTTTCCTACCACCCTCCATTGTGGATCTTAGGTGCCAACTTGGGAAAGTGGGGGGAATATAGCCTCTTATGGGCATTTGATACTGGGGGTAGAAAAACTCTGAAGGGTAGAGTCTAATTCCTGTCGATGTGTCCTGGTGATTCATGGTATGGTTGTGAAGGTGTGTCACAGCATTAGGATTTTTTAATTATTAATTCAGTCCCCTAGAATTGTTTTTTGCCGATTACCCACCCAACTGACTCTGCGTACCGTCAAATTTCCCCTACTCTACCATAGTCAAACTGTCTATGCTTTATAACCAAAAGAGGCACTT
This sequence comes from Lissotriton vulgaris, assembly GCF_964263255.1. Classification (NCBI taxonomy): domain Eukaryota; kingdom Metazoa; phylum Chordata; class Amphibia; order Caudata; family Salamandridae; genus Lissotriton; species Lissotriton vulgaris. Next base: position 1,456,161,173 of record NC_141695.1, on the reverse strand, counting down.
ATTTCTAAGATCGAAATGAGTTTCCCTTTTGTTGGAAAGAATTTCAGTAATTCCCACAATTACAACTACATACAGGGTACAGGCAAAGGGTAGGTTTATACACGCCAAATGTCCTGATTCAGACCTGGCATCTATGCATTCTCTCGGTGCCTGACACTCGAGTTCCCACTAGACCCATGTGATGGGGGATTAATTTTAACTGTGTCCCTGGGGTGGGGTAAAGTTGTAAATGTAAATGTAAATGTAAATGTATTTGAGCTTATATAGCGCACAGCTACCCACAGTGGGTTTCCCGGCGCTTGCTTAGGGAACCCGTCCTGGTATTCCCCTGTGAGATAACCCCGGCAGGGTATCCACAAGGTGAAAGCCAGGCATCCCGCCGCGAGGGGCCGTTGTGGAGATTAAGCAAGCTATTGCCCAGAGTCGCAGAGTGTGAACCCGTGAGTCGAGAAGGCACCGGAGCGAGAATTATCGAGTCCGTGGAATTTTTAGCCCTAGACCCGCCGAGGCGGGGAATTGAACCCTGGTCCAGGGCCAATCTCAGCTTCCGGGTCTGCCACCTCTAACCCCTGAGCCACACTTCTCCACAAAGTTGTCTGTAGCCCAGTAGCCAGGTTTGAGCACGTACTGGGCTGTGGGTTATTGGCACTCAAGTCCCTAATCTCTTGGGTTGTGGTGGAGCCTGCAGAAGCCTCTCCACCCAACCAGTCCGGAGGTGTTGAGTCAGGAGTCCCCTCTTGGCCACCCCTGTTTGTTCCTCTTTCCATTGGGTGGGCAGGATCAAAATTCAAATTTGGTGATCTGATCTCCCCCAATGCAATTAATTTATCCAAATGATTAAATCTACTTTCCGACTGGGTTGATGAGAACAATATTTTGTCACTCGAACAAACGGGATTTCGTAGGGAGCATGGCACTCTAGATAATTTAACCACCCTTCACGTGATATCGGACAAGTATACGCAAGTGAGAGGGGGGTTTGTCTATGCAGCCTTCATTGATTTCTCCACAGCGTTCGATAAAGTGGATTGTAGAACGCTGTGGATAAAATTATCATCCCTTGGAGTACCCCCGTACTTGCTAGATCTTGTTTGTACATTACATACGGAAACCTGGTGTAGGGTGCTGCAGGGGGGTGAAAGGGGTCTCTCCGATCGCATTCCCTCTCTTAACGGCCTAAAACAGGGCTGTCTTTTGGCGCCTCTTTTGTTCTCCCTATATACGCAGGATTTACCTGCAGCTGTGTCTGTCTGCGAGGGTATCGCTCCAGTGATAGGGGGGGCCTCTATCTCCTGTCTGATGTACGCCGACGATATTCTTATTTTAGATTTAACACCTAAAGGTCTGGCAAATAGGTTGCAAGCACTCCATGCCTTTGCAGTTTCCCACTCTATGAAGATTAACATATCTAAAAGTAAAATCATGTGCATAGGGGGGAAAAAGAAGTGCCGCTCAGAAAATTTTGGGTGGAATATTACGGCCAAAAGCTGGAGGTAGTCAAATCTTATACCTTTTTGGGAAAAATCATCGCGGCTAATTTGAGCGAGAGGCCCCATATTGAACATTGCTCTCACAAAGCCCTCGCTCATGGTAAAGGCTTAAATTCACTATACTCAGCGACCGGTAAAAGACATTTTGCCTGTATGCTTGAGGTATATAGGGCTAAGATCCCCGCTACCCTTCTTTATGGTATTGAACTTGTAGAGCTAAAACTCTGGGATTTCTGCCATAAAATTGAAGGGACACTTTTAGGATCCTTGTCCTCCCTAAATACTAATTGCTCTTTGGCTGCTTGCAGACTTGAGTTTGGGCTAAGGAGCAGTTGGGTACAGGGATTATGTGCCTTGGTACGATGGGTGGCCTCTCTTGCCAGAGCAGAATCGGGGACGATGAGAGCCCTACTTAAAAGTGAATTATTAGGCAACTTTAAAGAGTTTTCACAACTTGTAAAGAATTTTAGAAGAGCTGTGACTCTTCTGAAGTTAGATGAAAGTGTTTTGTTCCTGCATTCTCAATCTCAACTAAAAACCCTGTTAAAACAGGCATCGTGGGAACTATGCTTTCTAACAGATAAAAATGTAATACAAGGTAAAGGGGGATGTGATCTTCTCCTTAACTCATATGTTGCCAAGAAAGCCCAACCCTATGTTTTATGGAATATACCCCATGGCATTAGAAGACTATGGTTCCTTCTTCGCTATGATCTATTACCTTTAAATGTACTCTTATCCAAATGGTATGGATCATCTAAAATGTGTAATTTCTGTAATTTGAGTACACAGGATTGCATGCATGTTCTGCTGATTTGCCCTGCACTCCGCACTTTGCGCCTTAAATGGCTAAAACCAATTTGCCTCCGTTTGGGTATATCTAATGTAAATATCTTTGTACAATCCTTATATTGGCCTCCAAATGAAATGTTCTGCTTCTACATTTTTAATTTTTTTAAAGGATTCTTAGCTATTTATTAATACGTTACTTGATTGATTTGTGCCAGCTTTTTGTTGTACATCTGTCATGGACGATTCATGGATTTGAATAACATATGTATATGGAACATTATGATATTATTTGTATTTGTTTTTGAATTTGTTGTATGTACTTTTATGTGGCCCTCGCAGAGAGCCAAAACATAATAAACTTTGAAACTTGAAACTATCCAAATGATTAAATAAAGGGGCTATTTCTTCTTTAATCATGACTCTTAATTGATTCTTTAATTCTGTCATTATATTTAGTGCCCAAGGGGGATGATTCAGGCCTGTACTAAGGGGTAAAGGACTGTTTTGACCTAGTTTCTGTTCCTCACCCTCCTGGATGCTAACTATAACCTCCCCACACACTTTCTTTCTTTTGGGACCTACCTCAGATGTCTATTTACGTTTCCCCTGCTTTGGAATTCTAGTTTTAGTTCTGCCTCTGTTGGTCATTTTTTTAATTGGAACATTGTGGTGGTGGCGTAGAGGGTAATTTCTTGGGGGGGGGATTGTGAAGGTATTAACAGAGTAGGATGGTCAGCTGTGAGTGACAACCGCCTTTCTGTACACTCGATTTCTGTGGTGACCGCCCCTATAGCTTTCTGCAGCATTTTATCAATCGAGGTGGGAGAAGGTATAGGAGCTCTGATGGTTTTAGATTTAGGGGGACATGTACGTTTCCCCTTTATATGTCCAAATGCACCTCCGCCTCCCGACCAATACGTTGACCGACCCCATATATAAGTATATAATGAACACTTTGAACTGGTGGTAAAACGGAAGAAAAATACCACCATTCACACCACTAAACTATTTTTAAACAACCATCACATATTACAGTACCCAAGCTTCTGCCAGGATATCCAGTTTATGGAGCAGTTCCAGTGTTATAAGGACCCAGGCTAGTGTCGACACTTGGTAATGTGATCTCACAGTCACGGCCAGAAGATTAAACAGCTGACAGAACTCTGACAAGTGAGAATCTGGGTGTAATTGAAACACCTGGGTAGTGCAATATTCCACAGGATTGTCAAGAAGGCTTACCGCTTTTTGCAATCATTGCAAGAATAGACGGAAGGGATGTTGCCCAGCCCTGCCTCCTCCTGTTGCTGACAGGCGCAGGACGGGCCCGCCCTTAGCCCGGGCTTCGCCCGCACCACAGGATGTCAGCGGCGCTTAAGTGGGCTCAGGTAACACCTCCCACTCAGCTACGATGGATTGAGGCCAGCCGTTGCACTCTGGGACTTGGAGTCCCACCAGAGTGGATGAGGGTGTCGTTGTCAGCGCAAAATGCGGGAGAAGTGCGCCCCAATTGCTGGTCAAAATGCTATGAAAAGAGTGAGAATGCTGGCAGATTGTTAGCCTGAAATTAACAAAAAATGTTCGGGGAATGTTTGAAAATAGTCCAACCATTGGCAATCATCTGAGTAGCATTTCAAACCATCCTTTATTATTCACTGTGCCACTCTAGACAGGACAGATGAACACCTTATAGAAATCAGGTACTGACACTGCTTCTCATTGGAACAGTCCATCCCAAACTGCCGGGTGAGATCCTCTGCTCTCCTCCAGAAGGGAGCACATGACTAAAACTGTTATAGCCTAATTAGTAGCCTGCTCAGTCAAAGCCAAAGCAAAAAATAATAGGACATTGACAATTTAAGATGCATAATCAAGGCAAATACCAAACAATCCTTGTAAAAATCAATAGATGTTTGGAAACTTGTAAATACTTATATCTTCCCAATACAATTTTAAACAATCGACTTGATCAACATCAGACTTAGATTCTGTTACTCTGATTAATAGAGTCCAGTCTAAAGAAATAATCAATACTATTACTGAGAAAGAGATAGTTGATATTGTGCAAAGCTTAGGAAACTGTAAAACAACTGAGCATGATGGTATAACTTCTAATTTTTTTAATAACTAATTAAAAACTCGACAAGTTTTATTGTTCAGATTTACTTTGCATAAAGGAGAGGTTTCAGCCTCGTTCTTGTGGTGTATTAGCATTAGTAAGCTTTTTTGAAAATAGGAAAAATGCAGAAGTTCCAGGCTCTTATATTCCGATTCTATTACAGACAATAAGTTATTCATACACATATTTGCAAACAAGCTGTTATCTAACCAGAAACGTCATTTATAGAGGTAAAAAAAAAATGATTCCATGAAGAATATAGACAGCCAAAATGATTTTTTATAGAAGCTATACATCCTTTTTTTTCAAATTCCCAAGATCATTCAGCACCTGTAATAGTGTTAAAAGGTGAGAACGTCTTGAGGCTTGTGAGCTGGGAATTCTTGTTTTCTATTTCTTAAACATTTGATAGTCCTTGCAGGCTCACAGGAGGCCTGGCTGAATCCAAAGAATGCATCTGGTAGAATTATTACAATTTCTGAAAAAGTGGATGAACCTAAAGTCACCAGAGGTACCTGCCAGGGCTGCTTTCTTTCTCTAATCTTGTTTGCATAATTTATTGAAACAATATTTGCCTCTATTAGTTCTGTATATAAAATAAAGGCTCGCCTTACCTTCACGACAAAACTGAAACTCTATGCCTTTTATTTAATTGTATTCTTAAAAACATAAAAAGTAATACAGAAGATTTGACAAAAATCAGAAAAATCACTGAGTTTTGGGCTATAAAATAAATCACTGAAAACAGTAGTCTTTATTACCCTCCCCTTCATTCTGCCTTCCTTTTTAAGGCACATTATTGGAAAGATAAATCCCAGAGGTATTTAAGAATGTATGTTTCAGAATGCCTCGAAGACTGTTTTAAGTTAAATTATCTTCCAATAATAAAACATTTAAGGACTTTCTGCACCAGATGCCATTCTTTCCTGCTTCTCTAATTTTTACATTTATATCAATCAATGTGGCAGTACTACCATTCTTCAACTTTTTTATTTTAAATATTCTTTGTAAACTGCAAAATAGTTTTTTTTCCGGAAAAGTGAGGCTATTCTCCATACTCTTGTTTGGACTCTCAAAAATTGGGATGAAATTTGTAAAACTGCCGATTGAGAAAGAAATAAAAGGCTTTGTTATGCCCATTTGTAAACTATACTATGGTACTATCATATATAGACTCAATTTGGATTGTCAAAACGGTAATTACAACAACTATAGATAAAAAAAGGGTGTGCGAGAGGGGGCAGAACAAGATGGCGACCTAAACTATGAACTTCCTAGGTCCGATCTACAATCCACCAACATAATCCACCTCATCTATGCATCGGCTCCTGCAAACGGCTGCAACATGTGCTGAAGATGATGTGCAGTCAAATAAGCTGAGGCAGGCAGTAGTTGGAGTCATGAGAGGATAGCGGAGCTGGAAGAAATGAGCAGCCAGGCAAGGCAGGCGATACCACCTGGAACGGGGTGGTCCTGGACAGAGCTCGATCAAGGACAGGGGTCAGGGAAGCACCTCGCTGAGAAACAGCGATGACCAGTGAGTTAGTAGCTTCCCATCCCCCGGCCAACCCCAGCTCTCTCTGTCCACACAGCAGCTTGTCGACTGGGACCTCTAACGCCCACGAGGGCTGGAATATTTATGGGTGAGCCAAGCAGAGGCACTGGCGTAACGAAAATTGAGGGGGCCTCCCTGCAAGGTATGTAGAGGGGCCCCCTCAGGTCTCAATTGGGAGCTCTCCGGACAGAGTGCAGTGCCGAGGGGGCCCCTGAAGCTTCCGGCCCCCCGAACCGCGTGGGCTGCGTGGGCCTGTGTTACGCCCCTGAGCAGAGGAACAAAAACAGGGCCCTGTGTGTCTGCAGGGTCGATGATGATATCCTAATGATCAGCGCCCCAGAGGAAAGTCTAAACATGATGCTAGACCTAGACTAACAGTGAGATCCCGTGGGACTGGTGGTGCCCCAGGTGGCGCCCACTGTTTTCTGGCTTATGTTTTGGTAGATACGTGGGCCTCGCTTAGCCTTTTGGCCTCCTCATTCGCTTTGCTTGCACAGCAAATCTGGGTTCAGCCTGAACTTGCAGGACATGCGGCTGGGTGGAACACATTCTGGCAGGGGGGCATGCATGCTATTACAATGGCATATGCACGTTGATAGTACTTTCTGATGATCACCAGAATATACCAGTCAGTATGGGATAGTCTGACAGGTGACAATCAAGACTTACTTTTGACAGGAACAAGCGCACTAATAAAGACCATGTGCTGGCTGCGGCCTCCTCAGATGAAATCGATGGCTCTAGAACCCTGGCTGCCACAGAAAATGTTCATGTCAAGACCCTGCTGTTGGAAATGCAAGGCAGTCTGGATTCCCTCAACACTAAAATGGACCCCCTAACTCGGCGTCTAGACATCTTGAAAGAGTGTCTAGACAGTCACCATACCTGATAGGATTTGTCTGAAATGAGGATCTCCAACATACAGGATGGTGCCGCTCAACAGAGGAAACTCAATAGCGAGCTAAACACAAAGCTAGAGCAAGGGAAAACCAAAACAAGGACTTGGAAGCACGTCGCAGAGGAGCAAGCTGCTGTCAGGCCTTGCGTCGTTACTCCTCAGGATGGGTTTGATGCTGATAGGGGGCCCACCTCTAGATCATCCCAAGTCTGGCTCTTTGGACCACAGACTGTTAAGGAGATCAAGCGGGGGAAAAAGATAGGTAGTCCGGAGGGGAACCGCTGGGCAACTGGAGCAGGAACCTGTAACATATAAAACAGGGAATCAATGGAAGAACGGCGCTAACTCTATCTATTCTCTGCGATCAGTGGTATGTCCGCCACCCACCTGAAGAGTACTGTAAGTGATGAGAAAATGAAGAGTGACAGGTAAGGCGTCTGCTCAATTCTCAGAGTGTCCTGTGCAAAAGAGATAAAGAAGACCATAAATGTGCCCCCTTTGTCCCACCACTAGATAAAGGGTTTCAATCTTCCCCTTGAGTTAAAGAAAACCATTCACCACCTACCCTCTGTGAACAGGAAGATGACCTAAAGCAATAATGAGGATGCCCTTCGCTTGTCACAATGTACATAAATGAAAGAACTTTCCCCTCCGATGTTTGGTTACTGATTAGTACCGACAGGTACTTCAAATACCCTAAGAGTATCTCAACCACAGCAAACGGGAGTCAATTAGGGTACTTCCATACGTGAATACAGCAACTGAAATAATGCCCAGTTAAAGAAAGCAAAAGCACTCCTCTGCAGATACGTCTCTGCGAGGAACAGAAAGACCTCCTGTTTCCACTGTTGCCCACTGGAAAACAAAAGCGTCAAAATCCTGAACCCTTCAGACTCAGCCGAGTCGGAAGATAACCGGGTTAATCTCAACAGCAGTTCAAACACTAAACAAATGCTCCCCTAAGCACGGGGAAAAACCTGTAGTTGGCACACTGAAGACGAAGTGGGCGCTTCCTAAGCCCCTCCAATGTATCCACCCAGGTTACGACGGATCCGGAGTTCCCAGAACACGAACAATCAGCCAACGATGCGGGCGCTTCCTAAGCCCCACCTGTTAATCCAAAAGCTCCGCACTTCTGTCCGACGCGAGCTTAGCCACAGCCCGCCCGGAACGAACGCCAAAGCACAGAACGGGTCGCACAACCACCAAGCCTAAACAGGAAGGAATAATCGGCAAAGTCCCTTCCGCTACCGCCAGGATATCCCGTTTCCCAGGCGCGCATCGTCATCTGACGCGCCGCGTTAGGAAACATGGGTAATGTAGTTTTGTGCATGAGCGAGTTACTTTCACAATTGCAGGCAGTGATTTACCGGAGGCCGGGAAACCTGACAGCTGCGAATCTTAGGTGTGTCTAAATCCACCAACATGGCAAAGGCTGAGGAATACATTGAGCACCTACTGATCACCATTTCTGGATGTGAGCACCTCTCCCAGGTGTTCATGGTCAAGAGAGTGCACTGCTCCCTTGCGTCAGGATCGGTGCCCAGAGCCCCGCCATCGCTGCTAATTGTAAGCTTCTCAATTATTGGGGCAGAGATACTATCCTCCATCTGGCCCAAGACCGTTGAATGATCCACACAATGTTTCTACTCTGTCCTTCTATCCAGACTTTCCAAAGCAGTTTAGGAGGCTAGGAGCAATGTCCATTCCAGTAAAGAAAAATCTCTGAAAATACGGATTGCCATATGCTGTTCTGTACATGGCCCAATTGTGCATCACGTACAAGGACAAGCCTTGTGTGTTCAACAGCCTGTAGGAGGTATCTACATTTTTTAAGCCACTCCCTCACATGCCAGTGCCTCTGATTCGCCATTGCCTACCATCCTCAGACACTCACCCAATGGACGATGTGGAATAACAGCTGCCAGGTATCACTCCTGGAAGCAATATGGCCTGGGGACAGATCTTGTGCCTGGACGGAGTGAACCCATGAGTTGGCAGACTTGACCGGATAGTTTCCTTATTTCCTGTATTGGTGAGCAGGGTCCTAGATGAGACAGGGCCAAACATCTACCACGAATGTACACTGCCGACTTTGCCTAACAACCAGACTGCTCACTCTGTGCACTGCACCCGTACAACTTCAAATAGTTTACACCACTGGCCTACCCCATCATCGATGAGTTGCCATGAGGAACCTGAAAATGTGCATTTTTCTGTTATCACCTTTGTGTTATGTTACAGCTTCATATAGGGAATTCCATCAAAATGTTTGGGTTTGATGTGGGTGTGGGTTGGGATGGGAATTTTTGCATAGTGCATTGCACAGTGAGCATGACTGATTCACCACCATTGTTCAAACCTTTGCTCTATCATCACTCATCTGAAAGGGGCTTGGCAGTTTTTCAAATCACTGTAAACAATGCCTGATCCCACTTATACTTTTACATTTCTAATATGGAAGGTGCAGGGTGTGATGACCCCTGGAAGATCCATCTTATACTTTCCTATCTCATTCATTACGAAGTGGATGTAGCCTTTATTCAAGAGACCCATCTGGAGAGACTACCTCCCACAGATTCTTCTCTACATATTCTACTTATGCCAGAGTAGTTACTATTTTAGTCTGGACAGGGATGCCATTGCAACCTCTTGGTATGATGGCAGATGAACAGGGATGATACCCTATAGTTGTGTAACAATGGTTAATGTATATGGCTCCAATATTGACAATCCTGATTTTTACGGTACCCTTGGGCTACAGCTTCTAGTAGAAGATCATTACACACTGCTGTTTGGTGGGAACTTCAACCTCTCCAAGGAAACTGAGGTTGATACTAATACGATGGGAGCGAGACACTACACATGTGCCTGGACAGAGCTGAGGGGTGTGATGACCCAGTGGGGACTGATAGACATGTTCCATGCCCGCTCCATCGAAGTACAAGCCTATATCTTCCATCCGCAGTACATGATTCTCATTCGAGACTAGACTTCTAGCTAGGCACTCGTGAAGTGGTGGGCTGGTTGGCCAAGATCGTACATCTGCCACAGACATTATTAGAACATGCACCAGTGACTATCACAATACATGTTCCTGATCTGGCCTAGGGTATTAGACTCTTGTGCTGACACCCAAAGGAAATATTAGATTAGGTGTTTAAGACTGAAATTGGGCACACTATACCCTCCTGCTCTGAGACCAATATCAACACTGTAGACACAATTGGAATGCTTTGGAAACATTCAGGGTGAAATGTATTTTCAATGTACGTGGTATTTTGAAGCCAATACTGAGTTGTCTCAAATAGAGACTGACATTACCCAACTTGAAATCAGACAAGAGGATTGGACGGGCCACCAAATGTTGGTCCAGTTGTACACAAAGAAGATTATATCCCGGGACTCTGCAGAGCATGAGGTTAAATTCTTAGGTAAATATGTGGTGGCTCAGCAAAATGGGCAAGGAGACCGGCTGAAATGCTGTGCCCCCCGGTCTGCAGAAGGCATAGCAGAGATCTATCCTCATGATGGGACTATACATCATAGGCAAACAGATATTGTGCATGAATTTGTCACATACTACACTGAGCTCTACGCTGTCAGAAAATTATCCACAACACCACAGATACATGAACACTTGGAATGGGCACAGTTAGCCTGCCTAGATCAATATAAAAGGGAGCCCCTCTGCTCTCCCATCATGGTCCAGAAAATGAAACATTGTATCAAAGACGTATGAAATGAATCAGCACCTGGAGGGGACAAAATACCTGTTGAGTTCTATAAAACCTCCACTGAGCAGATTGCTCCCATTCTGCTTGAACTCTACAATGAATGAGTGAGGAATGCTCCCACCACACCCAACGAGAGGCTGTGGCTATCATACTCCTTAAACCTGATAAACCTGCTAATATTTGGGTCTCATACCGGCCTCTCTCATTAATACATGTTGATACAAACATTTAAGCTAAACTTATTGCGAAATGGCTCCTTCCCATGCTCATCTTCATTATACGGCCTGAGCAGGTGGAATTTGTGCCACATAGGTCCACCTCTGACAATTTGTGAGCCATTTACAATGGCATACCAAGTTAACTCAACGTTGGCAGTGGCAGCTGTATTTATTGACACAGCCAAAGCCTTTGATTCTATAGAATGGTCCAATCTCTGACGGTGCTGGAGAGTATGGGTATGGATAAGCAAATGGTGCAGTGGGTTATGCTTCTTTACACAGAGCCTCAGGTTAGGATCAGGGTTAACAGTCTTCTATCCTCCCCTATTGCAATCACGAGAGGAACAAGACAGGGATGCCCCATCGCCGATCTTGTTAGCAATGGAGGTGGAACCACTGATGTATATCATCAGACAATATCACTCCTACCGAGGGGTACAATTATGTACACACAGGTTATTTATATCCCTAAATGCAGATGACATCTTGTTGGTATTGAAACATCCCAACAAAAACTTGACTCCAGTGGTGGTGCAGATTGTTGCCTTTGGAATTCAGTCAGGGTTGCTGATTAACTAGGATAAGTCTATTATTAGGCCACTGATGGAGAAGACTGAATGCCCAAATTTAGATTACCTGTTACAATGGCAAATGGAGCCTACATGCTACCTGGGTATCAGATTTTACCTTGACAGAGAGACACCATTCCAAGATAACCATGGAAAATGTATCTTTAAATTGAAACAGCAGGTGGACGGATGAATCAAACCACCCGTATCACTGGCGGGCAGGGTAGCAATAATGAAAATAGTAATCCTCCCAAGATTACTGCATCACTTCCAGAACCTTCTGATACCACATACAAGGACATTCTTCTAATGACCCTAATGACCGGCCTGGACTGGGCTGGTGGCAAGCCTAGAATTGCATGGACAACACTAATATGGCCATATGAAGAGGGTTGTTTTTCTGCCCCTGACTTTAAGCGTTGAGCGAAAACCCAATTCGCAAATTTTTAATTCCTTGACACTCGTCAATCGCCTCACAGAAACATAGAGGCATGTTTGCTTGCCCCTCTTCCTCGGAAGTCAGTGGTCCTGTTGTTGCCCCCAGACCCTGGGCTGAAATTCATATGGTGCACCTCAAGGCCTGGATCTGGTTTTGACTCACCATAAGTACTGCTATATCAACATGCACTCCCCTCACACTCATCTCACTGATCACTCTAGGCTGCTGATGGTGTCTGAACTCAGCATAATCTGGAATTTGCACGGTAGGAGTCTAGAGAAGGAGGGCGATCTGTTGCCCAGCTGTAATTTCTTCACATTTGAGGAGTTCTTAGTGGGCTCTCCACCCTGTTCCGTGTATATTTTATTAGATAATCGACTTTATAGTTCAGCATCACCATCAAATTTATTTCGCATCTCACGGATGCATACAAGAACATCAGTAAAAAAACATTTAATTACAGATGATAACATAGAATTAAAACTGTGCAAATTACAGTTGAAAATCGAATAGCAGCAATCATAAATTATAACAAGTGCAATCAGTTAAAATGGTAAATCTTAGGTTACAATAGATAGACTGTTAAAAACCTTACAAGTTCTCACAGCAGCCAGTAAAAAGGAGGCAAGTGCATAACAGACCAGTGGGATTTCTAATTGATAACATGAAGAAAGTGCTAGAACTGGATTTCTCCAAGAAAATTCCTTTAAAAGTGGAATAATAAAAATCGTTCTCTCTACTTTATAGAAAGGGCAAAAGAGCAGTATATGTGAGGCTGATTGTGTCACCTTATTGTTACATGGACAAGGCGGTAAGAGACTTGTAGAAAATAAATTATGTGGATGACTCATCATCAGTGGAATAAAATTAAGTCGAAATCTGGTGAGGGTAAAATGATGCTGGTTTGTCTCGACAAACCCTAATTTTAGATTAGAATGGTTTGGCATCTGTAGTATGCTCTCATAAAACTTTTCAGACTGTTTTTATCTTTAGCTATCCCACCTATCATACAAAAGCTAAAGGATTTTATGTATGTGAGCCATATTCATATTATCTTTCAAAATGTTCTGGTTCAGATCCCTTTTCCACACTGATAACCAAAGAGAGAGTGGGGCTAATTTAATAGTGTCAGTGATAAATGGCATACCGACTTCGGTATGAGCCACAAGGTTATTACATGATTGTGGGACTGGCAGCAGTCTTTTAATAAATGTGTCTTCTAAGACTTGAAGTGTTGTCACGTTAATTAGGCCCCAGATTGCTGCCCCATATGTCGCCAATGATAATGTTTAGCCAAATAAATGTTAAACATTTTCAAAATTGGCTTTTAGAAAATCTAAAAATTTGTAGTCATACTTTGGAGCATTACATTTGCATGATTTTGCAGCATCTCTTTCCAGTTTTGTTTAGCATCAAAAACAATACCTTAATATTTAAAATGTTGTACTTGCTCAATTTTGCCCCCCCCCCCCCCAGATGGTATCTCATCATCTTCTTTTTAGCACCTCCTATTGCCAAAGTATAGGTTTTTGCTTTATTTACATGTAAATCCAGATTGCACATACATGCTGCATAATGTGCAATGAGATTTTGAAGTGCTACAGGGGTCCTTGCCAGTAAAACGGCATCATCCGCATATAGAAGGATGGGGGAAGGGGAGGATGAGACCAATGGAGCATCTTTTGCGATATTGATCAGGGTGTTTTTAAGTTTGTTTGTATATATGGCAGGCAAAAAGGGAACCAAAGCGCATCCTTGTCTGACTCACCTTTCAATTTTGAATAAACTAGTGCATTCGCTTGAACTCCCATATCGAACCAAAGCGTTGGTGTCCTTAAAGTGCTCTCCTATAAAATGTATAATGGCATCATCTACTCCCATGTCCTGTGAAATTAACCAGAGTTTTTTATGTACCACACAATCAAAGTCCTTTGAAAGGTTCATAAAGGCCATACGTAGTTGGGTTTCTTTTACCATGGTATTCTTTGATAAAATCATTGTTAAATTAAGACACTGGTCCACAGTGCCCAGCCCCTGTCTAAACCCATACTACACTTCCGAGAGGATTTTCTTATCCTCTGCCCAAACTGCCAGTTTGTTCAACAGAAGCCTGCCCATGTGTTTAGGAGTACTATCGAGCAAAAAAAATAGGCCAATAATTGGCAGGCAATGAAGCATTTCCTTTTTTTAAATAACAGTATTATGACAGAATTTTTCCAGAAGGGGTGGAGTCAATTTTTTGATTTAGTATTAAAACCCACGGTTAAAAGGGGGGACCATAATGTGATATCTTTGAGAAAAATGTCCATAGGAACCCCGTCTCCAGCAGGCGCTTTCCTAGATGGTGATTGCAACAGAATTGAATTGGATTTATATAGCACAACTATGCCTATGGGCGTCAAGGCGCTAAGGATCGAAATGCTGTATGGAGAGAGGGGAAGTGCGCCGGCTATAGATAGGCCTCCCTGAAAAGCCAGGTCTTCAAGGTCTTTCGGAAGAGAGAGTGGGAGGGTTGGTCCTTAATCTCAGGCGGAAGGGAGTTCCAGATCCTAGGGGCGAGAGAGAAAAAGGCCCTCCCACCCAAGGCTTTTACTGGCTGAGCGGAGTGCCCTGCCAGGGGCGTAGAAGGACACAAGGGATCTAGGGCTATATGTAGGTAAATCTAATTTACCGATTCATGAATACCGAATTTTACCGATTCGGAATTTATGAATCGGTAAATTAGAAGGAGGCAGAAGTAGGTAATTTTTAAAACACAATTACCGAATCTGTAATATTCGGTATTTACCGATTCGGTTTAAGAATCACTAAAGCAAGGTGGGGTGGGAGGGCCTTTTTCTCTCTCGCCTAGGGCCGGACTGGGAACCAGAACCGGCCCTGGCAAAGTGCTCGGCCGGCCCCCCTCCGGGAGGAGAGGGGAGGGGGGAGAGGTGGGACCGCGCTCTGTGACAGGGCCGGTTTTCGGCCGTTTTTGTTACAGGGCCGTTTTTGCAGCATAACGGCCCTGTAACAAAAACGGCCCCAGGGTCCCAAAACCGGCCCCCAACCATGCGGCCCACCGGGGAATTGCCCGGTGCCCTCAACGGCCAGTCCGGGCCTGCTCTCGCCCCTAGGATCTGGAACTCCCTTCCGCCTGAGATTAAGGACCATTATAAGAAATGGGGTAACCCAAAACGGTTGTTGGACCTGGGTAATCAGTATTATCAAAAACAATGGCCCAACCCGTGATTGTTTACTGGCTCAATAAATCATATGCTCACAGTTGATCACTTCTAAGGTTAAATGAGGAATAAGGTTATTTACCTCTAGTATGATTAAATCATAGGATATTCATTCCATTGAAAAAGCAACCACCTATCACGACTCATTTATTTACAAAAAGGAGTTTTAATAGAGTACTCCAAACACAGCGGAACATTTATTTATATACATTTGTACAGTATTCACAGCGAACGGTAAAGGAAAGAGCAACGTGCTTCTATAAGGGTGCCAGAAAAAGAAGAAAGTAGTGGTTTAAAGAGAAAAGGGGTGTAAGCCTCAACGGAAAAGTGACATAAGATTTTGTTAACTTAAAGCAAAAGCTGGAAAATATCCAACGTGTTGTGCAAACAGGCCACTATTGATATTATTCCAATTTTTAACAATCATACAGTCTTGACTGGCATGTATAATGTTCAGAAAAGTAGTGGTCCTGGTTATGGGAAAGGGGGGCGTCGAAACAGAGGTTAATGATGGGAAAGGCACTCCTTTACTCACAATGCTCACAATGAATAATTCAACAAAATTATCTATGCGTGCTGGCAGAAGGAGATGGATAGTCCAAACTCCATCGAAGTAATTACAAAAACAAAGACATCAAGCAGAACCGCTTGCCCTCTGCGCACTGTTGCAATTCCCAAAAGTGGAATAAATGAATTATTAAATTCTGTTTAAATACTAAACATTTTAAATGCAAAAACACTCTACAAGTTATGTGTGTTTGATTTTTGATTTTTGACCCGTCTTGGGGTACTAGGGTAACTGGGAACCTCGACCTGCGGGTCTTCCTCAGGACGTGTAAGGCAAAGCCTTCGTACCGTAGCTAAAACGCTGTATGCCCAATTTGCTTTTATGGGAAGTTCACAATCCTCATGTATCTCGAAGGACGTGAAGGGAATGGCCACAATCCCACTCCAATTTATTGGTCGTAGACCGTCAACACAAAAACTCAGGTGCAGATTGCAAGGGTATTAATACTGTTCTCATGCACGGACTCGTCCGTTACTTCAAGTGTTCGTGTATGGATATCGCCGTGGAGTAAAGAAGAATATATCTTCGTCCTGGTATCTGACGGTGCTTTATGCTTCGCCAGTATCACCCTCAATGGGAGTCATTCACAAGAGTGGGCGTTGTCCCAGACTGTATGATTGTTAAAAATTGGAATAATATCAATAGTGGCCTGTTTGCACAACACGTTGGATATTTTCCAGCTTTTGCTTTAAGTTAACAAAATCTTATGTCACTTTTCCGTTGAGGCTTACACCCCTTTTCTCTTTAAACCACTACTTTCTTCTTTTTCTGGCACCCTTATAGAAGCACGTTGCTCTTTCCTTTACCGTTCGCTGTGAATACTGTACAAATGTATATAAATAAATGTTCCGCTGTGTTTGGAGTACTCTATTAAAACTCCTTTTTGTAAATAAATGAGTCGTGATAGGTGGTTGCTTTTTCAATGGAATGAATATCCTATGATTTAATCATACTAGAGGTAAATAACCTTATTCCTCATTTAACCTTAGAAGTGATCAACTGTGAGCATATGATTTATTGAGCCAGCAAACAATCACGGGTTGAGATTAAGGACCAACCCTCCCACTCTCTCTTCCGAAAGACCTTGAAGACCTGGCTTTTCAGGGAGGCCTATCTATAGCCGGCGCACTTCCCCTCTCTCCATACAGCATTTCCATCCTTAGCGCCTTGAAGCCCATAGGAATCAATGGGAAATACCGATTCGGTGTTTACCGAATCGGTAAATACCGAATCCTGCAAGGGTGCAGGGGGTGTCACTTTGACACCCTCTAGTACCCCAAGTACAGGCTTGTGTGACATGTGGCACACATACATGCCCTAAGGGCAAGTCTGTGTGTCACATGGCACAGGTGTGCATGCACAGATGTGCATGCACACCTGAATTCATTATTTTACCACCCAATAGGATTGGGTGGTAAATACCGACTCCTAAAGGGCCTGTGGCACACTGTGAAGTGCCACCTACATATTGATTTACAGAATCGGTAAATTTACCGATTCGTTATTTTACCGATTCAGTATATTTACCAAATCGGTTAAGTTACCGATTCTGTAAATCAGTTGCCCCCTACATCTCAAAAGCCAAATACCAGTCGGAAACGGCCAAAATCGGCAGTTTCCGACCGGTATTAAGGCTCCTACATCTGGCCCCTAATGTCTTCCGCCCCAGAACCGTGAAGGGCACGGTGGGTGAGGCAAAGAACCTTAAACTTAATCCTAGCCTGCATGGGGAGCCAATGCAGGTTTTTCCTAATGGAGGAGCCAGATGAGAGCCTCGGGCATCAACAACAAACCTTGTTGCCGCATTATGCACTACTTGGATACGTTGGACAAGTCGTTTATTGATTCCTAAATATAGCGCATTGCAATAGTCTAGCCTAGAGGATATAAGGGCCACCATGACCTGTTTACGAGCTTCGGTGGAGAGATAATGCACTATTTTCCTCAAGGTTCTAAGGACACCAAAGCAGGTTGATGCAGTCCTGCTGACCTGTTTATCAAAGGAGAGCTTGGTGTCGAAGATTACGCCCAAGTTCTGGGCAGACTGGGAGGGCGTGGGACAGGCTCCGAGAGCAGGGCAAGTTCAACTTCCTCAAGATCGAAAGAAAGGTAGGCGGGGGCCTCTATAACAATACTTACTTCTGCATCCACCATTTTCTGAAGAATTTCCTGGAAATTATTTACCCAGGTGTCCTCGTCAATGTGCACCTCTAAGGAGGGTCCACCACTATCCTTCAAAAAAGGTGCCTTAATTACCCTCCAAAAGGCAGTACTATCTTGGAGGGCTGAGGCTTGCTTTAAATTTGCCCTTGTTTCTAATTTGAGCTGCCTCAATCTTCTTTCTCTTGCTTGTTTACAGATTTTCCTCAGTTCACAAACATGCAATTTATCTCTGGGGAAGGTTTTAAGAGCCTTACATAATTTTGCAGTAGCCAGAGAGCAAGTATGATCGACCCACCTATACGAAGTGCTATCTCTAGTGTGTGACGGGCAAATCAACTGTAGTTTCAGAAAATGTAGTAGCTTGCCAAATGGATTTGATACCTCGACTTGATTTGCAAAATGTTGTCATATCCTCCTAGTTTACCAGAATGAGACTATTAAAAAGAGTGACCACATCAACCTTGTCCCACTTTAAAGTGAAGCCATTT
Organism: Lissotriton vulgaris; assembly: GCF_964263255.1. Classification (NCBI taxonomy): domain Eukaryota; kingdom Metazoa; phylum Chordata; class Amphibia; order Caudata; family Salamandridae; genus Lissotriton; species Lissotriton vulgaris. Next base: position 1,456,142,919 of record NC_141695.1, on the reverse strand, counting down.
GTACTAGCAAGGACTGGTTTTTGGGCATTGGTGCAATTACGTTTTTTAGAGTCCCAAAAGGGTATAGGCACATGAGAGCGTGGCATGATCGCTATGTGCATTAAAAAGTGTCTGAAAATTGACTAGTCTTAAACTAGGGGTATTAGAAAAAATAATATAGTCAATCGTGGATGAGTAATCTGCTCTATAAAAAGGGAGAGAAAATTTCCCCAACTGTGGATCTAAAACATTAAGGGTCCCATTAGGATGGCTTGCGGACAACCACCCGACCGTCATGGGGGCGGGAAATACCTGCCCGCTGGGACCGCAGAGAAACCAGCAGTCAGATTAGGAACAACCACCAAAAAAGACCGACCGCGGCGGTAGCGGGCACCAAAAATTGCCCGACGTGGGCGGTGACCTACAAAAACCGACTGCGGCGGTCGGAAACGCAGCGGAAGAGCTACAACCCGCTGCAAGCAAAGCGGAGACACCGTAAGGGATTAGTACATCCCCGATGGTCCCGTGGTACAAACCGCTGTTAACGACCGCCGCGGTTGCACACTACAGTGAATGGGAGAGCCAACGGGAGAACTGCAGCATGGCCACCGCTGCGGACATTCCTCATAAAACATGGCAGACGATGCAAAAACACCACAACAAAGGCAAACAGTGCACACAAAAAAATGTAGCCATGCTCCCCAAATACACCAAACACTTCCAAATGATAAAAAATCTCCAAATGCCAAACAAAAACATACAAATGCCAGGACAACTTCCACAACACACCTGACAGCAATACCCCATTATGACACACCTACACAGCTGAGTATAAAACCAGCCCCTTCACTCACCACAATCCTTTGCAACACTCCAGAAGCGGAGGGCACACACCAGACCTGACAGGAAAGGCAAGAGAACACAGAACACCCACCACCACCACCTCCCCCACCACCATCACACCAGCACCAACAATCCAGCAGCACATAACACACCTCACACAAAAACACCACACCCACCACCTACACCCTTGCACCCACAAACACTTCAAACACCACACACCATGGCATCACAGAAAATGCCCAAATTCACAGAGAGTGCGTTGACAGTCATGGTAAATGAGATAGTCAGAGTGGAACCACAACTGTTTGGTAGCCTGGTCCAACAGACACCATTAGCCACAAGGACACAAATGTGGGAAAGGATAGTGCAAAGGGTCAATGCAGTTGGGACCAGTCCGCGATCCAAGAAGGAGATCATGAAGCGGTGGCTTGATCTGAAGAGGGTTGTCAAAGAGAGGAGGAGCAAGAACTGGGAGCTGCCTAACCGGACTGGCAGTGGCCCTCCCATACCAGAGAAAACATTCACACCATGGAAGGAGAAGGTGCTTGCCATTCTGCATCCTGAGAGTCTCACAGGAATATCAGGGGGAGTGGAGGCGGGTAAGTACAAACAAATGTTAACCAACTCAACAATATGTACTGTCTTGCACAAACAGAAAGCAACACCACCCAAGACAAATCCCACCACACACCCACCAAAAATCTATCTCACACATCCAACCTTCACTCACTCCCATTTACCCTAAACATAGCCCACAATATTACCATGGGAGCATGAGCACAGGCAACCTGTACCACTACTCCCACCATACTCCCTGGTCCACACCTCAGCAGGAAAGAGTACTCCCCCACCCACAAGCAGTTTGAAGCCATTGCATTGTCCACCCTCACCTTACAGGTAGGTAGCCATCTTGCTTGGGAGGCTTGTATGTGGGAGGGAGGGCTGTGCCACTACTACCACCATGCCCTCTGTCCCACACCTGGGTAGGATGGAGCCCTCCTCCCACACCACCCACAAGCATATGGCAGCCATTGCATTGTTCACCAAACAAACTTACAGGTAGGGAGCCATCTTCCCTGAAGGCCTGTTTGGGGGAAGGAGGCCTGTACCACTACTCCCACCATGCCCCCTGTCCCACTCCCCAGAAAGATGGAGCCCTCCCCCACACCACCCAGGAACACATGGAAGCCATTGCATTGTTCACCAAACAAACTTACAGGTAGGTAGTCATCTTCCCTGGGAGGCCTGTTTCCGGGAGGGAGGCCTGTACCAATATTCCCACCGTGCCCCCTGTCCCACTCCCCAGCAAGATGGAGCCCTCCCCCCACATCACCCAGGAGAACATGGAAGCCATTGCATTGTTCACCAAACAAACTTACAGGTAGGTAGCCATCTTCCCTGGGAGGCCTGTTTGTGGGAGCGAGGCCTGTACCACTACTCCCACCATGCCCCCTGTCCCACTCCCCAGCAAGATGGAGCCCTCCCCCACCACCCAGGAGCACATGGAAGCCATTGCATTGTTCACCAAACAAACTTACAGGTAGGTAGCCATCTTCCCTGAGAGGCCTGTTTGTGGGTGGGAGACCTGCATCCCTACACACAGCACCAATTGCATGCAATGCATTGATACCTGACATGTATGAGTAATTGATGTTACTTTGCACCATGTAATGATGCACAGTATTGCAGTTCATAATAATAGTGAAGATCTCTCTAATGTGTAGTGTACAAAAAGTGGATGACATGTAGCTAACAGAATATTTGCACAGTGCCCAACACTGACCATTCCCCATCTAATCCACAGGTGATGAAGAACTCACTGCTGAGGATAACAACGACCAGCAGAGCCAGTCTCCACCCCCGGTACATAGACTCTCAGATGTTGACTCCCAGGATAGTTTGGACGATGAGCTCCAGGTCTGCCCATCTGGTGCCAGGGACCAACAGGTCCCAGGCCCCCATCTTCCCCACCACCTTGTCTGCTGCAACAACAACAGCACAGCAGACCCCTGAAGCACGGCCTGTGCCTCCACTGCTGCCACCTCCACCACCACCACCACCACCACCAGTACCACCTGCAGCACCCTCCCTGTCCCAGGGGATGACCAGGCCACACCACAACTGTGAACGATAGGGAGAGTTTGCGGGGACCCACAGTGGCGAGACAACAGGTCTGTGTCAGCAGGGCAGGTGGAAGGGCCAGGGTCAGACCTCAGGAGGTTGGCACACCATCCCTGGACCACTTCACCAGAGTCATAGGGCCTATGAACAGGTGCAGGGACAAAGTGGCTGGTCTGACGAACTATTACGTGAGCTCATCCTGCTGATGAGGTTCATCGACACACGCATTGGACAAATGGTGGACCTTATGGCCCAGCAAGTGGCGTTACTGAGGGACAGGCCTGCGTCCCAAACAACACCTCCGCCCCCTTCTATTGTGCTGCAGGGTGACAGTGCACCATCCTCCCCTTTGGCCACAGAAAGGTGTGAGTCCTCAGCTGCCGCTGTCCATGCAGCAGGCCCCCCACCAAAGCGATCAAGGGGGCGTGCAAAGAAGAGCCTGGGAGTCTCTGGAGGCAAAGCACCAGCAACACGCCACTCACGGAGCCAGCCCTGATGGCAACCCTCTTCCCCACTGCATTGACTGTTTGGACTGTCCTTCCCCACACTGCCTTGTGAATGGCACCTGTCTGTTGGACTGGGTCACCACATCCATGTGGTGTCTACTCTTGCATCTCATTTATCATGACTGTCAACTCACTGCTCCATCTCCACCTTTATGTAACTATGCCCGCACCCCTCACATGTCAACTTTGTAAATAAAATACCTTACACACTTTAATTGTTGCAGCTTTGTCTTTAGTGCAATATTTACAGTGTTCAAAATGTCCATGATATATCCAAAAGATGTAAAGTATTTAGGCCTGGATAATTTTGATATTTACAACAAGGGGTGGTGAGGGACAGAGTCTCTGAATTAAACAGAATACTCTCACCCAGTCAAGAGATCAGGGCTAGATCCAACACCGTTTTTTAGCTCACTGCACCATCCCAGTTTCAGAACCTGGCTGTATGCAAATTAGTCTGTTCCTGTCCCAGTGCATGATGGGAACAGGGCAAACCAAACTACAAAAGCCAATTCTTACACTGGGAAGGAAACAAGCTACCGGGGACCGGTTTCTGGCATTTCAGCCTCTTCGGCCCGGCTTGCTTGAATCCTGATGGTGCAATGAGCAAGGGACTCACATCTGAGTATACCCTTCCACGCTTAGGGTGGACAAAAATATTTACAACAAGGGGTGGTGAGGGACAGAGTCTCTGAATTAAACAGAATACTCTCACCCAGTCAAGAGATCAGGGCTAGATCCAACACCGTTTTTTAGCTCACTGCACCATCCCAGTTTCAGAACCTGGCTGTATGCAAATTAGTCTGTTCCTGTCCCAGTGCATGATGGGAACAGGGCAAACCAAACTACAAAAGCCAATTCTTACACTGGGAAGGAAACAAGCTACCGGGGACCGGTTTCTGGCATTTCAGCCTCTTCGGCCCGGCTTGCTTGAATCCTGATGGTGCAATGAGCAAGGGACTCACATCTGAGTATACCCTTCCACGCTTAGGGTGGACAAAAATATTTACAACAAGGGGTGGTGAGGGACAGAGTCTCTGAATTAAACAGAATACTCTCACCCAGTCAAGAGATCAGGGCTAGATCCAACACCGTTTTTTAGCTCACTGCACCATCCCAGTTTCAGAACCTGGCTGTATGCAAATTAGTCTGTTCCTGTCCCAGTGCATGATGGGAACAGGGCAAACCAAACTACAAAAGCCAATTCTTACACTGGGAAGGAAACAAGCTACCGGGGACCGGTTTCTGGCATTTCAGCCTCTTCGGCCCGGCTTGCTTGAATCCTGATGGTGCAATGAGCAAGGGACTCACATCTGAGTATACCCTTCCACGCTTAGGGTGGACAAAAATATTTACAACAAGGGGTGGTGAGGGACAGAGTCTCTGAATTAAACAGAATACTCTCACCCAGTCAAGAGATCAGGGCTAGATCCAACACCGTTTTTTAGCTCACTGCACCATCCCAGTTTCAGAACCTGGCTGTATGCAAATTAGTCTGTTCCTGTCCCAGTGCATGATGGGAACAGGGCAAACCAAACTACAAAAGCCAATTCTTACACTGGGAAGGAAACAAGCTACCGGGGACCGGTTTCTGGCATTTCAGCCTCTTCGGCCCGGCTTGCTTGAATCCTGATGGTGCAATGAGCAAGGGACTCACATCTGAGTATACCCTTCCACGCTTAGGGTGGACAAAAATATTTACAACAAGGGGTGGTGAGGGACAGAGTCTCTGAATTAAACAGAATACTCTCACCCAGTCAAGAGATCAGGGCTAGATCCAACACCGTTTTTTAGCTCACTGCACCATCCCAGTTTCAGAACCTGGCTGTATGCAAATTAGTCTGTTCCTGTCCCAGTGCATGATGGGAACAGGGCAAACCAAACTACAAAAGCCAATTCTTACACTGGGAAGGAAACAAGCTACCGGGGACCGGTTTCTGGCATTTCAGCCTCTTCGGCCCGGCTTGCTTGAATCCTGATGGTGCAATGAGCAAGGGACTCACATCTGAGTATACCCTTCCACGCTTAGGGTGGACAAAAATATTTACAACAAGGGGTGGTGAGGGACAGAGTCTCTGAATTAAACAGAATACTCTCACCCAGTCAAGAGATCAGGGCTAGATCCAACACCGTTTTTTAGCTCACTGCACCATCCCAGTTTCAGAACCTGGCTGTATGCAAATTAGTCTGTTCCTGTCCCAGTGCATGATGGGAACAGGGCAAACCAAACTACAAAAGCCAATTCTTACACTGGGAAGGAAACAAGCTACCGGGGACCGGTTTCTGGCATTTCAGCCTCTTCGGCCCGGCTTGCTTGAATCCTGATGGTGCAATGAGCAAGGGACTCACATCTGAGTATACCCTTCCACGCTTAGGGTGGACAAAAATATTTACAACAAGGGGTGGTGAGGGACAGAGTCTCTGAATTAAACAGAATACTCTCACCCAGTCAAGAGATCAGGGCTAGATCCAACACCGTTTTTTAGCTCACTGCACCATCCCAGTTTCAGAACCTGGCTGTATGCAAATTAGTCTGTTCCTGTCCCAGTGCATGATGGGAACAGGGCAAACCAAACTACAAAAGCCAATTCTTACACTGGGAAGGAAACAAGCTACCGGGGACCGGTTTCTGGCATTTCAGCCTCTTCGGCCCGGCTTGCTTGAATCCTGATGGTGCAATGAGCAAGGGACTCACATCTGAGTATACCCTTCCACGCTTAGGGTGGACAAAAATATTTACAACAAGGGGTGGTGAGGGACAGAGTCTCTGAATTAAACAGAATACTCTCACCCAGTCAAGAGATCAGGGCTAGATCCAACACCGTTTTTTAGCTCACTGCACCATCCCAGTTTCAGAACCTGGCTGTATGCAAATTAGTCTGTTCCTGTCCCAGTGCATGATGGGAACAGGGCAAACCAAACTACAAAAGCCAATTCTTACACTGGGAAGGAAACAAGCTACCGGGGACCGGTTTCTGGCATTTCAGCCTCTTCGGCCCGGCTTGCTTGAATCCTGATGGTGCAATGAGCAAGGGACTCACATCTGAGTATACCCTTCCACGCTTAGGGTGGACAAAAATATTTACAACAAGGGGTGGTGAGGGACAGAGTCTCTGAATTAAACAGAATACTCTCACCCAGTCAAGAGATCAGGGCTAGATCCAACACCGTTTTTTAGCTCACTGCACCATCCCAGTTTCAGAACCTGGCTGTATGCAAATTAGTCTGTTCCTGTCCCAGTGCATGATGGGAACAGGGCAAACCAAACTACAAAAGCCAATTCTTACACTGGGAAGGAAACAAGCTACCGGGGACCGGTTTCTGGCATTTCAGCCTCTTCGGCCCGGCTTGCTTGAATCCTGATGGTGCAATGAGCAAGGGACTCACATCTGAGTATACCCTTCCACGCTTAGGGTGGACAAAAATATTTACAACAAGGGGTGGTGAGGGACAGAGTCTCTGAATAAAACAGAATACTCTCACCCAGTCAAGAGATCAGGGCTAGATCCAACACCGTTTTTTAGCTCACTGCACCATCCCAGTTTCAGAACCTGGCTGTATGCAAATTAGTCTGTTCCTGTCCCAGTGCATGATGGGAACAGGGCAAACCAAACTACAAAAGCCAATTCTTACACTGGGAAGGAAACAAGCTACCGGGGACCGGTTTCTGGCATTTCAGCCTCTTCGGCCCGGCTTGCTTGAATCCTGATGGTGCAATGAGCAAGGGACTCACATCTGAGTATACCCTTCCACGCTTAGGGTGGACAAAAATATTTACAACAAGGGGTGGTGAGGGACAGAGTCTCTGAATTAAACAGAATACTCTCACCCAGTCAAGAGATCAGGGCTAGATCCAACACCGTTTTTTAGCTCACTGCACCATCCCAGTTTCAGAACCTGGCTGTATGCAAATTAGTCTGTTCCTGTCCCAGTGCATGATGGGAACAGGGCAAACCAAACTACAAAAGCCAATTCTTACACTGGGAAGGAAACAAGCTACCGGGGACCGGTTTCTGGCATTTCAGCCTCTTCGGCCCGGCTTGCTTGAATCCTGATGGTGCAATGAGCAAGGGACTCACATCTGAGTATACCCTTCCACGCTTAGGGTGGACAAAAATATTTACAACAAGGGGTGGTGAGGGACAGAGTCTCTGAATTAAACAGAATACTCTCACCCAGTCAAGAGATCAGGGCTAGATCCAACACCGTTTTTTAGCTCACTGCACCATCCCAGTTTCAGAACCTGGCTGTATGCAAATTAGTCTGTTCCTGTCCCAGTGCATGATGGGAACAGGGCAAACCAAACTACAAAAGCCAATTCTTACACTGGGAAGGAAACAAGCTACCGGGGACCGGTTTCTGGCATTTCAGCCTCTTCGGCCCGGCTTGCTTGAATCCTGATGGTGCAATGAGCAAGGGACTCACATCTGAGTATACCCTTCCACGCTTAGGGTGGACAAAAATATTTACAACAAGGGGTGGTGAGGGACAGAGTCCACTATAGGTGTGGCAGGGTATACTCAGACATGAGTCCCTTTCTCACTGCACCATCAGGATTCAAGCAAGCCGGGCCGAAGAAGGCTGAAATGCCAGAAACCGGTCCCCGGTAGCTTGTCTCCTTTCTGGTGAAGAATTGGCTTGGTAGTTTAGTCTGCCCTGTTCCCATGATGCACTGGGCCAGGGACAGACTGATTTGCATATAGCCAGGTTCTGAGCTGGGATGGTGCAGTGAGATAAATAACGGTGATGGATCAAGCCCTGATCTTTGGACTGGGTAAGAGTGGTCTGCTTAATTCAGACACTCTGTTCATCACCACCCCCTTTTCTGAATCGTTTTTGGCCACTATAGGTGTGGCAGGGTATACTCAGACATGAGTCCCTTTCTCACTGCACCATCAGGATTCAAGCAAGCCGGGCCGAAGAAGGCTGAAATGCCAGAAACCGGTCCCCGGTAGCTTGTCTCCTTTCTGGTGAAGAATTGGCTTGGTAGTTTAGTCTGCCCTGTTCCCATGATGCACTGGGCCAGGGACAGACTGATTTGCATATAGCCAGGTTCTGAGCTGGGATGGTGCAGTGAGATAAATAACGGTGATGGATCAAGCCCTGATCTTTGGACTGGGTAAGAGTGGTCTGCTTAATTCAGACACTCTGTTCATCACCACCCCCTTTTCTGAATCGTTTTTGGCCACTATAGGTGTGGCAGGGTATACTCAGACATGAGTCCCTTTCTCACTGCACCATCAGGATTCAAGCAAGCCGGGCCGAAGAAGGCTGAAATGCCAGAAACCGGTCCCCGGTAGCTTGTCTCCTTTCTGGTGAAGAATTGGCTTGGTAGTTTAGTCTGCCCTGTTCCCATGATGCACTGGGCCAGGGACAGACTGATTTGCATATAGCCAGGTTCTGAGCTGGGATGGTGCAGTGAGATAAATAACGGTGATGGATCAAGCCCTGATCTTTGGACTGGGTAAGAGTGGTCTGCTTAATTCAGACACTCTGTTCATCACCACCCCCTTTTCTGAATCGTTTTTGGCCACTATAGGTGTGGCAGGGTATACTCAGACATGAGTCCCTTTCTCACTGCACCATCAGGATTCAAGCAAGCCGGGCCGAAGAAGGCTGAAATGCCAGAAACCGGTCCCCGGTAGCTTGTCTCCTTTCTGGTGAAGAATTGGCTTGGTAGTTTAGTCTGCCCTGTTCCCATGATGCACTGGGCCAGGGACAGACTGATTTGCATATAGCCAGGTTCTGAGCTGGGATGGTGCAGTGAGATAAATAACGGTGATGGATCAAGCCCTGATCTTTGGACTGGGTAAGAGTGGTCTGCTTAATTCAGACACTCTGTTCATCACCACCCCCTTTTCTGAATCGTTTTTGGCCACTATAGGTGTGGCAGGGTATACTCAGACATGAGTCCCTTTCTCACTGCACCATCAGGATTCAAGCAAGCCGGGCCGAAGAAGGCTGAAATGCCAGAAACCGGTCCCCGGTAGCTTGTCTCCTTTCTGGTGAAGAATTGGCTTGGTAGTTTAGTCTGCCCTGTTCCCATGATGCACTGGGCCAGGGACAGACTGATTTGCATATAGCCAGGTTCTGAGCTGGGATGGTGCAGTGAGATAAATAACGGTGATGGATCAAGCCCTGATCTTTGGACTGGGTAAGAGTGGTCTGCTTAATTCAGACACTCTGTTCATCACCACCCCCTTTTCTGAATTGGATAATTTTGAGGCACCTAGGAAGACACAACAGAACAACAGTCACTGGCATTAGTGTGGCATCACAGACATTACATTTTACATTTACATTTATTTCACTTGTAAAGCGGGTAATTCACCCGAAGGTCTCAGAGCGCTGGGGGCAGACAAGATCCTTGGATTCAGCAGATTCATAGGGGTTTAAGGGTTCGGAATACTAAGGATTAAAGAGACAGGTTTTGAGCAGTTTCCGAAATCTGGCGTGATCTGGCTCTTCTCTCAGAGATGTGGGGAGGGAGTTCCATGCTTCTGGGGCGGTTTTACTGAAGGCTCGGTCCCCATTTCTGACCGTTCGGACTCTAGGAATGGATAGAAGGGCTTTACTGGTGGAACGTAGAGTCCTAATTGGGATATGGGCCTTAAGTTTCCTTTCCAGTTAAGCTGGTCCATGTCCATTTACTGCCTTATGAACCAGACAGCAGAGTTTGAACTTTATGCGTTTTTTAACAGGGAGCCAGTGCAACGTTCTGAGACATGCTGCTGACGGGGTGCGAGGGGGAAGGTCTAATACTAGCCTCGCAGCAGTATTTTGAAGAACCTGAAGTCGGTTTAGTAGTGACTGATTGATGGCTGAGAACAGGGCGTTCCCGTAGTCCATCCTGTTTATAACCAGCCCTTGGACTAGGGGCATGCGTGCTGAGAGCGGGATCCATTTAAAGATCTTCCTCAGACTACGTATCTGGCCGTAGCCATTTCCAACTGTTTTTTTTATATGTTCAGACATAGTGAGCTTGTTATCTAGGATTACACCCAAGTTCCTGACGTATGGTTTGGGGGCAGGGCACGTGCCCAGGGCGTCAGGCCACCAGTCCGATGACCAGATTTGGTCAGCTTTGCCAAAGAGCATGACTTTGGTCTTCCCTGCGTTCATCATTAGGTAGTTTCTAGTCATCCACTCTTGTATATTGGTCATACAATTTTTGAACCTATGTTTAGCGTCTTCATGGTTTTGGCTGATGGTGACGAGGATTTGAGTGTCGTCAGCATAAGATATTGTCCCAAAACCGCTTTCTCTAATGATTTTGGCCAGAGGGGAAACATAAATATTGAAAAGGGTCGGGCTTAAAATAGATCCCTGTGGGACACCTTTATCATTATTATAGGAGATAGAGGTATGGTCGCCAATTTGGACCCTTGATCGTCTGTTTTCAAGGTAGCTTGATATCCATTTAAGAGCGTTACCTTCGACACCAATCTCAACAAGGCGCTCTAACAGTATGCGATGCGAGATGGTGTCGAAGGACGCAGATAAATCCAGTAATATCAGGATGGCTGATTTTTTTTGAGTCTAAGGATAACCTTATATTATCCACAACCTCCAGCAGGGCTGTTTCGGTGCTGTGGAATGCCCTGAAACCGGATTGGGATGGATCAAGGAGTTTATTTGATTCCAGGTGGGCAACAAGTTGTTTATTAATTAGGGTCTCCATGACTTTCCCAAAGAGCGGCAAAAGGGAGATAGGCCTATAATTTGTAAATTGATCAGGGTCAGCGTTTGGTTTCTTCAGAATGGGCCTGATTATAGCTTCTTTCCAATGGTCAGGGACAACGCAATGTTGTATTGATTGGTTACAAATATTAGTCAGGGTAGGGATCAAAACTGGAGAGATTTTATGTATGACTTGTGGTGAAGCAGGGTCGCCCGGTGCTCCAGATTTCATTTTCAGCAGTGCGTGATTTACGTCCTGCTCAGTCAGGGGTGAGAACAGTTTCAGCGTGTTAACATGGCTGCTGTGGGAGTTTTGCCTTTCAATGGGAGGGGTGCTGGTCTCAACCTCAGTTGTTTGCTGGGGAAATCGTTTATGAATTTCGGTTATTTTTTCATGAAAGTAGGAGGCTACGGATTCAACCCATTTTTTGGAGTCAGGAAGCGCCTGTTGTGTACCTGGGGGTGTGGTAAACTCCTTCACAATATTAAATAGTTCTCGTTGGCAATTTGCTGCTAGGGCAATCCTATTACCCAAGTAGACTTTTTTAGCCTCAGCAATGTCCTGCATATACTGTCTATGAGCCACTTTGTATAAGTGTCTGTCTTGAGCGCTTTTTGTCTGTCTCCATTTTCGCTCTGCCAACCTAGTAGCGCATTTTCTTTGTTTGAGTTCCGGCGTAAACCATAGAGAATTATTTCTTGGAGGTTTAGAGGTGCGCATAGGTGCTATCTCATCAAGTGCAATGGTAATGGCTGATTCAAATTCCACGGCGGTTTGGCTAAGATTGGTGCATTGGGCAGTAGAGGGCGGGGGAAAGGATTTGCTAAAGGCTGGTATGGTGATTTTATTCCATGGTCTGGTTTTTTTCAACACAACACCAAACATCCACATAAGTCTACAGGCAAACAACACAATGTGCAAAAAGTGTCAACAAACAGAGTTCTGTATATTTTCACAAGTGAAATGTCACTGCCACATTTCCACACACAGGTGACTCAACATGTGCCTGTCTGTACTGTCCGCACATAGCCCTTCACAACAACAGCAATCACACCAGACAATGTACAAGTCGTACCTTGTCACCCACCTTCAAGTGAAGTAGCGGGTGATGAGTTGTTGACACATGTCAACTCCTTCCTCCTCTCCACTGTCCTCATCATTGGACTCAGGGCCCTGAACAGGTGGGGGCCTTGGGCCCTCACCATCATCCAGGAGCAGGGGAATCCCCTTGTGAATGGCCATGTTGGGGAGCATACAGCATGCCACAATGATCTTGCAGACCTTCCCAGGCGAGTATGACAGTGTACCTCCAGTCCTGTCAAGGCAGCGGAATCTTGACTTGAGCAGGCCAAAAGTCCTCTCAATGATAGGACGTGTCCTGCCATGGGCCCTTATTGTACCTGATGTCAGCCGGGTTCCTGGGATTCCGTAGTGGGCTCAGCAGCCATGGACGGCTGGGATATGAGTCACCTGTGAATGACGAACACACATTGCCATGTTGCACACGCAGAGAGCAGCAGGTCACACACACAGCAGGCCACTTCACTAGGCATACTCACCCACAATCTAAGCACGTTCGGGGAGCAGATTAGCCATCAGCCTGGGCACCATGCTGTTCCGCAGGATGTAGGAGTCATGGGCTGAGCCAGGGAATCTGGCACACACATGCAATATGGTCATGTCCGTAAGGCACATACCACCTGCACATTGATAGAGGGATAATGTTTTCGATTCCTAAAAATGTCCTCAGTCGCCTGTGGTGGCATCAGACCAACATGGGTGCAATCGATGGCACCAACAACATTGGCGATGTCCCCAAGCGGATAGAAGTCTCCCTTCACAATGGCCAATTCTGCTCTCCTGGGGAAATGTATGTATCTATCCTTATAGATCCTGATGTATGTATGTATGTAACTAAACTTATAAAGTGTCTGGTTACACTGACCAGTTTGTCCCGGCACTGAAGTATCAGCCCCCACAGCCTATCATGCCATCATAGCATCCACTACCCATACCAACCTCTCAAACCTATCCCCTAGGGAATAAGTGGGTTTTTAGCTCTTTACGGAAAACCAACTCTGAGGTTTCCAAACGGAGCCTGAGGGGTAATCTATTCCACAGTTGGGCTGCCAAAAAACGGAATGACCATCCTCCCATTCTTGCTCTTCTGATTTTAGGTACCTTCACTAGACCCGCCCCACAAGATCTTAGTTGTCGAGTCGGATTATGAGGGGTTAACAAATTGAGAAGATAGTGAGGTCCTTTCCCCTGTGTGATCCAATGACTGCCACACAGGGCTTTGAACTGCACTCGCTCCTTGACTGGCAGCCAGTGTAGGGTCTCTAACACTTTCTTAGAAGGAGCCTTCTTAGACAGCATTAACACCAGTAGGGCTGCCGCATACGGGATGCGCTGAAGCCTCTGGAGGCAAGCTCCTAATTAGAGGGCATTACCATAGTCCAGCCTTGAAGTAAACAAGGCATGGACTAAGGATTTCCTAGCTGTTACAGGAAGTAAGTCCAGAGTCTTTCTAAGGCCACGAAGAATGCCAAAACAAGTACCCGCAACACGTCTAGTGAGATACTCAAGTGAGATTTTCGAATCAATCCAGATCCCCAGGTTCCAAGCTTGTTCACTGGGTGTGGGAAGTGGTCCAAGCGTCTGAGGCCACCATGCTGAAGTCCAGACTGATGGCGCCTTCCCCACAATCAGCACCTCAGTTTTATCACCGTTCAATCTAAGACAGTTGCTGGCCATCCAGATCGCGAGGCCTTGTAAACAGGAGGTGAAATTACTGGCTGCACTCTTAGCTGGCTGTGCTAAGGCCACAACCAGCTGAGTGTCGTCCGCATATGACACAACTTCCACCCCATATTTATTGGTTATCTCAGCCACAGGAGCCACATAAAGGTTGAAAAGGGTCGGGCTGAGGCTAGACCCTTGAGGGACCCCTTGTTTCAGGCTTATGGATTTAGACCTATAAGGTCCATGTGCTACTTGGAAACTATGGTCATGGAGAAACGACTCCAACCATTCCCATGCCCTCCCCACCCCTCTTCCCCTTCTTAGACACTGCAGCAGAGTGTGATGCGCCACAGTGTCAAATGCAGCACTTAAATCAAGAAGAATCAGTGCCGCTGTTTGACCCTCATCCACGTGTCTACGAAGAGTCTCCATGGAGAAAGCAAGGCTGACTCCATCGAATGGAGTGTGCCGAAGCCAGAATGCGTGGGATGAAGCAGCTTATGAGTGTCAATATGGGCAGTCAGTTGTTGATTGACCACCTTCTCCGCAATCTTGGCGAAGTAGGGCAGAAGCGAAATAGGGCGCAGGTTGTTTAACTGCTCCATGCTTATGTACAGTTTTTTTTCAGAGGGAGCACCACTGCCTGATTCCAAGTTTTCAGCACCCTGCCTGAACCGAAGGAAAGTTCTAGCAGATGTCTAATAAATGGCTCCAAAATCTCGTTGCTCCCTCTCAGGATTTTAGCAGGCGCAGGATCTTTGGGTGTGCCAGATTTGATGATAATCGCTATCTTGCTCAGCGTATCTCCAGCTGGAACCCTAAACGCCATCAGACAATCTATCTCGATTAAGCTACTGGGTACCCCATCTCTCACAAGCCCATCCCTAGCTTCCACAGGAAAGGTTGAGTAAATCCTCTCCACCTTATTGGCAAAAACCTCTGCCATTTGATTACAGGATACCACAGATCCTGTCACAGTTACCTCGATGGTCGAGAGCGAGGATATTTCTTTGTAAACAAGGAACAGCTCTTTAACTGAGCTGTCTGCCTTTTCTATCCTCTCAGTGTAGTAGGATGTTCGTGCTTTCCTAATTAGGGCATGATATCCTTTAGGGCTGGATTTATATTCCATTCCATGTATTGGCAAGTAGCCTTTTCTCCAGCGTCTCTCAAGGTGCTTGCATGCTGCCTTTGCCTCCCTCAACTCCACACCAAACCATGGGGCAGATTTAATTTGTCTCTCTGGCCCTTTACTAGACCAGGGTGCCGTACTGTCAAGAGCCTCCAGAATGCACCTGTCGAGAGCCTCACAGGCTAAGTCTATCTTCATCCCACCCGGAGGTCCTCCATGCACCAGGGCCGTGTGGAAATTCTCGGAAGAAAAGACAGTCCATCTCCTCTGTCTCCCCTTCACTCCTACCTTCACTGGTATTTTATCTGCTGTTCCCATTACCCTAAAGGGGATCAGAAAATGGTCAGTCCATATAACAGGTACCGGGGGTTCAATTTCGACTGTCTCCCAGTTACCAAAAATTGGGTCCAATAAATGTCCCAACTGATGCATAGGGAGCTCAGATTTTAACGACATCTGAGTTATTAACTCTTGTCGGAGCTCCAGGGCCACCATATTGGAGGTGTCATCCAGATGCAAATTCAGGTTCCCCAACAAAAGAAGCTTCTCATATCTAAGGGCAGGCTGCTTTAAACTTAGAATGACACTAGCCGCAAATTGCGTTGCACCTCCATTGGGTCTATAGACTAAGAATCCCTTAATCACATAGGGCCAAATGTATCAACATTCTCTTTTTAGGTTCCTAAATAGCGATTTTTAAGGAATCGCTATTTAGAAATCGCAAAATGGTATGTTTGTAGAAATGCGCTTTTTTTTTGCGATTTCTTAAAATTCCTTAATTGCGATTAGCAAATTGCTAATCGCAATTAAGGAATAATTTCCCATTCATTTCTATGGGCCAGGATGAATGTGAAATGAGTCTCAATTTGCGATTCGCAATTTGCTAATCGCAAATTTAGGATAATTTCAAGGGTGCAGGGGAGTCTCAAGAACACCCTGCTGCACCCCTGAAAATGACATGTGTGCGCATATGGCGCACATATATGCCCTATGGGCATGTATGAGCGTCACATGGCACCTTTACAAATTGCATAAAGTGCATTTGTAAAAGAAATCGCATATTACCACCAACTACAAGTTGGTGGTAATTTGCGATTCCTTAAGGGCATTTTGGATTTTTTTATTTGCTTTTTGCTTCATACATTGCATTTAGGTAATCGCAAAATTTGTGATTCCTTAAATGCAATCGCAAAATAAGGAATGACAAATTTTGCAATTCCTTTTTTTGCACCCAAATTCTTTCATACATACCATTTTGCGAAAATGGGTTCGAATTTCGTCATTTGCGAACCCATTTGGCCTTGATACATATGGCCCTTAGTTATTAGAGACTGTGACAGAAAAGAAACCTGCTTCACTGTCTGCAATATCAGCCGGTTCTAAATTGCACTGTATATTATGTTTATAGATCATGTTTATAGTTTCTAGATCATGGCTGCAAGTATATCCCTCAGTGGTGTCATCTACCCATGGAGACATGGGTAAATGGAGGTGGGCATGTTTCCACCACCCAAATCGTGGTAGCTACCGCCTGGCCCAGGCAGTGTGACACCAGCACCACCCCCTTAACAAATGCAGTAGTCATTGGCATGGAGACATGGGTAGATGGCGGTGGGCATGCTCTGCCACCCAAATCGTGGTAGCTACCGCCTGGTCCCGGCAGTGTGACACCAGCACCACCCACTTCACAAATGCGGTAGTCATTGGCATGGAGACATGGGTAGATGGCATGCTCCACCACCCAAATCGCGGTAGCTACCGCCTGGCCTGGCGGTGTGACACCAGCACCACCCCCTTCACAAGTGCGGTAGTTGATGGCATGGAGACATGGGTAGATGGTGGTGGGCATGTTCTGCCACTCAAATCGCGGTAGCTACCGCCTGGCCCCGGTGGTGTGACACCGCCATGGGGCATTGCCTACAACCAATGGGAGCGACGATTGTGGTGGCATGCAGTTTTGAAAATCGCGGAAGGCATGCTCCGCCACTGCGGAGGCAGTCATTGGATGGGTTTAAAAGATGCACCATCGCGGTAGCCCACCCCGGGCTCCTGCGGTGCATCACAGCCATGGAGCATTGCCTACAGCCAATGAGATTGATTATTGTGGTGTCAGGATGCAGTTTTAAAAATCGTGGTAGGCGTGCTCCCCACTGCGGAGGCGATCATTGGATGGGTTTGAAAAAGGCGTACCTGGACAACCAATTGTTGCAGCTTGGCACCTAAGAAACCATCCCAGGGGGCTATAAATCTGTGGGAGTGAGCATCACATTTCCACATCTCACAGAGAGTGCGGCCTGGGACCCTCTCCTGCTGCTGCGTCCAGACCGTGCTGCCTGAGACCCTCTCCTGCTGCTGTCTCCAGAGCGTGCTGTCTTGGACACTCTCCTGCTGCTGCCTCTAGAGCTTGCTGCCTAGGACCCTCTCCTGGTGCTGCCTCAAGACCGTGCTGCCTGGGACCCTTTCCTGCTGCTGCCTCTAGTGCCTGCTGGCTGGGACCCCTCACCACCCACTTCCACCACAGGTGTTCCATGTCCGAAGGGATGGCAAGGACAGAGAAGATCCGTGCCAGTCCATTCACAAGCGAGGAGCTGGAGGTCCTTGTGGGCGAGGTGCTGGCACAGTACCCAAGGCAGTATGAGGCACCCAATGTTGTGGTAAGTCATTGTAAAGGGAGGAGTATGGCAGGGGGGGTCAGAGATGTAGTTGTACTGCTGCAGTATATGCCTGAGGGTGTGGGGTTGTGTCAAACACTGACACACATGCTGTCTCCAGGGCGAGGGAGTGTGTGTGTCCCAAAGTCATGGTTCACCCTGCCTGCAGTTGTATGTCTCAGCGGAGTGTGCTATATTGTTAGCCATACAGAGCCACAGGATGTTTGACATGCAGGTGCCAGGACAGTAATTGCTTGGGTGATCATCTCTGTGTGCCCCTGTTGTCCGACTCAGTGTGAACTCAGAGACTATGCCCAGTGCCCACCACCCCAAGACGAGATGACATCACTGTCCTTACTCTTGTTCATTCACTCTGAAATAAAGATATGCACCATCGCAGCCCTGTATAAATGCACACAACCACACTTGTGTAGATGGCTATTTTGTTGGTGAATCCATGTACCCCGATGCCACACACATTACATACACATATGTTCACAGGCCATGCTCATTGAATGCTGCTCAGTCATGCACACAGTGATTCTACACACAGACACAGGTAGATATGTGACGTATGTAGTGGCCAGACGTGCTTAGGACTGGAGATGTGTGCAAGCCACTGAGGGGGTTCAGTGCAGTCATCCTGCATGTGTGAGATTATCAGGGACCCTGTACGCCCTCAAAAATGCATGCAATCACATCTGTTTGGACAACGCAGAGTGCCCTTGTGAGGAGTACTGCAGTTTGGGATGGTAGGAGATTGCAATTGGTAATGAGTCTTTGTCTTGCTACTGTACTGATAGATGTTGGTCCATGACACTGTCTCACTAACCATTTCCAATTCTCTTCTCCCATGCCTGCAGCTCAAGGTACACCAGCGTAAGGCCGTGTGAAGGGCCATTGCAGCAAAGGTGTGAGCCCTCTTGGTATCCAACCAACGACGCACCTACTGCCACAAGAGGTGGGACGACATCAGCCGGCTGGCTAAGAACGTGGCAGAGATGACATTGGGGCTGTTACCACGCACTGGGCGTTTGGCACAGCGCAACATGACACCACTGTTGGGCCGCATATTGGCAGCGACTCGTCCTGAGCTGGATGCACATCTGAAGGAGCACCAGCAGCAAGGCAGGGGTGAGTATTGGGGAGGGTGAATTTGCCTGGGAGCGGATGCATGTGTACAGGGCCTGTGGCAGCGGTGGCACATGTGATGTTCGCAGGGTGGTGCTGTGCTGTGTCCTGTGAGTGGCTGCTGGGATGGCTGCCAGTGTCATGCATTGTCCCAAACTGCCCTTACAAGGGTGAGCCTCCCTACTGTGCTTTCCCATTGCCAGATGTGTTAGCATATACATGGTCATTCAGCATTGAGATGGTGTGGGTAATCTATTATAGGGTGAACAGCAGTGTCCACTATCTGACTGTGACTGCATGTATGCGTACTTTGCATGCACCATGATCGGTGAGGCACACACATCAGACAAGAATGTGCCCCAGAGTACCACATGTTCTTTGTTATGGCCTACTTGGCCAATGTTGACTGTCATGTCCTAAAAGTGTGGCTAAATGGTTAGAGCGGCAGACCCTGATGCAGAGGTCTGGCCGGGACCAGGGTTCAGTTCCCGACGCGGCAGGGTCTTGGGCTCAATGTCCATGGACTCGATATTTCTCACCTCGGTGCCTACTCTAATCATGGGTCCCCACTCTGCAACTCTGGGCAATAGTTTGCTTAATCTCCACAACGGCCCTAAAGCGCTGGGATGCCTGGTTTCACCTTGGGGGTGCCCAGTAGGGAGCATCTCACAGGGAAAGCCAGGACGGGTTCCACAGTGGTATATGGCGCCAAGATGCCTGTCAGGTGATAGTGCGCTTTACAAGCATACATACATTTACATTTTTTACAATAGGTGTGTGTGTTGTCCCCTCCTGTTCCCTCAAGGTCTGTCAGTGGTAATAAGTGATGTCCCCACAGCATGTCCCTAGGTGTGTGCAGAGCAAGTTGTGTGTTTGGTACATTTCATACACGGGCAGGGTGTTGTGCTGTGTGGTCTCAACATGGCAGATATTCAGGGTTACAGGCACTGTTGTGGTCTATATGGTGTGTAGTTGTAATGTGATTGCAGAGTGTGGTGGTCACCATGTAGATTTGGGCATCCCCTGAACTGCATTGATTGTTTTGCTTTGTCCTGCTGATGACACTAACACAACGCTGCATCTCTCACTCATGCAGAATCAACAGTGGACACAGAGGAACAGGAGCCGGAAACCAGTGGTGGGGAGGGTAGCACTACAGCTGCACTGGAGGCCAGTGACACAGATTCCACCAGCGCATCTGAGGGGGACCGTAGTATGCAGGAGGAATGCCTGCCTGAGACACAGAGTACAACATCATCTGATGCCAGCGGGGATGCATCCATGTTAGAAGGCACAGGGAATGGGGACTTTGCATCATCTACTACCACACAGCGGCCAGTGCCCACCCTCCCATCCACTTCCTCTGGTGCTGCCCGTGTCCGTGTCAGTAAGAGAGGACGAGTTACATTCACACCTGGCACCGCTGAGCCTACACCTGTCCCCCCTACTACTCTCAGTGCTGAGTCTGTAGATCACCTGCGCCAGTTTTGTGTGGGCCAGACAGCCCTGCTCAATGCCCTCAGTGATCATGACAATAAAATAGGCCAGGTGGTTGCCTACATGGAGGGCATACACTCCGACGTGGGTGCGCTACACCGTACAGTCCAGGCTTTGTCGTCCACAGTGACGTCTGTCCTTCAACATGCACATGCTCCAATTTCTGCTCCATTGCCTTTGTCCAACCCCCAGTCAGTGGCCACATCAGATGATAGTGACCACGGTTCCCAGTCACGATATGGCACAGGAAGCACCCAGCAGAAGCAACCCAAGTGGTCCCACCCACAGACACCATCCCCACAGAAGAGCAGAGCCAGTCCAGAATGCAAAGACAAGAGCCTGTCAGGGAAGAGCAAGGCAGAAAAAGCAAGAAATCAGACATCAGGCTCCCATGCCTCAAAGGCATCACCAGCCAAGGACTCTCCAGGCCCTAAAACTTCACGCAGAGCTAGGTGTGCAGTGTATATGCCCACTGAGAGTGTGTTGTCTGGCAAGAGTACACCTATGCTCCTGGCCACATTCCCCTGCCACATCAACTCCAATTCCAAGCCCAGTGAAGCAGGTGAAGGAGGGCACTGTAGGGGCTACCCCTGACAAACAGGCAGAGGAGGGCACTGTAGGGGGTACACCTGGCAAACAATGGAAGGTGGGCCAGAGGCGTAGTCAGACAAAGCCTGCCGCACGATCCAGCACGTCACCAGAGGGAGTGCCAGTGTCTGCACCTGAAGTGGTTCTGTTGGTGTGTGTGCCTGTTGTGTCCCAACCAGTTCCCATTAACCCCAGTACAGGAAAGCCATTTCACATTCCCAAGAAGTGGAAAGGCACCCCTCCAACGTCTCCCACCAACACTGTGCCACAGGTCTGTATGACTCCACATGCCACTACACCACCTGGTTCAAATAGTCCTCCAAGTTGTAAAGCCACTTATAGCCCTACATCATCTGGGCCTCTGTCTCCCCAGTCAAGTGGTCCTGCTGTCCCGCACACACATCCAGCTCCAAATCCGCCTGAGTGTTAGTCCCCCTCATACACCTGTCTCTCATACAGGTGTGCTAGTCCTACCCATTGAATGCAACCTGGGTGTCTGGCTGGCCATGGAAGGGTACAGTCAAACACACTTACTGTGCAGCTTCTCTTGTCTTGACTCTGCACTTCTCCCTGGCCACTGGCCTTGTCATTCACTGCTGTTCTGGCCTTGCCTGTGCAGCGTCTCATGTCCTGACTCTGCACTTCTACCTGGCCACTGGCCATGTTGCTCTACTGTGTTGTACTCTCCCCTGTCCAGCCTCTCATGAACCTGCTGGACCACCTGCCCTGGACACTGGCCCTGTTGCTCTGCTGTGTCGGACTCTCACCTGTGCAGCCTCTCATGTACCTGTTGTGCCACCTGCCCTGGACACTGGCCTTCCTGTTTGGAGTTTGCCTGTGCAGATTATCTTGCTATGATCAGCATTTTGTGCCTTGCTCTTGTCTACGGTTGATCTACTGTCTCATCTGTGCAATGTGTGAATGAAGACAGTTACTCCTGTTGACTTTTGTATCAGTGTCCTTGCTGATTAAAGTTATTTTGGTGTGTGCATTTGGTTGCCTGTGCCCCATGCTCTATGTGTCACTTCAACATTGCCAAGGTCTTTGGCAGCATCAAATTTTTATACAGGGGTGACAGGGTCTGCAGGCCATTCAGACACTGATACTAGTGTTATCTGTGATGGCTCTTTTACCTGTCACGCAGTTCTCTTTTTGGTGGTTTGCTATTGTTAGGTACATTGTTCAGATGTCAGGTTGGGGTACACTGCCAGCACAGGGTTTGATGCTGTGTACAGCTTTGCATGCAGGCTGGGCACTGTCATGATGTATGTGTGTTATTCCTTTATGTGTGCCCAGCTGTGTATGTGTATGGTCATCCTGTGTTGGCCCTTAGTCTTGGTCCGACAGCCTACATGCGATGTGTGCTCTTGGGTAGTCAAGAGGTGTGCAGTGCGAAGGGTGTGACTTTGTAGTGGGTGTGGATATGTGTGTGCCCCTGGATTGTGAAAGACACACATGTGTCACCAAGGAGTTATGTGCCTGTTGTTTGTATTGTTGTCCCATTTGGATATGGTTGTATGGGCATGTGTGAGTTGTCTGTTGTGCACTGTGCAGTGTTTTGGTGTGTCCGTGCTGTTCGGTGTGACTCCTCCTTGTTGTTTTGGTCACTTATGAGTGTGAAAGTGTGTGACTTGCACATCAGTGTTATGGTTATTTGATCATCAATGTGTCTTGAGTGTATTTGTGTGGACTGCGTAGGCCTGCTGCTCCACACTGCCATTGTGGTTGTTTTTCTCATGCATTGCATGCACATGGTGCCTTTTCACCTCCTGTGTGGCACGGTGTGTGTGGTTTGATGCCATCCCCTATGTGTGCCGATTATGGCTTCCCATTGTGGGTCTGCACTCCCTCTTTTTGTGTATGGTACATCCCTTCCATGTCTACTACTGACAAGCAAGTGAGTTCACTTTAATGTCAGCTGTCCCCTTGGTTTAGATGTGTGTGTGCCTCCCTATCACTTCATTTGTGACACTATGCTTTGTGGTGCAGTTCTTGGGCCAGGGCAAATGTTCAACTCTGGACATTGCCCCAATGGTTTATGTTTGGTGTTCTTGTGCTATTGATCAGTGACGATTGCTCATGTGCACTTCAGTTGTGTGTGCTGTCCAGTGCTCTGGTCAAGATGGTTCTGCTCTTGTGTCCCAGAGTGGCACATCTGCTGTTGTTGTGTTGCATGTATGTGTGTTGGCTGTGGCATTGCTTCACTTCCTGGGTGTGCTATTGTGTTTGTGCTGTGCTGATTAGTGTTGTGTGTGTTGAGTTGTGTCAGTCATGTCTGCGTGTGACGGTTCGGCTTGTTGTGCACACAATGCTTGTTGTGCATACAGTGCTGTGTGTAAGTGGCCTTGGCATTGCCTGATGTGCATCCCCTGTTGTCCTGTGGTGTTCGTTCATTTTTTATTTGATGTGCATCTGTGGTTGGTTTCATGTGGCAGTGTAGTTGTGTACTGGTGTTCCTCTTGTGTGATTTGTGGTATGTTGTGTGTGTTTTGTTCCTGTGTGATGAGGTTGTGCACTCCTGTTGTGTCTGTGCTCCTATTGCCTTCCCACAGTTTATGTCTGTTTCTGATGTCGTTCTGGGTGTGTTCCTGTAGTGTTTGTGTGTGTTGTTTTGGGCAGGCATCTGTTCAGACACCCCTGTGTTTGTGTTCTGTTTATGGCTACACCCAGGGTGTGTATTTGTTTGTGTGTGTATGTGCTGGCAAGTATTGGCAGTCTTCAGCGGGTGAGGCACTGGTGTTGTGTGTTCCTTGTCAGCCACTCCTGCAGTGGCTGTCTCCCTGATTGTTTGTTGTGTGGTGCAGGGTGTGTATTGTGCTTTCTTGTTGCTGTTCTTGTTGCTTGTTGCTTTGCATGGGGGTGCACAGGATGGGCACCTGGCCTGTGACTTGATGAGGTGTGTTGCTGTGTGGTTGGGGGAGATGTGTCCCTGTGGTGTTTGTGCCCTGCCCATGCCTTGGGCTGGCCCTGCCTTGTGCATTGTGCGCATGTGTTGACCGCTGCGGTGACGTGACAGGGACGTTGCTGCATATTCGCGGTCGATGTGTGTCCAGGATGCAGTGGGGTGACTTGGTGGCAGGTGGGTCATGTGTGGGTGCCCTTGTGAATGTGATGTTGCCCCCAGCAGGGTGTCTGTTACGGTTTTGGATCCTTTGTCAGCCCGTGTGTTGTGTGTTGTATATTTGTGTATTTGCCTACCCGCGGCAGCGTCCGCGGCAGCCCATTAGATTATAGTGGTGTAGCAGGTACAGCACCGGAAACACATGTAGAGCTGAGTCCATGGCGGTCATGACCGAGTGCTGTCATCCGGGTCTCTGCTCTCGCTCCCCGCTGTCGAGTTTCCGCCGTCTCTGGTTGGGCGGTGTCTCCGCTGCGGTGCGTCTGCGTGTTTGGGCCACCCTAATTTGTGACGCGGGGCAGATGACATTCCGCACGGCGGAGAGTCTCCATCAGCTCACACCGCCGCGGTGGCGGGCGCACTTTGATGGCGGTGCGTGGCGCTCCGCGGCGGACGGGACATGACCTATGTTTTGCTATACTAATATGGCAGACATGAGTACAGCTGCTCGTGGGCGGAAAAAGGTGTTTTTCCGCCCCGCCAGCACCGCCGTGGTGCCACCGCCCCGACATCCTGATGGACCACTAAGCATTGAGTTGCCACTTTATTAAAATACTATTTAAAATATTTCCCTGAGCATCATGATAAAAATGGGGAATAGGGTTTCCCCTTTGGTCTGCGATCCAGCATAAATCCTCTGAGTCCCCAGATTATGGCTTTGCTTTGAAATCCCCATCCAAATTAGTTGCAAGGGTTTAGGATGAGACTCTGCGAGGTATCTAATAGGTCATCTAAAAGCAGAGCTGCCATTTCAGGGTTTTGGAAGTTAATATTATAATAATTCACAAGCAATAAGTTCCATGTATAAATTCACGTTAAGAACCAAAAGGTGCATATAAGGTGATGTATTTATAAATCATAAGACCTTAAAAACAACAACGTTAGAAATCAAGGTGAGTAGACCACCCTTTGACCTGCCGCCTAGAGAAGGCACAGCTGAAGTTTGAAAAGACTTATAGCCATTGACTGTATTAGATGCAATCTCCGAGGTTTCTTGTATGCTAAGAATTTGGAAATCGGTCAGGAAAGAAAGCCACTCCTCATTTTTCTGCTTATTATTATAGACTGTTCCGTGTCAACAGACTGTAAGTTAAATTCAATACACCCAGAGTATCATCAGTCATGGTTCCATTTGGATGGTCTTAAATATGTTGGGCCTTGCGGTTCTGAGGTTCCAGGTCCCACTGTGAGGTTCGAGTGGCACCGTTTCTCTCAGTCCCTTCAATCACCATTCTGGGGACTCTGATTTGGAACCTCATGTCAGTCGCATGACTCCAACCCTGAGAGTGTCAGAATTTGATGAGGTAACTACGGCCTCATCATTGTAAGTGATATGCGCTCTGTAAAAAAAGCCCAGAGGTGCCAGGAATATCTTTGTAGCTAGTTTAAGAACTGGTATGGGCTGAGAAAGTAAATCACATACAAGCTGGGGGTAATCAAAATTTAATACAACACAAACAGCTTCATATTCCTTTGGTGACAGACCGACCCATGGGATTCTCTGCGCCATTAACAAATGGTTCTGAATAAGATACCCTTGCCTAGTGTAGTTACAGAACCAGTGCAAGGCTTTAGGCCATGAGCTGAACTGTGGATTCACTTTGGGGAAAGTCTAAGTCTAAGTATTGTCAGGACAAGAACAAATGGACAGGACACAGGTGGCAGGTTATGGGCTCAATGCTTAAGTTCCTGTTGTTCTCTGAGGATGTGCTGCTGGGTTGGGTAGTATGACTATAAATAGCATCTCCACAACCCGCCTTTGGTTTAGTAGGAACTGGACCATTCTCCGAATAGGGGCCTGATAATGTTTGGCTTGGTGCGATCCTGCCTGGCTGTACAATGCGTAGGAGGACAAGACCAGGGTTAGCCACCACTAGGGAGCTACTGGGCTGAATATAAGAAGTGCAATTATTCGGTGGATCATTGTTAGCAGGCAAAGGTGGGTTCCTAAGTGAAATTAACTGTGGCGGGGTTCAGTGAATGGTTACTAGCTCTTGAAGTTTCAGTTCAATATTGTCCAAGCGAAGCAAAATGGGTTTTAACATGATACTTGATCTCGCACAAATGTCCTCAAGGGAGCCTGATATTCTCAACAGGTCAGAATTGTCCATAAATGGCTCAACACTGGTTTGAATTGGTCTTGATTTCCTTGGTTTCTTTGGTTTAGAGGAAGGGGGATCAGTTTGAGGGCCATTCTTACTCTTGCCCTTTGTAGTCACCGGAAGGGTGGGATTACCTGCGCTTGAAGGATTAGCAGGCAAAAAAGTACCTAATACAGGGACTTGGACGGTTGGAAACATAGAACTCCGTCCACTGAGACTCTGGCTAGCAATGTTAGCAATGGGCTTATTAACTGCATCAGGCGATAAAACTTCAGACCCAGTCTGAGCAGATCCCCCAAAGAAAGTCTGGGCTCAGTTACAGCAATTTCCTGAGAAATAACGTTGGACACTTTAATTAAAAACAAATCAATAATGGATATAGATAGCCCTGGGGTAGATATGGAAATCAATCAATCAATCAATCAATGCATTTATATAGCGCACTATTCACCCGGAGGGTCTCAAGGCGCTGGGGGAGGGGGGATCCGCTACTGCTCGAACAGCCAGGTCTTGAGCTGTTTCCTGAAGGCGAGGTGGTCCTGGGTCAGGCGGAGGTGGGTCGGGAGGGAGTTCCAAGTCTTGGCGGCCAGGTAGGAGAAGGACCTTCCTCCAGTGGTGGCTCTTCGGATCCGGGGGACGGCGGCGAGGGCGTGGCTGGACGATCGAAGCTGGCGTGTGGGAGCGTAGAAGTTGAGGCGGCTGTTGAGGTATGCTGGTCCTTGCTTGTGCAGGGATTTGTGTGCGTGGGTGAGGAGACGGAAGGTGATTCTCTTGTTGACCGGGAGCCAGTGCAGATCTCTCAGGTGTCCGGAGATGTGGCTGCCATGGGGGATGTCCAGGATGAGTCGTGCTGAGGCGTTCTGGATCCACTGGAGACTCTTCTGGAGTTTGGTGGTGGATCCCGCGTAGAGGGAGTTGCCGTAGTCCAGACGGCTGGTGACGAGGGCCTGGGTGACCGTCTTCCTGGTCTCGGTGGGGATCCACCGGAAGATCTTACGTAGCATGCGCAGGATGTTGAAGCACGATGAGGAGACGGCGTTGAATTGTCTGGACATGGAGAGGGAGGAGTCCAGGATGAAGCCCAGGTTGCGTGCTTGGTCTGTTGGTTTGGGTGCCCAGGGCGGGGGGCCACCAGGAGTCATCCCAGGCAGAGGGTGAGGATCCCAGGACGAGGACTTCTGTCTTGTCCGAGTTCAGTTTCAGGCGGCTGTTCATCATCCACTTGGCTACCTCTGTCATCCCTTCGTGCAGGTTGGCTCTGGCGGTTGCGGGGTCGTTGGTGAGGGAGAGGATCAGCTGGGTGTCGTCGGCGTAGGAGATGATGTTGAGGTTGTGTTGGAATGCGATGGCCGCAAGGGGGCTCATGTAGACGTTGAAGAGGGTAGGGCTGAGCGAGGAGCCCTGAGGAACGCCGCAGATGACTTCGGTGGCTTCTGATCTGAACGGGGGGAGGCGGACTCTCTGTGTCCTTCCAGCGAGGAACGAGATGATCCATTCCAGTGCCTTCCCCTGGATTCAGACTTGCTGAGGCGCTGCACTAGGGTGCGGTGGCAGACAGTGTCGAAGGCCGCGGAGAGGTCTAGGAGGATGAGGGACGCTGTTTCTCCGTTGTCGAGCAGGGCTCGGATGTCATCGGTGGCTGCGATCAGGGTGGTTTCGGTGCTGTGGTTGGCCCGGAAGCCAGACTGCGAGAGGTCGAGGGATCCGTTCGTCTCGAGGAAGGCGGCCAGCTGCTTGTTGACGGTCTTCTCAATGACTTTTGCAGGAAACGTGAGCAGCGAGATGGGGCGGTAGTTCTTGAGGTCGGTGGGGTCGGCTGATGGCTTCTTTAGTAGAGCGCTGAGTTCGGCGTGCTTCCAGCTCTCCGGGAAGGTAGCGGTGTCGAAGGAGGTGTTGATGATGTCCCGCAGGTGGGGTGCGATGACGGCGTCGGCCTTGTTGAAGACGTGGTGAGGGCAGGGGTCGATCGGAGATCCGGAGTGGATGGAGTTCATCGTGCGGATAGTGTCTTTGGTGCTGATCGGGGTCCAGGCGCGGAGGGTGGTGGTGGGGGGCGGTGGTTCAGTCGTGGCGTGCGTCGGTCGGGTGCTGAAGCTGTTGTGTATGTCCGCGATCTTGTTGTGGAAGTAGGAGGCCAGGGAGTTGCAGAGGTCTTGGGAAGGGGTGATGTCGTTGTTTCCGGCGTTGGGGTTGGAGAGCTCTTTGACGATGTTGAAGAGTTCCTTGCTGTTGTGTGCTTGTCCAGTCGTTCCTTGAATGCAGACTTCTTGGTGGCGTGGATCAGTTGGTGGTGTTTTCGGGTGGCGGTCTTGAGGGCAGTCATGGTGTTTGGTGTTGGGTCTCTGCGCCAGGCTTTCTCGAGGTCTCGGCAGTTCTTCTTGGAGCTCTTGAGTTTGTCAGTGAACCATGGGGCTTTCTTGCTGCAGGGTCTGCTATGCGGGGTCTTTAGAGGGGCGAGGTCGTCTGCGCAGCCGCTGATCCACTTTGCGAGGTTGGTGGCCGCCTGGCTTGGGTTCGTTGTGCTGGTGAGAGGGTTCATGCTCAGGGAAGTCGCGAGCTGGTCGGCTGTGATCTTGTTCCAGCTTCTGCGTGCAACCTGTTGCTGGTGGTGGTGGATCGTGGTCCTTCTGAAGCTGAAGTGGAAGCAGCTGTGGTCCGTCCAGTGGAGTCCGGTGGCATGGATGAAGGTGATGTCCTTGCTGGATGAGAACACAGGGTCGAGTGTGTGTCCGGCGTAGTGGGTGGGGGTGGTCACCAGCTACTTGAGACCGAGGATGGCGAGGTTGTCCAGCAGGGTGGTGGTGTTGCGGTCGTTGTTGTTCTCCAGGTGGAAGTTGAGGTCCTCGAGGAGGATGTAGTCAGCGGAGGGGAGAGCGTGTGGGCTGATGAAGTCGGTGATGTCTTCGCTGAATTGTGTGCGTGGTCCCGGGGGTCTGTAGATGAGGGTGCCTCTGAGGGTGGTCTTGGGGTTGATGTGGATCTGGAAGTGCAGGTGTTCGGCGGGTACGAGGGTGTCGTCGGAGTTGGTCGTGATGCGGATGGTGTTTCTGTGGATGATGGCGATGCCTCCTCCTGTCTGGTTGACGCGGTCCCTCCGGATGATCTTGTAGCAGTCCGGGATGGCGATGGTGATGTCGGGCGCTGAGGAAGCGTTCATCCAGGTTTCCGTGAGGAAGGCGACGTCTGGGGCTGTGGTGTCGAGCAGGTTCCAGAGCTCGACGGCGTGTCTGTGGATGGAGCGGGTGTTGAGCAGGATGCACTTGAGGTGGTTGCTGCTGTGGCTTGGCTTGATCGATGCAGGTGTAGTGCAGGTCCGGATGCAGGTGAACCTGCAGGAATGGCAGCAGAAGGGTCTGTGGGTGGTTCTCGGGGTGGCCCGGTAGCAGCCCGGGCTTTGACCGGCGTTGAGTGCGTAGAGTTCTGTGGCGTCGTAGGTCCGGCGGGTGGGTTGGGGTCCGCAGGAACCAGGGGTTCTGGCACTAGGCGCGGTCCAGGCACGGACGGGCGCAGACGGGCTTACCTTTGGCGCGCCTTCAGCGCACAATCGGTGCGCCCTCTGCACGTCAACGCTGGGCGTACGACCGGTCGCCATTTATGGCGAAGTGGGAGGGAGGGAGGAGCTGGGAGGCGGGAGCGGGAAGGGTACAGAAGAAAAAGGTGGGCCTGGCCACGAACACGGCGGCGGGAAGCGAGGAGCGGGGCGGGGGGCACAGGGGCACAAGTCACAGGGGCACAAGTTGAAAATAAACAACACGGATGATACTGGCACAGAAAAAACAGAATAAACAGAATCCCAAGGGGGGAAAAACGGCAGGAAATACAGGGGAGGAACAAACATACGGTCAATCCAGTCGATGCGATCCCGCTAGGGCAGCGGGGGCGGGGTCGTGGCGGCAGGCTCAGCGAGGCTGAGTGCAGCAGCGGGTTGAAGGGGCACACGCTGCAGCTGGTGGCCGTGCGGTGCGGGGGTGTCCTGGGAGCAGGTCACACTCACCTGCGCCGCACGGACGCCATTTATGGCCAAGTGGGAGGGAAGGAGGGAGGGAGAGGGAGAGCTGTGTCTCTTCTTACCCATTGTGATACAAATCAGACTACTCTTAACTATGATTACGACTAAATAACAGCCCATATAAGTTCCTCACTAGAATTTACAATTGTGCCAGGGATGCAGCACCAACTGCACCAACCACCTCTAAGGTGTGATGGGAAGCAGAGCTGGGGTA
This sequence comes from Lissotriton vulgaris, assembly GCF_964263255.1. NCBI lineage: Eukaryota > Metazoa > Chordata > Amphibia > Caudata > Salamandridae > Lissotriton > Lissotriton vulgaris. The sequence goes on along the minus strand of NC_141695.1, from coordinate 1,456,112,602 downwards.
AAACATATCAGCCCACAGCTGGGCATATTACTGTGAGCTGACAAGACATCTCTTCTCTAATGGCAAATGTCATCTAGTTAACCTTAAAATCGTACACAGAACATATTATACCCCTACATTGTGATTTATGGTTTATCCACTGACACCAACTGCTGGTGATGCAGTGCCCCAAACACTACTCTTGGCAAGAGACTGTCCATCAATTAGGCTTATTGGAACAAGCTAGCTCAAGAACCTACCAATATGATGTCCCTCTCCTTCACTCTTACCCTTATGGTTGCCTTCACCCCTCCTCTTGATGTCCGTTTTGGTCTCTCACGCTGCGGGAGACCCGGGCCCAGATATGCGCCTCCTGGCGTGTGGCTGATCTCACTGGCATTGACAGCGTTGCTCGGGCCGCGCTGATTAGTGGCGGATGGAGTCCCCTTCACCTCCTCTCTCTATGTCCGTTTCGGACTTTATAGTTCATTATGAACTTTCTACCTGACGTTTCCTGAGGAACTTCTGGAGTGGCCACTCCTGACTATGATTACGACTAATTAACAGCCCATATAAGTTCATCACTAGAATTTACAATTGAGCCAGGGATGCAGCACCCACTGCACCATCCACCTCTTAAGTGTGATGGGAAGCAGAGCTGGGGTACAACGTAGCCGCCCACAGCTGGGTATACTACTGTGAGCAGACCAGTCTCTACTCTAATGGGAAATTTCATCTAGTTAACCTTAAAATCATACACAGAACATATTATACCCCTACATCGTTGTTTATGGTTTATCCACTGACACTAAGTGCTGGCGATGCAGTGCTCCCAACACTGCTTTTCTATCCTTGGCAAGGGACTGCCCATCATTTTGTCTTATTGGAACAAGCTAGCTCAAGAACCCACCAATAGGATTTTCCTCCCCTTCACTCCTACGCTTATAGTTGACCTACTTGTTATGTTAAAGATATCCCAGCACACATAGATGCTTCGTGGGTATAGCCCTCCTGCTGGGAAAGGAACAGGTGTCAATGAACTGGGAGAAACCCTTTTCTCTCGGTTCTGTGCAGTGGTTGAAGGATCTCACTACATGCTCGACACACTCTGAGGTCTATGCAGTTCTACTACCGCAGGCAAGCAGGCTAATAGACATTTGGGACCCACTGCATCAGTACCTCTTAGCCCAGCACACTGACACTTAACCCATTCCCCAGGGTACACTGCCCACATGTCCCTCACCTACACTGACCGCTACACTTCCACACGGGCTAGTACCACTATACCCACCCTTCTTGTATAGTGGTTGCTTGTCATTACTTTCTTCACTTCACCTTTCTTCAGTTGTTGTAGTGATGAGATCTTGCTGAAGATAAGCTGGCATGCACTGTAATGATATCTGCAGTGATGTCAGATGGTTTGACATTAAATGACTAAGTAAAGGTTTAAAAAAAACTATGGTTAAAAAAGCATTCATGATCTTCAAATTGAGCTCCATCATTTATTACTTTCCCTCATATCTCCACAAATGGTGCTTCAAGACCATCAGTACTTTGAAGAATAAATTAAAAACATATATATATACCACTCATACATGTTACAGGACTGCAAAGGGTTTCGCTTTGAAATAAAGTCTTCCTCTACGATAAGATGAGAGAATCTTGGCTATACAAGTACAAGCAATTTTGTGCATGCAACGTAATTGGATTAGGTTTAACAAAATTGATATACAATGCCACAACAATAAAATGCAGCGTTGCCTGCCATTCCAACATATAAAGCCTGTTTAAACTTGAATATGAAATGCACACAAAAAACAATTCTGGAGATCTAACAAACGTTTTGTTTTCAGAAGACTCATTTATAATGGTTGGAAGCTGATGGTATGAAAAGCTGGAATCTGCAATGAAGATATTTAGAAATTGTTTTACTTGTGGAAACGGAAACATGTAATCAGAGTTACCATGCAAATGTGGAGGGATGTCTCGCAGTTAAATTATGCGTCTATTTGTGGTGCCAATTTTTAGTGTATGGCTATCTAGGCTAAATGGTTGATTTATTACATTCCAAGTTCTCTGAATAAACCCAATCCTATAATCTCACCGCTTTGCCCAATATGTTAAAACGGAGCAGTTGGAGAGTGATAGCACATGGCTTAGAGATGTAGTGAATGTTACTTGAAAGCAAATTTTGATTTAATAACTGAGCAAATTTATTTCCATTTTAAACCATACCCCCTTGTGACTTCGTTCTGGTGTGAACTAGACTGGCTGAAAAGCTCAGCTTATCAGCAGATCACTTAGAACCCAACATTGAAAATCAACACTAGCTCCAAACTACCAGAACAGGCTTAATAAAATACTTAACCGCATAACCGCAGCAGCAATTCCGCCGCAGTGCGGTAGTTTATATTTACAAAAAGGGGTGGTGAGGGACAGAGTCTCTGAATTAAGCAGAAAGCTCTCACCCAGTCAGAAGATCAGGGCTAGATCCAACACCGTTTTTTAGCTCACTGCACCATCCCAGTTTCAGAACCTGGCTGTATGCAAATTAGTCTGTTCCTGTCCCAGTGCATGATGGGAACAGGACAAACCAAACTACAGAAGCCAATTCTTACACTGGGAAGGAAACAAGCTCCCGGGGACCGGTTTCTGGCATTACAGCCGTCTTCGGCCCGGTTTGCTTGAATCCTGATGGTGCAATGAGCAAGGGTCTCACATCTGAGAATACCCTTCCACGCTTAGGGTGGACAAAAATATTTACAAAAAGGGGTGGTGAGGGACAGAGTCTCTGAATTAAGCAGAAAGCTCTCACCCAGTCAGAAGATCAGGGCTAGATCCAACACCGTTTTTTAGCTCACTGCACCATCCCAGTTTCAGAACCTGGCTGTATGCAAATTAGTCTGTTCCTGTCCCAGTGCATGATGGGAACAGGACAAACCAAACTACAGAAGCCAATTCTTACACTGGGAAGGAAACAAGCTCCCGGGGACCGGTTTCTGGCATTACAGCCGTCTTCGGCCCGGTTTGCTTGAATCCTGATGGTGCAATGAGCAAGGGTCTCACATCTGAGAATACCCTTCCACGCTTAGGGTGGACAAAAATATTTACAAAAAGGGGTGGTGAGGGACAGAGTCTCTGAATTAAGCAGAAAGCTCTCACCCAGTCAGAAGATCAGGGCTAGATCCAACACCGTTTTTTAGCTCACTGCACCATCCCAGTTTCAGAACCTGGCTGTATGCAAATTAGTCTGTTCCTGTACCAGTGCATGATGGGAACAGGACAAACCAAACTACAGAAGCCAATTCTTACACTAGGAAAGAAACAAGCTCCCGGGGACCGGTTTCTGGCATTACAGCCTTCTTCGGCCCGGTTTGCTTGAATCCTGATGGTGCAATGAGCAAGGGTCTCACATCTGAGAATACCCTTCCACGCTTAGGGTGGACAAAAATATTTACAAAAAGGGGTGGTGAGGGACAGAGTCTCTGAAATAAGCAGAAAGCTCTCACCCAGTCAGAAGATCAGGGCTAGATCCAACACCGTTTTTTAGCTCACTGCACCATCCCAGTTTCAGAACCTGGCTGTATGCAAATTAGTCTGTTCCTGTACCAGTGCATGATGGGAACAGGACAAACCAAACTACAGAAGCCAATTCTTACACTAGGAAAGAAACAAGCTCCCGGGGACCGGTTTCTGGCATTACAGCCGTCTTCAGCCCGGTTTGCTTGAATCCTGATGGTGCAATGAGCAAGGGTCTCACATCTGAGAATACCCTTCCACGCTTAGGGTGGACAAAAATATTTACAAAAAGGGGTGGTGAGGGACAGAGTCTCTGAATTAAGCAGAAAGCTCTCACCCAGTCAGAAGATCAGGGCTAGATCCAACACCGTTTTTTAGCTCACTGCACCATCCCAGTTTCAGAACCTGGCTGTATGCAAATTAGTCTGTTCCTGTCCCAGTGCATGATGGGAACAGGACAAACCAAACTACAGAAGCCAATTCTTACACTGGGAAGGAAACAAGCTCCCGGGGACCGGTTTCTGGCATTACAGCCGTCTACGGCCCGGTTTGCTTGAATCCTGATGGTGCAATGAGCAAGGGTCTCACATCTGAGAATACCCTTCCACGCTTAGGGTGGACAAAAATATTTACAAAAAGGGGTGGTGAGGGACAGAGTCTCTGAATTAAGCAGAAAGCTCTCACCCAGTCAGAAGATCAGGGCTAGATCCAACACCGTTTTTTAGCTCACTGCACCATCCCAGTTTCAGAACCTGGCTGTATGCAAATTAGTCTGTTCCTGTCCCAGTGCATGATGGGAACAGGACAAACCAAACTACAGAAGCCAATTCTTACACTGGGAAGGAAACAAGCTCCCGGGGACCGGTTTCTGGCATTACAGCCGTCTTCGGCCCGGTTTGCTTGAATCCTGATGGTGCAATGAGCAAGGGTCTCACATCTGAGAATACCCTTCCACGCTTAGGGTGGACAAAAATATTTACAAAAAGGGGTGGTGAGGGACAGAGTCTCTGAATTAAGCAGAAAGCTCTCACCCAGTCAGAAGATCAGGGCTAGATCCAACACCGTTTTTTAGCTCACTGCACCATCCCAGTTTCAGAACCTGGCTGTATGCAAATTAGTCTGTTCCTGTCCCAGTGCATGATGGGAACAGGACAAACCAAACTACAGAAGCCAATTCTTACACTGGGAAGGAAACAAGCTCCCGGGGACCGGTTTCTGGCATTACAGCCGTCTTCGGCCCGGTTTGCTTGAATCCTGATGGTGCAATGAGCAAGGGTCTCACATCTGAGAATACCCTTCCACGCTTAGGGTGGACAAAAATATTTACAAAAAGGGGTGGTGAGGGACAGAGTCTCTGAATTAAGCAGAAAGCTCTCACCCAGTCAGAAGATCAGGGCTAGATCCAACACCGTTTTTTAGCTCACTGCACCATCCCAGTTTCAGAACCTGGCTGTATGCAAATTAGTCTGTTCCTGTCCCAGTGCATGATGGGAACAGGACAAACCAAACTACAGAAGCCAATTCTTACACTGGGAAGGAAACAAGCTCCCGGGGACCGGTTTCTGGCATTACAGCCGTCTTCGGCCCGGTTTGCTTGAATCCTGATGGTGCAATGAGCAAGGGTCTCACATCTGAGAATACCCTTCCACGCTTAGGGTGGACAAAAATATTTACAAAAAGGGGTGGTGAGGGACAGAGTCTCTGAATTAAGCAGAAAGCTCTCACCCAGTCAGAAGATCAGGGCTAGATCCAACACCGTTTTTTAGCTCACTGCACCATCCCAGTTTCAGAACCTGGCTGTATGCAAATTAGTCTGTTCCTGTCCCAGTGCATGATGGGAACAGGACAAACCAAACTACAGAAGCCAATTCTTACACTGGGAAGGAAACAAGCTCCCGGGGACCGGTTTCTGGCATTACAGCCGTCTTCGGCCCGGTTTGCTTGAATCCTGATGGTGCAATGAGCAAGGGTCTCACATCTGAGAATACCCTTCCACGCTTAGGGTGGACAAAAATATTTACAAAAAGGGGTGGTGAGGGACAGAGTCTCTGAAATAAGCAGAAAGCTCTCACCCAGTCAGAAGATCAGGGCTAGATCCAACACCGTTTTTTAGCTCACTGCACCATCCCAGTTTCAGAACCTGGCTGTATGCAAATTAGTCTGTTCCTGTCCCAGTGCATGATGGGAACAGGACAAACCAAACTACAGAAGCCAATTCTTACACTGGGAAGGAAACAAGCTCCCGGGGACCGGTTTCTGGCATTACAGCCGTCTTCAGCCCGGTTTGCTTGAATCCTGATGGTGCAATGAGCAAGGGTCTCACATCTGAGAATACCCTTCCACGCTTAGGGTGGACAAAAATATTTACAAAAAGGGATGGTGAGGGACAGAGTCTCTGAATTAAGCAGAAAGCTCTCACCCAGTCAGAAGATCAGGGCTAGATCCAACACCGTTTTTTAGCTCACTGCACCATCCCAGTTTCAGAACCTGGCTGTATGCAAACTAGTCTGTTCCTGTCCCAGTGCATGATGGGAACAGGACAAACCAAACTACAGAAGCCAATTCTTACACTGGGAAGGAAACAAGCTCCCGGGGACCGGTTTCTGGCATTACAGCCGTCTTCGGCCCGGTTTGCTTGAATCCTGATGGTGCAATGAGCAAGGGTCTCACATCTGAGAATACCCTTCCACGCTTAGGGTGGACAAAAATATTTACAAAAAGGGGTGGTGAGGGACAGAGTCTCTGAATTAAGCAGAAAGCTCTCACCCAGTCAGAAGATCAGGGCTAGATCCAACACCGTTTTTTAGCTCACTGCACCATCCCAGTTTCAGAACCTGGCTGTATGCAAATTAGTCTGTTCCTGTCCCAGTGCATGATGGGAACAGGACAAACCAAACTACAGAAGCCAATTCTTACACTGGGAAGGAAACAAGCTCCCGGGGACCGGTTTCTGGCATTACAGCCGTCTTCGGCCCGGTTTGCTTGAATCCTGATGGTGCAATGAGCAAGGGTCTCACATCTGAGAATACCCTTCCACGCTTAGGGTGGACAAAAATATTTACAAAAAGGGGTGGTGAGGGACAGAGTCTCTGAATTAAGCAGAAAGCTCTCACCCAGTCAGAAGATCAGGGCTAGATCCAACACCGTTTTTTAGCTCACTGCACCATCCCAGTTTCAGAACCTGGCTGTATGCAAATTAGTCTGTTCCTGTCCCAGTGCATGATGGGAACAGGACAAACCAAACTACAGAAGCCAATTCTTACACTGGGAAGGAAACAAGCTCCCGGGGACCGGTTTCTGGCATTACAGCCGTCTTCGGCCCGGTTTGCTTGAATCCTGATGGTGCAATGAGCAAGGGTCTCACATCTGAGAATACCCTTCCACGCTTAGGGTGGACAAAAATATTTACAAAAAGGGGTGGTGAGGGACAGAGTCTCTGAATTAAGCAGAAAGCTCTCACCCAGTCAGAAGATCAGGGCTAGATCCAACACCGTTTTTTAGCTCACTGCACCATCCCAGTTTCAGAACCTGGCTGTATGCAAATTAGTCTGTTCCTGTCCCAGTGCATGATGGGAACAGGACAAACCAAACTACAGAAGCCAATTCTTACACTGGGAAGGAAACAAGCTCCCGGGGACCGGTTTCTGGCATTACAGCCGTCTTCGGCCCGGTTTGCTTGAATCCTGATGGTGCAATGAGCAAGGGTCTCACATCTGAGAATACCCTTCCACGCTTAGGGTGGACAAAAATATTTACAAAAAGGGGTGGTGAGGGACAGAGTCTCTGAAATAAGCAGAAAGCTCTCACCCAGTCAGAAGATCAGGGCTAGATCCAACACCGTTTTTTAGCTCACTGCACCATCCCAGTTTCAGAACCTGGCTGTATGCAAATTAGTCTGTTCCTGTCCCAGTGCATGATGGGAACAGGACAAACCAAACTACAGAAGCCAATTCTTACACTGGGAAGGAAACAAGCTCCCGGGGACCGGTTTCTGGCATTACAGCCGTCTTCGGCCCGGTTTGCTTGAATCCTGATGGTGCAATGAGCAAGGGTCTCACATCTGAGAATACCCTTCCACGCTTAGGGTGGACAAAAATATTTACAAAAAGGGGTGGTGAGGGACAGAGTCTCTGAATTAAGCAGAAAGCTCTCACCCAGTCAGAAGATCAGGGCTAGATCCAACACCGTTTTTTAGCTCACTGCACCATCCCAGTTTCAGAACCTGGCTGTATGCAAATTAGTCTGTTCCTGTCCCAGTGCATGATGGGAACAGGACAAACCAAACTACAGAAGCCAATTCTTACACTGGGAAGGAAACAAGCTCCCGGGGACCGGTTTCTGGCATTACAGCCGTCTTCGGCCCGGTTTGCTTGAATCCTGATGGTGCAATGAGCAAGGGTCTCACATCTGAGAATACCCTTCCACGCTTAGGGTGGACAAAAATATTTACAAAAAGGGGTGGTGAGGGACAGAGTCTCTGAATTAAGCAGAAAGCTCTCACCCAGTCAGAAGATCAGGGCTAGATCCAACACCGTTTTTTAGCTCACTGCACCATCCCAGTTTCAGAACCTGGCTGTATGCAAATTAGTCTGTTCCTGTCCCAGTGCATGATGGGAACAGGACAAACCAAACTACAGAAGCCAATTCTTACACTGGGAAGGAAACAAGCTCCCGGGGACCGGTTTCTGGCATTACAGCCGTCTTCGGCCCGGTTTGCTTGAATCCTGATGGTGCAATGAGCAAGGGTCTCACATCTGAGAATACCCTTCCACGCTTAGGGTGGACAAAAATATTTACAAAAAGGGGTGGTGAGGGACAGAGTCTCTGAAATAAGCAGAAAGCTCTCACCCAGTCAGAAGATCAGGGCTAGATCCAACACCGTTTTTTAGCTCACTGCACCATCCCAGTTTCAGAACCTGGCTGTATGCAAATTAGTCTGTTCCTGTCCCAGTGCATGATGGGAACAGGACAAACCAAACTACAGAAGCCAATTCTTACACTGGGAAGGAAACAAGCTCCCGGGGACCGGTTTCTGGCATTACAGCCGTCTTCAGCCCGGTTTGCTTGAATCCTGATGGTGCAATGAGCAAGGGTCTCACATCTGAGAATACCCTTCCACGCTTAGGGTGGACAAAAATATTTACAAAAAGGGATGGTGAGGGACAGAGTCTCTGAATTAAGCAGAAAGCTCTCACCCAGTCAGAAGATCAGGGCTAGATCCAACACCGTTTTTTAGCTCACTGCACCATCCCAGTTTCAGAACCTGGCTGTATGCAAACTAGTCTGTTCCTGTCCCAGTGCATGATGGGAACAGGACAAACCAAACTACAGAAGCCAATTCTTACACTGGGAAGGAAACAAGCTCCCGGGGACCGGTTTCTGGCATTACAGCCGTCTTCGGCCCGGTTTGCTTGAATCCTGATGGTGCAATGAGCAAGGGTCTCACATCTGAGAATACCCTTCCACGCTTAGGGTGGACAAAAATATTTACAAAAAGGGGTGGTGAGGGACAGAGTCTCTGAATTAAGCAGAAAGCTCTCACCCAGTCAGAAGATCAGGGCTAGATCCAACACCGTTTTTTAGCTCACTGCACCATCCCAGTTTCAGAACCTGGCTGTATGCAAATTAGTCTGTTCCTGTCCCAGTGCATGATGGGAACAGGACAAACCAAACTACAGAAGCCAATTCTTACACTGGGAAGGAAACAAGCTCCCGGGGACCGGTTTCTGGCATTACAGCCGTCTTCGGCCCGGTTTGCTTGAATCCTGATGGTGCAATGAGCAAGGGTCTCACATCTGAGAATACCCTTCCACGCTTAGGGTGGACAAAAATATTTACAAAAAGGGGTGGTGAGGGACAGAGTCTCTGAATTAAGCAGAAAGCTCTCACCCAGTCAGAAGATCAGGGCTAGATCCAACACCGTTTTTTAGCTCACTGCACCATCCCAGTTTCAGAACCTGGCTGTATGCAAATTAGTCTGTTCCTGTCCCAGTGCATGATGGGAACAGGACAAACCAAACTACAGAAGCCAATTCTTACACTGGGAAGGAAACAAGCTCCCGGGGACCGGTTTCTGGCATTACAGCCGTCTTCGGCCCGGTTTGCTTGAATCCTGATGGTGCAATGAGCAAGGGTCTCACATCTGAGAATACCCTTCCACGCTTAGGGTGGACAAAAATATTTACAAAAAGGGGTGGTGAGGGACAGAGTCTCTGAATTAAGCAGAAAGCTCTCACCCAGTCAGAAGATCAGGGCTAGATCCAACACCGTTTTTTAGCTCACTGCACCATCCCAGTTTCAGAACCTGGCTGTATGCAAATTAGTCTGTTCCTGTCCCAGTGCATGATGGGAACAGGACAAACCAAACTACAGAAGCCAATTCTTACACTGGGAAGGAAACAAGCTCCCGGGGACCGGTTTCTGGCATTACAGCCGTCTTCGGCCCGGTTTGCTTGAATCCTGATGGTGCAATGAGCAAGGGTCTCACATCTGAGAATACCCTTCCACGCTTAGGGTGGACAAAAATATTTACAAAAAGGGGTGGTGAGGGACAGAGTCTCTGAAATAAGCAGAAAGCTCTCACCCAGTCAGAAGATCAGGGCTAGATCCAACACCGTTTTTTAGCTCACTGCACCATCCCAGTTTCAGAACCTGGCTGTATGCAAATTAGTCTGTTCCTGTCCCAGTGCATGATGGGAACAGGACAAACCAAACTACAGAAGCCAATTCTTACACTGGGAAGGAAACAAGCTCCCGGGGACCGGTTTCTGGCATTACAGCCGTCTTCGGCCCGGTTTGCTTGAATCCTGATGGTGCAATGAGCAAGGGTCTCACATCTGAGAATACCCTTCCACGCTTAGGGTGGACAAAAATATTTACAAAAAGGGGTGGTGAGGGACAGAGTCTCTGAATTAAGCAGAAAGCTCTCACCCAGTCAGAAGATCAGGGCTAGATCCAACACCGTTTTTTTAGCTCACTGCACCATCCCAGTTTCAGAACCTGGCTGTATGCAAATTAGTCTGTTCCTGTCCCAGTGCATGATGGGAACAAGACAAACCAAACTACAGAAGCCAATTCTTACACTGGGAAGGAAACAAGCTCCCGGGGACCGGTTTCTGGCATTACAGCCGTCTTCGGCCCGGTTTGCTTGAATCCTGATGGTGCAATGAGCAAGGGTCTCACATCTGAGAATACCCTTCCACGCTTAGGGTGGACAAAAATATTTACAAAAAGGGGTGGTGAGGGACAGAGTCTCTGAATTAAGCAGAAAGCTCTCACCCAGTCAGAAGATCAGGGCTAGATCCAACACCGTTTTTTAGCTCACTGCACCATCCCAGTTTCAGAACCTGGCTGTATGCAAATTAGTCTGTTCCTGTCCCAGTGCATGATGGGAACAGGACAAACCAAACTACAGAAGCCAATTCTTACACTGGGAAGGAAACAAGCTCCCGGGGACCGGTTTCTGGCATTACAGCCGTCTTCGGCCCGGTTTGCTTGAATCCTGATGGTGCAATGAGCAAGGGTCTCACATCTGAGAATACCCTTCCACGCTTAGGGTGGACAAAAATATTTACAAAAAGGGGTGGTGAGGGACAGAGTCTCTGAATTAAGCAGAAAGCTCTCACCCAGTCAGAAGATCAGGGCTAGATCCAACATAGTTTTTTAGCTCACTGCACCATCCCAGTTTCAGAACCTGGCTGTATGCAAATTAGTCTGTTCCTGTCCCAGTGCATGATGGGAACAGGACAAACCAAACTACAGAAGCCAATTCTTACACTGGGAAGGAAACAAGCTCCCGGGGACCGGTTTCTGGCAATACAGCCGTCTTCGGCCCAGTTTGCTTGAATCCTGATGGTGCAATGAGCAAGGGTCTCACATCTGAGAATACCCTTCCACGCTTAGGGTGGACAAAAATATTTACAAAAAGGGGTGGTGAGGGACAGAGTCTCTGAATTAAGCAGAAAGCTCTCACCCAGTCAGAAGATCAGGGCTAGATCCAACACCGTTTTTTAGCTCACTGCACCATCCCAGTATCAGAACCTGGCTGTATGCAAATTAGTCTGTTCCTGTCCCAGTGCATGATGGGAACAGGACAAACCAAACTACAGAAGCCAATTCTTACACTGGGAAGGAAACAAGCTCCCGGGGACCGGTTTCTGGCATTACAGCCGTCTTCGGCCCGGTTTGCTTGAATCCTGATGGTGCAATGAGCAAGGGTCTCACATCTGAGAATACCCTTCCACGCTTAGGGTGGACAAAAATATTTACAAAAAGGGGTGGTGAGGGACAGAGTCTCTGAATTAAGCAGAAAGCTCTCACCCAGTCAGAAGATCAGGGCTAGATCCAACACCGTTTTTTTAGCTCACTGCACCATCCCAGTTTCAGAACCTGGCTGTATGCAAATTAGTCTGTTCCTGTCCCAGTGCATGATGGGAACAGGACAAACCAAACTACAGAAGCCAATTCTTACACTGGGAAGGAAACAAGCTCCCGGGGACCGGTTTCTGGCATTACAGCCGTCTTCGGCCCGGTTTGCTTGAATCCTGATGGTGCAATGAGCAAGGGTCTCACATCTGAGAATACCCTTCCACGCTTAGGGTGGACAAAAATATTTACAAAAAGGGGTGGTGAGGGACAGAGTCTCTGAATTAAGCAGAAAGCTCTCACCCAGTCAGAAGATCAGGGCTAGATCCAACACCGTTTTTTAGCTCACTGCACCATCCCAGTTTCAGAACCTGGCTGTATGCAAATTAGTCTGTTCCTGTCCCAGTGCATGATGGGAACAGGACAAACCAAACTACAGAAGCCAATTCTTACACTGGGAAGGAAACAAGCTCCCGGGGACCGGTTTCTGGCATTACAGCCGTCTTCGGCCCGGTTTGCTTGAATCCTGATGGTGCAATGAGCAAGGGTCTCACATCTGAGAATACCCTTCCACGCTTAGGGTGGACAAAAATATTTACAAAAAGGGGTGGTGAGGGACAGAGTCTCTGAATTAAGCAGAAAGCTCTCACCCAGTCAGAAGATCAGGGCTAGATCCAACATAGTTTTTTAGCTCACTGCACCATCCCAGTTTCAGAACCTGGCTGTATGCAAATTAGTCTGTTCCTGTCCCAGTGCATGATGGGAACAGGACAAACCAAACTACAGAAGCCAATTCTTACACTGGGAAGGAAACAAGCTCCCGGGGAGCGGTTTCTGGCAATACAGCCGTCTTCGGCCCGGTTTGCTTGAATCCTGATGGTGCAATGAGCAAGGGTCTCACATCTGAGAATACCCTTCCACGCTTAGGGTGGACAAAAATATTTACAAAAAGGGGTGGTGAGGGACAGAGTCTCTGAATTAAGCAGAAAGCTCTCACCCAGTCAGAAGATCAGGGCTAGATCCAACACCGTTTTTTAGCTCACTGCACCATCCCAGTTTCAGAACCTGGCTGTATGCAAATTAGTCTGTTCCTGTCCCAGTGCATGATGGGAACAGGACAAACCAAACTACAGAAGCCAATTCTTACACTGGGAAGGAAACAAGCTCCCGGGGACCGGTTTCTGGCATTACAGCTGTCTTCGGCCCGGTTTGCTTGAATCCTGATGGTGCAATGAGCAAGGGTCTCACATCTGAGAATACCCTTCCACGCTTAGGGTGGACAAAAATATTTACAAAAAGGGGTGGTGAGGGACAGAGTCTCTGAATTAAGCAGAAAGCTCTCACCCAGTCAGAAGATCAGGGCTAGATCCAACACCGTTTTTTAGCTCACTGCACCATCCCAGTTTCAGAACCTGGCTGTATGCAAATTAGTCTGTTCCTGTCCCAGTGCATGATGGGAACAGGACAAACCAAACTACAGAAGCCAATTCTTACACTGGGAAGGAAACAAGCTCCCGGGGACCGGTTTCTGGCATTACAGCCGTCTTCGGCCCGGTTTGCTTGAATCCTGATGGTGCAATGAGCAAGGGTTTCACATCTGAGAATACCCTTCCACGCTTAGGGTGGACAAAAATATTTACAAAAAGGGGTGGTGAGGGACAGAGTCTCTGAATTAAGCAGAAAGCTCTCACCCAGTCAGAAGATCAGGGCTAGATCCAACACCGTTTTTTAGCTCACTGCACCATCCCAGTTTCAGAACCTGGCTGTATGCAAATTAGTCTGTTCCTGTCCCAGTGCATGATGGGAACAGGACAAACCAAACTACAGAAGCCAATTCTTACACTGGGAAGGAAACAAGCTCCCGGGGACCGGTTTCTGGCATTACAGCCGTCTTCGGCCCGGTTTGCTTGAATCCTGATGGTGCAATGAGCAAGGGTCTCACATCTGAGAATACCCTTCCACGCTTAGGGTGGACAAAAATATTTACAAAAAGGGGTGGTGAGGGACAGAGTCTCTGAATTAAGCAGAAAGCTCTCACCCAGTCAGAAGATCAGGGCTAGATCCAACACCGTTTTTTAGCTCACTGCACCATCCCAGTTTCAGAACCTGGCTGTATGCAAATTAGTCTGTTCCTGTCCCAGTGCATGATGGGAACAGGACAAACCAAACTACAGAAGCCAATTCTTACACTGGGAAGGAAACAAGCTCCCGGGGACCGGTTTCTGGCATTACAGCCGTCTTCGGCCCGGTTTGCTTGAATCCTGATGGTGCAATGAGCAAGGGTCTCACATCTGAGAATACCCTTACACGCTTAGGGTGGACAAAAATATTTACAAAAAGGGGTGGTGAGGGACAGAGTCTCTGAATTAAGCAGAAAGCTCTCACCCAGTCAGAAGATCAGGGCTAGATCCAACACCGTTTTTTAGCTCACTGCACCATCCCAGTTTCAGAACCTGGCTGTATGCAAATTAGTCTGTTCCTGTCCCAGTGCATGATGGGAACAGGACAAACCAAACTACAGAAGCCAATTCTTACACTGGGAAGGAAACAAGCTCCCGGGGACCGGTTTCTGGCATTACAGCCGTCTTCGGCCCGGTTTGCTTGAATCCTGATGGTGCAATGAGCAAGGGTCTCACATCTGAGAATACCCTTCCACGCTTAGGGTGGACAAAAATATTTACAAAAAGGGGTGGTGAGGGACAGAGTCTCTGAATTAAGCAGAAAGCTCTCACCCAGTCAGAAGATCAGGGCAAGATCCAACACCGTTTTTTAGCTCACTGCACCATCCCAGTTTCAGAACCTGGCTGTATGCAAATTAGTCTGTTCCTGTCCCAGTGCATGATGGGAACAGGACAAACCAAACTACAGAAGCCAATTCTTACACTGGGAAGGAAACAAGCTCCCGGGGACCGGTTTCTGGCATTACAGCCGTCTTCGGCCCGGTTTGCTTGAATCCTGATGGTGCAATGAGCAAGGGTCTCACATCTGAGAATACCCTTCCACGCTTAGGGTGGACAAAAATATTTACAAAAAGGGAGCAGGGCAGTGAGATAAATAACGGTGATGGATCAAGCCCTGATCTTTGGACTGGGTAAGAGTGGTCTGCTTAATTCAGACACTCTGTTCATCACCACCCCCTTTTCTGTATCGTTTTTCACCACTATAGGTGTGGCAGGGTATACTCAGACATGAGTCCCTTTCTCACTGCTCCATCAGGATTCAAGCAAGCCGGGCCGAAGACGGCTGAAATGCCAGAAACCGGTCCCCGGTAGCTTGTCTCCTTTCTGGTGAAGAATTGGCTTGGTAGTAAGCGTGGGCGGAAAATCCGTTCCGCTCGCGGATTTTGCGGATTTTCGGGAAATCCGCAATCCGCGAGATTTGCGGATTTCCCGCAAAATCCGCAAATTCGCACGCAGCGGATTTTTTTGGCGGCGCGCGGCGTTGGTGATACAATTTTTGCGGCGCGCGGCGTTTATCATCGTTTGCCGAGTTGTTTTTTTCGATAGTTTGCGAGTGCTGCGCCATTTTGGATCTTGCTGTGTGATCCCGCGGGAATTGGCGAGCGCGATTACGTCATCGCGGCTTGCCAGCGAGAGTTTGTCAACGCGAGTACGGCGAGATCACGTCTCGCGGTACTTCGCAAATTGCGAGATTTGAGATGCGGCGCGCGAAAATATAAATTTGCAATTCTGCACAAGAAATCCACCAGCAAGCAGCATAAACCTTCTAGAAATGATGATTTTTATGTGAATAACTCCTTAGTTTGACATTTGCCTGCACTTTTTTAGCGAGGAGTCCATTTTGGGGAGGGGGGCAGGGGGGTGGGAGGAAGGAAGTGCCCCATAGTCTTCAACTTCCTGTTCCTGTTCAGCAGGCTCCTCCCAGTGCTTTGTCCATCTCCTGGTCACTTTTCATTCGGATGTGGACCTGGAAGGATTACCTTTTGTGGATGCTGCTGGATCTTTGGATTTGAGGCCTTTTTGACTTTCTTTGGATCACTGTTGGATTAGAAATTTTACAAGTAAGTTTGTTTGGGGCATTACAGTTGCTGCAACTAAAATTTTGGGATTTTCGATTTTTGGGCTGTTTTGGGGCCTTTTCCCAGGGGTACTCAGTGGTGGGTGGACTGATTCTTTCTGTGGGTTGTCTTGAATTTAAACATCATGGAGGCCATAGATGAATTGGGATTGTGCTGATTTTTCTGTGTTTTTCGATTTTTTTTTTTTGTAAAATTTTGTGTTTTTCGATTTTTGACCTGTTGTTGGGGCCTTGACCAGGGGTAGTGAGTGGTGCATGGGGCCTAGTCTTTCTGTGGGCTGTCTTGAATTTAAACATCATGGATGGAATGGGATTGTGCTGATTTTGCAGTGTTTTTCGATTTTTGGGGGTGTTCATGGGGAGGGACATGCCATGTGGCTGGTGGCCATTTTGAGTGCAGCTACAGGCACTTGCCATGTGCTGGCAGGCAAGTGGCCATTTTGAATGCAGGCTTTGTTGTTAGGCCTCCAACCATTTTCCCTACTTTTCAACCTTTATTTATGCCAGGGGTAGTGAGTCTTGCATGGGCCTAGTATTTCTGTGGGTTGTCTTGAATTTAAACATCATGGAGGCCATAGATGAATTGGGATTGTGCTGATTTTTCTGTGTTTTTCGATTTTTTTTTTTTGTAAAATTTTGTGTTTTTCGATTTTTGACCTGTTGTTGGGGCCTTGACCAGGGGTAGTGAGTGGTGCATGGGGCCTAGTCTTTCTGTGGGCTGTCTTGAATTTAAACATCATGGATGGAATGGGATTGTGCTGATTTTGCAGTGTTTTTCGATTTTTGGGGGTGTTCATGGGGAGGGACATGCCATGTGGCTGGTGGCCATTTTGAGTGCAGCTACAGGCACTTGCCATGTGCTGGCAGGCAAGTGGCCATTTTGAATGCAGGCTTTGTTGTTAGGCCTCCAACCATTTTCCCTACTTTTCAACCTTTATTTATGCCAGGGGTAGTGAGTCTTGCATGGGCCTAGTATTTCTGTGGGTTGTCTTGAATTTAAACATCATGGAGGCCATAGATGAATTGGGATTGTGCTGATTTTTCTGTGTTTTTCAATTTTTTTTTTTTGTAAAATTTTGTGTTTTTCGATTTTTGACCTGTTGTTGGGGCCTTGACCAGGGGTAGTGAGTGGTGCATGGGGCCTAGTCTTTCTGTGGGCTGTCTTGAATTTAAACATCATGGATGGAATGGGATTGTGCTGATTTTGCAGTGTTTTTCGATTTTTGGGGGTGTTCATGGGGAGGGACATGCCATGTGGCTGGTGGCCATTTTGAGTGCAGCTACAGGCACTTGCCATGTGCTGGCAGGCAAGTGGCCATTTTGAATGCAGGCTTTGTTGTTAGGCCTCCAACCATTTTCCCTACTTTTCAACCTTTATTTATGCCAGGGGTAGTGAGTCTTGCATGGGCCTAGTATTTCTGTGGGTTGTCTTGAATTTAAACATCATGGAGGCCATAGATGAATTGGGATTGTGCTGATTTTTCTGTGTTTTTCGATTTTTTTTTTTTGTAAAATTTTGTGTTTTTCGATTTTTGACCTGTTGTTGGGGCCTTGACCAGGGGTAGTGAGTGGTGCATGGGGCCTAGTCTTTCTGTGGGCTGTCTTGAATTTAAACATCATGGATGGAATGGGATTGTGCTGATTTTGCAGTGTTTTTCGATTTTTGGGGGTGTTCATGGGGAGGGACATGCCATGTGGCTGGTGGCCATTTTGAGTGCAGCTACAGGCACTTGCCATGTGCTGGCAGGCAAGTGGCCATTTTGAATGCAGGCTTTGTTGTTAGGCCTCCAACCATTTTCCCTACTTTTCAACCTTTATTTATGCCAGGGGTAGTGAGTCTTGCATGGGCCTAGTATTTCTGTGGGTTGTCTTGAATTTAAACATCATGGAGGCCATAGATGAATTGGGATTGTGCTGATTTTTCTGTGTTTTTCGATTTTTTTTTTTTGTAAAATTTTGTGTTTTTCGATTTTTGACCTGTTGTTGGGGCCTTGACCAGGGGTAGTGAGTGGTGCATGGGGCCTAGTCTTTCTGTGGGCTGTCTTGAATTTAAACATCATGGATGGAATGGGATTGTGCTGATTTTGCAGTGTTTTTCGATTTTTGGGGGTGTTCATGGGGAGGGACATGCCATGTGGCTGGTGGCCATTTTGAGTGCAGCTACAGGCACTTGCCATGTGCTGGCAGGCAAGTGGCCATTTTGAATGCAGGCTTTGTTGTTAGGCCTCCAACCATTTTCCCTACTTTTCAACCTTTATTTATGCCAGGGGTAGTGAGTCTTGCATGGGCCTAGTATTTCTGTGGGTTGTCTTGAATTTAAACATCATGGAGGCCATAGATGAATTGGGATTGTGCTGATTTTTCTGTGTTTTTCGATTTTTTTTTTTTGTAAAATTTTGTGTTTTTCGATTTTTGACCTGTTGTTGGGGCCTTGACCAGGGGTAGTGAGTGGTGCATGGGGCCTAGTCTTTCTGTGGGCTGTCTTGAATTTAAACATCATGGATGGAATGGGATTGTGCTGATTTTGCAGTGTTTTTCGATTTTTGGGGGTGTTCATGGGGAGGGACATGCCATGTGGCTGGTGGCCATTTTGAGTGCAGCTACAGGCACTGGCCATGTGCTGGCAGGCAAGTGGCCATTTTGAATGCAGGCTTTGTTGTTAGGCCTCCAACCATTTTGCCTACTTTTCAACCTTTATTTATGCCCAGGGGTAGTGAGTCTTGCATGGGCCTAGTCTTTCTGTGGGTTGTCTTGAATTTAAACATTATGGAGGGCATGGATGGATTGGGATTGTGCTGATTTTGCAGTGTTTTTCGATTTTTTTGTGCTCTATAACTGAACTGATGTTCCTCTGTCTTCCATTTTTTTTAGGTGCACAAGACTCAAGAGAACCACCAGTGCCAGGAAGAAGTCCTGCAGCGGTGTGTGTGTGCAGCATAACGTCACGCGACGTCACGTCTGGCCTCAGACAACTCTACAATTCGTGCAACTGCGGCCTGCTGTCTGACCTGCTCTGAAGAAGATGGCCCCAAAGAAACTTCTCCGTAGCTCCTCTAGCAAGAAAGTTGCTAGTAAGGAGCAGAAGAAGCAAGTTACCAAGGAGGCTGGTGTGCCACCCACCACTTTTTTTGGGAGCAAAAAAAAAAGTACGCCTGCAGCAGCAGGATCTGCTGGGGACCAACCTGAGAGCAGCACCCCTGCTCCATTGGGTTCAGTGCCTCCACCACCACGCCAACTTAAGTCAAAGCCCTTGAGTGCTTCAGAGGCAGTCAGTGTACTTCTCCAATCACCATCGACCAGTGATGTTGGCTCATCGCAAGAAAGTAGCAGCAATGTCCCTGAATCAACACAGGTTGTTGTAACTCATCTGACAAGTGTTGAACAACCACAGCCGCAACAACAACACCATGTGCAAGTACACGCCCAAGTACATGTGGAAGGAGAGGCAGCAAAAGGAGATGCGCAAGCAAAGGTGCATGGACGTTCACAAGTGCCCACAATAGTTGTTCCTCCCGAAGTAGGGGCACATTTGGAAATCGACAATGAAGCTGAGGTATCATTGGAAGCCACTCCTCCTGATGATCATTCATTGTCTTCCACATCCCTAGCAAGGAAAAGATCAAGGGGGGTGTCTACATCTTCTTCAAGCCCACCTCGTTCTGGTGCAAGTGATCTGTCTTGGGAACCACGACAACTGCGGTCTGACAGTGAGGCAGAGGCACACCATGATCTGCCACCGGTACCTAAGCGTAAAAGGAAGGTCGTCCAAAAACTCAAACCTATGGAGTGTGATGAGGCTCAACAAGAAGTGACAGATACTGCTGGTGATGAAGCCTCTCACGATGACGACGAGGCAGTCATCACAAAGGTCACTGCAGCCCCACCGGGCATGCAGCAAAGAGACATTTTGACCCTATCCCGAGAAGCTGCTGAGCGTGATGATGATGTCGGCGAGGAGGCAATGGAAATGGAATCATTAGATTTGGAGTTAAGTAGTACACCAAAACCTACCGCTTCCATATTTCTTCCTCGCAAGAAGGTACCCACCTCGTCCTCGACCTCAATTCGTGGTGGTGAAAGTGCAAAACGTACTGAAGTTCGGCAATCCACATCCTCCACTTCATCTGTCATTAGCAGCAGGACCACCACCACCAGTATCGCCGCCTCCTCCGGCCCCCGAAGACATTTCAAGTCTCCAGTTTGGGACTTCTTTAGTGTTTGCCCAAAAAAGGAAAACGTAGCCATTTGTAGCCTTTGTAAGCTTCGATATAGTCGTGGTAAGCTTGGTTCTAACTATGGTACCGGAGGCCAGAGAGGTCATCTTGAGAGAAGGCACCCTGTCGAATGGTTTCCGCACCTAGAGGCGGTCAAGAAAGCCGGAATTGCACGTAATGAAAACGTTGATTTGTCATCTGCTGATGACGAGGAGGTAGAAGAAGACGATTCAAACACTTCACTTACACCCAGTTCCCATGTCAGCAGCACACCCCATGGGAGCCACACTAAGAGTGTGGGAGAGAGTGAGACATCAATGCGGAAAAGTTCATCAGCGAGCGTAACTGGGTCGAAGAGATCATCATCATCCCGTAAATCATTGGTCCAGGGCAACATTAAAAAGATGTTGTTTACAGAAGCGCAATATGAACGCAACCACCCAATGACCCGTCTGTATAACACTAAGCTGGCTAAAATGCTAGCTCTGGACCTTCTCCCTTTTTCTTTTGTAGAAGGGGTTGGTTTTCTAGAATTAGTGACAGTGCTCTGCCCTAAATGGAAGGTTCCTAGCCGGTTCTATTTTGCCCGAGTTGCGGTTCCAGCACTACATGAAGATGTTCTGAAGTTGATTGGGGCAGCTTTGGAGAAGAGTGCTGTTCACACTATACATCTGACAACAGACATGTGGACCAGTGGCGCAGGCGCTGATTACATGTGCATCACTGCACACTGGGTCTCTTTTTCAGGGGCTAAAGCAAAGCTAAACTCAGGTGTTGACACTAACATTGTTTTTAAAGGTGCTCGGAAACATGCAACACTAGCCATGTTTGGTTTGGAGAAACGTCACACAGCAGAAAACATTTTGGATGTCTTTAACACAAAGGTCCTTAACTGTCTGTCCCCACTAAAACGCAAGGTTGGTTATGTTTCCACAGACAATGGCTCCAATATAGTTAAGGCCATGAGGGACGGTTACTATTTCAGAGTGCCGTGTTTGGCGCACTGTATAAACCTGGTTGTCCAAAAATTCTTGGGTAATAAACGCAGTGCAGCGTACAGTGTATTGGACAACTGCCGAAAAATTTGCAAGCATTTCAGGCATTCTTTTAAGGCCCGCAAGCAGCTGAGGAGCATGCTATATCAAAGTCAAATGCCAGTGAAAGCACTCATCCAGGAGGTGGTAACACGTTGGAACTCAACCTTCTACATGCTTGAGCGTCTGTATGAGCAGTATACGCAACTCGATCAATTTTTCTTGAAAGAGGGTATAGAGGAGCTGAGGATGGGTGGGCCGCAATGGAACATAGTTGAAAGCCTAACACGCATGCTTCGTCCTTTTGAGGTCTTCACACGTGCAGTCAGCAAGGAGGACTCTAATTTGGGAAAAGCTATCCCATTGTTGTACATGCTGGAGGACCAACTGAAGGAGGTGTGTTCTGTGTTTCGAAAAGATGACAAAAAGAAAGACTCTTTGCTTCTGGCTGAGACATTATTAGAGCTCCTACAAGGTGATGAACGTCTTCAAAAGATCCACTCAGAACAGCATTACATTTGTGCTACTATTCTGGATCCACGCTACAAAAAGGCGCTGGCAGGCAGAGCATTCTTTCCTTTTGCTGATGAAGATGTTACAAAGTACAAACGTTGGCTAGCCTTGTCAGCCAAGAAGTTTGAAACAGAACGGCTGGAAATTGAAGGAAATGGCAGTACATCAGCAGGCCATCCCCAGTCAAAACAATCCACTTCTGCACCTGTGGCTGTGGCACAAGTGACCTCTCAGCCGTTAAAGACACCGGCAACCGCATCATCTGCACGAAAGGCAGCAGAAACATTGGAGGCTGAAGAGGATTGGCTAGCTCTGCGTGGGTTTGGTTCTCAAAAGGCCAGAGGCACAGCAAGAGCTACGCAAAGTGGAGGAACCTTGGAGGAGGACCTTGAGTCGATGGTGAAGGACTATCTGAATGACTCCACAGAGGTCTATGTTAATTCTGACCCATTGGCGTATTGGCATGGGAAAAAAGAATTGTGGCCACAGCTCACCAACCTGGCTTTAAACTACTTGTCTTGCCCACTCGCAAGTGTGTCTTCTGAACGGGTTTTCAGTGCGGCTGGTGGGATTGTAACTCCCAAACGGAGCCGCCTCTCGCCCAAAAATGTGGAGAGGTTAACAATGATCAAGATGAATCAGCACCTCATACCACCAGATATAAGAGTACGAGAGAGCGTGCCGGATGAAGAGGAGGTGGCCAGCACCATAGATGAGGGAATTTCTACTCTGTCAGGTGGCACTGACCTCACCCGGGCTGAATTCGCAGAGTATGATGACGAAGCCTTATTCTTATTCCTGGACCGTGATTCCGACTTCGAGCCCTGAAAATGAGACAACGAATCAATAACTTTCTTTTTCATCCTTATTCACTTTTATTCCTGTGTGTCTGTCTTTCTTTGTTGTGCACAGTTAATATAATTCAAACTTTAATCAGATAATCACAAAGACAAGCCCATCAGCAGAACTGTCTTCACTTGTTTGCTAATTTATTTGAAGGTGCCGCAGTCTGCATTCCTCAGGTTCACAAGTTCAGAAGAACATGCTCCTCTATCCTCCTCCTCCAGACTCCTATTTCCATCAAAGCAGAGGGCTGGTTTACGCCCAATGAAGAAAGACTCAGCACTTGTGGGGGTGTTGTTCTACCTCTTTGCAGGTGAGTTGACGGGTCTGGGGCCATTGCTGGGAAGCACTAAAAGTGGTTTGTGCCAAATCCGAGGCGGAAATTTTTTTGTGTTTTTGATGACTTGCTTGCCTTTGAGGTGCTCTTAGGGGGGGTTCCGTCTGTTTGTGGGTGAGTTTCATGGTCTGAGAGCATTGCTGGGACACTCTAATCTTGATTGCATTTGCTTTTCAGGAAATCCGTCGTGCCAACCCCGACTTATGGCCCAGCTACGCAGCGCGTTTGGACCGAAGGCCCAGAAATATTGCAAGTATGAGAGTTTGCTTTTGGCCTGTTTGGGGGTGTTATACTTCTTGGCGGGTGGGTTGCCGGGTCTTGGGGCATTCCTGGGAAGGTCTAATACCGGGTAGAAGTGGTTGGGACTAAATCCAGGCCGATTTTTTTTTGGGCTATTTCTGACATTTTGCTCTATGTAGCGTTTTCGGGGGCCTGTTTGGGGGGCTTCCTGGTGTTTGCGGGTGAGTTTCGTGGTCTGGGAGCACTGCTGGGACACTCTAATCTTGATTGCATTTGCTTTTCAGGAAATCCGTCGTGCCAACCCCGACTTATGGCCCAGCTACGCAGCGCGTTTGGACCGAAGGCCCAGAAATATTGCAAGTATGAGAGTTTGCTTTTGGCCTGTTTGGGGGTGTTATACTTCTTGGCGGGTGGGTTGCCGGGTCTTGGGGCATTCCTGGGAAGGTCTAATACCGGGTAGAAGTGGTTGGGACTAAATCCAGGCCGATTTTTTTTTGGGCTATTTCTGACATTTTGCTCTATGTAGCGTTTTCGGGGGCCTGTTTGGGGGGCTTCCTGGTGTTTGCGGGTGAGTTTCGTGGTCTGGGAGCACTGCTGGGACACTCTAATCTTGATTGCATTTGCTTTTCAGGAAATCCGTCGTGCCAACCCCGACTTATGGCCCAGCTACGCAGCGCGTTTGGACCGAAGGCCCAGAAATATTGCAAGTATGAGAGTTTGCTTTTGGCCTGTTTGGGGGTGTTATACTTCTTGGCGGGTGGGTTGCCGGGTCTTGGGGCATTCCTGGGAAGGTCTAATACCGGGTAGAAGTGGTTGGGACTAAATCCAGGCCGATTTTTTTTTGGGCTATTTCTGACATTTTGCTCTATGTAGCGTTTTCGGGGGCCTGTTTGGGGGGCTTCCTGGTGTTTGCGGGTGAGTTTCGTGGTCTGGGAGCACTGCTGGGACACTCTAATCTTGATTGCATTTGCTTTTCAGGAAATCCGTCGTGCCAACCCCGACTTATGGCCCAGCTACGCAGCGCGTTTGGACCGAAGGCCCAGAAATATTGCAAGTATGAGAGTTTGCTTTTGGCCTGTTTGGGGGTGTTATACTTCTTGGCGGGTGGGTTGCCGGGTCTTGGGGCATTCCTGGGAAGGTCTAATACCGGGTAGAAGTGGTTGGGACTAAATCCAGGCCGATTTTTTTTTGGGCTATTTCTGACATTTTGCTCTATGTAGCGTTTTCGGGGGCCTGTTTGGGGGGCTTCCTGGTGTTTCTGGGTGAGTTTCGTGGTCTGGGAGCACTGCTGGGACACTCTAATCTTGATTGCATTTGCTTTTCAGGAAATCCGTCGTGCCAACCCCGACTTATGGCCCAGCTACGCAGCGCGTTTGGACCGAAGGCCCAGAAATATTGCAAGTATGAGATTTTGCTTTTGGCCTGTTTGGGGGTGTTATGCTTCTTGGCGGGTGGGTTGCCGGGTCTTGGGGCATTCCTGGGAAGGTCTAATACCGGGTAGAAGTGGTTGGGACTAAATCCAGGCCGATTTTTTTTTGGGCTATTTCTGACATTTTGCTCTATGTAGCGTTTTCGGGGGCCTGTTTGGGGGGCTTCCTGGTGTTTGCGGGTGAGTTTCGTGGTCTGGGAGCACTGCTGGGACACTCTAATCTTGATTGCATTTGCTTTTCAGGAAATCCGTCGTGCCAACCCCGACTTATGGCCTAGCTACGCAGCGCGTTTGGACCGAAGGCCCAGAAATATTGCAAGTATGAGATTTTGCTTTTGGCCTGTTTGGGGGTGTTATGCTTCTTGGCGGGTGGGTTGCCGGGTCTTGGGGCATTCCTGGGAAGGTCTAATACCGGGTAGAAGTGGTTGGGACAAAATCCAGGCCGATTTTTTTTTGGGCTATTTCTGACATTTTGCTCTATGTAGCGTTTTCGGGGGCCTGTTTGGGGGGCTTCCTGGTGTTTGCGGGTGAGTTTCGTGGTGTGGGAGCACTGCTGGCTATATATACTTTACTTTGCAAGAGGTTTGAAGCAAATCCATGGTGGCTGAGGGGACTTAGGGCCTAGCTGCAGAGCGCGCGCGGAGTGATTTGGGAAATTTGTGAAAAAGTGACTAAGTCCCCATTTTTGTACTTTTGCTCTTTGGCTGTTTGGGGGTCTTCTACTCGTTTTCTCCTGGGTTGACGGCTCTGGGGCCATTGCTGGGAAGCTCTAATACCGGATAAAAGTGTTTTGGACCAAATCCCAGGCGGAATTTTTTTTGTGTTTTTGATGACTTGCTTGCCTTTGAGGTGCTCTTAGGGGGGGTTCCGTCTGTTTGCGGGTGAGTTTCGTGGTCTGGGAGCACTGCTGGGACACTCTAATCTTGATTGCATTTGCTTTTCAGGAAATCCGTCGTGCCAACCCCGACTTATGGCCTAGCTACGCAGCGCGTTTGGACCGAAGGCCCAGAAATATTGCAAGTATGAGATTTTGCTTTTGGCCTGTTTGGGGGTGTTACGCTTCTTGGCGGGTGGGTTGCCGGGTCTTGGGGCATTCCTGGGAAGGTCTAATACCGGGTAGAAGTGGTTGGGACAAAATCCGCGCGGAAAAGCCTTTAGTTTTGGCACTTTTTGTAACTTAGGGTTCGTTAGGGTTAGCCCTAGCAGCAGGATTGCATGTGTTTCGGGGTGTTCTAGATTTTTCAAACTGAGTTCTGGGGTCTTAGAGCACTCGTGAGAATGTGTAATTTTGGTTGCAAGTCATTTGAAGAAAATCCATGGTGGGAAAGGGGGGATTTGGCATAGTTAAAGAAAGCCTTTGCCACTATTCTTAACTTAGGGTTCGTTAGGGTTAGCAGTATTTCTATTGCATGTGTTTGAGTGGGGGGGATTTCGAGTCTTGGAGCGATGCTGGCTATGGCTACTTTTGCTTGGTTGCTTGCAAGTGGTTTGAATGCAATCCACGGTGGGTAATGGGTAATTAGGGTACTTCGGCCTACTTTTACTTTCAAAGTAAGTTTTGTCACCAGTTTTCTGCTAGGCCTCGTTTTTTGAGATTTGATTGGGGGTCTTCTACATTTTTGCGACTGGCTTTAGTAAGGGTCTGGGTGGAAGCACTGCTAGGAAGATCTAATTTTGTTCTAAAACACAGTTTACAGTACACCTAGCTTGAGGGGCAAGATCCGATACATTAATTTGCCCATACATCCTTCAAAAGGTGACTCAGAGTACGCACTTTCAAAAACATTGTACTGTCTACTAGGAAAAACAAATTGTGACTTTTTGCACTCCACAGCCTACATGCCTTATATTTATTTATCAGTGGTGTTGTAATATTATATCACTTCCTGTTTTTCGTTGAATAATTACAGGCCGGGTTTCAGTCTCTGCAATGGGGAAAAAAGGATGGAGTCAGGCTTCACAGTAGCGAGCCACAATTCAGCATCAGGCAGGCAGTGGACAGGGTGTCTTCTGGTGACCAACATCGATGGACGAAGCGTCGGCTGCAATGGAGGAGTGCCGCTAATAGGAGGATTTTTTTTCTGCGGGCAACTTACTTACCACTTCCAACAGGACCACTACAACCACATAGATACAGTATCCCTTGCCTTTTTCTCTGACTGTGACTGCATTTCTTGGCTCTCTCTCTGCTTCTACATTGATCCCTTAACACATCACTTAGTCCACTCCACTATCACATCTGCACCACACATAGTCATTTGTAAGTGCTCCTACGTAATTCGCAAGTCGCAGCACGCCCCAGGCCGTAGAGGACTGGGATGGCCCCAATGATGAAGCATGTCACCAAGGGGCAACCCTGGTGAGTGAGGGGACACCTAGAAAAAAAGCAATTTCTCCTTTTCTATCTACTATACCTTCTGTCAGGTTACGCAGCCCCTAAGCGCCTACCGTACTATGAAACTACATTTCCCATGAGTAGGCGGGAGACTTGCAGACTATTTAGTGAGACTATATGAGAGTACCCTTGTATGTTAGGACAGCACTTCACTGATGCCTGTCTTGTCTTCTGTTACAGGTATCCTTTCCCTGCTGACCCTACCTTTACCCATCCCACATTTTTTATTTTAGTTTGTTATTTTTCTCCCCCGCCTAATGCCTCGAACACCCTGTGTTTACACTTCTGGGTGTTGGTGACATTTGGAAGTGGAACCATATTTGCATCGACTGGATCACGGGGAGTAAACCTGACACCTTCCAGACCAACCCCATTGAGTGTTGTTGTGAATGGATTTATAGTGACCAGCAAGGCTCTCAGGTATCTGGCTACAGAGACCTTATGTTGAATATAGTTATCAATATTTCCACCCACGCCCTGTACTGTCGCATTCTTTCTTCCACAGTTGTCGAAAGTACTAATTACTTTTAACTGACATGCATGCAGTTACAGTAGTGTATGCACTTTCAAAGATTGATGGATAGGTTTGTACCCAAAGATTTGTTTATGTTCACAATTGTTCGTCCATGCTGTGCTACTTTTTCTTGTCTCCCAAAACCTTTCCCAAAAACCCCCGTACCCATCCATTTTTCAAACCCTAACCCTCTTCCCCCGGGCTGTGTGGTTTTGATTGATGTGTGACTAAATTACAGCAATAAATCCACACACTTGCTGGGGAGGATAAGGTGATAGCAACAGGCTGGTGAAGAAATCCGATGATATATTCTTACTCTGCTTGACAAAGACCCATGGCTAATGTCAAAGAACTTCAACCGAATTAGTTATACTTTAACATTTGTTAGGCTACAACGTGGCACTGTTCTAGTGTACTTCTGTCACCTGCTATATTCTGTATTGTACCTTTGTATTGCTCAGGAGCACAAACCAGATTTCATTTTCTTTTTTTCATAGGCAAGCAACTGCCACTGTGTCACACCACTAGTACCACCGCTATGAGGAAATTTTATCCGCCCAGGATTGCCAACCTTATTTGCTGTTTCCCGTGGAGCCAGCCCTGGGCCTAGCCCTACTTGCAAACAGAAATTACAGGTAAGATAGGCGTTTGGTTGGAGGTAGTATAATGGAGTATTAGGAGAGACGAGAGATTTGATTGACGGTAGTACTACTAAAGTCCTAGGACTATTCAGGAAAACAAACTTACTGTTATGTTAAACCCCCACCCACCAGACTCAAAAGCAGTAAAAAACAGGTATGGTCAGATAAAGTTTCAAAAAGTATATTTTTATAGCCCTAACAAAAGAATCTCCCGCAAGACCCTCCCTAACCCCAACGATTGTCCTTCAAAAGTCCCCAAAAATCACAACTCCCAATTCCCACCCCCCAAAAGTCTCTAAAAAAGGGGCAAGGGACACTATGGCAGGGTGCTGTTGGAATTAGCAGCCAGGGCATCATGCTCCTTGCGGAGGGTGGCAAGTTCGAAGCGGAGGCCCTCCACCACGTTCTTATAATTATGGACCTCCTGCTCCAGGTAGGACAGTCTGAGGGATAAGCGGCGCCGGTGTGCCTTGCAATTCCTGTGAGGGGCAGCTGCTTTCTTTGCTGCTGGGCGGTGGCGTTTGGCTTTGGTAGCCCGGCTCCGTACCGCTGGAGCACTGCGCTGGCTGGCAGCCCGCACGGAGGAGGAGGCAGCTGTCCCAGTGGACGTTGTTGTTGTTCCAGACTGCGTCTCCTCCTCCTCCAGGGCCACCAGCCGCCGATATTCAGCAACAGTGGCATCCAGCCTCCGTTGCCGGGCCATTCGAGCCTGCTCCTTCCTCCTTGATGGTGTCTTGGATTTGGAAGGAGCAACTACATGAAAAAAGAAAGACATAGTCTGTAACCAATGCTCCTTAAGATTAACACAAAATGATTGAGCAGAAAGTTGTCACAGTACAAGTAGCAAATTGAAAGCACAGTGCATAACTATTGAGGACAGTATCTATGTAACCTCCGACTTCTTCATCCTTGCT
This sequence comes from Lissotriton vulgaris, assembly GCF_964263255.1. Lineage (NCBI taxonomy): Eukaryota > Metazoa > Chordata > Amphibia > Caudata > Salamandridae > Lissotriton > Lissotriton vulgaris. The sequence continues at coordinate 1,456,083,628 of NC_141695.1, read as the reverse complement.
CTAACATTAGTGGGAGTTTAAGGAACAAATTCTACGAGCACTATGGACTTCTATTACAGTCGACTATGACAGTACACCACTCTTATTCTTCTTCTTCTCTCTTGTTTAGGACAATTGGTACGTTATCTTATGCAAGCCGGCATAATGCCAGCGCAGTGAACTTGCACCCGAGAAAAACAGACGCACACCATGGTGAGTGAGACAGACTTGCGTTACTGTACCGGTCCAGTACATGCAGGTGGTGAAGCTCTTACTTTTCTATTACGGGTGGCACTGAGAATACTCTGTTAAAAGGGCTACTGCTTAATTAATTTAGCTTTCACCCTACAGTGCAAATGAGTATTAGAAAAGGAAAATGAAGAAGCTAAATTATCTGATTATCTATCACTTCACATGGGATGTATTTGATGACATATGGGATGACTTTAGGTGCTTTGCTTATTATTGAGTGAACAGTGATACCCCCACACATGAATGACGTACTACTACTAAACTAAAGTTATTAAGGGAGGTAGGGAGTGCCCACCGTAATAACTGGATATATGCTGTGCTTGCAGTTGCAATACAAACTACTGCTACTATTCATGGTAGTCTTTGGACAACGTTACAACTTCTTTTCCTTGCCTTTCCTACACTGGAACGGACGTGCGGGTGCGGTGTTACATGCTCTTCAAAGTAACACTTAGTTCATCCAGTGACCGTCTACTCTCTCTAGATTCACATATGCTATCTAAGAGTCAGATAGTACCATGAATGATCCAGGCATCCATCCATTCAAAGTATATTGCACACATACAGTTTCTGTCTCACCCACCCAGGCTGTTCTCCTTCCACCCATCCTTGCTTCATCATTCACCCAGCCATGCACCATACCATTTTCTTACCTTCCCAGCCACCTCGGGGACCAAGCAAACACATATCATTCTTCTTTGCCAGTCATCATTACATTTCTCGTGCTTCCACACTTACTTACACCCTTCTTTCGCTTTTCGTTCATCCCATCCATCAAGTTCACCTCAGATCTGATTGGGATTCTTCTCGCCAAAAACTTCACAGCTAAGTCGAAGTACATTTAGAGGAGGCTACTACCTGCTTTTTTTATAATACACCCGTGCAGAAAGCACACTCTGCAGTCTTCAATCTCAATGACTAAGGAATGTATAGCTTACCTCTGCCCGCCACCACCGTGTGAACCCTCACAGGCATGTCCTTTTCCGGCACTTGCACCGCCTCCTCCCCAGAGTTGTCCTCCTCGTCCAATGCCACCACCTCCGCGCTGGCCCCGTCTCCAGATGTTCCACCTACAAAGTACATTTAATAATGTTAGAATACACCACTCACTACTATATAATATTTGGTCTAGGAGGAAGAAAGAAATGTGAAAAAAGTGTACAATTTAATAATTTTTGACTGTCTACTCTAGAGTAAAAAGGTCCCTTTTTCCAGGGAAGGCTGTTGTCTTGCTGCACTTTTTGGCACAACTGATGAATGTTTGCTTTTTACTTTTTAACACGCACCACTTTTTCTCCTAACAGACAGAACCTTGACTTCTAAGAACACGAGCAGGATCAAGTTCAAACCAGGTGAGAGCTCGGCTCGACCACAAGAAATGTGTCCAATTAATCGTCAGCACTAAGCACTTTTCCATTTTCAGTTACACGTTCACTTTTATGACAAACTTGAATTTAATAAATGTGTTTACTTTTAATAAAGCTTTTAAACTTAAATAGAGTCTGTGGTTTTTGGTCATCCAGACTAGAGTGGATGAGCTAAAGGTTTTCGAATTTTTGCAAGCATGAGTCCGTGCCTCTGCCATCGGTGACTTTGGGAGCTAAATGACTCTGCCACACTATCTAGTCAGTAAGGAGATTGGGGCCGGGGTTCAACTACAAAGTCTGTTATCACTGAGGTATGTGGAAAGTCTAACAGTTACAGCACCTATTATAATTGATAAGCTAAGCGATGCATTATTTAGTGTCCATAGTTCTGTTTGTGCAGATTTGTCCCTGCAACAGTAGTAGAATGGATTGTCCTATCCAAACCAAAAGTAAAGTAGTATCTTATTATTTCTTGGTGGTGGTCATTCACCTTTTTATTGTTGGCAATGGTCAAAGCATAAACATTTAGAATACTTGAAAAGACAATATGGACAATCCCAGAGGACTACACTCAGTGCATAGAGCTATTGCTGACTAGAATGGGAGTCCAATGGAAATGCCAAATGTGCAATCTTAGTTAGCTACACAGACAGACTAATAAGAATAATCTAGTAATACCACACGGAGTCATAGGGATAAGAATTTAGATCCTGTCTACAAGAAGATCAAAGACGATTTAGAAAAAATCGAATGAGGAACGCTAGGAAAAAATAAGTACTCTATATTAAAATTAAAACTTACTGGGGCCAGCAAAGGAGCCCTCGACTGCCCGGTCCTGGCCTGCATCGACAACAGCACCCTCCTCCTCCTCCTCCTGTGTCCTCCTCTTGCCCCTGGGGGAAGCTGATGTACAACATGAAAGAAAGAAAAACAGAAAACATGGATGATATTTATTTCTCAACCAAATCAAACATTTAAAAAAGAACTAACAAAGTAACAAAATATTTTTGCGAAATAGCAAATAGGGAACGACTCCACGGGATATATTATTGACCAATCTCATGTGGTCGACTACGTCATTACTTTAGTATTGCTTGATTTGCGGACCGTCGAATTGGAAACTACCCTATGTAACTCACTAAACAAAGTACTAAAAAGGTTTGCCTAGGATTGGCAGGCAGCAGTCCGCAGCACGCAAAGTGACAGCCAAAGTCCATTGTGATTGAAGATCAGCGACAACACTAAAGTTTCCTACTACATTCACCAGTCATTAAAATACTCAAACTATTAATCCACCACCACTATTTCTTCTTATCGCCATGTGTACAAAGGAAGGACTGGACTTGAGTCTGTAGGGGCTGATTTATAAGGCCCTTGCGGCTCTTTTGCTCCATTGTTGCGTGACTTTTGTGACGCAGCGACAGCACATAAGAGGCGCAATGGTGCGGCGTATATTAACAACGTGACGCATCTGGGAGATGCATCACGTTGTAAAGCCCTGCGCCAATAGGGGTGTTCCGGCGCAAGGGAGGGCGTTCCTGCGCAGGAACGCATCCTAAAAGTGGCTGAGGGAAATCTACAAGATTTCAATCAGTCACTTTGAGGACAATGATGCGTGACTCAAACCCTGCGCCTGCTTGAAGCAGACGTACGGCTTGACGCAGCATTGGGGAGATAGGGCACCCCAGAGAATTGATGGAGCTGCACCATCGTTGCGACGCAACTCCAGCAATGCGCCACCTTTACGGCACAGATGCGTAACGCTTTGGTGACGTTTTGGGCCCATGGCGCGCCGCATTGTAATACGGCGCACCATGGGTGATGGTGGCGTGACGCACAATTACTGGCGCATCCCTGCAACTTTGCAGGGATGCGCCGGTAATTAAAAATCTGAACCTTAGTGTGTAGCATTGCGCAGTTCTTTCAACTACACTCATACATAATTTCACAGGCCAATGAAATGAACACAAAATCTAAAACAAATAAGCATAGTAGCAACACTACTGAGAAGGAGAGCAGTGTACCTGAAATGCACAGAAGATTTTGAAATAAAATGTACCTACAATGTAATGAGCAGCATTATTGCTCTTGTAAAAAAAACAAAAATTTGCAATATAATAACACAGCAGGAGAAAACATAGTAGTAAAGACATAGCTACTACTACTCACCAAGCCCGGGGATCTCAAGGCCAAGGAGGTCGAGCAGATCTCGCTCACGGGTCAGGACATCCGTCCAGCGGTGGGTGGCCTGGTTGTAGGTGCGCCAGACCCGAGAGTGGTGGTAAATGGCCTGGCACACCTTCTCCCACCGCTTCCGGCGCTCCCGGGCCCCGTACCCGGCACTGATCTTGCCGCCTCCCATGATGGTCCTGGGGAGGCGGCGCTGAACATAAAAAATGAGCTGGCCCACCTCCTCCGGGGTAAAGATCTCCCGTGGCATCACTAGCTCCCCCCTCAAACGCCCGCACGGGAGCCGGACACGGGGTGCGGGACCCTTCCCCTTCTCGGGATGCTTCCCGGCTCCCTTCACCATGGTCTGGGCGGAAAGGAATAAAGAAAATAGAATAGGGAAGAGAAGAAAAGAAAAGAGTTTACAAAAGTAGTTTAAAATTAACCAAAAGTAGCAGTAAACACAAAAATATAGGGCTAGAAAAATAGAGGGATAGATAATAAGTAAAATAGATAAAAAAAAACTTCAAACAAGCAAAGGATGGCAGAGATTGACAGAGGATACAAAGACCATGCCCAGAACCATAGCAATGAATGAGAAACAAGATGGCCGCGCCCGTTCACGACCGCGCGGGTAAGTTCGCGCGAGATTTTCCTTGCGAACACGCGCGAGACTGTACTGGCAAACCGCGGACTTTGCGAGATTACACTTCGCGCCCGGAAACGGAAATACGTCAGGCAAACAAGATGGCTGCGCCCTTGCACGACCGCGAGGGTAACTTCGCGTCTTGCGCTACGAGCGGCTCGCAAAAACGCACAAAACCTTGCCAACTAACACGCTGCAAAAAAAACAAATTGCATATTCGCACGAATTTGCGGCTTCCGAATCCGATCTTGCGCGTGTTCGCACCCCGCGAACCCCGCGAAATTGCAGAAAAACGAGTTTTTCAAAAGTGAAAGCACTCGGCAGGGGCAAGAGTTCAAACTCATCATTAGTAACAATTCCCGGTAGTGCTTCCTGACTGGGGCCCCTCCAGAATTCAGTTGCTAGTTGCAACAATTGTATGACCCTGCTCTGACCCTCACAGCAGGCTCATACAATAGCTACAAGTAGGCCACAAAGAAGGTCCTGGGGAAAAAAAATGCACTGCAACAGAAAGCAAAATTACAGATAAGGAAGCAGGTGCCAGACTGGAATTTTAAAACAGTGACACATTAATAAACTAACCCCAAATTAATTCATCTGAGTTGAAGCAGGGATGGTGTGCTTGCTTTTCCCCCCCATAATCTACAGTAATGATGAACCAGAGGGTGGCATTGATGTAACAGAGGGTTGCAGTGGTGAAACAGAGGGTGCTGGGAACCTGTGATGATGAACCAGACGTAGAAACAACATAATTCGCGACCGTTGCGCGACGAAATGTAAGTTCGCAATTGCGAACTGGTACGAAACCCTCGCGAACTGGCAGAAATCCTTGCGAACACAAAAAAAAAAAAAAATCCGCAAATTCGCAAGAATTCGCGGATTTTGCGGATTGCGAGTTCAAAAATCCGCAAATTCGCGAACGCGAGATCCGCAAAATTCGCTCATGCTTACTTGGTAGTTTAGTCTGCCCTGTTCCCATGATGCACTGGGCCAGGGACAGACTGATTTGCATATAGCCAGGTTCTGAGCTGGGATGGGGCAGTGAGATAAATAACGGTGATGGATCAAGCCCTGATCTTTGGACTGGGTAAGAGTGGTCTGCTTAATTCAGACACTCTGTTCATCACCACCCCCTTTTCTGTATCGTTTTTGGCCACTATAGGTGTGGCAGGGTATACTCAGACATGAGTCCCTTTCTCACTGCTCCATCAGGATTCAAGCAAGCCGGGCCGAAGACGGCTGAAATGCCAGAAACCGGTCCCCGGTAGCTTGTCTCCTTTCTGGTGAAGAATTGGCTTGGTAGTTTAGTCTGCCCTGTTCCCATGATGCACTGGGCCAGGGACAGACTGATTTGCATATAGCCAGGTTCTGAGCTGGGATGGGGCAGTGAGATAAATAACGGTGATGGATCAAGCCCTGATCTTTGGACTGGGTAAGAGTGGTCTGCTTAATTCAAACACTCTGTTCATCGCCACCCCCTTTTCTGTATCGTTTTTGGCCACTATAGGTGTGGCAGGGTATACTCAGACATGAGTCCCTTTCTCACTGCTCCATCAGGATTCAAGCAAGCCGGGCCGAAGACGGCTGAAATGCCAGAAACCGGTCCCCTGTAGCTTGTCTCCTTTCTGGTGAAGAATTGGCTTGGTAGTTTAGTCTGCCCTGTTCCCATGATGCACTGGGCCAGGGACAGACTGATTTGCATATAGCCAGGTTCTGAGCTGGGATGGGGCAGTGAGATAAATAACAGTGATGGATCAAGCCCTGATCTTTGGACTGGGTAAGAGTGGTCTGCTTAATTCAGACACTCTGTTCATCACCACCCCCTTTTCTGTATCGTTTTTGGCCACTATAGGTGTGGCAGGGTATACTCAGACATGAGTCCCTTTCTCACTGCTCCATCAGGATTCAAGCAAGCCGGGCCGAAGACGGCTGAAATGCCAGAAACCGGTCCCCGGTAGCTTGTCTCCTTTCTGGTGAAGAATTGGCTTGGTAGTTTAGTCTGCCCTGTTCCCATGATGCACTGGGCCAGGGACAGACTGATTTGCATATAGCCAGGTTCTGAGCTGGGATGGGGCAGTGAGATAAATAACGGTGATGGATCAAGCCCTGATCTTTGGACTGGGTAAGAGTGGTCTGCTTAATTCAGACACTCTGTTCATCACCACCCCCTTTTCTGTATCGTTTTTGTCCACTATAGGTGTGGCAGGGTATACTCAGACATGAGTCCCTTTCTCACTGCTCCATCAGGATTCAAGCAAGCCGGGCCGAAGACGGCTGAAATGCCAGAAACCGGACCCCGGTAGCTTGTCTCCTTTCTGGTGAAGAATTGGCTTGGTAGTTTAGTCTGCCCTGTTCCCATGATGCACTGGGCCAGGGACAGACTGATTTGCATATAGCCAGGTTCTGAGCTGGGATGGGGCAGTGAGATAAATAACGGTGATGGATCAAGCCCTGATCTTTGGACTGGGTAAGAGTGGTCTGCTTAATTCAGACACTCTGTTCATCACCACCCCCTTTTCTGTATCGTTTTTGGCCACTATAGGTGTGGCAGGGTATACTCAGACATGAGTCCCTTTCTCACTGCTCCATCAGGATTCAAGCAAGCCGGGCCAAAGACGGCTGAAATGCCAGAAACCGGTCCCCGGTAGCTTGTCTCCTTTCTGGTGAAGAATTGGCTTGGTAGTTTAGTCTGCCCTGTTCCCATGATGCACTGGGCCAGGGACAGACTGATTTGCATATAGCCAGGTTCTGAGCTGGGATGGGGCAGTGAGATAAATAACGGTGATGGATCAAGCCCTGATCTTTGGACTGGGTAAGAGTGGTCTGCTTAATTCAGACACTCTGTTCATCACCACCCCCTTTTCTGTATCGTTTTTGTCCACTATAGGTGTGGCAGGGTATACTCAGACATGAGTCCCTTTCTCACTGCTCCATCAGGATTCAAGCAAGCCGGGCCGAAGACGGCTGAAATGCCAGAAACCGGTCCCCGGTAGCTTGTCTCCTTTCTGGTGAAGAATTGGCTTGGTAGTTTAGTCTGCCCTGTTCCCATGATGCACTGGGCCAGGGACAGACTGATTTGCATATAGCCAGGTTCTGAGCTGGGATGGGGCAGTGAGATAAATAACGGTGATGGGTCAAGCCCTGATCTTTGGACTGGGTAAGAGTGGTCTGCTTAATTCAGACACTCTGTTCATCACCACCTCCTTTTCTGTATCGTTTTTGGCCACTATAGGTGTGGCAGGGTATACTCAGACATGAGTCCCTTTCTCACTGCTCCATCAGGATTCAAGCAAGCCGGGCCGAAGACGGCTGAAATGCCAGAAACCGGTCCCCGGTAGCTTGTCTCCTTTCTGGTGAAGAATTGGCTTGGTAGTTTAGTCTGCCCTGTTCCCATGATGCACTGGGCCAGGGACAGACTGATTTGCAAATAGCCAGGTTCTGAGCTGGGATGGGGCAGTGAGATAAATAACGGTGATGGATCAAGCCCTGATCTTTGGACTGGGTAAGAGTGGTCTGCTTAATTCAGACACTCTGTTCATCACCACCCCCTTTTCTGTATCGTTTTTGGCCACTATAGGTGTGGCAGGGTATACTCAGACATGAGTCCCTTTCTCACTGCTCCATCAGGATTCAAGCAAGCCGGGCCGAAGACGGCTGAAATGCCAGAAACCGGTCCCCGGTAGCTTGTCTCCTTTCTGGTGAAGAATTGGCTTGGTAGTTTAGTCTGCCCTGTTCCCATGATGCACTGGGCCAGGGACAGACTGATTTGCATATAGCCAGGTTCTGAGCTGGGATGGGGCAGTGAGATAAATAACGGTGATGGATCAAGCCCTGATCTTTGGACTGGGTAAGAGTGGTCTGCTTAATTCAGACACTCTGTTCATCACCACCCCCTTTTCTGTATCGTTTTTGGCCACTATAGGTGTGGCAGGGTATACTCAGACATGAGTCCCTTTCTCACTGCTCCATCAGGATTCAAGCAAGCCGGGCCAAAGACGGCTGAAATGCCAGAAGCCGGTCCCCGGTAGCTTGTCTCCTTTCTGGTGAAGAATTGGCTTGGTAGTTTAGTCTGCCCTGTTCCCATGATGCACTGGGCCAGGGACAGACTGATTTGCATATAGCCAGGTTCTGAGCTGGGATGGGGCAGTGAGATAAATAACGGTGATGGATCAAGCCCTGATCTTTGGACTGGGTAAGAGTGGTCTGCTTAATTCAGACACTCTGTTCATCACCACCCCCTTTTCTGTATCGTTTTTGGCCACTATAGGTGTGGCAGGGTATACTCAGACATGAGTCCCTTTCTCACTGCTCCATCAGGATTCAAGCAAGCCGGGCCGAAGACGGCTGAAATGCCAGAAACCGATCCCCGGTAGCTTGTCTCCTTTCTGGTGAAGAATTGGCTTGGTAGTTTAGTCTGCCCTGTTCCCATGATGCACTGGGCCAGGGACAGACTGATTTGCATATAGCCAGGTTCTGAGCTGGGATGGGGCAGTGAGATAAATAACGGTGATGGATCAAGCCCTGATCTTTGGACTGGGTAAGAGTGGTCTGCTTAATTCAGACACTCTGTTCATCACCACCCCCTTTTCTGTATCGTTTTTGGCCACTATAGGTGTGGCAGGGTATACTCAGACATGAGTCCCTTTCTCACTGCTCCATCAGGATTCAAGCAAGCCGGGCCGAAGACGGCTGAAATGCCAGAAACCAGTCCCCGGTAGCTTGTCTCCTTTCTGGTGAAGAATTGGCTTGGTAGTTTAGTCTGCCCTGTTCCCATGATGCACTGGGCCAGGGACAGACTGATTTGCATATAGCCAGGTTCTGAGCTGGGATGGGGCAGTGAGATAAATAACGGTGATGGATCAAGCCCTGATCTTTGGATTGGGTAAGAGTGGTCTGCTTAATTCAGACACTCTGTTCATCACCACCCCCTTTTCTGTATCGCAGTGCGGTAGTTTAGCGCAGTGGGCAGGGCCGCGTCGGCCAATCGACGTGTGCAGGACTATGGAGGTAGTGCACGCGAAGGCTGTTGGCTGACGCAAGAGGTGAAGGGGTTAAGTAAATATCAAGGGTGTAACCTGTTGAAAGAATTGGCTTGCCTAAGAAATTCTGAATACAATGTTTGTATTATGAATAAATTAATGAATGATATGAATCTGAAAAATGTAGGATAATTTTCTGATAGAGCCCACAGCGCGGGGACACACCGGGAAGGCGTCACCAGGCGCTTTAGAAACTACCTTATCATTATTATTATTAATATATTAATTACATATATAATTACATTCACATGTTTTTCTGTTAAACTAGATCATTTATTTAAAAAACATACACAATGAGAATTGTGTCTTATTTCCTCTAATTATTCCCATTTCAGAAAAAGTATACTCCGAGGGGGCGTGGCTTGGCGCTCGACGGGGACGGCGGCTCTCATGTGAGCGCTCCCGGGCTGAAGGGGCTTTCGCTTCTAACTTTATTTCAAACCTCCCTGCAAAGCGGATTTTCTGAGACCGGAGCTCACGTACATCAGCAGGCTCCTGTCGGCGGAACGAAACAAGCGGCGGAATGACTGTTTTTCACACGCTGTAGCGGACGCGGCTGTGAGATAGTCGCGCCCGCCATTTTGGGTCCTGTTGCCACGGACGGCGGCGCTCCCGTTCGCCAATCATGACAGCCTGCCACGAAGCCCTCCGTGCCTCCAGCTATTTCTGGTGAGCTCATTTCTGTATTTTAGCACCGCCGCTGGGCAACTTTCCTTCATGATGCCTTTTCTTCAGTAAATTACACAGACTTCACTCATCTTCTGATGACCTGGGCGGACATGTTTGCTGGTTGTTGCTTCTTTACCTCAGGCACCCTGAATGCATACGCAGCTGCAGCCTACATTATATTATGAGAGCGTTTCATTTCCTCGCGCTCTCACTTTAGTAAGATATTTACTACATGAAGCTGTCCTGCGCATTATTTTTACAAGTTTTTTTTTCTCTACATGCTCTCCTCGCATCTATGATGTTCCTCACCAGTTAATTCTCTGCTGCATTGCCATGTGCCACTCTTGCATGCCCTAGTGCAGTGTTGTTATTGCGTTCTCAGCCTCAACGTGTTGCTTCTTCATATGACTCGAATGCTGCTCCATTTATCTGAGTAATTCCTTGGCGTTCCTGAACTCTGCGCAGACTGCTATATTTTCCTTATTTTCTTTTTTTTCCTTGGGGGAACTTGCTTGTTTTCCTCCTACCAAGAACTCCTGCGCACAATTGCAGTTGTATACAGACCAGCGGAGATTACTACTGAATTTTATTTTCTCTCACTACCAACTCCTTTTTATGGAAAGAAAGGCAATTTCCCGCACTCCCAAGACTCCACGTTGTGTATTCATTAAGAACTCAAAAGTCTTCTCCGCATTGGCGCACCTCGAGGCCTCTCAAGCGCCCATCACCCAGATGTCGCAGTCTAGCACGGAGCGGCCTGTCCAACCACCAGGGAAAGTCACGACGAAGCGCCAAAAAAAAGATCCTCCATCACCAACAGGATCCACCTCGACTGTCTCCATGGAGCTTCTACTGGAGGAAATACGTGCCCTCAGACCTTTCATGGAGGAAACCAATTCTAAGTTGCAGGTTCTCACCGATAATTGGTCTCAGATGGACGCCAGGGTGACGACAGTAGAAAAGTCTTTGACCTCTCTCCAAGAGTCGTCCTCCAAGGTCTCACACATGCAGTCCCAGATTTCCTCTCTCCAAAAGCAGGTTGAAGAGTTGGAGAACCGAAACAGACGCAACAACCTTCGTCTCTACGGCCTGGCAGAGAATTGTGAAGGTACTGACCCCATCGCCTTCTTCAAGTCTTTTTTACCCAAACTTCTTCATTTGCCTGAGGGTACTACGCTTAATATACAGCGTGCACATAGGCTGGGCCGCCTCCCTTCTACTCCTTCTTCCTCTTCACAGCCGAGAGGTGTCATCATGTACTTCTTAGAGTACACTGACCTTCTCAAAGTCATATCAGCAGCACGTGCATCACCTCGTCTCCAATGGTCAGGATCCAATCTCTTCTTTGCGCAGGATTACGCCAAAACTACAGCAAGTCGCCGTAAAGCCTTTTTAGACATGAGACCAGAGCTTCGTGCTCTTGGAGCCAGATACGGTCTTTTTCATCCCTGCCTGTTCAGAGTCACACACAACAACAAGACCACGACCTACGAGGATCCTGTTCGTCTCCGAAGTTTCTTGAACGCGGCACAGTCATCTGACATGGACTTCTCCGGCTCCTCATCAGCCTTCCCTCCATGAATCCTGTTTTCCGTGACTTCATTGGCCTAACCAACTTACATGTTTCATGTTTGATGTTACATGTTTTGTTGTTTGCCTCTCATGAGTTTCCCAGCATCCTCAGTCTTTATGTTCCCTTTTTCACCCCTCTCTATCTTTCTTCCATCCGCGTTGGATGGACATGTATTCTCTCGTAATGTTGCTCTGTTTTCTTCTTCCTTAATTCGTCTTACTCATTTACGTTCTCCCTCCCTTTCTCTTGCAGGTTTATGACATGTATGGCGTTTTCCCCTTGACCTGCCGGTTCGCTTGCATTGGATGCTTCCTTCCTCTGCCTGGCGCTCCCCCCCCACTAATTTTTCCTCGTCTACTCTCCCTGGTGATCATTCCTCCCCACCTCTACCCTCCGTAAGTATGTTTTCCCTTTCCTCCCGAATGTTCACCTTCCTCATTGCGATTTTCTGTTTTTCAAGTTCACTAGTTTTCTTTATTCCACAGGTGTCTTCCTTTCTTATTTCTCGACAACTCTTCTACTATCAATTTCTTCCTATTATTCCTGCTACTTCACGGTCTACTTTCTCATATTTCTTATATCACTTGATTCTATCTCTCTCTCCTCCGCTCTATTTTCTATTTCATCACCCTTCTTCTTCTCATTTTAATGCATTGCCTTTTACTGACTTTCCTACTTTCTTTGACTTTCCTTTTCCTCTGGGTTCCTCTTGCATCTTTTTCCTATCTCATGACATTTTCCTCCTTCTTTATTTGATATGTCTCTGAAAGTAATTGCATGGAATGTTAAGGGCGTTAATTCCCCCATCAAACGACAAAGAATCCTATCTCACCTTGCACGTTTGAATGTAGATATTGCTTTTTTACAAGAAACTCATTTATCTACTGAGGAATCTGTTAAATTGAAAAGAAGCTGGGTGGGCGATGTTTACTACTCTCCTGGGGACGGTAAACGCAATGGTGTTGCTATTTTATGTCACAAAGCTCTCTCTCATTCCCTGCTTGTTCAAGAATCAGATGCTGAAGGCCGATGGGTATATGCCAAACTCTCTATCAAGAATGTTCCACTTTCTCTCCTGAATGTTTATGCCCCTACCACTGGTGATCCCACTTTTTGGCACTCATTTTCCCAGCACATCACCAGATTCATTGATGATAATTTTATACTGGCAGGAGATTGCAATCAGCCCCTAGACCCCTTCCTAGATAGGAACTCCAGAGCACACTTCATCCCTAACAACTCTCATAAATCCTTCTCCCATGCCATTTCCCAACATAAACTCACAGACGCATGGCGCCTTTGTAATCCAGAGCTCCAGGAATTCACTTTTTACTCTCCATGCCACCATTCTCAATCCCGAATTGATTACGTTTTTGTTACCCACAATATTGCCCAAACTCTCACTCATGCGGAAATTGGTCCCATTCTACTTTCTGACCACGCCCCCATATTAGTTCAATTGGACGTCCTGCCCAAATCAACGGGCCCTAAACGATGGCGCTTCAACAATTCTCTCCTGCTAGACCCTAAATTCACCACCTCCTTCACTTCCTTCTCCAATGAATTTTTCTCCCTAAACGATACTTCCCCTGTCCCAAAACACACCATTTGGGATGCCTTTAAAGCGGCGGCAAGAGATTTCATCATTAGCTTTGTTGCTAAGAAACGTAAAGCTGCCCGTGGTTTTACCAAAGCTATTCTTTTGGATATTAAGAAATTGGAACATTCTTATTTTACCTCTCGATCACAACAAACTCTAACCGCCCTGGTCAACGCTAAGATGAAATTTAACAAAAAATCTACGGACGACGCATCTCTGTACCTATTAAAATCTAGTGCCAAGTTCTATGGAGGCAAAAATAAGGCAGGCAAGATCTTAGCCAACTATCTCAAGGTCAAACACAATAAATTAAACATTGAATCTATCTACGACGCCAACTCAAATCTCAAACACACAGACGCAGACATCCTCACTGAATTCTCTACCTTCTACAAGACCTTGTACTCTTCTGAAACTCAGCCTTCTTCTCACTCTCTAGACTCATTTTTCTCCTCCATTCAAAAACCATCTCACTTTCCACTTGACCTTTCTCACTTAGAACTTGATATATCTCAACAAGAGCTACTCAAAGCGCTTCACACCCTCCAGAGAGACAAGGCCCCTGGGTCGGATGGCTTTACAGTAGAATTTTTTCTCCACTTTTCAAAACTCCTCATTCCTAAACTCCATTCCCTTATTGACACCTTCCTTTCTCTGGGTTCCTCCTCAGGTTCTTTTTCAGACTCCCATATCTGCCTCATACCCAAGGAGGGGAAGGATCCTCAACACTGCAAAAACTACAGGCCAATCTCCTTGGTCAATATTGACTATAAAATTTTTGCAAAGTCCCTTGCTGCACGTCTCGACCTTCTTCTTCCAGACCTCTTTGGTGAGGAGCAGTCGGGCTTTGTTAAAGGTCGTTTCATTACTGATAACACCAGACTCCTCTTCAATATTCTTTCTAAATCTCGACTCCTGCCCCATCCCCTTGCGGCCATTGCCCTGGATGCCGAAAAAGCGTTTGATAGGGTCGAATGGACTTATCTTTTTCACACCCTTCGTTGGTTTGGTTTCGGTCCTGTTTTTATATCATTAATTTCACTACTTTATTCTAATCCACGTGCAGCGGTCTGTGCCAACGGCCAAATATCTTCCTTTTTTGATTTAAAAAGAGGTGTCCGCCAAGGATGTCCCTTATCCCCCTTTCTCTTTAATCTGGCCTTAGAACCCTTCCTCTCCAAACTCCGTCAAAATCCCTCCATCCATGGTTTCCAACTGTCAGATTCCCACATCAAACTAGCTGCCTATGCAGATGACATTTTGCTATTTGTCTCCAACCCCTCCGTTTCCATCCCAACCTTTCTCAGTGAAGTTCATGCTTATTCCCAAATATCTGGTTATAAACTTAATAACGACAAATGCGAGATCCTCCCCTTGACTAAATTCACATTCAAACCTGATTTTGCCGCCTCTAATTTCACATGGAAACCTTCCAATATCAAGTACCTTGGAATGCATATTACCCCTACTATCCCAGACACTGTTTCCCTGTGCATGTCTAAATGCATTCAAAAATTAACGGATCTCACTTCCAAGTGGCACCCCCTTTACCTATCCTGGTGGGGTCGCCTTGACACTATTAAAATGATGTTGTCTCCCATTGTTCTTTATACCCTCTCCAATATTCCGGTCCCTGTCCCCTCAAAATTTTTCAAAAAGATCAACTCTATTCTGGTGTCCTTTCTCTGGAATAAAAAGAAACCACGAATGTCTCTACAACGTCTGATTCGTCCTAAGTCAGAAGGTGGGGTTAACTTTCCTGACTTCCCAGCCTACCACAAGGCGTTCCAGTTGAGGCAAGCCTCTTTTTGGCTACAAGACCCTGACACCCCATGTCCTTTATGGGCCAAATTTGAACGCCTCCTTGTTTCTCCCTTCTCCTTCGCTGAATACCTCTCCTTCTCTCGCAAACCCACTTCTATCTCTACCCCGATTCATAAGTTCACCACCAAATTACTCCTTTCCTCAACTCACTCGTCTCCTACTACCATTGCTGAATTCCTCTCTTCCCCCATATGGCATAACACGTCCTTACTTATACGTGATAGACCCTTTTTTTGGAAAACTTGGCACACTCGAGGTCTTCAGTGGATCTCCCAACTTTTTTCTCAATCCTCTTTCTTATCTTTTGACACCCTTCGCTCCCTCTATGACCTACCCACTTCCTTCGCACGCAAATACCAATTACTTAAAGACACAGTCCTAGCGAAATACAACAACCTCTCCCAGCCTGGTCCTCCACCTGCTTCATCCACTCCCACTTCCACACTTCATTCCTTCTTACGCACTGCACCAAAAGCTGCTGCTATTTACAAATACCTTCACGCTAGTGAGCCTCCTAGACCTAAGTCTAAAGTGGAAGAGTCCTGGGAGCATGATTTGTCTATCTCTTGGTCGGTCTCCTTCTGGGACAAAATCTGGATTAAACTCCGCAAATCTTCCAGAGCAGCAACCCTCACTCAGACTTAGTTTTTTATTTACAATAGACTCCTCTTTACACCCTTTGACCTTCACAAACGCTTCCCTAATACTCCCCACACATGCTGGTCTTGTTCGTCACCACAAGCTAATTTATTTCACATGTTATTTTTATGCACTCATGTTTGTAATTTTTGGCTACAGGTCTGGGCTCAAATTAATCTAATTTTCCACACTTCTATCCCTTTTTCCCACACACATGTTTTTATGGGTAGCCTCTCCCCTTGCTGGGATGACGTCGATCTAAAACCTCAGATTGTTGACCTATTACTTGCCGCTGCCTTCCAACAAATAACGGTCAACTGGAAAGACTTTTCCAAAATTTCCTTCAAGGCGTGGTGGTTTAATGTGTGCCATAACCATAGACTCGATACTGCTCATGTTTTCCCGGCATGTATGGCTACTAAACGCTTGGACTTATGGACTCCAGTTACACTCTATCTGGACTCATGTAGTAAACGCTTGTTTCACCCCCACCTCCACAACAGGAAGTTCCTAAACCTCCTTAACCGCTCGATACATTCCACTTATCCTCCACCGTACCATTTTGTTTTAATGCTTTCCAATGTTCTCACGTTTTTCATATTTTATGCTTAACATGCTTTCTCTGTGCCTTCTCCCTCTCTCTCATCTTGTACCTAGATTTCTTTCTTTTATTATACTGCTTGTATTTGTATGATTGTATTATTCTGCTTAGAGTTTTTACCTTGATATCACATTGTACTTTGTTTTGACACCTGGTTTTCTCTCTTATCAATATCAAATAAACATTTTCTTGAACTTAAGAAAAAGTATACTCCAAACCAATTTTAAATGAGAGAGCCTCATTCTCTTGAATTTCAAGATTTTGAGAGATATCCATATCTGTTGGTTTAAACAGATGATTTCATTCACACCTACAGTGAAAGGTATGTTTCTATTGCCTAATTTCTGATTTATTGTTCATGGGACATGCCTCTGTACATGCATACTCTGGATTATTTCACTACAGCCGGAGTGTTAAACTACAGGGGGCACATTGCTTCTTTTAATAGGCACCTGCATAGACTTCTCTATTGATTGTTGACCTCTCTTAGGTTGAAATTGTGTTGCTTGTGTAGGGGTCTCCTGTGTACAAGGAGGCGCCATTCCTAGGAAGGGAGCTCTGGTTGCTGGAAGAACTCCATGAGAATTAAAATCATCTGCCAATGGGAGATGGATACCAATATTGATCAGCCAAAAAGTAGTGCTCAATATCTCGATCTGTTTGTTCTCATTTCCTTGCTGGCTGCAAAGTATAGTAAGGTAATCAGGCATTGGTTCTGAGCCTTTGCACATAAGACTTTCATAAAAGACACAGGGTAAATGATTATGTTGGGATACATTCGAAATATCGCTGTCTGACTTTGTTTATGTATTTTTTCGTTAACCTTTTGTACTACCTGTGAAATCAGCATAAAATATAAGTTTCCCACTTTGCAATCCCAATTCACCTCTCCTGCGTATGTCTGCTATTTACTCATGGCTAGGAAGGTCTTTAGAAGGTACAGGGATGCTTTATGGACTTAATGCTTCCTCAACATCAGTATGATGGGTTATTGACTTTTATCCATTGAAGAGTCTATGCTGTATCAAAACCACTAGTTAAATGGGTCATAATATATTCTGGCAACCCCAAGTAATATGTTTGCTTGTTGCTTTGCTGTTTAAACCTGTGTTCTTGGAGTCTTAGGAGAAAGTGCATTTAGAGACAAGGCAGAGTCCGGTGTAGTCTCAAGGTCGGGACATGTATCTCATGGTGTCGGCAGAACCTCATATGGATTTCTGTACTCTGAAACATTCTTTCTGATGTTATGCCTGAATGCTGAAACATTATATACATCTCAAATTCCGAACTCCTGTAATTAGTTGATACTCTCGAGAGAATAAAAAAGCCACATGCGAGATCCAAATAGTATCAACCCTTACTCCAAAGAAAGATGACATTCTCTTACAAATCAAAATCATCAGCAACACAGTTTCTGGAATAAAAGGTAATTACATTTGTTATTGTGTCAAACATTTTATGGATTTTTAAAATGCAGCAAAGAAACCATTTCCTATTGATTATACGAAAATGATATAAAAGTAACAAAAACACAAATGATATAAATATGATTTCAAAATATCGAGAAAAAAGGAAAACAATACATTTTTCATCTAATTCATTTCCATTATTCCGACTAATTGTGGTTCAGTTAATCATGATACATTCAGTCAAAAAAGAAACATACTTGATCTTTGCAACATTTTTCAATTGTTCAGGACATCGATCAAATGTTTCCTTGAAACTCACAGAATGTTGTAAGGAATAATGAGATATTCTTTGGAGCAGATCTTGAGCATGTTTATTCATATCTGTTTCTAGTGCAGATGGGGTATCTAATCATTGGTATATCGGAAGAATGGGATTTCATTGAATTTAGAAGTCAGGGGTCTAAAATGGTTTTCTTTTTAGATTTTTGTGCAATGAAATATTTACGAGGGATGTAGAAAATTGTGTTTTTCTGGTATGATCTTCAATGAATTGTGTTCTTCTGGACGAAGTTAACAAGCTTTTATTAGCTGGCTCTATCATTGTACTTGAATGCATTTAGTCTGGTGCAGTAACCTTTTGTCAGCATTTCTCAGAAACCTTAAACATTCCCCCCAAATATCAACAGACAATTTGCTTGCCAATTTCATTTAAGAGAAAATGGATTTAACACTTATATTCACTATAAGAACCAACAGCAAAATATCTGCTTAATCCAGTGGGATATGCTTTTTGGTAAAGGATAATGTCATCATTAAAAAAAATGTGTTAAAGTATTTGTTAACTTCCAGCCTCACGTGTCTACTTTATTCACAATGAAAGAGCATATGTGTTCAATTTGGGCCTCTCTGCTGGGTTGCGCTCAAATGTTTTGCCTTCACTCCTCCTATTTCTGATGAATTTGATGTTGTTGTTCCTAGATCTTTGTGCACTTTACCACTGCAAATCAGTATTAGAGTGCTTGTGTTCATTCCCTAAAACATGGCAAAATTAATTGACACATTTAATTTACTTCTGAGATCAGGAGGACATACAACTGGCAACGGCTCTGCAATAGAGGGGCATTATCCATGTTCTTCCGCCTCAGCATGGAGGCCCATCAAGGTATTGATTAATCTCCCTTGGCTTTTGGATGCCGTGGGGGGGGGGGGGGTTGTATTGGACTTGCGAATCTCTGCAGGATCACCCCCAAACATTTTGCCTTTTTTGTTATTGTTGGCTCTAGGAATCTATGCACTTTGGGGGAACATGGAAGCCGGTTAGGAACTCCGGTTGGGAGCTCCCAATCTCTGTAGGCAGTTTTTCTGCACAAGGTATAGGGTTGATGTGCTGACTTAGGTATATTCCTCTTCCTTTTGGTCTCTCGATGCCTGTGATGCCCGTAGCAAGTCCATTGGCCCAGATGAGATAATAGAGGAGCCGTTTCTTCTGGCAACTCAGAGCAGTTTTTAGACCATTTTCAGGTATTGATGTCCGGCGTTCCAGTCACCCCGGCGTATTCCGGCATCGGAAACTCAGCGTTCAACGTTCAAGGCTAGCTCAGTGTGGGCCCAGGAAGGTTTAGTCCTGAGAGTAAGCAGGAAAGAGGATGCTAGGGTTCCCTTCCGGGAGACAGTAACACTCAGCCCCAGTAATAGAGGCACCGGCTGCAGAGAGAGCAACGCGGCTGTGGCAGCAGATCTCGCCACAGCACCTACAGTAACAACTGCGACTAGGAGGGGGTAAACCCCGCGAACGGTAAAAGAGCTCAAACACAAGCAAATAGGGTAAGAGAGGCGTCTAAGGGGCATGGTAATGCAACACAGAAATAAAAGTCCAAAACTCAGCACATATAGGTAAGGGTCAGAAGAAGCATAACATTACTGATACCCCCATTGAACAGTTACGGGAGTCTCCTGTGAGTAAAGGAATGAGATACTGCTGGGGAAGTATAAATCTGCCAGATAATTTTACAGTTACAGAATACCCCCTGAACTGAATCATCACAGTAAATCAGAGTAGAAAGGAAAAAAACAGGACGGTGTCTACCCCAAAAAACCCTGAGTCCATCACAACATCAGCGAGGGCAGTAGCTACAAAAGTTAAAATCCCTCCCTCACTTTGATCATATTTTAAAGTCAAACAATCCATCCCAAAGGAGGTTACACTGCATAGGGCAGAACACACTGAACACACTGAAATTAGACAAAAAGGTATAATGGCAGGTATAATGGCAGAAGGTGACCCCCACAACCAGTATCATGCTTAGCGCTAACAGATTTGAGGGGCTTGAACTCGATAAAGCCATGGGGGAAGATGCACATACTAGCTCTTCGAGTCAGGTGGAGACTGGGGTGGGTGAAGGGCTTCACATAATAAGATCTTAAGAGGTAGATGGGGCTAAAAACACAGATAGCTTAATTAAGATGATGATCTCAGAGATGAGAGCACATTTTGCCACTTCTGAGAAAAATCCGCTCAGAATTCAGGTGGTTTGCGAGGTACTAGGAACCAAGAATTATACAATTATGGAGAGAATCAGTAGGTGCAAATGTAAAAAAGGTGGAACATCTACCAGCCCATTTTTCCGACCATTCAGCGGTGATGTTGGGGATGGAGATAGAGGGTGTGCAGACTCAGTCAAGGTGGGCATTAGATAGGTCCTTGCTTATAGACCCGCAGATAATAGAGGACCTGAGAGGGGAAACTAAATCTTTCTTCTGGTTAAATTCTGAAGAGACCTCTTGTCAGGTTAATTGGGATGCATATAAGGCGGTACTCAGGGGGAAATTGATTAGTTTAGCAGCCCATCGAAATAAGATAATTAAAAAAAAGATTGGGAGTTTAGAGGAAGGAATAACGTTAGTGAAGATCTTATTGAGGATTACCTTAAATTATGGACTGAGCAGACCCTGTTAGATGAGTATAGAAAAGAGCTAAATGCAGAGATACTCCTTTATTTAATGGCATATTTTGAAGGGGCCAGGAACCTCTAAAGTCTTGGGATGAGGCAAACATATGTATTATATTAAAGCCTGGGAATGATCCTAAGGGATGTGAGTCATACAGACCCATATCAATGCTAAACAGCGATTAAAGATCTTCACTCAACTGTTGGAAATAAGACTCAAAAAGAAGGCAGGGAGTTTAATCCATGAGAACTAGAAAGGATTATAAGAGGTAGGCAGATCCATGAGCTTACACACGAGTAAATAGGGGCAAATTGACAGAACGCTTCTGAGAGAATCTTACCCACAGCTTCCCAGAAGCTCTGTAGTCTGGAGCACTGCCAAAACATATGGATGTCACCCGCTCCTTCCTCGTCACATTTAGGACATCACCTTGCACCTCCGCTTCTCAATGTAGACATCTTCTTTGGTGTCCAGTATGCTCTATGCAGGGTGAATAAATAAATATTTCTGAGTGGTGCAGATTTAATGACATAGCCACAAGCAGCCCCTGATACTTGCCATAATAATGATACATCCAGCGAAGGCAGCGCCTTCCCCCAGATCTCGGTGGGTTAGGTGAAGTCCGCCTGTCCTTCAGAAATAAGCGTCCAAAACCAGTGTGCTACCTCTTTCTTAAAAATTTCCCCCTGGAACTTAAACTCCAACTCCGTATTTCCTTGACCCTCCTTTCCCAGGGATTTTGCCCATCTTGTCAATTGGTAGAATTTAAACTTAGACAAAGCCCCTTTTGTCAATACGGTTAAAAAGTCCCAGTCGACAATTGTGGACCCTGTTAATATCTGTCCCCATTCTACTATTCCTCTGTCTCTTAACGGGGCAGATAACGCGTCCTATAGACATTCTGGCGTTCCTGGCGAGTCCCAGTTTGTACTGTTATATTATTATATTGTGTATAATTGTGGTGGAAAATCTAAACAATTTAATTTTTAAAGTGCTTGTGCTCACTCCCTAAAATGGTATTCCAACAGAACATCGAATTTGAAATGTCGATTTACACAAATATTGAGTTGGAAATATCGTCACAAAGAAATATCGTCAGCAAAAATGTTGTGATCAAGAATATCGAATTTAGGTAAGAAATATTGTTCTCACAAATACAAAATCTATATAGTTTGTAAAAATATAGTTGTTTAAAATATCTATTATTTAATTAGTGTTATGTATTTTAGTTTATATTCTAAATGTATGTGATGTATTTTTTGTATAAGAATTGTTTATGTTTTTTAATATATATGTTACATTTTTAGTAGTTATCAATTGTATTTTAAATACATTTTGAGTTTTTTAGTTCTTTAGCAGGTTGTGGGTTCATAGGGGAATAGGGTGGGAAGTAATTTAATTATAGTAAATGAATGATTATTTTGTATTTATTAATAAATATTTAATTGAGATTTTATAGTGTTAATTGTGGGTAGTAATTTATGTGTTAATATTTATTAATAGGTTGTTAATTAATATTAATTAATTGATCATTAAATATGGTAATTGTGTGTTTTTTGGGTGGGTTGAGGGGGTTTATAGGGGTAAAGGGTGGGAAGTAATTTTTTTTTTATTATTTAATAGTTAGTTGTTAATTTATATTACTTAAATGATTGTAAATTGATTATATAAAATGTGTAATTAATTGTAGGTGCTGCCCGTGGGGTTTATAGGGGTAAAGGATGGGAAGTAATTTATGTTTAATTCATTAATAATTATTTGTTCATTTATATAAATTAATTAATTGATATTTTATTAGAGTAACTGTTTATATTTTTTGTATAGGTTTTACCTTTATGGGGTTAAAGTGTGGGGAGTAAATTAATTTTACTTACTTTATAATTAGTTGTTAAATAGTATTAGTTTTTTTTATTGAAAATAAGTTTTAATAATGTAGTTACTATTTTTACTGTTTTATTTTAGCTGTGGTTTCTGGGGATTATAGGGGTAAAGTGTGGGAAGTTTGTTAATGTGTATGAGTTTTAATTTGTATTTTAATGAACACATTTTCTTTAATCGGGAATCAATTATGGTAATTATGTAAGTTAATTTTTCTTAAAAATGTAGTTGCGTATTGTGAATTGTGTGGTGTTATAGGGTACGGAATTTTTTTTTAATTTATGTAATAATTAATGTTTTTGTTTCTAAATCCTTTCTAATTAAAAATATTTCTTTGTTTGAAAATTGATATTTATTTTATTTCATATAATAATTGTAGGTATTTGTCATATGCATTTAACATTATATTTTAAATTTGTAATATTAAATATATTTGTGATTTAACTTGTAACGAATTTTTATATTTGTTTATTTATTTTTTTGGTAAATATTTTTGTTGTTGGTAATATTTTGTTTGTTTTGGGTGGCATGGCTTGAACCGCCACAAGATGGCCTTGGCTGTTTGAAGCTCCGTGCCTCGGCGGAGACCGTTTGGATTTTGGAGCGGCTTTTTGTCTTCGTACCTTATTTCCTTTCTTCTTCTCTGGTATGTCCCATAAGTCTCTTCAGCATACTGTTTTAATTTGTTTCCATCTCTTTTCCTTTTCTACTTTGTCAACTTTTTATTATTCATTTTCCTCGCCGCTTTCTACTATTCATTCTCTGATACCTTGTATTACAAGTTCTCATGTCTAAATGTTTCAGCTATGTAAACTATAACTTGTCTTTGTGGTTGCTAAAAGTTATAAATTGCATATCTTGTTGCTTAATGTTTTTTTCCATTTTGGTTATTATGACTGATAATGTTGCATTGTTCCATGGAATGTTAAGGGACTACGTAATCCTGTCAAGAAGCAGAGGGTTCTCACTCATCTGTCTAGGTTGCAATGTAAAATAGCAATGCTTAAGGAGACCCATCTCAATGAGAATGAGATTAATTCACTTAAAAAAAATGGGTGGGACACGGTTTTTTGTTCCCCGTCTAAAGATAGGAAAAATGGAGTGGTCACTTTATTTCACAAATCTCTCTCTTTGGTTTTGGAAAGGGAGGAGAGATATGTAGATGGAAGATGGCTCCTTTTACATCTAAATATAAATAGTTCCCCTATCTCCCTTCTCAACATTTATGGGCCTACTGGTGTTGATTCACAATTCTGGAAGAAGATGTCACATACCCTTCATTCACACCCTTACACCAATTTACTTGTGGGTGGGAATTGCAATCAGTTCATGGACCCTTTCACGGACAGGAAGTCCAATGGTAGGTACAGTCCCAACAGAATGCTAAAAAACCTTCTTGACTACAATTTAATCGAGGGGTCTGGTTGATGCATGGAGAATATCTTATCCGGACACTCTAGAATATACTTTTTATTCCCCTACTCATAAATCTTCTACTAGAATCGATTACATTTTATAAGTCCCCATTTACTCCCTAACTTAATCAATGCTGACATTGGGTCTATTCTTCTTTCTGATCATGCCACGGTCTCGATTATTCTGGATCGCCCTTCTAAACCTTCCAAGCTACATAGGCATTTCAATAACTATCTACTCATGGATCTAAAGTTTCTGGAGTGTTTTAAAGAGTTACTGCCAGAATTCCTTCTTAGGAATGCTACTACAGATATTCCTTTTCCCACTGTATGGGATGCCTTCAAGGCGACCGCCAGAGGTTTCATCATTGACTACGGTGCTGTTAAAAAAAACTGTGTGCAAAGGATTCCGCTTCCTTGTTAGCCTCCATTAAACATCTTGAACATGCCTATTTTACTTCTAATAATGATACTCTAGAGAAGTTAATTCAAGCTAAGCTATCTTTTAAAAAAAGATCAACAGAAGAGGCTTCTGGCACCTTACTTAAAGTTAATTCTTAATTCTATGGGGGTCGCAACAGAGTTGGAAAACTGTTGGCGAATTATTTGAAGGTGAAGTCCCAACGTTCCAAGGTTGGTAAAATTATTGATAACAGTGGTGCTGATCATTTCAAGGATGAGGAAATACTAAATTGTTTTACAGATTTTTAAAAGACGTTGTATACTCCAGAATCCTCTCCCTCCGAAGAGGCATTAGTTTTTTTTATGCACTCCCTCCATGCCCCTCTTCTCTTCTCCAATGCTCAGTATTAGAAAATGATCTATCCCTTTTGAAACTTAAGTCCGCCCTAGCCCATTTACTAAAAGATAGGTCCCCTGGCCTGGATGGCTTCCCTGCTGAGTCTTATTCCTTTTTCTCTCACTTTTTACTTCCTCACCTTTTATCTTTATTCCAACATTTTATGTCTCAAAAGGAGTCTCTTGTCTCCTTTTGTGAAGCTATGATTTGTCTAATTCCTGAGAAGGGTAAGGATCCTTCTACTTGCGCTAATTATTGATCCATTTCTTTAATTACTTTAGACTGTAAGATTTTTGCTAAGGTGCTTGCTCTTCGTATCAATAATGTCATCCCCCATTTGATTTGATGTGAGCAAACTGGTTTTGTCAAAGGCAGAACGATTGCAGATAATTCTAGAACTTTTTTAAACATTATACATCTTGCCTCTAAAAGTTCTTCCCCAGTTGCAGCTATTACTCTAGATGCAGAGAAAGCTTTTGACCGCATTTACTGGCTTTTTATGATGCGTGCTCTTAAGTGGCATGGATTTGGTCCTGTTATTGTATCCCTTATTAGTTGGTTGTATTCCTCTCCTACTACTTCGGTCTACGTTAATGGTTTTCAATCCCCCTATTTTATTCTCCAACGAGGCACTCATCAAGGTTGTCCTCTGTCTCCTTTGCTTTTTATTCTGTCTCTTGAACCTTTTCTTCACTTCCTTAGAAACTCTCATGCTTTTCAGGGGTTTTACTTATAAATCTCTTGAAGTTAAGTTTATGGCCTATGCTGATGATATTTTGCTATATATGTTTGATCTTTCTACTTCTTTAGCCGCTTTTATCGATCTCTTGTCTTCTTATGCTGCCCTGTCCGGTTACAAGTTAAATTTTTTTAAGTCTGAAATTCTTCCCTTAAATAAACACTGTTTCAGAAGTATGTTTGAAGGGACAGACTATCTGTATTACTTGTTTAGGGATAAAATATTCTTCCTCAATTGCCAAGAGAGTTCAACTCAACTTGAATGATGTTTTATTAAAAATTCCTGATATGGCTGATAAATGGTCCCCTTTATTTCTGTCTTGGTGGGGCAGGCTGGACACTTCTAAGATGATGATGATTCCAGTAATTAATTTCTACCTTTCCATGTTACCAGTACGCCCTCCCTTAAAAAATTTAAAGAGTCTCAAAGGTAGCTTGAGTAATTCCCTTTGGAATAATCGGAAAGCCTGCATCTCTCTGTCTGCCCCTAAAGATGGGGGGGGGGGGTAATTTTCCCAATTTCCTCCAATATTACTCCTCCTTTTTGATTCGTCAAGTTCTACTTTATCTTTCTTCTTCAGATATCCCTCCCATTTCCATATGGTATAAATTGGAGGAATCTGTTATTCATCCATTCCCCTTCTCCTCGTTAGCCAACTTTGTTCACCCTCTTTGCTCGTTCAAATCCCCTACAATTCCTTATCTTATATTGAGTCTCTATCCAATCCTTTCTAAAGCGTGTTCACCACTCCAGCTATTCCTAGATTCCTCTATCTGACATAATAGATCCATTAAAATTTCTTACCATACTATTTTCTGGAAAGAACAAATTATCAAAGGGATTATACAGGTTAATCACCCAATGCTAATATGCAGCTTTTATCTTTCCAGGAAGCTCAATCTAAATATATTTTACCTGTTACGCCTCTCTCTAAGTTTGACTCTTTGAGATCGATTTTGGCTCAGAAACGTTCTCTTCTCTCAGAGACTCCCTCCTCTACATCTGACCCCTCTACATATGCATGACCTACTTCTCCTTCTGTACGGGCTTCTCGTATATATAAATATCTTTATTTTTCTCTCCCCACTTGCGCCTACAGTAACATTGACATTTTATGGGAGACAGACTCACAACATACTCTTTCTATACACTTATCTGACATAATAGATCCATTAAAATTTCTTACCATACTATTTTCTGGAAAGAACAAATTATCAAAGGGATTATACAGGTTAATCACCCAATGCTAATATGCAGCTTTTATCTTTCCAGGAAGCTCAATCTAAATATATTTTACCTGTTACGCCTCTCTCTAAGTTTGACTCTTTGAGATCGATTTTAGCTCAGAAACGTTCTCTTCTCTCAGAGACTCCCTCCTCTACATCTGACCCCTCTACATATGCATGACCTACTTCTCCTTCTGTACGGGCTTCTCGTATATATAACTATCTTTATTTTTCTCTCCCCACTTGCCCCTAAAGTAACATTGACATTTTATGGGAGACAGACTCACAACATACTCTTTCTATACACTTATGGAACTCCATTTGGGCAAGGATACACCGTATTTCATGCAATGCCAGTACCACTCAAACTCTTTATTATTTTTATCAAAGATCATTTTTAACCCCATTAGCTGTTTCCAAGTTCAGTTCTGACCTATCTCCCAATTGTTGGTCCTGTAAGAATACTCCTGGCACGTATATCCAATCCTTTTCTCTCCCCTCCAATATTTCCATTTTTTGGATAACATTATGCAAGTCAATCTCCTCTATTTGCTCCACTATTTTTCCATTTGATATTCACTCCATATTTTTGGGTAGCATTTTCATTCATTGGTTGGGTACTCCTAAACTTGGCTCGTTTGTAGATTTGTCCATTGATTTTGCTTTACAGGTTATAACTTCTAATTGGAAGGATGTTTCTAAAGTCTCCTTTTCTGCTTGGTGGAATCTTTTATGTCACCACGGAAGCCACGTGCCAGGGTGAAGGCAGCCGCTCTGTAGACTCGTTGGTCTTCCCACAAGTGAAAAACGCCCAGGGCCTGGCCTATTTATTCATACTCCTATGCTGGAGTGGCATACGTTGGACCAGCCCACTCCACTTCCGCTACCAGGGGGGGACAGCACAGCTACATGACCAAGATCTTCCCCACTACCTGAGGTAACATGGTTAGGTCCACTGTGCAATACACTACAAGTATCAATAGTATATCTCCACATGGAGAGGTTTGTGCTTTGCATAGTGAGGTCTGTGCAGCACATCAGCATTACACTTGGCGTTGTGTGCATTATTATTGATGGATGACTTGCCTTCTTCATATATAGTTGGTTGCCACATCTCCCTACATTCAGCTATTGTGCGGCTGAAGGACCATGGTATTTTGGAAAGGTCTGTTGTCCTGTTTTGCGCTGCCTCTGTGGTAGTAGCGGGGGGGGGGGGTTTCTGGTGGTGGTGGCGCTGGGTGTTGTGGCCTTGTTGGGTGTCGTAGCTGCATGATCAGTAGCTGTATCACATGTTGGTCTTTAGATGTGGCTGTGAGCTGGGTCTAATTCGCGCAGTAGACAGTCAACCTCCTTACACCAGTTAAAGGTTGATGTTAATTTGTTACTGGTAAGTCGGCTTATTACCTGCTTTTTTTATCGCATTGCAGATTTGGTTGGTTTTTGAAAATATGGGGAAGTGGTGTTTTCGTGTTTTTTTTGCACAGGAATGTCTACTTTGCATACCATTAGCATTAGTTGTTGCTCTCGTTTGTGGCTATTTTGTTGGTGTAAGGCATCGCTGGAAGAGTGGTGAGATTTGCAGTTTTCACCAGGTTGAGAAGGGGATGATAATTAAAAAACACAGAAAAAAAAGATATGTTTAATGAACATTATAATTAGAAATTAGCATTTGAAAAAATTTGAAATTCACTGAAAAAACATAGGGCCCAATTCACAGAATGAACTTAAGACGCAATCCTAAAGTTACTACTGTTTTGGTATTCACAGATTGCACTTACTACTTTTGGTATTCACAGAAGGAACTTACTACTTTTGGCATTCACAGAATGCACTTACTACTTTTGGTATTCACAGAATGAACTTACTCATTTCTGTATTCACAGAAGTTAGGACTCTCAACTTTAGGACTCCTAAATGCCCTCTGTGAATACCGAAAGTCCTAAAATTACGATTTTTCTCAATTTAGTAGTAGTAAAGTTAGGACTACTAACTTTAGGACTCCTAAATGCCTTCTGTGAATACCCAAAGTCCTAAAATTACGATTTTTCTCAATTTAGTAGTAGTAAAGTTAGGACTACTAACTTTAGGACTCCTAAATGCCTTCTGTGAATACCGAAAGTCCTAAAATTACGATTTTTCTCAATTTAGTAGTAGTAAAGTTAGGACTACTAACTTTAGGACTCCTAAATGCCTTCTGTGAATACCGAAAGTCCTAAAATTACGATTTTTCTCAATTTAGTAGTATTAAAGTTAGGACTACTAACTTTAGGACTCCTAAATGCCTTCTGTGAATACCGAAAGTCCTAAAATTATGACTTTTCTCAATTTAGTAGTACTAAAGTTAGGACTACTAACTTTAGGACTCCTAAATGCCTTCTGTGAATACCGAAAGTCTTAAAATTAAGATTTTTCTCAATTTATTAGTAGTAAAGTTAGGACTCCTAACTTTACTACTACTAAATTGAGAAAAATCGTAATTTTAGGACTTTCGGTATTCACAGAAGGCACTTAGGAGTCCTAAAGTTAGCAGTCCTAACTTTACTACTACTAAATTGAGAAAAATCCAAATTTTAGGACTTTCGGTATTCACAGAAGGCATTTAGGAGTCCTAAAGTTAGGAGTCCTAACTTCTGTGAATACCGAAATGAGTAAGTTCATTCTGTGAATACCAAAAGTAGTATGTGCATTCTGTGAATGCCAAAAGTAGTACGTTCATTCAGTGAATACCAAAAGTAGTAAGTGTAATCTGTGAATACCAAAACAGTAGTAAGTTTAGGATTGAGTCTTAAGTTCATTCTGTGAATTGGGCCCATAGGGTTTACAGAAGTTATAATTCGGAATTAGCATTTAAAAAACCTTAGAAATTCACAGAAAAAAAAATTGTTTTCAGGGACGTTATAGTTAGTTGGACACTTCACTCATACAAAACAATAGCAATTCTGCTGTTTTAGTTAGTTGAGCTAACAATAACTTGCGCCCCCACAATGCACTGCTGATGATGTCACATATTACATCATTCATGACATGGTCAGTGACATCACTGATGACATCACTGATGATATCTCAGATGACATCATTGATGACATTACTGATGGCCACACCCATGTGACACTATGATGCACCTCATCAGACCTTACTATAACACTTGATACACCCACTCTAAAATACAGATTATATCTTTCGAAACCCTGAACTCACCAGTACCAGTTAGTACATATCCACTGACTAATTCCTAGGTCTACACACACATTAATTCATTCACCCATATAGTCACTCATACATACAGTCAGCCATCAATACAGCATTATCGTATCCAGTCACATATCTATTCAGTTACTCAGACACCGCCTCTCATTCATAGAGATATTTACACACCTAGTAAGTAATGGGAATAATGAATCACACTTTTATTTACTCACTTGTACAGTTATACACATACCACCTCACTTATTTAAACATATACTAACACATACTTTCACTCTAATACAATAACTAATACAAGCACACACTAATCCATACAGGCACTCTCACAACCACTCACTCTCACATATAGTCAATTATACAGGCCAAAACTCACATATACTGCCTTTCACATATGCAGTTACTCACACATGTACCACTGAGGCATCCATTCACTTACCAAGACACCCATACACAAATTCACCCAGACATACAGCCCTTCACAGATACAGACTTGAACACATATACACAGTGAATTATCTACTCACACATTTATGCACAGAGTCACACTCCCCACCCACCCACATAGACACTCAGGCACCCACACAGATACCCAGACAAGCAATCAATAGCCCATATAGATCCTCTTTTAGCTGCTAACCAAACCATGCAACCGCTTACACACCATCTGACAACCTAAACTGTGTGAATGTCTGCATCAGACGCTAAAACATGCATTAAGTAAGACTCAATTAATCACTCACTTATATAGTCAGTCACTCACCTACTTAATCATGCATCCTGACTCTTTGTCATGAATGATGTAATATGTGACATCATCAGTAGTGCATTGCGGGGGCGCGAGTTATAGTTAGCTCAACTAACTATAACAGCTGAGTTTCTATCTTTTGTCTGAGTGAAATGTCCAACTAACTATAACATCCCTGAAACTTATGTTTTTTTCTGTGAATATATATATATCACTATATATATACATATATATATATACACACACACACACATATATGTATATATATCTGCAAACACACAGTTCAAATCCTTAAGAACCGTTCCTCAATTAAGGACACTCCAGTCATTCTCTGTAGTCTCATTGCCATATTTATTCAAAGCGTTTTCACGTGTGCCAAGTTGTTGACTTGGCATACGTGAAAACGCTTTGAATAAATATGGCAATGAGACTACAGAGAATGACTGGAGTGTCCTTAATTGAGGAGTGGTGCTTAAGGATTTGAACTGTGTGTTTGCAGATAATATATATATATATATATATATATATATATGGATTGGTGTCAGTACAACGCGATGTTTTACAACGCGTTCAGTTACAACGCGATTTTTACATCGCAAATACCATTACAATGCATGCCATTACAACGCATGGCATTACATTGCAGATGGTATTACAACGCATACCATTACATCGTAAGTATTGGTAAGTATATCTTTTTTTAAAAAAATGTAATAAAGTTAATTAAATTAATTTAAAATAATAAAAATAATATAACATTTTTAAAACAGTAATTAATTTAATTATAGTAATTTAAAATAATATAATTAATGATATATAAAAAATTTATAAATAGAAAATAATATAATGTAATTAATTACAATAAATATAATTATAATTTAATTAAGTTATAAATAATACATAATATAATTATAATGAATTAAAAGTATTTAATTAATTAAACATTTTTAAATAATATAATTTAATTATAATCGTTTATTAATACAATTAAATTAATAATATATTAATTTAATATATTTAAAATAATATAATAAATGATATATAAAACATTTATAAATAGAAAATAATATAATGCAATTAATTACAATAAATATAATTATAATTTAATTAAGTTATAAATAATAGATAATATAATTATATTTAATAAAATTAAAAGAATTTAATTAATTAAACATTTTTAAATAATATAATTTAATTGTAATCGTTTATTAATACAATTAAATTAATAATTGTAAATATTGTTATTAATTTAATAAAATTAAATAAAATTAATTTAATTAATTTAATTTATATAAAGTCGTAATACCCCTGTACCCCAAAACCCATACACTGCCCTAAAACCTAAAAACACCCCTGTACCCCAAAACCCAAACACTGCCCTAAAACCTAAAAACACCCCTGTACCCCAAAACCCAAACCCTGCCCTAAAACCTAAAACACCCCTGTACCCCAAAACCCAAACCCTGCCCTAAAACCTAAAAACACCCCTGTACCCCAAAACACAAACCCTACCCTAAAACCTAAAAACACCCCTGTACCCCAAAACCCAAACCCTACCCTAAAACCTAAAAACACCCTTGTACCCCAAAACCCAAACCCTACCCTAAAACCTAAAAACACCCCTGTACCCCAAAACCCAAACCCTGCCCTAAAACCTAAAAACACCCCTGTACCCCAAAACCCAAACCCTGCCCTAAAACCTAAAAACACCCCTGTACCCTAAAACCCAAACACTGCCCTAAAACCTAAAAATACCCAAACACCCCAAAACATATACATCAGTACCCCAAAACATATACTCCTATACTCATACTTATTTTAAAAAATACTTAAATTAATATCTTTAATTTATAATATTTAAAAACGAAATAAATATTTTTTTATAATTAATAATAATTAAATCAATAATAACATATTAAATAAAAAAAAAAAAAAATTAAATACTTACCAATACTTACGATGTAATGGTATGCGTTGTAATACCATCTGCTATGTAATGCCATGCGTTGTAATGGCATGCATTGTAATGGTATTTACGATGTAAAAATCGCGTTGTAACGGAACGCGTTGTAAAAGATGCGTTTTAACGGTAACACACCATATATATATATATATATATATATATATATATATATATATATATATATATATATATATATATATATATATATATATATATATAAATAAATTTATTTATATATATCATAAATAAATCACCAGCAACAAATGTATTTGATGGAGAGACAAAATGCGGGCTCCCTTTCTTTATTACCCTTGGAGGCGACTGATAACAGTATCAGAAGCTGTTAAAAAGTTTCCTTGTGCCTGGTTTCTTATTTCTGTTCAGTGTCTTTACAGCTCAAAAGGCACCTAATAGCGGTTTGGTCTGTAGTAAGGCGCCATTGAAATCCCCCATTCACTCCCTCAAAACACCTGTCAGAGAGTGCGGCAAAGGTCAGATGTGGGCATTGTGTAACTCCCAACATATTACAGGGTAAAGTAAAGCGCTGTCAATGACGCAATTTTCTGTCGAATCTCAATAAGGCATGTGCTGTGTGCGACTGTCGGCTGAAAATGGATTAAAATGTAAATGTCTTAAAGTCTACTGTGCGCCAGTGAGATAAGCTTTCAGCCGGAGCGCTCGGCGCTCTTCAACGTCTGTGAAAGACACATCGACAAGCTGTCAATGGCGCTGATATTTTGATACATTACAAGAAGCCGCTTTGTTCGCAACCAACATTGCTGCATTCGCCCATCTGCACTAGTTTGATGAAATACTGCAGAGGACTCTTGCTGGGGAACAAACAGTGCCTGAAGAAAATTCACTCACCTATTGCACTGTAGAATTTCAAAATATCATGTTATGAATTATTTGTGTAGCGCACGTACACCGGGGTTTCTTGGCACTTTTGAAATAATACAACAACCACAGCAAAAAATCAAATCAAACGCTGATCTATTAATTTAATGAAGTCTACCTATTAAGGTTTGAAGTTTCTTTTAGAAAACGGTGAGAGACGAGATCGAACCAAGCCCTGAAGGAGTGTGTTCCGTTATCTCGCTCCGGCCATGGAAAAGACCCTGCGGCAAAAAAGAGACAGTCCTAGCCTTAGAGAGTGTTGAAAATATAGATCATCAGAGGGCAGAGAGCGCTGGTGCTTATGGAGCTAACATTTGGAGGTGGGTTAAGAGAGAGCAGGGCTATGGATTACATAACGACTAATGGCTGGAATTGAACTGTTTCCCTGATGGGCATGGGTGAGGATGTGGCGTTATGGTTTTGGAACCAGAGAGCAAGGGGGCATATTACCAAGGGCCTTATCGCTGCTTTAGCGGGAATTTTTCCTGCTAAAGCGGAAATAATTTTATCGCCCTATTACCTAGCTGTCGCTAACACCAGTTAGAGACAGCTAGTAGGAGATAGCGATCATCTTGGGGCTCACTTTGCATGTCAGCGATAATTATCGCTAATGACATGCAAAGTGGGCGTGCCAAGATGTTAGTGACTGGAAACAGTCGCTAACAACGCTATCTCCTATTACCTACTTTTGGAAATACTCGCGCTAAGCGCGAATATCTCCAAAAGCTAACGCCTGCCCAGAGGAGTTCTTAGCCATTTTATCTAATGGTAGGTGGATAACATGGCTAAGATCATTAGCTAGATAATGCATGAATATCGCTGACTTTTCAGCGATATTCATGCATTTCGGCCGATTTTTATCGCTTAGGAGATGATCCGTGATAATAGCAAGGTTTCTAAGCGATAAAATAGGCGAAGCGCGGCGATAAAATTATAGCCGCTAACCAAGCTTAGCGATAATTATCGCTTATACTTGGTAATATGCTCCAAGGTTCGAGTCCCGGTGGTGGTTCAACATCCTGCGATTGTGTGCAAATCACTTCGGGGCAGATTTACTGAGGTTTTGTGTCGGTGTTGCGTAACTTTTATGGCGCAGCCCCAATACAGAATCCTTTTTGGCATTTACTAAGTCACGCAAAGGCACTTTGCATGTCTTTGTATGGTTTAGTAAATACAATGTAACAAAAGGCAGAGCGTTCTGGTGCCTTTGCTTCGGGGTGGCGTACCAGGGTGGAGCCTGGGTGCTCCCATGCATCCACCCATAGATTTCGTAACAATCCCAGATTTACTGTGGTGAGTAAACCTGGGATTCTGCCAAAAAGCGACGCCTCTTTGAAGCAAGCGACACGCTGAGAAATATCTTTATTTCTACTTATTGCTTCCTCTTTCTATGCGTGCTGTATTCTGCAGCATGCATGGAACGCGGAAACTGCTTCTAAGCATTGTTTTTGTGCAGGAAGGTAACACTTTCTACACAAAAACAATCCTGCCTGTAACGCAGCCACCCTTGCACCATGGCGAAAGCATGATGGCACCAGGCAGCACAAGCTGAGTTCCAAAGCTAGGAGACAGCAGAAATACACACTTTCTTATTAGATATGGAGCATTTCTGCTGTCTCCCTTTCATGCAATGCAGCTCAGCAACATTGCTTGCTGTCCTGTGTTGCGTGAAATGTAAGTAACTATGCCCCTCGATCTCCTTTGCCAAAAACTTGAATCTGGCCTTGTTAAATCCATCTGGTGCTCACATAAATTGCTCCAATGCACTTGGACCAGGGCTGCGCTATATAAAACTGAAAACATAACAATACTTAGCCGAAGTAAACATGTTAAAGCTAGACAAATGAGGAAATTTGACTGTGGAGTCTGGAAATGCATAAAAAAAGGAACCTCTGCTAATTGTGACAGGTCAAAGGGAATCAAAATACTATTGTACTAAAACTACCCCGGCAACTATAAACATATAGACACATAAGGGCCAAACGAACATCAATATATGAAACCCTGTTATTAATCCCTAGAAACATGGAATTTAGGGTTTGAACGTTTAGTTATTGTATCACTTGGCACATGAATAAATAAGTCTTCTTTTTCATATATTCATGTTTGTTTGGCCCTTCTGTGTCTAGTGTGAATTTTAATCTTTATGATTGCCGTTGCATTGGCTGGAGCCTGGAATCAGGAGTGCTGAAGTGTAATGTACAATTGAAGTCTTGAAAGATTTTCTAGAAGGCCTAAATTACTTTAAATCTCACAGTCAAGGAAGACTTGTGTTAATAGGACAAAAACAGGAGCCATCATCAAAGCGCCTATATGCAGCATGTGACTTCACCGCAGGACAGTGATGGGATGCCTGAGCGTTGGTATGAAAGAGACTCTCTCGCCTAATCGTGGCTAACTGTGTCCAAGATGATGGTGTATTCCCTATTGAAAGACAAGGCATTAAAAAGATAGATTTGTAATAGTGACATGTGTTTACAGGCCTTTCATTGAATTTAATGGGTATGAGTTGCAGCTGTGTACCAATTAAACAAGGGTAGGGCGAGAAGTTACCTATGATATATGCTATTAAAGTCGAGGGCTCTGATTACGAACTTGGTGGTGTGACAGCGGGCCGCCGCGCCAGCGCCCCGCTGCCACATCACCAAAGCAGCCTGCCAACCGCCCACCAGATTAGGAGTTTTCTCCTAGTCTGCCAGACGGTACTTTGGCAGTTCCAGGAGGTGAACCTTGGAAAGGCAGAACAATATAAACTCTAAAGCACGTTCCTTCATGGACTGAAATTCACAATGTTGTGGATTTCATTCTGTGCAGGAACATGAGGGTGCATACAGACGTGGGGGCACACCATGTTGATCCTGTGGTGGTCACACCGCCATGGTCATAATATGGCGGCTGGACTGCCACTAAGGGTTCCGCGGTTCCATGGATCTCCAAACTCCTAATTAGGCCCTAGGGGCCAGATGTAGGTCACCAAATACCGGTCGGTAATGGCCGATTTCGGCTGTTACCGACCGGTACGATTTCGGCCGTTACCGACCGGTATTTGGTGATTGAGATGTAGGGGGCCTACATTTTACAGAATCTGTAAATTTACCGATTCGGTAAATTTACGGATTTTGTAAAATACTGATTCGGTAAATTTACCGAATCAGTAAATCTATATGTAGGTGGCACTGCAAACTGTGCCACAGCCCCCTAAGAATTTGTTATTTACCATGTAATACTATTGCATGGTAAATCACGAATTCCAGTGTACATGCACATCTGTGCATGTACACCTGTGCCATGTGGCACACAGACAAACCCTAAGGGCATGTATGTGTGTCACATGGTGCACACGCCTGAATCAGGGGTGCACTAGGGTGTCAAATTGACACCCTGTCCCCCTTGTCAATTCAGTCATTTTACCGAATCGGTATTTACCGATTCGGTAATTGCCATAGGTTCCTATGGGCCTCAAGGCCCATAGGAATCAATGGCAATTACCGAATCGGTAAATACCGATTCGGTAAATACCGAATATTCGGGATTCGGTAATTGATTCGGTAAAAATAC
Source organism: Lissotriton vulgaris (assembly GCF_964263255.1). Lineage (NCBI taxonomy): Eukaryota > Metazoa > Chordata > Amphibia > Caudata > Salamandridae > Lissotriton > Lissotriton vulgaris. The sequence goes on along the minus strand of NC_141695.1, from coordinate 1,456,046,488 downwards.
CTACATAGCATTACTGATTTGTAAATACCGAATAGGTAAAATTCGGTATTTATGAATCGGTAAATACTAATTACCTGCATCGGGCCCTAGGTCTTCATTGAGAGTTGACATAGAGTGGTATCCCCAGAGTGATGCCCTTCAGGTTCTGATTGAGCAGGTGGTGAAAAACCAGGCCCAGTTTTAACAGGTTTATTTACACACCTGTCAAAAGAGGTCAAAATGGCATGTTGCAATTCACAGGAATTGGGAATCCATATGCAGTAAAAGACTCTGTTTTCCCAGGTCATCATCTTATTTCCATTATGGGAATTTTAATCTCATATTGCCTGGATTCAAGGGAGGCAAAACAAATGATGATGGTTGGAATGCTTGAATTAATGTCAGCCATGGAAAATTACTTGGGTCTACATCTCAATCCATCAGGGCTGTACTGGATGCTCCGGGCATTAGGAGTTCCCCCAAGAGACTGGAAGGGTGGGAGCTGGTTAGCCAGTGATGGAGGCTTATTTTATTACTGGGGGGCCTGTTTTGCAGTGGTGCTGCAATATTGTCCCTCGGTAACAAAAGCAGCAAACAATAATTTCCAACCTGCGGGGCCCAGGCAGTGCTTCCAACAGTGGGTGGTCTGAGAAAATTGGGCAATGTCATTCTCCCAAATGAGGGATACATAAACAGAGGTGGTCCTGTTTTAATGCCACTCTTATATCATTACCTCATACGGTACTACCACAATTAAATACTAGAGGTGCCAAATTGCAAGAAATAAGCTGAATAACATTTTGCTGCAAGGTGAAATCAGGCACTCAAATAGGAAAGCTTAATTTGCCTTAGACTATGAACATGCTTGCACAGGTGCTAGGAATGTACGAGGGAGCCCCCACAATAAAACAATGTGACGCTTCTTTTACAACCTCGGACTTAGCTGTGGCCAGAGACTCCTGTGCTGCGGCTGAACCATTCATTACAATAATTTTTTTTTTAAGTTTGATTTATTGAGGAAAAGAAAAAGAGAAGGAGGGAAGGGGGGAGAAGAGTTACAATAAGTGGATCAAAGAAATAAACAATATAATAACAATAATAATTTCATAAAAAAGTAAGCATTACAAGCATGAAAATCATGAACATATTATTAGAATGAAAAATCATAAGTAAAACATTGTACAGTAAAACGTAATAATGATAGGTAATTAAATAATCAAGTAAAAAGAGAAAAACAGGAAATAAGCAATTCATGGAGGTTTGCGAACTTTAACTATTCAGGTGCAGGAGAGGGAGGAACGAGGGAAGAGGAAGAGAGGTATGTCACTAAAGGGAGCCAAATCAGGTCACGTTTTACAGCTAGGGAAATGGGGGATACATAATTAGTGTCCAAACGATGATTGAAACAGATTGCATTCCACCAGGACTGATAAGAAATATTTGCAGCTTGTTTCCAGTTAGAAGTAACAATATAAAAGGCGATAGCGATGAAAAGGTCAAGTAAAGGGTATTGGTTGAGAGATTGAGGAAGGTCTGAAGAGAGGGAGCCAAGACAAACTAGTGAAGGTGAAAAGGGGACTTAAAATTGGAAAATCCACTGAATTTGTCACCAAACCAACTGCCAGAACTGGGAAGTAGGCGGGCAATTAAATAACATATGTTTAAGGTCAGCAGAAGGGCAGGGACAAGACCAACAGGTAGAAGGAGTGTGTGGTGAAAAATGGGACAAAGCCGGTGGAGTAAATAAAGTTCTATGATATATGAAAAATAAAGTTTGGGTGGTGTTAGCAGCTCTAGAGGTCTTATGAAGTTTAGTCCAAATTTTGTCCCACAAAAGTACAGGGCAGTTCTGAGAAAGATCTAGCTCCCATGCAAGTTCAATGGGAGATTTCGACCTATCAGCAATAAAACGAAAAGAGTTATATAGAGCAGATGCAGAAGGAGATGTTTCCAATAAAAGGGAAGTAGGTCTGCGATCCAAAGGAATATCGTTGGAAGATGAAAGAGATTGAAGATAGGAGAGCAAGACAGGATGAAGAGAAGTATATTGCGAACGGGCAGAAGCAGGTAGTGAAAAAATAGATTGAAGATCGTGGAAGGAGAGAGGCGTATTCTGAGAGAGTAACTGGGAGATCCAACATATTCCTCAAAAATGCCAAGATTTCCAATAAATAGTATGATTACGGATTTTAAGATGAGAGTTATTCCAAATTGCTTGCTCATGGATGGATAGGAGGGAAGGAAAAGATGAAGTTAAGTAAGGAGAAAGAAGAGTGCGAGAATGTGAAAGAATAGGTGTGCGAAGACGAGTTAAAGAAGACGTAAAGGACAGAAATTCACGGAAGGTGAAGCAGAGATGAAAGAGGATTCCATGCTGAGCCAGACAGGGGGGTAATGAGGTAGAGTAGGTGAAAACCAGCGAGTCGATTGTCTCATAGAAAAAGCAGAATGGTTTTGTTTGAAATCAGGAAAAAGTACTCCGGATTGAGCTTGATCCTTCCGCAAAGTAGCAAGAGCTATTCGAGGACGTTTGCCATTCCATAAGAATTTTAATAATAAAGAGTCAGTTTTCTTAAAGAAAGAAAGAGGGATGTGTAAAGGAAGCATGGAAAGAGTATAAAGGAGCAAGGGAGATAGCATCATCTTTATAGAGTTGAGGCGACCCCACTAGGACAAAAAGAGTGGATGCCATCGAGTGATAGCTGTGTCAATTTTCTTGAAAATATAATCAAAATTTAACTTGAGAGTATCAGATAATAAAGGAGCAAACCAAACCCCTAGGTATTTGATTTTAGATGGTTGCCACGAAAAACCTGTAGAGGAAAAGAAATGCTTCTGACAGAGAGGATTCAAAGGTAAAATTTCACACTTGTCGGCGTTTAAGCGGTAACCAGAAACTACAGAGAAGGAAGAGACCTGTTTAAGGAAAGAGGGAATAGAGGTAGAAGGGTCGTAACAGTAAAAAAGAATGTCGTCGGCATAAACTGAAAGTTTGACTTTTTGGAAACCAAAGTGAAAACCAGAGATAGAGTCATCTAAATGAATTTTGGTAAGAAAGGGTTCTAATGCTAAAACAAAAAGTAAGGGTGATAAAGGGCAACCTTGTCGAACTCCCCTATGTAAGGAAAAATAATCCGAGGTCATCCCATTTACAAAAATAGATGCTTGAGGGTCAGAATAAAGTAAAGAAATAATGGAAATGAATTTAGAAGGAATACCAATCCAACGCAAAGCCTGAAACATGAAATCCCACCCAATCCTGTCGAAAGCCTTCTCTTCGTCTAGGGAGATAGCTGCAAAAGGAAGAGGCAAGGAGGAAGATTTGCTAAGAATGTTAACAAAAACTCGGGAATTATCAGAGGAGAGATACTCTTTTACGAAACCAGATTGTTCTGGGCCAATAACATCTGGTAGGAGGGGATCCATGCGAAGAGCTAATATCTTTGATAGAATTTTGTAGTCAGTGTTGACTAAAGATATTGGCCTATAATTTTTGCACAAGGAGTGATCTTTATCTTCTTTTGGAATTAAACAAATTAAGGCTTGTTGAAAAGAACCACTAGATGAACCGGCAGCGGAGAAGGATTGGAATAAAAGTAAGAGTTTAGGAAGAAGGAGAGAGTCAAAGTGACTATAGAATTCAACAGTGAACACATCAGGGCCTGGGGATTTGCCATGACGAAGTTTAGATACAGCGTGAGAGATTTCAGAAAGTGAAATGTCTTGTTCTAAAGCGTGAAAGTCAACATGAGAAACTGAGGGAGGTGGAAGAGATTGAAAATAAGAAAGGAGATCATCAGACGTAGGAACTTGTTCTGGAGTATAAAGAGTATCATAACATTTGGCAAAGTCAGTGAGAATTTCTTTATCTTTATATGTAGATCCTCCGGAAGAAGTTTTGATAGATTGAATTTTTGTGCGTTCTTTACGAATCTTTAAGTAATTGGCCAAAAGATTTCCCATTTTCTTCTTACCCCCATAGTATCTAGAGTTACATTTTAGTAGAGTATTAGAAGCAGCGTCTGTAGTGTATTTGTTAAAAGAGATTTTAGCGTCGATAAGAGCTTTAAGGGAGGAATCAGATTTAGAAGCAAAATAAGCAAGTTCAAGGGCTTTAATGTCAGCTAAAATTTTCTCCGACTTGGCCTCTCGAAGTTTCTTGCGGCAGGATACAAAGTTAATAATAAAACCCCTAGAGGTTGCTTTAAATGAATCCCAAACCATAACAAAAGAGGAGTCAGGAGTTTGGTTTAAAAGAAAAAAATTCCTTGGCAAAGGCAGTGAATTCAGAACAAAAAGAGGGTTCCAAAGTAAAGCATTGTTAAACCGCCATCTGCCAGAGTGGGGAGAAAAGGGGAGTATGTCAAGGTCTACAAACACTGGGGCATGATCGGAAAGTAAGATGGAACCAATTTCAGAACGTATAGCGTGTTGGGACAAGGATTTGCTTAAAAATATATGATCAATGCGGGATTGGGATTGGTGAGGAGGGGAGAAAAAAACGATATTCTCTAAGGTCGGGATTGCATAGTCTCCAAATATCTACTAAGGCATTGTTTTGAAATGAGTTCACAAACTGTGTGTGCATTCTAGAAGGAACAAAAGTGACTTTTGAGTGTCGGTCGAGGAAGGGATCAATAACCTGATTACAGTCTCCTCTGAGAAGAATGTAATCTCCAGAAAGGGAAGACAACTTGGAAGAGATAGCAGACCAAAAGGATCTGTCAATCCCAGTGGAGGCATATACATTAAATAGAGTGAGTGGGATGTTATCAATAAGCAAGTTAACAATAAGCCAACGACCATCAGTATCACATTCATGGGTAATCAAGGAAACATTTAACGTTTTATGTAACAAAAGTACAACACCATTTTTCCTAGACGTCGTAGATGAACAAAGCACATTACCCACCCAAGAACGTTTAAGTTTCAAAGCCTCCGGTTCAGCAAGATGAGTCTCTTGAAGGAGGGCAACATCAATTTTTAATCTCGCTAAATGTGACAGAACCCTCTGTCGCTTAATGGGATTGTTTAATCCCTTGACGTTCCATGTCATTACACGGAACGAAACAATTTAGAAAAACAGTTGAGCGTAACATGCTCAGTAATGCATAAGAAATGCAATGGAGACAAAGGAAGAAGAATGAATAAGAAAAAAGAATAGAGAAGGAAGTAAATAGAAAAGGAGAGAAAAAAGAAATAAACTAGTGCAAATGGAAGAATGTATCGAAAAAGAGAAAAAAGAAGAAGAAGAAGGGAGAAACCATTAGAAATACAAGACAGAGTGCAAGGATGAGTGAGAGAGAGAAAAAGGACAAATACAAAAATACACAAAAAGACAGTACAAGTCCAAAACGAACGACTGAGAGACATACTTACGAAACGGAAAGTACAGAACAGGGATGGGGATGGTGGTGGCGGGAGACAACGACGAACAACCAGAACCAGCATAGAACCTCTAATACCATAAATCCAATGGGTAAGATAAGAAGACAATAGGAGAGATCAGGATAAAGATGAGAGAGGACATATCTGAAGAAAGGAGAAAAAACATTAGGAAAAAATACAAGGGATTATAACATAAGACAGTCAATGTAACAGAAACAGTAAGGAAAACACATCATGCAATGACAACTAAGAAAACAGAAATGCAATGCAACGGGATCAATAAGGCAATGAAGAACAAAGTCACTCATCCTGATTTGGAGGTATCCATGACATCAGGACTCTGTTGACGTATGAAAGCTTGCAAGGCCTCAGGATCTTCGTAGGTGGTTGTTCTGTCCTTATAGGTGACCTTGAAAAGACATGGATATAAGAGGCCATACCTGGCACCAAGGGCTCTTAACTGCGGCGCAAGTCCAAAAATGTTTTCCTCCGATCTGCGGTAGCCTTGGAGACATCCTGGGAGAGATATAGGCGATGACCTTCCCAGATAATCTGTTTTTTGAGCTTGGTGGCTGAAAGGACCTGTAATAGGTCAGTATACTGCGAAAATAGCATGATCACACCTCTAGGCCTGGAGGCAACCTTAGGACCGAGACGATGAGCTCACTGGATGTTAATGGAAGATAAGGCCGGGTTGTCAAGAATTTTTGCGAGAAAAGATTGGAAGAAGATGGTAGGATTGGACCCTTCTGAAAGTTCCGGAAGACCATATAAGCGTAGGTTGTTCCTTCGATTTCTATTTTCCAAATCCTCTGTTTGACGTCGTAGGAGAAGAATCTCAGCTTCTATTGCAGGTATGTGAGAGGAAACAGAATGAAAAGAGTCCGAATATTGTTCTAAAATCGTAACACGGGAGTCCAATGATGACCATTTCTCCTGCATGGCCTGCATGTTTTTTGTGGTTGCTCCCATAAAAGGTTGGAAGGCATGCAATTCTTCCATGATAAGGTGTACGGGGACGAAGCGTTACTCCCAGGAGATGGTGGGTCCTTTTTCAGGCGCTTGGAAGAAGTTAAAGAGGATTGGGTCTTCCCTCCATTTTGAGTCTTAGGGATGGTCCCATGTACAGAGTCCGACTTCGAAGATTTACCCTCCTCCATTTCCTGGGTAGGTGAGTCGGAGTCAGAACCAATGGGTGGCTTCGGTAAATTGGTGAGTTTCAGAATGCGAAGCTTCCCCATGTAGGGCGGCCAATAGTGAAAGAGAAGGCAAAATATCAATATTAAATATGAGGTGATCCTGACAGAAAAAAGTACCTGAAGAGTATTGATAAAAAAAATCAGCACCAGGTCATGGCTAGAGGAAAGAGTAAACCACAGTTCAGTATCAGGCACTGTGCCAGGGAGAAGAGCACGTCAGGATGATAGAGCCATTCAAACGGACCATGAGGTAAAGTATAAGAAATTGCCAATGAGATGATATGACGAGGAGAAAGCCATTGAAGAAAATATAGCCACATTCAACATCGCAAGAGTTCTTCAAACAGAGAAGTGACAATCCTCCAAACTGGAAATAAAGATGAGAAAAGTCATATGGAAAAGCTTTGCTCAATTTCCTGAAGCCAGTTGTGAAGAAGAACCTCTTGACGTAGTGTCTCAGCACATGACAAACGAAGAGGTGAAGTCAGGTGTAGAGAAGATCTGCAAGAGCTGGAAGACAGTTCAATCCAAGGCCATGACGGAGAAGGCAAAATAGTGAGGCAAAGAGGCAATGAGACAGGAGGGCGATGAGGTGAATTACCACATTCACAAAATGGCGCCAGAAACCATTAAGAGAGTTGCGTGAGATATAAAGCGCGTTAGATAGAGGCTTCCAGCTGAATCGTGCTCACCATTAATGGAGTGTGTAGGGGGTGTCCTCTGTTAAGCGAAGATGAGGCAGAGACAGCCGCAGAAGGAGATAAGCCGGCCACCTCCGATAAACGCGGCCGGTGCACAAAATGGCAGCTGCAGCCGCGAACAAACGGGACTCCCTCGAAGTCGCCGAGCATGTCGCGAAACCAGGAAACAATGAGGGCGCTAGGCTCTCCTCATGTTCCGGTTCGTGGGACTTGGATCATGATGGTGATAGACTTGGGTAAACTGCCCCAAATGCGTTAAGTGTGAGGAACGGCTCCGGAGCTCCGGGATTACGCCGCCATCTTGGCCGGCGTCCAAGCCACGCCCCATTACAATAATTTTTAACAAATATAAATACTTTGAAACATATACATTTGCAACAGTAACTCGAACTCAGAACTCTTATACTGTTTCCCACAGTTATTCGGAGTACCTAATTCATTTTTATTTAAAATTCATTGCTGAAGGGTTACCAGAGTTTGCTTTGTCGACTTAGCCTCTTCTTGCTTTGCTGGACATTGTGCTCCTGGGACGAGTGCTTTCTTGCATAGTACACCATCTTCATGAGCAAAGAAGGTCCCTCACGCACCCAACACTTCCACCTGCTGGCTGCTGCCCTGGCGACACTCCCAGTCATACCAGAGATTGGAACCTGACAGCTGCTCACTCCAAATGTAATCCAACACACCTCTTGCCGCTTTGAGGCTTAGATTTTTAATCGTTCAGTTAACCCTTCGGCGGGAAAGATACACTTTCTTTTCTGTGCTTTTTGTGGCATTTTTTATAGCGAGTATTTTGCTCAGGGGCATTAAAGAGATTTACAGCAAACTAGACTGTTTTACACACGTTTTTCATGTTTCTTTTTGTAGATACAGGACATTGTCACTTGCCCACAAACTAAGTCTGTTGAGGTGAGAGAGGGATTCGACCGTGGGGGATTTTTAAATGAAATGGTAAAACACAATACTTTCTAAAATTCACTTTGTATTACATAATTTAAATATATCAATTACTTTTTTAAATATTATTTTATAGCAATACTTTAAAATTGAAATCAGCGACCGTCAACAACCTTCTCACTTTTGAAAGTTGTAGCAATCTTGATAACAAGTTATCTTTTTCATAACATTTTCATCAGTTAAATATTTAATTGAATTTACTTCAATCAGTCTATTAATGAATCAATCAATCAGTTGATTCCTATAGCGCAACGTGTCACCCGTGAATGTATCCAGGCACTGGCAGGGTCCAGTATGTCAGCCCAAGAGGGAACTCTCAAATAGACCGAGAGGTCCGGAGATGTAGGGGTAGTTTTTCCATGCCTTTGTTGCTTGTAGGGTAAGGAGCGTCCTCCACTCCCTCTTCAACGGATTTGAGGGGTGTAGTTTAGCGAGAGGAATGCTGAGATGAGGTGCTTGGTGGCTGTTGGGAATTCAGGCAGTGGTTCATGTAGGCGTGTCCACAGTTGTGTAGGGCTTTGTATGTCTGAGTCAGTAGTTTGAACTAGCATCTCTTCTGGACTGGGAGCCAGTGGAGTCTCTGAGGTAGGGGTGATGTGGGTTTGTCATGGGGGGTTGAGGAAGAGTCTGGCCCTGGCATTCTGTATGGTCTGTAGCATTCAGAGGAGTTGGGCTGCGATCCCTACTTTTTTAGGGTGTTGCTGTAGTCCAGTCGGCTAGAGATGAGGGCTTGAGTGATTGCACATCTTGAGCTCTGGGGAATCCATTTGAAGATCATGCGAAGCAAGGGTGGGATGAAGAAGCAGGAGAGGGAGATGGAGTTGACCTGGGACTGGGGTTAATTTGTAGTCCAAGGTGATGCCTAGCTTTTATTGGGTGGGTGGTCGGGGTTGGTGTTGGTCCGTGTACTGTGGGCCACCAGGAGGTGTCCCATGGGGAGCTTTTGTTGCGGGAGATCAGTACGTACCTCTGTCTTGTGCATTTTGAGTGTCAGGCAGTTGTCTCTCATCTAATTGGCGATGTCGGTCATGCAGTTGTGAAAATTGGTTTTAGCGTTAATAGGGTATTCGGAGATCAAGAGGGTGAGATCCGTGTCATTGGTGTAGGATATGATGTTGAGTCTGTAGTATTATGTACGTGTTGATGAGGGTGGTCTGAGCGCTGATTCTTTAGGTACTCCACAGATGATTTTTTTGGGTTCGGAGGTGAATGGTGGTAGGCAGACTTTTTGTGTTCTTCCAGGGAGGAAGGAGGTGATTTATCTAAGAGCGGTTCATTGGATGCCGATGTTGTGCAGTCTAACGATTAGTGTGTGGTGGGAAACAGCTTTAAATGCTGCAGATAGGTCTAGAAGGATAAGTGCCGCGGTTTCACCCTGGTCGTGGAGGGCTTGGATGTTGCCGATGGCTGCAATAAGGGCTGTTCCGGTGCTATTGTCGATGCAGAATCCGGATTGGGAGGTATTGAATAGATGGTTCAATTTCAAACACGTGGTGAGTTGTAGGTTGATTGTTGTTTTAATACTTTGGCCAGGAGCAGGGATATGAATCGATAGTTGTTGAGCTTGCTGGGTTTGGCTGCTGGTTTTGTAGTAGGGTGTTAACCTCTGCATGCTTTCAGTCTCTGGCCCTCACTATAGAGGTGTTGAGCAGGGTGGTGAGTTTCTGTATTTACCTAGGTTGAAGATGTGGTGTGGACACAGGTCAGTGGGGGCCCCCAACTGGACTGAGTCCATGATGGATGTCATGTCCTGGGGTGAGCTGGTTACATTCAGTCAGTCTGTTGTCTGTAGTGGTAGTGGGGCAGTTGTTTTGAGGAAGTCTGTTGCCTTGGACAGGGGTTTAAAGTTCCTGTAGATTTTGGCAATCTTGTTGAGGAGACATGTGCATGGTTGTTGCTGAGTTCCTGTGAGTGGGTGAAGTTGTTTGCTGCAGCTGGGTGGTTGGAGAATTCCTTGACGATTTTAAAGAGTCCTTTGCTGTTGTTGGAGATTGATTAGATTCTTGAAGCATGGGATTTGCTCTTTGATTCCTTCAGCTGACAGTGGTAGAGGTTGAGGGCTGCCTTGAAGGAAGTCTTGTCGCTGGTGGCCTTGTTAGTATGCCATCTCCCTCCCAGTTGCCTAAATGCAATGGTGTTTAGCAGATCTGAGGTCTTTAACATACCGAAAAGGGAGTGGTGATGAACAGAGTGTCTGAATTAAGCAGACCACTCTTACCCAGTCCAAAGATCAGGGCTTGATCCATCACCGTTATTTAGCTCACTGCACCATCCCAGCCAGAACCTGGCTATATGCAAATCAGTCTGTCCCTGGCCCAGTGCATCATGGGAACAGGGCAGACTAAACTACCAAGCCAATTCTTCACCAGAATGGAGACAAGCTTCCGGGGACCGGTTTCTGGCATTTCAGCTGTCGTCGGCCCGGCTTGCTTGAATCCTGATGGTGCAGTGAGCAAGGGACTCATGTCTGAGTATACCCTGCCACACCTATAGTGGCCAAAACGATTCAGAAAAGGGGGTGGTGATGAACAGAGAGTCTGAATTAAGCAGACCACTCTTACCCAGTCCAAAGATCAGGGCTTGATCCATCACCGTTATTTAGCTCACTGCACCATCCCAGCTCCGAACCTGGCTATATGCAAATCAGTCTGTCCCTGGCCCAGTGCATCATGGGAACAGGGCAGACTAAACTACCAAGCCAATTCTTCACCAGAAAGGAGACAAGCTTCCGGGGACCGGTTTCTGGCATTTCAGCCGTCGTCGGCCCGGCTTGCTTGAATCCTGATGGTGCAGTGAGCAAGGGACTCATGTCTGAGTATACCCTGCCACACCTATAGTGGCCAAAAACGATTCAGAAAAGGGGGTGGTGATGAACAGAGTGTCTGAATTAAGCAGACCACTCTTACCCAGTCCAAAGATCAGGGCTTGATCCATCACCGTAATTTAGCTCACTGCACCATCCCAGCTCAGAACCTGGATTGGTAGTTTGGTCTGCCCTGTTCCCATGATGCACTGGGCCAGGGACAGACTAATTTGCTCAGAACCTGGCTTGGTAGTTTGGTCTGCCCTGTTCCCATGATGCACTGGGCCAGGGACAGACTAATTTGCATGTAGCTAGGTTCTGAGCTGGGATGGTGCAGTGAGCTAAAAAACGGTGATGGATCAAGCCTTGATCTTTGGACTGGGAAGGAGTGTTCTGCTTAATTCAGATACTCTTTCCATCACCAACCCCTTTTCTGAATCGTTTTGTCCACCATAAGCATGGAAGGATATACTCAGATGTGAGTCCCTTGCTCACTGCACCATCAGGATTCAAGCAAGCCGGGCCGAAGATGGCTGAAATGCCAGAAACCGGTCCCCGGAAGCTTGTTTCCTTCCCAGTATAAGAATTGGCTTGGTAGTTTGGTCTGCCCTGTTCCTATGATGCACTGGGACAGGGACAGACTAATTTGCATGTAGCCAGGTTCTGAGCTGGGATGGTGCAGTGAGCTAAAAAACGGTGATGGATCAAGCCCTGATCTTTGGACTGGGTAGGAGTGTTCTGCTTAATTCAGATACTCTGTCCATCACCACCCCCTTTTCTGAATCGTCTTTAACATACCAGCTTGCCTGCTTGGGTGACCTTCTGTGTGTGTTGTTGCTGATGAGAGCGATCCTTTGATCCAGGTGCTGACATTTCTGATGATTTGGTTTAGGTTGTTGGATTAGTTGAGGTGGGTGGTGTTGAGGGTGGTGATCCATTTGTCTTCTGGGACTTTGCTTTAGCTGCTGTGGGGTGTGCTGGGCAGATTGGGGGAGGAGGTCCATGAGATGTTGATTTTGAAGTGTATGATGGCGTGGTCGGTCCAGGTTAGTGCTGTGATGTGTCTATACTTGATGCAGTCGCTGGAGATGAAGATGCGATCTAGAGCATGGCTTGCGGTGTAAGTGGGATTGTCGATGAGTTGGGTGAGGCCATTGCTCTGCATGCTGTTGAGGAGGTTGGTGGTCTTTTCACTCTGTTGAAAAGGACTATGGATATGCCAGAACTGAGGTCATATTTGATTCAGGACGTTTAAAGGTCTTGTTGGCGTACCTTCAGGATCCTGAGTAGAACATGGACTTATAAATACCCTGTGGACATATTTGTTACCCACCGGAGCTGGGAACCAATTATTGGTTTTAAAAAAATAGAAAATCAAAGATTGTGTTGCATGCTGTAACTACAGTGATTCCAACTTACTCCAACATCTACTTACATAGGGATCATTATTTGGAAGAGTGACATAAAGTGAATCAGAATTCCCTCTGAATCGCCAACAATTGTTTCTCTATACCCCCTGGACATCTGGGTTGCTCTGTAGGAAGTGGTCCTTGAGCCGCCGAAACGCCCGTCGACCAAGTGCGGGGTCTCGCATTGATCTTGGAGACCTGTATTCACAATTTTACTTCCTTGTTTCAAATGGTGTGGGAGTGTGTGTAGTCTGAGTGAGAATGTAGTGATTGCTATGAATGTGTGCAGATGTTAGTATTATTTCTTTTTTTCCAGGGGGTTCACTGAATCATGTACTAATTTGCAGTCATTCAATTTGATATATATGTCTGACTTAATCGCACTTTATTATGCTTTTTGTTGTTTTCACTTTTTATATTTGAAAAAATGCTTTGTCTTTATAAAAATTGTAAATCTCATAATATTTGATGAACTTACAAAAGAATGTTAATTGATGCAAATTTATGGAATTTATATTTATAAACATGGAATAAAATATATATATTTTTCGGAAATATTGTAGGTCATGGTTCAATCTTTGTCACCAACATTTGATTAATCTTTTTTATTACTACATTTAAACTATGTGGTAGGAAAGGGATACTTGTTCTCTCTGTCAGGTTGGTGGTGTTAGTGTCATTGTGTTCATTAAGGTGAAAGTTGAGGTTGACGTGGAATATGTAATCCCTTGAGTCTATGGCAAGTGGGTGATAAAGTTGTAGCATTAAATATTCTTATGTTTTGTAACTTTATAATTTAATATATTTATATACCTATTATTTATTAATTTTGTTTATTTTGCATTATGTCAATGGGAATGGTTTTGCCTGGTGAGTGAGGGGACTCAAGAAAGAAAACTTTTTCTTTCGGACACTTAACTATTCCAACTCCAGCGAGTGTTGTGAATACCAGTCTTCTAAGGGCTAGGTTCTTGATCCCTAGATTCAAGGATTTGCAGGTCTACATAACTTTTGGAGGTTGAGTCTAGCCATCTTTTCCCTCTTTCTCCCCCGTCCTTTTGAGTACGTCATATACAGCGCGCAGCTGTGGGAGATTCTCTCTTGTTTTATAGAAACTACCTACATTCTGACACTCACTAAACACAAACACTCTCTTGTAACTGACAGACAAATTATCACAATGGCTGAGGTGACAGGCCTCACCTACACAGAGGAAGAAGTGGATAGGATCATAGCCTCAATGCTTCCCCTTCCTGGGACAGCAAATCGGGATACCAATGAGGCCAGCCAGTGCTGGGACGAGCTTACAGAACTTAAGTGCAACCAAATTTAAACTTTCGTTCATGGGATCATGATGAGTGAATACCTAAGGGCCAACACTGCGCCACTTGGGCTAATAGTCAGAAATGAACCCTTTATCTTCCAGCAGGATATGATTTCAAAGAAAGATTGGTCCCTCATTTCATGGCACTGCACCTTAGATTGGTTAGTGCTGATCATAAAAACTGCAGCACGCCTTTCTGATGAAATGAAGGTAGGAATACATGATCTAGAAATCAAACTTAAGACTTACCAGAGTACGATGGAACTCAAAAAACGGTTAGAGGAACTGAACAAAACAATGAATGAATTTGAAATCACCTTAAAAGATACCAAGTAAGTGAAATTTCACAAGGACAAAAAATCCTTTCTCATGAAAAAGTATACCCCTATACGAAGGAGGTTTATACCCCTATAGGGAGAAATCCAGGCTACAATACTGATAGTGATGGATCTGACACAAGATCTGATACCTCAGATTCCAGCTACAATCGCAACTACACAAAAAACAGAAGATCAAGGGGAGGTCGAATGAGAAGCAGAGGAGGTTTTGGGTGGCCCCCTTACCAAGGGGCACCACCATATGGCCCACCACCACAGTTCTTCTATGGACCACCACTATTCCACCAGCCTTACCAACAACAGCCCTACCGCTATTGGGACAACACACAACCCCAAGAACAGCAACACCAGTCTTTTTTTAGGGAGAGGCAAGATGCCACAACGAAGGAAAACGAGACGAGGCCAACTGGTGCAATGGGCACAGCCACTGGAAACCGCCAGAAGCCACACGGGCAGCATGGGCCCACCGAACATCCTATCAACTAGCAACCTCCTAGTCTAGTGGTTAACCTTTCTGACACCACTTTGACACCGGACCAAACCACCTTATTAGAAAAGGGTTTGGGTTTCGTACCAACTGCGAGTTTGGATACATTTAAACAATGTTGCGAATTGAAGAAATGCATTTGCAAAATAAAACTGGAGGTATTCTTCAAGGACAAGGAAGCCATAACTACTGCCAACAGTGACACAGGGCGCCACAAAAAATCAAGGTTTACCCCACCTTCACGTAGCATGCCAGTAGAGCTTCTAGCGTTTGAAAAAGCAAGTTACCGAAATAGACCCCCAGAACTATAAGGATTTTTCATAACACCAGCAAAAGAAAGATGGAAGCAATTCAGCAACTATCTAAAGAAACAACAGTGACAATAAAACCAGCGGACAAGGGGGGCGCCATTGTGGTGCAGAACGCAACAGCCTACAATGAGGAATGCCTACAACTTCTAGCGGATCAAAGGAACTATGAAGTAATCCAGAATGACCCTACAGAACGCTTATGCATCGAAATCATCAGTCTGGTGGAAGAATCATTGACAAATGACTGGATATCCAAAAAAGAAGCAGCTTTCCTACCAAACAAGGGCTCTGCTATCCCCTATTTTTACATGATCCCGAAGATCAACAAGACCATGGAGAAACTACCAGGCAGACCAAATGTCTCAGGAATAGGTTCTATCCTGGAACTATTGTCTAAGTTTGCGGATGCATTCTTAGGACCCTTAATACAATGGACAGACACATACCATCAGGACACCAAAGCCCTTCTCTGTCTTCGAAAAGATATACAGTTCAACCCTCTCACCCACATACTTGTAGGGTTAGATGTGGAAAGCTTATATACAAGTCTCCCCCACAAAAAGACTTTAAAGATCATAGAAGAGGTCCGCTTCCAAGAAACATGGCAGTACCATACACCCAGGCATGTGGTGCTAGAATGCTGTCAACTAGCACTGACAGAAAACTTCTCTGAATTCAACCACACTCTATCCCGTCAGAAGCATGGTATGAGTATGGGTAGTACTTTCGCGCCCAGTGTGGCCGGACTTTAAATCAACCACCTTGAGAAGCAAAAAGTCTTACGCCCAAGTAACCCACATCTGAACCTTGTCCACCTATGGAAAAGATACATAGATGACGTGCTACTCATTTGGGAGGGAGATGAATCTGTAGCCACTCATTTTCTAGATTGGTTAAATTTACAAGACCCTTTTCTGAAATTCACAGTAACGATGAGCTGGTCCCACCTCGTTTTTTTAGACCTCAACATACAAGTACATGAGGATACACTTATCACAACCACATATTTCAAACCTACGGCAAGGAACTGTCTTTTGAGGTACGATAGTTTCCATCCCAGACAATTGAGGGATACCTTCCCTTTTGGCAGTTTTTGCATCTCAGACGAAACTGCTCAGAGAAAAAGGATTACAACACACAAGCAAAGGATCTGAGCACCAAACTGCTTCAGAGAAACTACCCCAAACATATTGTGTCACAAGCTAGAAAAAGGGCCTCAAATAACAACAGGGATGCCCTGCTAGAGCACAAGACGGCTGATCCAATTACCAAAAGCAAAAGACCTATTTGCATAACAACTTTTAACGTAGCTTCAGACAAAGTAACACAAATTGTCAAAAAACACTGGGGGACCTTGAATAGTGGAGGTTTTAACTTACAACAGCCCATGTTCAGCCACCGAAATGGATAGAATCTCAGGAACTATGTTGTTCACACACGACCCATTGACATACAAGGCTCAGAAGGCACAGTTCGCTTCCTAAACCCCCTTCCTGAAGGACACAACCCATGTACAAACTGTAGCGATTGCCATCTTACCGCAGCAACTAAACAAGTTGTTTGTAACAATGGGGTAATTTGGGATCTGAGATCCTTTTCCAACTGCAACACGACAGGTGTAGTCTACCTAATCACCTGCACATGCAACCTGCATTATGTGGGAATGACCACTAGGAAGGTCAGTACATGCATAGTGGAGCACAGCAGCAGTATTAGTTGAAAACGATCCAACACAAAAATGACTATGTATTTCTTGGAAAAACAACATACCCCGAACAACATGAGGTGGGTGGTGCTCGAAACCATTCAGAATCGCACACACATTGACAAGCAACTGCTTGAAAAAGAGCAACTTTGGGTTTTCAAATTGCGCTCTGATCCCCATGGCTTAAATGATGCCATACCGTGGAGACAATTCTCATAAAAACAACCATGATACACAGTCTTGCTGTTCCTCACAAATTACCCTTGACACTCATCTTTGGTCAAAACCTTCAGTTTTAGCAGGATGGGCCACATGTTTACCAACTGGCTATCCAGCAATAGTACGTCAGGCCCTGTGAGTGTGTGTCTTTTAATGTCTTTTAGTTTTGAAATGATTCCACGATGCGAACTAAGGCCATGAATATGGTTGTGCTATCTAATTTCAGGGGAGAGTGCATTTCCAATGAGAGGGGCCACATATAGAATGTATTTCCTCTTTTTGTATAATATAGAGACAGACATGGATTTATTACACCATGTATATATTGGTCTAAAGTTTTTTTGGATTTTTCATTTCATTTTCTAAATTAACTTTTTAGGAGGGTTTGTTTCACAAGACCTCCCATAAATTAATGTTATGAAAAACCAAACAGTATTTGCACACTTATCGCCCAGAACAGTGTGTGACATACTCCCAATATGGCCGCCACCATTGCCATAGGCTGATGGCCAGTTTTGATCCTCCCAAGTACACTATGCCTTCCGCAATGACAATGCGGAAATGACAGCTAAAGCAAGAACTGGACCCGCACTCACCACTATGCGGTCTGGAGGTTGCAGTGTAGGTGACTAAGCCAGCGTATCTTATGAGCAAGCAAGCAAGCAAGTGCCTGTTTTCACTGGCACAGGTGCCGAGAGACGGCGGACTGCAGGCAGAACTGGCAAAAATCTGATTTGAGTTTCTACCTAAAATAGCCACTAACACAGCAATATTTTCCCCCGCATTTTCTCCCTCACAACTAGATACAAGATGGGTTTTTTCAAACCTACAATTGATAACAAGTCCTTTATCCAGAGTCTTTCCCTTATCCTGTCCTTAATTTTTAGAGCTAAGTCCCTTTCTTTTCACACTTCTATTGAACGACCTTTGCACATTTTTTCTGGTCCTTATCGAAGCATGTGAAGATCAAAAGAGGAGAAGTTATAAAGTGTTAGTGCATGCCTCCCAAAATCATACATAAACCATCTCCTAAGGTGCAAGGGCTACATTATTTGGTTTAAAATAGTCATGTTATTAAGAAACAATGTTCACATAAGGTGCATATATACGATCTCGTTCGACATTATACAATTCACTGCCATGATCTCAAAGTGTCAATGCATCATTTCACCAAATTCCAGCAGCCAACTTGGCACAGTTTCAAAAAAGTGCATGTGTAAGATCTCTGCAGACTTTATGTCCTAACAATAAATTATCCCAACAACCTATTCCTCCACTTGATCCCTTCATATCGTGAGATGTTGCCAGATTTTCCATCCTTTCCTTTTAGCCTTAATACCCCTTCTATCATATATAGCTTTCTCAAGGCTATAGGTTTTCATGAAGCGAGCAAGCCACTGCTGAAAGGTAGGTGGATTAGGGTTATTGTGTTTTTATCTAGGAACCAAATCAATATTGCTATTTTATGCCCTTGTACGGCTATAATCAATAATATCCCTATAATGGCATAAGAATCAGATCCATATTTAAGTAAATAGCCTTTGCAGGCTAAAACACGGCAGAAGCTACTTCCTTGGATTCCTAGAAAGCACAACGAGTTCTTTCGAGACACCAAACCTCCAGCAACCTGGCAAATCCCCATTTGCTTTTGTTTTGATTTGTCATTGAACTCCTGCGAACACTAAAGGAACAGTCAGTTCTTAGTGACATCTTTATTGACGTCTTATGTCCAAACCTTACGTCAAACTCGGCACCTTTCAGGTATAAATATACCAATGTTGCCTTAAGCAAACACACAGTGGTGGTTTTGGAGCCGAGCAGCTATCTACTTGCCCGAGAGACCAGCTGATGCGAGAGCCCACGGACGCTGCCCCTCCTCTTTGACGCAGTGAGAGAGACGCTGTCTTTTCTCCTGTCGAGAAATCCAGCTCCGGTGTTCTCAGCCACCTTCGCGGGCTGCTGGGATATCGAGTCCTGAAAGAGAGATACCAGACCTCCTGCATTCTATTACACAGCTGACTAAATCCTTAAAGAGAATTCTTGAGTCAAATTCTTGGCAAAACCAACTTAACTTAAACTGCTACTTACTTACTCCTTCCCATGTATTAGGCTTAGGTCAGGTACACCGGGGGAAGGCGTATTTTAGAAGCACCAATTGAGTACGTTAATCAATGTATATATGTATGAATATATTTTATCCATTTTAAAGTATCTTATGGCTAAGAAACCATATCAATGCTTTTACCGTATTATTTCGTAATACTCTTTTTACTGTACGCACTTTACTTTACATTAAGTATTGCAATAATGGCAATTCATTTCTCTTGCATGAGAAAGAAGACTGCTCAATAAATTATACCTTTTTATGGAAAACGCCCGTCTCTCTTTTCTCTGCACTCTGGTGAAACTAAGTACGCACATTTGACTGAGTGAAATAGCTGTCTAATGTTTTCACACGACTCTAGAGATACACTCTTATTCTGAGGGAGCAAAGTTGTCATATTATATGGTTGTCGGAAGCTAATCCCTTCTTGTCTATCCAGGGAGGTTAAACTCCTCCTCGTTTATTCGAGAGAGTTTCTAGTGACCTCTGAGCTAGCTGGCAAACCTTAAGTCTAATATAGTCAGTAGAGACCTAGTCGACCTCAGTCCTATGTCTACACTGCTGAACATATTATTCCAATGCGCAGAGCCTATTGGGAATATAGGAACTGCACTACATGGCGCCCAACGTTTGGTAAGGCGATAAAACTAACGCAAGACGTTAGAATAACTCAGTCGTGCTTTTTCACACAGACCCTTTTTCTCGTAAATACTCCAAAAGACGTCTGGAGTGGGTAAGAGGTTAAAATCCGCCGGAACTTAGTAGGAAGAGATTCCTATGTATAGTTTTTAGGTCTCGCGACCTATCAATGCGCGCAAGCGCATTGAGCGGAGCGGGAATTCATGTCCTGAAAGTCCTCGTCAAACCAAGGGCTTCGTTCCTGCGGTTTTCTTTAAGTTCACGTGGCCACAGGCACGCACTTTTGGGCCATAAACTCTGTTCCCCAGCTCCAGCACCTCCCCTCTCTCTCCCCGCAAACACAGCCTTACTTTCATTGGCCGTAGCAGCACTCCTCCCACACCAGCACCTCCCCTCTCTCTCCCCGCAAACACAGCCTTTACTCTCATTTCTCTCCCCCCTCCCCAGCCAGCTTCCCCCAGGTTACTTTCATTTCTCCTCCCCCTCCCCAGCCAGCTTCCCCCAGGCCGTAGCAGCACTCCTCCCACACCAGCACCTCCCCTCTCTCTCCCCGCAAACACAGCCTTTACTTTAATTTCTCCTCCCTCCTCCCCAGCCAGCTTCCCCCAGGTTACTTTCATTTCTCCTCCCCCTCCCCAGCCAGCTTCCCCCAGGCCGTAGCAGCAGCTCCTCGAAGTGTGGTAAACAAAAGCAATAGCTGCAAACTGCCTGCCCAAGATTCCCAGTACAACATGCTTATGTGAAATGATGATGGAATCTGAGACTTCAAAGGGAGCCTTATGCAACCCAAGATATATCCCTGCTGCACATACATTTCTCACGGACAGCAGCACAAAGTCTCCACAGTTCACCTTATACCGCCCTGCATAGGCCACACTGCGCATGCGCAGTCCACGTTGTGCGGGTGTGTTAATGTGCCACAGACCTGCGGATTTGCAGACAAAACATCTGGGGCCGTTAAGCAAACTTACAGCACTAGAAAAACAAACGTTGCTGCTGTGCGACTCCGGCCACCAAAACAGTTTACACTGAGAGGAACTGAAGGCCCAAGTTACTGATTCTCATGGTTCGCAATCACCAGGCCACGTGGACTCGCTGCCACCTGTGGGCCGCGCCGCGTGCGTGGATGAGCAGCTGTTGGGGCTCAGCAATGAGGGGCCGCGTGCTCAGGGGCAAGGTGAGCCCACAGCTGTGAACAGAGGGGGGTCATCGCCACTCAAGGTGTGTATCAGGCACAGTCTGTGCTCGGAGCAGGGGCTGATAAACACGGTGCAGGGGCTGATAAACACCTTAAGTGGTATTTCAAAAGCACAAACACATAAAATATTTAACTAAAACTTTTGCCAGAATATAGCACAATGCATGCGCATTGAGCGGAGCGAGAACACCTCCCCTCTCTCTCCCCGCACACAGCCTTACTTGGATTTCTCCTCCCCCTACAGGCTTCCCCTGCCAGCAGCATTTGCCATCACGGCCGCAGGCCGTGACTTCAAAGGGTTCCATTTGCTCCTGCCTCCCCGCCCACTGGTTCACACTTCACTGGTCTCACATCAAAGGCATCAGCCTCCCACAGGCTTCCCTCCCCGCCCCCCCAACATCCTCTTTGGCTCCTTAACTTCTGCCCTCTCCCCCCACCCCCCTCCCTGTTCCTTTTCGTGCCCATATACTTGTGCTAAAATGGGGTATGTTTTAGGAGGGCTAGGGGAAAACAGAAAGATACTTGGCATTTTTCTATTTTTTTTAAAAGTGAACTCCATTCCAAAAGGTTGCAGGCCATAGTATAGTGTTCTAGATGCCTTTCAGTATACAGGTTACATGGAATAATAGGGTGTATCGAACACACTTCACTAAGTGCAGTTTATAGAGCGGTGCGTGTAGCAAACTTAGATCGCAGAGCAGATTGTACCAAGCACAGTACAATGTACGGACGGATCACGGGATATGCCATGCAGTGCACGGGACGCAGTTCACACAACAGATCAAAAGGCCTCATACAGTGTACAGAGCATAGGACAGTCTGACAACACATTGTGTCACAGTGCACGACGCCCTCACTGTCGAAAGCAGGGTTCACAGTGTGCTGATCGCACGTCGTGCAGTGCACAGATCAATAGTTGACAGCGTGTAATTGGCATAGTGCAATCAACTGAGCACAGTGCACAGTGTACTGACCCCAAGACCAGTGAAGTCAATAGAGAACAGTGCAGCGTCCATAGTACACGGTGCACGTATTACTGGGCAAGGTGCAGTGAAGCGAGCATAGCTCAGACTCAGAAGGCACACAGCCTGCTGCTCTCACTAATCCGTTCTAATTCCATTTTAGTAACCCTGAGAGTCCGGGCAGTCAGTGGCACTGTGCATATGTGCACCACACCTGTAGGCGAGTTTCCCAAGGGGGCGAGGTTTCTCTCAGCAGTTTTCCCGCCAGAATCTCTCCTCACTGACGGTGTCCTAGGAGCCACGGGCTGCACCGCATTAACGTGCCCGAAGTGCACCAACATGAGGCGGGTGCCGGTCTCTGAAGCCCGCGCAGTGCACACATACGGAAGGGCTGTGCGTTCGTGCAGGTGCTGGGTGCAGGCGACAGACGGAGGAGCCGTGACCCCTCGGGTAAAGTAAAATACACCCCTGAGGGGGGCAGCAGCTCCGTGGTCTGTACAACACGCCACTCGTTGTACTTTGTTAACCAGGAGAAAAACAGGGATACAATGAGTTTCTGCTTGCTCCAGCGCACGTGTGCAGTCGGTGCCTGGTCATGGAAATCACACCAGAACTGGTGTGGGAGTCTGGGTGTTACTGCGTGCGCCTGTTCCCTGTTCTACCTACTACCTGTCACCCGTTGGTGATTGCGTACCATTGTCGTCAATGCATTGTCTCGGTGCAAGACATGCGTTAACAAGCACTGGCATTGCCAATAGGTCTCGCAGTAGGAAAGTTGGAGCTATTACTATTGTAAATAACAATCCCTTTTTTTTTGTTTTCATTTTAAAAACATAAAGGGCTTTGTCATTTACAAAACCAATAGCTCCAACTTTCCTACTGCGAGACCTATTGGCAACGCCAGTGCTTGTTGGTTTAGTCAACGTTGAAGGATACAGTGTTCCAAAATATTGTGCACCTAATCTTTGTTTCTATGAAACTTGATCTGCAACAAAAACCTTTCTGCCAGTAAAATGGGGGAAAGTGAAGACGAAAGGGAGGCAGCTAGAATAGCAGCTTGACTCCTAGAGGAGGACACGAGTCTCCTACAGACTGACCCGAATGCTATACTCATTCCAGTCAACATAAGAAAAACTATAACTATTAAACTTATGGAAAACGGACTGACATCACGAGGTGGTACAGACATATTCGTGGTAGAGGCCCATGAATATCGGCAGACAGAGGTATTCTATTCATGGATAAACTTTCCAGCAGCAAACGCTGTAACACACGAATTCCACTATTACAAAATAGAGGAACCTCCGGATGAATTCACTCCTTTTGAGGACGTTGAAATCCCACTAAATTACCAAGAGCACCTGCTCTGGTTTAAAGGCGCCCTAAAACATAATGATCACATCACCAGGCTCGGTCCACTAGGTAGACCAGGAGCAAGGTGGTCGGTTCTAGCCAGCTACACACCACATCCAGACATTGATAAAATCTCAAGCGAAGAACTCTTAGTTAAAATAAAACAATTAACAAAGGCATATAGAGAGTTAGTTCAATTGGCAATGGAGGATATAAGTTACCTCCCGAAATTGAAAGAAACAGATAAAGCAGACCAACCAATTGAACTTGCCAGAATCATAGAAAAATCCTATGAAGAACTAGGTAGAGATAGTTTGGGTGGGAAACCGGTAAAACCCCAAATAACTGAAAATCCTGAAAAGATATTTATTAAAAATAATCTAAAAACTCAGAAGAAGAGCTGGGATGGAAATAAACAATCCACTCCCAGAGAAAAAAGATTCCAGTCCAGAGGAAGGTCTCCTCGGCGGAGAGAAAGATCTCCGGACCAAGGACATAAGTCTCCCCAGAGGGAGCCCTCTGAGAAAAGATACAACCTTAGAAATAGGGATAGTTTGAAAAAGCCAGATATCAAGATATTGATACACGTCCCTCTCGATCTTTTCAGACTTCCTAGCAGAAATCGGAAAGAAGAGGACGGTTAGAACACAGGGAAGAGCACGTCAAGTCCAAAGACAAGGAACCTGCTCAAAGTAGAAAATTACAATTTCGAAGAAAGAAGGTAGCCAGTATTAAAATAATCAAACATGCTGAGGATACTGAGGACACAACTGAAAAACGGCGAGTGGGCCCAGACAATGCTAGACAGTGCAGCAGAAGTGACAATAGCTCGCAAGATCCTGATGAATCATCTGGAGACAGTGGACACGAATGAATACATTCAGGTGGAAACTGCTGATACCAGAGTTAGCGAACCTCATAAAATATACGAAATAACATTGCGTATAGAGGGAGATAAGACTAGGAAAGTTTGGGCTCTGTTTTGGGATAACCTTTCAAAAGGCTATGACATCCTATTAGCTGAGAAAGACTGGCCACCAGAGTTTGTCAGGGAGTGCCCTCATGGCGAAAAAAGGATTATGCCTGCCTTCTCAAATCATATTCCAATTCATAGAAAATACATATATGCAAGAAAATGGGCAGTAGCTCAAGCACCTGCATTATATAAAAATCATGTAGGATGGGGTGAGGACTCTCCTCCTCACAAAATCCAGTTAAAATGTCAACCAACTGCACAAAGACAGTACCCAATTAAGCAAGAAGCTAAAAAACAAGTAAGGAAGATCTTAGATCAACTTGAATACCAAGGGGTGATCGAAACATGCACCTCTCAAATGAACAATCCTTTGTTTCTTGTCTCCAAACCAGACGATTCATATTGTCTAGTCTTGGACTACAGACACCTTAACTCATGTTGCAAGACATTTGCAGTACAAAACTCACACAGTGCAGCACTAATGAATAACATCGTTCGCAAAAAATACAAAACAACATTAGACATCTCTAATTGATTCTTTTGTCAAAACATTGCACCTGAAAGCAGGTATTTAACCGCTTTCTCAATAATGGGGTCACTGAAAAATTTCTGTCGACTCCCACACGGATTCAAGAATAGCCCAGGATTATTCTCAGCCAGAGTAACAGAGTTACTACAAATGTATGATGATGAGGCATTATCTTATGTCGATGACATCTATCTCACAGACGACGACTTGGATACGCACTTGAAAAGAGTGAACACCATAATACTTGGGTTCGCAGCAGAGGGTTACAAATTTAACTTTAAAAAGTCACGAGTTGCCCATCTAACTGTCCTGTTTTTAGGAATCGAATTATCAAGTGAAGGCAAAAGCCTAGCAGACAACTTTTTAGAGAAGTGCGCTGTAATCCAAGCACCAAAAACGCTGAAGAACTTACAATCAATAATAGGTTTCCTGAATTTCGGAAGAACTTACATTCTAAATTATGCAGAGAGCGTTAAACCTCTCTACGAATTAATAAAACCTGATTTTAAACCAATCAATTGGACTCAGAAACACACAGAAATTTTGAGATCATTGCAAACAGACATGTTAGCTAAAACAAAATTACAAACTCGCGACAACACACACAACCTTGTAATTCGAATCATCCCAGGAAGATGCGGATTCACGTACCTGATCTCTAATGAGGGAGAAACGGTACCAATAGCTTACAAATCACATTTGTACAGAGAAGCTGAAAAAATATTTAGTCTTACTGAGAATATTGTAAATACGGTTCAAACTATTGTAGCAAAAGAAAGAGCCCAAGCCCAAGGCAAAAGAATAACTGTTTTTACAGCAGAATCAGCCCTTTAGGGTTATTAAGCCCAGTTAATCTAAAAACGATGGCATTAGATCCAAAATGGATACAGTGGGAACATTCTCCTGCTGCTGAAGACGTAAAATACTATTTTGACCCAAATATGAAAAAATTGAAAGATCTAAAATATGAAGAATAATATCCTCTGCCAATCGAAATTCTGCCTCTCCAACAGTACTCTTGTGTAATCTATATGAACAGATTTGCACAACTTTACGATGTGGATAATAAATCCTACAATGCAGCATGCGTGATTGTTAAAGGTCGCTGGCACTGTGGTAAATTCAGACCAAAAATAACAAAAACTGAATCACTGAGAAACTGTTCGGCTCAGCTAGCTGAAATTAGATCTTTAAAGATGGCGCTTGAAAATGCTGATCGTGAATTCCCGACACTAATAGTGTGCGATTCGCATTTCTGCGTCTAATCTTACAATAATGACTTGCAGAACTGGGTTCAAAACGATTACAAAGATGACACAGGTGCCACAATAAAGCAAAAGAAGCTTTGGGAACAGGTAGTTCTTTTGCAGAAAGAACTACGAAAGACTCACGTGATACATACACTGAGTCATCAACGTGATGGCGTTCATGTTGCAGGGAATTAATTGGCTAATACAGCCACAGCGGAAGCAACTCAACCGGCTTCCGTAGCCACAAAAAAGCGTTCAGAAAAATACATAGATGGGGAAACCATGCTGGCGGTAAAAACGTCTTCAAAAGGTGACTGTGCAGCACTACCCATGAACTATCCACTCAATTATACATACATAATTGATGCAAACTCCGTTTCTTTTGCTCGAATCCCTGGAGTGGGGGATAGATAATTCCAAACACGAACAGGAGAGTCTTATTAATAGCAGACGCACACATGAGTGAAGGTCCGAGGCACAAACAGATCAAGGAATCTCAGAAAGAATTACAATCAGAATACTGGTGGCCGGGGATGAGCCTGCAACATTACAAATTTGCAAAGAGCTGTCCAAACTGCAACAGAGATCGCAGTAGTGAACCGACCGGAGTATTGCCATGGCCATTCTTATAGTTAGCATAAGGCTATCTATAAGTACAATCCAGCGTCCCATTAATTTCATTTAAGACTAGATTCACTTAAAAATATAGACACCAGCGCTCGGCTGACGCCAGAACTGTTATAAAAGATTTGCGAGTCTTTATCAGCACATACGCAATTGGCATGCCACATTCTTACCAGGGTCCTGCTTTTAGCTCTCGAGCTTATAAGGAGGCTATGACCAGCATGGGCATTGCATTGTGGTACTCTTGTCCCTTCCATCCTGAGGGAAATGGGATTGTGGAAAGAAAAAACCGGGACATAAAGCAATCTATAACGGCGAGGGTATTAGGTTCGGGTGATGGGTGGGTCCAACATTTAACAAGTGTCCAAAGTAGTCTTAACAATCTGCCAAGAAATTCTCAAAAAGGTTTCAGTCCGTACGAACTATTGTTTGGAACTAGAATGCATATTCAGGATTTAGATAGTCAGACTTCAGTGGTAGAAAGAAAATGCTTTGATATCAAAGATCGTTTGGCTGTTTTACAGGACTTAAATAAAACAAGGAAAGACCTAAGCAACATAAAGTTAAAACAGCAGCCAACAGCCACTGAAGATAAACCACCAGTCCCAGCAAGGCCTGTCTGGATTCCAAAGATTGGGGATCTGGTCAGTGAGAAGATCGCGGTGAAGAAGGAATTTGGGCCTTCTTACAGAAAATCAGTACCTGTCTTAGCTATCAGCGGAACAAGATCAGTTGTACAACCGCCCCTTGCTGGTAAAAAGGAGAACTGAGTTGTATCCATCAACCTGGTAAAACCACAATCATGTGGCCAATAATAAGTAGTAGGCCCAGTGGACTCCCAAGAAATAGCAGAATACCAAAATTTGCTACAATCCAAAAGGTTCAAACTGAGAGACTAATCACATTTGATAAACCTGCAGTGATTAAAAAAGGACTATGCAACAATGCCATGGAACTTGTGCCTCTTGCAACCCAAATTGAAACAGTTCGTCAAGAAACACCTGTCTACAACGATGTGGCCTCAGACTATGCTAATGAAAGAAAAAATGAAAAAGCAAAGGAAAATTCGGAAGCAATTCCAACAATTGACAGAACTGCATCTGGCTACTTCATCAATTTCGATAACTTTTCTGAAAATCCAAGCGAACCTGAAGAAACGCCAGCAACAAAAACCTTCAAAGACAAATTAACTGAACTCTTTCATCAACTCAAAGAAGCCTATCTGATTTCTCCATGATTTGAATTTTGGATTGTGTTAGGTGCACTTTTCCTCCTGCTTTGGCTCATCATGGTACTTTGTTTTGGAAAATTAATTGAGGGAAAATACAGTACAATGGACACAGCAAGTCAGAACATCAACTTGGTCCTAAAGCCACACAAGTCATCTCACATAGAGAAAAGAGAACTATCATCAGGGAATGTCACAGCCATTCCAATACCCAGCGTGGTAGCTTGGGACAAAACGGATTACGAAATCTATGGCCCAGTTGAACTCTTGAAATATCTACATCAGTTCAAGGTTTCATTAAGTGACTTTGTAAAACCAAGTACATTCTCTGATGATTGGGACTTTGAAGGCATAAATAATATGATGTCAGATTTAGTAATGTCAGCAAAATTTACAGAACATGATTACTTACAGGGTTCGTCGAATTATGAACAAATGTACTGCTACAACCACTTTGCACATTACTATTTACATAAATCTGCTCAACCTAGAAATTTTCAAAAGTATAATCAATGGGAACATTGTGCAACTCCACCAAAAGGCAGTTCGAAAACATTTTATGAGAAATTCCGATACTTCTCAGGGTTTAACACAAGTGAAGCAGAAACGTTTTATTTTAAACTGTCAAATAAGACAGGGATAAAAACAATGTTGACAAATACTAAATTAATTTATTCTGAAACATTTTATGAAAAAATGATTACATTTGGTTTTGATTTCTGGAAAAACAACATTGAAACGAAAACCATCTGGGGTACAAAAAATTGGCAGGTCCAAGGTTCAGAAGCATTATTTAGAGCCTGCATGATCCCAGAACAAATAATATTCTTGAATGACACCATTCAACAGACTACTTGTCTTGGCCTAGCTAAGATTAAAGACTTAAACAAACCGTCTATTCCAAAGCCAATACCTGATAGTAATACCACTACAGATAGATGTATTCCACATTTTACATCAAAACAGAACACATCCTGATTGGAAAAAATGGTTGATGTGGCCAGCAGACACAAATAACTGTCAAGATAGATTCCTGAACAAAAAACAGGGGCTCAAAATGACCAGACCAGACCCTATATACTCCCAGAGACAACATCCAGGAATAGTAACAACATACAGTGTAGGGAAACTATGCCTTGAATGGCTACAAACATCCACACTGGCTGAAATTAAGCAACACTTAACTTTACTTAAAGATGGTGCTGACTTGCGTAATTTCATAATGGGACCACGCAAACAGCGTCAAAAACGTTTCATAGCGGCCGGTACATACGCTGCGTACAACGAAGCTTGGAAAGTAACTCAAATTGAGACAGCAAAGAAAATACAAGAAATTGATTGTATTAATTTGGAAAAATCACTTTCTGTTGTGGACAATAAGTTAATGACTCTGTCCTCCAGAATATATTCACTGGACAGTATTGTATCATCTGCTATCGATATAATAGATCAGGATTACTAATGTTACAACACGGTCAGTCCCAATTACGTTCTATTGTACAGCTAGGCAAGACTCAAGCAACAATGGAAGAAATGATCCTAGCTATACGCTATCGGAACCGCATAACTAAAGTCCTTGGATTAGCCCGGCTAAGAGATCTGAATATGACCTGGTTTCTTTCATTCAGACCTATCTGGCAAAATTGCATCCTACCTGTGCTTCGATGTATGCTATGCGGAGAAGAATGCGTGATGGACGTCTGTCTCACACTACCATCAGCAGTACCTTTGGATACAGATACTTTGCTAAGTCCTGTAACGGCTCATGCATCGTGTTGTCACCAACGGCTACCCATTCTGATGACGGCATGCGTGAGACTTCACCACTACGATTAGGTGGCAGTGAAGTACGGGATGAGAGCAGCATCACCCAGGTACGACCTTCTGTGAGCATTACTGATCCTGACATCGATGATAGCAATCATTCTCACGACTGCACTGTTGCGGCACTTTCAAACTTGGTCGAACTTTCACCTGATGTCGTAGACCAATTTTTTGCACGTCTGTCTGAAATGATGTTCTCCCCTGAACAGAAAGAATAACTTTTAAGCAACGAGCACACAGCGTTCCCCTGAACTCTGAATTCGGCCTTCAGCTTTGATGAACAAAAGCTACTAAAAAGATTTGGAACTATTTTTCCCCTGAAAGCAAAACTATTTTTTTTCAAACTTCCAAAATATTTACCTTTTTCTGGCACATGTTCTCTGCTTAAAGTAGAACTATTCTTAAAGAACAGAGCTTAAATTTTTAGGAACTCTAGAGACAATATATTACCTCAGCCTTTAGCACATTTACAGCAACTGTATTTATATGTGATGGAATGGTCTTGACCTTCTTTTCTGTATTAAGAGCCATTTCATGTGTAATTTTCGCAAATCGTTCAGCTAATATATATAAGCATGTTTAACTGAATGATTACACTGCTTGAAAAGCGCACAGTACTATAATCATTTTCGTGTATTTCGCATACACCATTTAGAATGCATAACATTTATTTTGGGGTGGCTTGGAATACAACTGCACCTTTAAATGTTTATCATTGCTTAGTTTTAGTAATGATGGACATTAGATCGCGGAGTGGGTATTGGGTTTTTATCTAGGAACCGAATCAATATTGCTATTTTATGCCCTTGTACGGCTATAATCAATAATATCCCAATAATGGCATAAGAATCAGATCCATATTTAAGTAAATAGCCCTTGCAGTCTAAAACACGGCAGAAGCTACTTCCTTGGATTCCTAGAAAGCACAACGAGTTCTTTCGAGACACCAAACCTCCAGCAACCTGGGAAATCCCCATTTGCTTTTATTTTGATTTGTCATTGAACTCCTGCGAACACCAAAGGAACAGTCAGTTCTTAGTGACATCTTTATTGACGTCTTATGTCTAAACCTTACGTCAAATTCGGCACCTTTCAGGTATAAATATACCAACGTTGCCTTAAGCAAACACACGGTGGTGGTTTTGGAGCCGAGCAGCTATCTACTTGCCCGAGAGCCCAGCTGATGCGAGAGCCCACAGACGCTGCCCCTCCTCTTTGACGCACTGAGAGAGACGCTGTCTTTTCTCCTGCCGAGAAATCCAGCTCCGGTGTTCTCAACCGCCTTCGCAGGCTGCTGGGATATCGAGTCCTGAAAGAGAGATACCAGACCTTCTGCATTCTATTACCCCGGAACGGAGCTGACTAAATCCTTAAAGAGAATTCTTGAGTCAGATTCTTGGCAAAACCAACTTAACTTAAACTGCTACTTACTTACTCCTTCCCACGTATTAGGCTTAGGTCAGGTAAACCGGGGTAGGCGTATTTTAGAAGCACCAGTTGAGTACGTTAGTCAATGTATATATGTATGTATATATTTTATCCATTTTAAAGTATCTTATGGCTAAGAAACCTTATCAATGCTTTTACAGTATTATTTCGTAATACTCTTTTTACTGTACGCACTTTACTTTACATTAAGTATTGCAATAATGGCAATTCATTTCTCTTGCATGAGAAAGAAGACTGCTTAATAAATTACACCTTTTTATTGAAAACGCCAGTCTCTCTTTTCTCTGCAGGCTGGTGAAACTTAGTACGCACATTTGACTGAGTGAAATAGCTGTCTAGTGTTTTAACACGACTCTAGAGATACACTCTTATTCTCAGAGAGCAAAGTTGTCATGTTATATGGTTGTCGGAAGCTAATCCCTTCTTGTCTATCCAGGGAGGTTAAACTCCTCCTCGTTTATTCGAGAAAGTTTTTAGTGACATCTGAGCTAGCTGGCAAACCTTAAGTCTAATATAGTCAGTAGAGACCTAGTCGACCTCAGTCCTACGTCTACACTGCTGAATATATTATTCCAATGCGCAGAGCCTATTGGGAATATAGGAACTACACTACAGGGTCAAGCCATACAGATGCTATGACAATTCTATAAACTGTCACAGCTATACAGATCAAGGCCCCACCTTCTTCTATGTCCAGGTTATGTATTCTCAACATTATTACCTGTGGGGTAATTTTCACCTGTATCTGTATTTTCCCTACCAGGAAAGTCTCTATTTCTCGTATCAACAGTATGAGTTCCTGGCAAGTGTCGAACATGTGTCTCAGATCTGCCTTATAGAGTGCACATCTTGGGCAAGATGTGCCTTTCCCATCTCCCCACTTAGCGATCCGATATGGCGTGTAATACAACTTAAAACATGTTTTATAAAATTGTGCCGGAAGATTAGCAGACATTAAAATCCCAAAGGTGTTAAAAAAAAGATTATTGAAACTCACTATCTGTTATTCCCAAAATCTCCTGCCACTTTTCTAAACATTTTCCCAAATCGTCTTTCATATAATGATTTAATAATACATAAATTTGTCCAATTGTCAATGCCTTAGGTTGGCTTAAACTCACCACTACTTCACCGCCATCAGCTTTCTGTATACCTCGTGCTTTTCTGAACAAAAATTCACTCACCTTAAAATATTTAAATAAATCCCTATTAGATAGCGCAAATTCAACTTTTATTTCTTCAAAAGGTTTTAACTTCCTGGTATGAAAACACATCCAAACTGAGTTACACCAGACTTTATCCATTCCTGGACATATTGGTCATTAAAAATATTGGGCAGTTAGTTCTGTATAAATGGTGTTTATTAATTTATTTTCACTGACCCTAATAGACTCAGTACCGCCGACCATACCCTAAAGGCCATCAAAAGTGTCTTAAAGCGCACTCTTTTGTAGTACCCGTAGTTAACCTGGCACTACAGAAATCCTCTTATGTCTAGAGAGTTTGCTTGTACATATGCATTAGTCCAACTTGTATTTTTGGAGTCAAATTCAGCAAGGGTTTATAGTATCTAATGGAAGTTGACCACCAGTAAAATTTGAGATTTGGCAACGCCAGACCTTCGCTCTCCTTGGATAGATATAAAAATGTTATCGCTCTCCTAGGTCTTGCATAAGCCCAAATGAACTGTGAAAAAATATTTTCAAATTTTTTAAACCAAAATTGTTTTGCAATCCGGGCATTGCTCTTAAAAAATATAAAACCTTAGGGTAGTGGATCATCTTAATTATATTTACTCGGCCAATCAAAGTACGATGTAGATTATCAAGCAAAGTGGTTCCAAGTTTTCCTTGACTATCTCATTGATCCCGGCGTTGATCACCACTCCCAGATATGTTATTTTTTTATGACTCTTTTATCCATGCTTGGGGCATATTCATTAACAACTATTTGCATTTTGGCCCTGTTCAGTGCATAACCGGATGCTGAGCCAAACCTTTGGACCTCATTTTCGATTGCTTTCATAGCCATATCCGGTTGGGTAGTGACTAATGCTTCATTCTCCGCATATGCCAAAACCTTTTCTACGGGCCCGGTATTGAATAGTGGAGGAAAATTTGATGCATGTTCCAGTTGTTTCAGAAAGGGATCAATGTAGATAGCGAGCAGTAGCAGGGAGCAGGGGCACCCCTTCCTTGTGCCTCCCGGTATTTTAAATGCCTCGGTCAAATCCCTGTTCACCAACACTATTGCCTCCCGGTCTTTATATAAAGCTTTCACTGCCCGAATAGACAGTTCCCCAATTCCCTTCCAGGACATAGTGGCCCACAGGAATTGCCAGGAGACCCTACCGAACGCCTTTTCAGTATCCAGAAAAATCGGGGTCATAGGGTCTCCTGCTACCTGCATTACATCAAAAAGTGTTATGATTTTCCGGACGTGCTCAATGGTACTTCTACCTGGGACAAACCCATGTTGGCTCTTGGATACAATATTCTGAATCACTTCTGCCAGGCGAGATGCCAGAGTTTTAGACTATATCTCCACGCCCTCATTAATGAGTGTAATTGGCTGGTAAGATCCTAACTCATCCATAGGTTTATTTTTCTTTTTAGGAAAGATTACTGTCTTTGCCTTCCCCCAAGAGGCTGGTGGATCTGCCCCCTCAATAGTTTGTACAAACAGAGCCTTCATAGTATCCCTCAGTAGCTCCTGGAAGACTTTAAAGAATTTGGTGGGGATCAAATCTGGTCCCGTTGCCTTACCCTTTGGTAGACTAGCCAGAGCATTTGCTATTTCTTCCCATTCAAGAGGAGGTTTATTTAACTGCTCCCTTTCATCTCCCGTCAAGGGACCTTCAGCCGGTTGGTTCAAGTATTGCTCTATCTGTTCTGTCTTCTGTACTTCCCCCCCTGATCTCCTGTGTATAGAGTTTGATAGAAAGCACAAAACGCGGTTTGGATTTCCCTGCTTCCATCCTCAATACCTCCACAGGGTCCCTAATCACCCTCATTTCATTTTGGGAAGCTTCCTGCCTTGTTTATACCACAAGGAAATGTACCCATCCTTTCACTACATTCATACATCTCTTCTCGGTTCACTATTGCCTTATCCACTGCTTTCTTTAACAATTTCTACCCTATTAGAGTTTTGATTATTGTTACCCCTAGGCTGACTGTTTCTATGTCTTCGTGCTGCTCTATAGCCTTAATCAGGTTGCATTCGGCTTGAGCCAACCCATTTTGTAAATTCTGAAGTTCACCTTTCTCTTTTTAGTTTTTCCTCATTGCAAATTGCACAGTTTCACCTCGTACCCCTGCTTTTAAGTATCCCATACTATGTCCAAGGAAGCTGATCCAAGGTTTCTTTCTAGAAACTCTCATATCCACTTCCTCATGTGCTCCACATATGCCTCATCCACCAATACTGCTCTTTTGAACGACCACGATGAGCACTGCTTCACTTGCTCCCCCGATCCCTGTATCTCCAGGACTAATGGGTTGTGGTCTGACAGATATCTAGGAACATTTTCAATTACACTTGTTTGTCTGATTGTATGTGGGACAAAAAAGTAATCCAATCTCTCATGCTTCTGATTCGGCGCAGAGCAATATGTGTACCCTTGATCTTGCTGTCTTAGTTCCCCCCACACATCACTCAACCCATCCTCCTGACATATATTACACATGGCCTGATAGACTTTAGTTTTTTTGCCGATATATGGTTCCCCATCTTCCAATCACTACGAATATTGATATTAAAATCTCCACACATCACAATTGGCAGTTCCCAATGCACCAGTTTATTTGATACCCACTCTAGTAGAGCCGGATCGTTAATGTCGCTACCGTAAAGAGTGCATAGTGTGAATCTAAGAGAGCCAGGGGCACTACAACTAGCAATGACTCACCACCCTTCTGTATCTACCTTTACAGAGGATAAATAATAGCCTTGTTGTGAGCCAGAATCGCCACCCCCGAATACGCATTCCCTGCAATTTGCTTCCTAATACACTATATCCCAGATGTTTCAACAGTTGTCTCTGACTTCGTTCCACATGGATGGGTCTCTTGGAGACAAACAATGTCAGCCTGTAATAATCTCACCCCTTGGGAAACCATTTGTCTTTTCTTAATATCATTCAGGCCACACATATTTATTGATCTAATTCTCAATTTACTCATCTATAGACTGTGCCAAAAAAACAACAACAATAAGGACTTGCTTGAACAATGTGGCCATTCCTCATCCATCTTACCTCCTCCCCTTTTCTCCCCCCGACACTACCCATCTCCCCCCTTACCCCCCTCCCTGGAATCACCCACCCTCCTCTCTCCCCCCACACCTAGGCAATCAGGCAGGACCTGAATGATGTGCATCTGATGAACTGCCCGCCTCCCCACTTTGCTAACCAAAAAAGAAAGCATAGAAGCAACATTTTATTTGTTCTTTCCATCATAACCACAAAGGGCTACTGGCCTCCTGACTTCGGACTCTCCACCCCTTTTCCCGATTTATTATCTCATTTAAGTGCCCCTGCGCCAAAATTTCTGATAAGAACACACAAGTTGTGCCCTTATACTTCACTTGCAGTCTATCTGGGTTCTGTAAAAACACCTCTGCCCCTGCTTTCTGAAAAGGTGTTCAATTGTCTAAATCTCCACTGTTGTTCCACCGTTCCACAAGTCCTGTTTGACAAAAAAGGAGATTTCCTCATATGACTTAGGTGAATTGGGTCAGGCTTGATCATACACAAGTGGATGCAGTCCGAAATTCTCCAAAAACACTAAGAAGGCCCTTGGTCGATCTTGTGGCTGTTTCCTCATCATTAGGGGTACCCAGTGGGTTCTTTGTATCTTGTTCTTCCATTCCAATTCTACTTGCTATGGAAAAGCATTTTTCAGCAAGTTCACAATGTACAGCCTCACGTTTCTTCCTTCCACCCCCTCTTGTACCCCCAGAAAGCACAAGTTGTTTCTCTGCTGTCTATTGTCCTGCTCAGTACTAAAAAACATGGGAAAAACCTCTGTTTTCTTTTAGAAAGGGACGCAGCCTTAAGGATGCCCTAGTACATACCCGACCGAAAGAGACCACGGAAACTCCAACTCGGAGCATCACTGATGCATGGGGCCTTCCTAAAATCACAGGACATTTCCCCTGCTCCAACTGTAGTGTGTGCCATTGACGACGGCTACTAATTCCCTTTCCTTAGAACAGGGAAAAATCTGGACTCAGAAGACCCATACCAATTGCAACTCTGCCAATTTTGTATATTTAATAACTTGTCCATGTAAGATATGTTATATCGGGATGACCACGAGGAAAGCTAAACAGATGATATGTGAGCATAGAAGCAACATAAGATGCAGAAAATCCACAACCAAAATGAGTGACCATTTTTTACAGGCCAGCCATACCACCAACGACCTCAGGTGGACTATAATTGAGCAAATAAATGGAGGAACGAACATTTCTGAGAGACTTTTTGAGAAAGAGCAGAGGTGGGCGTACCGGCTGGGTACCCACATACATGGGTTAAACGATGACATACCATGGGTATCTATCTTGAAATAACCCACCCTTCCTTGTAGCACCACTATTATCTGCTACCCTGTTTGACACTCTGATTCAGTCATTTACTATGGGATTACTGCATATATTCTCTGAACCGCTTCTATTTTGTCAGCCTGCAAACAGAGGTGACAGCTGACAGAGTAATCATGTCAGCACACTACCTAAAACACATGCTGACAGCTATTAATCAAGGTACCCCTAACGCTATCAGTTCGAATTGATCGACACAAACTCTGTAAATATGCGCTGAGAACCGGGTTGTCTCACACCTTCATAACACCTATTCACTTGGGCTGCACACATCCCAGTATGTGTAGGGCGAAATACCAGAATTGCATATCCTTTTGCTGCCCCCAGAACCAACGCGCATTGCACGACTGTCTCCCGTTTGCGGGATTCAATAAAGTTTGTGGTAATCTGTTAGCGGTCTAGTCTCCAGACAGCCGCCTACCCTTCCGCACTACAGCGCAGCACATGATTGGGTCGCAGCACGCTCTTCCACGTCGGCCCCGCCCAACCAGGAAACACTTCGCCTCCAGGTCAATATTAAAGGGGAAGCAGTCCCAGCTCAGCATCCACGAGACCCGGTTAACGAGGGCTGACGCAGGTACCAAACGGGTGCTTGATGCCGAGGGCGTGAGTATCGCCTCCTGGACAATGGTTTACCTTCCTGTTTTCTCACCTCCGGGTAGTTTAACCCTCGTTTTCCCTTCCCCTAGGGTGTGCCAATTGCATCACCACCCCCCTCCCGAGGTCTATGGTGTGATAGCTTCACACCTGTCAAGTGAGAAACTATTTTTATCTTTTATGTTGTTTGGTTTGTAAACCGGGTTCACTGGACTTTGGCAAATTGATCCTTTTCCCGTTCCCACACGCTAGATGAAAGCGCTTTGTCGGATTTGTATGGATATTATTTCTTGTTCACTATTAGCTCACCGGCTACAGGCGCTCTCAGACACACACGCGCCTCGAGCGGCGCTCTCTTGCGCCCACCGATAATAGTTCAGCCCTCTGACTAAGTCTCCTACTAGTCTGCATTACTCTATTACAGAGTTGTGCACACCCACAGCTAGGGCCCCGAATTTACCGCTAGAACCCCACGTTATTCATATCGGGGTGTAATCAACAGAGCACATGGTCACTGTTGACAACTGACACGCCTCTGATTTAAGATATATAATTGTATGTATGTCTTTTTATGTGTGTTTTGTCTTCTTTCTTTTACAGGTGCATTTTAATTTTTGTGTGGTCTCCAAATCTGCGAGTACCTACCATCCTTTGCACTTCTTTTTGACGGTATTTTAATTTTCACTTTCACGTCCCTTGGTAGGGTGGTCCTTAGCGCGTCCATACTGCCGCGGTTTAATACACTATAGGTCCTGACGAATGCCAGGTTAATTAACACCGACATTGGCAGAAACATGTTGACCAGCACGTAAATTTAGAGGAAACAGGCCAGACAATTTATCTGGCTTAGTTTTCCCACACATTTTTTATTTGTCTTATTGATCAGGTAATAAAGAGATTTTTGGATACAACTAAGGCATTTTTAACCTCACCACCTACACTTATTCTAGTCATTCACACAACCACTTAGTCACTCACGTCTTCACATTACCCCCTCTGCAGTAATTCTGGCGTTGAAGCACACTGGGGTGGCATTCGGCCACTCCCAGTGGTGCCCGATGATGAAGCATGTCACCGACCAGGACGGTGAGTGAGGGCTTTCCATAAACACTGAGCAGGTGTTTTTGACTTTCGTGTCTTTGTGCTCTGATACTCGTCTTTCCCGACGAGCTCGAACATTCTTTTGTTGGTATTACTCTTTTGTTGGCTTTTCTCTTGGTTCTTTATTCTTGTTCTCAGTACATGCTTGGTGCCCCTGACCTCTTGCTCCGAGGTCCTGCTGCCAACTGACCCCTGGTCCCCTCCCCTGACCGGATGTGGTGTCCGGTGTCCCTTGTCCCCACCCTGTGCCCCAGGGTCCTTATGCCAACTCTCAAGGCTCGACATCTCCCCCTTTGTTGTGAACAAAATAAAGAGAGAGAGAGAGAGAGAGAGAGAGAGAGAGAGATGAAGATGGAGATGGAGATGTGCGAAACGAGCTCTCTCCTTCCTTCATGTGTTTGTCCACCTGTTGTCTCTCTTTACATTTCCGCAATCAGTCGCTTTGTCTTCTTTCACTCTCTTCTTGGTCGTTGTTCTATGATGTCAGTTGGTGATTCTGTTAGTGCAGTGTCTTCACTCTGTTCTTGCTTTGGTGTCTCTTCTTCCTTTATTTTCAGTTCTCTGAAGTGGGAGCTGTTCTGTGTGATGTGATATCTTCCCGCTGATGCCGTCATCATAGGCCCCTTTACTTCAGTCACTTTCAGAGGTTCCTTTGCGAATGCGCTGTCTGACTTTTTTACTTGTCTTTGTCTCACTAGCACAGTGTCTCCTTCTTTGATTATTGTGCCTGTCGCGTGTCTTCTCTGGTCAGCATACGCCTTCAATTTTTGCTTTCTGGTCCTTGTCTCTTGTCGTGATGTCCTTGTGTTCTGTTTGCTCTGTCTCCTTTAGCTGTGGCAGTCTTGTTCTGCTTGAGCGCTCTAGTACCAGTTCTGCAGGGCATTTTCCCGTGGAGCTGTGAGGTGTGTTGCAATAGTCTCTTAGCACCTGACATAGGGCCTGCCCATTTGATATTTGCATCAGCTTTGCTCTCTGTATCGCCTTTTTGATTGTTCCCATGAATCGTTCGGCCATGCCGTTTGCCTGCGGCCACAGTGACGTTATTCTTTGGTGATTTATTCCCAGGTACGCCATGAACCTCTTGAAGTCCTCGCCAGAAAATGACGGTCCATTGTCTGTCTTTAGTGTTTGCGGGTAGCCCCACGCAGCAAATACGTCATCTAGCACAGGCAGGGTCGCGTTGGCTGACGTTGATGCTAACGGTCTCACTAACCTTCACTTCCAGATTCACACCAACCACAAAACCACTCTCAGATGCACCCTCATCTACAGACTACCAGGTCCCCGCACACAATTCAGCGAAGATATCACAGACTTCATCAGCCCACACGCCCACTCATTCGAAAAATACATCCTACTGGGAGACCTCTATTTCCACATGGAAAAGAAAAACAACAACAACACCACCACCCTTCTGGACAACCTGGCCAATCTAGGACTCAAACAACTTGTAAACACCCCCACCTACTACGCCAGACACACGCTCGACCCTATCTTCACCTCCAGCAAGCACATCTCCTTCGATCACACCACAGCTCTCCATTGGACGGACCACAGCTGCGTTCACTTCAGCTACAAAAAGTCCACAACCCACAACCCGCCACAACCTATTCCCCGAAGAAATTGGAACAAAATCACCACCGAACAACTCTTCACATTGCTTCACCAAAACCCCCCCACCAAATCATCGGACCCAAACCAAGTAGCCACTAACCTCACACAATGGATCACCCATAGCGCCGACGAACTTGCACCCTTGAAAAACCATCTATTCAAGCAAGGTAGCAAAAAAGCCCCCATGTTCAACGATGACCTTAAGAAATCCAAGAAATTCTGTCGTACTCTCGAGAAAACCTGGAGAAAAAACCCAACCACTGAAAACCTAGCCACCTTCAAGAACGCCATCCGATCCACCAAGAAATCAGCAATCAAGGACCGAATTGACAACAATGCCAAAAACAGCAAGGAACTAGTCAACATCGTCAAAGAATTTACTAACCCAACCGCCGGCACCAACAGCATTTCCCCCTCCCAAGACCTCTGCGACTCTCTATCCTCATTCTTCCACAACAAAATCGCTGAAATACACAACAGCTTTGAAAACCAGCTCAAAGACATGTCCACTCCACCCATTTCCGAACCAACACACCCCTCTAACAACCTTTGCGCCTGGAACCCAATCACCACCGAAGACACCATCCGCCTGATGAACTCCATCCACTCAGGATCACCACCCGACCCATGCCCACACCATATTTTCAACAAATCAGGCTCCATCATCGCACCCCAACTCCGCGATGTCATCAACTGTTCCTTCAACTCCGCTACCTTCACTGAAATCTGGAAACGCCGAACTCATCGCCCTTCTGAAGAAACCCACAGCAGACCCCACTGAACTTAAGAACTACTGCCCCATCTTGCTCCTCCCATTCCCCACCAAAGTCATTGAGAAAGCCGTAAACAGTCATCTCGCCACCTTCCTTGAATCCAACAAATCCCTCGACCCTTCACAATCCGGCTTCCGAGCCAAACACAGCACCGAAACCGCCCTCATCGCAGCAACAGACGACATCCGAATACTACTGGACAACGGAGAAACAGTTGCCCTCATTTTACTTGACCTCTCCGCAGCCTTCGACACAGTCTGTCATAGCACCATTATACAACGACTCAGCAACGTCGGAATACAAGGAAAAGCATTGGAATGGATCAAATCGTTCCTTGCCGGAAGAACCCAGAGAGTCCGCCTCCCCCCTTCAAATCTAAGGCCACCGAAGTCATCTGCGGCGTACCACAAGGTTCATCACTCAGTCCCACCCTCTTCAACGTATACATGAGTCCCCTCGCATCCATTGCATGCCAACACAACCTCAACATCATATCCTACGCAGACGACACCCAGCTGATCCTCTCTCTCACCAAAGACCCAAACACCGCCAAAACCAACCTTCACGAAGGAATGACAGAAGTAGCCGAATGGATGAAGAAGAGACGTTTAAAACTTAACTTGGACAAAACGGAAGTCCTCATCTTAGGGTCATCCCCCTCTACCTGGGACGACTCATGGTGGCCACCGGCCCTGGGATCCGCACTGATACCTACGGACCACGCACGTAAACGGGCTTCATCCTGGACTCCTCCCTCTCGATGACCAGACAAGTCAACGCCATCTCATCATCATGCTTCAACATCCTACGCATGCTCAAAAAAATCTTCAGATGGATCCCCACCGAAACAAGAAAGACGGTCACCCATGCACTGGTCACAAGCCGTCTGGATTACGGAAATACCCCTTGCGCCTGAACCACAGCCAAACTACAGAAAAAACTCCAACGCATCCAAAACGCCTCAGCCAGACTCATACTGGACATCCCTCGACAAGCTCACATTTCCGGCCACCTGAAAGATCTCCATTGGCTCCCTGTCAACAAGAGAATAACGTTCCGTCTCCTCACCCACGCACACAAAGCCCTCTACGACCTAGGTCCCGAATGCCAAAACACGCGACTATCCTTCTACAGCCCCTCCCGCCAGCTACGATCGTCCAATCAAGCCCTCACCGCAATTCCGCGAATTCACAGATCCACTATGGGAGGAAGATCCTTCTCCTACTTGGCGGCCAAGACCTGGAACTCTCTTCCCACTCACCTCCGCCTTACACAGAACCACCTCTCCTTCAGAAAGCAACTAAAAACGTGGTTATTTGATCTGTAAAGCACCTCCCTCCTTCAAGCGCCTTGAGACCCTCTGGGTGAGTAGTGCGCTATACAAATTTTGGAACTTGAACTTGAACTTGTGTGCATCAGCCCTGGTGACTGAGTTGAGACCCCGGTAGTCCATGCAGAGCCTAAGTTCTGGTGTGGCGCCCGGTGGGCAGCCTTTGGTACCAGCACCACAGGGCTGGAACAGGGACTGATGGAGGGTTCAATCACCCCAAACAGCTGCAACCTGGAGAACTCTTCCTTGATACTGGACTCACTGTATTTGAAAACAGGTACATTTTGTTCTTCACAGGTAAGCTGTCTCCAGTGTCCATGTCATGGATGCACAGGTATGTGAGTCATGGGGTGAGGAAGAACAGAGAGGCAAACTGCCCAAGTAACTTGTAACAGTTGTTCTTCTACTCTGGGGACAGGGTAGAAGAGAGGTTGACAACTTCACTCATCAATTGCTTTCTTGCGAAGATAGAAGGTCAAGGAGAGGTTTGCTTTCCTCTTCTACCCCCTCA
This sequence comes from Lissotriton vulgaris, assembly GCF_964263255.1. Taxonomy (NCBI): domain Eukaryota; kingdom Metazoa; phylum Chordata; class Amphibia; order Caudata; family Salamandridae; genus Lissotriton; species Lissotriton vulgaris. The sequence goes on along the minus strand of NC_141695.1, from coordinate 1,456,004,002 downwards.
CCTATCACCAGGAAAATGCTAACTTCAGACCTCTCGAAGTGAGGTTTGAGGCAATTCATGTGCAGCACCATAGGTAGTTCCTAGGGATTTAGGGATCCATGAAGTAGGTGGACTCCCTCTTTTGCTCTGTCACCTCATATGGCCTGTCCAGTGATCCCGGAGAGCTCTGAGCTCCACAGGCTTCATGAGTTTTACTTTCTGGCTAAGTCAAAGTCAAAGTCAAAGTCAAAGAATTTATATAGCGCACTAAATACCCAGAGGGTCTCAAGGCGCTTAGGGAGGGGAGGAGGAATACTTGTCAAATATCCACGTTTTAAGTTGCTTTCTGAATGCTAGGTGGTTCTGGGTAAGGCGAAGGTAAGTGGGGAGTGAGTTCCATGTTTTAGCAGCCAGGTATGAGAAGGATCTGCCTCCCATGGTGGTCTTGCTGATGCGAGGTACAGTGGCGAGGGCTTGGCTGGAAGAGCGTAGTTGGCGGGAGGGGTTGTAGAAGGACAGTCGTGAGTTGAGGCATTCTGGTCCGATGTCGTAGAGTGATTTGTGTGCATGGGTTAGCAGTCGGAAAGTGATCCTCTTATTGACGGGAAGCCAGTGGAGGTCTTTCAGGTGGTCAGAGATGTGTTCGTTGCGCAGGATGTCTAATATGATCCTGGCTGAGGCGTTTTGGATTCGTTGGAGTTTCTTCTGGAGTCTAGCGGTAGTACCTGCGTAGAGGGTGTTTCCGTAGTCCAGTCGGCTCGTGACCAGAGCATGGGTGACTGTTTTTCTGGTTTCGGTGGGGATCCAGCGAAATGTTTTTTTGAGCATGCGGAGAATGTTGAAGCAGGATGATGACACGGCGCTGACTTGTCTGTTCATTGAGAGTGAAGAGTCCAGGATAATGCCTAGGTTCCGTGCGTGGTCTGTCGGGATGGGTGCTTTTCCAAGGGCTACCGGCCACCAAGAGTCGTCCCATGCAGAGGGGGATGTACCTAAGATGAGGACTTCTGTTTTATCTGAGTTCAGTTTCAGACGGCTGTGTTTCATCCATTCGGCAACTTCTTTCATTCCTTCGTGTAGGTTAGTTTTGGCGGTGCTGGGGTCATTGGTGAGAGAAAGGATCAGTTGAGTGTCATCCGCGTAAGAGATGATGTTGAGGTTGTGTTGGCGGGCGATGGCCGTGAGGGGGCTCATGTAGACGTTGAAAAGGGTGGGGCTGAGTGAAGATCCTTGTGGTACGCCGCAGATGACTTCAATGGCTTCTGACTTGAATGGTGGGAGGCGGACTTTCTGGGTTCTTCCGGAGAGGAACGAGGTGACCCATTCCAGTGCTTTTCCTTGTATTCCGATGTTTTTGAGGCGTTGTAAAAGGGTGTTGTGGCAGACTGTGTCGAAGGCTGCAGAGAGGTCGAGGAGGATGAGGGCGACTGTATCTCCCTTGTCCAGTAGAGTTCGAATGTCGTCTGTTGCTGCGATGAGGGCGGTCTCAGTGCTGTGTTTTGCTCGGAAGCCAGATTGTGAGGAGTCGAGGGATTTGTTGGCTTCGAGGAAAGCGGCGAGCTGGTGGTTGACAGCTTTCTCGATTACTTTGGCCGGGAATGGAAGGAGCGAGATGGGGCGGTAATTTTTGAGTTCGGTGAGGTCCGCTGTGGGTTTTTTCAGAAGGGCGGTGAGTTCAGCGTGTTTCCAGCTTTCCGGGAAGGTGGCGGAGTTGAAGGAGCAGTTGATGACTTCTCGGGGGTGCGGTGCTATGACGGAGTCTGCTTTGTTGAAGATGTGGTGAGGACATGGGTCTGTGGGGGATCCTGAGTGGATGGAGTTCATCAGGCGGATGGTGTCCTCAGTGGAGATTGGGCTCCACTCGTTGAGGGTGTTCAAGGGGGGAGAATGTTCAGCATATGGTTGGGTGGGTTGGTCTCCGGGTTGGTTGTCGAAGCTGTTGTGGATGTCTGCAATTTTGTTGTGGAAGAATGAGGCTAGGGAGTCGCAGAGGGCTTGAGAGGGGGTGATGTCGTTGGAGTTGGCCGAGGGATTGGTAAATTCCTTGACGATGTTGAAAAGTTCCTTGCTGTTGTGGGCATTGTTGTCAAGTCGAACCTTGAATGCTGTTTTCTTGGCCTTTCGGATTAGTTGGTGGTGTGTGCGGGTGGCGTTTTTGAAGGCGTCCTTGGTGCTAGTGGTTGGGTCTTTTTTCCAGGCCTTTTCAAGGGAGCGGCTGAGTTTCTTGGACTTTTTAAGATCATCGTTGAACCATGAGGCCTTCTTGCTGCCAGGTTTGTTTTGACGTTTTTTCAGTGGTGCTAAGGTGTCGGCGGTGTTGGATAACCATAGGGTGAAGTTGGCGGGGCGGGCTACGGAGGAGGACAACAACAGCCAAAATGGCAGCGGAGGGGTCAGCGGAGCGGAGCGCTTGGGGCGAAATGCGCAAGTACAATAACAATGCTTATACAATAACAATCGCGCTTTGAAAATGCAATTAACGTAAAGCGGCAAGCAGGGCAGACTGCAGGCAACAATAGGAGGCAGTTAATCAGGATAAAGCGGAACAACGATACCACAGTTCGCCAGGGAGGCAGGGGAGCGATCACTCAGCTCGAGAGCAAAGCGAGTCACAGCTCGTTCAGGACATGGAGCGCTGTTTGTAGGCAGTGGGAGGGCGGCTCAGCTGGGAGGCGGGGCGGGCTACGGAGGAGGACAACAACAGCCAAAATGGCAGCGGAGGGGTCAGCGGAGCGGAGCGCTTGGGGCGAAATGCGCAAGTACAATAACAATGCTTATACAATAACAATCGCGCTTTGAAAATGTAATTAAAGTAAAGCGGCAAGCAGGGCAGACTGCAGGCAACAATATCAGGCAGTTAATCAGGATAAAGCGGAACAACGATACCACAGTTCGCCAGGGAGGCAGGGGAGCGACCACTCAGCTCGAGAGCGAAGTGAAAGCGAAATGCCAGCAGAGTTCCCTTCTGGTCAAACCAGAGCTTTATAACCTCTTGGCTGGCCTCACAGTTGCCTTTTGCCATTTTCTAGAAGTAGTGCATCTGGCTGTGAAGGGACATCATGTAGCTGACCACATCATGGAGAGGTTTCTTGAGAGCTTGATCTCACCCCTCCCTCACAAGGGTCAGATGTCCCAAAACAGGATGGTCATGGAGGAGTTCAAAGGGGCTAAGCATTACTCCTTTCTGGAAAGAAGGGAAGGGGTCCCGAGACACAAAAGAAATTACAATTCTAAAGCATTTATATACATGAAATCAAAAAACCACGTTAGTATTGGAAAAAAGATTTTACTTCAAGATTGCATACATCCTAATTTATAGGTACAGTGTTCATTATGCATTTGCTTTATATACTGTGTACGTGCCCACATTCACAACGGGAAGGGGGTGACGTGAGGGAAAGTGTAGGGGGTAGGATATGGTTAAACTGATTCATTCAGTGACAAGTCTTATTTTATCTATTAAGACAGTGTACATGTGGTCCCTTGGCATCAGGGCCACATTAGTAGGCTCCACAAGAGTCCAAAATTATAAATCTCAAAAGAAGGCCTAGCTCCGTTATAGCTGTCAATGACTGAATGGGGACTGGAGCTGGTCTTTAGTTACGTAGTGGTCTACGTTTCGACCCGAATTTGTAGGAGTCTTTATCCTTACGGAAGGGTCTTCGTCAGGACAAGCACTGTTGTGGGTGGGCAAGCTCCTGGGGAACAATTAAAAAACGAATTAGAAACACACCATGCCTGTATTTGAATTCATAGGCTGGCGGTACATGATTATCAGCGAAAAGAACGAAAAGCCATGTTCTCTGAGCTACGATAGAATCTTATGAGTAGGAATAAATACAAAGACTAACGCTCACCTTTCACAGGGCACGATAAGGGTAGACTCAAAAGATGAATAATCTTAGTTCAAGTTGATGGTTATTAACTCTAAAAATTAGAGAGAAGAAACTAGTTTTGGAGGGGGATCAGTTAGTACATTGGAGTGTATATAGAGAATCTGGACCATTATGAAAACCTATTAAGGTAGTCAGCAGGCAATCTGCGATGAGAAGTGTATTATGTTATCACAGACAGGTGACTTGTAGTTATTACCTGTCAGCCTAGATAGGATGATGTATCGATCTGGGATTAGGTGTCCCTCAAGTGTAGATCAAGGTTGCCAACCTATATAACGGAGAAATGGAATATCTATTTCAAACTAAATATTGTATGAAACTTAGACCTCAGATGAGAGTCTCACAGGAAGATATTCACTTCAAAATGGACTTACCTATATTGACAAAATTCATATGAATATATGGATTCTGTGTGCATTGCGCAATGAATGCTATTCAGGTATATTCATGGAAAATCAGGCACCTATTATTATCCAGGATAACCTATGTGTAAACAAAGGGTTTTTTTTAGTGAGTGGCCCTAGTATTAATATTGGATATCATTATGTACACGTAAAACACGCAAAACATTAATGTTACCAGTAACGGCAGCAGCAGATTAGCTAAGTATCACTAAACTTGTAGGTCTCACCACTCCATAGTAGAACCAATGGGGAAATATGCTTATTGGGGCAAACGGCATGGACCCTGCCTGGAAAGACAAAAGTTGTCACAAATCATAAGAGTCAATAGAAACACTTTTCAAATATTTTTCCCTATGTTGCATGGTTACAGAATAAGTATTATTACCCGGATAGAGGAATCTTTATGTAGTCCTCACCACTTCCTACGGGCGGGTGTCATCTCACCTGAAAGGGGAGTTTATAATTATATAATAGTCTCGGTACTGTTAGGAGACGCCGTACATTTTACAATCACTACACATGCTCACTTCATATTCTGATTATCCTACCTCAACCGCCGAATGATCGGAGAGGGAAGAAACCTCCAAGCGAGCTCCTCTGTATCCTAGGGTCGGGTAGAAAAACACCGATTTAGAGGAGTGTGTACGATCACACCGCATCGGTCTACCAACGCCCAGTATGTCCATGGGGCAATTTTACCTTATTCTCGTGTCTATTCTACGAATCCAGCTTTCCTCATCATTCGAACAGGGTGTCTCCTCAAGCTGCCGCGCGATCCGTGTGCCGTTTCAGTAACCCTCGCGTTTTTGTATTTCCTGGTTGTTTAGAGACTAAGGGGCGGAGTTCCGTTTTTTTCAATAGAAGCGGAAGACAGACTCAACTCTCCGCATTGTTGTTCAGTGGATCAATATAGAAAATGTAAACTTGCTGCATCCTTATTTTTCGCTGCTAGTTACAACATTATGTATATTAAAAATAAATAACACATTGCATTTAAGCTTATCATAATTTCACAGTAGAGCTTGGAATGCACAAATCACACAGGGAAGTGTAGATCCCGGTGCTCCATATCATGGTTTGTCAAGAGAAAACCTCCAGTGTCACAGGTTATTATTAACACACAGTGTAGGCAAAATTCTGAATGTAGGTCACCTTTTTCATCCAAGTGCACCTGTCTTCATATGGCATATAAAATTCATGTTCACATCACTCCATACTGCACCAGTATTCATATGGCATATAAAATTCATGTTCACATCACTCCATAACAGATTATGAATTACAAACCTCTCCCAGATTGTAAATCTTTGCTTAACATGCTGTCCATATCAAAACGGACATAGGATTGGCAATCCTTATACATACCAGAGTGCACTAATCACACAGGATAGTGTAGACTCTGACTTTCCATGCGGCAAAAAAGGGGGCACATGGATTCAGAACGCGCAATCATATATGCAGGAAAAAGTTGCCCTATAAGATGGCCAACTGGGCAAAACTATTTTCTGACTCGTTGAGGCCCTCTACCACAGAATTAAAGGTGTAGATCCATTTGAGCTCTCTGATGTTAAGGATATTCGACAGATCGCCTCCCCTGGGGCCCAAAGTGATGTGTTCCAAAACTACCCACTTGAGTGAGTCTGGAGAATGATTATGTGTGGTGCAATGCTCAACCAGTGGAGCCCGGGTACCTTACATCTAATCCTGCTACAATGTGAAAGGAACCTTGCCTTCACCCGTTGCTGGGTCTGGCCGATATAGATGAGGTCGCATGGACAGATAATCCAATAAATTACATTTTTGGTGTTGCAATTCGTGTGTTGACCAAGGATATGTCGATGATTTTTAAAGACAAATTCCTTCGATTGGATGGTAGTCGGGCAAGCTTTACACTTCCCGCATCGGTAATGTCCCACTACTCGAGGTTGGTTCCAACATGAGGTTATCCTGGGTTCAGGTGGGCATTCTAGAAAAGATGAAACCACATGATCTTTAACATTTCGTGCCTTCCTGAAGGCATGCATCGGCACATTCATTATATCTAGATCCTTTGCAATTAGGTTCCAGTGTTTGTTTATGGCCTTTTTGATGGAATGGCTCTTGGTTGAAAAGGTGGTGACACAGATCATACGTTCTTCCAATGTGCAGTTACGTACTGTAGGTTCCAAAAGTATATCACGATGACAGAACCACGCTCTTTTTCTTGAGCGTTTAACAAGTCGTTTGGGGTAGCCTCTCTCTGTTAGGCGTGCCATCAGGATCTCGGATTGTAGCATGTAGTCTTCCTTCTTACTGCAGTTCCTACGTATACGGAGGAACTGCCCATAGGGTAAATTGTCCCTGAGACTCCTGGGGTGGTGGCTGGAGTACTCTAATAGCGAATTCCGTTCTGCGGGTTTTCTGAATAGTGTGGTATGTAGAGAGCCTTCTTCTGCAACTATTGTTATGTCCAAGAAGTCAATCTTTTTATTGCTAGATTGCTTCGTAAACTGGATATCTGTAGACCTTGAGTTCAACCATTGATGGAAGAGTTCAAGTTCGTTTTGATCACCCTTCCAGATGAGCAGCACGTCATCGATGTACCGTACCCAAAGCTGTATATGATGATGAAATGGATTTTGATCACAGATCACAAAGGTCTTTTCGTAGAAAGCCATAAACAATATGACCAAGTCTGGGGCAAAGGCAGCTCCCATAGCCACCCCCTTCGTTTGTAAATAGAACACATTTTGAAACATAAAATAGTTCCTCATCATGGCAATCTTGAGTAGCATTAATAAGAATGTAGTTGGTACTTGTACTGGGGCCTCCCTGCTGTCAAGAGCTGCGGTGACCACCATCAATGCCTCCTCCTGTGGTATGCTTGTGTATAATGACACAATATCGCATGTGACCAACAATCCTTCCTCTGGGTTAAACAGTTTTCCGTCAACCAAAGTGATCGTCTGGGTGGTGTCCCTCAGGTAGGTGGGAGTGGACTCGGCTAGTGGTTTCAGAAAAAAGTCAATATACCGGCATAGGGGCTCAAGGATAGAACCACATCCGGACACGATAGGTCGTCCCGGGGGGTTGTGTAGGTCTTTGTGCACCTTAGGTAAGGTATATATTGTGGGTATTCGTGGGTGACTCTGATTGAGATAGCGATATTCCTGATCCGAGAGGAAACCCTGTTGGACCCCTTCTTGTGTCACCCGTTGGATTTCAGTGGCTAGGTCACGTGTAGGGTCGGATGGTAGTTTTTTGTAACTTATTCCATCATTCAATTGGCGCAGGATCTCTTCTTTGTATTTAGCTACATCTTGGATGATGATAGCCCCGCCCTTGTCTGCTGGTTTCACAACCACTCCGGGATTGGCTTTAAGGGTCATCAGTGCTGTCCTTTCACTTTTGCGGATATTGTATCTCACATAGGATTTTTCTTTCAGAATCTTCTTAACCTCATCGGTAATGATACTTTCATAGGCCAGCATGCGATGACTCATTGTGTTAGACTGGGGTACGAAAGTAGATGGTACTCTGAGACCGGTAACTGATGTATTCACAGTTGGTGGTCTGTTTTTAAAGAAGAAACGTAGTCTTATCTTTCTGAAAAATTTTGAGAGTTCCATTAGCGTATTGAAGCTGTTAGGGGGAGTTGTAGGCACAAAAGACAAACCTTTGCTCAATACTCGGTGTTCATCCTCACTTAGTTCATGAGAGGATAAATTGATGATGGGTGTATCCGGTGCTCTCACCACCTGTAGTTCTTGCGTCTGGTCGAGCGTTCTCCATGTTCTTCCGGCTGGAATCTGACTTGTTTCGTGCCGCGACCTCTGCCACCGTCGTTGTCCCATGCGGAGAGTTGAGTCTGTCTTCCGCTTCTATTGAAAAAAACGGAACTCCGCCCCTTAGTCTCTAAACAACCAGGAAATACAAAAACGCGTGGGTTACTGAAACGGCACACGGATCGCGCGGCAGCTTGAGGAGACACCCTGTTCGAATGACGAGGAAAGCTGGATTCGTAGAATAGACACGAGAATAAGGTAAAATTGCCCCATGGACATACTGGGCGTTGGTAGACCGATGCGGTGTGATCGTACACACTCCTCTAAATCGGTGTTTTTCTACCCGCCCCTAGGATACAGAGGAGCTCGCTTGGAGGTTTCTTCCCTCTCCGATCACTTGGCGGTTGAGGTAGGATAATCAGAATATGAAGTGAGCATGTGTAGTGATTGTAAAATGTACGGCGTCTCCTAACAGTACCGAGACTATTATATAATTATAAACTCCCCTTTCAGGTGAGATGACACCCGCCCGTAGGAAGTGGTGAGGACTACATAAAGATTCCTCTATCCGGGTAATAATACTTATTCTGTAACCATGCAACATATGGAAAAATATTTGAAAAGTGTTTCTATTGACTCTTATGATTTGGGACAACTTTTGTCTTTCCAGGCAGGGTCCATGCCGTTTGCCCCAATAAGCATATTTCCCCATTGGTTCTACTATGGAGTGGTGAGACCTACAAGTTTAGTGATACTTAGCTAATCTGCTGCTGCCGTTACTGGTAACAATAATGTTTTGCGTGTTTTACGTGTACATAATGATATCCAATATTAATACTAGGGCCACTCACTAAAAAAAAACCCTTTGTTTACACATAGGTTATCCTGGATAATAATAGGTGCCTGATTTTCCATGAATATACCTGAATAGCATTCATTGCGCAATGCACACAGAATCCATATATTCATATGAATTTTGTCAATAGTGGTAAGTCCATTTTGAAGTGAATATCTTCCTGTGAGACTCTCATCTGAGGTCTAAGTTTCATACAATATTTAGTTTGAAATAGATATTCCATTTCTCCGTTATATAGGTTGGCAGCCTTGATCTACACTTGAGGGACACCTAATCCCAGATCGATACATCATCTTATCTAGGCTGACAGGTAATAACTACAAGTCACCTGTCTGTGATAACATAATACACTTCTCATCGCAGATTGCCTGCTGACTACCTTCATAGGTTTTCATAATGGTCCAGATTCTCTATATACACTCCAATGTACTAACTGATCCCCCTCCAATACTAGTTTCTTCTCTCTAATTTTTAGAGTTAATAACCATCAACTCGAACTAAGATTATTCATCTTTTGAGTCTACCCTTATCGTGCCCTGTGAAAGGTGAGCGTTAGTCTTTGTATTTATTCCTACTCATGAGATTCTATCGTAGCTCAGAGAACATGGCTTTTCGTTCTTTTCGCTGATAATCATGTACCGCCAGCCTATGAATTCAAATACAGGCATGGTGTGTTTCTAATTCGTTTTTTAATTGTTCCCCAGGAGCTTGCCCACCCACAACAGTGCTTGTCCTGACGAAGACCCTTCCGTAAGGATAAAGACTCCTACAAATTCGGGTCGAAACGTAGACCACTACGTAACTAAAGACCAGCTCCAGTCCCCATTCAGTCATTGACAGCTATAACGGAGCTAGGCCTTCTTTTGAGATTTATAATTTTGGACTCTTGTGGAGCCTACTAATGTGGCCCTGATGCCAAGGGACCACATGTACACTGTCTTAATAGATAAAATAAGACTTGTCACTGAATGAATCAGTTTAACCATATCCTACCCCCTACACTTTCCCTCACGTCACCCCCTTCCCGTTGTGAATGTGGGCACGTACACAGTATATAAAGCAAATGCATAATGAACACTGTACCTATAAATTAGGATGTATGCAATCTTGAAGTAAAATCTTTTTTGCAATACTAACGTGGTTTTTTGATTTCATGTATATAAATGCTTTAAAATTGTAATTTCTTTTGTGTCTCGGGACCCCTTCCCTTCTTTCCATTTGCTACCCAGGTCCCCTTTGACTGCATTGGGTATAACCCTGTTTGTTATAACGTTACTCCTTTCTGGGGCCCTCTCTGTAGGCAAAGAGGAGGCATGGAAGGAGGACATGCCCTTACATCTCATGGGCTCAGATATGCCCATTATCATGCCTTTCAAGGTCCTGTTGAATCGCTCCACAAGACCATTGGTGTGGGGTGAAACGGTGTGGTGAAAGTATGGATGTACGTGGTTACATCGCATGCTTTTAGCACGCATGCTGTAACAACGCGGTTTTTGTAACGCATTCTTTTACAACGCATAATTCAAAGGGGTGTTGGATAGTGAATATTTTAATTTACTATTCCAACACCAGTCCCTGTTGAAGGTGTTGGATAGTAAATTAAATGTATTCCCTATCCTTGAGCTCCCCCCAGAGTCATGTGTTGTAATGGAATGCGATTTAAAAACTGCGTTGTAATAGCACTGCGTGCGAAAAGTTGCGTCGTAAACGACGTTGGGCAAAAGTATAGGTTACCCCAGAAGCATCTTTGTGCTATTCTCATGACTTTTCACTGGCCTGACAGGTGGGACTCAACCTACAGAATGCATCTGAGACCATCTTCATCCACAGTAATAAAAGTGGGCAACAAGCCTGGCAAAGGGCGTGTCTTGCCCTAGATGTCCTGCTTGGGGTATGTCTTGAGCTAAACCCAGTAGGAAGGTCTTGTAACATGGGGGGGTACCAGCACATGGGCAGCGCCAGGACAAGTTGCCTTAGGTTCACTATATTGGAAGTAATTCTACCAATAGATCAAGTGAACCTCAGAGGTGTCACCTGCTGCCTGGGCCTCAACTTGCTGCCTCGAGCCCTCTAGAGTGGGGCACTCTCTCTGTGCCTTACAGAATTCCTCCTTGGTGGGCCCACTGTCAACTTGCCAACCAGCAATCTCAGGCAGGTCACGCAGGGTGGCAATATCCTCCTCGGTTGGCTCGGGTAATCCTCCTCAAGCAACCTAAACCACTGGAACTTCAGGAGCTGGTTTTCCACACCCCTTGCCCCTCTCCTATTTGGCAGCTGTCTTGGCCCTTGTTCCAGGCTCCAGATATTGTTGACTCTCTTCCCCTGCAGCCATGGACTGTGTGGTCATACAGGCCCATTCAGGCAATCCCAAAATCTCCAAGTGTGACCTGAGCACTACTTCCCTCCTGCGGGTGGAGACGGTGGCAGAGTCTCCATACCGCTTGCTGGCCAAGGACTGCTCGTAAGCTGTTGTATGTAGACTTAGCGAGACACAGCGAGAAGCGGGAATTTTACCGGATTTTAAAATTGACTGTGAATAACATTTTGTGTTTTTAAAAATTGAGTGACAGAAAATCCGCATTGCCTCGCACTTTCACCGCATCAATCACTAGTTTCAGGATACCTTCCTCGGCACAATTTAGGCGCTGGTATCCGCCTACCACCTCCCGTTCTGGCAAGGGGGAAGCAGGCTTTGACACCACTTCCAGTTCCACTAGGAGCGGTTAGCGCTCTAGTGGTTCTACGCAGGGCTACTTAGGCGGAGCACCGGAAGAGCTCGCTGCGGGTGGAGACGGTGGCAGAGTCTCCATACCGCTTGCTGGCCAAGGACTGCTCGTAAGCTGTTGTATGTAGACTTAGCAAGACACAGCGAGAAGCGGGAATTTTACCGGATTTTAAAATTGACTGTGAATAACATTTTGTGTTTTTAAAAATTGAGTGACAGAAAATCCGCATTGCCTCGCACTTTCACCGCATCAATCACTAGTTTCAGGATACCTTCCTCGGCACAATTTAGGCGCTGGTATCCGCCTACCACCTCCCGTTCTGGCAAGGGGGAAGCAGGCTTTGACACCACTTCCGGTTCCACTAGGAGCGGTTAGCGCTCTAGTGGTTCTACGCAGGGCTACTTAGGCGGAGCACCGGAAGAGCTCGCTGCGGGTGGAGACGGTGGCAGAGTCTCCATACCACTTGCTGGCCAAGGACTGCTCCTAAGCTGTTGTATGTAGACTTAGCGAGACACAGCGAGAAGCGGGAATTTTACCGGATTTTAAAATTGACTGTGAATAACATTTTGTGTTTTTAAAAATTGAGTAACAGAAAATCTGCATTGCCTCGCACTTTCACCGCATCAATCACTAGTTTCAGGATACCTTCCTCGGCACAATTTAGGTGCTGGTATCCGCCTACCACCTCCCGTTCTGGCAAGAAGGAAGCAGGCTTTGACACCACTTCCGGTTCCACTAGGAGCGGTTAGCGCTTTAGTGGTTGTACGCAGGGCTACTTAGCCCTCGCACCTCCCTGAGCGCGCAGCGATCGCGCGCAGCCCCGCCGAAGACCTGCCAAAGAGCTGCCCGTCTGCGCCCGTCCGCGACAGGACGGGGCCAGGGGCTACCCTCTTTGTCCTGCTACTATGGACTGCCCACCGATCTCCCCTCCTATCAGGTATTCATCACATGCTCTCATGGCGCTGCAACCCCAGGGCAAACATAGGTGCACAAATAAAACTCTAAGATGTCCCGAGGGTCCCTTTTCCTGCATTAAATGCGGTTTTCAAGCTACTCACTCCTACATCATTGCTGGACGGCCCATAGACAGTATAGATTCTCTGGGAGGCTGGAAAAGCTTTCTGTTAAATGTCAGATCACTCCCTAAACACCATACACAACTATGGCACACTATTCACAGCATTCAGCCTGAGATATGTTTCTTGACAGAAACATGGTTAAAACCCCATACTATCCCTGCTATCACCTTAGGGATACCTATGGGGTATAAAATTCTTCGTCAAGACCGCCCTGAGAAGGTAGGAGGCGGGACCGCTATCATATATAGAGACACATTGACCATCAGAGTCCTAGAACAAATGATGCTACCGACCATGGAAGTATTAATTTTCCATTTAAAAATCAGTCCCAAGGTACACTGGAAAGGAGCTCTAGTCTACCGCCCGCCTGGACCCGATGCTGGGTTCTCCCTTGCCCTCACTGAATTGTTAGCCCCCCACATGAAAGCTAACGGGAATTTCATTTTACTTGGAGATTTTAACTTTCACATCGATATTGATGATCACCCGGACACAAATGTATTCCTTGCAGATCTAGCTCTTTTAGGTCTACATCCTCGAAATAGTGGACCCAATCATTCAGGTGGTCACACTCTGGATTTGATTTTTACTACCCGTCCCAATGTCCATTGCCACCCCCCTAAGCACATTTCTTGGTCTGACCACAAAATGATAGATTTCTCTTTACCATACTTATCCAATTCCATAAATCGTCCTGCCACCCAGTCCACTAAACGTAGACCATGGCATAAAATCACTCCTGCCAGGCTTACACAAACATGGAAACAGCCCATACTCTCCAACTCCGATAACATCCATACTGCTCTCTCAAAGTTTAACTCCTCATTGATGACAGCAATTGACACCCTGGCTCCTCAGAAAAATGTGAAAAAACCCACCATAGCTAAAAGGGAAGCATGGTATACTGAGGCCCTTAAGATAGAAAAGCAGGGATGTAGAAAACTGGAGAAACTTTGGAGACGGACAGGCAATGGGGAAGACAAGAACCGCTATTTGGCGGCTATGACCTCCTATTACAAAAATATTAAAAAAGCTAGAAAAATAAGCCTCACCACTCAAATTGCTGAGGCAGGCAATTCTACAAGAGAGCTATTTAAAATTATTCAGACCTTCACCAATCCTGTAATGTGTGAGAGCCCAGATACCTTTATTCAAGTCCTATGCGATGAAATATCCCAGTTCTTTGAGGACAAAATAGAAGGGATATATAAGAAAATTACTGCAGTCTCAGGTCCCTTGGAAATTGAGGCCCTTGATACTCTCCCAGTGGTGACCCCTGGGAAAACTCTTCATGCACTCCCAGAAATAACCATTAAAGACCTAACTGCACTTGTCAATCAAATAAAGACTGGCTCTCCCACTGATCTGATACCTGCCAAACTTATCTCCCCTTTGAGCGAAATATTAGGACTCCCTATTCAGAAACTGCTCAATCTTTCCTTTGCTGAGGGACAACTTCCACAATCATGGAAGGAAGCGGTAGTGAACCCCATACGCAAAAACTCCACCTTGCCCTGGTCAGAACTCTCCAACCTCCGCCCGATTTCTCTCCTTCCTTTCATCAGCAAACTGGCAGAGAAACACGTTAATACCATCCTCTCCAGCTTTATCGATGCGACAGGGGGCCTGGACCAATCTCAATCTGGGTTCAGGCCCAACCACAGCACTGAATCAGCCCTCCTCTCTGTGACGATAAGATCAAAATGTCACAGGACAGAGGTGGCTCTATGATTCTAGTGCTGTTGGACCTGTCCGCAGCCTTTGATACCGTGTACCATAACATCCTTCTCAGCCGTTTACAGGGAGTAGGAATTCGAGGCTCAGCACTATCATGGTTGGAGAGTTTTCTTTCTGGGAGATCACAATCTATCAGCCTGGGCCCCTTTCGTTCCATCTCAAGGGTGCTCACGAAGGGGGTGCCACAGAGCTCATGCCTTAGCCCAACATTGTTCAATGTGTATGTGGCCCCCCTTGCTGAGATTGTGCGGAAATATGGGTTCATACCGGTTTCCTACGCAGATGACACCCAGCTCCTCTACCCTTTCAACTCCCTTGGCCCCAAAGTCAAGGAGAACTTTGCTGAGGGTATGAGGGCAGTGTCACATTGGATGGCTGTGAACTGCCTCCAATGTAACGTGACAAAAACAGAGGTCATGCTCTTTGGCAAGGCAAGTCTCCTTTGGTCCCCAGACTGGTGGCCAATAGATCTGGGCCCAGTACCTACATCCAAACCTCATGTAAAAAATCTAGGGGTGAAGTTAGACCAAAAGCTGACCATGAAGGAACACACCAACTACATCGCAGGGTTGTGTTTCCACACCATCGGCCTACTTAGACGTGTCTTCCCGTATCTCCCTGCCATCTATAGGAAGACACTTGTACAGGCCCTGGTGACCAGTCGTCTGGACTACTGTAACGGCCTGCTGACATTAGCAAACGCTGATGCTGTAGGTCGTTTGCAGGTAGTCCAGAACACAGCAGCAAGACTGGTCATAAGTGCACCAGCCAGGACTCCCTCTAAGCCCCTGCTGAAGGAACTATAATGGCTTCCCATACGGCAGCGTATCAACTTTAAGATATGCTGCACGGTTCACTAATGTCTCTACGGAGCAAGCCCTAAATATCTGTCTCAATCCCTTGAGCTGTATCAGCCCAGCAGGTCTCTCCGCTCTAGCAACCAAGCCCTTCTAAAGCCCCCTGCAACTAAGAAATACAGACAAGGAGATTGTGCTTTCTCCGCGGTTGGACCTGCTTTATGGAACAAACTTCCCACTGATGTAAGAATGACTACCAACCACCTGTCTTTTAGAAAGACACTAAAGACCCTTCTTTATCAAGAAGCATTCCTGTCTAGTTAACTTCTATGATGCACTACCTGTCATTCTACAGCTGGCAAAGCACGGAGATACCCTTACGGGATTGATTCCTGCGCTATAGAAGAAATTAAAAAAAAAATAATAAAATAAAAATAAAATTGTGTGCTCCAGGTCAAGCCATGGCCCGTGCAGGTAAGGGCTGTGGGGCCGGATGCGGGATATTTTGACAGACAATGAGGAGGGAAAATTATTTATTTAATTTCCCCTTGTGGTCATCTGTTGAATCCCCCCATCCCAGTCCCACCACTCTTACCTGTGCAGGCTGTGGCTGTCCACATCATTTGCCCAACAGACAATCTACAAACATGTCAGGGCTCAGAGCTACTTTTAGGGATCCTGATACCCCCCCACACAAAGTGAATCAGAGCCCCCGGTAGATGGCTCTCACAATTGTTGGCAACTATCACTTGGTGGAATATGTTAGGGACGACCTGCTAGAGGGCACCAGCTAACAATTCACAGTAGTCCTGCTGGCCCCTGTATCCCTCAGAGCATCCACCCATTGCTCATTGATGGGGACTCACTGACTGTACTTAGAAGTATTGGCATACATATAGGTTTTTGGCACCATCTCCTTATCTCTCACCAACCCATGTGTCTATCCACTGGTTGGGGGCTTCGGCCTCTTGGAACATTTGAAGTCGCTCTTGGAGTGCCCATACTTATAGCACTCAGTGTAGTGGGGTACAAACCTCTCAGTCTGCTTATCAAAGAACCGCTTCTTCCGAGGCTCAGACTGGGACTGGTTACCAATACTCCATTGGGCATTATTTTGTGGGGCTTTTGAGAGCTGCTTACATTTAAGTTTGTCTCCTCTGGCTTTCTACTGGTGTAAGCCCTGTACTACCTTTTGGGAGTCCCCCAGATACCTCTCTGGACACTCTTTGCT
Source organism: Lissotriton vulgaris (assembly GCF_964263255.1). NCBI lineage: Eukaryota > Metazoa > Chordata > Amphibia > Caudata > Salamandridae > Lissotriton > Lissotriton vulgaris. The sequence goes on along the minus strand of NC_141695.1, from coordinate 1,455,987,533 downwards.
GCCACAGAAGTCTTTCTCCTCAGAAAGCTTCCTAGGGTCAGTCAGCTGGCCGTCAACTAGGTATTGCTGCAGCTCTGGGAAACAAATACTGAGCATGTTCTCTCTCAATATCAGATTGTTCAACCCAGTGTAATCATTACCTTTGCAGACCGCACCCAACCATTCAATGCCTTGCTGGAGTAGTCCACAAAATCCACCCAGGACTGGTTGGGAAGCTTCTGCTAGTATCTGAACCTTTGGTGGTACTTTCAGGGGTCAACCCAAATATAGCTATCAAGATGGCTTAAATGGAAGATTACCTGGTTTGGTCCCCAACCTCTAAATAAAATAGTGTGTCCCATCCCACTGTAGGCATGTATTTCCACGTTAAATCAAAGGGGGACACAAAAGAGCTAATTATTTAGAGAGGTACTGCTCCTGTGCTCCTTCAAGTACACATCTAAATCACAGAAAGGAGCCTGTTCCTCTATAGGGCAGATGTACTGCAATTTGCTATCTGCCTAGTATTCAAGTTGCTAGGAGATCTCAATTTCAAATTGTAATGCCCTCACACACCTGTTAAGACGTCATGCTTCATCATTGGTCGCTCCTCGTCAGACCCGCGCTGCAATGTCTAAAGGGCCTGGTGGCTTCTTTGGTGGAGTTCTTTTGATTTGAGGACTCCGTATGTAAAGGGTATGTGTGGGATAAAAATAAGTGATCAATGGCGTGTGTAAAGTGACTAGGTGATTTGAATAGGGACCAAACCCACAAAAGTTTTAATAAAAAAATAGGACCAGGATTAGGTAAAAACAGTGGGGCTACCAAGAGGTCTTAAGGTACCAGGGTAGCTGTTATGAATTTGTGGTCCAAATGTTTTGCGCCCCCAAGGTTCAAAAGCATTCGACTTCGACTGTAACTGGTCCCAAATTTAGGAACCAGAGATGCGTCTCCATCTCACTTGAAGAGTAGATGAAGGGGAGGTACCCGACCTCTGGAGGGGACCATCAGGTCAAAGGTGCAGGCAATGCCTGTACTCCAACGCGTTTCCCCGAAGTCTGGGATACGCGTTGGAGTATCGGCATTGCCCACACTCTACTCCTCAAGTGAGGTGGAGACGCACCTCTGGTTCCTCAATTTGGGACCAGTTACAGTCGAAGTTGAATACTTTGTCCATTGGTCAAAGCCTTTCTGAACGCATCATAATATGCTGGTCGGATTCCTTCAGTCATTCCGATCGGTCATTCTGACTGGCATCAGACAGGCCAGTCCACCAGTCGGAATACTGCCAGTATTGTTTATTTTGGATTTCTACATCTGGAATAGAATTGGTGCTTCAATGGATCATCAGCTCCTAACCTTTGAGTATTTTTTCATCATTTTTATTAAGATTGGCATGTTGTGTTGGATAGAGTTTACTTTAAAATTATAGTGGTTGATTTACTAACATCTCCTAAATTAAGAAAGTGTATAGACACTTTTAAGAACATTCTTATTCTGAGACTGACATTGCAATTCACAAAAATGAATACATTGTTGAAAGTAATTGTTAGATTTTCTAATAATTCGTTTTTTTCCAAAATATGTTTTTTTAACAGCCCTGAGAGAGAAGTGATGTACCTTTTGCAGTGGCATAATGTATACTAATTGAATAAATATTGTATTTACTCTTTTATTTTTTATTCAAAAACTAAAGAACGTTTTTCCTATCAAGCAACAATATTTTATGCGGCACTTCGATTTTTCACTCCATCCACGTTGTGAAATTTGCAGTGACTAACATTCCATAAAAGAACACACAGAAGGATACAAAGTTCCCCGGGGGAGAGAGTACTACAGTGTGGAGAGGGAAATAGACGTGCAGAGTCAAGGAACTAGGGAGGTTCCTTTGTCGGAACTAGAGAGCCTCACACACCCAGAGCGTTAGGTGTGAAACACACCCTGACTGTAGGATGTCCAGTTTCATCATCGGCTCACTGCTCCTCGTCAGACCGGCGCTGCAATGTCTGACGGTTTGGTCAACATGTTTCTTGCCAACCGGCGATTCATCAGGACCAAAACAAGGTACTACACAAGAAGAAAGGTGATACAATGCTCATTCAGGAGGTAAAAAGCAAATACAACCTCACTGGGTCGGGTACAAAGAGGGCCAAGGGGTCCTGCTCTAGTTAGGTGACCCTAAGGGAGAGTGACACGGGCCTCGCAGCATGCTCCCGTGAGGCTAGCGCTGTCTGGTGGGTGTACCTGTGTGCAGACGCTGGGACGGCGAAGACACCTACCCCTCACGTTCGCGGCACCTGACCGGTTAGCGAGAAACATGTTGACCACACCAGGGGGTTGAGTTAGTTTTCTGTACCCCTACACAGTCTCTAGCTCCCCTCTCACCCCTTTTAATCAGGGAATCAGCCACGTCAATAAAACCCATTGTGGACTGCTTACCCTGTTTTAATATTCACTCACTTTGCACCGACTACACTTCCTTTCTTTTTCACTCACACACACCATCGGCAAGGAACAAAAGAACTCCGCCAAAAGAGTGCCTTTCGGCACTCCGTCAGACATTGCAGCGCCGGTCTGACGAGGAGCAGTGAGCCGATGATGAAACTGGACATCCTACAGTCAGGGTGTGTTTCACACCTAACGCTCTGGGTGTGTGAGGCTCTCTAGTTCAGACAAAGGAACCTACCTAGTTCCTTGACTCTGCACGTCTATTTCCCTCTCCACACTGTAGTACTCTCTCCCCCGGGGAACTTTGTATCCTTCTGTGTGCTCTAGTCTAGGACATGTACACTGGACCCCATTAAATATCGTCCGATCTCTGTTCCTCTTGTTGTTCTGAAATTCCATAATACACATGGTGTAATACAGTTACTTCCCTTTTTTGCACATCTGAAGTAGGGCTGAAATAAGCAAGAAGGAATTGATGTAAGAATTTTAATGCTTTTTAGTGACTTTAGGAGTGTGAAGGTCTTAGCTAAAAAAAATCAGACAGGACAAAATATGAACACCCTTATCATTTGCATGATCTAACCCAGTATTACTCATGCATATTGGTTGTGTCTATTGGATAATTCCTGTTATGCCGCAACTTCAAGTTGCCCATAAACTTTTTTTGCATAATTTATTCACTCATGAGCAACTTACATGGTGTATCTTATTCACTCATGCATGCACATCTTACTGACTCATCTGTGTTTTATGCACTCATGAGTAAGGTGCACAGGAGTAAGGTACAACATAACCAACTATATGGAATTACATATGTATGTATCTGTAATATCTGTGTAATAAAATTAAATACAAAATACTAGAAAATGCATTTTAAGTGAATTATGTACAATGTTAATTATATCATCCACACTAACTTTAAATTACATATTGGCCATGATTTATGTGTGAGTGTGTAAGCTGTGACATGATTTCTATATTACACAGCAAATAATAATTAAAAAAGAAATTCATACTATACAAACCTATCATTTAAAATATAAACATTTCTTTTAAATGCTCTTTTTAATAAAAAAATTAAAAGGTAGCGTAAGCTTTGCATGAATGCGTAAGTTATACATTTTCCTAGGATTATTACAAAACTTCAAGAAGGCACTTACAAGCTTTTGTGAAAACCATAGTATGTGGAAAAAACATGACTTAAAATCCTTTTCTCATTTAAGACACTCTTATGTATGTTCTTAATCGTAGTAAATTGAACTAAAACTGTTTATGTTAATGTATGTTTGATTATATTTTGCTGTTGTGTTTTGTATCAAGCATTGATTTGTAATATGTATGTTGCCTCTTATACTGATGCTAATATATTTTTTATATTTTATTAAATTTTAATTTCAATAATGGAAAAAATAGTGTTGTGTAATGTTTGTTCAGTATTATGTATGTGTTTATAGATTATATAGGAATAGAATATTTTTTAAACATTATACAAATATGTATTTGAAGACATTCAAATCTATTATTTAGTGTTGCTTTGCTTGACCTTTTAATGTTCTTAGAATAGAGTTGGCTGGCTGTTCGGGCTTTGGCAATTTGTCACATCATGCTTCCAAGCACCTTAATCAGGTTATCACACAGCTGGTGCATGTCATAGAATGGTATGATTTATAGCAGATCTACTTCTCCATTGCTACCTTCCACCAGCTCTTCTGCCTGATGAAGAAGCTTGATAAGGAGTGGCAGGCCAAACTCCCTGGGGCCCGTGCAAAGATAGAATTCTTTGCTGTCCCACTCTTCTGTATGTGGAACCACAATCTGGAAGCATGCTTGCCTCATTCGCTGGCTCCTGGGTGCCATGTTGCAAGTCAGCTTTTTTTTACAGAAGTCATTTTAAGCAGGGGCTGCAGCAGTCATTCTGGGGTCAGGCACAATGTTGCTTTTGAGTTTTTTCAGCAGGACACTCTAAATCTTGCATGGCTTCTATTAATTGATATATTTTTTTTAAGTTCAAGAACATTTTTATTGACAAATATAAAGGTTCCTATAAAATCACATAATAATAACCTCATATCAGTACATTCAGAACATGCTATAATGAGAATATATGAATCAGTCTTATAAATACCAACATATGAGATATAAGTAATACAAATAAAATCGAAGTATCAGTAAATTATGAGAGATATTAGGAACGATTAGGAGATCAGGGAGGTTTAAGGACTTCTTGTTGTGCAGGTTGTAACTGAGATAAACTTTTAGCACTTGTGTCCAGAAAGATTGTGACCGGTGACCACAAGTCTAAATGTTTCGTTTCCAAATTTATAGGATAAACAAAAGCAGTATCTAACCTATGGTTGTGACAGACTGCGTACCACTGGGCTCAGTAGGAAATTCTTGTGAAGTCTTTCCAATTTATAGTAATTTGTTGAAAAGAAACTGCTAATAACAGGTCAATAATTTTGACATTAAACATCAGGGGATCCTAAGAAAATATTGGCAAAGGAGCAAGGAAACATGGTTCCAAAAATTAGATTGCCTTGATCCCAAACTTGTTTCCAGTAATCACAAACTGATACACAGGAGAATAACATGTAGAATAAGCCGGCATTTGGAGATGAGCATGACCAGTAAGCATCTGACACAGTTGAAAAACTTTTACTTAAAGCGAGTGGTGATAATAAAAGTCTATTGTATACAAAAAATATTGTTTGTGTTGTGTTTGCTGCTCTGGAGGATTTACGTAGCTTAACCCATAATTTCATAAATTAATTGATATTTATGAGGGGTGTTGTTTCAATATTTGAATACAAAGTGGAGAGATATTCCTCGATTTTAATAGATACTTTACATTGGACCATAAAGTAAAGGTAAAGGTATAACAGGCAAAGGGTATATTTGCCCTTTCATGTTTATTCTAGAACTTGATTTTATGTGTCCAGAGTCTTCACACACCTCCTCCTCTGTCCTTCACTTTATGCCACTTGCCCTGTACCATGCATATTTCATGTCCTCTTTTCCTCACGTATCCCAGAAATGCTCTGCTCCTCTTTTTTTCCTAAGCCTCTGATCCATGTTTCTCCTGAGGCGCAGGCAAGCTTCACTCACTCATTCCCTCGTACTCAGATCATAAGCTCCCTGTTTCCCACATCCATCTGTGCCATACACTCTCCAAAGGTCATTAACCTCTCCATTTCTCTCTTCGACCCTTCCCACTTTGTGCTCCATTTCTGAGGCCTTAGTGATGACACAATAGGAAAAGATTGTCTGCAGATTGAAGAATTGTTGAATGGTTGAAGAATCGAGCTGTGGCTTGCACACTAGGGGTGGAGAAGCGACCACAGAGCTTCTGTGTGCAATTATGAAGTTATGTCATGGTTGCACTGCTGTTTGGGAAGAGGTTGGATTGTTGTGCATTGTTGAGGCAGTGACAAGTCTTGGGTCTTGGGTACATGAATGCCAGATGAGCTAGTCAACATAGCTGACAAGCTTCATGAGTGTGACACCTGAATCCAGTCTTAGCTTATTTTCACTTCCATAATTAAATAAATAAATAAATAAATACATACATGTAATTAGGTAACCCACATTTTAATTTGTGCCACCATTTTACAACACCTTGAACATTGCTATGTAAAATACACAGTAAGAGCCAGACCTATGACTTATGCTGATTTAAAAACAAACTATTTTTTTGACATTCCAAGGCCACCTACACTCAGTGAGAAGGAATTTTATTTTGAACCTGTCAATATGAGGCCTTCTGATCCCCTGCAGAATAACCATTATCAATTGTGTTCAATGTTGCCTGTGGCACAAACAGGGCTTGGACTCCTATTTCAGTACTCCCAATGAGTGACAACACATAACTTAATATGTTTGACACATCCACACCTCCCATTCCCCTCACATGGTTTGGACCTATAAAGGTGGTTGACTCATGGGGTATCGATACCCCACTTTTACACATAATCATGCAAAATTGCAGGAGTAAAAATTTTCTTTTTGCTTCATTGGCCACAAGTACCTCAGGGGTGGCATACTACATGCTGCAGCCCCTGGGAGGCCTCTGGGGTACCTATGCCCTAGGTACATAGTATACCATATACTAGGAACTTATAAGGGTACCCCAAAATCCAATCTGGAGTGTACCTTAAGTACATGAACAACCAATTTAGGGAGAAAGCAGATAGACTAGGGTCCTGAATAGCAGGATCTCAGTCAAACGAATTTGAAAACCAGCAACATACCAGAAAAAAAGTTGGGGTAACCATGCAGTCAGATTCCACTTTCCTACAGCAATCATCTGTGTTAAGGAGATCTTTACCTCCATTTTAATTGATTGCTACTCTATCGCATCACCATGTTAGTCATGGTGGAGGAAAGTCAGTATAAGAGTTCTAAAACATAGCCCACAAAACCCCTTACGGACCCACAGGATGTATCGAAAGAATGAGGAAGGTATGCTATTGTGGTAGAAACATCGCCCTACAAAAGTAAAGGGGCATATTCTCAAGGAACTATCGTTTAGTTATCGGCATGTTATCGCAGCCAAAGTTGCAATAAAAGTAACACCCCATTCACAACTGGTGCTAACAGCCCATATCAACAGTTTGCCTGTGATAGCAGCCGCAAAAAACATCGCCATAAATGACCCGTCGCAACTATTGCTAATGAGATGCAGAGTAAGAGTTCTGTGCAAAAAGCTGTGACAACACTACTCCGCAACATTCTCAACGACCAGCCAGTTTGGTGGGAAGATCACAAAACATGCAATAAGGCACGTTATCTGTATGAAATTAGCACTCTGACCTGGTGTAAAGTCGGACAACAGCCTACACCAGAAAAGGGAGCTAAGGCCAGAGCCACATCTAAAAGGCAACAGATGCCATGGAGTCACTGAGAATGTAGGCCGGACATCCAAGAAGTCAACAACATCCACTGCCACCACCCCAGGAAAACAGCTCACCCCCTTGGATCCCCACCGCCCCTCCGACCAACCCCGAGGCAGCGCAGACAAAGACAGTGACCATCAGAAAATGCACCAACCGCACAGACCCACCACCAGAGAATGCGTTGCGCACTACAGGCACAAAGGGAAACCCGTCCTCCTCATCCTAAACATCATTGCCTACAGGCTGACGGTATCAACACAGTGGACAACCAACATACCACCTCAGACAAAGCTGCTGGCCATGATGCACCTGTGGGCCACTGGTGACCTCCAACCAACAACCGCCAAAATCGGAGGAGTCTCATAGTCAGCCCAATACAAGTACCACACAGCAGTCGTGGGTGTGCTCATCAGCTTGGTACCCCACTATCTATACTTCTTCCACACTGCAGAGGAACATCTGGAGACTAGGCAAGGCCTCTACACCATAGCTGGCATCCTACACATGTGAGGGGGCAATTGACTGCACCCCTGTCCTACTTCTACACCCCGGCAACACTGCACACAATAACCACAACAGAAAGCACACATGTTCCATCAATGTGCAGGCAATATTGGACCACCTGGGATTCTCCACCAACATCAATGCCAACCACCCAGGCAGTGTTCATGATTCTTACATATACCCACAGTCCATCATCAACCAGTGCTACAAGGATGGCACTACAGAAAAGCACCTCTTGTTGGCAAGTACCAAATGAACACACCACCAACCTCAACTCCACAATTATGCAATGCACACCACTGGGAATGCCCATCTTACAAAGTCACATACAACATGCCAAACTACATGCCCTTCCAGCAGACACGACAGCACAACTCACTGTTGGAACATGGGCCAGCCATCCACATAAGCCATCAACGGCATGGCACCTCAGCCACACAATAGCAGATTGTGGGGAAAGGTGGGGACCAGGCATGTGAGAAGTAGGCAAGTGACCGATCAATAAGAATGTGTACACAATGCCAAGTGTAGCGTGGATGTGAGGGCCAGACTGCAGTATGCAGACCACACACATATCCATGTCGACAAACACTGCTGGTTTTTAGACTGTAGTGGACGATGGATGCTACCAGGTCACCCCAGCCAGTGGGGAAGATAGTGGAAATATAGCTTGTTACCCCCCCTTAGGCGTGAGCGGAGTGGGCTGGCCCGATATACCCCAGGCCAGCATAGGGGTGTGAATTAAAGGCACGTACCTTTGGGTGTGGTCTTCTTCCGGAATGCCCAACGTGTCTGCAAGGGCAGCGCCTCTCATCCTGCCATGAGGCTGAAGGCGTCACCATGAGCGGTGTTGCCTGCGATCCTGTGCTCTTGATGCACCCCAGGCAGCTGGTCCCCAGACCCGTCCTGCCCGCCTCTGCGCACCCAGGCCTCACTGATCACCTGCTGACACCGGCGTGTGTCAAGGAGGGCCCACCACATGCCGGTGCAAGCTCCAAGCCCGAGGGCCACGACCCTGGCAACCTCCTCAGACCATCATGGCCTCTGCGACACAGGCCCATAGTACTCCTTTCTCATTAACGTACTCTACCGACATACACAGCGGACTAGTAGGTCATACATTTGAAACTGAGTCTAGATTACACTATGGCTGAGGACGAGGTTTATGGCTGAGTTGAAGTCACTATACTCCCTTCGATGTGGTGCCACCAAGTCTGTGTATAGCGTTCCAACAACACGTGTCTGTGGGCCCACGCGGACTACTGCCCTTGGGCCACACAGTGCTTGGGTAGAACCCACATGTTTAACTGAGTCTTGATTTTACAATGGAAGAGTTCCTATCATTGCATGCAAGGAGAGGTGGAAGAGGATGAGGCGTTTCTGTCAGGAGGAAAAAAGGATCATTGTTACGGAAGTGATTGAACACTACTGACAACAGTCCTGGTGTCACTAACTCTGTGCATTGTGAGCCAATGGCACGTGGCTGTGGGCCCCTGCTGAACGCTGCCTGCAGCCTACACTGCAGTCGAGTAGGTTACACATTTGGGACTGAGTCTTTATTTGGCAATGGCTGAGTTCATATCATTGTACCGGCATCATCGCAGACTGCATCCCCTCTCAGCCCCTGTGCCACTAAGTCTGTTCCTGACATTCATGGACACGGCACCGCAAGGCAGCGTCCCGTGGTGGGGTGCCTGTGCCGGCCGCTGTGCATCCGGGGCCACTAACTCTGTGCAGGTCAAGTCAGGGACCCTGTCTTCTGAGATACTGGATGGCCTCTGAAATAATAGACATGGGTCATCAACGCCATGTGTCTGCGGCCCTGCCAGGGCTCACACATCAAATCGAGTCCTGACCGGCCCAGACATCACATCACCCCTGAGACACTCGTCACCACCACCAGGACACTTCCAACAGCCGTACAGGCAGACTAACGGAGTTGCTCACTCCTGTTGTGGATGCCATCATGTGCCTAATACCCTGCTCAGCACCCCAGGTGCCACTAACTCAGTGCACCATGAGTCATCATCCATTTCTGTTCTGGTAATGTGCTGTGGAGAGCTCACGCAGCAATGTCACTTCAGGCAGTGTGAAAGACCTGGGACAATGATGAGGAAGATGATGCAGGTGTGACACCCCCCACTGTGGCTGCATCAGGAATATCCAGAAGGGACCCAATCCTAGACATTTTCTCCACATGAGTGCACTCAGTTCTAGTGCCCAACCTCAGTGCACTGCAACTCACGGACACTTCTGTTTGATCATTGGATGACCTCTGTACCTGCTCCGGCTACCACCATTATGCTCCACTGTTGTCTCTGTGATGCTGATGTTTTCTGTTTCTGCCTTAATGGAGTTCACTGTTGTATTTGTTGCCAGCACCAACAACTCTGTGAGGACTGGCTTACACTCACCCCACACACATCCAGCACAGGAGTCACTGTACATGCGACCCTGCCAATAAAGGGGCAAGGCGCATGTGCCCGTAGCTAGTTCCACAAACTATCTGCGTGTTTCCCTGTAGTCATGATGTGTGCATAAGACCCCAGGACCTACAACATTACATTGTACTGTGTACAACGGACGCAACCATGACATCGCAGGCAGCAGGGTAGAGCTTGGACATGTAGCTTTGTCGTCAGTCAATCAGTATGTAAGAGGAGTGTACTGGGTCATCGTAGGGCGGTCCAGCATGGGTGCATGTATGGTATTTCTGGGACTCTGGGCATTGTTCAGTATAGGAAATGTGAAAATGCATGTGCATCTGTCGCAGCGTGGGCCTCCTTTGTGGGGTGAAGGGGGTCCCGTATGTGATGAAATTCAGCTTCCAGGAGCTCTGACCCCCACTAGCACCTGTTCAGATACCTCCTTTTGGAATTCTGACACTTTGCTTCTGTACGCAATGTGTGTCTCAGTAGAGTGTTGGGAGACAGTGGTGGTGGTGGGTACTTCCTGCTGTGTGGTCTGTGCAGGGGCAGGGGTCTCTTCTATGTAGCTTGGCTCCCCTGTTTCTGGGAGTGGGTTGCCTAAGACGTCCATGAGCTGTTGTAATGCGTTGGTGTCGAAGGTGTGGTGGTCGTCCCCAGCATCACTGATGGGTTGTCTGATCTGCTTTGCTGGAGGTCCCTCTGCAATGTGAAGGGGAGATGCAGGTTGACATTGAGTTGACATGTATGTTGGCGCATTGTTCTTGTTGACATGCAGACTGAATGACAATGTAAAATGTGACTGTTTGGGCAGTGCTGGCAATTTGATGCGAGACAGTGGACATTTGGACTACGTGACGGGCGGGAGGTTGTCCACGTACATATGAATCTCACAGTTTCCTGCTCTGTTAGATGCTCTGTTAGATGTGATTGGCCTGTTTCTGCGCATGAGCGGACCCAGTTGTGTCCCCTGCTCTGCAGTGTCAGTGTTGCACTTTGTACCACATTGTCTTGGGATGTGCTGTGATTGCAATGTGTGTGTGCTGCGGTGTGCCACGGGGATCAGGGACATGATCTGGGGTCATTGTGGGTGTGCAGTGTGCTACACATCTTTGTCCTTGTATGTCATTGTGCCCATTTCCCCCCGTCCCCCCAGTCCCCGGTCATTACTCACCCTGTTGATCTTGTGTCAGGTCCTATTGAGCTGTGTCCATACTCCCACCTCCTTACACCATCTCCACACTGATGACTGTGGCTTCCATTTCCCCCAGCTCCTCCTGTGGCACAGGTCTCCCACCTCCTGTTGCCATTGCTGCTTTCCTGTTGGCAGCGGGTTTGTGCTTGGTGTGGCTTTTCACATCATGCCAGCACCTCTTAACCTCCTCAACAATCCGACTGCATTCACGTTAGTCTCATTGTGGGTCAGTTGATGGTGGAGTACTGTCACCTCTGTGACGCTGATCTAGTTGTGCTGCGGACTGCACCCCATCTTCCTCTTTCTCTTCTCCTTGGCCTTCCTTGACCTGAGGTTCCTTGCTGGTGGTCTGTGGGGCTTATGGGGGTCCTCCTTGGCCTCTGCACTAGGTCCGGGCGCATCCATGGTGCTACGCAGTTTGAAATAGTTTTAGAGGAATTCTTTTTGGTGCTTTTATAGTGCATTTTCCCACCTGATGCATGGGATTTGCAGGTCTGTCGCCGGTTTTCGCTGCTTTTGTATCGCTATTGACCTCATCGCAACTTTTTGGGTGTTTCGCGGTGTGGCATTGTCTTTTACGCAGACCTTTGACTCGTTGTCGTGGGCCTATCGCATAGTACCTCTGTGTTGTGAATACTGAGTTACCACGGCAATGTTTTCCTGTGATAGACTGTGATATGAAGAGTTGCGTTAAGCTAATTTTGCTGTAATTATCACACGTTCTTGAAAATATCCCCCATAGTGTCCAAAATAATGACTACCACAAAATTGTGAAGTCTATTAAATAGAGCAAACAAGGGTTTACTATTCTTAACTCCATATATGGTATGATATGTATATCTTCATAGTAGGGGGATATTGAGTTAAGAATAGTAAATCAGTACTTGCAATATATTGGTCCTCAAAATGTATTCCACAATATTTTTGGAAGACAATATTTCCTGTCCTCAATAGTCTGACATACACCCATTAGGATTAAAAGCAGAACTACACATGCTGGTGGCTGCTGATATAAGGAAAACAAAGAAAAAATAGGAATGGCTGACTTTGCATGATTTCCTGTATGTGGCATTCCCTCCCTCCTCACCACCCTATTGTTTTGCTCACTGCCTAAAAGCCTGCTTATTATCATCAAAGCTTCCCAGTGCCTTGGCAGGCAATATATCATCTAACAATAGACCTGTATAAAGGTTTATCTTAACTACAGCAGTACTAATAAAATGATATATTATTTCATGAGAGGAACCTTGTTAAGGCACATTTAGCGAAGTGAAGTCTTGAGACAGTGTCAAAGGTATGACACAGAACCCTTTAGAGTTCATGAAAAAGTGCAAGAAAGAGTTTTTGGGTGTGTAGACTAAGGGCACTCAAGACTAATATCTGATGCACTGTACTTTTAAATGAAACTTCAGTTAGCAGTTATTTTAACAATCATCCACCTTGACTGTTTAGCCTCACCTGATATTGTACAGTGGAAGAGTAACATAATTTTGTACTCCATCCTTTTTCGTTTAGCTAGGTCATATATATATATATTATATATGTAATTAACAAGAACTATAATTATATTTATTTTTTAATAGTTCTGTGGCATATTTTAACAAATGAAATCCAAGTTATAGATTACTTGTATTAATGTGTTGAATATGTCAATAGTGATATTCCGTTTTAGCAGTGGTAATATTGTCATATAAGAAGAAAGCTATGAAACACAGTATTTTTTCCATGTTTATACACATGTGGTCTGTGATGCAAACAGTAGGAGGGGCGCTTTTTGCACTTTAAATTGAAATCATGGTGTATGCAACATTGTGACACGTGATCAAGGGCTTACGGGCTTGAAACGCGTTGTGTTGGGTCACTGAATAAAAATTGCCCACTTGAAAAGCTCCGGAGGTCTGCGTCTCTTTCCTCGCCTGACTGCCACTGGGAGAATTCAGGAAGTGGTTTGAGGGTTTTCCAGATATATATATATATATATATATATATATATATATATATATATATATATATATATATATATATATATATATATATATATATATATATATATATATATATATATATATATATATATATATATATATATTACCTACTGGCGGTCGCCAGTAGGTATATATAGTTAGGATTTTTTCTCTATGGAACTTTTGAAAATTCTATGCCTAATAACTTTGGAGTTTGTGGACGAAATCGGCTGAAATTTTCAGGAAAATGGCACATTTTATTTCTGAGCAGCCCCTGAGAATTTGAGGGGTTTCTGTCAAGGGGGGGCCGAGAAAAAAGGGGGGTCCCAAAACGCGTTTTTCCCATTCATTTTTCCATAGGGCGTTAGGCCTCACTTTTAGCTCGAACGGCTGAATGGATTTGCACGAAACTTGGCAAAATTGTAGGGACTGTTAGCCCGATGTGCCTTTGCTGGGTCTCAATATATGTGCTCCAGTGGATTTTGAGAAATTAACGTTTAAAAAACAGATATATCTGTGACAGCATCCCAGATAGCGCTCCAGATCGCGTACTTTTCGCGTAACGGAGCTTTGCGCAGCGAAGCTGATTGGCTCTTTGGTGTCTGTCAACATTCTAAACAGTCCGGTGCGGCCGCCATCTTGTCTCTCGGTAGGATCGAGAGACAAGAGGAGGAGAAAAACGAAGGGGGAATTTAATGAAAGGGGGCAAGGTAGACTCCTCTTGACCCCCTAGGAATGATGTTGGGGTTAATAAAGGGTCCCGTGGGGCAAATAAAAAAAATTAGATTTTTCGCGGTAGAAGCGCTTCTCGGTTCGCGAACCGGGTCGCAAACTGGTAACGAAACAGGAATTTTCCCATTTTGTGTTTCGATTTAATTAAATTACAAGATGGAGGAAAAGCAAAGTGAGTATTGGGTATAAGGGGGTATGGGAGACGTATCCTGACCCCCTATGTTTTCTGAGGGTGGTTGAGGAGGCTCATATATGTTGATACTTGTCTTCCAGCGGCTGCACGTGAGCGTTTGTTTTTTTTTTTTTGCCGCTTGACTTCTGTTAACGTTCGATTCGAAGGAAATCAGAAAGTGTTGACCGCCATTTTGACAGTGCGAGTAAATATATTGTTAAAAATAATTGTTATAAATTAATTCGTATTGATAAACATTGTCTGCGCCATCTTGCTTTTTTTCCAATGCCACACTTTTGTCGTGCACGGCAGCCATTTTAGATGCCTTGACCAGACCCACTCTCTGCACGCCGCCGATCCTCAGCATGGCTCCCCACCCTCGCAAGCATCTCCCCCACGCACTGGTCACCCCTGCTCTCTCTCTCATGCATGCATCATCCTCTTCCTCTGTGTCTGATTGTCCAGGCCGGTCCCAGGCTATCACCTAGCCCTGCGGATGTAGTTTATGGCCCCAACTGTAAAGAATCTTCCCTGTTCAAAGGAGTTACAGTAGATCAAGGCCCCCACCTCATGAGATCCGTCACACCACACGCGTTCCTACTATCTGATAACGATCCTGTATTGTGATTGGGGAGGGGATTCTCACTGTAAGGGTGTGTGGGACCGAGCCTGAAGCGGAAGATTCCAGGGATGCCTTTTTGTACTTCAAAGTTTTCAAAATTATGTGTCACATTAAAAATATATAGCACTCCAACAAAGTAGTAGGATTATAACACTTTAATAACTTATAAATATATACAACGCTCCAACAAAGTAAACACGTTAAAAAAAACTTTTTAAACAACTATTTACATGACATTGCTTTAACCAGGATAGACAAAGAAATGACACAGTGATGAAAAAGTTTCTGAAAGAAATGCCAAGAACGTCCCATGTGAAAGTGAATTTTATCTGGCAATTTTTTTCTTTTCCTTCTCATGAAAAGAAAGTTAAAGCCAGGTTCGTTACCTGCCTCATCTGAAAAAAAAAAACTCTCGAGAGGGACCGAAAAAAAATATAGCTATGGTAATCATACCATGCATCGGCACATGGAGAGGTGGCACCCTCTTAATTATTCTAAAGCACAACTTCGAGATTTGGTGGATAACCCCTGACCGGCAAAAACATCCACCAATGACTTAGCAATAAGTGAGTCAGAGGCAAGGGAAATGGTCCCAAATCTGCAAAAGAACTTTGGGCAGATGAGATTGATTTGTGTAGCATGTGGAAAATTAATTTCATGCGGAGAGATGAGTATTACTTTAATAAATAGATCATATGAAAATCATCAATGTCCAAAACATCCTAGAAAGTAATTTTTGTCATTTTTGAGGAAGAGAGATAACCTACAGTGGTACGGGGTCGTTTTCGTTCGTACTAGGGGGGCCAGTTGACATTCCTTCGGGGTGGCTTAGGGGCATTTAAAACAACTTCCCTGATACAGGTAGCATATAAAGTAGAGGCTAAATACCAGGATCTTTATCGATTGCTTTATGCTGTACAAAAATGAAAAACACATACAACAAACCTGGACCATTCATATTTTCAATTTATCTGCGTACTATACTTGTTAACCCTTAACTAATTGAGCTGCTTCATTTCACCTGCTTTTTAAAAAAAAAAAAAAAAATCGGAAACAGTGGCCATTTATTCGAAACTTACCAATCTACGCGTTACAACTACGTTTGCTTTTTCAAAAACCTTTAATAAAAATGTTGGTGCCCAAATACGGGCCTAGAACCGCGTGGGCCGGCCACGGAGCAGGCTGGAACTGTAAATGGGAGGGGGGAGGGGGGTATTTAATTGTGGAAAACATAACAGAGAGTCAGTTGTCGTTGATTTCATAGTAAAAAGTGCGACAAGTGCAACAAAATCATATCGATAATTCATTGTGAGCAAGTACCAAAAGTGTCGACAATTCGAACCTTCAATAATAAATACAGTAATCAATGATGCATTAGAACTTAATATCAATTAATTGTTCGAACGTGTAATCAGTACCCGTCCCATGTCAATTCATTGTTCGAACGTATAATCAATACCCATCCTGGATCAATTCATTGTCCGAACATATAATCAGTCTTATCCCATATCAATTCATGTGCAAAAAACTGCATACATATCTCAAGATATCAAGGCTGAGAAATCGGGGCACAACAAGGAGTTGAGAGTTTCATTTGTACCGGCGCTATTTTGGGTGAGGTCAGGAAGGTCCAAGTATAGTCAAAATGTCTCCACCAACTCGTGGTTGGACCGGGACCTCTTTCGGCAGTCCAAAAGTTTTCGTTGAAGGGTAGCAGAGGGGACTGCCGACATGAACCATCAGTCAAAGTGGGGTGGGAGGCAACAATCTCTCCTACCGGGTCATACTGGTGTCCCACCGGAACTGATCAAGTTGGTAGTCTTGCAGGATTTTGGTCATTTCAAGACTGAGGCCTGCGCCGGCATGAGCGCGCCGACGTCCCGCGGCTACGTCGTGGTCGTTCCGTGGGTGATCATGGCAGTCATTCCCCATCGGGGGTGTCTGCGAGGGTCGGGGGCCCCCGTGGCTCTTATAGAATCTTCAAAGTTGAGGAGAACGTTTCTGGATGCAGGACTCATTTTCTAGTTGAACTCAGAAGTGCCGTTGCACCGCAACAGTGGACGAGACCCCCGCTGGGTGAGCGGAGCATCATTGCCTCGCAATAGTGGACGAGACCTTTTGTCGGGTGAGTGCAGCGCCGCTGCATCGCAAGAGTGGAGGAACCCTTGTCGGGTGAGTGGAGCGTTGGGGGTGCAGCTGAGGGGCCCCCACCTGGGGGGGTGGGAGAGGCTCGTTCGCGCCGCCTCTCCCTCCCAGCGCACCCCACGCCGACACCTGGCGTTGATATCCGTGATGTCCAGACCAGGCGATAAGAGGGGGGGGGTCGGAGGCAGAGGCAAGACATCCCCCCCCGTGGCCTGCAAGGCGGCAGAAGAAGGGAATCAGGAGACCAGTACATTTCGGGCCATCCACCCCACGGCTGATGGCGGTTAGCTGGGCCCCGCCCTGCACGTGTCGAGGCCTCATCTTCCGGATGGGCGTAACCGTGGCCGTGTTGCACTTCGGGAGTTTCCGGAATGGGGGTAGGTATCTGCTGATTTGTATCTATTTCATGTTCCGGTTAATGGGCTTGGCGGGCGGTGGGACAGACATGCTTGGAGCAGTAGGGGGGGTGGCGGAGCCTAGCTACCTCGTGGTTGCCGTAACGTCAAGCTTGGCTTCTTTCACCACTTCCATGTTTCTTATTTCTAGCGAAGTCAAAAACTCATCAGTGGCCTACTGATTTTGTTCGATTTCTTTCCCTTCCTTTTCAAGTGTGTTTCATGCTAAAGTTTCTGTTTAACAGGATACAGTGATTACTTCGTATTTTACATATGTCTTCTTTATTAGGGATACTCTCCGGTTGAGCCAGATGATGTGCCTCTAATAAATGGTCCGGGTGGAACTAGTTTCTCAATCAGTGGGGAGTAGATGGGCATGACAGATTACAACGGGGGACAAAGGTCCGCATTACCCACCCTTCACTATTTGCAAAGACTAGACAGAATATTTCTATGCCACGTTATTTGCAAACAGAGAATACCTCGAGAGAACTATTCCTTGAACAGTAAATGTCCAGCCAATCAATCAATCAGTGGGGTGAAAAACAGGCATGACGGATTACAACGGGGGACAAAAGTCCGCATTACCTATCCTTCACTATCTGCAAAGGGAGACAGAATATTCCTATTCTTCTCTGTTTGTAGACAGGGAATATCTCAAAGAGCAATAATCGATAAAAAATTAGTAGGATTATAACACTTTAATAACTTATAAATATATACATCGCAACAAAAACAGTAAACACCTTAAAACATTTTTTATTAAAACAGAAGCAACAATGACAACTAACAGTAGTGATATCCTGGGCCGGTGATGGAACTGGGATTGTTAATGGAAAAAGATCTACAGAGAAAGGTATTGGTGAATTATACTTCTCCGGAAATTTAAAACTCACAAATGTTTTATTTGTGTAATCGTTTCAGGTCAAACGGATTGTGGGACAATGTTCAGAATGGAAGAGTCACCAAAAGGCAAAAAGTTCCGCTTGACCCCGGGAGCCGGCCGCCTATGTCGGGTGCGATCTCAGGCCACACCAGGGCAACAAGACTTGGGGAGGGGGTCGGAGCCAAGCGCCTTCTCTGAGTCTGCGCCATCACACCGCCCCTCGGGGGCCTCCGGCAAGCGGTTTAGGGAGGTACGGTATCACATTGTTTTCAAATGCAGTCAGGTCCACAAACGGCCCCCACTTACTTTGAGAATAGTGAAGCTGCAGCAGGTGCAAATAAGCTTTAGACAGTGTTACAAGCGCTGCTCAGAACTCTGAACTATGGCACCCAACATCCAGGACTTATGCCATTTGTGCAAGGCAGTGACATCGAAGCAACTCAGGGACCAAAACCATGAACGTACACTCATGTATGAAAATTTTACTAGTGATGCTTGACTGAGGCCAAGGTGATCAGAGTGCATGAGTCTCATGCTCGATCGATTGAGCTAGCCGGATCGGGCAACTAAAAGTATAAAATAGTTATGTAAATAGTTATTTAATAAAATGTTTTACCCTGTTACTTTGCTGGTGTGTTGTATATATTTATAATATTTGCATAGGGTTTGTCGTTATTTTGGGTGGGGTGGGTGGCGGAGCCGAGCTGTCTTGCAGCCATCATCGTGTGGAGCTCAGTTCATCTCACTAGTTTCATATTTCTCATGAGGGGTTGTTCTTAATGTTTCTATTTTAGCGAGGTCAAAAAGAGATCCCATTAGTGCCCTAATGATTTTGCTCGATTCCTTTTGTGTTTTTTAAACGATTTTTCACTATCTGCAAAGACTAAACAGAGTATTGCGACTCTGTTCTTGTTTGTAAATAGAGAATGAACCAAGAGAACCAATTCTAAAAAAGTAAATGCTTGGATAACAATCAATCAAATGGAGAGAGAAGCAGGCACGACGGATTACAATGGGGGCAAAGGCCTGCGTTAACTACCCTTCACTATCTGCAAAGAGAGAGTACTCCTAAGAGAAAAGAGGGGAGGGGAGGGGGGGCAGCGTTCAAAGCACATCAGCGTGCATAAACACGAAAATGTTTTTACCTTTCACGTACTTGACATTTGACAGCTTTTGATATTTGATATTTAAAAACCATTGAAATTCACTGAAAAAACCATAGGTTATAGACCATATATAGTTAGGATTTAGCATTTACAAAACCATTGAAAGTCACTGAAAAAACCATAGGTTATAGACCATATATAGTTAGGAATTAGCATTTACAAAACCTTAATTTACTCGCACAAAACCATAGAAATTCGAATATATAGTTAGTTGCAATAACTATATATCGCGCACCCGCAATCCACTGCTGATGATGTCATATATTACATCATTCATGACATGGTCAGTGACATCACTGATGACATTTATTTATATATATTTATATTCACTGAAAAAACCAAAAACCATAGGTTTCACACCAGTTATAGTTAGGTGAAAATTTTACTCACATAAAACCATTGAAATTCCCACGTTCTAGTTAGTTGGACTCACTTTAACTTGTGTGTGCAATGCACTGCTGATGACGTCACATATTACATCACTCATAACATGGTCAGTGACATCACTCATGACATCAATGATGACATCTCAAATGACATCACTGATGACAACATCCTTGTGACAAAGTGGCAGACCTCCTATCAGCATAAAATAACCTTTGACACACACATTCAAAAATAGAAACTAACATTTTCTTAAAAAAGGAGAAACCAATACCAATTACAACAACTTATTAGGTAATTTCAACATCTACATACACATCCACTCATTCACCAACAGTTCTATATAGTCACTCATGCATGTACTTACTCATCATATGTACTCATACACCTATACATCCTGTTACACACTAATACTCATCCATATAGTTACTCACACACAAATTCACACATGCAAATAAACTATCAAAAAACCATTTACTTGATTATACTGCTATATACAGACTACTACACATACTTCTACAGAAACGGAAACATATTTACTCTCTTAAACAATCAATTATAAAAATACATACTCACTAACCCACCCATATACACAATCATCCACCCATACAGTCTTGCACACACATGCCTTCAAAACATATACAAATAGTGAGTCACTCATTCATGCATCTGTGCTCTAAGTAATATCCCCCACCGAACCATACAGACACTGATACTGATACTCAAAAAAACAACTAATAACCCATATACACACTCATGTAGCTACTCACCAACCCATGCAGCCACTTATACACAAAGTGAGACACAGATACAGATATTTAAATATTTAAACATTACTCGCTAATATATGTATTCACTAAGATACATTTAATAAGTCAGTTAACCAATCAATTTTACACAAAAAAATCCATTTAGACATTTATTTACCCATTTATTCTTCCATCAACCTTTAGATATACATATATAAAAAATATTTATTTTTTAGAAAGATACACATTCACTGGATGATGTCATCAGTGATGTCATTTGAGATGTCATCAGTGATGTCATGAGTGATGTCACTGACCATGTCATGAGTGATGTAATATGTGACGTCATCAGCAGTGCATTGCACGCGCAAAATAAACCCCCTCATTTTGTTCCTTTGCAAATTAAATGTTTTAAGTGTTAACACTTTATTCCAATCAAGATGACTTCAGGTGTGCTATACTTTTGTCATAAGTAAGACTGTTAGTGTCGCGTTCTAATCTAGGACCCTGATCGATAGTGTGACCTTATGCCCCTATACGGCTATAATCCCTTTGTACCCCTATATTGGCATAACCGATCAAATGCAATATTCAGAAACTCGTCTCTGGCCTCACACGAACAGAGCCACATTTCAGAATCGCTTCCTCTGCAACTTCATTTGCAGCTTATTAGTGCAAATGACACAGCAGAAGCTACTATCTAAGATTCCTAGATTACACTCCGAGTTCTTCAACAAGATAAAAACTCAGCAACCTGGGAAAGCCCCGCTTGCTATGTTTTGCTTAGTAATAGAACTCTAATGAGCACTGAGAGACGATCACTTCCTAGTGACATCTTTATTGACGTCTTATGTCCAAAAACTTACGTCAAACAAGGCACCTTTCAGGTATTAATATTACCAACGTTGCCTTAAGCAAACGCTGCTGCCTCGCTGATGATACCATCGCTGACTATCGCTACTGCTATCGCTGCTAACGAGCGAACGATGGTGTGGTGCACATAGGAGCTGAACAGCTGTCCCCCTGCAAGAGCCCAGCAGATGCAAGCTGCCCGCGGACGCTGCCCCTCCTCCTCTTTGACGCGCTGAGAAAGACGCTGTCTTTTCTCCTGCCGAGAAATCCAGCTCCGGCGTTTCCAGCCTACTCTTGCGAGTGACTGGGATAATGAGTCCCTGGAAGGAGATACCAGACGTCCAACATTCTATTTCAGAGGTATGGTGTTGACTAAACCCTTAGAGAGAATTCTTGAAGCAAACCTTGGCAAAACCAACTTAACTAAAACTGCTACTTACTTACTCCCTTCCAAGTATTAGGCTTAGGTCAGGTACACTGGGGTAGGCGTAGTTAGAAGCACCAGTTGAGTACGCTAGCTAAATGTATATATGAATGTATATATGTTTTATTCATTTTAAACCATTGTATCGCTAAGAAACCATATCAATGCTTTTACAGTATTATTTCGCAATACTCATTTTACTGTACGCACTTTTTATAATAACAAGTCTTGCAATTGTGGCAATTCTCTTGTATGAGAAGAAAGACTGTTCAATAAATAATACCTTTTATTGAAAACGCCCGTCTCTCTATTCTCTACATATTGTGAAAGTAATCTGCACAACAACTGACTGAGTAAAATAACTGTCTATTGTTTCACACGACTCTAGAGATTGACTCTTATCTGAGGAGCAAAGTTGTCATGTTGCACAGTTGTTGGAAAAATGAATCCCTTCTTGGCTGTGCCATGGAAGCTGATCACTTCCTATTCAGTCAAGAAAGTTTCCAGTGACCTCTGAGCTAGTTGGTAACAAACCCAATTAAGTTTAGCATAGTCAGTAGAGGCCTGGAAGATCCGCACTTCTACGTCGATACTACTGTTTATGTTATTCCAATGTGCAGGGCCTATTGGGAAAATAGGAACTACACTACATGGCGCCCAACGTTTGGTAAGGCGATAAACTAACGCAAGACGTTAGAGTAACTCAGTCGGGCATATTTCACACAGACCCCTTTCTCCCTAAAATACTCCAATAGACGTCTGGAGTGGGTGAAAGGTTAAAATCTGCCCGACCTTAGTAGGAAGAGATTCCTATGTAAAGCTCTGGTTTATTCAACGTTGAAGGATACAGTGTTCCAAAATATTGTGCACCTAATCTTTGTCTCCTTGGAGACCTGCTCTGCAAAACCTGCATTTATAAAATGTCAGTAGAAAACAACGGAGCTGATGCCGCAGTAAATGCGACTCAGCAGGGTCCCGATAGTACAGGGACTACTGAACCGGGTGTGATTATCATCCCGGCACATTTAAGAAAATCTATAACGTCAAAACTTATAGAAAATGGACTGACCACACAAGGTGGCACAGCCGTCTTCGTTATAGAGGCACATGAATATCAGCACACAGAGGTATTCTATTCATGGATAAAATTTCCAGCGGCAAACGCTGCAACACATGAGTTCCACTATTATAAAATAGAGGATCCACCGGGAGAGTACGCTGCTTTTGAGGAGATTGAAATCCCATTAAAATTCCAAGAGCACCTGCTCTGGTTTAATGGCGCCCTAAAACACAATGATCATATTACCAGGCTCGGTCCACTAGGTAGACCAGGAGCAACGTGGCCGGTTCTAGCCAGCTACACACCACATCCGGACATTGATAAAATGTCTAGAGAAGAACTTTTAGCACAGCTAAAAACATTAATTAAAATACATAGGCAATTAGTCCAATATGTAATGCGGACTGCTACAGTCCAATCAGCTGTTAATGTACCACCTCATCAGGGGAACACTAATAAAATTACACCACAGAACATACAGTCATGTCTTGGTAAAACACCCATAAAACGGGAACAAATTCCTTTCTGGTTAGCGCAGAAAATTACTCAAATAGAGGCAGTATTTCCGAATACTACCCCTATTGAGAAACACAGAATCTTGACCATCTGCCTTCCTATGGGGGTCGCACCACACGTGGAGGACTGTGACACTTGGGGTACAGTCTTTGCTTCCATTTACACAAAAACACATGGTGTTCCGTCTATGGCGGTAATACCAGAAGTGCTAAAACAGATTCAAAATGAATATGGTCCAGAACCTGCTTTAACTCTTGGTATGAAATTACTGAAAGACTTCAAGCAGGTCTTGGCTATATTATTAGCCAACATAAAAGGAGAAGCAGCATCTGTGGCGATCCGCTAGAAGTTGAAGGAAACAGATATAACAGATCAACCAATTGAGCTCGCCAGAATCATAGAAAAATGCTATAAAGAACTAGGTAGAGACAGCTTGGGTGGAAAACCAGTAAAACCCCAACTGCTCGAAAATCCTGAAAAATTATTTATTAAAAATAATTCAAACACTCCTAAAAAGAGCTGGGATGGAAATAAACAATCCACTCCTAAGGAAAAAGTTTTCCAGTCCAGAGGAAGGTCTCCTCGACGGAGGGAAAGAACTCCGACTCGAGAACACCAGTCTCCCCAGAGGGAGCCCTCTGAGAAAAGATATAACCTAAGAAATAGGGATAATTTGAAGAAGCCTGATAGATATTAAATTATTGATACACGTCCCTCTCGATCTTTTTCGCAGAAATCGGAAAGAAGAGGACGGTCAGACCCAGGAGAGCACACCAAGTCCAAAGACAAGGAACCTGCTCAGAGTAAAAAATCTCAATTTCCAAAAAAGAAGGTAGCCAGTATTAGAGTAATCGAACATGCAAAGAATACTGAGGACACAGTTGAAAAACGAGGAGTGGGCACAGACAATGCTAGACAGTGCAGCAGAAATCAGTATAGCACGCAAGATCCTGATGAGTCATCTGGAGACAGTGGACACAAATGAATACATTCAGGTTGAAACTGCCGACACCAGACTTAGCGAGCCCCATAAGATATACGAAAAAACATTGCGTATAGAGGGTGATAAGACTAGGAAAATAAGGGGTGTATTTTGGAATAAACTCTCAAAAGGCTAAGATATTCTGTTAGCTGAAAAAGATTGGCCCCCAGAGTTTGTCAGGGAGTACCCTCGTGGCAAAGAAATTATTATGCCTGCCTTCTCGAATCACATTCCGATTCACAAAAAATATACTTATGCAAGGAAATGGGCAGTAGCCCAGGCACCGGCATTATATAAAAATCATGTAGGATGGGATGAGGACTCTCCTCCTCACAAAATCCAGTTAAAAAGTGAACCAACTGCACAAAGGCAGTATCCCATTAAGCAAGAAGCTAAAAAACAAGTCAGGGAGATTTTAGATCAACTTGAATACCAGGGGGTGATTGAAACATGCACCTCTCAAATGAACAATCCTTTGTTTCCTGTCTCCAAACCAGACAATTCATATCGTCTCGTTTTGGACTACAGACACCTTAATGCATGTTGCAAAAGATTTGCAGTACAAAATTCGCATAGTGCTGCACTAATGAACAACATAGTTAGGAAAAAATATAAAACAACATTAGACATATCTAATGGTTTCTTTTGTCAAACTATTGCACCAGAAAGCAGATATTTTACCACTTTCTCAGTAATGGGGTCACAGAAAAATTTCTGTAGGCTCCCACAGGGGTTCAAGAACAGCCCAGGACTATTCTCAGCTAGAGTAACAGAGTTAATACAAATATATGATGATGAGGCATTATCTTACGTAGATGATATCTATCTCACAGACGACGACTTGGATACTCACTTGAAAAGAGTGAACACCATAATACTTGGGTTCGCTGCAGAGGGTTACAAATTCAACTTTAAAAAGTCCCGAATCGCCCAACTGACAGTATTATTTTTAGGATACAAATTATCAAGTGAAGGAAAAAGCCTAGCGGACAACTTCTTAGAGAAGTGCGCTGTATTCCAAGCTCCAAAAACGCTGAAGAACTTACAATCGATTCTAGGCTTCCTGAATTTCGGTAGAACTTACATTCTAAATTACGCGGAGAGGGTTAAACCTCTCTACGAACTAATTAAACCTGATTTTAAACCAATCACCTGGACTCAAAAACACACAGAAATTTTGGATCACTGCAAACAGGCATGTTAGCAAAAACAAAATTAGATACACGTGACAACACACGCAATCTTGTAATCTGAGTCATCCCAGGAAGATGCGGATTCATGTACCTAACCTCTAATGAGGGAGAAAAGGTACCAATTTCAATTAAATCTCACTTGTACACACAAGCAGAAAAAACATTCAGTCTCACAGAAAATACTGTGAAAGCAGTAGAAACTGCATTAGCGAATGAACGAGAACTAGCACATGGCAAAAGGATAAATATCCTCACAGCGGAATCCGCCTTCGAGGCGCTATTCAGCCCAGTAAACCTGCCTACAGTGTCACTGGATCCGAAATGGATACAGTATGTAGATTCTCTAGGAGCGGAAGATGTGAAATACTATTCGCCCCGCAATTCAAAAAACTGAATGATTTAGAATATGAAGAAGAATATCCTCTGCCAATCGAACTTCTGCCTCTCCCACAGTATGCCTGTATAATCTATACAGATAGATTTGTACAGCATTTCAACGTAGAGATTAAATCCTACGATGCAGCCTGTGCAATTGTTAAAGGTCGTTGGCTGTGCGGTAAATTCAGACCGAAAATAAAAAAAATGAATCTGTTAGAAACTGTTCGGCTCAGAGAGCTGAAATCAGATGTTTAAAGATGGCGCTTGAAAATGCAGAACGTGAATTCCCGACACTAATCGTGTGCGATTCTCATTTATGCGACAACTCTTACAATAATAAGTTGCAGAGCTGGATTGAAAACGATTACAAAGATGACACAGGTGCCACAATAAAGCATAAAATGCTTTGGAAACAGGTAGCTCTTTTACAGAAAGAACTACAAAAGACTCACGTGATACACACACGTGATGGCGTTCACGTTGCAAGGAATTCATTGGCTAATACAGCCATAGCGGAAGCAACTAAACCAGCTTCCGTAGCCACAAAAAAGCATTCAGAAAAATATATAGACGGGGAAACCATGCTGGCAGTCAAAACGTCCGTAAAAGGCGACTGTGCAGCACTACCCATGAACTATCCACTCAATTATGCATACGTAATTGATGCAAACTCCGTTCCTTTTGCTCGAATCCCTGGAGTGGGGGATAGGGTAATTCCAAACATGACCAGGAGAATATTTTTAATAGCAGACGCACACATGGGATTGGGTCCTAGGCACAATAAGATCAAGGAATCTCTGACTGAATTATAATCAGTATACTGGTGGCCAGGAATGAGCGTGCAGCATCAAATATATGTGAAGAACTGTCCCAATTGTGACAGGGATCGCAGTAGTGAACTGGTCCAGTCTGTTGCCCGGCTACCCATTAGAAACAGCGTAACGCTGTCTACATGCCATCCTGGGTCCTATTAATCATTAAGGCTAAACACACTTAAAAAATGAGGCCCCAGCGCTCGTCTGACGCCAGAACGGTTATAAAAGATCTGCGAGTCTTTATCGGCACATACGCAATTGTCATGTTCCATTCTGACCAGGGTCCTGCTTTCAGCTCTTGAGCTTATAAGGAGGCCATGGCCAGCATGGGAGTTGGGTTGCGGTATTCTTGTCCGTCACACCCCGAAGGGAACAGTGTGGTAGAAAGAAAAAACCGGGACACAAAGCAATCTATAACAGCGAAGGTATTAGGTTCGGGTGCTGGGTGGGTCAAACATTTAATAAGTGTCCAGTTAAGTCTTAACAACTTGCAACGAAATTCTCTAAAAGGTTTCAGCCCATACAAACTATTGTTCAGAACTAAAATGCGAATTCAGGACTTAGATAGTCAGGTATCAGTGGTGCAAGATAAGAAAACAGACTTTGACATCAAAGACTGTTTGGCTGTTTTACAGGACTTGAATGAAACAAGAAAATCCTCAAGCAACATAAAGTTAAAGCAACAGCCAGCTACCACTGACGAGGCACCACCCGCACAAGCCCCAGCAAGGCCTGTCTGGATTCCAAAGATTGGGGATCTAGTCAGAGAAAAAATAGCGGTGAAGAAGGAATTTGGGCCTTCTTACAGAAAAGCAGTACCTGTCTTAGCAATCAACGGAACAAGATCAGTAGTACTACCACCCCTTGCTGGTAAAAAGGAGAACAGAGTTGTATCAATCGACCTGGTAAAACCACAAGCATGTGGCCTATAATCAATAGTAGGCCCAGTGGACTCCCAAGAAACAACAGAATACCCAAACTTGCAACAATCCAAGAGGTTCAAACTGAAAGACTAATCACATTCGATCAGCCTGCAGTGCACAGAGAGGGACTATGCAATAATGCCATGGAACTCGTGCCTCTTGAAACACAGATTGAAACAGTTCGTCAAGAAACACCAGTCTACAATAATGTGGCATCAGAATGTGCTACCGAAAGACAAATTGAAAGAACAATCCAAACAATTGACAGAACTGCCTCTGGCTACTTCATCGACTTTGATAACTTTTCCGAGGATCAAAGCAACTCCGAAGTGATGCCAGAAACAAAAAAGACTTTTAAAGAAAAAGCAACGGAACTCTTTCATCAACTGAAGGAAATTTACCTTATTTCTCCATGGTTAGAGTTCTGGTTCGGTCTAGGTGTATTTTTCCTCCTGCTTTGGCTCATCATGGTACTTTGTTTTGGAAAATTCATTGAGGGAAAATATAGTACAATGGACACAGCAAGTCAGAACATCAACTTAGTCCTCAAACCACACAGATCATCCCACGTGAAGAAAAGAGAA
Source organism: Lissotriton vulgaris (assembly GCF_964263255.1). Classification (NCBI taxonomy): domain Eukaryota; kingdom Metazoa; phylum Chordata; class Amphibia; order Caudata; family Salamandridae; genus Lissotriton; species Lissotriton vulgaris. Next base: position 1,455,959,147 of record NC_141695.1, on the reverse strand, counting down.
CTGTCAACAGTAAATGTCACAGCCACTCCAATACCCAGTGGGGTAGTATGGGAGAAAACTGACTATGAAATCTATGGTCCGGTCGAGATCCTGAAGTATCCTCATCAATTCAAGGTTTCCTTAAGTGACTTTGTAAAAACCTAGTACATTCTCTGATGATTGGGACTTTGAAAGTATTAATAATATGATGTCTGATTTAGTAATGTCAGCTAGATTCACAGATCATGATTATTTACAAGGTTCGTCTAGTTATGAACAGATGTTCTGCTTCACACACTATGGTGATCATTACTTGCATAAATCTGCACAGCCTAGAAATGTTTTTAAGTATAACCAATGGGAACATTGTGCTACACCACCTAAAAGCAGTTCTAAAACATTCTTTGAGAAATTCAAGTACTTCTCAGGGTTTAACACCAGTGATGCAGAAACGTTTTATTACAAACTGTTAGATAAAACAGGATTGAAAACAATGCTGACAAATACTAAATTTATATATTCAGAAGCATTTTATGAAAAAATGATGACATTTGGTTTTGATTATTGGAAAAATAACATTGAAACAAAAACCATCTGGGGTACAAAAGAGTGGCAGGTACAAGGCCTGAAAGCATTATTCAGAGCCTGCATGATCCCAGAACAAATGATGTTTTTAAATGAAACAATTCATCAAACAACTTGTCTTGGCCTAGCTAAGAATAAAGACCTTAACAAACCGTCTATTCCAAAGCCAATACCTGAGAATACAACAACATATATTGAGATAGACGTAACCAAAATTTTACATTTAAACAGAACACATCCTGATTGGAAAAAGTGGTTAATCTGGCCTACTGACACAAACAACTGTCAAGATAGATTCCTGAATAAAACACAGGGGTTAAAAATGACCAGACAAGACCCTAGATACTCCCAGAGACAACATCCAGAGATAGTAACAACATGCAGTGTAGGGAAACTCTGCCTCGAATGGCTAGGATCATCCACGATTCAGAAAAGGGGGTGGTGATGAACAGAGTGTCTGAATTAAGCAGACCACTCTTACCCAGTCCAAAGATCAGGGCTTGATCCATCACCGTTATTTATCTCACTGCACCATCCCAGCTCAGAACCTGGCTATATGCAAACCAGTCTGTCCCTGGCCCAGTGCATCATGGGAACAGGGCAGACTAAACTACCAAGCCAATTCTTCACCAGAAAGGAGACAAGCTACCGGGGACCGGTTTCTGGCATTTCAGCCGTCTTCGGCTCGGCTTGCTTGAATCCTGATGGTGCAGTGAGAAAGGGACTCATGTCTGAGTATACCCTGCCACACCTATAGTGGCCAAACACTGGCTGACATTAAGCAACACTTGTCTTTACTTAAAGATGGTGCTGATTTGCGTGATTTTATTATGGGACCACGCAGACAGCGTCAAATACGCTTCATAGCGGCCAGCATCTATGCTGCATACAACGAGGCTTGGAAAGTCACACAAATTGAAACAGCTGAAAAAATACGAGAAATTGATCGTATTAATTTGGAAAAATCACTTTCTGTAGTGGACAATGGGTTAATGACTCTGTCCTCCAGAATATATTCACTGGACAGTATTGTATCATCTGCCATAGATATAATAGATAAAGACTTGCTAATGTTACAGCATGGCCAGTCACAATTGCGTTCTATTGTACAGTTAGGCTGGACGCTGCAAAATCTTCGTTCAGGCTATGTGCCTTGGCGTTTAATCAACAAAACGTCATTGTTTTCCATCTTTAACCTTACTGATAAACAAATCAGCTTGGCACAGAAAGGAGCAGACTATACAATCCTGAGCATCGAAAAACTTGAGAGATTACCTTTGACAATGTCAGAAAGTCCTGTCATTGAATGGATAATACACGGGATTATCACAATTCCGATAACAACTTTCCGATTTAAAAATTGCCTTGTATACATACCTACTGGCCAGTATGAACGAATGGGTAAAGGATACATTAAGTCAGCATGGAAATTACCATACACACACACATGCTATAGTGACAGCAACAAAAATGTATTTCTTAGTGGCTTTACACGGAGCCTGTGAAGGAAATTCTAACAACCTTTCATGCCACCAGCATGTCACACCTGCAACGCAGATAAAGCCTTTCTTTATGCAGCTCTCGAATGGGAGTTACATTCTAATAACGGATCACAGCTGTTGTGGCCTTTTGCCAGGAAAGCCTATCTCGTAAGCGTAACTTCCATGGTCAAATGCTGTATGCAAGCATTGTTTCCAAGCGGCACTGGAGACACTGAGACTCCCTTATGGCCTTTTTTGTATTTCTCTTCTATACGAATTGATACTTTAACCAAAATGAAGTCTGTGCTTTTGCAGACAACAGTGCCCATCACGTCATCAAAAGAGACGTATGATCACCTAGTTGCTAGGACGGCTACGGAGATACATGACCTTTTATCCACAAATTGCCCCGTGCATTTCACAGAAATGCTTAGCCAACTCCTTAACATGTCTAGTGCCACAGGCATCCCAGGCATATTTAAGACGATTTTTACGGGACTGCTAACACCATTTCAAGCAATTCTGGGAATCATTCCTAATTTTGTCCATTCAGTCTTTGGCGGCATACCCCTATTTTTGGGACTTGTAGCAGGCATTTTATTTTTGACCCTCCTGCTCCGATATGGCAAGCCAAAGCTCAGACATGACTCCTACAAGGATGGAAGAAACAATCTTAGCAATACGCTACCGGGACAGAATAACTAGAGTCCTTGTATTGACCAGGCTGAGAGATCTAAACATGACCTGGTTTCTTTCATTCAGACCTATATGGCAAACCTGCATCTTACCTGTGCTACGATGTATGCTATGCGGAGATGAATGCGTGTTGGACACCTGTCTTGCACTTCCATCAGTAGTACCAATGGATATCGATACTTTGCTCAGTCCTGTAACGGCTCACGCATTGTGTGGTCCCCAGCGGCTACCAATCCTGATGACGGCATTCGTTGAAACTCCTTTACTACGACTAGATGGTAACAGTGGAGCGAGTGACAAAAGCAACATCACCCAGGTACGACCTTCTGTGAGCATTGCTGATCCAGACTTTGATGATAGCATTCATTCTCACACCTGCCAAGTTACAGCACTATCGAACTTGGTCGAACTGTCACCTGATTTTGTAGACCAATTTTTTGAGAGCCTGTCTGATATGATGTTCTCCCCTGAACAGAAACAATAACTTTTGAAAAGCATTCCGACACACAGCGTTCCCATGAACTCTGAATTCGGCCTTCAGTTTTGATCAACAAAAACTGCTGAAAAGCGTTGGAACTCTATTCCCCCGTTCAACAAGAATTTTTTTTAATTGAACACTTTTTAAAAAATATTCACCTTTTTCTGGCACGAAAATTCTTTGCTTAAAGTAGACCTATTCATAAAGAACAGAAGCTTCTACTTCTATTCTTAGATAAATCTAGAGACATAATAACTTTACACCAGCCTCTAGCACATTTTACGGCAATGCATTTATATGTGATGAAATGATCTCGCCTTTTCTTTTCTGTATTAAGAGATATTTCATGTGTAATTTTTTCGCACAATCATTCATTGATTACATATGCTATAATTTTGAATGATTTCTATGCTTAAAGACGTACAGTACCTAAATTACCACATATTTCAAATACGCCATTTCAAATGCGAATATGTATTTTGGGGTGGGTAATGTTACACATGCATCTTTTGCTATAAATTTAGTAAATTGATGGACATAAATTCGTGGAGTGGGTGTCGCGTTCTAATCTAGGACCGTGATCGATACTGTGACCTTATGCCCCTATACTGCTATAATCCCTTTGTACCCCTATATTGGCATAACCGATCAAATGCAAAATTCAGAAACTCGTCTCTGGCCTCACACGAACAGAGCCACATTTCAGAATCGCTTCCTCTGCAACTTCCTTTGCAGCTCATTAGTGCAAATGACACAGCAGAAGCTACTATCTAAGATTCCTAGATTACACTCTGAGTTCTTCAACAAGATAAAAACTCAGCAACCTGGGAAAGCCCCGCTTGCTATGTTTTGCTTAGTAATAGAACTCTAATGAGCACTGAGAGACGATCACTTCCTAGTGACATCTTTATTGACGTCTTATGTCCAAAAACTTACGTCAAACAAGGCACCTTTCAGGTATAAATATTACCAACGTTGCCTTAAGCAAACGCTGCTGCCTCGCTGATGATACCATCGCTGACTATCGCTACTGCTATCGCTGCTAACGAGCGAACGATGGTGTGGTGCACATAGGAGCTGAACAGCTGTCCCCCTGCAAGAGCCCAGCAGATGCAAGCTGCCCGCGGACGCTGCCCCTCCTCCTCTTTGACACGCTGAGAAAGACGCTGTCTTTTCTCCTGCCGAGAAATCCAGCTCCGGCGTTTCCAGCCTACTCTTGCGAGTGACTGGGATATCGAGTCCCTGGAAGGAGATACCAGACCTCCAACATTCTTTTTCAGAGGTAAGGTGTTGACTAAACCCTTGGAGAGAATTCTTGAAGCAAACCTTGGCAAAACCAACTTAACTAAAACTGCTACTTACTTACTCCCTTCCAAGTATTAGGCTTAGGTCAGGTACACTCGGGTAGGCGTAGTTAGAAGCACCAGTTGAGTACGTTAGCTAAATGTATATATGAATGTATATATGTTTTATTCATTTTAAACCATTGTATGGCTAAGAAACCATATCAATGCTTTTACAGTATTATTTCGCAATACTCATTTTACCGTACGCACTTTTTATAATAACAAGTCTTGCAATTGTGGCAATTCATTTCTCTTGTATGAGGAGAAAGACTGTTCAATAAATAATACCTTTTATTGAAAACGCCCGTCTCTCTATTCTCTACATATTGTGAAAGTAATCTGCACAACAACTGACTGAGTAAAATAACTGTCTATTGTTTCAAACGACTCTAGAGATTGACTCTTATCTGTATATATGTATTTATATATAAACAAGGATCCTGAAGAAATGCAGGTCAGGAAAATCAGGAACAGACCCCGCAAGTGAGGTGAAAATAGTTGTGCTTTATTCCTCCATTGATAGCAGCATGACGCGTTTCGACCGGGTAAACCAATATATATATATATATATATATATATATATTACGAATACCGCTTTCTAATTGCGCTGCAACGAGTCTCGCCAGCCAGCAAAGGAAACTCGGACACGGACCAAATGGGCTCTTGCTTTTCTTTTTATTGCAGAGGTACTGTCAAAGACGTTTCGGCTCAACGGAGCCTTGTTCACATGACAACGTTTTGATAGTAGGACATCCCTTTTAAAGTGCTAGTGACGATAAATAATGAGTATCACCTGTGAATATCATTAGCATGGACATGGAAAATATACTTCCTGCTACTGAATGGTAGCGTTAACTTTTAGTGAAATAAATTACATGATAGTAAAATACCATTAGTAGAAACCAACGTCATAGATATACATAAATGGATGTCAATATGAGTGAATTATTAATGGCAACAACAATCACTGTGAAATACATGAGAATGACAAGTCTGCTTACGATTGAAAATATGAGGAAAAAGGAGAAATACATAGAATAAAGTGCAAGTGCATAATTCATCTTATATATACATCATAAACAATTCTAATATGTGCAAATGTCGCAAAATGTGCAAATTGAGGCAAATGTCAATGATTTATCTACAATAAATATGTGCAAAATATGCTAATTATTTTCCTCCTAAGGCTCAGTATTGCTGTTGAAACCTTAACCTCATATTCTGTAGTCAGACCTCGTCATAACATAGTGTAGCTATGCCTCTCTACTCATATTGGTCTTTAATCCAATAATGCATTTCAAAGTTAGACTCAACTTTTATATTCTGTTCGAGTTTTTTACCCTTTGTAAATTATTAGAAAAAGCAATAAAACCATAGTGCATGCTACCGTAAAAAAATAGTGATTACCATAACCAAAATAATAAACTAAACAATGTTGACAAGTGCATAGTGAATTTGTAAGATCATTGTTAGTGGTTTATCTGAAAGCAGCAGCTGTAGTCGATCAGATTTCTGGATTATTTGTTTTGTCGCAGCCAATTCATGGTACCTGCACGAGCCTCACCCGTCCGGGTTCCCCTCGCGCACAACTACCATGAAGAGGAGACATGAATAGACAAAGGGTCAGGGCAGGCAAGTGTAAAGATCCTCCGTGATGTTAAGGCCTATTGGGGTCTTAGTTTTAAGTAATAAGATGTACTTGGTTTCAAGCCTCCTTAATTTGGTTTCCCTGTCACCTCCCCTTCTACTGTTGATACGCGCGTCAATCACCCAATACTTGAGATTAGTATTGTCGCTCTGGTGACATTCCCTAAAATGGTGAGCCACCGGATAGGTATTGTCACCGTTGCTGATAGCACTGTAAAACGTACACCGCAAATTCAGATTTGCATGTTAGTACTTGATTTATTGGGTTTTGCGTATCAGTGAAACCGTCTCTGTAACTCCTGATGTTAATTCCATGTTGTCAGGCTTTACAAGTTTTACACTTGTAAAAACTATTGTTTTCCTGCCACCAGGAGGATTTTACATAAGGCTCTGAGTTGGTTACCATTATATGGTCACGCATGGATGGCGTTTTGCTAAAAGTGAGTGATACTCTTTTGGGGAGGTCTTTACCTATAACGTTATCCTTGGTAACGATAGGCCAATGTTTATCACATATTTTGCTAATCTGTTTGTGCTGTCTATTAAAGCCAGGTATTATTCTGAAACAGTTCGCCCCTGGTTTCTCCTCACCTTGTGTATTCTCAATAGATGTTATTTGGCGTTTAGATTTTTTAACCAAGAGTTCATCTCTCGACAAGACCATGGATTTCTGTATGGCACTCTTTATTACTTGGCAAGGGTAACCCCTTTCAAGAAAGCGAGATTCGCTTTCTTTTTGTGCCTGCTCCAAATCTCTGGGATTGCTGCAAACTCGTCTCAATCGCAGCATTTCCCAGTAAGGGATACTGGAGATCAAATGTGCTGGGTGCGAGCTGGCAGCATGTAAAATGCTGTTTCCAGCCGTAGCCTTGCGGTATAATCTGGATTCCAATTTGTTATCGTTGACATACAGTTCTGTGTCAAGGAATGTAACTTTTTCCTGGCTAAGGGTCGCAGTGAATTTTAAATTGAGATCATTGTTGTTGATTTGGTTAATGAAGTCAAGTGCTCCCTCATGGCTTCCTCTCCACACGACCAGCAGGTCGTCGATGAAGCGGAACCACGCAACAAGATTGTTGTGTATGTAGTGCTGGTATTCCAGGCCAAGGACCAACTCCTCCCAAGCTCCCATGTGGAGACACGCAAAGCTTGGGGAGAAGCTGGCCCCCATGGCTACTCCCCGCAACTGGCGGTATGCTTGCTGGTTAAACAAAAAGATATTATTAACCAAAGAAAATTCCAACATATCAAGGAGCATAGTGTTGTGTTCTTCAAACTCTGGACCCCTTCTTGACAAATAATAGCGAACTGCATTAAGGCCATCCTTGTGTGTTATACTCGTGTATAATTCTGTAACATCCAAAGCTATCAGCCAATCCCCTGCAGACAATTCAATATCCTGTATTTTAGTCAAAAAGTCCCCTGTGTCTTGTACATATGAGCCCAAGTGATGTACATAGCCTTGTAGATAGTAATCAATATATACAGATGTGTGCTCAAGGAGACTCCCTCTGGCAGATATAATAGGTCTACCCGGTGGGTTCAGAGGGTCCTTGTGTACTTTTGGTATAAAGTACAGGATCGGTGTTATGGGATTATCGACTTTTAGATACTTGTATTCTGCTTCTGAAATCAATTTGATGGATTTCCATTTGGCTAATTTGCGATGGTATTCTTCTTTAATATTAGTCAAAACACGTGTATGGATGCGCTCGTAACATGTCCGATCATTTAGCTGGATGTAAGCTTCCTTTTCATAGTTGGCCTTGGTCATCAGAACCACGTTTCCACCTTTGTCACTCATTCTCACCACCAGATCCTTCTCTTTCCTCAATGTGTTGGTGAGTGCAGTGTACTGCAGTGATCGGCTATAAAAATGTTTTTTGGTCTTGCCCACATTTCTTTGCAGGTCTTTCAAATCGGATACCACATTCTCATGAAAGATGTCAAGATTGTCCCGTGGGAGAATGGGGTAAAATGTGGAAGGAGGCCTGAAATTGGTGTTTAATGAGGTTCTGTTCCCCCATTGGTCTAGTTCGTTTGTTTCAATCCTCCCATCTTCCGTGTTGTCATAGCCACGACCATCTGTTTCCCATAGTTCTGATATGATTCTTGTGCCTTGGGAAGCATTGAAGTTATTGCCGCTATTGATCGTTTGGTTTTCTCCAGAGTTTTTCTTTTGGGCATAGAATTTCCTAAGTTTCAGTTTCCTTACTGCCTTATAGATGTCGCATCTGGTTGGTTTTTGGATAGTCAAAGTTTCGAGGTGTTGCATAGGTGAGTCCCAATTTAAGGACATCTTCCTCTTGGGCTGTTAGTTCCAAAGAGGTCAAATTAATAATAGTGCGGTTAGTAGCGTTTGTTATTCCTGTTGGGCGACGAAGCCCCGTCCTCTCCCGCCTCTTTTCTTCCTTTGAAATCCTCCTCTTCGCCGCCCTCCATCTTTGGCGTCTCCGGAAGTTTGCTCTTCGTTTTTTTGCTTTATTCACTAAAAAAACCATAGGTCTCAGGGATATTATAGCGTTATAATGTTATAGTTAGCTGGACATTTCACTCTTACAAAACCATAGATATTCAGCCGTTATAGTTAGTTCAGCTAACTATAACTCACGCACCCGCAATGCACTGCTCATGACATCACATATTACACCATTTATGCCATGGTCAGTGACATCACTGATAACATCTCAAATGACATCACAGATTACATCATCCAGTGACTGTGTGTTTCTGTAAAGTCTAAATATGTTTTATATATATTCCAAGGTGTACTGAAGAGAGAGTGGGTGTATAAGTGTCTGGATGGAGGATTTAGTAGGTACATGACTGACTGTATCAGTGAGTGATTAAATGTGTCTTACTGAATGCATGGGTTAATGACTAAACTGTGAGAATGTCTGTATCAGTCTGTCTGTTGTTGTGCAAGCTGCTGCATGGGTTTGTCAGTAGCTACATGAGTGTCTACATAGGTTATTGATTGGTTGTCTGAGTATTATTTGGGGAGATTGAGTGTGTGTGTGTGGGTGAGTGGGAGGTGTGTGACTGTGCATATGTGTGCGAGTGGCTGATTCACTGGGTGTATGGGTTCAAGAGTGCATGTGGGGGAGCGTTTGTGACCGAGACAGCAGTGCCGTGAGGGGAACGGCTTACCAGAATCACCTCACCTTGGGGCTGCCATAACTCTGCCTTAACTCCGCCGTGAGGGGAACGGCTCGACGAACAGCCGCACTTGCAACGCCGCCGCCGAGAGGGCAGGGAACTACAATTCCCAGGTGCCCCGGCGGCCGGGACGCCAGCAGAGCGCCCGGAGGCTCGTAAAAAGAGTGCAGCGCCGAGCGCTCATTGGGAGCGTTTGTGACCGAGACAGCAGTGCCGTGAGGGGAACGGCTTACCAGAATCACCTCACCTTGGGGCTGCCATAACTCTGCCTTAACTCCGCCGTGAGGGGAACGGCTCGACGAACAGCCGCACTTGCAACGCCGCCGCCGAGAGGGCAGGGAACTATACTTCCCAGGTGCCCCGGCGGCCGTGACGCCAGCAGAGCGCCCGGAGGCGCGTAAAAAGAGTGCAGCGCCGAGCGCTCATTGGGAGCGTTTGTGACCGAGACAGCAGTGCCGTGAGGGGAACGGCTTACCAGAATCACCTCACCTTGGGGCTGCCATAACTCTGCCTTAACTCCGCCGTGAGGGGAACGGCTCGACGAACAGCCGCACTTGCAACGCCGCCGCCGAGAGGGCAGGGAACTACAATTCCCAGGTGCCCCGGCGACCGTGACGCCAGCAGAGCGCCCGGAGGCGCGTAAAAAGAGTGCAGCGCCGAGCGCTCATTGGGAGCGTTTGTGAGTGAGACAGCAGTGCCGTGAGGGGAACGGCTTACCAGAATCACCTCACCTTGGGGCTGCCATAACTCTGCCTTAACTCCGCCGTGAGGGGAACGGCTCGATGAACAGCCGCACTTGCAACGCCGCCGCCGAGAGGGCAGGGAACTACAATTCCCAGGTGCCCCGGCGGCCGTGACGCCAGCAGAGCGCCCGGAGGCGCGTAAAAAGAGTGCAGCGCTGAGCGCTCATTGGGAGCGTTTGTGACCGAGACAGCAGTGCCGTGAGGGGAACGGCTTACCAGAATCACCTCACCTTGGGGCTGCCATAACTCTGCCTTAACTCCGCCGTGAGGGGAACGGCTCGACGAACAGCCGCACTTGCAACGCCGCCGCCGAGAGGGCAGGGAACTACAATTCCCAGGTGCCCCGGCGGCCGTGATGCCAGCAGAGCGCCCGGAGGCGCGTAAAAAGAGTGCAGCGCCGAGCGCTCATTGGGAGCGTTTGTGACCGAGACAACAGTGCCGTGAGGGGAACGGCTTACCAGAATCACCTCACCTTGGGGCTGCCATAACTCTGCCTTAACTCCGCCGTGAGGGGAACGGCTCGACGAACAGCCGCACTTGCAACGCCGCCGCCGAGAGGGCAGGGAACTACAATTCCCAGGTGCCCCGGCGGCCGTGACGCCAGCAGAGCGCCCGGAGGCGCGTAAAAAGAGTGCAACGCCCCGCGAGTCGCGCGCGGGAGCGCCCGGGCTAAGCCCGGGCAAAGGGCGGGCCGTCTGTGGCCGTCAGTGGACTGCAGTGGACGGGCGGGCCACCCCTCTAACATTCTCCTCAAAGGTGAGCACCTAACTAGGATTATAAAATGGGTGATAGTAATAATATCGATGTATTAACCCAGGGTGTTGATACTTCTGTCTCCCTCATCACATCCTTTGAGACACTGATAGAAACTGCTTTTAACGAAATTGTGGAGACTGAGAGGAGGTTCTCGATGGGTTCCCTTACTTTTAACAATAAATCGAGTATAACAAGTAGTACAAGTTGTACAAACGGAGATATACACATAACCGTGGTAAAACCGTCACATCCCTCTGTTGATGTGCCCACTATTCGGGATGATGAAAATACCGTTACTTACATAGCACCTGACCCTGCCTCTTCAATACCAGCGGTTGTAATCTCTAAGCCAGTACTGATATCAACATCCCCAGTATCCCTGCTGACAGAAAGTGTTTCTACTATTACAACAGCTTCCCAGGACGATGTCATTACCCTGGATAGTATTGATTCTAGTAGTAATAAACCGGGAGGGGAAAAACGTAAAAGAGGCACAACTAAGCAAAGTGCTAATAAAAGGAAACAGCCTTTAATCCACAAGAAACAGCCCACACCTCTAAGTCTGTGGAACAAAAATAAATCTTCGGGGGCACAAATTATCCTTACGGAAGACAAAGACTCCGCTGACATGGACAGTATTTCTGCTGCAACTACCACTCACTCTAGTGGGAATTCTAATACCATATGGACTCAAACAGCATTAATGGGAGATAATTATAATCTCTCAAGACAGAATGGGAACCTTATAGAAACCATAGTGGACACTATTTTTAACCGACTAGAAAAGCAAATGATCAATCAGTTTAATAACGTTTTTAAAAGACTGGACAGATTAGATAACCTGGTCAAGAATGGAGAAATAAAAAGGAAGGGGTCTGTCATCCTGGACCAAATCAGAGCTGACCGCCTCTTAAAGGAATTGGAAACTGCAAACAATACATTGTCATCAAAGAAACAGGAAATTACCATCTCTTTGGGTGGGGTTTTGAGCAATCCTGGATCATTACCTCCGTCTATTGCACCACCTATAATTCAACCCCGATCTACCAATAGAGGGCCAACTTTGAATACATCCAATTTACCAACAAAACCGACTCCCACACCTGCTCCTAGAAAAACTACTACTCCATCAATTTCTAACATTCCTGTTTCTAACCGCAATAATGGTCCAACCAAATCCACAACAGCATTAAGACCAACTGCTGCTAATAACAATGAGGGTACTGGCCCACAAGGGACAAGTAAACCTTTTAAACATCAAGGGCCAGCCTTACATTTGCCACCGGATGCTTGTCCTTTTGTTTTGGTCCTAGCAGGAGTACCGCCGTTGAGGGAGGACCAGGGGGAATCATGGGTGCAATTGCGGAATAAGTGCATAGACTGGCTGACTAAGCACAAAGGCGTTGGATTTGACATTTCTAGAGAGATTATATCGGCCCGCAGGGTATCGTGGGTTGGGCCTTTAATCAAGGACAAGGAAGGTGACTGTATAGTTCTTAATTTTAAAAACCTAGGGACTGTAAGAAACCTCCTTAACAGAAACAGCAACTATTCTACTATTTCTACTGTTGCAACTATGTTACCCTTGAGTTATTTTTATAGACAAATGGCAATACAACCTCGTCCTCCTTTTATGCAATTCCAACCGTCATTAATGCATTTCCAACCACCACCTATGCATTACCGGCCACCACCTATGCAATTTCAACCCCCCCCATTCCCATTTCAAATGTATAATAGATTTGCACCTCTTTCGGATCTGGATATGCAAGACTGACCATCTTTGACTACCTCTGTCGAATTATCTTTGACACCAACATCCGAACCCCAGATTGTTTCACAATCTTTGCCTCGAACTGCTCTGAGTCAAATACCCCCGACTCATAACCAACTGCCTTTGGATTCAGAATTATCTCTTGTTAGCTGGAACATAGCAGGTTTAAAATCCAAATTGAAAATTACAGAATGGCTTAATTGGGTTGATAATAACTGCGATATATTGATGCTACAAGAAACTTGGAGTACAACGTCACCAACAATGGAGGGTTTCTGTTGTTATAATCTAAAGGCTTCCCCTTCTCACATGGGACGACCCAGTGGGGGTCTATCTATCTGGTCCAAAATAAAATCCGGGGTGCAAACTAAATTGATCCCTACACCGGGTAATTGTTGTTTTATGGCTATGAAGTACATTAACAGATTGAAATTATGTATTATTAATTTTTACAACAACGACTTTGTTAGCCGTCCTAATGGTAATTTTATGTTATTGTTTAATTTTATAGATGAAATTATGGGAGGGCAAAAGTATGGGCCCTTTGATGGCATCTGCATTGGAGGGGACTTTAACGCTCATATGTATCGCAACAGCCGACTATGCAAAAACGGTGAGGAACTGAAAAATCACCTAGCTTCCCGTGACCTAGTAAATGTAATGGAAATTGCAGGTACTAGTGCAAATAATATAACAACCCCCACTTTTATAGGTCAGGGCTGTGCCTCTTCGATAGATTACATATTTATATGCCCGACATTAATCGATATAATTTTAAAAGCAGAAGTCATCTGTTCCGCTTATAGCGACCACTACCCGCTTAGAATATATTTACACAATCCACAGACCTCAAAGGTTGCAGCAAAGTTAGAGGCTGGGCCTCAAAATCTGGCTTTATTAACAGATAGATTAAGACTAGTAAGGAAAGGAGTTGACAACAAAGAGATTCTATCCAGAGTAATTAAAAAACATCCTGAGACAGTAGAGATTTGCCTGTCATACACAAGTCCTAGTAATGAGGTGGTTGGCGCCTTTGGTGATTTATGTGGGGCCATTAAAACAGAATCTTCCAAACCTGCTAGGCAGAATATATCCCATGGTCCCCGCTGGTTTGATTCCTCTTGCTCTAAGGCCAATAGGGACTTGAGGGCAGCCTTAAATGCCAACCCAAGGGATGCTCCACTCGTGAGAGAATTAAGATCAAAATATAAAATTGCCTTACGAACTAGATCCGAGGCTCTAGTGACTAATCACTGGGAATCTCTCACGCGTACTGCCACACTAAAGGACACAACAGGTTTCTGGAGAGAAGTCAAGTCCTTAAGATCTTTTGGTTCTAACATCAATCCAATTACCAGTAATATAACGGGTGAGGCGTGGGTAGAGCATTTCTCCCAAATTTACGCCACATCAGCCACTCCCCTAGATACTATCTCTCTATCTAACAGCGCTGAACCTCTGACCTTTTCATTATCAGAGGTCGAGGATGCTATTATTGATAGCGCTAGCAATAAAGCCCCCGGCCCGGACGGCCTTTCAATTGATCAGATTAAATCAGAAATTAAGTTTTTGGGCCCCTCTATTATGCAACTTATTTAATAACCTGAATGATAGCTCAATTCCCGAATCCTGGTCGAACAGTGTCATCGTACCAATATTTAAAAAAGGTGACAGGTCGGATGCCGCCTGTTACCGCCCGATCTCACTGATCGATAATACGTTAAAAGTCCTTGGAAGGGTAATTTTTAAACGGATAAGGGATTGGGCTGAGGACAACAATGTTCTTCATTGTAGCCAACTGGGCTTCAGTTTGCTGTCCCGGCAAACTACCGCCCTATCTCCCTCTTACCTTTCTTCTCTAAAATCCTGGAAGCCCACGTCACCACCTGTCTCTCACAATTCATCGAGAATTCCAACTTTCTCGAGGCCAACCAGGCAGGCTTCAGACCCGGCCACTCTACGGAGACAGTGATCTTGGCCGTGCTGGACGCCCTGAGAGACGGTGTTGACAAGGCTGTTCCCCAGGCCCTGGTATTATTAGACCTGTCAGCCGCCTTCGACACGGTGGACCACAACATCCTTCTCCACCGTGTCGAACAGGCTGGCGTCCAGGGCCTGGCGTTGGCCTGGGTCAGATCTTTCCTGACCGGTAGGTCTCAGACCCTCAGCCTGGGCGTCTTTAGGGCTCCCAGAGAGCATTCGCTCTGTGGGGTCCCCCAGGGTTCCTCTCTGTCCCCCCTTCTTTTTAATCTCTATCTTCGCCCCCTTCTTTTTTCTTTGAGGCAGTGGGACGTCACTGTGTTTAATTACGCAGACGACCTGCAACTCATCTTTTCTCTTAATTCCCCCTCTGCTATCTCCAACTTTCAGGCAGTCATGTCCCACATCCTCCAGTGGATGGGCCAAAATCAGTTAAAGCTGAACCCCGGAAAGACGGAGCTCCTCCTTCCCGGCAGGAGCGCTACCTTCTGGGGGCCCCAATTCTGGCCGGCGGACCTGGGCCCCTCTCCCACCCCTGTAGCCTCGGTGAAGAGCCTGGGGGTCACCATCGATTCCACCTTATCCCTAGGGCCGCAGATAGGGACCGTGGTTTCCTCCTGTATCTACCAACTGCGCAGGATCAGGAAAGTGGCATACCTCTTTACACCCGATGCCCTCCTGCAGGTTATCATGGCCCTCGTCCTCTCCCGCCTAGATTTTTCTAACTCGATCTACCACGGTCTGCCCAAAACATCGATGGCGAGACTGCAAGTGGTTCAGAATCAGGCGGCGAGGTTGGCCTTAGGGATTCCAAAGTGGCAATCCGCCAGGCCCCTTCTTGTCAAACTCCACTGGCTCCCAGTCATCTCCAGGGCAGCCTTTAAGATCGGATGCCTTATCTTTAAGTCGCTAGCTGGCACCTGCCCTGCCTTCATTAAATCCCTAATCAGACCCTACTGCTCATCCCGCAATCTAAGATCCTCCCACCTCCATCTCTTGACTGTTCCACCTTACAAGCTTTGTAGATCTGGTGGCCGGAGATTTGCTTACCTGGCCCCCAAGCTTTGGAACTCTTTCCCCCTCTCTCTAAAAACTTCTAACTCTTTAACTCTTTTTCGTAAATCTTTAAAAACTTGGCTCTTCCCCCAATCTGGCTAGTCTTTCTGTCCCCTCTACTTCCAACCAGCGCCAGGAAACCCATGGTGTCAGTGCGCTCTATAAGCACCCCTAAATACAAATACAAATACAGAAGCCAAGTAGGCACTATTGAACAATGTTTAAATTTAAATCTGATCATGGCCAAATATATCATTGTTAAAAAATCCCCTCTTTATTTAGGTTTCATGGATCTGAGTTCTGCGTTTGATTTTGTTAATCGTTCTTGGTTGTGGTCACTTTTGCTTGATTATGGTTTGGATGACTCACTGGTGTATTTTCTTTCTTATCTACATAGGGACCTAAAAGCGAGAGTACGAATTAATAATGATGGTGATTTATCCAATGATGTCCCTATTAGCAGAGGAGTCAGACAAGGCTGCGTACTCGCCCCACTGCTTTTTATTTTATATATCAATGGGTTGAGTAGCACTCTGAGTAAGATCACTAAGGACGTTCCAATTATAAATGGTTCCCCCATTACTACCCTACTTTATGCGGATGACGCAGTATTAATGGGGCGTACACTGAATGCTTTACGCATTTTAATCTCTGGGTTTGTTGCTTTTATGTCCGATCTTGGTCTAAATACCAATTTTAAAAAATCTTTTATCATGAATTGCGGACCAAAAAAGTATAACATTATATCAATTAAATCTGGTAACAACACCTTACAATGCACCAGCACTTTCCCCTACCTAGGGTTGTTATTCTCTAACTCAGGCTCATGGCAGCCACACGCTGCCTATGCGAGAAATAAAATTGGCAAGTCAATTAACTCAATTTTATCCCTCCGTCAACCAAAACTGGCTGATGTTGTTACCCCCCTCCTCAACATTTATCGCACCCAATGCCGGCCAACTGGGACTTATGGAGCTGAAGTGTGGGGTTATTGTAACAGCATGGCCCTACAGTTGGAGGAAAATAGATTCTGCAAGAGGGTGCTGGGGGGAGTTCCTTGTGCCCCTACCTTTAATTGTCACAATGAACTAAGGCTGCCATATATTGTCGATTTTATCAAGTCAAGGCCTGCGCTTTTTTGGATTAAAATATGGCTAAATCCAGCAGCATCCTTAACGCGCAGTATAATATCAGACTGTTTGTTAAGTGATAGATCCCATCACATACCCTGGTTAAATGCAGTCAAAAACAGTCTGCAGAGCGTGGGTCAAGGATCTTTATTTAGCTCCCCTGATTCTATTGTACCCGCTCATAAGAATAGTATTAAACGGGCATTGCTGGACTTATATAATGAGGATCGGATGAGATCAGAATCCATTAAACCAGTTGTCACTAGATATTTGCGCATTATTGACCCAGGTATTGATATCTCGAACAATCCTTTAAGATATTTGTCAATCCCTATAGGAAGATGGAACCGGAGCCTTTTATTTAGGTTTCGGGATGGAAGCATAGTTAATTTGCTCAGCTTCCCCATTGGCTATAACAAAAACTAGAAGAGTTGGACTGCCCTTGTTCTCAAGGCGGAAAAGAAAGTTTATTGCACTACCTCTTCTTTTGTGGCCACTACAAATTGTAGGCCGATTCTTCGTAAATATAACCTTCGAGATTCCATTCATGCATTAAAATTTTTGCAAATGTTGCACATAGATGAAGTTATATATACTGTAAGCTGCTTCATAAAAGTTTGCGTGAGATCGAGGGCAAGTATGGAACATGGCTAATGGATAATATTACTATGCCATCCTATGTATTTTGTGCACTTTATCATTCTACTATAAACTGATTACAGATTTAATTGTATATGTGCTTTGATTTAAATAATCCCTGCGGGAGAATATAAATTGAATTCTGTGATTAAGTACACTAATAGATTAATGCTCTTCCTCTACTATGTATTTTGCACTTTATACATTATGTACATTGCACTTTACGTTACATATGCTGCTTAAACCCAACTGGATAATCTATTTTTAACTTTTTATATATGTGTTTTTAATTTGTTTTTAAATGTATTTTCATTCTGTATGTACTTTTATGGATGTACTAAAATCCGAATACAGATCATTTGAATTGAATTGAGTGCATGTGGGTGTGTGAATGTGTTTGGGTGTGTTGGTGAGTGAATGGATGTCTCAGTGGTACATGTCCAAGTAACTACATATGTAAAAGGCAGTGTATGTGAGAGTTGAAGCATATAAATAACTCTACATGATAGTCAGTGATTGTGAAACTGGCTGTATGGATGCATGTGTACTTGTATCACTGATTATATAAGAGAGTAAGTATGCATTAGTATCTGTATTAATAAGTGAGATGGTGTGTGTGTATAATTGTACAGGTGAGTAAATGGGAGTGTGATTGATTCTTAGCATGACTGACTAGGTGTGTGAGTAACTGCATAGATGAGTAGCAGTGTGTGAGTGTCTGTGTAGGTGTATGAGTGCATATGATAGTGTTGTATTGATGAGTGGCTGGATGTATGAGTGATTGTGTGGATGAATGAGTGGATGAGTGTGTGGCCTAGAAATCAGTGAGTGCGTATGTAGTAACTGGTATTGGCGTGTCAATGATTTAGAAAATGGTAGCCCGTATTTTAAAGTGGGTGTATCAAAGGTTATATTAGAGTCTGAGGAGGTGCATCAGATTTTCATGTGGATGATGTCATCAGTGATGTCAGCAGTGATGTCTTTTGAGAGGTCATCAGTGATGTCACTGACCATGTCATGAATGATGTAATATGTAACATCATGAGCAGTGCATTGCGGGTGCGTGAATTATATTATATTATACCCCCTGCCCCTTGCGCTGCCCAGCCCTCCCGCATTACCTACGATGCCACCACCCTCCTAGCCCTCAACCCCGGCCGCTCCACCAACTGCGTCCAAGCCGCTCCTGGACAAACCCATGGACCTTTCTCCTGCTACTCCTGCAAATTCAGCGGCACCGACAACATCTCCGCTACGACCACACCACTGACTCCCGACCCCAACCACCTACAATGCATCCTTCTCAACACCCGCTCGGTCCACAGACACGCCATTGACCTATGGAATCTACTAGACACCATTTCTCCAGACATCGCCTTCCTAACGGAAACATGGATGAACGCTTCCTCCGCACCAGACATCACCATTGCCATCCCTGAAGACTATAAGATCACTCGCAAAGACCGTACCAGCCACACTGGAGGAGGAATCGCTATCATCCATAAGAAATCAATCCGCATATCAACCAGCTCTGACGCCAACCTCGCCAACTCCGAACACCTTCACTTCCAGATCCACATCGACCCCAAGACCACACTCAGAGGCACCCTCCTCTACAGACCACCAGGACCCCGCGCAAAATTCAGTGAAGACATCACGGACTTCATCACCCCACACGCGCTCCCCTCCAAAGACTACATCCTTCTGGGAGACCTCAACTTTCACCTCGAAAAGATCAACGACCGCAACACCGCCACCCTCGTGGACAACCTCGCCAACCTCGGACTTAAACAACTAGTCACTTCCCCCACCCACATCGCAGGTCACACACTCGACCCCATCTTCACATCCAGCAACCATGTCTCCTTCAGCCACACTACGGACCTCCTCTGGACTGACCACAGCTGCGTTCACTTCACCTACAACAAACCAAATCCCAGCATCCACCTCCAACCTACCCTGCAAAGGAACTGGAACAAAATCACCACGGACCAAATCTCCGCATCGCTCCTTCAAAACACCCCAGCCCTCTCTTCTAACGCTAACGAAGCCGCCACCAACCTCCCCCTATGGTTATCCAACACCGCTGACACCTTAGCACCACTGAAAAAACGTCAAAACAAACCTGGCAGCAAGAAGTCCTCATGGTTCAACGATGATCTCAAGAAGTCCAAGAAACTCTGCCGCTCCCTTGAAAAGGCCTGGAAAAAAGACCCAACCACCAGCACCAAGGACGCCTTCAAAAACGCCACCCGCACTCACCACCAACTAATCCGAAAAGCCAAGAAAACAGCATTCAAGGATCGACTTGACAACAACGCTCACAACAGCAAGGAACTTTTCAACATCGTCAAGGAATTTTCCAATCCCTCGGCCAACTCCAACGACATCACCCCCTCTCAAACCCTCTGCGACTCCCTAGCCTCATTTTTCCACAACAAGATTGCAGACATCCACAACAGCTTTGACAACCAACCCGGAAACCAACCCACCCTACCATTTGCTGATCATCTTCCCCCCATGAACACCCTCAACGACTGGAACCCAATCTCCACTGAGGACACCATCCGCCTGATGAATTCCATCCACTCAGGATCCCCCACAGACCCATGTCCTCACCACATCTTCAACAAAGCAGACTCCGTCATAGCACCGCACCTCCGAGACGTCATCAACTGCTCCTTCAACTCCGCCACCTTCCCGGAAAGCTGGAAACACGCTGAACTCACCGCCCTTCTGAAAAAACCCACAGCGGACCCCACCGAACTCAAAAATTACCGCCCCATCTCGCTTCTTCCATTTCCGGCCAAAGTCATCGAGAAAGCTGTCAACAACCAGCTCGCCGCCTTCCTCGAAGCCAACAAATCCCTCGACCCCTCACAATCTGGCTTCCGAGCAAAACACAGCACTGAGACCGCCCTCATCGCAGCAACAGACGACATTCGAACTCTACTGGACAATGGAGACACAGTCGCCCTCATCCTCCTCGACCTGCTTCAGCATTCGACACAGTCTGCCACAGCACCCTTTTACAACGCCTCAATAACATCGGAATCCAAGGAAAAGCACTTGAATGGATCACCTCGTTCCTCACTGGAAGAACCCAGAGAGTCCGCCTTCCACCATTCAATTCCGAGGCCTCTGAACTCATCTGCGGCGTACCACAAGGATCCTCACTCAGTCCCACCCTCTTCAACGTATACATGAGCCCCCTCGCAGCCATCGCTCGCCAACACAACCTCAACATCATCTCGTACGCGGATGACACTCAACTGATCCTTTCCCTCACCAATGACCCCAGCACCGCCAAAACCAACCTACACAAAGGAATGAAAGAAGTTGCCGAATGGATGAAACAAAGCCGTCTGAAACTGAACTCAGACAAAACAGAAGTCCTCATCTTAGGCACATCCCCCTCTGCATGGGACGACTCCTGGTGGGCGGAAGCCCTCGGAAAAGCACCCATCCCGACAGACCACGCACGGAACCTAGGCGTCATCCTGGATTCTTCACTCTCAATGAACAGACAAGTCAGCGCCGTATCCTCTTCCTGCTTCAACATTCTTCGCATGCTCAGAAAAACATTTCGCTGGATCCCCTCCGAAACAAGGAAAACAGTCACCCACGCTCTGGTCACGAGCCGACTGGACTACGGAAACGTGACCCTCTACGCAGGTACTACCGCAAAACTCCAGAAGAAACTCCAACGAATCCAAAACGCCTCAGCCAGACTCATATTAGACATCCCACGCAACGAACACATCTCTGGTCACCTTAAAGACCTTCACTGGCTACCCGTCAATAAGAGGATCACTTTCCGACTGCTTACCCACGCACACAAATCACTCTACGACATCGGTCCAGAATGCCTCAACTCACGACTGTCCTTCTACACCCCCTCCCGCCAACTACGCTCTTCCAGCCAAGCCCTCGCCACTGTACCCCGCATCAACAAGACCACCATGGGAGGCAGATCCTTTTCATACCTGGCTGCTAAAACATGGAACTCACTCCCCGCTTACCTTCGCCTTACCCAGAACCACCTAGCATTCAGAAAGCAACTTAAAACGTGGATATTTGACAAGTAATCCTCCTCCCCTTCCTAAGCGCCTTGAAACCCTCCGGGTATGTAGTGCGCTATATAAATTTTATGACTTGACTTGACTTGACTTGACTAGTTAGCTGTGCTAACTATAATGGCTACATTTCTATGGGTTTGTAAGAGTGAAATGTCCAGCTAAATATAATGTCCCTGAAACCTATGGTTTTTTCAGTGAATTACTAAGGTTTTTTAAATGCTAATTTCTAACTATAACCTACCTGAAACCTATGTTCTTTTCAGTAAATTTCAATGGTGTTTAAATGCTAATTTCTAACTATGACATCCCTATTAAGTCCTCTTGAATCCTGAAGGCCCTGGTGGCCAAGTAGCCCACTAGGACCAGCCAGTAAGCACCACAGACCTGTGTTTCGGAGAGGTGTTCTGAGGCACGCCCCTTTTTAAACCACGCTGCAAACGCGGCTTCTGGCACACTGCTGGTCAGAGGATGAAGTCCACTTGTGTCTTGAGGTCCTCAGAACGCAAGAGGACCTCATGGCCCCACCAGCAGTGCACCAGAAGCCGCATTTGCAGAGTGATTAAAAAAGGGCATGGCCTCAGAGCACCTCTGGTATTTACAAGAGGTACTTGATGGACTAGTTGGTCCCCAGGGACCCTCAGGATTGAAGGGGAATTAATACTCCAACTTAAAACGCATCACAGGGCGAGTTTGCACTTTGGTGAAGGGAGGGTGCAAGGCCTCATGTGACAAGTGTGGAAACGCACCCTGTGGCGCATTTTAAGTTGGGTGATTAAGTCTCTTTGAATCCTAGGGGTACCTGAGGGCCAACTAGTACACCAGCAACCACCAGTAAGCGCCATCCCCCAGGGCCTGACCCCTTTTTAAAATATATATATATATATCTGAATGGGGAGGGGGTGTGTGGGTCCCCATCCCGTGGCAAATTTCGGCCCCGGGGATCCCATCCCCCGGGGCATGGCCACATATATTTATGTTTTTTAAGGAGGGGGCTGCGTGGGCCTCCTCCCTGGCCCCTTCTAGCCATGGGGACCCTATCCCCCAGGGCTGGCCCTATCTGTTAGGAACCGTAGGGGAAGCCCCAATGCACCTACGGTCCCTGCTGGCTCCCTGCCTACTGCGGGAGCTGGCATTGCTTTTCCAAATGGGGAGCTGCTGGCTCCATATGTGGAAAACCAATCTGCTTTGGATTTTGGAAGAGAGAGCAGGTTTCCCTGCTCTCGCTTCCAAATTCCAAAGCAAGTTTGCTATAAGAGGGGAGGAGCTGCACGGCAGTGACCCAGGGGTGGGCACCGCAGGACACTGCAGGAGCCAGCCGTGGGGGGTGGTGGTCCCCAGGGCCATTGAGGCCCCGGCCGGACATAAATTAAATGACTCTGCCACCCTTCTTATTATTTAACAGGTAAATGTGCAAATAACGCATGTATTTCAGATATGTTGTTATTTATCATCCCTATACAATTAACAATCAATGGTAGTCAATAAATATGCACAGTCACAGGATTCATAAATACGCCAATGAATAAAAACCTTTAAAATGGTTAATTAATGGCTAAAATGAATTAAAAATCAATGTATCTAAAAACCATCACATAAATATGATTGTTAAAAGATGGTGAAGTATAAGACGATTATTTCATGATTTGTATAAATAACACCTAAAACACATATAACATGCTAAATAATTTGCTAATCCTATGAAACTCTGTGCAAATTAACAATAAGGACTCAGTGTTTGTATTTACAGGCAAGTGCAAAGGTCCTCTGTGAAGTTAAGACCTGAGGGGTGCTTGGTGTTGAGCTCAAGTATATATTGTGTTTCAAGGCGGCGCAACTTGTCCTCTCTGTTGCCACCTCGTCTGCTTGCCTGTACACATCTATTACATAGTACTTCAGTCCACTGCTCTTGGAATTGTGTTTGGCTTTGAAATGTCTTGCGACAGGGTAAGTGTTGTCCTGGTTGCTTATTGCTCTTAGATGCTGCAAAATTCTCTTATGTACAGGAAGCTTGGTGCTTCCTACGTAGAGCAAATCGCAAGGGCAAACCAGGACGTAGACAGCATATTCCGTCTTACATGTAAACAATTTGTTAATCTTGTGTTCCCTGCAATCAAATGGCGAGAGGTAGCAAGTTTTATTTACTGCTTGTTGGCAGGCTTTGCATACCTTGCAGTTGTAGAATCCTGCATGTGTTTGATACCAAACAGATGATTCCAAGACCCCCGGTCTGGTTTTGACCAGTTCATCCTTCATGGACTGCCCCCTACTATATGTGATGGAAGGCCTTTTGGGGAGATCCCTCCCTATCACTGGGTCACTTAAGATGAGTGGCCAGTTCTTGTTAATAATGGTTCGTATCTGTTTGTGTTAGGCGTTATATTGAATGAATCTAAATTCAGGTGGTTTAGTGGCAATGACCCCAATGTCAAGTAGTGTCTGTGTGTTCTCAGTCAGTAATTCAGATCAGTCTTTTTGTTCCGCTTTGTAAATGGCAGCATCAATGATCTTATGAGAGTAACCCCTTTCTAGGAATCTCAATTTGCTGTCCCTTTAGGCATCCTGTAAGTCAGTCTCCCTGCTGTGTATTCTTTTCAAGCGCAACATCTCCCCATAAGGGATACTGTTGACCAGGTGTTTAATGTGTGAGCTCTTGGCATGCAGGGTAGAATTTACCGCAGTGTCTTTGTGGTGCAATCTGGTTTCTACTCTGCCCTGTTCAATAAAGACTTCAGTGTCCAGGAATGTAATGGATGTTTTACTGAGAGTAGCTGTGAATTGGAGATTTAAATTGTTCCTATTAAGATCTGACACAAAGGCTTCTGCAGATGACATATCACCCCTCCAAATCACAAATAGGTCATCAATAAAGCGTAACCATATTACTACTCGAGATCGCATTACTTCTGAGTGTTCTACCATGAGGACCAGCTCCCCCCACCAGCCCATGTGCAAGCACGCATAGCTGGGGGAGAAACTGGCCCCCATGGCGACACCCTGTAGCTGCCTGAACATTAAATTGTTGAACATAAAAACAGTATTGTTCAGACACATGTTCACCATATCTACCAGCATCTGTCTATGTTCCGGCATATCAGGTAAGGATCTCTTCAAATAGAAATCCAAAGCATTGAGACCATCTGAATGTATAATGCTGGTATAAAGTGAACACCCGTCCAGGGTGATTAGTAAATAGTCATTGTGCCACTCAATGTTCTTAATTTTGTTGAGGAAATCCCTGGTGTCTCTGACATAGGATGGTAGCCCTTAAACTTCACTCTGGAGAAAAAAGTCAACATATTGCGACATATGCTCCAAGCAGCTGTTCCTAGCCGAGATGATTGGACGTCCCGGGGGATTTGTTCCATTTTATGGAGCTTGGGCAGAAAGTACATGGTTGGTACAACTGGATAATCATTCCTGAGGAATTTATATTCTTGACTGGTGATTAAGCCCTTCATCTTCCATTGTGACAATTTCTTGTAACAGTTCGTGTACATAGACTTAAGTTCCACCACAGAGAATATGGTGTAGCAAGTTCTGTCATTCAATTTTAAATGGGCTTCCTTTAGGTACATGTCTCTATGCATCAATACAATATTTCCTCCTTTATCTGAGGCTCGAATGATTACATTGGGAATTTTCTGTAATTTTGTAATTAGAGCTCTGTACTCCGCTGTTTCCTTGTTGTACTTATGTCTGCCCCTGTGAATTTTTATATTCAGATCCTTCAACTGACTGGTAACTTGATCATGAAAGAGATCTATTCAGTCTTTTAGCATGACTGGATTGTAGGTGGAATTAGCTTTGAAATTTGTTAGGGATTTTCTCTGTTGGGTAACTGGTATGAGGTCTAGTGAGGCATTTTGTGCTGGCTGCGTTTGTGTTATACCACTTTCTCTTGGTGAATTACATTGCCACAAATCTTCTAGTTTCTCCATTAGGGTCTCCGTAGATTGTGAAACTTGGATATCTCTTGTAGTAGTATCACTTGGTGGCACCGTTGGTCCTTTGTCATATTTATTCACCATAAAGTACTTTTTGAGTTTCAGTTTCCTTGTGCTTTTAAACACATCTAGCCTTGTATTCACATAATTAAAATCCCTCCTAGGGCAGTATGTCAAACCCAGGCTAAGTATTTCCTTTTCTCTTTTATATATATATACACACACCACAAAAATATTCACATTTAAGTGAAAGATATGGCACTCAGGGACAGAAGTAAATAGGCATCTGTTTATTTCATCGGGCCACTCTGGACAAACAGGACGCATTTCGTCTATATATATATTTACCCTTGACCTTATGTACACATATGATGCAATAATACCAATGAGATATGCAGGCACATGCATCAAGCGATTTGGGAATCGCAAACGGTGCGAATCGCAAAATTCGGCCGTTTGCGATTCCCAAATCACTATTTGGGATGCATCAACTTAAAAGTGAATAAATCGCTATTTTAGCGATTTTTTTCAAGTGCGATTACTTTTAAGGAATCGCAAATTTGCGATTCCTCAAAAGCAATGCATGAACCTAAAAAAAATTGCGAATTCGCAATTAGAGAGAAAAAATTACCATGAGGTTGGACCTCATGGTAATTTTGCGAAATGTTAGAAAAATGCTATTTTTAGCATTTTTTTAACCTTCATGTTGTGCACACACATGCCCTTAGGGCATGTGTGTACACAACATATGTGCATTGTTTGATATCAGGGGTGCAACAGGGTGTCCTTTGGACACCCCTGCACCCTTGAAATCGCAATCTCAATTTGCGATTAGCTAATTGCGATTCGCAAATTGAGATTGTCTTCCCATTCATTCCTATGGGCCTCTAGGCCCATAGGAATGAATGGGAAGGGATTCCTTAATTGCGATTCGCAAAATGCTAATCGCAATTAAGGAATTCTAAGAAATCGCAATTTATTTAGCGATTTCTTGATGCATGGGCATTTGCAATTCCTTAATTGCGATTCCTTAAAAATCGCAATTAAGGAATCGCAAATGCCGAGTTTGATGCATGTACCTGATAGTCCACTAACAGGCACATGCATCAAGGTAAGGAATTGGGATTCCTTAATAGCGATTTTTAAGGAATCGCTATTAAGGACTCGCAATTACTTATGCATGTAGGAATGGCTAAATACGATTCGCTAATAAGGAATACCTTCCCATTCATTCCTATGGGCATAGAGGTCCATAGGAATGAATGGGAAACCATTCGCAATTTGTGATTACCAAATAGGTAATCGCAAATTGCGGATCCAATTTCAAGCGTGATAGGGGGCCAAACGGCTTCCCTGATTCACCCCCAAAACTGGCATGTGTGCATATGTGGAGCACATCCATGCCTTAAGGGTATGTGTGTGCACCACATGGCACTTAGAAAAATGTAATTTGTAGCATATTTCAAAGGAATTTTATATTACCACCAACTTGAAGTTGTTAGAAATTTGCGATTCCTTAATGCTAAGTAGTAATCTCAGATTGCTTCTTGCATTGCATTTGAGGAATCATACATATGTTTTTAGAGTCCTTTTCTGGGCTACCTGATACATACCCCTGTATAGTACCCATTCTACTAAATCATCCTGACCCAGTGCCCCCTGTTACACTGCAGATATGAAAACCGACAAATCAAATTGTGAGAAACAGGCGTTCTTCTAAAGACGCCCTTGATAGACACCAATACAAAACAGCATTAGGTTCATATCATGCAAGAATACAAACAGCCCTAAGACTCCACACTATAAGCAGAATTGACCAGGCAGGAAACTCCTCTAAAGAGCTACACTCTAATCCCGGTGCCTGTAGCTCAGCCATAACAGCCTTTCAAACACTCTGTGACACCCTAGCTACACATTGTGAAACTAAACTAGACAAGCTTTATTGCAACTTTTACAATAACACTACAGCCCTGCTATACATTGAACCTGACCGCTTCTCAAGTAACAATTCTCAGGCTATAACGAAGAGATTTGAACTGATCACACACATTCTATTACTAGATCTTCTAGCCAAAACTAAATATGGCTCCATGTCTATGTCTCCCTCACATAACAGCTTTGTTATCTACCTCCCTCACACCATCCCTGACATCATTATGCATTATATCCTTACTTTCAGCGACAGTGCCTAGAAAATGGAACGCCACCCATGTCACACCTATTTTTAAAAACATGCAGGCCAATCCACGAACGTGGCAAACTACCGTCCTATCTCTCTCCTGCCTTCGATCAGCAAGTTGCTGGAATCCCATGTCAATAGACAACTTTCTTCTTACTTAGAGATGCATCTCCTGCTGGACTCTTCCCAATCGATCTTTTGTCCCTCAAAAGTGCAGAAACCACCCTTCAAGTGGCAGTTAACTCACTCAGGGCCCGATTCACAGAACTAACTTAAGACAAAATCCTAAACTTACCACCATTTTGGTATTCACAGAAGGCACTCACTCATTTTGGTATTCACAGAAGGAACGTACTTATTTTGGAATTCACAGAAGGCTCTTACTCATTGATGAGTAAGTGCCTTCTGTGAATACCAAAATGAGTAAGTTCCTTCTAGGAATACCAAAATGAGTAAATGGTAGCAAGTTTAGGATTTTGTCTTAAGTTAGTTCTGTGAATCAGGCCCTCAGTTTTTCCCTGGACATAGGCATGCCAGCTATGCTGGTCCTTCGCGGTCTGTCAGCGGCATCTGCTACTGTGTCACATCCCATCCTGATTCAACAAATTCATGAGATAGGAATTCATGGCACTGCACTTAACTGGCTAACAGACTTTCTTAACGACAGGAGTCAAAAAATGTACACTTGGTCCTTTTCAATCTAAGACTCTGTCCCTGCTCAGGGGAGTTCCTCAGGGCTTTGGCCTTAGCCGCACACTTTTCAACATTTACATCTCTCTCCTTGCTCAGCTGTTCAAGTCCTATGGCCTTGAAATAATACTCTCATATTCAGACGACTGGTCATGTCTTTTGGGCAAGATACAGAGAATGTTTAACAACCTTTTACTGCATGCATGAGAAAAATTACTACGTGGATGTCCCTGAATTGCCTTCAGTTAAATGGGGCCAAAACTGAAATTGTACTGTTTGGAAAAGCGCAGTTCCTTTGTATAAAGAATGGTGCCTGACGACACTCAGCTCCTCTTTGCATGTGACAGAGACTCGGACTTTGATGGGGAGAGCATTCAGGGGTGTCTTGAGGATGTATTCCAATGGTTTCAGCGGAACAGCCTCAAGTGCAACTCGGATAAGTCGGAGGGGCTTTTCTTCGGGTGTCCGTCGGTCCCAAATTGGAAGTCCTGGTGGCCGGAGGCCATGTTTCCCCCTTTCGCAGCCTCCGCAGTAGCCAAAAATCTGGGAGTGCAGGTGGATGCGGATCTGTCATTTTAACCGCAGGTGCTTGGCCTAGTGGGCAAATGCTTTGGCCTCCTGAAAATGCTCAGGAAATTCCTGCCCCTTCTGTCTCTGGATCACTGAAGAATTACAGTACAGGCATTGATTGGTTCCCGGCTGGATTATGCCAACGTGCTTTACCTCGGCCTTCCGGACCTCCTTCTAACGCGTCTCCAAATTGTTCAAAACTCGGCAGCGCAGGCCATCGTTGGCCTCCATAGGAGATCGAGTGTGAGTGATCTTTTAAGAACATTGCACTGGCTGCCTATTAGAAAGCGCATGGTTTTTAAAGCGCTTACTTTGGCTTTCAAGGCACTTCACGGTACTGGTGCCCAGTATATTAGTAAACGGTTGGTGTTCTATCAGCCTTCGAGGGCACTTAGGTCAGCTTCTCTCGCCTTGGCCACTGTTCCAACTATCAGGCGGGCCCAGTGTGGCGGCCGTTCTTTTCAACGCTTGGCGCCACAGCTGTGGAATGCCCTTCGGTTGTCTTTGAGGACTAATGTCATTCTTTTGGCATTTAGGAAGAACCTCAAATCCTGGCTATTTGTCCAGTAGCTTCTTCTTTGTCTGGCTCCTCCGTTCTGTACCGCTCTGGTTTTTTTTAGCACTGGGACACTCCCCGGAGTAGCTGAGCGCTATACAAAACAAATTTTAACATAACATAACATATATATGACTCCTTACCCATAGAACTTTTACAGAGATTCTGATGCTGACACCTTTCTTGCTTCCAAGATTCAATAGAGTTTCCCCTATCTTTACTTTATTGTAGGGTTTACTAGATGTTGTGCATCTTTTCCATGTATGGGGAAAAGGATTTAGGGCCATATGTATCAAGATACCAATTAGCGATTCTGTAATAGCGATTTTTAAAAAATCACTATTTCAGAATCGCTAATTGGTATGTATCAAGAAAATCGCAATTTTTTAGCGATTTCTTGATATTCCTTAATTGCGAATTCGCAAATTGCAAATTCGCAATTAAGGAATATTTTCCCAATCATTTCTATGGGCCTCCTGGCCCATAGGGAGGAATGGGAATTTATTCTCAATTTGCGATTCGCAATTTGCTAATCGCAAATTGAGAATAATTTCAAGGGTGCAGGGGTGTCCAAAGGACACCCTGTTGCACCCCTGAAATAAGTATGGGTGCACATGTGGTGTACATACATGCCCTAAGGGCATGTATGTGTATCACATGGCACTTAGAAAAATGCAAAAATGGGCATTTTTCAAGAAATTCCCAAATTAATACCAACTTGAAGTTGGTGGTAATTTGCGATTCCTTAAGGATGATACATATGGCCCCTAATTGTTTGTCTAGTCTTCAAATCCTATTCCTTATTTTTCTCCATTGATGCCGCAGAATTTCTTATATGCTCCTTGCTGTTGAGGACCAATATTGTATGCCGCTTTGGTCTTCCTTAGATAATCTTGTATTTTTTTAGTATGTTCTCGTGATTGATTTATGTTAGTTTGGCTTTGAGTTTGCAATAAACGTTTTAACTTCAAGTTACTGACACACTTTTATTGTGTGGTCTTTGTAGTCCCACTGTAGTTTAGGATTTAAATTGTCACTAACCCCTTTTCCTTTCAGTCTATCAAAAATGTCTCTTGACCAGAGTCAGATTGGAAAGAATGGCCTAGAGCATTCTCAATGAATAGCTCATTGTTCCTGCAGAACAGTGTTTGCTATGCCTGCTATGCTTGTTTAGTACTTGGCTCACCGTTGCATGGTTGAGCTCATCCATTTATTCATTTGGATATTTTCCTACCAATTCCACTGTTGGCTGGAGCCATTTGAGGCCTGTTATCAAAGCCCAGGGTCACTCCTGGTGCCTCTATCACTTTCCTCTAATCCCTGAGATTAATTGTAGCAGGCACAGAGAAGCTTAAAGAGAGACAGATTGGGAGGGAGGGGGAGAGGGAGGAAGGGAGAGGGTGGAGAGAAGATGATCAGAGAGGGAGAAGAGAGAAAGGAGAGGAGACAAAAAGAATGGATGGATTAAAAGAGTGAGATTGTGTGATGAGACAAGCTGAGCTGGGCTAGTTTTAGCATGTTTTGCCAGGGCTCCTGTGGTTCCCAAGTATGGCCCTGTTGCTGACTCCCTGTGCAGCACCAACCTTAGCTTGTTGGTGAAGTGGATATGGAATGTGTGTTTTAGCAGTGCCACTCAATGCCCTGCCCTGGATCCAGAACTCCAGGATTAAGGGTCTTCAGTGACATCTATCACCCCTGAAAGTGCCTCCTCAAGTCCTGGGGCAGTGTCATCGCTGGATCTTGTGCAACTCTGGGGTGCAAAGTAAATCACTTACAGCCACATGCATCAAAGGAAATTGCATTCGCAAATGGTGCCAATCGCAAAATTCGATCGTTTGCGAATGCAAGTCACATTTTTGGGATGCATTAACATTTCTGTCATTTTCGCAATTTAAGAAATCGCTAAATTGTGACTTCTTAAATTGCGATTGCATTTAAGGAATCTCAAATTGAGATTCCTGAAATGCAATGCATCAAACTTTAAAAATGTGCGAATTCCCAAATAAGGGGAGCAAATTACCATGAAGTTGACCTTCATGGTAATTTGCGAAAACTTTGAAAAATTCACTAAAGTGTATTTTTTTAAGTTC
This sequence comes from Lissotriton vulgaris, assembly GCF_964263255.1. Classification (NCBI taxonomy): domain Eukaryota; kingdom Metazoa; phylum Chordata; class Amphibia; order Caudata; family Salamandridae; genus Lissotriton; species Lissotriton vulgaris. The sequence continues at coordinate 1,455,927,590 of NC_141695.1, read as the reverse complement.
CATTTTACACACACACATGCCCTTGCGGCATGTGAGTGTGTAAAATGTACTCCTAAGCATATTTCAGGGGTGCAACAAGGTGTCCTTTGGACACCCCTGCACCCTTGAAATTGCAATCTTAATTTGCGAATTTTCAATTGTGAATTGCAAATTAAGAATGTCTTTCCATTCATTCCTATGGGCCTCCAGGCCCATAGGAATGGATGGGGAAGTATTCCTTAATTGTGATTCTCAATTAGAGAATCGCAATTAAGGAATTTGAAGAAATCGCTATTTTTATAGCGATTCTTGATGCATTACAGTTTGCAATTCCTTAATTGCGATTCCTTATTTTTCGCAATTAAGGAATCACAAAATGCAATATTGAGGCATGTGCCTGTATACCCAATATTTCTCAGAGCTAGCACCTTATTTTAGATAACATAGCACAGAATCTGAAAGAGGCAAATCATGCACACTGTTTCTGAGCAAGACTTTTTCAAAACCAACCCGTAACTTGAAAGAATATGAAGTTAAAGGAATTCACTTTACACACTAAAGTTGCATAAAGACAGGCACTTGGCTCTGTGCTATCAGTGCCTCATCAGTGCAGTAGTGGTGCCAAAGGAGCCTGGTAGACTGAACAACACTTATAATACAATAATATATATTCAAATCTTCCATGTAAAATACTTTTTTTTAAAATTCCTTGCATCTCACAAGGTGGTGCAAGAGTGACGCAAATCTTAAGCTATATTTCTGAAGTGACATGGCTTTCTGTGGCTATTGAGTGGCTTCAAAAATATATCAGTAACGCAACTTAGCAATTTGCCCTGTGGTGCATTACTCTGCTCTGGGTAGGCATTCCATGGGCATTGCGTGCGTGTTCCAATGCAGCTCCAATGCTTTTTGACACATTTTCAGATTTACAAGACGTTGTAAACCTGGGAATGCACCAAAAAGATACAGGGAAGGCGAAAATGGGAGAAATGTCTTAATTTCTACTCGTTTCTCTCCTTTCTATGTGTGCTGCATTCTGCAGCACACATAGAAAGAGGAAGAAGCCTCTTAGGATTGTTTTTGTAAATCAATCCTGCCTACAACACAGGCCCCCTGCACCATGGTGCAAGGATCCCTGCATTGGCACTAGGCTGCTAAAACGGAACCAGCACAAGGGAAAAAGACAGGAATATGCCATATTGGATCAATATGGAGCATTCTGCTCTTTCCCAGCGATGCAGGGCAGCGCAGCAAGGTGTCTTGCTGCGCTGCACTGGACCACGAAGGTCTTAAAAATGGCCCCGATGTAGGAGATCAAGACTAAGGGGTGTATTTATGTATGGAACGGTGTTTATTTAGCACAAATGTACTTGGAAGCAAATGAATGATGAACAAAGGGGCAAAGATGTGATACATAAACTCTAGGGGCCTCATTTATGAAAAGTGACGCATCGCTGCGTGAAAACAGCGATGCGTCACTTTTCACTGCGCACTCCTTGCGACACCAATGATGCGTCATATTTAATGTATGACGCATCATGTTGCAAGGACTTACAGATACGTCAGTATTTCTGACGCATCTGTAAGCGCAAAAGTGACGCATTGCTGGAGTGTGTCACAAAAGTGACGCAACTCCAGCAATGCATCCTTTCACATGGGGAAAGCCCCATGTGAAAGGGCTTGGGTCAGTCTTACGGCTGCTGTGAGGCAGGAGCAAGATTTTGACGCAACAGCATCCTAAAAGTGACGCAGTGAAATCTCATAGATTTCACTGCGCCACCATTACAAGGCTTTTTGCGGGGGAACGCCCGCTCTGCATACATTATACCTGACGCGGGTATAATATGGCGCAGGGGTTTAAAAAGTGACGCATCCACCTAGATGCGTCACTTTTTAAATATGGCGCAACAAGGCGCATTTTGTACGCCGCTGGTGCGTCACAAAAAGTGACGCACCGGCGGCGCAAAACTGACGCAAGGCCTCATAAATAAGGGCCTAAAATGTAGAAATCATGACCTCTACCATACTACTTCTGTCATATGAAGGATGAGAAGATAATGTCCTAGCAAACAAGGTTGTATATGTAGAAGGGTTATTTTTGCATTATTACCAATGTGTCGAATACGAGCCTAAACTGTAATCTATATGTGTACAGTAACATGATGCATAATTGCCTTTGAAACTATTTTAATATAACCTGTTAAAATGCATGTTTAGGGCTTATAAAATTAGGCCTCAGTATCAATCTTGTTCAAAATGGATGTCTCACCTTGCACATTCACTGGTTATTATTCGTGCTGCACATAGTCAAGCAAGTTATGTTATTTCCGGGTGATGTTGTTCTAAATGAAGGCTTTCTAGCATGGGCTCAGTAATGTAACTTTCCTTCAAGGGGTTTCTTGCGCTTTGTCCCTGTATTGCATTTATTCACAATAGTTCACTGTTGTTTTGTAACTAGTTTGTTTTGACATTTCCAGATGACATTATTAGCATAGAGTGAGCTGAACTAATACTCAGTAGTGCTTATACCCTAACCACTCTATGTTGCTGTATAAATCTGAGTATTGACTTGCTGAAATTGTGTTCTTCTACTGACACCATGATAAATCTGCAGTTTTGATTTGTTCTGAGAAAATTTGCGATATCAACCATCGAATTTGAGGGTGAACCAGAAATCTTTTGGGTGCTATTAGAGATGCTGTATGATTTGATTTTGGCTGTACAATTGGAACTTACAATATTTTATTTTTTACCTATTTTTCTGTATTGTCCTATTGCTGAGCACCTTCATGGCGACTTTATGCTTCTTCATGTTACACGTTCTGTATTGTACCCCTTTGAATTTTCATAATACATCTTTCTAAATTTTGGAGTTCCGCTCACTTATTGAGCCTGTATTGACTGCATTTTTGTTATGCTGACTTGCCTCATGAAATTGAAGTTTAACACCCTCCCTGAGCCACCCACTTCTGAGCGTACTATTGAGGTGTCTTTTGGTGTGTATGATTTCAGGGGTGCCCCGCACCCACATGTACACATCTGAGGGCTTCTCCAATTGTGCCACCACTAGTGCAGAGACCCCTGGCTAAGCCTTGAGTTTTCTTCAATGACCACACATTTACAGTGCCCTAACATCATTGATCTGTTCCCAGATCCAGCCAGAGTCATTTAGCTCCAGCGGGAGGTGGTAAAACTTGTGATTTATGGCAGACTCCGGCCCCTGATCGCGACAGGTAAGGTACAGCAGGAAAGAGACAACTCTCCCCTTTCAACAGAACTCTCAATATTTGAATTCTGCTCCAAAATTGCTAAAAAGAGAGTGACCACCAATGAGGTATTAGACCTAAAGACTACCAGGGATTTCATGGGGGAGTGGCCCCCACTTGCACCAGCGTAGGCAATTGCTGGAACCATCATGGACAGCAACATTAGCTTTTCAGTCTCCTTTGAGACTGAAAATCCTCCTCCAGGGGCTGCTGAAAGGTCCACTAGACAACAGAGATGGTCTTAGCTGTGCAAGGAGTGCAAGGCCAGACATTTATAACATCAGCCACCTTGGTCTTTTCTGCCCGCAGTAGGTGACAGATAGGGGGTCATCATCTCACCATCAATGCAGGTTCCCGATGGGCATAAAGGCCCACTACACATTAGTGGGATTTACTTTTCATAGGCTGACAACCCCAGACATTGAAATACGTTTTCTTCATACCTGCAGGCTTTAGTTGGTTTCAATGTCCCAGGGGGACGAGATATTTTGGACATTTTTCTGAAATGTGTTTTCCCCAGTGGGTCTGAGAGCTCCATAAGATACTAGGGTTTATGTACGCTGAATAAAATAAACGTAGTGGGGTCTGACTCCTCCTTGAAAAGGATAGCACCCCTCAGTCCCTTTGGCAAAACTCCCTTGCTGCTTCCCTGAAGGCTATTGTTGTCATTTTACCTACAACCTGCCCCACTAGGATGCATTATTTCCCACTAAACAACATAAATAATTATAGGCATGAGGGTGACCACTCAAATTATGGTGTATGAAGACCTTTCTTGGCCACTAATGAAGCAGATTAGTCTTGGAAGGTAGAGGAGCCTACCTCATGCTATAGAAAACGGACATGACTAGTAAAATGTGATTTAGATGGGGCTGGTTCTTTCTGACATCTATCTGCCCTAACACACTCTCTCAGGGACTCAAGCCCTTTCAGCTCCTGTGACCTACTGTGAAGTCCAGAGAAGAAGGATGCAGCTGGTTCAAGAAGCTGCAGTGATTAAGGCCCTTTGCATTTGTTCCAGTAGAGATAAGGCGGAAGACTAGATGTCATTGTTTAGGATGGACTGCATAAACAGGCTACTAAGTAGGTATGGGACGCAAACTCCGCTCAGCCCTATGCGCACTGCTGCTCACCCCCCCCCTGTCACCCTACACAATTTCCTTCAGCTTGTGAATTAAAAGGAAGGAGGAAGATATCATCAATGCTACATGTGGGGCCGCACAAAGTAGTATTAAAAGCTGGGTACCTGTTAAATGCTAGGGCACGTCCAAATGTACTTCCGTGGCGTTGTGAGTTATACTTGTCAGAGTCTCTTCCTTAGTTGGTCACTTTTTAAAATATAACTACCATTCAGGAATGTCACAGTTAGCTTTCTATATTAATTCATTGGTATGCTCGGGACAGAGTCTTGGCTTAACATTGGCTCTGCCCTTTCTGTTCCACCCTTCAGAGTCCCTTGTTTCTTTCTCTTTGATTGCTCCCTAGACGCTTCTCTGGAGAGAGACTGCAAGTCCAGGCAGGAACAGCAACATGAGGCAACTTTATTATTATTAGCATTTGTAGAGCGCACTGTAACCCTATGGGCATCCTGGCGCTAAGAGAGCAATCAGCACAAGAACTGTCAGCTACACAGAAGAAAAGGGCTTACCATCCAGTGAGACAACTGCTACCCTCGATAACACACATTATACCCTAGGGAAGAGCCAGGTCTTAATTTTTTTGCGGAACAGCAGCAGACTTCGTGTCCTCCTAATTTCCAACGGGAGGGAATTCCAGAGGCGAGCTTCTGCCACGCTGAAGGCTCTCCCTCCCAGGTCACCCTCCTTATATTGGGAATTCTAACACAATTGGCAGTAGCAGAGTGGTGATTCCGGGTAGGCTTATACCACTGAAATTTGTCTTGTAGCGGTTTAGGTCCCTGTTCATAGAGTGCTCTAAATACAATGCACAATGACTTAAACTGGATCCTTTGGGCTACTGGGAGCCAGTGTAGATCCACCAAGGCTTGTGTAGTTGACGACCAACGTGGTCGAGAGAGTGCTAACTTAGCTGCTGCCGCCTGGACTCTCTGCAGTCTGGTAATCAGGTATTCAGGGTATTCTAAAAGCAGAGCATTGCAGTAGTCCAGGCGGCTGAGAATAGTACCCCTAACTACTGTTGTTCTGCCTGATCAGGTAGCAGTGGCAGCACCTTCCGAAGACCATGGATCAAGGAAAACAACGTTCCACCAGTTTATTAATGTGGGTCTCCAGATTGAGATTTTCATTAAAACTGTCCTCAGATTGTGCACCGTGTTTACTGGTGTCAGTATACCATCTGATGTTAGAGGCCAGAAGTCTGTTGGCAGGCTTCTCATGACCCCCCCCCCCCCACCTTGCACTGCAAAATCTCAGTTTTTCCACTGTTAAACTGGAGTGAATTTTTCTTCAGACATTTCGTCATTTCATGCATGCAATCATGAAAGCAGTTCAGTGATTCTGCCTGCTCCCCATCCAGGGATATCAAAAGTTGTACATCATCCGCATAATTAATCAGACTGATATTATGCGCTTTAATGATTCCCAGCAAAGGTTGCATATAGGCATTGAACAAAATGGGGCTGATTGATGAGCCCTGAGGAACCCCATGTAGGACTTTCAACGGTTCCGATTTGTACGGGGGGAGTGCCACCACCTGCCATCTATCAGACAGATAGGAACGCAGCCACCTGAGCGCTACTCCTTTTACCCCATAGGTCTCCAATCTTGAGAGCCGAATGTCATGGTGCACCGTATCGAATGCGGCGGACAGGTCAAGCGGAATTCAAATTGCAGAATGACCCCTGTCCGCCCGCATCCGAAGGTCATCCAACATGACCACCAAAGCTGACTCTCTCCCATGACCCGGTCAAAAACCGAACTGTTCCTCTTCCAGAATGTTTAGCCTGTTAACAGCCCACAGGAGCAATAAGGGTGTGGGAGTACCCATTGGACTTGAGAGCCAAAGTCCCCAATTAGAGTCTGCACGCCAGCTGGGCAGCACGAGCCTTGGTAATACCATGACTGAGGACCACTAGGTCCAAACCTAACTTTGACTGAGAACCCCAGAGGAGCCTGTAGTCTGATCAACACTGCTGACATCTGACAGGTGTATCTATACGAGTAGCCCAGAGAAGAGGGAGCTTGCGGTCCAATCAGCAATACCCATGAGCCACCTGTAATGACCCACCAGAGAGAGCTCCTTTTGCAACAAGGTGTGTTGTTGGGTTGGCAGCCAGGAACCACCAGGAGCGCGCAGGAGTACAGTATCCACCAGAGAGGGATGGGAGCATAGGAGCCAAGTGCAGGGGGAGGTGAGGAAGGCCGCACCTCAGGTCCCGGGTCCATGGAGGGTCCAGTCCAGCTCGGCACCCCATGGGATGTGCTTCTCAGGTGCAGACTGCAGAGAGCACCAGTGAGGTTAGATCGAGGTTGGGGTAAGTGAAGTGAAGTGTGTGTGAGAAGGAGCCAATATCCTCTGATGGCTGTAAGGGGTGGTGTGGGGAGCTGGTTTAGAGCCTTTGTGTTGTACTGGGTGAGAGTTCAGTGTGCTTCTGGTGTGTTGAAGTGCTAATAGTTAGTCACAAACGCTACATGTACTTTATCGCTACAGGGCCTGAATACATACATTTTGCTTTCGGATGAAAGGGACTTGTTCTCTGAAAGAAAAAAAACCCAAAAAGAAAAAAAACAGTAATAGCGGAATTTTTATAACAGCACCTTCTTAGATAGATTGTGGAATATTGTCCCCCTTTTTGATAATCAAATGCTACCACTACTGGCCAGGGATGTTATCCTTTTTGATAATGAAATGCTACGCAGACGATGCGGTTTTAATCGCTAGAACAGGGATTGGGCTACAAAGGCTCAAAACCGCATATGTCCCCTTCATGGATTCACATGGATTCACTTCAGCTAAAATTGAACCAAAATAAATCTTTTGTATTAACAGCAGGGGCAACAAAAAAAGAAAAGGTACCGCACTTCCATGCAGAAGTGCAAAAAATTGAGGTAGAGGATTCCTTTCCCTACTTGCGAATACTTTTTGATAAAGATCTGTTGTGGGCAAAACTGGTGGAGGGGAGAAAGATGGTGATGGGGAGGGGTATTGGTGCTATAAAAAGGTTTACTAGAAAATTGGGTACAAACAGCCAGATGCATCAAACCAAAAAGTACAGCGCAAAAATAGCGAATAGCTATTTGCGAGCGCTTTTTAGCAATTTCCAATGCAAGAACCAAAAAGAACAATCCCTCAAAATACTGAATCGCTAAAATAGCGAAAAGCGAAAATGCAATTCCATATTTGCGAGAATTCCAAAATGCAATAGCAAATAAGGAATCGCAAAAAACTATTTGCAATACAATGCGTGAAAAATCGCAAAAAGTGATTTCTTCAAAAATCGCAATTTAGCAAATGCAGATTAAGAGGAATCACAATCAGGTGGTAAAAAAAACTGCAAATCATCTGAAGCCTATTTAAACTGACCCATGAGGCCATAGTGGCCTTGCACAATGGCAGCACTCTACTTGTTTGCGAGGAGGAGGAGGATACTTGCAGCAGGCCAGCCCCGTAGGAGAATCCAGGAGAGAATCTTCCGCCTGCGCATCACTTTGTTGGGACAAACTGTTGAGCAAATATATGATAAGTACAGGCTGCATGTTGCAAAGATTCACTACTTAATAGATTAATTGGGCCCACTATTGCAGCGCCAGACACTTAGAACCCAGGCCATCCCAACTCATGTCCAGGTGCTATGTTGCCTGCACCTGCTTGCGTCAGGTAGTTTCCAGGATGTAGTGGCAGAAGCTGGAGGGGTATGACAGAGCTCCCTTTCGCGGTTCTTCAAATCCTTCCTGGCTGCCATGATGGCTTTTTGATCCACAACCACATCACCTTCCCCACAACCCAACAGGAATTGACCCAAACTAAACAGGACTACTACCAAGTTGCCCAGTTTCCACATGTGATCGGATGCATAGAATGCACCCATGTAGCCATATGTCCCCAAGCAGTAAATGTGTATATCTTCCGTAACCGGAAAGCATATCGCTCAATAAATGTCCAAGCGGTGTGCAATGCGAAAAACATCATTACCGACCTCGTAGCACAATACCCTGGGAGCACCCACAATTCCTACATCTTTCGCCATAGTGGCATGCACACACGTCTGCTCAGGGGCGAATATGGCGAAGGACACCTGCTAGGTAAATTCAATACAATACTCATCACTGAAGTATGAAATTGCAATGCATACCTGACACTAACACTTTGTTTGAAACCTTGTAGGTGACAGTGCATACGCGGTGAGGGATTTCATCATGACTCCATACTTGTACCCAGCCAGCCCACAACAACAGAGGTACAACACAGCCCACATTAGGACACTCTATGTCATCGAACGGACATTTGGATTGCTCAAGAGTTTCTTCCACATCCTGCATAGAACTGGAGGAGCAATTCTGTACCAGCCCGAAAAATGCTGTAGGAGAGTGGCGGCATGTGTAATGTTGCACAATATAGCAACAAGGAGAGGTATCCCCATTGAGGAATCCGACACTGAGGACAACCAGCCCCCAGCACACCCACGCCGGGCCCATTTGGCGAGTTCAGCGGAGGGGCAAAGAAAACGTACAGACATCACCCAGCATTATTTCTAAGGTATGTAATGATGAGACACAACACTTAATTGCAGTAAATGTTAAGTATTTATTAGCATGTGAAGAGGTAGGGGTGTTTATTTAAACATAGCTGGTGGCCATTAGCACATTAACTGCATGCAAGAAGAGAGGTGTGGCTCACTGGTTAGAGGCGGCAGACCCGGAAGCAGAGAACAGCCCGGGACCAGGGTTCAATTCCCGACGTGGCAGGGTCGTGGACTAGGCTCAGCGGACTCCATAATTCTCACCTCGGTGCCTACTCTAACCAGGGATCACACTCGGCAACTCTGGGCATTAGCTTGCCTCATCTCTACAACGGCCCCCCACATTCGCCGGGGATGCCTGGTTTCACCCTGGAGATACCCAGTAGGGACCATCTCACAGGGATAGCCAGGACGGGTTCCCCAGCCGTCTACAGCGCCACGACGCCTCAGGGCAGCAGTGCGCTTTACAAGACACATACATTACATTACATGCACTAAAGGACAAATGAGACACAAAAAGGACTTGTAATACAGTCACAAAGAATGTCTTGAACATGGTTACTTCACCATGATGAATTCCACCATTCGGATTATGTTTAGCATTTCCTCCCTTTCACACCCAAATGTCTTTCACCTGCATCTGCATCTACATTCCCGGAGGCAGCGGGAGGTGTTGGTCTATGGGTACTGCACCTCCTGCCAGTGGTGACTTGCACAGTGATGCTGCTTAGGCTGGATGCCTCACTACCCTCTTCCCCTGTAACATTGCCGTGCTCACCAGTACTAAAATGCATCAGTTCATCGGCTGTGGTCATTTGGCCGAGTGCTTTGGACACATCCCCACAATAATGGCCCATATCAATCTGCATTTCCACCGACCGACGTGACAGCTGTGCAATGCTTTTGCAAATCTTGTTGTTAGACCTGGTATAGCCAGCCATGCAGGTCACAAACTGATGATGCCTCCTCCTCTGTGTGTTGTGTCCCTCCTGCATCACACGAGCCACCTCCTGCAGTGTGTTGTTTGATTGTCTGTTTGCTTCCACAAGTACTGTAGTTAGTTCCCTCACACTCTCGGCCATGAGTGATATGTTTTTGTTCATTTTTGTCATCTGCAGGTTGATGGCTCCCATATGCCTCGCTTGCAGGCGCTGCACCCACAACATCTGTGACTCCACGCCACCCCACACATTGGGAGTTCCTGCCTCCTGTGCCCCGATATAGGTCCTTGGCCTGCGTCTTATTCCCAGCCGGATATGTGCCTGAGGTGTAGTTGTGTGGCTCACACTTGGACGGCTTGTCTCAGGAGCAGTTTCAGGTCCCTGTTCTGTCTCCATTGGCTGCAGTGGTGTAACTGTGGCCCTGCGTTTTGCCGGTGGTTTGGTTTTGGGTCGTGGTGTCACAGGTTTCGACACGGCAGCCTCTTCAACTACCTGTGTGCTGTCTCCACATTCTCTGTCATCAGTGTCTACTTCTGCTGGATCTGTGATGTGAAACAGTGCAATATTATTTTGTGTTGGTGCTAATGTTGTGCAACATAAAATTTCTTTACATGTAAGCTCTCACTGTCTCTCATCCCTGACTGTGCTGCATTTTGGTAGCATTTAGGCTTACAATGTTGTATTGTGACTGGAAATTTGGTTCTACAGCCTACAGGTCCCATAATGCATTTGTGTCCCTATGTAAAATATGGACTGGACTAGTTTTACTGTGATTTTGCTGGTTAATTACAGATTGGGCACGATCAGTGTGTACATTGATATGTTGATTATCATGCATCTTACCTTGTGTGTTACTGGCCGCCCCAGATGTATCCAGCTGCGTTACTCCCACCACTGCTTCAGGCTGGATAGTGCCCTCAACCAGATCCTCCAGGGCTGTGTTGTCTGGGACTGTTGAGCTTCCTCCTCTGGTCATCTTCGCCTCCTTCAGCCTTTGCGCTATCCGCTCCTTGACATGGCTATGCAGGTCGTACCATCATTTCTTTAAATCATCTATGCTGCGGTGTGTCACCTCCACAGCATTCACTTTGTTTTTGATCCTGTTCCAGATCCTTCTTTTTTCTGCTTCAGGTACTTTAAGTGAGAGCTTCCCAAAAAGCTTGTCATGGCTGTTTGTCACCTTCTCAATGAGGTTCTCAAGTTCCCTCTCACATAACTTTATTTTTCTCTTCCTGGCCACTGCACCCTCTTCTGCTGCTGTTTGGGACATTTTGGCTGTCTCCTCCTTTCAGCAAACAACAGTTTGTGTTTTCTGCTCTCTCCCCCAGCACTCTGCTTCTGCCTCTCAGTTCCTCTGTACACAGGCAGCATAGGCTTATTGACTTCCTGGTTGTGAGGTCATCAGCCTGCTCCCAATGCAACTCTGTAGTTTTCCCGATCTCGCAAATCGCGATCTCGCAATTAGCAATATCGCAAATAGCGATATCGCAAATAGCGGGATCATAAAATGTGAGAATGGAGGTTTTACACAATAGCGATTCTTTAACATGGAATCGCTAATGTATTTAGCGATTTTTTGCTATTCTTTATTTTTTCGCTATCCTCATCATGCATATCTAATAGCGAGTCCTTATTTGCGATTCCTTAATAATCGCAAATAAGGACTCGCTATTTTTTGCTTGATGCATCTGACCCAAAACCCTTAATACCAAAAAAATATATATTTCAGGCAAGAGTTAAAGCAGCAGCAACCTACGGAGCTGGGGTGTGGGGTATGGTCGCACCGACACCACTACAAAATACGGAAAATGTATACTTTAAATCTGTAGTGGGTTTACCTTCCTTCCTTACAAATGGAATTTTACACTCGGCATTGGATCTACCTCATATCTCAGACTACATACTGTTAGCTTCACTTCTTCTCTGGCATTCAATCTGGAGGAGAGACCCAGTTCCACTGAATCAATCAATATTAAGGAGCTGCCTAGCAATGGACAAATGGAAGACGTCTAGGTGGCTTAGTTATGTAGAGTCAGAGCTAAAGGAGATCAGTCTCCACAAACTTTTTAAAGATCCCCTAGCTTTCAAGAAGGTTCCCAAACACAGGGTTAGTGATATGTTTATGTTGATTGCCAAGTATAAACGTAATGAACACCATAAAGAGAAATATGCAGCCCGGTTATATGTCCTCATTCCACCATCAACTGGAGGAGGTTTCTCTTATCTAGTAAATGTACATAGGATGCAACACAGCTTAAGTGCGTGCCCTTGAAACATCCTATCATCTCAAACAGAATTGCATATATTTTTATTTTGCAGTCTATACGAGAAGGAAAGAAATGTCCACCTCAAACCAATACTAAAGAAAATGAATTTTAAACAGTGCTGGATAGCATTATATATTTTTTTAAAATACTCCCTGACCCTCTGGTTTGTTATTCAGTTGCGTCAATCCTGTAGGCTTGCATGAGGAAGAGGAAAGGGATAGTCTGTAGGATACAGAGTCTGTAAAAATAAAAATTCAAGCACCCCGAGCATGTACATGAAATGGAATTTTTTTCTTATAATATTTCCTATATATTTTCGCCTTTATCCTAGAATTGTGATGAAATATTTGAATTTTTTTGAAGATAGAAATTTGAAATAATTTTAATGACGTATTTATATGTGCTTTTTTGATCTTTTAACATGATCGAATAAAGACAAATTGATTGATTTACTGATCCAGCTTAGTTTGGAGAAGTACACAGTAGGAATGAGTGGGTCTTAAGGATTATTTGGGTTAGGGCAGAGTGGCACTAATCCACCCAGAAAATGTTGACAGCTCATTTGTGAATGGGGTGAATGTGCCCTGTTTGAGGTAAACAGTTATGAGACCCAGAAACGTCTTGTGGAGTATGGTGACTGGCAAATGGAAAATGAATAACGGTGCCCAAACTTATACAGTATGCCAGTAGACAGTCCTTCCACATGGGAGCCACTGTGGGGCTCACCCTTGATTTTATATTAGAGGTGAAATACCACAGACGTCTTTAAAGCGGTATTCAAAAGTGCTGCACTGGTATGAACGTCATGGGGTAGGAATGTCCATTCTAAAAAATGGTGCATATGAACAGGAAGACCTGATGGAAACATAGGGGCATATTACCGAGGTGTGCGTTGCAAAACGCACACCACACATCTCCGTATCGCCGGCTTTCGCCGGATTTCATCGCCTAATTAGTGCGCTATTATCAATGCGCATCAGGCAGGCGATTAGAAATCCGGCGATAGTCGGCGATATGGCACATAAGCGCATGAAAACAAACGTTGTTTTCATGCGCTAATGTGGACCTTGATAATATGGGGGGATGGATTCAGCTTTATGATCCACACCCCCATTTTAACAATGCCTAACGCCTGGTCGAAGCAGGCGTTGGGAGACTTGCGATAAATGAGTTTATCGCAGGTTTTTGTCTCCCAACTCCTGCCTTGGTAATAGGGCTCTAACTGTATCGCCGCTTTCTCTGCACAATTCGCAGAGAAAACGGCGATACTAGCCCTTGGTAATATGCCCCATAGTGCTGTAGGTTAGGGCAAACTGAAGGTGGCAGATGACTTCGGATGACACTTCATACAAGCCCCAGGTGAGTTATGGTGGGCCTCATTAGTCATTACCTAGATTATCAATCGAGCGTGAGACCATTTTCCTTTTAACACTGTGTGGACTCTCAGATCACATGACCGAATGGCACGATTAAAACTGCCATCTTATAAGGGTATGAATCACCTGTGTAACTGATCAGGTGTGGAAGTAGGTGTGGCTGAGCAATACTCCGCCCGTGGAACTCCACCCAGCCCTAGTGGTCAGTTTCTTTGTGGGCCAGGAATGTTAGAGGGAGGGGTGAAGTAAGAAACAAGCGAGTAATTATGTGGTCATCTGTGTGTGTGCAATCATTTGTGTGTTTTAATTTTGTATATATTTTTATTTGAATTTATATTACTTTTTTATCCAAAGCAATACCACAAAAAATAATATAGTACAGAATGCAAGATGACCATTAGTTGAAAACTTTATGTAACATGTACAACGCTTAGAGGACATCAGGAGTTCCTGTCACTGCAATCAGAGGTGGAAAAATCAGTGCCAGAAACACTGAGGCAGCTCTCTTTTATGGTTGTTGGGGCTCTGCTCTCCTTGCTTTCTGACCATTTTATGAGATAGTGAATAATAATTCATTATTCATTATAAGTATAATAAAAAATGAACAACGGGGAGCTGGAGCAAGACATTTGGTAACAACTGAGTTACATAAAAAGTGTTTTTCAAATGTATGTTATGTATGCGCTTGTGGGTGAGTGTTTTTGATGTGAGGGAGACAGCATATGTATGTGTGAGCATTTGTGCCTATGTGTGATCATGTGTGTGAGTGAAAATACGTGCGTGACAGTCAGTGACAGGCAGTGAGAATAAATTAGACTTAGTGTCACTAAGTGAGTCAGAGTGAGTGAGAAGTGAAAGACAGGGAGAGTGCAACTGAGCGAGAGTGGGTGATTGAGAATGAATGAGTAAGGATGAGTGTGAGGGTTCCTTATAGAAAGTGAATAAGAATGAGTGAGAGTGAGTGGCATGGAGTGAGTGTAACTGTGAGTAAGAATAATTATGTTACAGTGAGTGAGAATAAGTAAGAGAAAAATGAGGGAGAATGAGTGTGGGCAAAAGTATAAGTGAGTGTGATTAAGAGTGAATGTGAGAGAGAGTGAGTTTGTGTGAATCAGTGTATAGAAATGAGTAAGTCAGAATAAGTGAAAACAAGTGTGAGTTAGTGTGAATCAGGGATTGAGTGTAATAGTACATGCAAGTGAGTGTGAGTGAGAAAGTATGAGTGAGAATCATTGGAAATGAGTTATAATGAGTGAGCGAGAGTTAGAGAAAGTCAAAGCGCATCGGAATGAATGAGTGCAAGTGAGTGTGACAAGTGTGAGTGACTCAATGTGAGTGAGTGTGAAGAAGAATGTGGTGAATGCTCCCTAGTCTGCCTTTGGCCTTGCCATACTGAAGGTGATTCTTGTATTGTAGAGGCAGCCGTGGCAGGATACAGGCACTGGCAGACTAGAGGCAATTCTTATTATGTCAAGCACCTGTGACAACATATTGGCACTGGCTTACTAGAGGTATTTCTGGTGCAGAGGAACCCACGTAAAAATGCTTATTTTCAAGGAGGGCCACTGTGGCATACAGGAGTTAAATGACCATGACATGCAAGAGTTAATTTGGCATAAGGATTGCCCATGGCATATGGACAGCATTGAGGGTGAAATTATGGTAATAACTTAGTGGGTGTAATTTTTAGCATATGGAAGCACCAATGGCCCATGACAAAATGCTCGACCTGGCACAATGGAAATCATTTTTGACATAAGGTGGCACCCAAAGCACATTTTGAAAAATTGTGGTCAACCTCAGCATCAGGTTTAGTTGGATTGTCAAATCATTAACTGAAATAAATATTTAATAAGCACCGTTTCATAACCCATTGCATTTTTTCTCATTTATGTGAAAAATGTGCTAAAAATGCACTGTTTGACCCAATTTGTTTCAAAATGTGCTCTGGAACACAACCTATTTGAGTGCCACCAAAAGAGGTCTCAATCACTCATTTCACTTGTTTGCTAATATTCAGGGCAATTATTATACCCCACCACTTCCAAAGACCATGACAGCACCCTAATATAGGTTTTATCTAATATAGGCATTGTTTGTGTTGTGTTGTTATATTATAAAGGCATTATGGAAGTTAAGTAAATTCTATTTTCGTGATTTCATTGAGGCAGCGTAATTTTGATTACTTCCTACAATATTGTAGGAGTGCATCATAATCATGAGGAGTCGGCACGATAGAGTACCATATCTTTAAAGGGCTTCCCATGTAACTGATATAACATTGTAAATTGTGTGTATAAGAAAATGGCTACTAAAGGAGTTTGAAGTGCTTACTCATAAATTCCATTAAGAAAATGTAAGTATCGGACATGATTTATTTTGTGATTAATGAGATAAAATGTATGCGCAACTAATGTTTAGAGGGTCATGTGTAACACAACATTATACTCATTTGTGTGTAATATTTCTTACTAGTCGTTTGCATTATTCAAGAGTCAAGACATTTAATTTGTTATACATTTACATTTGTGCATGTATCTGCAGCCCAGTTCACTGTTCACTGTTAGGTTGACTTAATTTTCAGGCCTTGTGTATAATTTCAGTGCAAATTCATGTTGCAATTAACATTTGATTTTTGTTTACCCTTCAATGTGAGATGTTTTCAATCACATTTTGTTTCCACTGCAGGTGTGGACAAAGTCTCATTAGTTAGTACAAAACGGTTTTGTTTACATTAAATAGTAAGGTATGAGAAGATAAAATTTGGCAAGGAGAAATGCGGTAACGAACAAGGAGGCGAGTTCTCATGGAGGAGGAGAAGAATGGCTAAGGACGAATTAAGTTTCAACTTATCGATGTGGGAAAGGTGGTGCAAGTATCCAATTTGTGCTGAAATCATGGAAATGAACTGGAGAAAGCCACACAGGACTGTCTACCTTGGATGCAACTAATATCTTATTACGATGTCGGTGGGAAAGGCTCAGAACGGCATTTGATTTGTCCGAATCCATGTCGAAACCCGTGCTTCCGACCGACTCAGAAACATATCTGACCACCGATTACAATAGTCTAAACCTGTTCGGATGTTCTGCCTCGGTTCCGATCAGCATTTGCAGAAACCAAGTCTGTGAGAGACGATTAGTACACGTCTACACACCGTGTTTCCGACAATTGTATTACGATGTCAGATTCTGACAGCCGTTTCAACTTGCTTTGTCCGACATGGATCAGCTGTTGGAAGCTGACTTTGTGGGCCCATAGCAGGCCCCCCTGCACCTGGAGGCCTCAGGTTGGGCCCTCTGGGGGTACACATGAGTCCCCTCTTTACAACAATGTCCGGTGCAGCAGGCACCATGGGGTTCCCACCACAGGGTGAAGGTTTTACGCAATAACCCCTTTTTTCAAAGGGAGCCTGTGTTGTCAGTCGGAACACAGGCTCCCATTAAAGTCAATGGGAGTCCGACCAAACAGTGTTCAGAAACATTGTAATCAGTTGGTTGAACTCCCCGAATCCGATTCGGTCGGAAACCATTACGACACTGAGTCGGTCGAAATGCTTTCTGACCGACATCATAATGAGGCCCTTAGTAAGGTTCAGCAAGACATCTTTGGACTTCATGGGGCTTTAGACCTCTGCTTCTGCTTCTGTTTTTAGTGGCTACCTGCTACATGACCCATGGTTGGAGTCCCTTCTTCTGAAGACTCTGACAGCTGACACCTTTCTAATTTTCATCCTTATTCAAAACTTTTAGTTTAGTGTTGTCTCTTTTAAGGCAGTGTAGGAAAAGATAGAGTGTTCATGCTTACCTTTAAAATCATTTGATGAAATTGTACGCTAAATTATTTTTCCTGATAACTTGCATTGTCATTATAGAACTAGTTGTCTGCTTTTTGTTACATAGGGTAAATAGCTTTAGGAGATTTAGACACATTTTGTTTGTTCTGTATTTCTACACCAGTTAAGATTGGTTTATTTAAACCTAATTTTGAATTTAATTAAGCCCTACTAATCTCATATTCAGTTGTTGACTAGATTATTGAGTAATCAAATTTTTGGTTCTGACAACACATAGTAAGAAACAGTGGGGGAAGGGGACATACCATCAGACTTTGATCTGCAGAAAGTAGATGTCTGGTAGGTTGGTAAAGGTGTTGTAAATCACATATATATGAAGGCGCAACACCCTTGACACATTCCAAAACAGTAAGGGGCATATTCTGAAGAACGCATGATAACCATCACAAAAGTAACTTAACACAACTTCCAACATTGCAGCCTATTGCGGGAAAATTACGCCATGTTAACAAAGCATTCTCAACACGGCGGTACCATGCAACAGTCTCCAGATAAAGCATCAAATGTACACGTTAAAATTAATGCAACACCGCAAAAATGAGAAACACAAATGCAAAAAATCCTGCGATGAGGCCAAACGCGGTACAAAAAGCACCGAAAACCACAGACAGGCATGCAAATCTCACGTGTCTGGTGGGAAAATGCACTATACATTCTACAGAAGAAACACACCAGATAAAATACAAAGCGATTATCAGCATGGATGCACCCTGACCGAGTGCAGAGTCCAACGCGAACCCCTCAAGCGCCACAGACCACCACCAAGGACAGCAGTGTCAGGGAAGGCCAGGGAGAAGAGTGAGAGGAAGACGGGGTGCAGTCCACAGCAAAACCAGATTAGCGCCACGGAGGTGACAGAACACTACCATCAACTGACCCACAATTAGACTACCGGCAATGCAGGAGGCCAATGGAGGAGGCCAAGAGGCTTTGGCATGATGTAAAAATCCAAACCAGGCACAAAGCTGCTGCCAATAGGAAGGCAGCAACAGGGACAGGTGGTGGGAGTCCTGAACCACAGGAGGAGCTGTAGGAAATGGAGGTAACAGTCAACATTGTGGAGACAGTGCAAGGAGTCTGGAGTGCGGACACAGCTCAGGAGGACCTGACACAACATCAACAGGGTGAGTAACGACCAGGGACTGGGGGGTAATGAGCACAATGGCACACATGCACAATGATGCCATGCAGTTGATGGCTAATATACATGACTGACAGGGTTCCCACGGTAAGTTGTGCTGTTGTGTCTGGTGGGTGTGCATGTTGTATGTGAGCTTGTGACATGTGCACTTCCTGTGTTGTGAGTTGCATGATTGTGGACTTGAGTATGTGGTGGTTTTCATTTGGTATTGGCCAATGAGCAGTGCATTTCCGTGGGTGTCATCCTGGTAGTGCAGGTTGATGATGGACTGTCGGAAGGTGTAGGAATCATGCACACTGACTGGGGGGTTGGCAATGACGTTGGTGGAGATTCCCCTGTGGTCCTAAATTGCCTGGACATTAGTGGGATATGTGTGCTTTCTCTTGCGCTTCTTGTGTGCAGTGTTGCCAGGGGGCACTAGTTGGACATGTGTACAGTCAATTGCCCCCTGACACATGCAGAAAGCCAGCTGTGGCGTAGATGCCTTGCTTGGTCTCCGGCTGTTCCTGCGCAGTGTGTGGGTAGTATAGATAGAGGGGTACCAGGCTGATGGTGTCATCCATGACCGTTGTGAGGTACTTGGATTGGGCTGACTTTGTCACTCCCCCGTCTCAAGCGGTTGTTGGTTGGAAGGTACCAGAGGCCAACAGATGCAGCAAGCCGGCAGCTTTGTCTGTGAAGGGATGTTGGTTGTCTGCTGTGTTGGTACAGTCAGCCTGTGGACAATGGTGGTCAGGATGCAAAGGAGGGTTGTCCCTTTGAGCATTTAGTGGGCAATGAAATTCTCTGATGTTGGGTCTTAGAGGTTGGTGCATTTTCTGAGGGTCGCTGTCTTTGTCTGTGCTGCCTCAGTGTTGGTCCGGAGGGGCAGTGGGGGTCCGGGGCTTGGGGGGGACCCTGGGGGTGTTGGCGGAGTGTGTTGTGGCTCTCTTGAGTGTCTGGCCCACATGTTCAGTGGCTCCGTGGCATCTGTTGCCCTTCAGGTGTGGCTCGGGCTGGGCTCTCTTTTCTGTTGAAGGCTGTCGTCCGACTTTGCACCAGGTCAGAGCAGGTGTTAGTTTCCTGCTGCTAACGCACCTTATCGCATGTTTCGTGGACTTTTTGCCGATCTGGCTGGTCGTTGAGAATGTTGCAGAGTGGTGTTGCAGCTTTTGGCACACGAACACCTACTATGCATCTCATTAGCGATAGTTTCCGGGGTAGTCTGTGGTGTTGCTTTTTGCGGCTTCTATAGCTGGTAAACTGGTGATAATGGCTGTTAGCACCATCTTGTGAATGGAGTGATAAATGTATGGTGACTTTGGCTGGGATAAAGTGCAGTTAACTCAGCGATAGCACCTCGAGAATATACCCCTATGTTTTGAGCAGTAAGTAATGCAATGGGGCAAACGGCATGTAGTGTGAGGCACTGCGCTCCAACCCGTTTTATGTTTAAAAAGGCAATTTTGAGCCAGCAAGCTGATAAACTCTGGTTGATGCACCTGTATGCCAGTGAGCTGCACTGAGACCTGGGAGGACTTTGGCAGCATTTCCATCAACCCCAGAAAAAAGCCTGCTGCTCTCCACTGGGAAGGTCTAAACCGAGAAACACATGTCTGGAGTACAAATGAAGTAATCACACATTTGTACTGCATTTACTATAAAGCAATGAGGCAAACTGCATGCTGGAGTGTGAGGTAGTATGCCCCCACCTGTTTCACATTTTAAAACAGTCCTGGAGTAATTCATTTGAAAACGAGGCGCAATAGATTACCAACACAACTAAGCCAATTAGAGTATAAATTGATCAGAAAGTAAAAGACCCACTAAAGAACGAACAGAGAAGTAGATAATTGATTGAAATGGAAGTAAGTGTTCTGTGGAGGCCACCGTGAAGTTAAAAACTATCATCTAAATGAGACAAGCCAAGACTGCAAATAAGAAGTTTGACATCCAAGAAAAGAACAAAAGTTCTTGATTTTCTAAATACTCTACAATTGAAAACAACTTGGCCCGTCCGCGCCTGGACTGCGCCCAGCGCCAGACCCCCTGGCCCTCTCATTGCCCAGCCCTCCCGCATTACGTACGATGCCACCACCCTCCTAGCCCTTAACCCTGGCCGCTCCCCCATCTGCGTCCAAGCCGCTCCTGGACACACCCATGGACCCTTTTCCTGCTACTCCTGCAAGTTCGACGGCACCAATAACAACTCCTCATCTACGAACACACAACAGATATCCGATCCCAACCACCTACAATGCATCCTGCTCAACACCCGCTCGGTCCACAAACACGCCATCGACCTCTGGAATCTACTCGACACCATCTCTCCGGACGTCGCCTTCCTAACAGAAACATGGATGAATGCCTCATCAGCCCCAGACATCACCATTGCCATCCCGGAAGGCTATAAGATCATTCGCAAGGACCGTACCGGACACACAGGAGGAGGCATCGCTATCGTCCATAAGAAATCCATCCGCATCTCAACCAGCTCAGACGTCAATCTCGCCAACTCTGAACACCTTCACTTCCAGATCCACATCGACCCCAAGACCACACTCAGAGGCACCCTCCTTTACAGGCCACCAGGACCCCGCGCACAATTTAGTGAAGACATCACGGACTTCATCACCCCACACGCACTCCCCTCCGAGGACTACATCCTTTTGGGAGACCTCAACTTTCACCTTGAAAAGAACAACGACCGCAACACCACCACCCTTTTGGACAACCTCGCAAACCTCGGACTTAAACAACTTGTCTCTACCTCCACCCACATCGCAGGTCACACACTCGACCCTATCTTCACCTCCAGCAAACATGTCTCCTTCAGCCACACCACAGCTCTCCTTTGGACTGACCACAGCTGCGTTCACTTCACCTACAACAAGCCCACATCCAACAACCACCACCATCCCACTCTGCAAAGAAACTGGAACAAAATCACCATCGACCAGATCTCCTCATCGCTTCTTCAAAACCCCCCGCCCACTCCTCAAACCCAGACCAAGCAGCCACCAACCACACCCAATTGTTATCCAACAGCGCCGACACCCTAGCACCACTGAAAAAACGACAAATAAAACCAGGCAGCAAGAAGGCCTCCTGGTTCAACGATGACCTTAAGAAATCCAAGAAACTCTGTCCCTCCCTCGAGAAGGCCAGGAAAAAAGACCCAACCACCAGCACCAAAGACGCCTTCAAAAACGCCACCCGCATACACCACCAACTAATCCGAAACGCCAAGAAAACAGCCTTCAAGGACCGTCTAGATAACAACGCTCACAACAGCAAGGAATTATTCAACATCGTCAAGGAATTTACCAACCCCTCAGCCAACTCCAACGACATCACCCCCTCTCAAGCCCTCTGCGACTCCCTAGCCTCATTCTTCCACAACAAAATTGCAGACATCCACAACAGCTTCGACAACCAACCCGGAGACCAACCCACCCAATCCACTGCAGGACCCCCACCCCCCCTGAACATCCTCAATGACTGGAAGCCAATCTCCACTGAGGACACCATCCGTCTGATGAACTCTATCCATTCAGGATCCCCCACAGACCCTTGCCCTCACCACATCTTTAACAAAGCAGACTCCATTATTGCACCGCACCTCCGAGATGTCATCAACTGCTCCCTCAACTCCGCAACCTTCCCGGAAAGCTGGAAACATGCCGAACTCAGCGCCCTCCTGAAGAAACCCACAGCTGACCCCAGCGAACTCAAAAACTATCGCCCTATCTCACTCCTTCCTTTCCCGGCCAAAGTCATCGAGAAAGCTATCAACAACCAGCTCGCCGCATTCCTCGAAACCAACAAATCCCTCGACTCTTCACAATCCGGCTTCCGAGCCAAGCACAGCACCGAAACCGCTCTCATCGCAGCAACAGACGACATTCGAACTTTACTGGACAATGGAGACACAGTCGCCCTCATCCTCCTCGACCTCTCCGCAGCCTTCGACACGGTCTGCCATAGCACCCTTCTACAGCGCCTCAAAAACATCGGAATCCAAGGAAAAGCACTGGAATGGATCACCTCGTTCCTCTCCGGAAGAACGCAGAGAGTCCGCCTTCCACCATTCAAATCAGAGGCCACTGAAGTCATCTGCGGCGTACCCCAAGGTTCCTCACTCAGTCCTACCCTCTTCAACGTTTACATGAGCCCCCTCGCGGCCATCGCACGCCAACATAACCTCAACATCATCTCCTACGCCGACGACACTCAACTGATCCTATCACTCACCAGAGACCCTAACACGGCCAAAACCAACCTACACGAAGGAATGAAAGAAGTAGCCGAATGGATGAAGCACAGCCGTCTGAAACTGAACTCAGACAAAACAGAAGTCCTCATCTTAGGTACCTCCCCCTCCGCCTGGGACGACTCTTGGTGGCCAGAGGCCCTTGGAAAAGCACCCATCCCGACGGACCACGCACGGAACCTGGGCGTCATCCTGGATGCCTCACTCTCGATGAACAGACAAGTCAACGCCGTTTCTTCATCTTGCTTCAACATTCTTCGCATGCTCAAAAAAATATTTCGCTGGATCCCTACCGAAACTAGAAAAACAGTCACCCACGCTCTGGTCACAAGCCGACTGGACTACGGAAACACCCTCTACGCCGGCATCACCGCAAAACTCCAGAAAAAACTACAACGCATCCAGAACGCCTCAGCCAGGCTCATATTAGACATCCAGCATAAAGAACACATCTCTGATCACCTGAAAAACCTCCACTGGCTCCCCGTCAATAAGAGGATTACTTTCCAGCTCCTAACCCACGCACACAAAGCACTCTACGAAATAGGACCCGAATGCCTCAACACACGACTATCCTTCTACACCCCCTCCCGCCAGCTACGTTCCTCCAACCAAGCGCTTGCACTGTACCTCGCATCAATAAAACCACCATGGGAGGTAGATCCTTCTCCTACCTAGCAACTAAAACTTGGAACTCACTTCCCACGCACCTTCGCCTTACTCAGAACCACCTAGCATTCAGAAAGCAACTCAAAACATGGATATTTGACAAGTAACTCCCCACCCTTCTTCAAGCGCCTTGAGACCCTCTGGGTATGTAGCGCGCTATATAAATCTAGTGACTTGACTTGACTTAGGACGGCTTTCTGGAAACTAAGAAGTAAAGAACAAACAATTATACCACAATAAGGTGACCTCTCTGTAGGTGGTGGAGGAAAAGAAATAAAAAGAGGGCATCGAATTGAATTTGAAGTTGTAAAGAAGTATAATTCTGTTTGAAAGGTATGTGAACTGAGAAAATGAAACATCGTCTAATTTTAAATGGCTGACAAGAAGCCTGAAAAATAGTCTGTAGGCAAGCAGTAAAACTAGTAAATATGATTGACGCGCAAAAAACTGTGTCTTAAAACCAGAACAGGAATGGAATAGTTTGGAGAGTAGAAAGCAGGCTGTGGAGCTCTGCTGCAATGAGTGAGTGTAGATAGTGAGCCATTCCAAGATACCAAAAAAATGAATGATCTCACAGCTAGGAGAAAAAAAACTAAGAATAATGCCAGAGATACTCGCAGACTGAATAGCAGAAAGATGAAATATATGATTCACTTTCCAAAAGCCAACAGGAAAATAGAAGATAGTTTCTGATGACAAGAATGAAGAATTAAATTCGATACTGCAAGTGATGTTGTTTCAGCAGAATGAGGTAGAGGAAATAATTTGTCCTCTGAATGAAATTCACGGACAGTGCATTTCGGAACCTTTGATAAAAAGGGTAGTATAGAAATAGATTGATCCTGCACCCCACTCGATGCTTGGTCATTCACTGCAAAACTAATTAAAAAGCAAACATTTCTTTAATTCTGCTCCTGTTTTTTCATCTTATAACTGGGTACTCTGCCAGAAAACTCACATAGACCATTTTTGGTAGAATAGCGCTTTATAATATACAAAGACCATTTTTGGTAGAATAGCCCTTTATAATCCCCTTGCCATAGCCAATGCAGAAATACCATTATAAATACTGAATTGCAATAGTTTTACTCTGTCATGCCTCACACGCACATGAAAAACAACGACCTAGCATACCAGCCCTCCCTATAATCTCTCCTTCATATGCATACATACAACTTACCTAGACTAACACATATAATCAAGAAAAAATGTTTACAAATATGCTATTTTGTAAATCTCACGTTTAATATAGGCAACGTTTTATGTGCGTTACACAGATCAGATGGATGAACCCGTGAAGTTGAGAGTGAATGTGCTTGGACTCAGTAGTTATTTTCGACTCAAAGCATAGTCACTCCTGACTCCAGTGCAGCTAGTCTGACCTGATTCCAGTGCAGTTAATAATGACTCCAAGCACAGTAACTAGGATTCAGGAGGGCTTGGAGTGAGGATTATCTATGCTAGACCCTTGAGTAAAAGTGTTAGGAGCCAGGACTGACTCCTGTTGACAGGCAGTAAGCACAGGCACTCAGTACAAACAACCTGACGAGACTTAAAGCTCAGTGGTTTCAATTCTGACTCTATTACTAGTAATCCTCAGTCTAGGAGAGCTACTCCAAGCATGGGCACTCCCGTATCTAAGTATAGTGTCTTGAAATATGCTTTGAGTAGGGTGAGCTGTAATTTGCTGGAAGACTTGGCCCTTTGAACCCATATTGTTCTAGCAGGAAAACCTTGTCTCTTTCCCAGACCCTCCTAGTTCAGTTGTAATGCAGGAGTGCTGCACACATACCTTACAACTTATGTTGGCCTAGCCATTATTTAAATCCACCAGCCGTGACTTGTCTCCAGTAAGCAAAAATTTGACTGAAAGCATAAACTAACAAAATACAAAATTGACACAAAATATGCATATCTGACTCACTATGGGCCATATGTATCAACGTATTTCCCCATAGACACAGAATGGGCAAAACCCTTTGATACATCTGGCCCTATGTGCATTAAGGGTACGCAGGGGGAGCAGTTACTGCATATGTATCCCCAGTTTGCCCCGTTGGGGCCACAAAATTCCACCTGTATTTCAAGCATCATTTGATGTTAAGAGAAAATCATCTTAAAAGAAGGGAGGTAGACATCTAGAAGAACACTTGTCTCTTACAGGCCTCTATCTGGGAGAGCAAATGTGGGTGATTATCCAGATCTACACCCTTGGGGTAGCTGAAATTCGTTGTGAAAACCAGTGAACATTTTGTGTAAAGTCAAACATCGAAACAGGGCGGAGAAGCTGAGTATGAGATCCAATCTGTCTCTCTTTAGCCTCTGCATACCATCTGAATTTTTACTACTCTGGTGGAGCTAGTCAGGGTAATTATCCATTGATATGCCCCCTTGCAGGGCCTGACATGATCCTACTGTACTCTAGGGATCATTTTTTGTCAAGATAAACAATACAAATAGAATGGGAATCCAGGCATCTTGACACAAGACATTGCTCTTTCTCTGTGGTCTCTAACCACATTTGCATTTCTCCTGACCTGATGAAGCAGACCCGAGGTGTTAGCCTTCTCAACGCCCCACCCCCCTTCCCACGCGGGGGACAGGAAGTGTGCAGTGGGCACCAGTGAACATTATTGTAAAGGATGAAGAGCCGAGAATCATGACTTAAAATGTGTATCGCTTTCTGGCTGCTACCCATAACCTGAATCTTAGCCAAATTGGGGGAGCAGATGGGGGGTTCCAGGGGGGGGGGGTTCCAGCTCTGCTCCATGCAAGGGACATAAAATGCTTGATGATTACAGCAAACAGTTCGTATCAAGCAAAAACCTAGAAGCAGTGAGGGGAGCCACTGCTAAAGCAAGGGGTCCCTCCCTCTTTTCCATCTACCAACTCTTTCTTTTCTTCCTTTCTCTCTATTTCTCCCACTGTCCCCACACTACTTTCTTTAATTTTATATCCATTGAGAAACATGTTATTCCTCAATCTTCACAGATGGGGGTCTGAAATGTAAGCTGGAAGAAAACAAAACTTTTTTCTCATATCAAAAAATATAAACAATCTGAGCTGGACCCAGGGAGAGTCTCATTCACCCCTTTATGCATCATCTGCATTTCAGCTACTTTTGTTGAGCAGACAATTGGTTTTACCTTCCAGTCTGCACCATTTGGTGTACCTGAAGTTCCCCTGTTTTGTCAAGCAAAAAAGAGAAAAGCAATGGCATCCATGATGCTGAAACATACTGTTCCTTTTTTACGACATCCACCCACCTTTAGAGGAGTGCAATCCCAGCATTACTTGAACCGGCTTTGGCCATATGTCTGCCTCAGCCCTTGTCCAATGGGGCTTGACTTCATAATAAAGGCAGAACACATACTGCAGGAACTACGCCATTTTCTCCATAATGCAGATTTTGAAACTCCAAAACTGTTAAATGCAGGGCAATTGGATTGCTATTTCTAATCTCCTTTCCTGCTTGTCGTAAAAGCAGAACATTTAAATGAACATCTCTTTGTAGCTAGTTGCACATTCCATGTATGTGATGACCACCAGTAATCCTAAGCATCATCTGTGAGATATATGTAGCAGTTTTACGTTGCTCTGTTTAATCGGCATCACCGAGGTGTTCAGCCACTTCTGCAAGTGGTCTACTTTGCGTATGTAATGGGACCCAGCAATATTAACATAATTATAAATGATAATGAATATGGTGGTAGCTACTCTTTAGTTATAGTTAAGATTCTGAGAGGTAGGAATTCCTCAAAATTTGGGATTGCTAATAACTTTGTCACCATATGATGAATCACCAGGAAACTTTGCAGAACTATTCTTTTTTCTACATTGGCCGATGATGCAAAGCTTTGTGGCGATCAGTTAAGGTATTGCAAAGAAAAAAGAAGGGGTCCCAAAACAGGTTTTTCAACCGAAGCATTTTCCAGAAACATTTTAAACAGGCTATTGACATAATGGCCAAATGGATGTACATGACATATGCCAGGAATATAGATTATGGTGTGGAAAGGATTGTTTTTGTTATTTAGTCTGAATTTGTTCCGTTGTTTTCAAGTTATAAAGGACATAAATGTAATGCTATATTTTGCAGCGGTATACTGCTGTACCTTTGTGGTACATGGCAATGAAGAAACACAATACTATTGGTCATTGAAAGCCCTTGCAAAATAAAATGGAAGCCATATTGTGTAGGCCACACTTTGTCTTTGTGTAAGTATTAACATCAAATAAAATGTATTTCTTTTTTTGTAATGTATAGGAAGAAATGAGGCAGTTTATCAAAATATGTAGTGTTCGGGAAACGTATTTTCATTAATTAATGCATTTTTAAAAGGTTTATAATGTACCATGGTACTTTCTCAAAGTATCTAGAAAGTAGCACAGTAGTTATTGAAATTATATAAAAGGATATATTATGGAATAAAATACATTAAGACATAATATATGGTGGCTCTTAAAAGAGCTTTACTGGGTTATTTTTAAACACATATTTATATGTTTTTATCAAATGAAATCAAAATATAGTTTCGATAAGTTTAGAAATGTATACCATCAGGATGATACAGTGCTGTATTGCCATATTTTATATTTAGATGAAAAACAGAAGGCAAGTTATATTCGTGAAGGAAAGCTTACACTGCATTGCTTGCATGTCTTGAGCACTCCCACTTATGTCTGTGACAAATATTTGAAAACACAAAATGTGTGTTCAGCATCACAAACATTAAGATGAAAAATGTCAACTTAATTACTATATCATGACCACCACAGTGGATAACCATAAAGTTGGGATGGTCACAATTACTAAGAGAGGAAAGCAGAGGGAGTAACTGATTTAATTTCAAACCTCTTTCACCAATCCATGTTAATTTGACTCCTTTCAAACCTATATCATTTTCAGCATGTACTTTCTTAGGATGGGGTCTGGTTCAAAAAATTAAGCTGTGCCTAACCAACCAAACCCTAACCTTCTTGCACATACACTGACATACAAGAATAAGGAATGCAGAGGCAGACAAAAAATATATAAAGAGTTTTATAATTGGCCATTATGAAACTGTATATTACCAACAACTTAATTTTAGCAAAATACCACTAAAACCAAAAAGGGGTAGGAAAATAAGCTAGTCTGCAGCAATGATGTTTAACAAGTATTAGAAAGGCAAGTGAAACACACATTTCTGGTCAAATGACAATGACAGTTAATAGAAACGTAGATAAGAAATAAAATGAATAGGAACAGCATTATGTAATTTGTTAATAACACAAAGTGGGAAATAATCACAGCAAAATACTTATGAATACCAAAAGCAACCATAAAGACTCTGTTGACCATTGGAAAGCAATAAAACTTTATCTCTTCATCAGAGACATAACAGAGAAATTGAAAATAATACCTCATCAGCTCCATCCATTCATTTCTCCATAAAACAGGTACTTTTATTTATGGATCTATATGGCTATTCTAGGAATTTGTACTTATGGGTTTTAGTTAGTTAATACAGGAGATATGTCATCATGTGTCCTGACAACAGTGATGACATTTGTAAAAATCCAAGAGTTGTTATCATTAATGTTTTCACATATATCAAATTACTGACTTTGATATTTTGACAGTTGCACATGCACAACATCTATGGTTTGATTTTTCACAATCCAATGGTTTTCTTTTTCGTCAGTGTTTCATGGTGACTACTTCCACGTTGTCATCATGAACTGTAAATATTCTAAATGATGACTTAGCAGTGCAACGGAAATTCAAGGTGTGTCTGAAAACACATAACAAGGAAAACAATGATGAATTGACTTTGTGTTATCTTTATCAAATACAATCAGATATGACTGTAATAGTTTATTATTGACTTATCATCTACTATGAAGCCACCAAAAGGCAATGTGCTACCATATTGCTCTATTATATTGCAATTCTGCCGGAAAATATGTATTGGCACCGCTGGAGCAAGTACTGGTGGAGGGGTAGATGCACCGGGTGTTGGTGAAGGTGCTGATGGAGCTGAATAATTATATGGTGCTACTGGAGTGGCAGATGCAGCAGGGGGAGGTGGGGGTGCTGATGATCCAGAAGAAGTTGAAGGTGTTGCATTAACCAAATAGGAACCCACTGCTGAGCTTCCTGCTTCTGCCTCCTTTAGCTCTGTATGTGCTTTATTCCCGCAGAAGCCGACCTGGTGGAATAAATTGCCTGCAGGCATTGTCACATTCCTGTGGTACCAAAGGAGTATTGTTTAATATTCCCATGAGAAATAACTTTGCTACATTGATTGCATGTAACACGTTTTAAAATTCACTTTTTCCATTCAGGTGGCAAACAAAACATTCCCATAGTATGGAGTCTTTCAATTTCTTCCTCTGCACCACCTCTTCTTTCTCCTTGCAACAGCACGTGGCCATCTTCTTCAGCCATTAAAGTTGTTCAAAACTTAGAAAGTGACTTTTGAACTAAAGATTTTCCCTCTTCCTAAGAACAAAACATTCTCCTGTGAAGATATTAAATTGAATAGGGATAATGGGTATGCACTTCCTGTTTCCTACAACTGACAGGGCATGGGTGGAGTTTGGGGAGTTCTATGTAGAGGAACTCTGCGAAGTGACTAAAAGACTCCGCCAAACTACACGGAGTTCGCGAGTGGCGGAGTGCATTACCTCTCACCGTTTGCACTGATTGTTATCACTGGGTATTTGTCTTGTGTGCTAAAATCAGCATGAATATCATCACGTGGAACGCAAGACGGCACAGCATCTTTCTGCCTCTCGGATAGAAGTGCTACTTGAGAAGCAGCTTCCTCAATGTGAACAGAAGGTTTCTCAAGGTGTGTGGTAGCGACCATCCGCGACCGCCCACATTTATAAATCTCGCTGGGAAGCAGTATAGCGAAAAAATCTGCTACCTCTGTGGAGTGCAAAAAACTCTGCAAACTCAGCGAACGGAGCAGAGTTTACCACCCAGGCCAACAATATTACCGAGTTCTAGGCAAATGAAATACTGGTTTACAAAAGTGAAAGTACCTTGGTTGTATCTCCAGACTGATGCATCACTATCACAGTACCCATTTCGTACACAAACTAAATTTACAATACTATCAGATATTCCATTAAAAACATATCTAGCCATGAAAACCTGAATCCAAATTGTAAACATAAATAAATTGTTTGGTGTAAATATCATCAAGAATATACAGAGGTATCATTGTACTATTGGGGTACCGCTAGTGAAAGCAAAATGATCACCCAACACAATGCTGATGATCATGTTGAACTTTAACCTTTCTATAAAGTACTGCAGAACCAAAGCAACAATTTAAAAGGATTAATACTATAGCAAAGAACCTTATATGATTAGAAACACTTTTACAAAAAAAGCATACAAGTTCAATAATAAAAACAAAGGTTTAACATTAGTAAAAAGAACTTCAGAGATGCACCACATTTACATCATTACAAAAAGTTAAAGATATATACAAAAATTCCATAGTAAATGTAATCTCCTCTTTATTTTTTTCCTTTAAAATGCTTAACATGTGTACAGCGAAAAAAGCCAAAGCATTTTGGCCACATACAAATGGACTTCTCCACGGCTGTAATATAATAGATATATATATAATATATAAAAAACACATATGTAATTAAAGAGAACAATTACATCACGTATTAACACAAAAAACCTATGGGATACATATATAAAAAGCCACAAAAAATACATTATTCAAGGACATAAACATAAAATCCACCAAAAAGGTGAACAACTAAAAGGATGAGAAACACAGCAATAAAGTTTTTGAGAAGAAGACAAACTTACTAAAAAACTGTAGTTATCATCCATATGGCAAAAGTAAATCATGAACTTTTTTACTTAATATATACAGGGACCCACAGTATTTCCACACCACGATTTAGAAAAGTGAATGAGGTCCAATTATATGAAAATTAAAACAAAAGGAATTAGCATCATCCGTTTAGAGGGAATATCACTCAATTCATCAAATATCCCACAATTCATTCATAAGAGCCAATGAAGGAAGATTTCAGATTAAGACTATTGGAATCAGAACCCATAGAAGCGGTAAAAGGAGGAGGAGATAAGAGTCAGAAGTGGGGGAGAGGAAGACAAGATTGTATACATACTGCAATAGTGGTAGTGAATTTGATTGAGTAATCCGTTCTCACAATATCAACACTATATTCATATATGGCTCAACTATCATTACAGATGCAACTCCTCCTGTATAGTTCAGTTTGGTAGGTAGAATGAAAGATAATAATACAGCACTAGGTCACAATCGTGAACACGCCTCACCCTCATGTAAGAAGAAGATAGCAAATGATAAGTTGTTTATTGTGACTAGGAAAATTGTTAAGCGGTGAGCATCCAATGGCACCTACCACAGTGCCACCAAAATAACATCCTCCACTCAATTCATTTGTCCTTATTCATGCACAGCCTTTATTCTGATTTAACCATTTGGAAGAAAGTGGGTAATCTGCCATCAACAAAGCACCTTGCAGTACAAGAACAAGATGTATAATCATAGTGTACATGATGACACATCCCATCATTCAGAAAGCATCAGCATAACCAACATGGACCTAAGTATTTCAATGTATATCCCCATAGCCTGTTCATGAAATTCATGTGTGTTCAACATTGAGCACGTTAAGCAACCTCCTGCTGTTCAACCCAAAATCGCTACACATAACACATATAAAAAAACAAGAATCTAACAGTTCAAAGAGAACCCATGAAAAGGACATATCACGTACGCATCCAAATGTGCAATTAATCCCCACATGAAGGCATCCAACAGTTATATTGGAAAATCTGGGTCCCAAAACTTTGCAGGTAGCGGGTTAGGCGCAGCATTTTATGGTCAGCTGACATCTTTTTCTCCAAAGGTTTAAGATTATTTATACTTAGGAAAACTTAGGGCCAGATGCAGGAAGCCAAATTGCAATTGCAAACACTGAAATTTGCAGAATTTCAGAGTTTTCGATCGCAATTTGGCTGTGAGCAATGTAGGTAGGCAAATACCAGCACGCAAAATAAGGAATCGCAAAAATTGCAATCCTTTATTTTGCGCAAGCATTTAGAGAATCGCAATTTGCGATTCACTAAAGGCTATGCTGGTAGGTATCGCAAATTGCGATTTTGCCTTAAGGAATCACAAAATATCACCAACTTCAAATTGTTGGTAGTTTGCAATTTCATTTCAAAAATCACTTTTTGGCTTTTTATAGAGTGCCATGTGGCATGTATGCACATATGCACATTTCAGGGATGCAACAGGGTGTCCTTTTGGAACCCTTGAAATTGTGCCCGCAATTTGCGAGTACCTCTTTGTACTCCAGGACAGTCATTGATCAATGACCGCCCTGGGGTACTGACTGAAAGAGCGGGGCCCCTTCCCTGAGTACTGACCAGTTGAGGTGAGGGTGACACCCAATTGACATGGGTACCCGGTAATTACTTCCACACTTGCCTAGTTAGACATTACCGGCGCAGTATATGATATGTTTTTACATTCATCACTGTAAAGTTTTTCACTATTAGCAGCAGCTTT
Source organism: Lissotriton vulgaris (assembly GCF_964263255.1). Lineage (NCBI taxonomy): Eukaryota > Metazoa > Chordata > Amphibia > Caudata > Salamandridae > Lissotriton > Lissotriton vulgaris. The sequence goes on along the minus strand of NC_141695.1, from coordinate 1,455,894,600 downwards.
ATATATTTTGTTTGTCTGGTCCTGAAGAATGCCCCAATACTATTAGATCCTTGCGAGGGCAGAAACATGTTGACCTAATTTCACTTCTTAACATTTGACAATCTCAAGTGTTAGCATACTGCTTTTTAATCATGACAATGGCACTCTTTGAATAAAATTGATATAGAGCTCCTTTAGTCATTTTTAAACACACCCTTTTGTATCATTCAGCGCTGCACTTTTTCTTCTTCTTTGGTTAAAAATCCCTCTTCACTCAGCACAAAGATATGCCTTTGGGTTCTATGTTGTACCCTGTGGAGTCATCAGCCATCCTCAAGCTCTTCAATCTGCTAAAGGTACCCTAGTCAATTCTGAAGACTGAGGTCCCTGGTGAGAGGAGGCCAGACCCAAATGATGAAACATCACAATCTGTGAATGATGGGTTCTGGCTAAAGAGGTTCTCTTCTCGTATAGAGGGGACTGTTGTCTTAACATTTGACATACTTTTACCCCTCCCCGTTCCCATTCTCCCACCTTTTTGTCTAGACCCAAGGTGTTTTGTGGTATATATACGTTCTAAAGGGGAAATACACCTTGCAGGTCTTTAAAATTTCCCTGAGACCTTCCTTAATGTTTTTGTTTTTCATAAAGTGATGTCATAGTCAGGTGTGAATGTCATTTAAAATGTAAACTTTGTAACTAAAAAAAACACAGAAATTCACCAGTTAGAATTTACTGACGTGACTATAAACTGTGCCTTGTGCTTTTTTCTAGTTTCTAGGGTTTCTTTCATGCAAAGTAAAGTCTGATTACCATACCTAAAGTCCTGGGGCAGCCAAAGACCCGCCATGAACAACCTTTGGTCTTGACAGCATGGAGTTGGGCACAGGGTCTTGCATGAGATCAGAGACCGCATCCATGCCACCACCCCTGTGGGCAACCAACCGCCCAGGGACATCCACACATTTTTAAAAAAAATTAATTTTCCCAGTCCCTGAGGATGTCCTAAGGACTCCCTTTGGAGTCCCACAGGAAGTTTCTCTGGAACCTGATGATCCCCCTCCCAATTAAAAAAAAACATTTGGGGCCCAGGCAGGGTCCCACCTGGGAGTATCCTACAAGGAATGGGGGTCGGGTATCCCTACCATACCCTCTTAAGTCTTTTTTCAAAACAATTTCAGGACCAAGGACCAAGAGCAAGATATATAAAGCATTTTTGTGGCACAAACCTGTTTGCGACAGCACTAATTTTTTTTTCAAATGTACAAACGCATAGATTGTGCTTTGGTAACATGTTACTGAAGTGCAGTTTGTGTTCGCGATTTGTATTTGGAAAGGGTGTGTTAAGGGCACCTTTTCCAAGTACAGAATCTGTACGGTATTCATTACTGTTTTGCAACTAAATTCTAGATGTAAAACAGTAATACTTTAGAACCAGTTTAAAACTGGTGGTAACAAATTTGCAAAGGGGAAGGCGTCCCCTGGGGATCCCTTCTCCTTTAAGAATTGTAAAAAAAGGTCATGCTGTGGCACCACGTACCACTGCCTACTGTTAAAAAGGACATTTTCAAGTTTAATTTGTCTTTTTTAAATGCATTCCTTTTTCCATTATGGAAAATGTGCTGCATTTAAAAAAATGTTTGCTTTATTAAAAAGCAATCACATACATAGTGACCTGCTGACCTCAGCAGGCCACCATTGCTGTGATGGCTGCGATACCTAATGGATTGCAAATTGTGACCTACCTAATTAATATTCATAACTTGGGTCAATTTGCAGCCCACTCTGAATCACAATTTCAAAGATGTAAGATTTAGTACAGCAAGAATTGTGATTTCCTCTAATTGCCATTTGGTAAGAATCACAATTAGAAAATCACAATTCTCGCCTTTGGCTCATCTGGCACCAAGCCTTTAAATCTTGTATTGTTCGCCACAACTTTTCTGTTCATGTTGCAGCCAGTCAATTTGAGCGTTCGCTTTGAAAAAGTGCCCCCAGCTAAACAGAAGACCTAAATGTTTGAATTTCAGCTTATTAGTCCAGATATTTATAAATTTTAGAACCTCAATTTCTCTTTCTGGGTAAAGATCTTGCATTCTGAAATTTTTGGTTTTTATTTCGTTTAGCCACTAGGCAGTAGATCTGTTCAAACATTCTTATGGAAATGACATGGGAAATTGAGTTTTGTGAGAAAGCTCTTCCTTTTTCTTGACTCCTGCTTGACAGATCTCCACAAACCTTTCTAAGAATGATCTGAGGTTAATTAATTGTTTTTTAGACGTTTTTATGAAGATTTATGATTGACTGAATCATCGAATGTGAAATGTGTATTTATTGAAAATAGAGTACTAACATTGGTTTTGAAAGTACTGAATATTGTTGTTACATTTCAAATTGAGGGAACCATCACTCAGAAGATGAAGTGTACAATGTGTTGCGAGGATTCATGAGCTGAAAGCTCAGCTTCTTCATTTGGCCAAATCGTGAGCACCTAGGAAATTCCTTTTGCTTCACAATACTTCATTGTCTTTGAGGGGATAATTTGAGAGTATGTAGCTCTCACAGACCCCTGCCCCCACCACTTCTTCAACTTTGGAAGAAAGAAAATATTTGGCAAACTCACATTCATTTTCAAAACATCCATCATCATGGCCACCTTCCCAGATCAATGGAAACAAGCTGCGGTCTGACCCCTCCTTAAGAAAGCCTCCACTGGCCCCAGCGATCTTAAGAACTAGCACCCTGACTCTCTGCTCCCCTTCCCTGCCAAAGTCCCTGAGAACTCACTGAACACCTGGAGAACGTCAACCTGCCGGACATCACCCAGACGAGCTTCTGCACCAACCACAGCACCGAGACCACCTTGATCAATGCCAAAGATGACATCAGAACCCTTCTTGACTGGGAAGACACAGCAGCCCTGATCGTCCTCAAACTATCAGCAGCTTTCAACACTGTTTCCCAGCACACACTCAACAAGAGACACCACAACATTGGGCCCTGGGGAGATGTTCTTAAATGGATCACATCCTTCCTCACAAGTTGAATGTAGAAAATCCACCTACCACCCTTCAAGGCGAAACCCAAGAGGATAATCTGTGGCGTCCCAAAAGGTTCATCCCTCAGCCCCACCCTTTTCAACCCATACATGATGCTCCTGGCCAACATTGTCAGAATCCATTGTCTAAACATAATTTCCTACGCAGATGACACCCAGCTCATTCTCTCACTCTCAGAAGACCCTTTCACCACCAGGACCAACTTCCACAACTGCATGACGAGTATCGCCAAATGGATGAAGACCAACTGCATGAAGCTCAAAATGGCAAGACAGAAATATGGATCTTCAGAAACAACACCTCACCGTGGATCGAGACCTGGTGGCCCTCTGAACTCGGACCCCTACTGACAGACCACATCAGCAAACTTGACATCATCCTAGACAGCAAACTCACCAGGTAGCACCATATTAATGCAATTGCCTCCATTTGCTTCCACACCCTCCTCATGCTCTAAAATGTCTTCAGACAGCTTCCTGTCGACACCAGGAAAGCCGTCACCCAAGCCCCAGTCACCAGTCGACTCAACCATGGCAACGCACTCTATGCAGGAATCACCACCTAACTCCTGACGAGACTCCAGATAATCAAAGAACTCAGCTGCCCGACTCATCATCAACCTCCCATTATGGATCCACAATACCCCCACCTCTACTGGCTCCCCATCCAGAAAGGATGCCAATTCAAGATGTTGACACAGGACCAAGCATTACCATGCATCAACCACTGCCTGAATTGCCAATACCGGTGCTCACCTTCCTTGCCCTCGCTTACACTCTGCACATCTATCAAAGCTACAGCATAGGATACTCCTTCTCCTACCTTGCCACCAAGGCATGGAACGACCTTCCCATCCAACTCCGAACAGCATTCTCTCTCACAGAATTCAGAAAAGGACTCAATAACTGTCTCGTTTACTGCTTGCAGCAGAATCCTAACACAGCAGGATCCTCATGCCTAGATACTGTCACAAGTGATTAGCCATACTCTACAAATCCTGACTGATTGATTGATATTATATGTTATTATCATTTATTTCTCCAGAATATTTTGTTACATATTTTTGTTATGGGTGTGCTTATATTAGCCTTCCTTTCTACCTTCAGCTTGCACTTTGATCCCACTGTCCATTGACGATCGTGTGTTTTATTGTGTTATTAGCCAACATATGTTTGGTTCAGGTTTGTGACACCTGTGTTGAATAAGATGGCTCTTCACCTCCTTTTTCCAGTTGCCATTTTCAACACTTTTGCCTCCAACACCTGCGCCTGCCTTCTGGTCTGTGTTGGTAAATGAGACACTGACAAATGTATTTATTAAATGGAAGTCCCCACAACCCTAAGGGCTGAGATCAAATAGCCATTATCATGATCAGTAAATGCCACTGTGGAAAGCTGGCCTAAGTCTCCAGCGCCATTGCCCTGTTGATTTGGGCCTGGATCACTGCATATAACCCCTGAACGCTTAGTCCAAACACAACATCCAATGTAGGGCACCATGGGGGAACGAATCCAATCATGTCTCAATCTGGTTACTTCACAGCAGTAGGCAAAACACAGAAAGAGACGAGCTACTGTCCACTGTCTAGGACGTGGCTTTATTCCAATATTATTCAGTCACTGCCCATAGAGGTTTGGAGTTTAGTTGAATGTATGCTGTACAAACTCACTCTTCAGTACTTTCCAAGGTATGCAACCAGATTTCCGATGATGTGAAGTTAGGATAGTAAATCTATTCTTATCTATATGGGTTCACCTTTCCATATTCTGTCCTCGACATTCTTGAATCACGATATCTAGGGGATCAATATTCAGTCGTACAAGCCCTTTTCTGAAAAACGTTGCAGTTTTGTTCCGCCCCGAGGTTTGGGTTCGGTTTCAGAGACTGGGTCCCAGGTTTCACAGAAATCAGCCTCCATGTGTTTTCGATCTGAAGTTTACTCTAGGGCTAATTAGTCATCAAGAACTCTGCCTGCCATTTTCTAGGTTTTACCACCTTGAATGGTTCGCCATACGGAAGACGAGAAGTGCTCGTGTGAGAAAGAAAAAAGAGAAAGTGAGCGATTTACTGAAAGAGCAACTGCGAAAGCAAGGAACGGAAACTTGCGGGGTCGAGTGTGGCTTAGAGAACAACGGGAAGGATGGGGGAGTTAATAATTTAGTAAGTGTGAGGTTGATTGGACTGATGAACTAAATACCTTTCAATTCTTGACCTTATTAGCCGAAGAATTTTACTAACTTCTTGAAGATAGTAGCTTTCTCAAAATGTACCTTGTGCTCATGACAATGCAATGTAACAAAATCTTAAGCGCTCATGTGTTGTAAATGTTTGTTTGTGAAGCCGTCATCTATTTATGCCTTGTTCGTACTACAGAAAATTGCAAATATATCGATAACTACATCAGTAGATTTATTGATACATTATTAAAAATGCGTTTCACTATTTTCTGGAGCAAATAAAGACGTGTCAGTTCCGTGTCAATCTTGCCTAGTATGTGCGCTAACGCAGCACTTCTGGGAGGCATTTCCCTAGGCCTGCCTGTGTAAATGAGTATTCAAGAATAGAGCAGCCTGGGCTCTCACTGACACTCCACGTGCAGGGGAAAGTTCTCAGGGTCGGATTTTATTTCTGACAGAGGAAAGAGGCACTTAGCGGAAATGTGAAAGATTTATAAAGAAGAAAGCTTCGCCTGATGCTCCTGAGGATTCTTCAGCAATACCTAGGATGCACTTTTACTTCAGTACAGAGACAACTCTGACCTCACTTCGATGTCTATCCTTCCAGGGCGGTAATTACCTGGACAAAAGATATGATTTTGATGGGTGGAAGAAAGTGATGAGGCAGCCTCGAAGCGAAAGCCATCATGGGACTTTAGTCAATTTCATACAACCTCACTTGCTCATCTCACGAGCATCAATCCACACATCGTAAAATGTGACGCTCTGCGCTTGCTCAGCCCTTAAGGCACCCAGGGACTCAAAGGCAATGACCACCTGGCCCACCCACTCATTGGTCCTGGGGTCCAGCTGTTCATTTGCCAAGAAAAATTCAAAACCGGTATGGTCCTGGGGTTCCAGCTGTTAATATTTAAAGAAAATTAAAAAACCTTTTAATGGAAATGCAAGATGACTACACGCAGACTAGGGTGAATGGTTGGAGGGCTGAATGATCCACTGCTCTTCCTATTTAGTGTTCCTGTTGAGAGAAACCTCACGGAATATTGGGACTGAAAAGTCCTCTACATGGAAATGGCTGAGTACCACTGCCCTGAGTGCCAAACTGTAATGTTGTGTGGATCCCTAATACACATTTTTGCTGTCACAGGCACACACAAATCATGTGTGTGCACCATGACATAGGCCTGTCTCATGGAGTGCTTTCTTGTTAGATCGAAAGGAGCAGCCAAAGTGCTGCCCTCCTAGTGGTGGAAAGCTACTGCGCAGCATGAACGCAGTGGTGGCAACGGATGTATGACATTACAACGCATGCTTTTACCACACATGCCTTTACAACGCGGTTTTTACAATGAAAACCTTTACAACGCATAGCGCTTTGGGGTGCTGGATAGTAAATAGTTTATTTTCCTATTCCAACTCCAGTCCCCGTGGATAGTAGGGAAGGTGTTGGATAGTAAATTAAACATATTACCTATCCTAGAGCGCCCCCCAGCGCAATGCATTGTAATGGTTTGCGTTGTAAAAGTTGCGTAGTAAAGGCACTGCGTGGTAAAAGTTGCGTTGTAAAGGATGTTTCCCAGCCAGGTGGGGTGAGGCCATCTGACCTTACATGTTAAGGTAAGAGTTCACTAGCATTTGGTATAACAAACTTTTGACCCAAATGTACCTAATTCACGTTTGCATTCAGGTAGTGCATTTTTTAACAACACTTAGTTAAGTTCAAATCCAAATCATACTTGATGGTTGGACCACTCAGCCCATATATTATTTTAAAACCTTCTCCTCACCTTCTTCCCACAGTGTCTTGCACAGACTGTAAGGACACCCAGAACGTACAGGTGACTGTATGCACTTGTTTTGTGTTTCTAGGGTGCGACTTTGTTCACTTGGTGTAGTAGCTTTCATATTTTAGTTTTTGGTCCTGAAGAAAGCAATGACAAAATCAGTCCTTTAATTGCTGAAACTAGTCGACCATCTTTTGTCCTGAGGCTGTCCACATAATTAGACAGTCAGCGGGCGCACTGTTTTTAACATTGGTATGGTAAGCACAATTGAAATAAATCTTTGTTTGGTGCTTATTCTTAACCAATTTTAAACCCACTTCTTTTGGTTTCTCTCCTATACACCTTCTCTTGCACTGCACTCCCTAGTCCCATCTTTTTCCACCACTCACCTACATCGAGTGGTATACCACACTGTCATCTCTCTACTCTAGTGAAGATACCCCCTACCACCGGGTTGACCTCCTAGGAGAGTACCAATAATCTCTGACGGGTGGTACGGATAAAATCCCAAATGATGAAGGGCGGATCCGAATGGTGACTGATGGGTATTTGTCCTCATCCACGGAGAGCTCTCTGTGACATAACCTGGTTGTAAGGGTGAGTTCTTGACTGTTTTTTTTGTGTTTATGGGCACGTTTACCTGAGACCCTCTGGTACCTTTGTTGTTTATTGTTTCCCGATGGCAACATAGCATGTAGTGATCAGTAGTAGTGAACAGATCCTTTTTAGCCTGTGGCACTGGAGTGATGCTTACAGGCTCACCTAATATTTTTTTTTTTTAAGTTTGATTTATTGAGAAATAAAGGGAAAAGGAAGGGAAGGACACCTAATATTTTTAAAGATCCTCTGCTGTGTGCTTAATTCACCCTTGGTCTACATCTGTTAGATGAAATGTACTGCGCAGTGCAGGAGCACTTTCTTTGCGCTGGATGAATGTGTACAGATATAGAGCAGTGCTGTGGAGTGCATGCATGGTGAGTGCATGTACTGGGTGCATGTATACCTTTGAGGAGTACATTGCATGAGGGGTATATGTTATGCAGGGCACTCACGATGAATGCATGTACTGAGTTTCTGTGTACTTGTGAGAAGTACAATACTTGAAGGATAAAGCTTTGCGCAGCTTTCATATGGTGAATATGTGTACTAGCAGGGTGTGTGCTTGCAAGTGGCACACCATGACACAATACAGAAAAGCTGCAGTACTAAGTGGTGCACACAGAGGAAATGTGTGTGCTCAATGTATGTGTACCTAGGGTTGCACAATGCATGGAGGCAACAGTACTGGTTAGTGTGTGTTGTATGCATACACTGAGTGCAAGTGTGGATGTAAGGTACATGGAGGTACATGAAGACATGAGAAGTAGAGGAATCCCCACAGCAGATTTGTGTATTGTTCCATTCCTGTGAGTTTCTGGGACACACTGGAAAAAGGATAGAGTGACTCCCCCTGTGCACTTCAAAGGTTGCTCTTTGGTTCAGTGGGAGATCACAAAGAAAGGGTGTGGACACATCTCAGGAAGGAGATGGGGCTGATAAGGGTATCCTAAGGAGTAGTGCTTGGAGCCCAGGAATAACCTTTCGATGCATATACCATTGCGGCTCTAGTGAACTCTATGGCCTTTGTTGTGGGACTATCAGCTTTAAAGTCTCTTATGATGTGACAGACATCCTTTGAAAAGGGAGAGGAGAAGGGTATCCTTCAAAATAAGCAGAAACACAACAAAAAACTTCATAGACCCAGACCCTAAATCACATTTGGTGTCTGGAAATGGACTAAAAGAAAGGGACGTTGAGACCCCGAACATGTGTCATCTGCCAAGCAGCCAGATGTGTTATGTTTTGAGGGAAAGTTCTGCAAGACGTCGCCCTGTGACCAGGACTGGCCTGCTAGTCTCCATGCTAGTGAGGGAACATCACCCAGGGAAACCAAGACCACCTGCTCTGGAACCTTGAGCACCAGCACCTGCCTGCTTGCCAGGAGCTGTGTGCCCTTGAAAGGGAGGAGAGCATTGGAGGGAGCGAGGTCTAGGTGGTAGTCCAGTCAAGTGGACTACTGGTATTAGATGTGAGGAGAAGGCTCCTGCATGATTGGGTCACTGCCCATGTGCAGATTCCCCATTTGCCAGGAGAGAGTGGCTGTGAAGATTGCTGTGTGTGGAGTGCTGTGTTGGGCTAGTGAAGCATATGCAGCACCGGTTGTGGTGACCCTGCATTCCAGGACGAACTGTCATAAAAGTTATTGCCGGAAACCAAGAGCCAAAGCCTGTTTGAACTTCGAGGTGACCCCGTGTGCCATGAGAGGCCTCCATGTTACGGACAACTGTCTAGTGAGGGTTGTGCAGTGCCCAGTAGTGCTATGGCAACCCTATATGCAAGGAGGGGCTGCTGATACCAAAGTTGCTGCAAGAATTATTCTATATTGTGAGAACTGTGAGCTGCGTTGCCCCTAGGTCACCGCAAAGCATTTGATAACTGAGCCTTAGTTGCCTCCATAAATTCAAGAGGACACCGTTGGTGCATCACCACATCATCAAAATCCAATCCCCCTGTGCTGGGAGCACAGGACTTTCAGTGCAGGAGGAGCACCAGAGCACCTCAGATCGCTGTTGGACTTGGACTTGTAAGCTCAGAAGAGAGCCCGCCTGCAAGGTGCTGCCACATCTCCCACTTGAAACTGGTTCTCCAACAGGACAGGAGCACTGTGAGTACCCACGTTTGTGGCATATGCTGAGACACTGAAAGCTTCCTCGCTTCTGGCATAGGTAGGACTGTTTACGGGCCTATCATGCCATAGTGGCTCGCTACTATAGGCGCTGTGGCGCCATGACACTTTTGACTATTTTGCTAAGAGTCAGAATGGACTCTTGAGTGAAGTCCTACTAGTGAGCATTCCCTGGATGCAGCCACAAATGAATGGGGAATAACCACTACCACATTATGAAGACCGTGTGAGAAAAGGATTTGTTAGAGAAGCGCTAGAGACCTGACCTCAACGGAAATGTGTTATTGTCTATATATGTCATAATATTGCTTTGAATGCCTAGAGTTAGAAATAATATCTTTATTTTTGTTATAAAGATAGGTATTTGACTGGACTTTGATTTAGGGACACTGCTGTGCCCTCTTTGATTTATGAATCGCGTTCACTAACCTGCATTCACACTTCCCACCGAGGGAGACTTGGACTGTTTAACCATAACTACCACTGAAAGTCAAGTGCAAAAGGGGTACTTGTCTAAGTTGCTCAGGAGCAATAGTAGGTTGGGCCAAGGGACATCAGAAGTAAGGGGCCTCAACTCCCACAGTTCGTCCCAGTAACCCCTGCATGCCCCGTGGCCCTATGAAAGGGGTATGACACAGTACAAACTACTTTACTTACTTTTACATCCATCACAGATTGTTGCATGGATGACACAACTTTTTTTCAATCCCTCAGTAATGCAAACCCACAATTTCAGACTACAGTTGGTGCAAGACACTAAACCACCAAGAGGAATAGGAATTGCTAAAAGCTATGCAATACCAAATTCATTTAGTGTAGCCAATAACCTCAACTCTGTCAACGTGCCCCCAATTATTCATTACTATGTGTGCTATTATTAGATTGTCTTGTAAATTCCCCTGACTAGAGTTCTGTCAGTATAACCCTTTATTGAGAAAGACTTTTCTGTTAAATTGTGATTTCTTTCTCGATTCTGCTTCATACAGATCTGTTAATGCGCCACTTTCATAACATGCAATATTCTCTTACAGTGGAAACTTTCTCATTCATGCCACCTTACAAAGTTCTGTTACATACTCTCGTTCCTGGCCCTTTGCACCTTTTAATATCTTAGAGCCTTATTCAGACCCATCACAAACATATTACGTCCACCATATTACCAGTGCATTACAGTCCTTGGTGCTTTTAATAATGCGGTTGAGATACCCAGCTCGTTTTGTTGGACAGTCCCATCTGCTAAACTTTAAATAAGGTCCTTTGTCTTCAACAGGGTTTTTGAATGTATGAGGCCTTATATTGAGTGAAACTGTCGACAGAGAAAAAGATCCTTCACAGGGTTAGAAGGAAGATTTATATTGGAGAAGGATGTGGGAGTTGAGTTTGGCAGGACAAGGGAATTACCACTGAAATCACCCACAGGGCTGATAGTAGATCGAGTTTTTTTAACAGAAGTTACAAGTACCATAGATTATAATGCACTTGTAATATGGAATATGGGACATTGACCACATTTTTGACAGAGTATCCCATCCGCAAGCTCTATATATGGTCTCAGCCCGTGTAAGGAGTTGTGGTGGGGCGGAAAGGCGGGGAGGGGCAGGGTGGGGTTGCTAAAAACCGGAATATGGATAATTGGAGGTAAGTAAACAATTTAATAAATAAAACGAATTTCGTAGCGCGCCCTGCATCGCAAAATGTAATGTAGCCCGCGCTACAAAATTCGTTTTATTAATTAAACTGTTTACTTACCTTAATTATCCATATTCCGGTTTTTAGCACCCCCACCCTGCCCCTCCCCTGCCCCGCCTTTCCGCCCCACCGCAACTCCCTACACAGGCTGCGGCTGCTCAGTTACTTCCTGTAGGGCAGGAATGAGAACTTGTTGGATCTCCTGTGGCGACACCCAGAAATTTTCCTTTAGTGCAACAAAAGAGGACAGGCTACGTGTCTTCTTTCTCCTGCATTTCCTTTACATGTGACTGCTGTGAGCATTGCAGATGCAACTGGAGATCTTGCTTGCCAGATATGCTGGAGCACTCGAGTTTACCACTAAGGGGGTGAAGCAACAGACTTTTATCGTGATGAGGCTGGTAGAGGAAGCTGGTGGAGTTCTCGAATGTCAGGTGAGATTTCATAAACTTCTTCTGAATGGTGAAGAGCTGTGTAATGCTGTGTCGTGTGCTCTTCCGGGCAGTCCAATGTCATTCTGCTTTAGTACGGGGGCACCACGTGCTTTTTTCCTTCATTTCTCATGTCGTAGTTAGTAAACTCTGTCAGATGTTTCAATAATGTATCAGCCACGTATCTATGCCAATGCACAATTGTTCTGCAACATATAGCCTAGATATTCAAATACCCTCTCCCAGAACCCCTGCAAATACACCTTTATTCCACTTATATAAATATGTTATACAGGGCACAAGTCCTATAAAAAGAAGTGGGGGGACTGACAATATGCAAATGACCTCATGACTTCACGTGCTTAACGTGTCCCGGTGTCTGAAAATTACACTGCAACACAATCAGGATATTTCTGTGGGACCCAGTTTCTTGGTAGGCGGTCGGCGTCCACCCTGTGAAAAGAGTGGGGGGACGCCGTCCATCCGTGTGGACCCCCGACTCGAGCCCTGATGGTATATCCTTACACCACCCCTGCTATAGAACCAACAAATTGATCTTCAGGCCCTCACCCATTGCATTCTCGTTTTCTTCCCTTTTGGCATGCAGTATTTCTAAGTATTCTAGTTGTAGGACTCTCCTATAACCTTGCAACACAAAGGCCCAGATTTACTAATGCTTTGCTCCTGGTTTGTGTTACTTTTGAAACACAAAGCAAATGAAAAGTGTTACGATGTGAGTTACTATCCAATGTAACACCCATGCGACTTCGCATGGGTTTTGATGCAAATCCCAACAAACAATTATTGACAGGAACTTGTGCAAAATTCAGTAAGATGTAATGAGAACTGTTTTCACTTCTCCTCATTTTTACTACTTTGCATGCGTACTGCATTGTATCGCACGTTTACAATTCAGGAAAGGTGTTAAGGGAAAGGGCCCCTTCCCATACAAAACTATTACCCCCAGGGCCCTCCGTCCTCGACACCTTCATACTTACAAGTGGAGATGACCATCTCCCGACAGAAAAAAACAAGAGGAATGCTGGGACACTAATACCGCCCCTCCCCCCGGGAGTACATAAGCAGTACTTACCCAGCAGCCCTCCTGTTCTTTTTTTCTGTCTGTCAACAGAATGGATGGTGTGCTGGTGCTGCTCCTGCTGGGCTGGAGTGGTGGTGCTTCTCTTCGCCCCTCGCCCGCTGCCTGGCTGTATGGGCGCAGGGTTCCCTGGACTGCCTCCTGGCCTGCCGGGGTTGCTTGGAGTCAGTCTCTGTTTGGAGCCGGTGTTGGGATTACGAAGTTCCCGGCTTTGCTGTGTGCTACACGCACCTCCTGGCCCTTTGTGGCTGGGGCTGGAGTTCCCGGTTGCTTCCGGGTTGCGGGCTCGGCTTCCCTAGCCTGGCCGGGGAGCCGTGCCTCGCTGGATGGGCTCCTGATGGTTTCTGCCCAACGGTGATGTGGGGGCCTTGTTCCTGGGTTTGGCCCCCACTCCTGGTGAGTCCCGATTTCGGGCTCCTTTTTTCTTCTGCCTGGCGCACTTGGTGGGCCATTTTGATACTGCTGACTCCCTGTGTGTCGTTCCTGCCCGTTTTTCTTTCTGTTTCCCTTGCGGTGTGGGCTCCCTACGCAGCGCCGCTGGCAGCGCTGATGTGTTACCTGTTCAAGGCATACTGGGGCCTCGGATGTCCGGATCGGCGGCCGACTCTGGTGTCCTCTGCTTCATTCATAATTACTACTTTGCAGGGTTTTTGCCGGATGTCCGGGGCTGTGTTTCTTTCATTCCTGTGGTACCTTGTGTGCTGTGTGTGGGACGTTCCTTTTGTTCCAGTTCTCTGCCCTCTGTTCCGCTGCATTGTGGAATGTTGGCGCCATTCTTGCTGTTAGTTGTGTAGTGTAATTTAATCGTAGCCATTCTTCGAGGATTCAATTCTTTGACGACAGAGCGTGAGGGCACGAGTAAAAAGAAACCTGCTGTGCAGTGCTCGAGCCTTGCGATATGTACAGCATGCTCGAGACACTACTTGTTGGTCCTCTGGTTTGCTGCCGCACATTGTGTTGGTTCCCGTTCCCTGCCCTCTGTTCCGGTGCCTTCAGGTCGATGTTGGCGCCTTTCCTGCTGCTGCTGGGGTTTCTTTTTTTGGCCCTCCCTTTTGCTGGCCCGCCTGTCATCTGCTGTGGGGAGGGTGTTGACCTCCCGGCTGGTGTGGTTGCCCTCGATTCTTGGATGCCGGGTTCGAGTCTCGGCGATGTCGCTCGGTGTCCTGTGATTCTGGGCGAGTCACTCCTTGTCCCATTGCCTTACACGCGTTCATGTGCCCTCATCCATCTTAAACTAAAAGTAAATCACCTTTAGGAATTAACATCTAAAATTATAACATCTATATTTAAGATAGAGATATGTAACACACCTTCCCTGATAAGACGGGATATTTCCACTTCAGTATAATTGTGATTCTCACCACACCTTATTTGACTAGGCCTAACATGTGATATGTCCATACTAGCCAACAACAGTCTACTTCGCCCATATACCTTATCTCTCTCAGAACAGTGTGTCAGTTAGCACTGCAATTACAATTCCTTAATTATTTGCTAACATCCAAATTCTATATTAGCATAATTAAGTTTATCTACACCAACATACATCGAAAATGTAGTTATGCGCTTTTTAGCGAAAATATTAGCGCACTAAATAATGTTACACTAGTTTGGCTTTCATGTCCCCGTCAATTCCAGGCACAAGGGTTCGTTTATAAATGGCCGCGTTCTTCTCCTGAAGACCGGCACCCAATATTAGAACAACCTGGGACAAATCACAGATCCCGAAAATCGGCAGCCGGGTCCCGTGTCATCTGACACTGTGGACCAATCGGAGTGCGCGTAATACGGCCTCAGGAACCAATCAGGGATCCTGAAAACCGGCAGCCAAGTCCCACGTCATCTAACTCCGTGGACCAATCCCAGTGCGCTAAAACCCGACCCCAAAGCCGGTAAATAAGCAGAGATGCACTCGGTCGGCGCTCGAGGGTTGAGAGGACGCCGACCGCTACTCTGACACCGGTAACATCTAGCTTAACTATATTTAGGCTGTGTACACTGCGCAAGGTAGGAGAAGGCTCCAATATTAAAATAATTGAATGCACTGTGTTTTTTGCATTCCAGTAACTTTCTCGAACGGGGAGTAAGGACCAAGCTCACCTAAGGGAGCTGGATTCCGATTTTATCATATCTTCATGACTGGTATGAGAGGCAAAACTGCATGCAGGGTAATAATGGAATTCATTCATTTACTTACCAATACAGCATGGTGGTCTGATAGACAGTTTGGTATGCAGAATATAGAGAGGGATACCAGGTGACCATACTTTTGTTTGTTTATATTACAGCACTCAAGATTAAGTGTCTCTTGCAGTGGCATTTAAAGTGAATTGCCCTGAAGAAATTGCCTGATAGAAACCAAGGCAATGAAACATGTCGGCTGTAAGTAGAGAGTGAATCGATAGGTAGTATTTACTCTCTCCTTTTTTAGTATATGTGTGTTCACTGTTTTGCAACAAAGAAAGGAACGAAAGTAAAGTTTATTGTCCCAGTTGCGCAGTGCCTTATATGTTAAATGTTACATGTTGTTAGTTGTGTCACATATAAGTTGTGTCCACTGCACCATCCACTGTCTTTTTACTTTTGGGTTTGAGACACGCTTTTGTTTTAGCTTGATGGCACCGATGATGAGAACAGGGCCATCCTGGTGAGTACTAACCAGGGGCCCCATTGGTGGTGCGCCCGTGAGGTGCCATCTCGCTTTTCACACATTTTTGTTTGTGCTGTCCTGTTTGTATAGATCAGAGAGGTTGTTGTTTTAAAGGGGCAGTAGATTGAAACATCTTAGGATTATCTTGAGACTAAAGAGATCCCTTGGATAACGAATTTCGACCATGGATGTTTACAGTCCAGTAAAAGAATATTGCCATAAGAACTAGGACTGGTGTTGTTGATTAGTTCTCAGAGTGGAGGGCGTCCTAGTTCTGTTTGTCTTTCCCTCTAGACTCCCATTTTTGTAGTCCCTCATGTATCGTGACTGGTGCCTTTGCTGCCCCTATACCTCTCCTTTACCTTGGGGGTCCTGGGCGCGGTGCCTCCGCTTTCCCTGTGCTTTTCTGCGCTTGGCCGTGAAGGGGGGGGGGGGGGGGTGTTCGGGGATTTGCAGCCCTGAGATGCCTTCCGTTTCTGGCAGTTTTCACCCCCCTTTTTCTTCTGGGTGCTGCGGGGCACTGGGCTCCATGGTCTCCTTGTGCCTCTGGTGTCGCTGGCGCTCATGGGCCGTGGGTTCGAGTCCGGCCGCTGCTATCCTGATGTCCTGAGTTGGTGGGTCCTCTGTTGGCCTGCTGGTGCTGGTCCTGGGGTGCTGCAGTGCGTTCCTCCTCCTGTGTGGATGGTTCCTGGTCTCTGGCTTGCCGTGGGCCTGCTCCGGATCTTGCTGTTCTCGAGTGGTGGGCGTTACGGGAGCCTGCTCCCTTTGGGTTGTTTTGGCTGGTCTTGGTGTCCTGGTCCCGGTTGCTGGTTTCTCGGGTTGGTGGCCTCCTTTATTGGTGCCCTGGCCTTTTTTCTTTGTTTCCGGTCCTTGTGCCTGCTGTCCTGTTCTGGGTCACGGGCCGGCTGTTTCCTGCGGTCTTCCTTCCTCCTTCTCGGTGCTCCCTTGGGTGGCTGCTTTGTTGTGGTTTCTTGGGTGTGCTTGTACGTGCGGAAGGCCGGGTTTTCTGCTTCGGTATTCTCCACTTGTAAGAATGAAGGTGTCGAGGACGGAGGGACCTGGGGGTAATGTCCTATTACTTACCGGTAATCTTCATTACTCCGAGTCCCGTAGTCCTCAACACCTTCATACGCCCCTCCCTCCCTCCCGGGCCGCCGGCCTTCCTGTCTGGGCTTGTTAGTACAGGAGGGATGCTGGGTAAGTACTGCTTATTTACTCCCGGGGGGAGGTTCAGTATTAGTGTCCCAGCATTCCTCTTGTTTTTTTCTTTCGGGAGATGGTCATCTCCACTTGTAAGTATGAAGGTGTCGAGGACTACGGGACCCGGAGTAATGAAGATTACTGGTAAGTAATAGGACATTCCTTACAGAATGCACACATCCTTGCACAGTGGTGCAAGGGTGTGTGCATTGGCGCATGGCAGCCAAAAGTGCACCAGTGAGGGGGAGTGGAAATAAGTGCCACATCTTAGTAGATATTGTTCTCTTCTGTTCTCTTACTTTCATGCAGCACTGTGCATACAACTGCTTTGCATTCGTTTTTGTAAATTTGGTCCTCACCTACCAACATTTAGTGCACCAGCACCATTTTATTTTCAGAACACACAGCTCGAATATTACACTCCCATGCTGCCAGCGTAATGACTGGCTTGTGACCTTCCGCCTTTTTAACCTTTAGTGCCCAATATGAACATCGACTAATGTATCCACCATCTTTGCCTGAAGAACTTCCTACTATTTCAATTCTGTGACTCCAAAGCTCTGATATTTCAGAAAGGAAACTCGAAAACACTTCTGCAATCCTCTATTATTCCACCTAAAGTCTGCCAATCTGTATAATTTAGAGATAAAACTTTATGAAACCATTGCACCAACAATGCAGATAAAATCTTCCCTCACTCTGTGAGTGTTCCCCTTCTCAAGCACGATTATGCCAAGCTGGCATTTTTCATAGGAAATCTCCAGTTGAGAGCTTAACAGGGCATGCTACCACTCATTATCTGAGGCTATGGAGATGCCACCCAACTGTGGCGAAAGGCAGACAGGCCTTATGAGAATTCTAAGTGGGTAGCTTATGAAGAATTATTTTTACATTTTCAGTAGCTAGAGTTGGTATCATATCTAACAAGAAAAGCTGCAGCAATACACTGTTCATAATAACTGCATACTTTTGGGTAGCTTAGAAATGGTGATAAATCATGATTAATTAAAAACGAGGTAGATGCAGATGGATATTGTAACATTAACACATTGAGTTCAAGTTCAATAAACTTTATTCGGTTCACAAAATATGAAACCATAAAAGTTACAAAATACAAATTCTAATACATATCCATATTAAGAAAAACACAAAACACATTACATTGCATAAAAACACATTGAATATATTGCAAAGTTCGCAGCGCTCGACGCATCGTCAAGGGTAGTAAGCGCTTTATAAATACAATTACAATAATGTGTATATTTACATATTTCCTTTGGAATGTAAACTGGATGACAACGGCCGCGGCATTGGCCTGATATTTATGCAATTCTGCACCTATTTTGTACCTCTCACAGCCTCTTTCACCAGATAATCCACATTGTCTTCTTTTACTCTTTTCTGGGACTAGCCACCTGCTAGAGTGAGATACACCCAAAGTATACCCTGACCAATATTGCAGGATGGCTACTATCTTTTTACTGGGCTCTGAAGAGGCTGACTGTTTGCGCCAGACATTTACCTCCACAGGGACAGGCTTTTTAACATGTGGCCATAGGCAAAGGTCTCTGCATAACATTTTGTTAACTGTCTGTTCAGTCTGTCATAATCAGACTCCTTCAGCACCCAGGCGTTTTCAGTTATAAGACACACCAATTTGGCTATACCAATACTTTTCTTGCTTGGTATAGAGACTATCGGGCACATGTGCGGGGAATGAGATTTTGATACCTTTTCTGATCACTTAGATACCTATCTCATTCATCTATTTTGGATCGATTATTTTCTGTCATTGAGTAAAAGACAAACCCCACATAGGTTAAATCAACCCCATAGACTGACGCAACTCTAAAGAACCACTTACGACTGATAAAGTTTTAAAAGTTTAATATAAAATCAGAATTAGTTGCATATACAATCCTCTCAGGATAAGATTCAACAAGTATACAGGAACTAAAAGGAACATAAATTCCCTAAAGAACCTCAGTCTACAAAAGAATACAATTAAGATCAATTCCAGAATCAACAGATTAAAAAGCATAGACACAAAGTGGTTCCGTTGCGTCATCTACAAAAAGAATAAACAAGTTAATTCTGTCCCTACTCTATACTAGGTGACATCCCTACTTCGCAAGTTCCTTACCTAAAAAAGGTGTCAGCAGTTTGACTTCCAAAGATGTTCAAACTCTCTTAGCCTCTAATGGTAACTTATGTCGAGAAGCAGTACCCTCTCTGCCTACCCATCCGCTCTCTAAGGGTCCTCGGCCTACTGCTCTCTCGCGCTCTGTTCTTCTGCGCTCGCTCCTCGCTAACTGATCTTCTGTTCTGCGCTCTGAGCTCTTCGCTAACCTCTCCCCAGAGTGCTGTCCCTAAATACACAATCACAGTATGGGTGGAACGCCCCTTGACGCCCACCACGTACACATTTACACATGATGTCATTTCTGGCTCTTTCCATAGCTTCATCTCTTCGCGTCGTCCGTTAAGTTGACCTTGCTTCTTAGGCACCATCTTCGTCTTCTTGCTGGTGACTTCATTGACATTCCAGTTGACACTTTCAGAGCAAAGTCTATCACCTCAACAGAACTTCATTCTTTACGATTGTATTCGTAACCTCGTTTGGTCCTGTGAACGGTCATTTCTAAACAAGACCCAAATTCCAAGCGTCTCTTATCTCACTTAGGCCATAAACTTCATCCAGCATTGTCACCTTAAATCTAACAAGACCTTTGACTCT
Organism: Lissotriton vulgaris; assembly: GCF_964263255.1. NCBI lineage: Eukaryota > Metazoa > Chordata > Amphibia > Caudata > Salamandridae > Lissotriton > Lissotriton vulgaris. Next base: position 1,455,875,070 of record NC_141695.1, on the reverse strand, counting down.
TGTCTCGCACGTTCAGATCAAAGCTATCCCCTGTTCCTGTGAGCCCACTAAATTACATACAGCGGACTACACTCCTGCGAACTCTTGGTCAGTTAGGTTAAAATCACACATGACCAAACTTTTCTAACATTCCTACAAACTCTTCTACACAGTATAACCTTTAACACACATTTATATATAATCGATTTTAGCAAATCAGTGATTATACGCGAATGCATTCTACATAGAATACAACATTTATATTCTCGTGCATACATAGTGTTATACATACTCTGCACATTTCTTCGCTTTACGTTTCGTCTTCTTTCTCCGTTTAATAATTACACACGTATATTCAGTTTTGCACGTTCTACTGTTCTTAAGCATTACTATACATTTCTATATTAGCCCACTATGTATACGGGCCTTTCTAATTCTAATACACTTTATAGAGTAGATACAGATACATTTCCTATTACATTGGTTACATCGGCTAACTTTACGCTACAAGTGCTAACTTCACGTTATAGATTCTACGTTTATGCGATATGCTTGTAAATATGGTACAGATATATTTTTCATTCAAATTGCGCTCTCTCAGTTCCCCCCTTTGATGACCTTTAGGGGTCATCACTAAATGCAATTTGAATGACACTTTACACAGAACTAGTTACAAGATTCCCTCTTTTTATCGTTTCAAGAGCTCTTAAACTTTTGTACTGTTGGTCTTGTAAAACAGCTAATCTCCTTTCTTGCTCTCTCATGGACCTTTGTAACCGGTTCGACCTATACCATCTGTACAGTTTCACTAACCCTAACAATGTAATTATGCAAATCAATATTATTAAAACAGGTTTTAATATGTACCACACAACGCTTTTACCAAGATTGGCAAACCAACTTCCAACCTTTCCTACTCCATGACCTACTTTCTCCCAAACATTTATTTTTGTTAAATCTTCGATCTCTTGGTGTATCTCTGTAATGTTCCGTATGACTTTCTCAAGTGGTTTTGAATTGTCTGGAATATAAGTACAACATTCCTGGACCTTCAAAGCCTTGCAAACTCCGCCCTCTTTTGCTAGCAGTACATCTAAAGCAAGACGGTTCTGAAGAACCATTGCTCTAATCGACTGCATCTCTCCTTCTACTAGCATCAATGACCTTGCAGTACTTGCAGATAATCTATCTACAACTGTAGCTAGTCTCCTGATCTTAACATCGTTAAGTATTAAACCTAACATAGGAAACATTGCTCCAAATATGTCTCCAACTACTTCTGCATCTCCTATTTCCCTTTTCGCTCTTATCGAAGCCTTTCCTTCTATGATCGCTAAATCCTTTGCATGATATATTTTGGGGAAGACAATTGCCAAGTAACACGAACCATACCAATTGTCAGGCAGTTTTACATAGGCATTTCTTCCACATACAAAATATACATTAGGAATCGCTTGCATCCCTTTCATGAAATCTTTCGTATAATACTCTAATCGAAAAGCATGTTCGCAATTTACTTCACCTACAAATACACTCTCATAATACGTCTTGCTTCGAGTTAAACATAACTTTCCTTTCTGCGTTCTATCCAAAGCTATTGGACCATTGCTACCCTTCTTCTTTTGTGCTTTTTCTTCTTCGGTCCAATCTGTTTTCCATTGTCCTGACATTTTTAGAATCTTCTGCCTTCTGTAACGGTCATCTACTTGTCCTATGAACTTTTTCTCAACTTCTGACACTTTGCAAGTCAGATTATTTCTGCGTGCATATGAAGTATCTAGTGTATCCCAAGGAAGAAAGAATTTTGCCAATCTGTCTTCCTTTTTATAATAGTCCCACTTATTCATTTGTTTATAATTCGGGACTTCAGGCAGTACCGAATCATAATTTGAAAAGTAGTACTCGAACCCTTCTCTACCATAAAATATACTGAGCAATAAACTACATGTTATCCCATATGTCAGTGGGAGATGATGATATCTGATGCCTTCATCTACAGAAGCCGGCAATTGCATGCATACATAACAATCCTTGGCCTCCATGGCATCAATATACTCATATAATAGCTTTGCATATGCGTTTGACCTAAAATTTCCCTGTGACTCGTCTACGTGTAACCTACGAGCTTCATTTGCCAGTAACGCCTTCTCACGGATGACATTGCTCTCCTCCTTCTTCCCAACAAGAGCAGGTTTCAAAGTCGTTACAGGCTTTACATCTGTTGTCTCTTTTTCACTTGCATGTCCTACCATGTACGATGTGGTAACTACTGTAATAATGAGAAAAATTACTACCGCTATTAGTGTACCAATTATGCATTTTGCTTTTCGGTTTGGGTTGCCATTCTCCATGTTATCAAAACAGCGTAGCTCCTTCTTTCACAAGGAAAAGTTTTCTTTTCAAGTCTTTGTCTTGCTTTATTTGCTTTCTCAGTCTGTGAAGCGCTCTTAATCAACAAAAGTCTCTTTTCATAACAATGTCTTTTTATCTTCAGCAACAGACAACCCTAACCCTTCTCCGTCCTCTAAATGTAATCCCTAATTTTATTCTTCTTTCCACTCGGCGCTAGGTTATCTTCTTCTTTATAGCTTAAACACAAAAGTCTTTATGCATCTTCAATGATTCTCGTACCTGCAGCTCTAATAACATGTTCCAATAATTCTAAACGAATGACTTTTTCTTCTTGTTCTGGTATTTGATGACCAAAAGTCGGAAACTCTAATCGATTCAGTACTAGATCTTTGATCCGACTCAGGTAAGGGGGTATGGGAAGTGTGAAAGTCAGTAGCCCCTCAGTCGATTCCAGGCGTCAACATCCATATCTCCACTGCCACAAATGGATCAAGATTGATCACTTTCACTTCTTTCACTCTCCCAGATTTCTGTCCCCAAGACATCTGCTAGATAAGTCCACTCAGGGGTGGCGTACCTTCTGCAGGGCACACGTACCCTTCTTGATCTTCTCGGACTCTCAGAGCCTGAATTTGTAATTTCTTCTTCTTGATCCGACTCTTCAGAAATCGGGACAAGGGTTCTCTCTTGATTTGCTTTTAAGCTTGGCCTTCTCCTTCTCTCCGGCCAACTAGCTTCGCCACTCCTTGTCCTCCTGCTCCTTGTCCTTGGACTTGTCTCTTGATCACTCACAGCTTGTTCGTTATCTGACTCGAACTCCCAGGTACTCTCTTCTTCTGAGACGACTTCGGTCTCGCTGGTGTCCTGACCGTCGTCAGCCTGTTCCGACACAGGCTCAGCCTCTTCGATCACCTCTACAGCTTGGCTTTCCCCCTCTGTGGCTTCTCCGCTTTCTGCTGGATTCTCATCCGAGAGAGGAGCTGTTTCTTCCAGAGGTGTTGGCACTCTTCGGGTGTGTGAGGCGTGTATCCAGTTGGGCAAGCCTCCACACTTTACTGCAGTGTTCGTAACTAGTATGACTTGGAACGGTCCTCGCCAGCGCACGTCTAGACAGTTCTTCCTGACATGCTTCTTCACCAGGACCCAGTCCCCCGGACACAGGTCATGGCACAAGTCTTGTGCTGATGGAACCTCTGCAGCCTGGACCTGGAGGGACACAGAATGAATGGCATCAGATAGTCCCTTGCAGTAGTCCAAGATCAAATCGTCTGTGATGTTCAACAACGCTGCAGTCGGCACCGATGGCAATCTCATAGCTCTCCCCATTAGCACCTCGTGTGGAGAGAGACCTGTCCTTCTATCTGGTGTGCTACGTATGCTCATAAGAACCAATGGAAGTGCATCAGGCCAACTCAGGGATGTCGATGAACAAACTTTGGCAAGTCTGGATTTAATTGTGCTGTTGATTTGCTCTACGATCCCTGAAGCTTCTGGTCGATAACTACAGTGGAGCTTCTGGTCAATACTCAAGGCTGAACATAGCATCTTCACTATTTCGCTGTTGAAATGAGTTCCTCTGTCCGATTCCAAAGAGGATGGCACCCCGAACCTCGGTATCAACTCTCTAAGCAACAATTTTGCTACTGTAAGTGTATCGCACCTACGTGTCGGGTAAGCTTCAACCCATCTAGAAAATATACAGACAATCACTAACACATATCTGAGTCGATTGCATTTGGGCATTTCAATAAAATCCAGCTGCATTCTATTGAAAGGCCCCCCAGACCTCCCTATGTGACTCAAAGTAACTGGTGTTCTCTTTCCTACATTTAGTTGCTGACAGATCGCACAACGCTGACATACTGCTTCTGCCGCTACTCTAAATTTCGGATTAAACCACGTTTGTCTGAATACTCTCACCATAGCATTTCTACCTATGTGTGCTGATCCATGCAATTTCCTTGCCATTGGACTAACAAGTTCGTTTGGTAAAACTGCTCTCCCATCTGCAGAAATCCAAAAATTCATTTCACTTTTGGTACATCCAGCTGTTTCCCAGCCCTTTTTCTCATCATCTGGTGCATTTTCCTGAACACATTTTAATTCGTCCCACGTATCTACAGTGTCTAACAACATAGTCAACTCAGTTCTTTCCTGTATTCCCCCCACTTCTACATTGGTGTGAGAATAACCTTGTTCTGCACAATAACGTGCAACTTCGTCGGCATATCTGTTGCCTTGCGACACAAAGTCGTTATTCTTCGTGTGCGCGGCGCATTTGACAACCGCTATGGCTGTCGGACCTTGTAATGCCTCTAACAATAATCTCACGAATTCTCCATTCCTAATAGGAGAACCCGAGGAGGTCATGTAACCTCTTTGAGACCATAACTGCCCGTAATCGTGAACTACCCCGAAACCATACTGGCTATCGGTGTATATGGTGACTCGAATTTTGTTACCTGCTAAACAGGCACGGGTCAAAGCAATAATTTCAGCTACCTGAGCGGAATGTACTCCTTCCAGGCAGGCGGCTTCCACAACTCTGGTAATTGTACAAACTGCATATGCTGCTCTCAGTTGACCGATATCGTCTCTTACGCATGAACCATCAACAAAGAATATTTCATCGGGGTCAGTCAATGGCTCATCTACGATATCAGGTCTCGGTTTGGTGCATAGTTCAGTCACATCAAGGCAGTCATGATCTGTACAGATTTCATCATCAATATCATTTGGAAGTGGCATCAAAGTAGCAGGATTCAAGACAGAGCATCTTTTTAGGGTCACATTCTCAGCAGCCAATATGACTTGCTCGTAGCGTGTGAGCCTGCTATTCGTCAGATGCTGAGTCTTAGTCCTGGTCATTAACAATTCCACAGAATGCGGTACGTACACCACTAACTGATGTCCCATAACCATATTTTCACATCTTTCAATGCTGACACCCGTTGCAGCTACGGATTTGAGACATCCGGCCCCGGGCAACGCTGCGGCTACTGGATCTAATGTAGCCGAAAAGTAAGCAACTGGCCTACGCGCATTGCCGTGTATCTGGGCCAAAACTGCTAAAGCGCAACCTTCTCTTTCGCAGCAGTACAGCAAAAATGTTTTTTTTGTAATCAGGCATTCCCAAAGCCGGGGCACGACACAAGTCCTCCCTCAGCTGCAAAAATGCCATCAAACAATCTTTGTCCCATGGTACCGGATCACTCACTCCTTTGTGCGTCAGTTGTAGTAAAGGTTTTGCCTTCAGTGAAAAGTTGGCTATCCACTGCCGACAATAACCGACCATGCCTAGAAACATCCTGACTTCTCTTTGTGTTTTAGGCGCGTTCATTTTCATGATCGCCTCTATTCTGTCTGGAGACACCTTCCGTTTTCCCTTTTCAATCCTATGGCCCAAGTATTGCACTTCGGTGAGACAATACTGCAATTTACTTGGAGACACCTTGTGTCCGTTCTCGGCCAAGTGATTTAGTAAGGTGATGGTGTCTACTTTGCAAGCTTCCTCAGTTTCTGACGCCACTAGGAGGTCGTCTATGTACTGGACCAGAACTGAGTTCTTGGGCAGCACTAGACTTTCAAGATTTTTCTTCAGCAGCTGGTTAAAAATCGATGGGCTTTCTGTATACCCCTGGAGAATACGACACTATGTTAAAACGCGATTTTCCAGCTTAAAAGCGAACAAATACTGGCTCTCCTCATCTAAAGGAATCGAAAAGAAAGCCTGGCACAAGTCTATCACTGTGAACCATTCAGCTTGGAACGGTATCTGAAACAATATCACTGATGGATTCGGTACCACTGGACAACATGAAACAACGATATTATTAATCTTTCGAAGATCCTGCACTATTCTGTATTTCCCACTAGGCTTCTGCAAACCCATAATCGGGGAGTTACATGGACTTCCCACGATCTCCTTCAGTATTCCCTGTTTAATCATGGATTCGATCACAGGCTTTATTCCTGCAATTGTCTCCGGTGTCAACTTATATTGTGGTGTTCTTGGATACTCAGCATTGGGTTTTACCATGATCTTTACTGGTTCTACCCCTTTGATCAGTCCTATTTCTTCTCCAGTAAAATCCCACACCTCAGCTGACACTGTCTCCTTCAAGTCCTGTGGAAGCTCCTCCACCGTTAGGGTAGGATATAGTTCCACGCATCCCTGCGAGTTTACAACCTTAAAATCAGCATCATCATCGTTAGTCTGCACTTCTACTCCTTCAGGTGTGCAATATATTGTGCAATTTAGTTTACACAACAGATCTCTTCCTAACAGACACACAGGGCTAGAATCACAAATCACAAACTGATGTTCATCGCTGTACTTCCCTATCTTCACTGACACTGGTTCAGTCAGAGGATTCGTCATTCTCCTGTTTGCGACTCCTACCACCTGAATCGTCTCTCCCGACATTGGCAAACCTGGGACTACCGCCGATCTCAAAGTGGATCGAGTTGCCCCCGTATCTACCAAAAAGGTCGTAGGACATCCAGCCACTTCAGCCTCTACGTATGGTCCTCTCTGGTCTACTTCCAGGGCTGCTCCTAGAGTACAGTCTTCTTCCCTATTCACTTGTTGCCCTGTAAGAGGATCAACGTAGTAGCATTCTTCTCCTCCTACGAACAGTGGCAGTTGTCTATAGGTTTTCCCTCCATTTGTAATGCGAGGCGGTTGAGGGAACGGTGCTCGAGGAGTCTGAGTCCCCCCTTTGATAAACTTTCCCTTCGGGACTGCTGTTCCCTTTACCATGCTGGTTTGAACCTCATCCTCCTCCTGTTCTAATTCCCCCGTCTCGACATTATAGGGACACTCGCGTCTCCAATGTCCTACCTCGTTACACTGATGGCCCTCGTTGTCTTTTTCAGTGTTGCAATATCTACCCTCGGTCTCGGTTTTTCCTCCTCATCTCTGCTCTGATTATTCTGTTTCTTTCCTGAGGTTCCTGTTCCCTGTTGCCGCTGTCCACCCTTTCCAGCTGATTGCATCTGCACCAACATCAGCTTTTCCTTAAGTTTCTTTGCTTTTGAGTCTATCTCATCGCTACAGTACCTCGCATACCTCAGAATCTCATCTAAAGGTTTGTTTTGCCAACAAATCAAATGCTGTTGTATCATTAAGCTTATGTCGGGTCGTAATCCCAGGACAAACTTCGACACAAACTGTCCTATGTCTTTGGGGTCCATTACATCCAACCCACTGTACTGTTTAAATGCTTTCAGCAATCTCTCATAGAACTCGTGAACGGTCTCTTTAGGTTCCTGAGTTGTTCGATCTATCTTAACCCAGTCTATGTCTTGCACCGGCACTTTCTCTTTTAACCATGCAATTACTCTTTCGTACTTTTCCATGACTCTCTCTGATGGACCATTCGTCCGGACATCCCTCGCGGGTTCACAAATGGGCCATTCGACACTAAGTTTGCATGCCGTCCACAAATCTCCGGGTACTACGATATCAAACAGAGTGTTCAAATCGATCCACAGCACCTTAGAGATCTTCACAAACCTCTCTACCTGCTTATACCACTCAACGGGATTCTCTCTGAGCTTTGGAAAGGAATTGGTAAATGCCGCTAAATCCCCCCTACTCCAGGGTACATGCACGTAGCTTCCGTTCGCGATTTCTCGCAAAGGGAAAGCTTCCATTCACATTATCTCTCCATCTTGGGACCTCGCAAGTGTACTCCTCCTGACGGATCCCCTCTTAGACCATCTTTCCTCCCATTTATCCAAATCCTTCCATACTCTGATACTCAGGATCAATTCCTTTATGTGTACTTTCAGCCCAATCGACCTACGCTCATCTAGATCTTGATCCGTGCAATTTAGCCTATGGTTGCCCTGTAAAGCTTTAGTTTGTGACATGTCTATCATATACCTGTCTGCCAACTCAGATAATTTTTCATGAACTGACCTTGCTTTCCGAGTAACATCCTTAGACATAAACAGTATTTCATCCGGTTCATACAGCTCTATCCTTTCCATTGGCAAGGTGCCGTCTATTATGTCCTCCAAGTCTGATTTCAAACTCATTACATCAAGCCGTTTTGCTTTTATCTCAGCTCTCAGTACCTCACTCCTAGGCTGTTCGTTTACATCCCTCTCACCCCCACTACGAGCCCTACGTCTCGGTGCAGGTGAGTTATGAGGCGTCCTTCTTGTTTCTCTTTGTTCCCACCTCTCTAGATCCCAAGCTCTCCCATCCTCCCTTGGGGTATGGTGGAACAATGATCTATTCCCCATCACTACATTCTGTCTTTTCGGCTCGGTCTCTCTAGATGTGAGATAGGATCCTCCGTTCTGTTCTATATCACTGCAACTCCCTTGCTGTCTGGTGTCGCTCAATAAACGATAAGGTCCTTCACGGTCCTCCATGTTCCCGCGATCCCGTCCGTGATCACTGGATGTATGGCGAGACCTTTCGCGACTCTCTATATTCTCGTGACTCCAATGTCGCACGTTTTCTCCCGGGGCATGGTGAGTGCACCTGAAACTATCTCGGTACTCCTGCGTCTTTCGTTCTCCCTCACTAAGAATGAGGCGAGGCACTCCCCCACACCCTGCGCTCTTGTCTTCACACATTTGTCTAGTGCCACCGATGGTATGGCAAGTATCTCCCTTGCTTCCTTGACTCCCTCCCTCCCACTCCGGGCTGCTTTCGCCAGCTCCGCAGTGAGAGAGGATCCTGTTATCCTGATCTCTCCATTCTGCTTCTGTTTCTAACTTTTTATTCTGAGTCTCTTCGGCAGCATCCCATTCTTTCAAATACTCCCTTAATTCCTTAAAGGATTTCGGTTTCGGTCCCCTCAGATCCATCTGTCCTCTCTCCCTCTGTTCTATCCAGGGACCCGTTGCTGAATCCAATGGGGTACTCCGACTCCTTGGTCCTAGCAACTGCCTTTGGGAATTGATCCTATTATTCCTACTCTCCATCTCTGCCCTTTCCCTGTCCCATCGTGCCTGTTCCTCCTGCTGGACTCCCTCTGGGTTGTAGATTGACACTATAGGACCTATGGTAACGGGTACTTGTAGAGCATCTGGCAATTGATACGACCTTGCATGCTGCGTTTCTGGCACCTTCTGGACCACGAATCTTCCTACTACTCTCTGTACGGGATTAGATTGAGGTACTTCCTCACCTTTCTTGGAATCCCACTCTGTTACTGGGAGCGGTTTATATTCCCCCTATCTAGCTCCATCCCCTTGCTGTAGTTCGGGACTTTCGGCTTCTCTGTTGTACGGAGGTGGTCTATCTAACAGTAGCCTCTCTATCAGATCCTCATCTGGCTCGCTATCCTCATCTTCCTCTAGAGGTTTCTTTTCTCCCGTAGTCTCTAGCATTGTGAACAATTTGTCTGCTTCTATTTTCTGCACCCTCCACTTTTTAGCATCATCGTCCCATTTAGCATCCTGCACTGCTTTTACCGATCGTCTCACTCTTTCTTGGCGCCTATTCAAGCTCTTTTCGTGTGCCGTTCTAAACCATGCACTAAGGGCTTCGAACTGTGTTGGCCTCGGTAGAGGTCTCGTTGCAAGCATTACCGCTTTCAGTTGGTTCAATACTTCTAATTTAAACGTCCCGTATCTCGGGAACGTCAATTCCTTATTCCCTTCTGTTAGCTTATTCCACTCAGAGATCCATAGTATTGAGTGTAAGCCTACATTCACAGCCATATAATAAGCTGGTGTGCCTTCTGGTGGAGCTTCTTCTCCTGCATACAAATTTCCTCTATCTCTCTTAAAGATTGCCCTTAACCGCTTAAAACACTTCATTTTCAAATCTACGATTTTCCTTACTTCTCTTCTTTACTTCCCCATGACAAACCAACCAATCCCTGCGCGGCTCTCGCTGACCAGCCTATTCCAGCGCGGTTCTACACTGACCGACCAATCTCAGCGCGGCTCTATGCTGACGTCACTCGTCCCCTCTGCAGCAGTTCCCCTCCTTTCTCAACTCGTCTCACGGTCTTGCATGCGTTTTCATTCATACGCCGAAAAATGACTACTTCCGTCCAAGCGATCACTTTTCTTGACTGTACGTCCACAGTCTAACTGTAATTGTCACCTCAACTGACGAGACGTCTTCCTCTCACTTTCAGACGCTCGCCTTAACTGATAGGTTACTTACACACAGTAAACGTCCGACCAGCGTCCGTTACTCATACACTCACTCTTTCACTCCCCCTATCATCGGTCCTTCGGGCGATCAATGGTACCTCATGACCCCCTTTACAATGGTAGACAATTACTCTGGGTGTTCGATACACCCGAACCACTTAAGCCCTCCTTGAACTTAAGATTTTATCCAGTTGCGCGCGCTCACAACCTTCCCTCAATCACACTACAGGCATTCAACTCCGCTTGACATTACAACACAGGTACAACACAAAACACCGCAATCTGGCAACGCATGACCCTTATACTCACTCTCGACCGACTCTGCTGCTTTTCTCTCGACGCACCGTCAGCACCTTCTTCGGCAGGGATTCTTCTTCTGGTCGTCGATGACTAGGGACCTTGGGGTAATCTAGACCTCACCTAGGTTGTCTTCCTCAAGAAGAAAACCATCTTTCTCTGCTACCAACTGCGGGGAATGAGATTTTGATACCTTTTCTGATCACTTAGATACCTATCTCATTCATCTATTTTGGATCGATTATTTTCTGTCATTGAGTAAAAGACAAACCCCACATAGGTTAAATCAACCCCATAGACTGACGCAACTCTAAAGAACCACTTACGACTGATAAAGTTTTAAAAGTTTAATATAAAATCAGAATTAGTTGCATATACAATCCTCTCAGGATAAGATTCAACAAGTATACAGGAACTAAAAGGAACATAAATTCCCTAAAGAACCTCAGTCTACAAAAGAATACAATTAAGATCAATTCCAGAATCAACAGATTAAAAAGCATAGACACAAAGTGGTTCCGTTGCGTCATCTACAAAAAGAATAAACAAGTTATTTCTGTCCCTACTCTATACTAGGTGACATCCCTACTTCGCAAGTTCCTTACCTAAAAAAGGTGTCAGCAGTTTGACTTCCAAAGAAGTTCAAACTCTCTTAGCCTCTAATGGTAACTTATGTTGAGAAGCAGTACCCTCTCTGCCTACCCATCCGCTCTCTAAGGGTCCTCGGCCTACTGCTCTCTCGCGCTCTGTTCTTCTGCGCTCGCTCCTCGCTAACTGATCTTCTGTTCTGCGCTCTGAGCTCTTCGCTAACCTCTCCCCAGAGTGCTGTCCCTAAATACACAATCACAGTATGGGTGGAACGCCCCTTGACGCCCACCACGTACACATTTACACATGATGTCATTTCTGGCTCTTTCCATAGCTTCATCTCTTCGCGTCGTCCGTTAAGTTGACCTTGCTTCTTAGGCACCATCTTCGTCTTCTTGCTGGTGACTTCATTGACATTCCAGTTGACACTTTCAGAGCAAAGTCTATCACCTCAACAGAACTTCATTCTTTACGATTGTATTCGTAACCTCGTTTGGTCCTGTGAACGGTCATTTCTAAACAAGACCCAAATTCCAAGCGTCTCTTATCTCACTTAGGCCATAAACTTCGTCCAGCATTGTCACCTTAAATCTAACAAGACCTTTGACTCTTGTCTCGCACGTTCAGATCAAAGCTATCCCCTGTTCCTGTGAGCCCACTAAATTACATACAGCGGACTACACTCCTGCGAACTCTTGGTCAGTTAGGTTAAAATCACACATGACCAAACTTTTCTAACATTCCTACAAACTCTTCTACACAGTATAACCTTTAACACACATTTATATATAATCGATTTTAGCAAATCAGTGATTATACGCGAATGCATTCTACATAGAATACAACATTTATATTCTCGTGCATACATAGTGTTATACATACTCTGCACATTTCTTCGCTTTACGTTTCGTCTTCTTTCTCCGTTTAATAATTACACACGTATATTCAGTTTTGCACGTTCTACTGTTCTTAAGCATTACTATACATTTCTATATTAGCCCACTATGTACACGGGCCTTTCTAATTCTAATACACTTTATAGAGTAGATACAGATACATTTCCTATTACATTGGTTACATCGGCTAACTTTACGCTACAAGTGCTAACTTCACGTTATAGATTCTACGTTTATGCGATATGCTTGTAAATATGGTACAGATATATTTTTCATTCAAATTGCGCTCTCTCACATGCATCATTGTCAATTGCATTCACAAACGGTGTGAATCGCAATTTTCGTCCGTTTGCGAATGCAATTGAAAAAATTGGGATGCATCATGTTTTTCGCAATTTTAGAAATCGCAATCATGTTGCGATTTCTAAAATTGCGATTGCATTTAAGAAATCGCAATTTGAGATTTCTTAAATGCAATGCATGAACATTTTAAATTTGCGAATTCGCAAATAGGGAGAGGTAAATTACCATGAAGTTGACCTTCATGGTATATGCGAAAACTTTCAAAAATGCACAAAAGTGCATTTTCGAAAGTTTCATTTTACACACACACATGCCCTTGGGGCATGTGTGTGTGAAAAATGCACTTACAGGTATATTTCAGGGGTGCAGGGGGGGGTCCTTTGGACCCCCCTGCACCCTTGAAATTGCATTCTCAATTTGCGATTCGCAAATTGCGAATCGCAAATTGAGAATGACTTCCCATTGATTCCTATGGGCCTCTTGGCCCATAGGAATCAATGGGAAGGGATTCCTTAATTGCGATTCGCAAATTGTGAATCGCAATTAAGGAATTTTTAGAAATCGCAAAAAAAATTGCGATTTCATAATGCATAGCCTTTTGCGATTTCTTAATTGCGATTCCTTAATTTTCGCAATTAAGAAATCGCAAACGGCAATAATGATGCATGTGGCCGTATGGCCCTACTGTTAGGACACTGACGTGTGTCTGCAGGCCGGTGCACTTGAGGGCTTCGAAGCATCTTTTGTGGCTTACAATTGCAATTATCCAATGAACAAAACATAACACAGCATATACATTACATACGGATACCGATGAAAATCAAGGGAAAGGCAGAGACGGGTATTACTATAAAACAGAATAACGAAAAGTATGAAATGAAAAAAGGAGGGGGAAATTAAGAAAGAAAAAACGAAGAAAACCACAAAGAAACCAAACAATTCAAATACAATGCGGGAATAACAAAGTGGAAGAATTAAATAGAGAGCCGCATTTCTAATAATTACTAAAACTTTATTTAGCAGTATGTGCCACTGCTGACTTTCCGTGACTTACGAATGATGTGTAACAATTAGCAAAATCAATGTTTCTTAAGGACAGGCTGAAAATTTAAGTCTGCCCTTTCTCCCGCCTCAACCCTACCAATCTGCATCCCAAGCCATAAATATTCTACGTGTATCTGTATTAATTTCAAGTGAATATGGTTTTGATATGAGAATATGGAGCAACAGTCAACTGCACGTCTTTCAAAAACCATTCCCAATCACTATCAGGCAGTACCCTGATTCTGCTTGCATTTTACATTGTGAGAGCATTCTGCAGACAACCCTTTTGCCCATGTTTTTTTTAAAAGGCAATCTAAGCCATTTTCCACTAAAGGGTACATTCTCAAGGTCATGCTTATAAAGGAGACCTTCTGCACTCATCAGGTAAGTGCCTTCTATTAGCCCAAGCGCCTGGTGGGATATTGTTGCATTTTCCTGGAGAAGCATCAATGCTTTGCAGCTCTCCAACTTCAAGGTAAGCCGTAGGAGTGATAATAGATTCTGAAAAATAGCTCTGATGGCAATTTTTGTCGTTTATTTTTTGGTCGTCCATTTCAGATTCTTAGCCTCTAGCTACAGTGACAATCAGAGTTACCAATCTTAAATCCCACAGTAAATGCAGATATTTAATATTTAAGCTGCTTCCACCTGGGAGTTTCACCAACTTTCAAGTAGTGAAAACTCCAAGGGTGGTGGCCACACCAGGAATACTGTATTACTGCATAACTTGTAAATCACGATTCAGCCAAAAAACGAAGGGGGATATTTACTAATAAAGTGGCGAGGTGTGTCGTTAAGCCAAGAAGGCTAACAGCACACTCCGTTACTTTAAAAACACAGGGCTGCACCATATTTACAAGAATATGATGCAGCCCTGCGTTTCCCCCTGGGCTGGTGCTAAATTTAGCTGCCAGCACTAACTCAGGCGCCTTGCACCATAGTGCAAGGGTGTCTACGTTGCAGGGGAAGATTGTATATGTGCAGGAAGGTTTCCCTTCCTGCGCATAAACAATCTACAAATTGTATTTTGTAACCTTTATATGTGCTGCTCAATGCAGCGCACATAGAAGTTGCAAAACGTCATTAAAAAAAAAATGATTGTTTATGTGCAGGAAGGGACACCTTCCTGCACATAAACAATCAATGTCGTTTTCTGTTTCCATATATGCTGCATAACGCAGCACACACGGAAACTGCAAACATGAGAAGAAATTAAACATTTCTCCTCGTTCGACAGGCTAAGACCAAATTTTCCCTGATCTTAATTTTGGCGCTGCCCCATATTTACACAACCCTAGTAAATATGGGGCAGCGTCAAAATCAATGGGTGTTGCTGTGGAACACCCACAGCAACATCCATTGCCCTCCGCTTTCACACTAAGTATAGCATGAAAGGGTGCCTTATTTACAAGGCAGCGTTAAGCTGCTGCCTTGTAAATAAGACGAAGCCTCTATCGCCACCACAACGTCCTGACAAGTGATGTTGTGGTGGTAATAGGGGCTTGTAAATATGCTCCTAAGTTTCCAGACAAATCTGGAATTATTCTCCGTTGGCATGCCAGACAAAGACTACTCTCGAGAGATATGTTAGAAATTTGTGTTGTAAAAAACACTTAAACACAATGGGGTATATTCACAAGAATGTGTGATAACTACCGCAAGAGTAGCGTGACGCAACTTACAACATTGCAGCCTATCAAGGGAAAATAACTGTGTCAACATGGAATTCACAACACGGCGGTAGCATGCGATAGTCTTCCGAAACTACGGACAATGTCCGCGATACAACTACCTCGATGGAGACAAAAAAAAAAAACCACAACACCAAAAAACCTGTGATGGGCCTAAACGTGATGAGGAAACCAGCAATAAGCAGCACCTGGCCTGCAACACACACCTGGAAGGAGGGAAAAATTACCATAAAAGTAGAAAAAATACCCAAACACAAACTGACCAACACCCAAGCACCATGGTGGAAGTTAGAGCAGGCGCAGAGGACGAGCGCAACCCCACAAGCACCCCGGGCGACCTCGGGGACAAGGAAGGGCAAGGACCAGGGGAAGAGGAAGATGAAGTTCAGTCTGCAGGTGAACAGTATCATAGTCACAGAGGTGATAGAAGACCATCAACAACTGTTCGTCACCTCCAACGTGTCATTGGGCACCAAAAATGCAATATGGTGAGACATCGTGGACAAGGTGAATGCCGTTGGGGAGCACAAGAGGACAATGGATGAGGTCAAGAGGCAATGGAATATTATCATGCGGCGGACCAAGGAGAAACTCTTCGCCAACCAGAAGGCAGCAATGCAGACTGGAGGTGGGGGCCCAGTGCCATAACTCGTGCTGAATGACATGGAGGAGCTGGTGTTGAAAGTCATCAGTGTGGAGACTGTCGCCGGAATCGGGGGATTGGACACTGCTCGACAGGACACAACACAACCACAACAGGGTGAGTGGCCACCAGTTAATAGGGAGATGGGTGGAGATGGGCACAATGGCACACATGCACAATCAAGCAGAGCACAGTGCACAACCACAATGACTCTGGGTCCTCGCCTAGATCTACAGACTGTCACAATGTACAGTGCCATGCTGTCTGAATGTCAACATGTACCATGCGGCTACATACATGTGGGCAAATTGTAATACACCATCTACCCTTCACATCGTAGGGGCACAGTCGACACCTCCTGCAGAGCAGTCCCAGCCACTCTTCACTGATGAAGAGGAGGACAACAACAGCATCGACACCCAAGCCCTCCAAGACATAATTGACCTCATCCGCCACTCACCTCCAGGATCAGGGCAGCCCAACTACATTGAGGAGACCCCACCCACTACCCAAAGCACCCAGCAGGAGGCACCCACAGCCCCAGCACTCCCCCAAGACCCCCAGGAACAGCACATGGCCTTCCAACGCCATGTGCTAGAGTGCCAGAGGGAGACCGCAGAGCAGGTGCGGTTGGGCTTCGGCAACATGGCAACCAAACTTGACGCCATCCTTGGGTGTGTAGCCCCGATCCATGGTCTCCAACGAGCCCTGACTGACATCGCTGGAGTCATGATGTGGAGAGAAGAACACCTATCAGCTCAGAGTGGCTCCAGCGATACCAGCCTTGAGCTGGCACACATTCGGAGACTAATGGAGGACAGGGTGCGGATGGAGGCAGAAAGGATGGCAGCCACTGCTGCACATCAGCGGAATGTAGCTGGGATCTACCATGCCCTGCAAATCATCATCATGGCATTGCTGCCACAAGGCGTGGCAATGTTGAATGCTGCTGCCCCCACACCATTCATATCTTGAATCGTTTATCTCCTTGATGTCCAAAGTTAAATCTGGATCTCCCCGAGATTGCTGCCCCCCACACATACTGAGGGAAGTATTTTCCACTATTCCTCAACCTGCCCTATCTTTATTAAACTTATCACTCACTCATGGTTGCGTCCCTAAATCATTTAAGGATGCCACAGTGGTCCCTTTAATCAAAAAGGTTGGCGCCGACTTATTAGAACCATCTAATTACCGCCCCATCTCCTTGCTTCCATTCTTAGCCAAGGTCTTGGAGGCACATGTCGCGAAATCCATGTCCACCTTTATAGAAGAGTCTGGACACTTGGATTCCCATCAAGCCGGCTTCCATCCAGGTCATTCGACTGAGATGGTCATTTTGGCAGTTCTGGACGAGCTCCGTAGGGAGGCTGACATGGGAACCCCTCAAGCCTTGGTCCTTTTAGATCTGTCAGCTGCGTTCGACACAGTGGACCATAAGATCTTGGTAGACCGTGTCGGACGTGCAGGCTTTCATGGCAAAGCCTTGAGATGGGTCACCTCCTTTCTGGAAGACCGTACACAGGCTGTTCGCCTGGCTAACTTCACAGCTTCAGGGTTGAATACCACATGTGGGGTTCCCCAGGTTCTTCCTTGTCCCCACATCTGTTTAACATCTATCTACTCCCCCTGATCAAAGCTTTAAAACAGAGGAAAGTAACAACATTCAACTACGCAGACGATCTGCAGCTTTCCTTCACCATAGATAATTCTATTGAAACTATTAACAACTTTCAGGATACCATGGTGTTCATCCGTCATTGGATGGATTATAACCATCTGAAGCTGAACCCCGGAAAGACGGAGGTACTACTGATAGGAGATAGTCGTATCTCCTGCGGCCCTCATTATTGGCCGGCAGAACTAGGGCCTTTCTCCAAACCCTCCTCTTCCGTAAAAAGCCTGGGGGTGACTATTGACGGAGATCTGTCTCTTAACACCCAAGTGGGCACAGTAGTCTCTAAATGTTTCTTCCAACTGCGAAAAATCCAGAAGATACATCACCTGCTCACCCAGGCAGCACTGATACAAGCTGTGATTGGCCTAGTCCTGTCCCATTTAGACTATGCAAATTCAATCTATCTAGGCCTTCCCTCTTATCAGATCAAGAGGCTCCAGCTTGTACAGAACCAGGCGGCACGACTGATTTATCAACAGCCTAAGTGGCAATCGGCCAGACCCCTGATAAAAAAGCTACACTGGCTCCCACTGCTCCAACGGGCTACCTTCAAAACCGCCTGTCTTACATTTAAGTCCCTAAACTGTTATAGTCCTATTTTTATTAACAATCTGATCTTGAGATACATTCCAACCCGTGATCTAAACATCAAAATCTGTTGGTGAGCGCAAAGTTTAAACGTAAGCGGCATGCGGATGCCGTTTCGGTTATCTGGCGCCACAACTTTGGAACTTACTCCCATGGGAGATCCGTTCCTGTCCCCATCTGCTTCAATTCAGAAGGCAGCTCAAGACATGGCTGTTCATACAGGCACATGAGTAAACCGATCCCACTGCTGTCAACTCAGAACAGTCAACTCAGTACAGCTCGAAATAGCGCCATGAAACCTTGGTCAAAGTGCGCTTTACAAATAGGTTATAACATATAACATAACATAACGTCTCCGCTCCCTGGTGTTTCTATGCCTCCCTGTGCAGCAGGCCTAACCACTCCGGCACCTGATGTGTCCTTGGCACACAGTGTGGCTCACAATCCACCTCAGACACATGATGTGTCAGTGGCACACAGTGCGGCCGACAATCCACTTCTGGCACCTGAGGTGTCAGTGGCACGCAGTGCCGCAGCCGGTACAGCAACACCCACAGGTAGGGCAGAGCACACATCCGGGGACGAAGACGTGGATGGGTATGTGATCGGAGAGACTCTGTAGCATTCCACCACCTGGCCTGTTCCTGGTTTGGTCCCGCATATGGCCTCATGATCTTCTACTGACCCCCGATTCACTCAGATGCAGTCACCTTGAACAACAACATGGACTGCCACATCCTGTTTGATGAACAATGACACGATGAGCAGACTGCAGACTGCACCCCTCCTCTTCTGCAGGGCTTGTCTTCCACAGATGGATGCTGGCTGGCCCTCCACAGGCCCATATAGTGTATTGTATTCGGCAGTGTCCTGTACCGCTCTAGCTGCGGAACTGCACTGGATGTGCAATAAACATACAGTGACACACTGCTGTGTCACGTCTTTCATCATTAATGTACGTATGTGTGGATGAATGTAGAGACAGTGATTTCCCTTGTGTCAATGATGCTTATCCTGTGGGATGCCAATAAGAGGGTGCTACATAGCAATTTGTGTCACGGGTCCCGTGGACACCAGAACAGGGACACATGCATCAGCCAGTTTCTTGTCCGCACATGGACTGAACCACACACAGTTCCCACGAGTCATTTTTGCAAGCCCAGCGCTATTCTGGGGTATGGCACTCCACTAACGCTCCCAGGGGGGCCTCATTGCTACCCGTCACTGGCATACTCGCTGGTGGTGTGCAGGTCACTGGTTTAGCTGTCAGCATGTCACAGCCACTCCCTGAGGGCAGGTTTGCACACACACCACACCCACCCGGCACAGGCATCACAGGCCATGTGACCCCACAAATATAAGGAGCCGATGAAGTCACATACCCCTCTGCCGCTGGTGACTGGATGACAGACCCAAAGTCATGAGGCTGGCATGGGCCTACCACCATGTGGCGCTGTCTGGGGTTGAACAGGGTTTGTGGCACACGCTGCATTGCGGCCTGCATGGGCCTACCACCCGACACGTAGCTCTGACTGGGGTTGAAGAGGGTTTGTTGGGGTCACCAATTTTCCTCCCTACCCAAAGCATCTTGGCCGCCCTGTATGGGTGAGGTGCCCCCACCAAAAGACAAAATTAAAAGCCTGGGGGTATGGTTCGAGCCTGAACTAACCTTCAGGTCACATGCCCAGAAAGTGGCAGGCATATGCTTCGGCTTGCTCCGAACAGTGCGGAAAGTCCTCCCACTGCTACCCTTCCAATCCAGAAAATTACTGATCCAGGGACTGATTTTGTCCAGATTGGACTACAGTAATGCGCTGCTCCAGAAGCCACCATTAACACCCTACAACGGGTACAAAACGCTGCTGCCAGGATGCTCATGGGCGCCCCAAGAAGAGCATCCGCAAAACCACTGCTGAGAGCCCTGCATTGGCTCCCAGTTCGCGAGCAAATATCTTTTAAGGCATCATGTATGGTCCATAAAGCTCTCCAAGGCAAAGGACCCCAGGCACTAAGAAGCCTGATTCGCCCGTACAGACCTCCACGTGCCCTTCGATCGGATCTTGAACATTTGGCCATAGTTCCCAGAGTCAGAAAAGCCCGCTCGGGAGGCCGCCGCTTTTCTGTAAATGCGGCAAAGACCTGGAACGCCCTCCCGAGACACATTCGCACTGAACCATCCCTCGTCAAATTTCGAAAGCTTCTCAAATTTTTTCTCTTCCCTAAAGATCCTTAAAAACTCCTACCCCCCTTTAGAGCCTTCTTATTATTTGTCAGGCAGCGCTGGGACGCTTACGGGCAGCCATGCGCTTTATAAATCCAATTTCATTTCATTTCATTGTTGCACACACTGCATTGTGGCTGGCGCAGGCACCCTGCCAAGGGACCCTGACTGTAGTTGACTGTGGTTGGACAGGGTTTGTGGAAGATGCTGCATTGCGCCCTGCACGGGCCTACCTCCCCGCCACGTTGCACTGACTGGGGTTGAAAAGGGTTTGTTACACATGCTGCTGTGTGGCCAGCACAGGTACCCTGCCACGGGAGTCATTGGCACCTTGAGCTGCTGAGCGGGTGTGCTGTGATGAGGCCCCGTCCCGGCAATCCGGACTGCTCAGGATTTGTGTGCCTTGCTGGACCGAAGTGTAGGCCATGCCAGCAGGCTGCACGGGCCAGCCCCCACATTGCCTTGCTTCCGGGATCACAGAGTTAGTGGCATCCATTGAGCTGAGTGGCTGTACAGGCTGCGAAGTTGCCGGGTGATCTGGTTTGTCCTATGCCATGGTGTAATCAAGTCCCAACATTAGACATGAGACATGGTGGCCAGCGCAGCGTGGACGCATGGTGTGAAGGGTGCCATGTCTGTAGGCCGGGGCTTGTGGCTTGCAGCAGCATGTGGTGGGACCTGCAGTCTACACACTGGTGGCGGAGGTGAACAGTGAGGCCCAGGTGTGCATGGGTGGGCATGCTCTGATGGGTGGCAGGAGGGGCTGGGATGCCATTGCCTGGGTGTGCATGGGTGGGTGGGCAATATTGTCTTGTGCAAGTGTGTGTACTGTGCCAGTCATGTCTCTGGATTCTGTTTCAGATGACAGCTCTAACTCAAATGTGTGACCTGGTGTACTGCTAATCATACCAGCAAGTGGTTGGAGACACACCAGTGGCAGCAGGTGAGCAGGGTGGCCTCTCTCTCTCTCTCTCTCTCTCTCTCTCTCTCTCTCTCTCTCTCTCTCTCTCTCTCTCTCTCTCTCTCTCTCTCTCTCTCTCCTCTTTTCTCTCTCGCTCTCTCCCCCTCTCTTCTCTCTGTCTCTCTCCCCTGTCTTCTTCTCTCTCGCTCCCCCTGTCTTCTAATTCTCTCTCTCTCTCTCCCTCTCTTCTTTTCTCTCTATATCTCTCTCTCTTTCTCTCTCTCTCCCCCTCTACTCTTCTCTCTCTCTCCCACTCTCCCTCTCTTTTTCTCTCTCTCTCGTCCCCTTTCTTCTTCTTCTCTCTCTCTCTCCCCCTCTCCACTTCTCTCTCTCCACCTTTCTTCTTCTCTCTCTCTCTCCTTTGCTCTTTCTCCGTCCTTTGATGTGCGCTGGACACACCTTCTTATCATGTTTTTTGTCTTGCAGGCTGTGACCGACGGATTGTGTCAAGGGGATCCGCCATGTGTCTTCATTTAATTTCTGTGTTAATTTCAATAAAGTTTCATTGTTTGCTTCGAAAGTGAATGTGTAATGCTTATTTCTGTGACGACACATGCATGTCACCAGTTGAAATTGTGCGACATCGGGCGGATTATTTCTCACATGTTTCAGTGTAGCTGATGTGGCATGTCTTTGGTCAGGGGTGCCAGGGAGGGGTGGTCCTGGGTGTGGTGTCGGTGGGTGTTGTGTCCCTCTTGGGTGTCTGTGCTGCATGTTCAGTTGCTCCATGGCATCTGTTTGTCTTCAGGTGTGGCTGTGGGCTGTTCGCCCTTTTGTGGTTCAGGCTGTGGTCCGACTTTACACCTGGTCAGAGCAGGTGTTCCTTTTCTGCTGCTAACGGGCCTTATTGCGTGTTTTGTGTTCTTATCACCGATCTGGCTGGTCGTGTGAATCTTGAGGTGTGGTGTTGTTGCTGCTTTTTGCACGTGAGCGCTTACTCTGCATCTCATTAGTGATAGCTGCGGGGGTTCTCTGTGGCGATGTTTTTGCGGCTGCTGTCACGGAAAAACTGGTGCTGTGGGTTGTTAGCACCAGCTTGTGAATGGTGGGGTTAATTTATCATGACTTTGGCTGCGATAAAGTGCAGTTAATTTGGCGATAGCTCCTTGTGAATATGCCCCAATATGTTTAAGGGATAATATTCCTAAATGTTCAAATCAAATTTAATTACAAAAGTAAAAATGGTTCAATAGTAACCACAACGACTAAATACAAATTTCAAAGGGAAAGTCATGCAAGATGGATATGTAAAAGGTAATGATTCAATAATCTATTTGGTTAGTAGTTGGTTAAACAGAAGAAAAATGTACAAAAGTTAAAAAAATTGAAATTTATTGGAATTCCGTAACCATTTGTTTAATAGTTGAACCGGAAGGACTGAAAAATCCACTAAATCACTTGTATCTGAAATCATGACTAGAGGGCAGTGGAGGCTAAGATTATTTACCATAAGCCCTCGATGCGCCACCCTGGGGTTTCAGTGACATCAATTATGTTGACAGATACATTGTGTTTCTCAGTGAGAATGTTGCAAGCATTCATATGTGGCTACTGAAAATATTTAGGATGATAATTAAAATTATGTATTTATTTTGGGCACTGCTACAAAAACATGCTCCCTTGTCATACAGTTCCTAATAATTAAGAATGACTGTATGTACGGACAAAATATGCATCAAAATATGGGGGTTGAGTCCCTTCAAGTAATCAGAATATGTAGACCTATTTCCTGGCTAGCTCACAGTGTGCAATCTGGGCCCTTAAACCTGACAGGGTACCGGATGATGTTGTCAACCTCAGAACATGACCACTCTAATTCCCCCAAGGAAATTGTGGAAACAGACCCACCCATTTGTTGTTTCCTTAGGCATGCCCAAAGGGGGACACAAGAAAAACACAAATTAGCATTTCAAACATTTATGGGAGCTATTGGATTCTTGTGTAAGATACATGAGCTACAATTATTAGCAGAAAGATGCAAAGCAGAATTACAAGAATAGTAAAAAAGTTGAATAATCAACCTTTATATTATTACCGTGATTATATGAATATACATTATAAGGATACTCCTATCTTACACTACCTATATTATAGAATGCATAGCGAGAATGTTTCTTCCAGATAGCTTGGAGGAGCCTAACTCCCCATTTACCTGTGTGTGATGTATCAGGAAGGCAGTCTGGTGCAGAACAGGCCACCGCCCTTTGTAGGATAGTGACAGGAGCCAGCAGGGCTGGTACTCCGCCACGGGTGAACTTCCAGGATAATCCATGGAAGTGCTCCTCTAATATACTTGTCTCAAACAAAGTTTATGAAGTAGTGATATTGTGCCTTAGAATTTTGTTTAGGCGTTTCGATGTGTATGTGTAATTTTACGTAACATCAGATAATTTGTAGTGATTTGTGGTTGAAGCAAACACCCATCAATGGGTTGTGTACAATGATATATGTGAAATAATGAAATGCATATATATACACAATGTGAACATTTATAATTAATTGCCATAGCAGGTTCTAAGATGGCGCAGAAATTTGTGAAAAATATAGTTCGCTTTCTATTCCTATGTATATGTCGGAAATGAAATAATATAAAAAATGGCCGTTTCCGGCGCTCCAATTCACCATCGAAAAAGGCGACTGCCGAAATGCGTCTGGTCACTGTGAGTTTTGGAATAAAGACTTGATCTTGCCCCTGAGAGTGCTTTCTCTTTCTTCTATATGAGGCAAGTTTGGAGCGTTGATTGCAGCGGGGGGCACCACCCGCGAGAGCACCAGTTTGCGAGTGCGTGAAGCTGGTGCAATCAGGAGGAGCTTTGATTTAAGACTTTGGATACCGCCGTCGGAGGTATTTACTGTGAAAATCGAACAGCAAGGAATACGATGAATGGCTGAACGAGGGGGGACTGAAAATCCAAAGAAGTGTGATTTCCAGTGAATGTATCTAACGAGTACGAGTTTCGATGTGCAGAACTCAGAGCGCCGCGAGGTGGCCTTGGAAGTTTTTAAGAAAAGACCGGCAGCTAGTTCGCTAAACACACAGAGAGGAGAACGGTATGCGCCTACGCTATCTACGCATTGGAGAGGCAGCATGAACGGGAGATCCGTAAGTGGTGGGAGGGTACCTCTCTACAAAACTATGTGGAAGTAGAGAGAGTACCAAGGGGGCTCCGAATCTATACAGTACCTGTCTTCGAAAATCCGGACCCTCTATTACTTGAAGAATGGGCGGAACATACAGCCCATGCATGCAAAGGGATGTTGATCATTCTTATCAAATTTGCTTGGAGCGATCATGAGAAGGCCAAGAAGGCCAATGATGAACTAAAGGCGGAAATTGCGAAAGATGAAAACAAACCGAGACAAGAAGAATTGCGGGATCAGATGATGAAACGTTTGAAAAACTATGAAGGAAAGATCAGGCAAAGGAAACAAGAAAAATGTGAACGCGATGAGCGCGATTATGTGCAAGGAAGGGTGATTACGTTTGACAAAAGGTTTGAGGCACCGTGGAGGGCTCTCCAGGATAAATCAAAGCATCAGCCATTGGAGCAGCCGGAAACCTCGGAATCGGAGGTGACTACCCCAGAACAATCAGGAGATGAAAACGCAGGTACATCGGGGTCTCTAACAAACAAGTCCCTTTTTCACGACGAATTTCGAGTGGTGCGTCAGTCCTATCAGAAAATCAGAGGCAAGCTACTGGATCAAAGAGGCGGAGGCCAACAAGAAAAGGGGGCCAATGGCGTAAAAGGTCGACAGTTTCCCCCTGTCACCAGAAGCAAGAAGAAATTCTTCCAACACAGGTGAAAAGCAATCAGACAAAAGGTGAGACTTTGACTATAATTAATTTGACCCGACGAATACAAACATGTACTGAGGAGGAAGTGTTGAGGTTGGGTTTCACCTTCTGCACGCAAAAGAATTTAGAATACATACAGACTCGAATAGATCTCTTTAAGTTTACGAGAAAACTTAAACTTCACAAGTTTTTTAAATTGAAGCCCAAGCAAGAAAACAAAAAACAGAAAGAGCATCATTTTGTAACGGATGCATTAGTTGAACATGACTTACCAGGGATGCAAGCCCTAGAAGATCTAATTAACGAAAATGAGGTGTCCAATGAAATGCATGAAAGCATTGGGGTGGTTGGAATAGCTCAACAGAGTGCAGTGACAGCTCCCCTTTCTTCACGCGACCCCAGGACACCTCCGGACCGGAGTCTTACCAGAGCCGACCAGAACAACCTCTCCTTGATCGCGGCTGTTGCTGGGACGTCCGACACAGAGAGGGGAAATCTGCCACCCCGTAGACCGACTCACCTATGCTGCTTAAGTCTCGCAGTTCGCCACCTCCGCGCCTGTATTCAAAATGGCGGATCGCGAGGACTCCTCCTGACCGGAGCCTCACCGGAGCCATCTAGAACGACCTTTCCTCGATCTCATCTGCTACAAGGACGTCCGCCACCAAGAGAAAAGAGAGCCGCCACCGCACAGACTGATTCGCGTGGCAGAGCTGCTGGACTCTCGCAGTTCACCCACTGCCGCGCCTGCCCTCCAAATTGCGGTTCGCGAGGACTCTCTGGCTCGAGGACTCTAGTCTTGACAACCTGCTGGACCCCGTTGCACAGGCACAGGTGAGGCGACCTGACTCCTGCCTCCTCCATCTTCTAAGCAGCCCCGTCTCCAAAATAATACCCCAAACACCCGTGCCTGTCCTAGAAATGGCGGACACTAAGGACTCTCTGGCCAGAGAACACCAGCTATGACGACCCACAGGACCTACGGGACTCTGTGACACAGGCACAGGTGAGTCGCGCTAGCACTAAGATCTGGCGACCTGACTCCTGCCTTCTCCTGCCACCAAGCAGCCCCTTTATTCTAAAGCAAAGCATCAATCCCTCACGCCTGACCTTAAAATGGCAGACTAAAAGGACTGCCCGACCCGAGGATTCCAGTGTTAATGACCCTAAGACTCCGTGGCACAGACACTGGTGAGCCGCGCCGGCATCAAGCCCAGGCGACCTGACTCCTGCTCTCCCCCCACCAACCAGCCCCCTCTGCGAAGTAAATCCTCAAACCCCCGTGCCTGTCCTCAAAATGGCAGACCACAAGGACTCTCAGATCGAGGACACCGGATACAATGACCTACAGGACTCTGTAAAAAACAACAGGTGATGGACAGAATGCAGAACAATGTCATACATTCACCCCAGTACAGTGATCTGGGCCTAAATCCATCGTTTTTTTGCTCACCATGCCATTCCAGTTTGAACCCAGCCATATGCAAATCAGTCTTGACCCTGTGCCCCATGGGAACAGTCCAGCCCGAACTGCCAAGCCAGGTCCTCCCTGGACTGGAAACAAGCATCCAAGGACCGGTTTCGGGCTTTCAGCCTCATCAGCCTGGATAGCTTGATTCCAGTGGCATGGAGAGTACGGGACTCACGTCTGAGCATACCCGTCTCACTCGGGGTGACAAATGCAAAAAACAACAGGTGATGGACAGAATGCAGAACAATGTCATACATTCACCCCAGTACAGAGATCTGGGCCTAAATCCATCGTTTTTTTGCTCACCATGCCATTCCAGTTTGAACCCAGCCATATGCAAATCAGTCTTGACCCTGTGCCCCATGGGAACAGTCCAGCCCGAACTGCCAAGCCAGGTCCTCCCTGGACTGGAAACAAGCATCCAAGGACCGGTTTCGGGCTTTCAGCCCTCATCAGCCTGGATAGCTTGATTCCAGTGGCATGGAGAGCACGGGACTCACGTCTGAGCATACCCGTCTCACTCGGGGTGACAAATGCAAAAAACAACAGGTGATGGACAGAATGCAGAACAATGTCAAACATTCACCCCAGTACAGAGATCTGGGCCTAAATCCATCGTTTTTTTGCTCACCATGCCATTACAGTTTGAACCCAGTCATATGCAAATCAGTCTTGACCCTGTGCCCCATAGGAACAGTCCAGCCCGAACTGCCAAGCCAGGTCCTCCCTGGACTGGAAACAAGCATCCAAGGACCGGTTTCGGGCTTTCAGCCTCATCAGCCTGGATAGCTTGATTCCAGTGGCATGGAGAGTACGGGACTCACGTCTGAGCATACCCGTCTCACTCGGGGTGACAAATGCAAAAAACAACAGGTGATGGACAGAATGCAGAACAATGTCATACATTCACCCCAGTACAGAGATCTGGGCCTAAATCCATCGTTTTTTTGCTCACCATGCCATTCCAGTTTGAACCCAGCCATATGCAAATCAGTCTTGACCCTGTGCCCCATGGGAACAGTCCAGCCCGAACTGCCAAGCCAGGTCCTCCCTGGACTGGAAACAAGCATCCAAGGACCGGTTTCGGGCTTTCAGCCCTCATCAGCCTGGATAGCTTGATTCCAGTGGCATGGAGAGCACGGGACTCACGTCTGAGCATACCCGTCTCACTCGGGGTGACAAATGCAAAAAACAACAGGTGATGGACAGAATGCAGAACAATGTCAAACATTCACCCCAGTACAGAGATCTGGGCCTAAATCCATCGTTTTTTTGCTCACCATGCCATTACAGTTTGAACCCAGTCATATGCAAATCAGTCTTGACCCTGTGCCCCATAGGAACAGTCCAGCCCGAACTGCCAAGCCAGGTCCTCCCTGGACTGGAAACAAGCATCCAAGGACCGGTTTCGGGCTTTCAGCCCTCATCAGCCTGGATAGCTTGATTCCAGTGGCCTGGAGAGCACGGGACTAACGTCTGAGCATACCCATCTCACTCGGGGTGACAAATGCAAAAAACAACAGGTGATGGACAGAATGCAGAACAATGTCATATATTCACCCCAGTACAGAGATCTGGGCCTAAATCCATCGTTTTTTTGCTCACCATGCCATTCCAGTTTGAACCCAGCCATATGCAAATCAGTCTTACTCTTGACCCTGTGCCCCATGGGAACAGTCCAGCCCGAACTGCCAAGCCAGGTCCTCCCTGGACTGGAAACAAGCATCCAAGGACTGGTTTCGGGCTTTCAGCCCTCATCAGCCCAGGTAGCTTGATTCCAGTGGCATGGAGAGCACGGGACTCACGTCTGAGCATACCCGTCTCACTCGGGGTGACAAAAGCAAAAAACAACAGGTGATGGACAGAATGCAGAACAATGTCATACATTCACCCCAGTACAGAGATCTGGGCCTAAATCCATCGTTTTTTTGCTCACCATGCCATTCCAGTTTGAACCCAGCCATATGCAAATCAGTCTTGACCCTGTGCCCCATGGGAACAGTCCAGCCCGAACTGCCAAGCCAGGTCCTCCCTGGACTGGAAACAAGCATCCAAGGACCGGTTTTGGGCTTTCAGCCCTCATCAGCCTGGATAGCTTGATTCCAGTGGCATGGAGAGCACGGGACTCACGTCTGAGCATACCCGTCTCACTCGGGGTGACAAATGCAAAAAACAACAGGTGATGGACAGAATGCAGAACAATGTCATACATTCACCCCAGTACAGAGATCTGGGCCTAAATCCATCGCTTTTTTACTCACCATGCCATTCCAGTTTGAACCCAGCCATATGCAAATCAGTCTTGACCCTGTGCCCCATGGGAACAGTCCAGCCCGAACTGCCAAGGCAGGTAATACCTGGACTGGAAAAAAACATCCAAGGACCGGTTTCGGGCTGTCCATCAACTGTGTTTTTTGCAATTTTCACCCCAAGTGTGCTGGGTATACTCAGACGTGAGTCCCAGGCTCTCCACACCACTGGAGTCAAGCTATCCAGGCTGATGAAGGCTGATAGCCAGAAACCGGTCCTTGGATGCTTGATTCCGGTCTGGGAAAGACATGGCTTGGTAGTTCGACTGGACTGTTCCCATGAGGCACAGGGTCAGAGCTGATTTGCATATAGCCAGTGTCTAACCCAGGGTGGTGTGGAGTGCAAAGAAACGATGGATTTAGGCCCAGATCCTTGTACTGGGGTGAATGTATGACATTGTTTTACATTCTGTCCATCAATTGTGTTTTTTGCAATTTTCACCCCAAGTGTGCTGGGTATACTCAGACGTGAGTCCCAGGCTCTCCACACCACTGGAGTCAAACTATCCAGGCTGATGAAGGCTGATAGCCAGAAACCGGTCCTTGGATGCTTGATTCCGGTCTGGGAAAGACATGGCTTGGTAGTTCGGACTGGACTGTTCCCATGAGGCACAGGGTCAGAGCTGATTTGCATATAGCCAGTGTCTAACCCAGGGTGGTGTGGAGTGCAAAAAAACGATGGATTTAGGCCCAGATCCTTGTACTGGGGTGAATGTATGACATTGTTCTACATTCTGTCTATCAACTGTGTTTTTTGCAATTTTCACCCCAAGTGTGCTGGGTATACTCAGACGTGAGTCCCAGGCTCTCCACACCACTGGAGTCAAGCTATCCAGGCTGATGAAGGCTGATAGCCAGAAACCGGTCCTTGGATGCTTGATTCCGGTCTGGGAAAGACATGGCTTGGTAGTTCGGACTGGACTGTTCCCATGAGGCATAGGGTCAGAGCTGATTTGCATATAGCTAGTGTCTAACCCAGGGTGGTGTGGAGTGCAAAAAAAGATGGATTTAGGCCCAGATCCTTGTACTGGGGTGAATGTATGACATTGTTCTACATTCTGTCCATCAACTGTGTTTTTTGCAATTTTCACCCCAAGTGTACTGGGTATACTCAGACGTGAGTCCCAGGCTCTCCACACCACTGGAGTCAAGCTATCCAGGCTGATGAAGGCTGATAGCCAGAAACCGGTCCTTGGATGCTTGATTCCGATCTGGGAAAGACATGGCTTGGTAGTTCGGACTGGACTGTTCCCATGAGGCACAGGGTCAGAGCTGATTTGCATATAGCCAGTGTCTAACCCAGGGTGGTGTGGAGTGCAAAAAAACGATGGATTTAGGCCCAGATCCTTGTACTGGGGTGAATGTATGACATTGTTCTACATTCTGTCCATCAACTGTGTTTTTTGCAATTTTCACCCCAAGTGTGCTGGGTATACTCAGACGTGAGTCCCAGGCTCTCCACACCACTGGAGTCAAGCTATCCAGGCTGATGAAGGCTGATAGCCAGAAACCGGTCCTTGGATGCTTGATTCCGGTCTGGGAAAGACATGGCTTGGTAGTTCAGACTGGACTGTTCCCATGAGGCACATGGTCAGAGCTGGTTTGCATATAGCCAGTGTCTAACCCAGGGTGGTGTGGAGTGCAAAAAAATGATGGATTTAGGCCCAGATCCTTGTACTGGGGTGAATGTATGACATTGTTCTACATTCTGTCCATCAACTGTGTTTTCTACAGGACTCTGTGGCACAGGCTTAGGCGAGTCGCGCCGGCCTGAAACCCAGATGATCTGACTCCTGCCCTCTCACGCCACCTAAGCTAAACTCTGAAGCTAAACCCCAAATCCCCTGCCTGACCCGCAAATGGCGACCGAGCAGGGTCGAAACGAACATCGATAGTCCCGGGCTTCACCTCTCTACAGGGGACATCCTGAAACAGCCAAAGTGAGCCTCCCCTCCCTCTAAGCCCAGGTGACCGCTCATTCCTCAGCATGCGCCCTGAGCCTCCCGCACCCGGACACAGAATCCTCCCCTAACTCCAATACGGCGCCCCCACGAAGACAAAGTGCCCGGTAGTGTCCGGCCACACTCCCTCCAATTAAACCGCTCTCCCACCTGCCGTCATGCGCGACCTCCCCCCCTATGAACTGTGCCTATTTCCAACGCCCCCAGTTCGAAAACAGGAACATGGTCACCCCTCGGTGCTCATAGGGGATCTGTGTATAAATTGAACAGCTTCTGCTAGCACCTCGAATGCAAACCCGGCACACATAGCTACACATAGCAATACAACCGATCAGCAGGCACCCTTCTGCTCACATTTCCGTCACGATGGCTCGTGACTCGCCTCCCCCTCCCACACAAGTCATACCTACCCACTTGAAACCCCACAGCCGGAACTCTTTCACCATCATCTTCCCCCCCTACTCTCTACAAAATGAGACGCATTTTCAAACAGAAACTTATCAGCCAACACAAAGAAACCCTAATCACAGACATCTACCACTCAGCCTACAATGGTCCGAATAAGATGGACCTTATATTCCACACAGAGAGACCGGAAGACTGGATCTCCCTGATCAGATCGCAACTGTATATCGCCAAAACCACATCCACTTCCTACAGTTGCAAACTAACCTCTATACTCCCTTTCGGCTCATTCGGAAGAGGGTACACATCCATGACCATCTACACGAATGGAACGGTCCTCATTCAAGCTAATAATGAGAACCTTGAAGCCTTTGACTCCCTTTTTCCCGCATTAAGATCAGCCCTTCCAACCCTACCCCACCCCGCCCCATTCCCAACCCCACCCACATCCACAGCTAACAGAGAAGCCTATGTTCCTCCCTTCCGCGATACCGCTACGGCCTGCTACGCTCCTCTTCTCCCCGCCGCATCCCAACGCACGTTTATAGCCAACCAGCCACAACAGGAATCTCTTACCACACCTTCAATTCCCCCTTCCAACAACCACACTTCCCCCACCTACCATATCCCCCAGCCCCTTACAGAAAACACTACCTCACCCCTATGGGATCCCCCGCCAGCAAATTCATAGATGCAACACGCAGTCAGGGAGCCCCCTTCACCTCGAGCTTCATCCCAGCTCTCAGACACCCAAAGCATTTCCCTGTTCCTTCCCCTCCCCTTCCTCCGACCTCCCCCCTGATCCCGAAAAAGGATAACCTGACTTGCACCACCATCAAGAGACCTAAATCCTGAGGTTCTGTGACGATTTGAACCCGTGTTTTCAATATTGTCGGAAATACATAATATTGGTATCAGCGAACCGCAAATGATCCATTTAGCATATCCTGGTGTTTTCGCTACGCTACAAGCAAGAACACTCCTGTTATGAACACATTTGTGATCTACCCACGGCATCCATTTTAGATCATGGCAGCCATTTTGTGTTTCTTGCCCTCACATACGCAATGACCTCTAATCACTTCATTTCGATTAAGGACACGTAGCCTTAGCCGGAGATTCACCTCTTACATGACACGTGCACCTTAAACCAGATCACGCTGTAGTTACATGACTCGACAAAGGTTGCCTCCTCTGCCCCAGGCTAGCCCTGCCAAACTGGTCTTCGTGTTGTCCTGATCATGATTAGGCGGCCGAAGCCGGTAGCCTTGCCCATTTACAACCCTCAAACATCCCTTATCCCACTTTTCCATCTTCCACACCTGGCTCCGTTTCTTTCTTTCTGAATCTTTATTAGGGGGAGGTAACGAAATTTACGATGAGGCGGTCCGGCTCTTGAATGCAATATTGACAAGGGATTGTGATGAACTAGTGGGAACCCCTCTTCGTAGATGTTTTGTATCAGATTTTATCAACGGTTCCTGTGTACGCCAAATATTTATTGTTTATGTCACAAAGGTTTTGGGAATGTACCAACATGTGAAGAATTCGCCTGAAGGCCAAAATTTAGTATATAAGGAGCAACCCTCTTTGTACAAATTGAACAGGCTCCTAGTTACTGCCCATGCGTAGTTTCTGTGACTTCTGTGTCCCTGCAGTAATAAACCTTTGGTCTTTGACGCCACCATCGAGAAGCCCGTGTTTCTGTTCATTTGTGCACCAAGGCAGGTGGAACTCCGGGGTCTTTGGGTGTTGTTCCCTGACACCTCTGGACGGAACCAAAAAGTCCAGAACTCCAATTGGCGCCCAACGTAGGGCGACGTCATTCGGTACCGGTCCAAAAGCCTGAAGAGTTCGAGAAGCTTCGTGTGAAGATTCCTGAGGGAGGCGCCCCACTTCATCGATCCCGGCATATCGCAAAAGTGGCCCGACGTTCTCTTCCACGAGGGTTCCCGTTCAGGACGGCTGCAGTGGTCCGTTGCCTTGACCGTCGCCCTGTCTTGGACCCGAGGTGCAGTCCTTAGTACAGCGAAACGTGACGGGTTTCTCCTTGGTGACGTCTTCAGTGCCTCAGTTAAGTATTTAGTGGTTGCTAGCTGGTTACTTTGTGAGGGTTGTTAAAATCCTTTTTGGTTCTTGGTTTGGTTTGGTTTCGTAAGATTATCACTGGTTGTTCTGGTTACGATAATCTATTTGGTTTAGTTTGGGTATCGATACATCAGTTTGTTTTGGTAGGCCTAAGTTCTTGGTTCGAGTGCACATATCTGTTTCGTGTTTTGTTTGTTTTGTGTTCCGGACTGAAAATGGTAAGTCGGAGAAACTGTATGATGTCTTGTTTTGGTTGCAACAGTGACTCACGATTGGAGGACTCATGTCTGGTTCCTCCGATTGGGACTCCCCTATATGACTTATATTGTAAACACGGTGTGGGTCCTATATCTTATAATGAGGTGTGGGTCCGATACACTGAGAAGGATGGTGTCCTTAGTTGGCCACTGCATGGTAGTTTTGAACCCGAAATTCTCGACAATTTAGAAGCGAAATTGTTTAGGAAGAAAGCCCGGCCGGCAATGTTTGATTCTTTCCGTTACTGGCGAAAGGAATCCAAACAGAGAGAAATGAAAAGGTTAAAGAAAGAACAAAAAGAACAAGAAGAGTTGACTCTGGAACAAGCGGCTAAGCAGCTGCAAGTGAACGAGTGTGAGAAAGCCATAGAGGTGGCCATTAGAGAGCACAATTTAGCGATTGACAAGTGCTATCCTGCCTTGCCATCGAAAACAGCTAAGATACTGGAGGATTCTGAAAACGATCCTCTGCTGTCTTATTTGTTACGGTCACCTCCACCGTATGCACAAGGTGCTACGGCTCCACCTTTACCGAATGTACAATTGCCGGTTGCTGGACAACCTGGTGTTCCTGTCCCTCAGAATCAAGCTCCTGTACCTCCTGTGGTCAATGTAAATGTTCCTACGGCTCCTCCTCCTCCTGGATTGCCGACTTCTATACCTGTATCTGTCTCACTTACACCTACTGTTCCACAAACTATTTTCCTCGATACGTCTACTGTTCCGTTATCTGTTCCTACCTCTACTGTGTTTTCTGCTTCTGCGAGTATGTTGACTCCACTTTCTGTCCGTCGAAGAATCACTGATTCTGTATCTAATATTCTGTCTCCTTTCTATAAAACTTTAATCAAGACTCCTACTTCCGACTCTGTTCAAAGGCGTAGTCAGCTTCCAAGTACTGAGGAACGGGGAATTTTAGATTCCACGGCTCTCAGATGGATTTCGAAGAGTAGGAGATATAGTACGAGAGATGTGCTAGAAACGTTTATGCAGTGGAAAGAACCAACGCAACGGTATGTCTTTGACGAGATGTGCTCGTTGTTGCGTGAGGAGATAGAAGAAGACGATGTTGAATCGAATTTAGAAGACTTAATTAAGGTTCAGAAAGAGTTTGCTGCTGGAATGATAGTGGGTGAAAATATAGAAGAAGCGATGGAACTGATTTTAAGTTATAGGAATGATCCATCACTTCGTTCACCGAGAGATTTAGAGAAAAGTAAAACAAAGCTAAGTCGCCAATATCCAATGAGGGAGGTTCCTCCAATTTGGCGCGAAGCTGTGCAAGCTGATCATAATAATGGTATTGTAGCCGCTCCGGCCCAATTCCAAAGAGTGTGGATACACATTCCATGGAAACGAGCTGAAGTATTAGCAGTGAAGCAGGCCTTGCCAGATCCACGTAAGAATCCTGCTGGATACTATAAAGAATTAACACAGACAGTTGAGGCTTGTATAATGAACTTAGCGGACATCGATATGTTATTTGGCAATGTAGTTCCGCAACCAGTGTGGGCTAAAGTTCGTAGAGAGGATCACCAAGTTGCCTTAGGTGGTGATTGGGCAGCTATCACTGCAGCGGATGGTCAGCAAGTAGGTGGTGCAAAACCCGAACCCCTAATTGCTAATCTTCCAGGTAGAATAATTGATCTAATGAAGACTCTGATGCCCGCATTGCGTGTTAATTGGGACAAGTTATCAGCATGCAGGCAGAAGAAAGACGAAAGTGTCTCCGACTTCTTCACGAGGTTCGAAGAGACTTTTGTAGATCACAGTGGTCAGGATATGAGCACAGAAGGAGGACAGAGACTGTTTGTCGATAAATTTGTGCATAATTTGTTACCTGAATTATGCAATAAATTAAAGGATTCAGAGAGTGCGTGGGCTGTTTCTACAACTGCGCAAATACTTGCAACTGCACAGTATTACGAGAATAGGGATAAAGAGGAAAAAGAGAAATCAGACAAGAAAACGAAGGATTTAAAGACTAAAGTTCTTTTGCAGCAGGCGTATCCGCCTCGCACAAATCAGACTAATATGCAACAGGGTTCATATCAAAGGACAGATTATAGTTCAACGAGGCCTCAATATCAGTGGAACCAATGTGCGTACTGTAAGAAAGAGGGTCACTACAAGAATGAGTGTCCGATCTTAGCGCAAAATAATGCAGCAGCAGCTCAGAGAGGTCGTGGTGGTTTTGTGCAGAATTCTAGAGGTCGAGGGCGAGGTGCTATGCCTCCACAAACGAATGATCGTCCTTCCAACCACTTTGATCAACGAAATGGACAGTCTGCCCAGCAAAATAGATCTCAACAATATCTTGTTGAAGATTATTGTGAAGTGGATGAGGGATTTCAGCAAAATGGGTACTAGGACAGCCATGGGCAGAGAGAGGGAGTAGTATCAGTTCCAGTGGATCAGAGTGGGCCTTATGTCGCAGTAGCAACATCAGGTGTAGTCGAACCGTTTCTGTTGGATACTGGTGCCGCAAAAAGTTCTATCATTCATGCGAAACTCCCTGGCGCACCTTTGTCCGGCTCAACAAATGTCTCTGTAGGTTTTTCAGGCGCCCCTGTTTACAATCCGATATCTGGTCCTTTGTCTATTTCTGTTGGACCGTGTCACTTAAAAGCACCCCTGATTTTAACGACAGGTTGTAATGAAAATCTGCTTGGTTTAGATTTGTTAAAACGACTATATGCGACATTGTACTGTTCTCCGGAAGGAGTACAGCTCACGTTGGGTAAAAATATCACTTCTCCGATGTACTTGTCAATGGATGCACTCCCGCCAGAGCTACGTTCTCTCCCTGATTCTCTTTGGGCGACTGGTCCTAATGATGTAGGCCTTTTAGAAATCCCACCATATGTAGTAACTTTGAAAGCAAATGTAAAATTTCCAAGAATTCCGCAATACAAAATATCTAGTGAAGGTGAGCGTGCACTTTTATTGATTGTGCAAGATCTGATTAAAAAAGGTGTGGTTGAGGAAATGAGAGGAAATGTCTGTAACAGTCCTGTACTACCGATTTTGAAACGAACTGATCCTACAAAGCCTCCAGTTTATAGGTTTGTTATCGACCTTAGAGAAGTTAATAAGATTGTAATTCCGCAGTTTCCTGTAGTCCCAGACATTACTGCGTTGTTAACATTAATTCCTGCTACAGCTACTTGGTTCTCAGTCATCGACTTGAAGAATGCTTTTTTTAGCATTCCGATAGCCGAGGAAAGCAGAGATATTTTCGGCTTCTGTCTAGAAGGTCGAAGTTTCAGATTTAAACGCGCTCCACAAGGCTATTGTGAGAGCCCATCCATTTACAGTCAAGCATTAAAAAGCCAGTTAGATACCTTTGTCCTTCCTCCAGGATCTGCTCTAGTACAGTATGTAGACGATCTTCTAGTGGCTGCCGATGACAAGGAAACTTGCAAAGCAGCTACGATTTCGTTATTACATCATTTGTCTAATTTGAATCATAAGGTGTCTCCTTCGAAAATGCAATACTGCTGCCAAGAAGTGACCTATCTAGGTCATCTCTTGTCAAAGGAGGGAAGGAAGTTGACCCCAGAAAGAATAAAAGCAATTACGCAGATGAGTGTTCCACGCACACAGAGAGAGGTACGTGCCTTTCTAGGTATTACCTCTTACTGTAGGCAGTGGATCCCAAATTTTTCTCTTTTAGCAAAACCGTTGGTAGCTTTGACTGGGAAAAATGTTCCGAGTCCGGTGCCATGGTCTGATGAATGTCAAGAGAGTTTTTCTGAGTTACGAAAAGCATTGTGTTCAGCTCCTGTATTGGGTACACCTGATTACAATAAGCCATTCACGCTCTATGTTCACGAGAGAGAAGGTTGCGCGTTGAGTGTTCTGACACAGAAGTTTGGTGATAAACAACGCCCTTGCGCGTATTTTTCATCAACATTAGATCCGGTAGCCAGAGCGTTGCCTAGTTGTTTGAGAGCTACAGCGGCAGCTGCGGCTTCCATTCGACAATCTGCTGGTTTGGTGATGAATAACATGCTAGTGGTCATGGTTCCTCATGCGGTGGATACACTCATGAATCGAACGAAGACACAACACCTTACCAGTGCGAGACTATCTGGTTACGAGCTGACATTACTAGCTAGTCATATTCAGATCAAAAGATGTAATGTATTGAATCCAGCAACGCTGTTGCCGACTGATCAAGAGTCGAGTGATTCCGAGCCACATGATTGTTGTTTTAAAACGGAGGAAGAGACAAAAGGACGCATTGACTTGAAAGATACTCCGTTATCCGATCCAGATGGCACGCTGTATGTGGACGGGTCATGTTTTAAGTTGGAGAATGGTGATGTGACTGCTGCTTACGCAGTAACGACTTTAAAGACGATTGTAGAGACTGCAAGAGTGAGTCAAAATTCTGCCCAAGCTGCAGAATTAATAGCTCTAACAAGAGCGTGTGTTTTAGCTAAGGGAAAGAGAGTGAATGTGTTCACAGATAGTCAGTACGCATTTGGCGTGGCCCATAGTTTTGGCCGTTTGTGGAGAGAAAGAGGTTTCATTACGTCCCATGGGACTAAGATCCAACATGGTCAGCTAGTTAACGACTTATTGGAATCTCTAACCTTGCCGACTGAAGTTGCGATTGTAAAGTGCAGTGCTCATAAAGCAATCACGGATGATGTTGGTCGTGGGAATGCTTTTGCTGATGAAATTGCTAAACAGACAGCTAGAGACACGATGAGCAGAATGTATGTTGCTACGTCTGCAAGATGGATTGCTGAGTCTGGAATGTGTGAGGATACCATGGAAAGCGTGAAAGAGATTCAGAAAGAGGCAACTGAGGAAGAAAAACGTGTATGGAAAGAAAGTATGGGCAAGTTGGATTCGAATGGGTGTTGGATTGATTTGACAGAACAGCAGCGTTGGATGTTGCCTGATGCGTATGTGCTTGCAGTGGTGACAATGGCGTATGGAGTAGCGCATATAAGTTCTAAAGGAATCTGTAAGATGTTGGCTCCAGTCTGGAAGAATGATGGGATCAGTAAGTGTGCAGAGAGAGTGGTGAAAAATTGTATGGTATGCCTGATGCATAATCCTGGCAAGGGAACTCCAACTCCTGCTGGTCATTTCGCTCCTCCTTCCTGCCCCTTTGAAGTGATTCAGTTAGACTTCATTCACATGGATCGCTGTAATAATTTGAAATATGTCCTGGTGGTAGTCTGTGCTTTTTCCAGGTGGATTGAAGCATACCCGCTGAAGGACAATACTGCCCTATCAACTGCCAAAATTCTTCTCAAAGAATATTTCCCTAGATTTGGAATGCCACGGATTGTATGGTCAGATAACGGAAGTGAGTTTATAGGGAAAGTTATGCAGAGTGTGTGTGCTGGCCTAGGTCTGAAACAAAAATTCCACAGTGCGAACCATCCCCAGTCTGCTGGTTTAGTAGAGGGTTACAATGGCACCCTCAAGCTGAAACTAGCTAAAATACAAGCATCCACAGGTTTAGCCTGGCCAGACGCCCTTCCTCTGGCTTTGTTATCAACGAGAGCAACTGTACATTCTAGAGTGGGGCTTAGCCCTTACGAAATAGTATTTGGCCGTCCGGCAAATATTTAGGGTGTGCCGAGGCCTAAAGAGTTTTGTTCGCTAGAATATCCTATGTTGATAGACTACTTTTACGACTTGACTGCTAAATTGAGTCTTATTCATCAACAGGTTTTCGATGCTTTACCAAAGCCTCCGGAGAGTCCAGGGCATCAGCTGAAACCAGGAGAGTTTGTGGTTATCAGAAATTTCGCAAGGACGAAGAACCTTCAACCGAGATTCATCGGCCCCTTTCAAATCCTACTTGCAACGAGAACAGCAGTTCGTGTGGCTGGACGCAAGCATTGGGTGCATGCATCCCATGTGAAGCGTGTACCTTTGCCACTTCCTTACGACGACTGGGTGAAGAAGGGAATTGGTTCCTCTGAATTTGAAAGCACGCCAAAATTTATCCCTTTCAGCGATGCCGAATTGATTACTGACACTCCGAAATCTGACTCTCCTTCAGAAAAGACTCCTTTGAACTCTGAACATTTGTCCCCTGCATCAGAAAAAAATCTGTCATCTGCGAACTTGAACACTGCAACAGCTACCAGTGAAACGCTATTTGCCGATCAGACAGTACCTACGAAGCAAAGATATAACTTACGAAATCGTAATATGGACAAATAAAGCAGGCGACTGCCTATTGTGATATTTTGAAATTTTGAACTTTCTGCCTTCAGCCAGGAAGTTTGCTATTATTTGTTTGTTTTAAAATTGCCTTGCCGTCTGGGTAGCCGTAGGGTCGTGGCTGTGTGCCTAGTTGAATCTGCGGGGGTCTGACACAAGGTCGATCTTTCTGTTGGTTCTG
This sequence comes from Lissotriton vulgaris, assembly GCF_964263255.1. NCBI lineage: Eukaryota > Metazoa > Chordata > Amphibia > Caudata > Salamandridae > Lissotriton > Lissotriton vulgaris. The sequence continues at coordinate 1,455,835,030 of NC_141695.1, read as the reverse complement.
GGAACTCCCAGGGCTGATAGAGGCATTTTCATCTACGTACACATCATCAGTGGTCGCGAGCGGATTGTAGAAGATGGAGCTTCCTGCGCTGCAACGAGAAAATGTGATTTATGTTCGCAGAAACAGACTTTATAGAATCCTTCACAGCAAATGCTTTTTAATACAATGTGCCATTACATTTTTGATTGTTTTGATAACGTTGGTGGGTGGAATCGTTTTCGGTATAAGTTTGATTTTTATGCCAGTTACTACAGTACCTCCCCTTGATCCTGCTACTTCTACTGTTTCTTCTATACACTCTTTTCATTCGTTTCCCGAACATGAGCAAGCCCGACGCTCAGAATTCATTAACAACACTTTAGTACAGCTCTTGCACCAACACCAACTGGTAGTTAACACTACAGACTGCTGGGTGTGTGGCTTGATACCCCACACTATGGATAAAGGTATTCCCTATCTGGTTTTGCCTTTCAGCTACAATGGATCATTTCAGGCCCTTCAAACCATCTTTGCTTATGCCCTTGAAACCTATCCTCCACGTCCACCACGTTCCACTAAATATAACTCTGCCAACAAAGCTTTAGTTCAGGGAATTATTGACATGATCAAGGACGTCAATAATACTCCATCATACCCTAAAGACGAATTGCGAGTGTATTTAAGTTGGAATACTTCAGAGTATCGTCTTAGTTTAGGAGAAAGCAAGCGCAAAAGCTCAACCCCAATCTGGGTCGTACCTCACCGAGGTCAGGTCTGTTTGCAAGGGAATGGGAGAAATCCGAGAGCTTAGCTAGGGAGGAGTGAGTGCGTAGAGACTTATGTGTTTCCGGCTAACTCCTCCCCTGCCTTTCTTACTGCTAGGGGTACCTACTTCATCTGTCGAGACCGAGCTTATACATGGTTGCCTGCCGACTTTTCAGGATCATGCTATATTGCTCGATTGTTGCCTCCGACATACACTGCTTCATCTGATTACCACAGAACCAGAGTAGCGAGAGGTGTCTTCAGCAAAGAAGATACTGCTGGTCAGGAAGCTGGAGACTTCTTCAAAGGCTTCCTTCCGTTTTGGGGTCCTATGGCCAATAGTAGAAATATACGTCAGCTAACACGGGTAGTTGAATCTACTATTACCGAAACTGCTGGTGCCCTTAGCAATTTGACAGCTGAGCTTCAGGCGGATAGACTCATGACGTTGCAGAATCGTATGGTTCTAGACGTAATACTTGCAGATCGAGGTGGGGTATGCAGAATGATCCAATCGAGCTGCTGTGTCTTTATTCCTAATAATGCTCCAACAGTCTATGAGGCGATCTCTAAGCTACACAAGATTTCCGACTCTATTCACGTAGACAAGGGAAACTGGTCCTTCATGGAGTGGTTTTGGACTCTGATCTCAGCGTGGGGATGGAAGATTCTAATGGTCATTGGTGTCATCTTAGTATTCCTGTTCTCATGTTGCCTGATTATCCAGTGTGGTCCTGCTCTGTGTAGTCTTTGTGCTACAACTTGTTTTAGGAAACCACCTGCGTTTGGAGAAAAGGCACGAGAAAGGATGATGATACAACAGCATGTCACTGACCTGATGAGCATAGAATTAGACTCTGATATAGACTGAGTAATTGCCTATGTAAGGGCAAAAGGAGGGTCTGAGGTTCCGTGACGATTTGAACCCGTGTTTTCAATATTGTCGGAAATACATAATATTGGTATCAGCGAACCGCAAATGATCCATTTAGCATATCCTGGTATTTTCGCTACGCTACAAGCAAGAACACTCCTGTTATGAACACATTTGTGATCTACCCACGGCATCCATTTTAGATCATGGCAGCCATTTTGTGTTTCTTGCCCTCACATACGCAATGACCTCTAATCACTTCATTTCGATTAAGGACACGTAGCCTTAGCCGGAGATTCACCTCTTACATGACATGTGCACCTTAAACCAGATCACGCTGTAGTTACATGACTCGACAAAGGTTGCCTCCTCTGCCCCAGGCTAGCCCTGCCAAACTGGTCTTCGTGTTGTCCTGATCATGATTAGGCGGCCGAAGCCGGTAGCCTTGCCCATTTACAACCCTCAAACATCCCTTATCCCACTTTTCCATCTTCCACACCTGGCTCCGTTTCTTTCTTTCTGAATCTTTATTAGGGGGAGGTAACGAAATTTACGATGAGGCGGTCCGGCTCTTGAATGCAATATTGACAAGGGATTGTGATGAACTAGTGGGAACCCCTCTTCGTAGATGTTTTGTATCAGATTTTATCAACGGTTCCTGTGTACGCCAAATATTTATTGTTTATGTCACAAAGGTTTTGGGAATGTACCAACATGTGAAGAATTCGCCTGAAGGCCAAAATTTTGTATATAAGGAGCAACCCTCTTTGTACAAATTGAACAGGCTCCTAGTTCTGCCCATGCGTAGTTTCTGTGACTTCTGTGTCCCTGCAGTAATAAACCTTTGGTCTTTGACGCCACCATCGAGAAGCCCGTGTTTCTGTTCATTTGTGCACCAAGGCAGGTGGAACTCCGGGGTCTTTGGGTGTTGTTCCCTGACACCTCTGGACGGAACCAAAAAGTCCAGAACTCCAATCCCTCAACCTGAACCACAACACGCATGGCACTACCCTAGATGCCCCTAACTCCTCCCTTGACTCCGTGTCACAGCGTCTTGCGGCTCTTGAAAGCCAAATAGATGTAATATCCCTGGGCCTAATGGAAATTCTTTCCAACCTAGGTATAGCCCGCAGACCCCTGAAATCCCCTCCTTGGACTCCCCACACCATCAACGCAAACAGCCCCCCTAGGCCCACAGAAACCCCTAGTACCCAGCTTCACGTTCCCCCCCACAGGGTCTTGGGACCATGATCAGATGAGGCCTCAAAAAATGGAGTCCCCTTCCCTAGGACCAAGATTCATACACTATCAGATACAAAACACCTAACCTCAAGTCCCTTCAGAACAGAAGCACATATGTCAGACAGTGAAGCAACCTTACTAGCCGCTGCATACGACACTCCCGCCTTAGACTCTCCTAAATCCAAAATCCAAGTGATCACAGGTCACCGGAAAGTCCTTCCCTGCACCAAACCACTGAGACTTCCTGTCCTCAACGCCGTACCTAGGGCGACCAAAGAAAGAACTGCCAGCAATCAGGAGCTTTTCACCAATTGCTTACAAATCAACCGCAGATTGGCCTCACTACACGCAACGGAACTAGCTGAGGCTATCCTCACCGATGACATTGACATTGCGTTCCTCACAGAGACCTGGCTGAATAAATTATTTCCTCCGTGCCTAGACTTGCTGGTACCACCTGGCTTCTCTCTCATCACCAAAGACAGGATAGATCAGCGAGGGGAAGGGGTTGCTATCATCCACAAGGACAGTTTGGGCATCTCAGAAACCACCTCTTTTGATTACAATTCATTTGAATGTCTATCCGTCATCATCAAGACCAAAGATAATGATTCTTTTCTGTGTCACCTGCTCTATCACCCCCAGGCAGAAACAACGCATTTGGAGAACGACTAGCCGACCTGATAGCACAAGGCGCACTCAGTGATTCCAATAACCTAATTCTTGGTGATCTGAATCTACGATGGAACGAGACACACAATCCTCTAATCCAATCGTTATCCAGCCTCCTCTATGATAACAACCTTAAACAATACTGTACTGAAGAGATTCATTACAAAGGAGCCACATTGGATGCCATCATTTCACAAAAGAACTCAATCACGGCCAACCACATACTTCCTGTCGACTGGGCAGACCACCAAATGATCCTATTTCATATCAATCACCCCAATTTCCCCCATCAACCTCCTCAAGACCCCCCCCAAATGGATGAGAAACCTCTCCCAAGTATCCCTGGATATCCTGGAAGCTCAGATAAGCTCACTTCTCCCGGACAACAAAGCCCACCTCTCCACCAATGACCTCACTGACCGGTACAATTCCGAGCTTGTGTCCATACTCGACAAACTAGCTCCACTAAAGCTCAAAAGAAGCAGAACCATTCCATCCAGAACATGGTTCAACGCTGACGTCAACGCAGAAAGGAGAAACTTAAGAGCCAAAGAAAGAAAGTGGAGAAACAACCCGACCGCCATCCTTCGTGACCAACTGAAAGCAGCCCGTAGGAAGTACAACAACCATATAAAAAACAAGAAATCCAGCTTCTTCCGCGAGGCACTGGACAAGGCCAGAAACAGACCGAAGGAGCTCTACAGCATCATCAGACAACAAACCTCCAAGCCACTGTCCTCATCTGTACAGGCGTCCAAAGAACTATGCGACAACTTCACCCACTTCTTCAACTACAAGATCGCAAGAATCGCACTATCATTAGACATCAACGAATCCCACCCGAGAAGAGCAGCATGGCCGTACCTCATGCTCTCTCTCCTGGCTCTTCTCTCACCCCCTGGCTTAGCTTTCGGCTCATTCAAGAAACGGTGATAATCTTGTTGATCTCGACCTCCAAACCATCAGCACATATCTCAGACCCCATTCCTCCCCTACTAATCAAGAAAATGAAACTCGCTTTTGCACCTATATGGAGCAAAATCATAAATAGCTCCTTAAAAATGGAGTGGTCCCTTACTGCCTTAAAATGGGGCAAGTCACTCCCCTGCTTAAAAAACCCGGTCTAGACTGGACAGATCTGAACAATTTCAGACCAATATCTAACCTCCCCTTGCTCTCTAAAACACTTGAACGCTGCGTACTTCAACAACTGACACAGCATCTGGACAATATCAACCTCCTGAACCCCCGCCAGTCTGGCTTTAGAAAAGTCTGCAGCACAGAAACCGCAATGCTGAACATCATAGATGATATCCATGGATCACTAGACTCAGACAAATGCTGCTTCCTCATTCTCCTTGACCTCTCGGCAGCATTTGATACGGTGGACCACAAACTCCTCATCAAGGCTCTTCAAGAAAGAGCTGGTCTCGGCGAGGTAGTTCTCAAGTGGTTCTCCTCCTTTATACACAATCGCGCGCAAAAAATAAAAATCAAGAACTTCACCTCCGAAACCCAGCAAGTCAACAAGGGCGTCCCCCAAGGATCGGTGCTCTCTCCACAGCTCTTTAACATCTATATGGAACTGTTCTCCAAACTACTCAGAAAAGCCAACTTCCGTTTCCACTTCTATGCGGATGATACACAGATCTATCTGGAAACTTCCTCTCTCAATGACATCCATAGACTAAATGATGTCCTGAAAGATGTTCAAGAATGGCTGACAAACAATCACCTGAAACTAAATCCAGACAAGACCGAGACACTCCTTATCTCGAACAAGGACAACAACCCTCTAATCACTGAATGGCTAAAGGCAATCGATGCGCTCAAAGGGAATCTTACTCCAGCAGACTCTGTTAAATTTCTTGGCGTCACCTTAGACCCTAAGCTAAACATGACGAAACACATTAAGAACTCGGCCAAAAGTGCATTCTTTAACCTCAGACTTCTGAACAAAATAAAACCCTACATTGCTAACAAGGATCTCAAACTGGCCACTCAATCTCTGGTACTGTCAAGACTAGACTATGGGAACGCAATCCTAACAGGTATTCCTAAATCTCGCTTGGCACCGATCAAAACAACATTACATGCGGCAGCCAGAATGATCACCGGCATCAAAAAATCAGATGACATCTCCCCGGCACTCAAAGAACTCAAGTGGCTCCGAGTAGAAATGCGAAGTAACTTCAGAACGGCCTGCCTAACCCACAAAGCCCTCCATACCGGTAAACCCGAATACTTGGCAAAAAAAATCAAAAAAGCAGGCCAGCCAGGAATCTGAGAAGCTCTAACTCCCTCCTGCTCATCCTACCTAAAACTAGAAAGAAAAACACAGCGGACTGCTTTTTCACGGGAAACGCCCCCAAAATGTTTAATTCCACCACCTGCACATCAGAACCATACCCTCCTTTGTGGAATTCAAAAGTCAACTCAAATCCATGTTCCTCATCCGTTCCCTTGGTTGTGGATATCACGAAACAGACAGCAACCCGAGAATGATGCGACTGCATTGAACCTTGAAACCAAAGAAGCTCTGCATTACAATTATGCAGCCCTTACTCTGACACTCGTTGACCGCTAATACCTTTCATATGTCATGCTTCTGTTGATTATATGCTATTCTCTTACTGTAAAGCGCTCTGCTACCTCTGGGTCTTGACAGCGCTATAGAAAACTTCTTAAATAAAATAAATAAATAAAAAGATGCCAAAAAATAAAAATCAAGAACTTCACCTCCGAAACCCAGCAAGTCAACAAGGGCGTCCCCCAAGGATCGGTGCTCTCTCCACAGCTTTTTATCATCTATATGGAACCGCTCTCCAAGCTGATATGGTTACTAAGGAACTTGTGAAAATTAGATGTAAGAAGTGGGGAAAGACCAAGAGACACAACTTTACTTACGTGCAATATCAAGCTGTCGAAAGTATAAAGAATGACAAATCTATTGTATGCAAGCCCTCTGAAAAGGGCGGAAATGTAGTGCTTCAGACGTATGAAACCTACAATAGAGAAGCCTGAAACAACTGTCTGACGAGTCTTTTTATGAGAAAACAAATAAAAGTGTATCTCTCAAGCATCAATAAGTGTCACGCATTGTTAAAGAGTTGGTATGAGAAAGGAATATTAATCACTGAAGAATATCTGTTTTTAAGATCTCTTAACCCGATCATATCATGTTTTTATCATCTGCCAAAGTCCATAAGAATGCTATTACACCACTGAGAAGGCCAATTGTTTCTTCGCAGTCAAGTCTCCTGGAACATATTTCTATCTACATAGATCATTTTCTGTTTGAATTTGTGTTGACATTGAAATCCTATGTAAAAGACACCAAGGATTTTCTTCGGCACATAGACAGTACACATTGGCAGGATGGATATCAAATGATTGTTATGGATATAACAAGCTTATATACATGCATTGCACATCACGATGGTATTAAGGCAGTTCGATATTTCCTAAAGAACAGGCCAGTAAAATTTGCACACCATAATATTATGGTATTGGAATTCTGTTTAAACAATAACATCTTTCTGTACCAAGGTCAATATTATCGACAAGTCTCAGGCACAGCGATGGGCACCTGTTTCGCCCCCAGCTACGCAAATTTATTCGTGGGCTGGTGGGAGGAGCAGGTGGCCTGGGCAGCAGATAACAACATCTGGACCAAGAACAAAGTCACTTGGTACAGATACATGTATGACCTCTTCATTATATGGAGAGGGTCTATTGAAACAGCCAGAGAATATATCGCGAAGTTGGATACCAATTAAGTCAATTTAAAATTCTGTGCAGATGTAAGCTCTTCATCGGTGTACTTTCTGGATTTGGAAGTGTGTATAATAGACGGGAATCTAAATACTAAATTGTATCGCAAGCACACAGCGGGTAATTCAATATTACACGCGCAGAGTAGTCATCCCCCCAAATTGATAAAGAGCATCCGCTATGTGGAGCTCTTGCGTATCAAACGAAATGACACGAGTCAAAGGGACTTCAAGACCCATGCCATTGAATGTATTGACAGATTCAGAGCACGGGGGTATGAAGAATCTGTATTCCAGAGTGCTCTGAGGAGAGTAAATGAAATCCCTAGAAACCAACTATTATGTGATAAGACTAAGGTGGCAGACAAAAGTACATTTCAAATGATTACCACCTTTTCAGAAGAGGCGGGAGATCTGAGAAGGATTCTTAGAAAGAATTGGAATCTTTTAAAGTTAGATCCTGTTATAGGAATGGATATCCTGAGTCAACCAATACTTACCTTCAGAAAAGCCAAACCTCTGAGGGATTCACTCACCAACAGTTATCAGAATAAGGAAACACCAAACTTGTTGGCTAACAGGTTGCAGGGATTTTATCACTGTGGAAAATGCAAGGCGTGCGCAGGAAGTAAAAGGGTTTTATCTTATAAGGTTCCAGGATTGGACAAACCAGTTAAGATTAAGAAATGTGTAACGTGTAGCACCCCTTTCGCTGTATACTGTTTGTTCTGTCCCTGTGGGCTCCAATATATATTGGGAGAACCATTCATGAAACAAAAAAGAGGGTTCTTGAACACACTAGGGCGATAAAAAACTGCGATATGACATATCCGGTAGCCAGGCATTTCTAAAGCCAACACAATAGTGAAAGAGATCTTTTGACATTCTTTTCTCTAGATCATGTCCCTGCACACCCGAGAGGAGGAGACAGAGTGATGACCTTAAGGAAACTAGAGTCTCGATACATCATCGATCTCCGAACTAGAGCCCCAGAGGGATGAAATACAAATGAGGAATTGGCGGTTCATTTGTGTAAATGATAGAAATGTAATGCAAATGATGGTTCTGGTCAGTAAAAATTGCTAGCAAAATGAATTAAAATTGGAATGATCTTTAATGTTTGGCGAATAAATAATTTTAGTAAATGTATTATCGAAGGAGTCAGTGCCCATCCAGGCCTCTAAGCGGTAGTGATATTGTGCCTTAGAATTTTGTTTAGACGATTCGATGTGTATGCGTAATTTTACGTAACATCGGATAATTTGTAGTGATTTGTGGTTAAAGCAAACACCCATCTATGGGTTGTATACGATGATATATGTGAAATAATGAAATGCAGATATATACACAATGTGAAAATGTATAATTAATTGCCATAACAGGTTCTAAGATGGCGCAGAAGTTTGTGAAAAATATAGTCCGCTTTCTATACCGATGTATATGTCGGAAATGAAATAATATAAAAATGTCAGTTTCCGGCGCATCAATTCACCATCGAAAAAGGCGACTGCCGAAACGTGTCTGGTCACTGTGAGTTCTGGAATAAAGACTTAAACTCACCCCTGAGAGTGCTTTCTCTTTCTTCTATACGAGGCAAGTTTGGAGCGTTGATATATATATTGTCGGTGTGAAGGCCCCTACTCTATTGCGGTCATATCCATATTGGGAGCAGCAGCATGAGGGGATTCAGTGAGGTGCCGTGGATGTTGGACTTCATGTGGGTACAAGCATCACCTACCTGCAGATTTATCGCGCGCCCCCCGCACCAATGTGTTTTACTGCTCCCCATGCCGCCAACCCAGGTGCATAATCATGATGCACTCTGGGAATTGTAGTTGATGCATTTGGCGCAACGAGCAACAGGTGTGCGAAAATGAACTCTTAATTGGGGGAGGAGTATTCAGGACGTGTCAACATATTCTGAGCAAGATTGGGCACATTTGAAGCAGAACTCCATGCAGTTAAGGCGCTGATGAAGGCTTATTGCTTAAATGCATTCGCCGATGCTACTATGATACAAATAAAGCGGTTTTCCTTACTGAAATCCCGTTTGACCTCTGATCTTCTCGTTGGGAGAGATGTGGTGATGTATTTGCTGCGCCGGCAAGGGGAGCAGAACAGAAGGCCCTGCTGCGCAAGCGACCCGGACTTGCTACTGGCACCATGTTGTTTCACAGCGTATTATGACTCGGGGGACCGAGATGTCAGGAGACTAAGCATGGGCGAATTTTGCGAATCTGGCGTTCGCGAATTTTGCGAATTTGCGAACTCACAATCCGCAAAATCCACGAATTCTCGTGAATTCGCGGATTTTTTTTTTTTTGTGTTCGCAAGGATTTCTGCCAGTTCGCGAGGGTTTTGTACCAGTTCGCAATTGCGAACTTACATGTCGGCTCGCAACGGTCACGATTATGTTGTTTCTACGTCTGGTTCATCATCACAGGTTCCCAGAACCCTCTGTTTCACCCCTGCCACCCTCTGTTTTACCCATGCCATCCTCTGGTGCATCAATGCCACCCTCTGGTTCATCATCACTGTAGATTATGGGGGGGAAAAGCAAGCACACCTGCCTGCTTCAACTGACATGAATTAATTTGGGGTTGATTTATTAATGTGTCACTGTTTAAAAATTCCAGTCTGGCACATGCTTCCTTATCTGTAATTTGCTTTCTGTTGCAGTGCAATTTTTTTTTCCAGGACCTTTGTGGCCTACTTGTAGCTATTCTATGAGCCTGCTGTGAGGGTCAGAGCAGGGTCATATAATTGTTGCAACTAGCAACTGAACTCTGGAGGGGCCCTTGTCAGGAAGCACTACAGGGAATGGTTACTAATGATGAGTTTGAACTTTTGAACCTGCTGAATGCTTTTTTTTGTGTTCGCAAGGATTTCTGCCAGTTCGCAAGTATTTCTGCCAGTTCTCGAGGGTTTTGTACCAGTTCGCAATTGCGAACTTACATGTCGGCTCGCAACGGTCACGATTATGTTGTTTCTACGTCTGGTTCATCATCACAGGTTCCCAGAACCCTCTGTTTCACCCCTGCCACCCTCTGTTTTACCCATGCCATCCTCTGGTGCATCAATGCCACCCTCTGGTTCATCATCACTGTAGATTATAGGGGGGAAAAGCAAGCACACCTGCCTGCTTCAACTGACATGAATTAATTTGGGGTTGATTTATTAATGTGTCACTGTTTTAAAATTCCAGTCTGGCACCTGCTTCCTTATCTGTAATTTGCTTTCTGTTGCAGTGCAATTTTTTTTCCAGGACCTTTGTGGCCTACTTGTAGCTATTCTATGAGCCTGCTGTGAGGGTCAGAGCAGGGTCATATAATTGTTGCAACTAGCAACTGAACTCTGGAGGGGCTCTTGTCAGGAAGCACTACAGGGAATTGTTACTAATGATGAGTTTGAACTTTTGAACCTGCTGAATGCTTTTTTTGTGTTCGCAAGGATTTCTGCCAGTTCGCAAGGATTTCTGCCAGTTCGCGAGGGTTTTGTACCAGTTCGCAATTGCGAACTTACACCGCACGCAGCAAAAAATCCGCTGCGTGTGAATTTGCGGATTTTGCGGGAAATTCGCGGATTGCGAATTTACCGAAAATCCGCAAAATTCGCGAGCGTAACGGATTTTCCGCCCATGCTTACAGGAGACCACCAAATGTAAATGCGGCTTGCAGAAGAGATCTGAGGTATTTTACCTACATGGGGCTGCTTGATTGTCGGTGTGACGGCCCCTACTTTACTGCGGTCATATCCATATTGGGAGAAGCAGCCCAGAGGGGACTCAGTGAGGTGCCGTGGATGTTGGACTTCATGTGGGGACTGGCATCCCCTACCTGCAGATTTATCACACACCCGCACCAATGTGTTTCACTGCTCCCCATGCCGCCAACCCAGGAGCATAATCATGATGCACTCTGGGAATTGTAGTTGATGTATTTGGCGCAACGAACAACAGATGTGCGAAAATGAACTCTTAATTGGGGGAGGAGTAATCAGGACGTGTCAATATATTCTGAGCAAGATTGGGCACATTTGAAGCAGGACTCCATGCAGTTAAGGCGCTGAGGAAGGCTTATTGCTGAAATGCATTCGCCGATGCTGCTATGATCCAAATAAAGCGTTTTTTCTCACTGAAATCACATTTGGCCTCTGATCTTTTCGTTGGGAGAGATGTGGTGATGTATTTGCTGTGCCGGCCAGGGGCGCAGAACAGAAGGCCCTGCTGCACAAGCGACCCGGACTTGCTACTGGCACCATATTGTTTCACAGAGTATTATGACTCGAGGGACCGAGATGTCTGGAGACCACCAAATGTAAATGCAGCTTACAGAAGAGATCTGAGATATTTTACCTACATGGGGGTGCTTGATTGTCGGTGTGACGGCCCCTACTCTACTGTGGTCATATCCATATGGGGAGCAGCAGCACGAGGGGACTCAGTGAGGTGCCGTGGGTGTTGGACTTCATGTGGGGACAAGCATCACCTACCAGCAGATTTATCACACGCTCGCACCAATGTGTTTCACTGCTACCCATGCCGCCAACCCCGGTGCATAATCATGATGTACTCTGGGAATTGTAGTTGATGTATTTGGCGCAACGAACACAGGTGTGCGAAAATGAACTCTTAATTGGGGAGGAGTAATCAGGACGTGTCAACATATTCTGAGCAAGATTGGGCACATTTGAAGCAGAACTCCATGCAGTTAAGGCGCTGAGGAAGGCTTATTGCTGAAATGTATTCGCAGATGCAGCTATGATCCAAATAAAGCGGTTTTCCTTACTGAAATCCCCTTTGGCCTCTGATCTTTTCGTTGGGAGAGATGTGGTGATGTATTTGCTGCGCCGGCCAGGGGCACAGAACAGAAGGCCCTGCTGCACAAGCGACCCGGACTTGCTACTGGCACCACGTTGTTTCACAGCGTATTATGACTCAGGGGACCGAGATGTCCGGAGACCACCATATGTAAATGCGGCTTGCAGAAGAGATCTGAGGTATTTTACCTACATAGGGGTGCTTAATTGTCAGTGTGACGGCCCCTACTCTACTGCAGTCATATCCATATTGGGAGCAGCAGCACGAGGGGACTCAGTGAGGTGCCGTGGATGTTGGACTTCATGTGGGGACAAGCATCACCTACCTACAAATTTATCACACACCCGCACCAATGTGTTTCACTGCTACCCATGCCGCCAACCCAGGTGCATAATCATGATGCACTCTGGGAATTGTAGTTGATCTATTTGGCGCAATGAACAACAGATGTGCGAAAATGAACTCTTAATTGGGAGAGGAGTAATCAGGACGTGTCAACATATTCTGAGCAAGATTGGGCACATTTGGAGCAGAACTCCATGCAGTTAAGGCGCTGAGGAAGGCTTATTGCTGAAATGCATTCGCCGATGCTGCTATGATCCAAATAAAGCGGTTTTCCTTACTGAAATCCCCTTTGGCCTCTGATCTTTTCATTGGTAGAGATGTGGTGATGTATTTGCTGTGCCGTCCAGGGGCGCAGAACAGAAGGCCCTGCTGCACAAGCGACCCGGACTTGCTACTGGCACCACGTTGTTTCACAGCGTATTATGACTCGGGGGACCGAGATTTCCGGAGACCACCAAATGTAAATGCGGCTTGCAGAAGAGATCTGAGGTATTTTACCTACATGGGGGTGCTTGTTCAATGCTGTCTTCTTGGTGGTGCGGATCAGCTGGTGGTGTTTGCGGGTGGCGTGCTTCAGGCCAGTCATGTTGTCTGTGGTCTGGTTGTTGCGCCAGGCTTTCTCGAGGGTGCGGCAGTTCTTCTTGGAGTTCTTAAGTTCGTCGGAGAACCAAGAGGCTTTCTTGTTGCCGTGTCCATTGGGAGGGGTCTTCAGTGGTGCGAGGTCATCTGCGCAGTTGGTGATCCACTGTGTGAGGTTGTTGGCTGCTACTTTGGGGTCCCTTGTGCTGGGGGGAGGGTTCTGGCTGAGGGAGGTGGTGAGCTGATCTTGTTCCAGTTCCTGAGAGGAACCTGTTGCGGGTGGTGGTGGGTCGTGGTTCTTCTGAAGCTGAAGTGGACGCAGCTGTGGTCAGTCCAATGAAGTCTGGTGGAATGGCTGAAGGAGATGTACTTGCTGAAGGAGAAGATTGGGTCAAGTGTGTGGCCGGCATAGTGGGTGGGGGTGTTCACCAGTTGCTTGAGTCCGAGGTTGGCGAGGTTGTCCAGCAGGGTGGTGGTGTTGTTGTCCTTGTTGTTCTCCAGGTGCCCCTGTTCCCCAACACATTTCAGAGATAGGCGTCTCCTTGATAATGGGTCATCATAGATACCTGTGTATTATTTGGGAGTGCGACGAGGCCCCAAATCGTGTTTGGATTTTTTTGGGCATCACACGCTGAAACACAGGTTACCACTGCATGTGCCTGGGGTAGTGTGTGAAAATGGTGATTGGAATATACATATATATGTACCGAAGATGCTGAAGCAGAAGTGGTGATGTTGGTGTGACACACACAATTTATTCACATAGATCTCCTTCGACCTCGCATGTGTGCTCAAGACCGTTTGATTTTACGTGCTATCTGGAAGTTTGTACATTGGAGATTTTTATCCACAATGCCATTTTTTGAACTTGCTGCCCCTCTATGACTCAATATTTTACTTGTTGGTTTGTTGTAATGTCTATGACATCTACATGTGGGGCATTTTGCATTTATTTTGATGCACAGCATTTGATTTGGCAAAGCCGTATGAGGGGATTCTGGGCCATGTAGTTCTTGGTACAGTAGCAGCGTTTACTTGGAGGCTGACATTAGGGTCTAAAGAGCAGTTAGTTTGTGCATTTGAGCCCCGGGGATCTGCTACTGAGCCCTAGAATTCTGTAAACTAGTCCCATTTTATTACGGTATTTGAGAGCATTATGATATTCTGCTTTGTGGGCTGTGGGTCTAATATTCAGAAACAGTGTTCCTTCTAGCATTGCAAAAATGTGGGATCTTCATGTGTATGAATTAATTCCTTTCTTTGCACATTTTTAATTATGGTTCATTATAATTGAGGATTGTGTGGGCCACACGATTTTGGGAGCTTTGGCACCACTTTTTGGTTGGTTTTTTAAACATTTGGAATTGTCATCCCGACAAGCTCATCCTCCGGACAGAGAACATACGTATTTTATATATATAGTTATTTGAAACATGATTCTTTTGTCAAAATACGATGCCTGTGCACTACGCTGCCATTTGTACTAGTTTACTCTCTGCATTAGGCAGTTTAGTTTTATGCCATGTTTAGTCTGTTTTAGCCAATTATATTTGTATCTATGCAGTCTGTTCTCTATATTTATTGATGCCTGAATGAGAGGGGAGGGCTATATATTGATTAATTGGTGTGGCGCCAAACAGATTGAGAAAGCCTGCTGCGCAGGCGAAACGTGTCTCTCCTATGCTGTGGGGTCGTGGGAGACCTGAACACCATAAATTAAGCCTGATACCTACCTGCCATGTGTACGTGCCACTTCTTCGTTCCTCGTTGGAGTAGGACCAGGTGTTTGAAATTCAATTGCAGCGCTGGCGGTTGGCGCTGATCACGTACCACCCGATTTGTGGCTCTGCTCTTGACCGCAGTTTTCTTTGGAGCAGTATGGAAGTGCTATTCGGTGGAGCCCCCAGACAACGCACCGGGAAGTGGACTCGGATGACAGCTGTGGAATATCAGATGGCGGAGCGGGCGGTTTGATGACTGCCAGCACGTACGTTTGTGTCCAGTGGCTAGAAATTCCTTGCCAATTATGCCATGGCCATCTGGTGACTGTGCTTCCTGGATGCCGAAGCAGAAGCGGTGAGGTTGGTGTGGCACACAGAATTTATTCACATAGGTCGCCTTGGGGCCCATCGGGAGACGGGGTGGGGGGAAAGACCGACTACCCAAATGCCTGCCTCAACTGTTTAAACACTTGCCATATGTACACTCCCTCCCCCTCTGTCCAGGAAACCTCATTCCTCCTATCCTACCCCCCCTTAAACTAGGAAAAAGCGCCACTCGAAAGCCCCATACGGCTTTCCACCTCCCCTTGGAACCTGCACCTTCAGATACCTGCGCACCCCAAGAGCCCTATCTACCGCCTCCTTCATCTGCACAATATAGAGCTCCATCCCATATCGTGACAAATGCAGGCCAACCTCCATGAAAAAATACACTGCCCCATACCTCAACTCCAGGTGCTCCATCCTACTCAAGCTTCCTTCTCACAGAAATCCCGCAATTCCCTGTTAATTTTCCTCTGTGTCCTGTCAATAGCTGCAGGCCTCTCTGCCCCCCTCCAGCATCGTATAGTAATGAATTCCGACCAAATGACCTCACACCCCACCCACTGCCTCCGAATTTCCAGCAAATCCCTCTTCATCTGTTTCACCAGTGCCAGTCCCTTACACTGCACCAAGTCATTCTCTCCCAAGTGGATGACTACCACATCCGGACAGGCCCCCCCGCACAACATTGTTTAAAGCTGGCACCAACTTGTGCCAAGGCATGCCCCCTTTTCCCCTCCAATGACACCGAAACAACTGGTCATCTAACTCCAAATTTAGGTTCCTGTGCTTCTCCCATTCGGCCCTCTCCGCTCTCTTAACAAAGGAAAGGCCCACCACGTAAATGTTCATCGCCGCCTCCGTAGGCCCCGCCACCGCACCTGCAAAGATACATGTGTAAGCAATGGGCCAAACATGTCAACTTCACTCCACTACTACCCACCGCATCCTGACGTACGTCCTATAACAGTCCGATTTCCAGTGTCCCAGTCGTTTGATCTCTTCTTTGCTCCAACCCTGCGCGCCGCCTCCGTCGCCGCACCAATGCGAAAAGAATGCGTCCTGAATTTCTCGGGTCCTCATCCATGGACCACAGGGCGTACCGCAGGACCCACAACAGCTGAGCTGCCGTCACCTGACCAGCCTATCCCCGACCAAAAACCTCCCCACCGTCCTGCGCCTGGCCCCCCGCCAGTCCTCTCCCCCACTCCGCCGGACACACAGCCTCTGACCCCCCACGACCCAGCACCACCCAAGTACCCTCTCGTCACTGATCAGTCTTTGACCGTCGCAAATGTAACGCCACCTCCCAGCCCCGCAAATCTACCTCCCCCCACCGCACTCCTGGCCGTCCCCGCAACCCACCAACTCCAACACCTGGAACGCTCCAAAAACATCCACAACATCAGTGTGGAAAACAAAACCGTCTCCGCCTGATCCCTACACACCTCCGGAAAGCGGCGCACCAAACCTACCAGCATCCCTTCCGTAATAGGACGTCGCTGCCGCACCCTCGCCCCCTTCTCCCTCTCCCAACCCTCCAAAAGACGCCCCCCCAGCTCTCCGGCCGAAGGCGCGTAACCCCACCAGAGCTTCCCCATTAACGCCACCCCCGCCAACTTTCCCACAATCGTCACCCTCGCCAGCCCGAGCATGTACCGCAACACCTGCTCCTCCCGACGCCACTGGCCACGCTGCCTTACCGCTCCACCACGCAGAAACTGCAGCCATGCCTGCTCATAAGCCTTCCACGTGGACTCCGCCAGAGACTCCTTCACCAACTGAACGACCCGCATTCTCCCACCAACCAAAGGTCCTCCGGCACCCGCGTCTTGACATCGGCCGCCTCCGTGGCTAGCCCATGGAACCTCTGCCACTGTGAACGAGACAAAGCATCCGCAATGTCATTGTCCACCCCCGGTACATGCTGAGCTTGAAACAGAATGTCATGCTGCAGGCACTTCAACACAAAAACGCGCATCAACTTTAGCACCTGGGGCTCCCTCTCGGACTGCCGATTCACCACTTGCACCACCGACATATTATCCACCCTGAAAAAGACTCGCTTGTACGTCAGGTCCTGCGCCCACACTGTCACTGCCACCACCAAAGGAAAAAGTTCCAGGAACGCAATACTCCATCCCCCCGCCTGCCAATGAGCCGGCCACTGCTCCGCGCACCATCTCCCCGCCCAGTAGAGACCGAAGCTGCCGACTCCCGCCGCGTCCGACGACATCGTGACGTCCCACTCCCAGTCCTCTGGCGGCGCCATGGGCACTCCATTAAAACGCCCCAAAAAGGCCAACCACATGCTCAAGTCCTCTCTCGAACCCGCCGATAGTCGTACGTGATGATGTGGCAACGTCAGACCTGACATTGCCAGCCCCAGCCGACGGCAAAACGTCCGCCCCGCCCGCACGACTCGGCACGCAACAGTTAGATGCCACAGCAACAACTGCACCTCCTGCACCTTCACTTTTCGCCTGGCCAACATGTCTCTCACCAAATCCATCATCACCGCCCGCTTTACCATCAAGTCTGTAAAACTGTCCAGCTGCTGCTGGCAGTCCTTCGAACCGGGCCGACCCACCAGGAAGAAATCGTCCAGGTAGTGCGTCACCGTCTCAGAGCTTGTGCGCCAGGAGAAAGCCCACTGCAAGAAGGAGCTGAACCTCTCAAACAATGCACACGACACAGAGCACCCCATTGGAAGCGCTCTATCCACGAAATGAGGCCGTCAAACTGGATCCCCAGCAATTGATGATCCGCCGGATGCACCGGCAACAACCGAAACGCAGATTTGACATCGCATTGACATCGCATTTTGCCATGAGTGCACCCTGCCCTGCCGCCGTCACCAACCTCCTCGCCACGTCCACGGACGAGTACGACACCGACGCCAACTCTGCCGAGATGTAGTCATTCACCGACGTGCCCTCCGGCCATGACAGATGCTGAATCAGTCAAAACTGACCCTGCTCCTTTTTTGGAACCACTCCAATCGGGGAAATGATCAAGCCCGGCAAGGGCGGCTCCTGAAAGGGCCCCACCATCCTCCCTTCCTTCACCTCCTTGAAAAGCTTCTCCCGGAAGATACCTCTGTGCGCGTTCACGGACTTCAGATTCTCCGCCCACCGAGCGATCTGCGGGCTCTCGTACCCCAACCGAAAACCCTCCCTGAAACCCCGATGCAGCACGGCCGCATCGTCCGCCCGCAGATATGCCGCCAAGAGAGGTTCGAGCCTGTCCAGCCTAACCGGTGTACGAGCCTTTTCCCATGGCACCGCCCCTGCCGCCCCCTCTCCCTCGAGAACGGTGATGGATTAAACCCAGATCTTTTGACTGGGTGTGAGTGTTTGATTGATTCAGATGCTCCGTCCATCACCACCCCCTTTTGTACCACTTTTGGCCACCATAAGTGTGGCAGGGTATGCTCAGACGTGAGCCCTTGCTCACTTTGCCACTGGATTCAAGCAATCCGGGCTGAAGACGGCTGGAATGCCAGAAACCGGTCCTCGGAAGCTTGTTTCCGGTCCAGGGAAGACATGGCTTGGCAGTTCAGGCTGGACTGTTCCCATGAGGCACAGGGTCAGACTGATTTGCATATAGCCATGTCTGAACTGGGGTGGCAGAGTGGGCTAAAGAACGGTGATGGATTAAACCCAGATCTTTTGACTGGGTGTGAGTGTTTGATTGATTCAGATGCTCCGTCCATCACCACCCCCTTTTGTACCGCTTTTGGCCACCATAAGTGTGGCAGGGTATGCTCAGACATGAGTCCCTTGCTCACTTTGCCACTGGATTCAAGCAAGCCGGGCTGAAGACGGCTGGAATGCCAGAAACCGGTCCTCGGAAGCTTGTTTCCGGTCCAGGGAAGACATGGCTTGGCAGTTCGGGCTGGACTGTTCCCATGAGGCACAGGGTCAGACTGATTTGCATATAGCCATGTCTGAACTGGGGTGGCAGAGTGGGCTAAAGAACGGTGATGGATTAAACCCAGATCTTTTGACTGGGTGTGAGTGTTTGATTGATTCAGATGCTCCGTCCATCACCACCCCCTTTTGTACCGCTTTTGGCCACCATAAGTGTGGCAGGGTATGCTCAGACATGAGTCCCTTGCTCACTTTGCCACTGGATTCAAGCAAGCCGGGCTGAAGACGGCTGGAATGCCAGAAACCGGTCCTCGGAAGCTTGTTTCCGGTCCAGGGAAGACATGGCTTGGCAGTTCGGGCTGGACTGTTCCCATGAGGCACAGGGTCAGACTGATATGCATATAGCCATGTCTGAACTGGGGTGGCAGAGTGGGCTAAAGAACGGTAATGGATTAAACCCAGATCTTTTGACTGGCTGTGAGTGTTTGATTTATTCAGATGCTCCGTCCATCAAGACCCCCTTTTGTACCGCTCCTGGTCCCTTTACTGGCAGGTCTACATGTACAGTGACACCTGTGCTGGATGTGTGTGGGGTGAGTGTAAGCCATTCCGCAGGGAATGTCTGGTGCTGGCAACCACTTGAACTATGGACACCAGTGCAACGAAAACAGAAAACACATGCAAAACAGAGCCAACTGCTGAACAACATGGAGTGACCCGGAGAAAGTCCAGAGGACAGCCAACATGCAAACAGAAGTGTCCGTGAGTTGAAGTACACTGGGATTGGGACACTGGAGATGAGCGCACTCATGTAAAGAAAAAGTCTCATCTTCCCCATCAACGTCTCATGGCCCCCACACTGTTTGAGGTGACATACCTGCACAACCGCTCCACAGCACAAAACACAATCGGACAACGGACAATGGCCTACAGTGCACTCAGTCACTGGCACCTGGAGTGCTGAGCAGGGTATCAGGCCAATGATGGTATCCACAACAGGCCTGAGCAACTCCGATGCCTGTCAGGACCACCGCTTCAACTCTGGCAGATGGCAGTTGGAGGTGGTCCTTGCGGTGGTACCATGTGCCTCCTGCGGTGATGCGTCATCCGGGCCGGTCTGGACTCACTTTGGTGTGTGAGCCCTGGTGGGATGCATTTGGGCCCGGAGGCTGCGTACAGTGCAAGGCCACAGAGTGATGGCTTTGAAGACCCCAAATTTTATGCCTCATGGGCCATCCAATGTCTCCGGAGAAGGACCAGCAACGAGTTACTGGCCCTGGATGCACTGCGGCCGGCACAGGCACCCAGCCACGGGACGGTGACTTGCAGTGCAGTCTGATGGGCCATGTGACCTGAGCAGGTCACCATCACTGTCAGAGGTGTATGTTTCAGAGTGTTTCGGGGGACAGTGGAAGGTGTCCTCAGGGCAAGACGCCAAAAGGTTTGATTTTATCCAGAAGCAGCAAATGGAGGAGTGGAATGTGGCAGCCCCGTTGCCACCATCAATTCCGTATCAGCTACATGAGGATGAAAACTGCCCCCTAGTCCATAGGCTTAGACGCCACCACATTTCAACCAGAGAGTGTCCATGAATGTCGGGGGACAGACTTAGTGGCACCGGGGCTGAGTGGGGATGCAGTCTGCAATGATGCTGGTACACTGATGTGAACTCCGCTATTGCTGAATCATTACTTTGCGACCTACTGACAAGCAGTGTTGGCCAGAGGAAGCGGTCAGCAGTAGCTTACAGCCATGTGTCATCGTCTCGCGATGCACAGTGCAAGTGGCGCCAGGGCAGTTGTTGGTAGTGCATGAAAACATCCGGAATGATGATCCTTTTCTCTCCGCAAAGATGCAAGGCGTCAACTCTTACGCCTCTGCTTGTATGAAATGATATGTAATCTGCCTTTGCATACTCGATGTTCAGATCCAAATATGTGACCTACTTGAGCGCAGCCTAGGCCGAGACCAGTGTAGGCCTGCAGCAGCGGTCAGCACGGGCCATTCACCGAGTGTCGCTGGAATAAGTTGGTGGTCCCACCGGGCTGCGTAGTTCAAGTTCATTGGCACCACATATTCAGTCACCTTCGCGACTGTGACCTGGCTTTCATCTGGCTGAGCTGCATCTTTCTCTTACTCCTCTCCGTGCAACCACTGGTGTGGACTCTGCCATTCATGAATCACGACTAGGTGCTGGATGTGAGACCTACTGGTCCGCAGGGTAGTCCTAGTCCCTCATCCACGTGTCACCGGAGGACGTTGACCAGGGCTTGTGGCTGCACGTGTCACCAGATGGCGTTGAACAGGGTTTATGACAGCATGTGTCATCGGATGGCGTTGAACAGGGTTAGTGCCAACACGTGTCGCAAGATGCGCATATGGAACTATGCCTCACGTATTAAAGGGAGTCTGTTGCTGTGGCCCTATCCCGGATTTGGGGTCACTGCCATTCAGGGGCCAGGACACAGTTTCACATATGGAACTGTGGTGTTGATGCATTCCATGTTTGGAGTGTATCCACATCACTAGGTGGAATATAGAAAGTATAGGGAAGGAAGTTCTATGTTAAGCAGTTGAGGTGGGCTAAGAAGAGAAGGTGGTAAAGTGATATGCGGAGTTGCTGTTACTGAATAAAGATTCATCTTATACATGAAATTGTGGAGTGAACTTTACAAAATGGCGACGAGGGACTAACAAGCAACTCTGAAAGGACCCACGGTGTGAAGGAATACCAGTTAATGATTAAAAATACGGGAAGAAGACCATAACAAAAAATTAACCCTAAAGAACAGAAGGTAAGCTCAAGTGTAAGCGCAGCGCTGATGTATTCAAACGGATAAGAAGCGTATGCTGAATTGACGAAGATTAAAAGTTTAAGGATTATCTCACCGTTAAAATAGGCTCGAGCGGTCTGTGCTAGAGAAGCGTGAGGAGAAGTGATGCATCTGAGCGAGTGAAGCGCAAGGAGTAGTGACGCATGCGCAAGAGGTCAGCGCAGGAAGGATCGCATGCGTTGTGACGTCTGTTACAAGTAAGTGAAGATGTGCCAATCAGCAGCGTGACGTGCGACGTGGTGACGTAACACGTTAGTATCCATTTTGGATTGGGGTGATTTCGACGAGCGCTGAGAGGAATTTCTTGTCGTTCTTGATTAACAAAGAACGCAGAAGAAAATTATCGCGCGGAGGAGGCACTGGGCAATGAAGAAAAAGTTACATTCATAGAATGTTACAAGGCAGCTCCAATGATTACATAGAGGAGAGCTAGTCCTAACAATAGTGAAACACGAATTTGGCAGTACCTAATAGATGCCAGAACCTGCAACAATGGGCTTGAGACAGGTTTACAGGGTTACGCATGTGGGTGCTACAGGCCCATTAGCAACATTTGATTTTCAGGCCCTGGGCAAACACAGTCCATTTTATTAGGGACTTACCAGTAAATCAAATACGCCAATCATTGGCAACCAATCATAATCACAATTTACACCGGGAACATTTGCACTTTAGCACTGATCAGCAGTACTAAAATGCCCAGAGTACACAAACCAGCAAAACAGAGTCCAGCATACAATCAAAATTACAGGCGGTAGAGTAAAAAAAACAGGGGGAACCATGCCAAGGATTAACCCTGGGCAGAGCTGGCGAGGTTGCTCTACGCAGAGTTCCACAGAGTTAGGCAAAAACTCTGTGGAACCCCGCTCTGCGCCTACACCCGCCAATCAAATACATTTTTTTAAAATAAATAAGATATAAATAAATACACTTACCTTATACGCGGCATCTCCGGGCTACTCCGTGATTTCTGCAAACCCTACGCTATACTTATGTCATGGTAGGACTGTGCATGCATGTGCAGTCTTACCACGAGGTACGGATGATGTTGAGGTTTGCAGAGACCATTGCGAGGAGGAGGGTGGCCCGGAGACGCTGCGTATAAGGTAAGTGTAATCATTTTTATCTTATTTATTGTAAAAAAAAGATATATTTAATTAGGGGGGGAGGCGGGGAGCTAAAGGTGAGGCCCAAGGCTCCGAACTCTGCTCTGCTGCGGAGTAGGGGTTTTGCCTCCTCTTCATGTTCTCTGCAGAACGTGGAGTAGGCAAAATTTGCAGGCTCCGCCCACCCCTACCAAGGATGCCAGGTCTAACAATGATGTTGACTATTTTGTCCCGAATTAAATTAAAGAGGTTATCATGAAGTGCTGAGAGAGAATACTGGAGAATTACGAGACTGGCTGCTTTATTAGGAGCAGGTTTAATGGGATGGTCTTAAAAATGAATTCTAGTGTTATGGATGACCATTTTATGGTCATGTAAGGCATTTTGATATATACATTTGTCGTTGGAAAAATACTAAGGGGCATATTATCAAGGGGGTTTATCTAGGCTTTTTAGGCTTTAAAAGCCAAGAAAGCGGAGATAAAATTATCTCCCTATTACCTAGCTGTCGCTAACACCAGTTAGCTACAGCTAGTAGGAGATAGCGACCATCTTTGGCCCCACTTTGCATGTCAGTGATATTTATCACTAATGACATGCAAAGTGGTCGTGCCAAGATGTTAGCGACTGGAAACAGTCGCTAACATCGCTATCTCCTATTACCAACTTTTGGAGATATTCGCGCTAAGCGCGAATATCTCCAAAAGCTAACACCTGCCCTGAGCAGTTCTTAGCCATGTTATCCAATAGGAGGTGGATAACATGGCTAAGAGCATTAGCTCGGTAATGCATGAATACCGCTGACTTTTCAGCGATATTCATGAATTGCGGCCGATTTTTATCGCATTTGCGATAAACCTTGGTAATACCAAGGTTTATCTGCGATAAAAATCGCCGCAGCTCAGCTGTAAATTTTTGTCTCTAACCAAGCAATAGCGATAATTATCGCTATTGCTTGGTAATATGCCCCTAGGATCTTCATTTGCGCTCCAGGTGTTTGCAATAACATTTGGACACTTTTAGAGTGGATGAAAACCAAGTGGCAGTGTGGGAGTTGCGGTACTGGTAATACATTTTATAAGAATAGATACATTTATAGAAAGGTACATCGGTTCATTAAGAGCAGAGGGACTGATATCAAGTTCTGATTATAGAGTGGAGGGAGCTGATAAGAGCGTGGAGGCCATTTTATCTACACATACTGTGGGCCATATTCTTCCATATCATAAAATGGTGGCAGAGGTAGTGCAGGTGTGAGCCTGCATAGTGGAGAAAGAGAAGGAAATGGCTGAGTAATATTTGCAGGGAGGCAGAAGGACGATCCAAATAAAGGTTGGGTGAGGTGCATAGCAGGTCAAAGGTAAGACCCTCTACAAGTGTCGGGCCCTGAACACATTGAGCTATCCTGAAGCTAGAAAGTCCGTCAATCAATGTAGTAGCATCTCTATTGGAGGGTAAGCAGTTTAAAGACAACAATATCCTAACGGTACAAAAATAAAGAGAGGAGTATTTAGTTCCAGAAAACCTTATGAAAAGCTATTATTAAGGGTGTGGGGCCGGTAAACTAATAAAGACTTTATTAAGGATTTAGAGGAGGTGATCATAGACAAATGAAGTCGGTTGGCGTCAATAAAAAGAGAAAGATGCAGACCATTAATGTCATATGTACGTTACAGATAATGGCCAGCTCTGTACCTTCCTGATGTGAGTGATTGCAGTGGTGGACTTTGTGGGCAGTGGAAGTAGCAGATAATAGTAGGATCGGGGGTCTTCTCTGAGCCGTGATTCAGGTATAAATACTTCATCTATGTGGTTATCTATCAAATACGCATGGAGTTCAGTGCTGTGTTTGGACATTGATCTCATTGTTCAGCACACTGATAAGGTGTGGTGTATTTCGATTAGTGTGAATGCGTTAAAGGGTGGGTCGGGGTAGGTCGGTGGGTTGTAGGGGATTGTGAGGGGAGCAGGGAGGCTGGTCGAATCTTGAGGTCAAAATTTATTTATTTATTTTATATTCTTATAATGCGCTCAGCTACCCAAAAAGGGTTTCCAGTTGTTAAGCATAGCAAAAAAAAAGTGGATTGCCGACTCTATATGGCCATGTCTTCAGACCCTTGCGAAAAGCGGGCAGAGAAAATTCACTCTGTTTGAGGCAAAACTGGAGAATGGGGTATCTCAAAGCTTTTGTAATCTATACCTCTTATGGAATGATCTAAGACCCAAACTTACCAATAAGTGAACTGTGTTTTTTGCATGTGTCCAGTCCATACACATATGGGATTGCCAGATGCAGGTTTCCCTGTCTTTACAAAGGATTTCAAAGTGATTTCCATGAGCCACATTTTGGGTGTGTTGAGATGCCAGAAGGGCTTTACTTTGTGTATACAAGTGTAATGTTCTGATTATCATTAATTGACGTACAGTACTTGTATAGCTTAAACCTAGCAACAAAGTAGGATAGCACTGTGTATTGTTGGTGAGTATGCAAATCTACATTGGGCTACCAACAAATGGCCTTTATGGATTGGCGAAATTAGTGAAATTTGTTTTTGCTTAGCTACATGAAATTTAAAAAAAAATTATCTAGGTTACACATAATTGCATGAAATGCAAGAATGGTTTTGGTGCTATATTTCAAATAATAGTGCAAAAAGCACCAGCTTTGCAAATAGTACCCACCCACGTTGCAATTCACTGTTCCAATTTGCTCGTGCAAAATCTTTGCCCCAAATAGCAGTTAGTTGCACAACATGGCATTATAGCGCCATTTTAGGAATTTTATTTAAGAAGGGTCACAGGAAATTACCCAAGAGTAACGCAAATTTCGCCCAGTGCTAGTTTTTTTTTTGTATTGCACGAGGTTTACTGCTGAAGTTCCTGCATGAGCTTGTTGATCCCTATTCAGGCTTTGCAACATCTAAATGTCATTGGTAATCAAAAGTAGCATATACATTATTTCCAATGATGCCCGTGTAGCAAGACAAAGCACGACTGCGGTTCGTTCACAGAATAGCAGACTGCTATTAACATCTATATCTGGGTATTCCGATGTTAATTAGACCGACGATTGGCTCCTACCGAGTGGGGAATTTTGTAAGACAGAACTTTAAAAAGCTTGTCTCATGTCAATCAGTGCTTGATCGATTCCAGGAACCTCACAGTTTACTCTGCTGGTTCAGTAGAATTACTTGATCATCTGTGGTTTACTGTCACAGACGCCAATCATTTCCACCAGTCTTTTATATAGTTACCATGCGATTTTCTAATAATGTTAGCTTAAATTCTCCTCCCTGTTTATGATTTTTTCTTTGATTTCTTTACCTTGTGCTGTCATTTTAGCATTTCTATCTCTTGTTTCTTTGTAACATTCAAAGGTCTAGAGTCTCTTGTGCCACTGATCTGCCTAGGCACCAGAATAGCCACAAAATGTAAATGCTACTTCACCTTCGTTGACCAATAGCTGTAATTGCATCAAGTAATGGTAGCAAGCCCAAATCTGTTTTGAAAAATTCCCTCTCAAGATTTCATCCATCTATCCTCTTACTTATACATCATTAATCCAGGCATTCATTCACCCACCTACCCATTCATCCATCCTTTCAACAATTCATCCCTCAGTGTTTTCTATGTATCATTCATCAACTCATCCATATATCAAGGTATCAATAGATCATCAATCCACTCATTCATCTTCTATCCATCGAGTCACTCATCCTTTCACTCGGCTGTCATGCGCCCTTTCACTGAATCAATTCTTTCACCTTTTGATCTGTCCATCCATCCATCCATCCGCCAGCTTTTCAATGTATTTATTATTATTATTATTAAATTAGTTTTGTAATGCGCACAGCTACCGAAAAAGGGTTTACCGGCTCCTAGCACGCAAATTGCTAGACGAGAGCAATCAAGAACCATTTGCCACTAAAAGAGCCAAGTTTTAAGATTTCTTCGAAAGCTAAGATAGGACGGGTCATTCTTCAAGGACACCGGAAGAGAATTCCAGATTTTGGGGCCAAGACAAGAAAAGGAACGGCCTCCCATTCTTGCAAGTTTAAATCTGGGAATCACAAAGTCTCCTTGGGCAGTAGAGCGCAGGGGACGAGAAGGAATGTAAGGATGGATGAGTGCTTGCAGATACGCTGGAGCCACACCTTGTTTGATTTTAAAGATGTAACAGAGGGTTTTAAATGTAATTCTTTGATGAATTCTAAGCCAGTGAAGGTCACGTAAAAACGGCAAGATGGAAGTCTGTCTAGGAACTTGACAGAGAAGGCTTACTGCAGAGTTCTGAACTACCTGTAGCTTTCTCAATACCGTATGGCAGCTACCGAGATAGAGAACATTGCCGTTGAGAGAGCGCAAATTTGAATAAAAAATATGTATGAGCCATATTTATAAGCACATCGTATAACGTAGGAATGAAATGTGTATCGTAATGTGAAGTTGACACTTATAGTATAAGGTTAACCGATGTAACCAACGTAATATAGGGAATGTAACTGCATTCACTTTAGAACATGTATTAGATTTAGAAGGCCCGTATACGTAGTGGGCGAATGTAGAAGTGTGTAGAAATGCTTACGAAATGTAGAACGTGCAAAATAGAATTCATGTACGTGTGTAACTTTAAATGGAGAAACGGCGTGAAATGTAACATGAAGAAATGTGCAGAGAGCATACACGGCGATGTAACAAATGAGAATATAAAGTTATACTCTATGTAGTTTGTATTCTATGTACAATATATTCACTTATACATAAAGGATTTGCTAAATGCGATTATATATATAAATGTGTGTTAAAGGTTATATTGTGTAGAAAGCTTCTTGTAAGAATGTTAGAAGGGTTTAGGTCATTTGTGATTTTAACCTGTCTGACCAAGGGTTCTCCGCTGTTTGTAATTTAGTGGGCTCACAGGAGTCGTGAATAGCCTTGCTGTGAACGTGCGAGCCAAGGAGTCTAGCGCTTGCTAGATTTAGGGTGACAACGCTGGACGAAGTTTATGGCCTAAATGTGATAAGAAGCGCTTGGAATTTGAGAGTTCTTTTGAGAAGTCCGTTCACAGGACCAAGAAAGGTTATATACATAACTATAAAGATTAAAGTTCTGCTGAGGTAATTGACTTATGTTCAGAAAGTGTCAATTGTAATATTGAATGAGGTCAACAGCAAGAAGACGAAGATGACATCTAAAGAAGAAGGTCAACTTAACGGACGGCGAAAGAGAAGAAGCAAGGAAAAAGCTAGAAGATGACCTCACGGGGAAAGTCCGTGGTGGGCGTCGAAGGGGCGTTCCACCCACACTGTGATTGTGTATTTTAGGGACAGCACCCCGGGGATAAGATAGCGAACAGCTCCGAGCAGAGGCCATCATAGAGAGCTCAGAGCGAAGGGCGAAGAGTAGATGACTTGAGCAGATGCGCTGAGAGAGATCAGAGCGCAAGAGAGCAGTAGGCCGAGGACCCTTAGAGAGCGGATGGGTAGGCAGAGAGGGTACTGCTTCTTAAACTTAAGTTACCTTTAGAGGCTAAGAGAGTTTGAACTTCTTTGGGAGTCAAACTGCTGACACCTTTTTAGGTTAGGAACTTGCGAAGTAGGGATGTCACGTAGTATAGAGTAGGGACAGATTTAACTTGATTAATTTTCTCTTTCTGTAGATGACGCAAAGGAACCACTTCACATCGATGCTTTAAATTGCTGATTTTGGAATTGATTTTGTATTCTTTTGTATACTTTTGAGATTTATCCTAAGAGGATTGTATTCGCATTTAAATTTGACATTTATATAAACTTTCAAACTTTATCAGTTGTAAGTGGTTCTTCAGAGTGGCGTCAGTTTATGGGGTTTATCTAACCTATGCGGGGTTTGTCTTTTACTCAATGACAGATAAAAAGCGATCCAAAATTTTCGAATGAGATAAGTTATTAAATTGATCATAAATTGATATCAAAATCTCATTCCCCGCAGTTGGTAGCAGAGGATGGTTTTCTTCTTGAGGAAGACAACCTAGGTTAGGTCTAGTTTACCCCAAGGTCCCTAGTCATCGATGACCAGAAGAAGAATCGCAGCCGAAGACGGTGCTGATGGTGTGTCGAGAGAAAAGCAGCAGAGTCGGTCGAGAGTGAGTATAAGGGTCATGCGTAGTAAGATTGCGGTGTTTTATGTTGTTCCTGTGTTGTAATGTCAAGCAGAGTTGAATGCCTGTAGTGTAATTGAGGGAAGGTTGTGAGCGCGCGCAACCGGATGAAATCTTAAGCTCCAGGGAAGGACTTAAGTGGTTCGGGTGTATCGAACACCCAGAGTAATTTGTCTACCATTGAAAGGGGGTCATGAGGTACCATTGATCGCCCGACAGACCGATGATAGGGGGAGCGTAAGAGTGAGTGAATGAGTAACGGACGCTGGTCGTACGTTTACTGTGTGTAAGTAACCTATCAGTTGAGGCGATCGTCCGACCGTCAGAGGGAAGACGTTTCGCCAATTGAGGTGACAATTACAGTTAGACTGTGGCCGTACAGTCAGAGAAAAGTGATCGCTTGGACGGAAGTAGTCATTTTTCAGTGTATGAATGAAAACGCATGCGAAATCGTGAGACGAATTGAGAAAGAAGGAGAACTGCTGCAGAGGGAACGAGTGACGTCAGCATAGAACCGCGCTGAGATTGGTTAATTGTCATACGTCAGCGAAGAGCCGCACTGAGATTGGTCGGTCAGCGTAGAGTCGCGCTGGGATAGGCCGATTAGCGAGAGCCGCGTAGGGATTGGTTGGTGGTTGTCATCGGGACGTAAACAAGGAAGAGAAAGAGGATAATCGTAGATTACCGAAAATGAAGTGTTTTAAGAGTTTAAGAGCAATCTTTAGGAGAAATAGAAGAAACTTATATGCCGGAGAAGAAGCTCCACCAGAAGGCACACCAGCTTATCATATGGCAGTAAATGTAGGCTTACACTCGATACTATGGATCTCCGAGTGGAATAAGCTAACTGAAGGGAATAAGGAACTGACGTTTCCGAGATTCGGAACGTTTAAGCTAGACGTGTTGAACGAACTTAAAGCGGTAATGCTTGCAACAAGACCTCTACCGAGGCCAACACAATTTGAAGCCCTTAGTGCATGGTTTAGAGCAGCACACGAAAAGAGCGTAAAGAGGCGCCAAGAAAGAGTGAGACGATCAGTAAAGGCGGTACAGGATGCTAAATGGGACGAGGAAGCTAAGAAATGGAGGGTGCAGAAGATAGAAGCAGACAAACTGTACCCGATGCTAGAAGTTACGGGAGAAAAGAAACCTCTAGAGGAAGATGAGGAAAGCGAGACAGAAGAGGATCTGATAGAGAGGCTATTAACAGATAGACCACCTCCGTACAGCGGAGGGGCCGCAAGTCCCATATTACAACAGGAAGATGGAGCTAGATGGGGGGAATATAAATCGATCCCAGTAACAGAGTGGGATGCCAAGAAAGATGAGGAAGTACCTCAATCTAGTTCCGAACAGAGAGTAGTGGGAAGACTAGTGGTCCAGAAGGTGCCAGAAACGCAATATGCAAGATCGTATCAAATGCCAGATGCTCTACAAGTACCTGTTACCATAGGCCCTATTGTGTCAATCTACAACCCAGAAGGGGTCCAGCAGGAGGAACAGGCACGATGGGACAGGGAAAGGGCAGAGATGGAGGATAGGAATACCATGATGAATCCTCAGAGACAGATACTAGCACCGATGAGTCGGAGTACCCCATTAGATGCTGCAACAGGTCCCTGGGTAGAACAGGGGGGTCAAAGAGGGCCAATGGACTTAAGGGGACCAAAACCGAAATCCCATAAGGAATTAAGGGAATACCTGAAAGAATGGGATACTGCCGAAGAGGCTCGGAATAAAAGTTTAGAAACAGGAGCAGAGTGGAGAGGCCAGGATAACCGGATCCTCTCTCATTGTGGAGCTGGCGAAAGCAGCCCGGAGTGGGAGAGAGGGAGTCAGGAAAGCAGAGGAAATAATTGTCCTACTATCAGCGGCAATAGG
Organism: Lissotriton vulgaris; assembly: GCF_964263255.1. Taxonomy (NCBI): domain Eukaryota; kingdom Metazoa; phylum Chordata; class Amphibia; order Caudata; family Salamandridae; genus Lissotriton; species Lissotriton vulgaris. Next base: position 1,455,804,105 of record NC_141695.1, on the reverse strand, counting down.
CAAATGTGCGATGACAGGAGTGCAGGGTGTGGCGAAGTGCCTCGCGTCACCTTTAGTGAGGGGGAACGAAGGACGCAGGAGTACCGAAATACTTTCAGATGCACTCACCATACCCCGAGTGAAACAGTGCAACATTGGAATCACGGGAACATGGAGAGTCGTGAAGGGTCTCGCCATGCATCCGGTGAACGCGAGCGAAATCATGAGAATATAGGGAGTCGCGAAACGTCTCGCCATACTTCTGGTGATCAGGATCGGGATCGCGGGAGCATGGAGGGCCATGAAGGACCTTATCGTTTATTGAGCGACACCAGACAGCAAGCGAGTTACAGTGGTTTTGAACAGAACGGTGGATCCTATCTCGTATCTGGAGAAACCGAGCCGAAAAGACGAAATGTGGGGATGGGGGATGGAGCATTGTTCCATCACACCCCACGGGAAGATGGAAAGGCTTGGGATCTAGAGAGGTGGGAACAGAGAGATAGAAGGAAAACTCCTCATAACTCACCCGTGTTTAGGCGTAGGGCGCATAGTGGAGGTGAGAGGGGTATGAGCGAACCACCTAGGACTGACATACTGAGAGCTGAAATAAAAGCAAGACGGATTGACGTAATGAGCTTAAAATCAGACTTGGATGAAATAATTGACGGCACAGTGGCAATAGAGAGATTAGAGATGTACGCACCAGATGAAATATTGTTCTTATCCAAGGATGTTACTCGGAAAGCAAGGGCAGCTCATGAAAAACTATCTGAATTAGCAGAAAAATATATGATAGACATGTCACGAACCAAAGCTTTACAGCCCAATCATAGGCTAAATTGCACAGATCTAGACTTGGATGAACGTAGAACGATTGGACTAAGAGTACACATCAGGGAACTAGTCATGTGTATCAGAATATGGAAAGATCTGGATAGATGGGAGGAAAAATGGTCTAAGAAGGGATCTGTCAGAAGAAGTACAATTGTGAAGTCCCAGGATACAGACCTAATGCGAATGGAAGCTTTCCCTTTGCGAGAAATCGCGAACGGAAACTACGTTCACGTACCTTGGAGTAGGGGGGATTTAGCGGCATTCACTAATTCTTTCCCGAAACTCAGAGAAAACCCTGTAGAGTGGTACAAGCAGGTAGAGAGGTTCGTGAAGATCTCTAAGGTGCTGTGGATCGATCTGAACACATTGTTCGATATTGTAGTACCTGGAGATTTGTGGACGGCATGCAAACTTAGTATTGAATGGCCTACTTGTGAGCCTCCGAGAGATACCCAGACGAATGGTCCATCAGATAGAGTCATGGAAAAATACGAAAGAGTAATAACATGGCTAAAAGAGAAAGTGCCAGTGCAGGACATAGACTGGGTTAAGATAGATCGAACAACTCAGGAGCCTAAAGAGACAGTTCACGAGTTCTATGAGAGGTTACTGAAAGCATTTAAACAATACAGTGGGTTAGACGTAATGGATCCTAAGGACATAGGACAGTTTGTGTCGAAGTTTGTTTTAGGATTGAGACCGGACATAAGCCTGATGATACAACAGCATTTGATCTGTTGGCAGAACAAACCTTTAGATGAGATTCTGAGGTATGCAAGGTACTGTAGCGATGAAATAGATTCGAAGGCAAAGAAACTCAAGGAAAAGCTAATGCTGGTACAAATGCAAGCAGCTGGAAAGGGTGGACAGCGGCAACAGGGAACAGGAACGCAAACAAAGAAACAGAATAATCAGAACAGAGAAGAGGAGGAAAGACCAAGACCGAGAATGGATATTGCGACACTGAAAAAGACAACGAGGTGTCATCAGTGTAACGAAGTGGGACATTGGCGACGCGAGTGTCCTTACAATGTTGAGACAGGGGAATTAGAACAAGAGGAGGAAGAGGTACAGAACAACGTGGTTAAGGGAGCCGCAGTCCCGAAGGGAAAGTTTATCAAAGGGGGGACTCAGACTCCTCGAGCCCCGTTTCCTCAACCACCTCGCATCACAAACGGAGGGAAAACCTATAGACAAATGCCATTATTTGTAGGAGGAGAAGAATGCTACTACGTTGATCCTCTTACAGGGCAACGAGTAAATAGGGAGGAAGATTGTACTCTAGGAGCAGCCCTGGAAGTAGATCAGAGAGGACCATACGTAGAGGCTGAAGTAGCTGGATGTCCTACAACCTTTTTGGTGGATACGGGGGCCACTCGATCCACGCTGAGATCAGCGGTAGTCCCAGGTCTGCCAATATCGGGAGAGACGATTCAGGTGGTAGGAGTCGCGAACAAGAGGATGACGAATCCTTTGACAGAACCTGTGTCAGTAAAGATAGGGAATTACAGTGACGAACATCAGTTTGTGATCTGTGATTCTAGCCCTGTGTGTTTACTAGGAAGAGATCTGTTGTGTAAACTGAATTGCACAATACATTGTACACCTGAAGGAGTAGAAGTACAGACCAATGATGAGGATGCCGATTTTAAGGTTGTCAACTCGCAGGAGTGCGTGGAACTATATCCTACCTTAACAGTGGAGGAGCTTCCACAGGATTTGAGGGAGAAAGTATCAGCTGAGGTGTGGGATTTTACTGGAGAGGAAATAGGATTGATCAAAGGAGTAGAACCAGTAAAGATCTTGGTAAGACCCAATGCTGAGTATCCAAGAACTCCACAATACAAGTTGACTCCAGAGACGATTGCGGGAATAAAGCCTGTGATCGAATCCATGATTAAACAGAGAATACTGAAGGAGATCGTGGGTAGTCCATGTAACTCCCCGATTATGGGTTTGCAGAAGCCTAGTGGAAAATACAGGATAGTGCAGGATCTTCGAAAGATTAATAATATCGTTGTTTCATGTTGTCCAGTGGTACCGAATCCATCAGTGATATTATTTCAGATACCATTCCAAGCTGAATGGTTCACCGTGATAGACTTATGCCAGGCTTTCTTTTCGATTCCTTTAGATGAAGAGAGCCAGTATCTTTTCGCTTTTAAGCTGGAAGATCGCGTCTTAACATGGTGTCGTATCCCTCAGGGGTATACAGAAAGCCCATCGATCTTTAACCAGCTACTGAAGAGAAATCTTGAAAGTCTAGTACTGCCCAAGAACTCGGTTCTAGTCCAGTACATAGACGACCTCCTAGTTGCGTCAGAAACTGAGGAAGCTTGCAGAGAAGACACCATAACCTTGTTAAATCACTTGGCCGAGAACGGACACAAGGTGTCTCCAAGTAAATTGCAGTATTGTAAGACTGAAGTGCAATACTTGGGCCATAGGATTGAAAAGGGAAAACGGAAGGTGTCTCCAGACAGAATAGAGGCGATCATGAAAATGAACGCGCCTACAACACAAAGAGAAGTTAGGATGTTTCTAGGTATGGTCGGTTATTGCCGGCAGTGGATAGCTAACTTCTCACTGAAGGCAAAACCATTATTACAACTGACGCACAAAGGAGTAAGTGATCCGGTACCATGGGACAAAGATTGTTTGATGGCGTTTTTGCAGCTGAGGGAGGACCTATGTCGTGCCCCGGCTTTAGGAATGCCTGATTAAACAAAACCATTTTTGCTTTACTGCTGCGAAAGAGAGGGATGCGCGTTAGCAGTTTTAGCTCAGATACATGGAGATGCGCGTAGGCCAGTGGCTTATTTTTCGGCTACATTAGATCCAGTAGCCGCAGCGTTGCCCGGATGTCTCAAATCCGTAGCTGCAACGGGTGTCAGCATTGAACGTTCTGAAAGCGTGGTAATGGGACATCAGTTAGTGGTGTATGTACCGCATTCTGTAGAATTGTTAATGACCAGGACTAAGACTCAGCATCTGACAAATAGCAGGCTCACACGCTACGAGCAAGTCATACTGGCTGCCGAGAATGTGACCCTAAAAAGATGCTCCGTCTTGAATCCTGCAACTTGGATGCCACTTCCAAATGAGATAGAGGATGAAACTTGTACAGATCATGATTGCCTTGATGTGACTGAACTATGCACCAAACCAAGACCCGATATTGTAGATGAGCCATTGACTGACCCCGATGAAATATTCTTTGTCGATGGTTCATGTGTAAGAGACAATATCGGTCAGCTGAGAGCAGCTTATGCAGTTTGCACAATTACGAGAGTAATAGAAGCCGCTTGCCTGGAAGGAGTACACTCCGCTCAGGTAGCTGAAATTGTTGCTTTGACGCGTGCTTGTTTAGCAGGCGACAAACTTCGAGTCACCATATACACCGATAGCCAGTATGGTTTCGGGGTAGTTCATGATTACGGGCAGTTATGGTCTCAAAGAGGTTACATGACCTCCTCGGGTTCTCCCATTAGGAATGGAGAATTCGTGAGACTCTTGTTAGAGGCATTGCAAGGCCCAGCAGCCATTGCAGTTGTCAAATGTGCTGCGCATACAAAAAATTTAGATTTTGTGTCACAAGGTAACCGCTATGCGGATGAAGTAGCGCGTTACTGCGCAGAACAGGGATATTCTCACACTGATGTAAAAGTGGGGGGAATCCAAGAAAGAACTGAATTGACAATGTTGTTGGATACTGTAGATACGTGGGTTGAGCTAAGGAGTGTTCAGGAAAATGCACCAGAAGATGAGAAAAAGAGTTGGGAAACAGCTGGTTGTTCTAGAAGTGAGATGAATTTCTGGATATCTGCAGATGGGAGAGCAGTTTTACCAAATGAACTTGTTAGTCCAATGGCAAGGAAATTACATGGATCAGCACACATAGGTAGAGATGCTATGGTGAGAGTATTCAGACAAACGTGGTTTAATCCGAAGTTTAGAGTAGCGGCAGAAGCAGTGTGTCAGCGATGTACGATCTGTCAGCAGCTAAACGTGGGAAAGAGAACACCAGTCACATTGAGTCACATTGGGAGGTCTGGGGGGCCTTTCAATAGAATGCAGCTTGACTTCATAGAAATGCCTAAATGCAATAGACTCAGATACGTTTTAGTGATTGTTTGCATATTTTCTAGATGGGTTGAGGCTTACCCTACACGTAGGTGTGATACACTTACAGTAGCAAAACTGTTACTTAGAGAGTTAATACCGAGGTTTGGGGTGCCATCCTCTTTGGAATCGGACAGAGGAACTCATTTTAACAGCGAAATAGTGAAGATGCTATGTTCAGCTTTGAGTATCGATCAGAAGTTACACTGCAGCTATCGACCAGAAGCTTCAGGGATTGTAGAGCAAATCAACAGCACAATAAAGTCCAGACTTGCCAAAGTTTGTTCAGCAACATCCCTGAGTTGGCCAGACGCACTTCCAGTGGTTCTTATGAGCATACGAAGCACACCAGATAGGAAAACAGGTCTCTCTCCTCATGAAGTGCTAATGGGGAGAGCCATGAGATTGCCATCGGTTCCGACTGCAGCTCTAGTGAACATCACAGACGATTTGATCTTGGACTACTGTAAGGGACTATCTGATGCCGTTAATTCTGTGTCCCTCCAGGTCCAGGCTGCAGAGGTTCCATCAGCACAAGATTTGTGCCATGACCTGAGTCCGGGGGACTGGGTCCTGGTGAAAAAACACGTCAGAAAGAACTGCTTAGACGTGCGCTGGAGAGGACCGTTTCAAGTCATACTTGTGACGAATACTGCAGTAAAGTGTGGAGGCTTGCCAAACTGGATACACGCCTCACACACCCGAAGAGTGCCAACACCCCTAGAAGAAACAGCTCCTCTCTCGGATGAGAATCCAGCGGAAAGCGGAGAAGCCATAGAGGGGGAAAGCCAAGCTGTGGAGGTGATCGAAGAGGCTGAGACTGAGACGGAACAGGTCGACGAAGGTCAGGATACCAGTGGGACCGAAGTCGCCTCAGGAGAAGAGAGTAATTGGGAGATAGAATCAGATACTGAACAAGCAGAAAGTGACCAAGAGACAAGTCCAAGAACAAGGAGCGGGAGGACAAGGAGTGATGAAGCTAGTTGGCCGGAGAGAAGGAGAAGGCCAAGCTTAAAAGCAGATCAAGAAAAAGCTCTTGTCCCGATCGCTGAAGTATCGGATCAGGAAGAGGAAACTACAGACTCAGGAACTGAAAGTCCAAGGAGATCAAGAAGGGTACGTGTGCCCTGCAGAAGGTACGCCACCCCAGAGTGGACTTATCTAGCAGATGTCTTGGGGACAGAAATCTGGGAGAGTGAAGAAAGTGAAGGTAATCGATCACGATCCATTTGTGGCAGTGGAGATATGGATGTTGACGCCTGGACTCGAGACTGAGGGGTTACTGACTTTCACACTTCCCATACCCCCATATTTGAGTCAAATTCAAGATCTAGTGCTAAATAGATTACAGTTTCCGACTTTTGGTCATCAAATTCCAGAGGAAGAAGAAAAAGTCATTCGTTTTGAATTATTGGAAATTGTTGTGAAAGCTGCAGGTGCGAGAATAATTGTTGATGCATAAAAGACTTTTGTATATAAGCTATAAAGAAGAAGATAACTTAGCGCCGAGTGGAAAGAAGAATAAAATTAGGGATTACATTTAGAGGACGGAGAAGGGTTAGGGTTGTCTGTTGCTAAAAGAGAAAAAGACATTGTTGCGAAATAGAGACTTTGTTGATAAAGAGCACTTTACAGACTGAGAAAGCAAATAAAGCAAACAAAGACTGGAAAAGAAAAAAATTTTCGCAAAAGAAGGAGCTACGCTGTTTTGATAACATGGAGAACGGCAACCCAAACCGAAAAGCTAGATGTATAGTAGGTACACTGATAGCAGTAGTAATTTTTCTCATAATTACAGTAGTGACAATATCATACATAATAGGACATGAAAGTGATAAAGAAACAGCAGATGTAAAGCCTGTAACGACTTTGAAACCTGCTCTTGTGGGGAAGCAGGAGGAGAGCAATGTAATACGTGAAAAGACGTTACTGGCAGATGAAGCTCGTAGATTACATATAGACGAGTCACAGGGAAACTTTAGGTCAAACGCATATGCTAAACTATTGTACGAGTATATCGATGCCATGGAGGCCAAAGATTGCTATGTTTGTATGCAATTGCCGGCTTCTGTAGACGAAGGCATTAGATATCATCATCTCCCACTGACTTATGGGATAACATGTAGTTTACTGCTTAGTATATTTTATGGTAGGGAAGGATTTGAGTACTACTTTTCAAATTATGATTCGGTGCTGCCTGAAGTTCCGAATTATAAACAAATGAATAAGTGGGACTATTACAAAAAGGAGGATAGACTAGCCAAATTCTTTCTTCCTTGGGATACACTAGATACTTCATATGCACGCAGAAATAACCTAACTTGCAAAGTGTCGGAGGTTGAGAAAAAGTTTATAGGACAAGTAGATGACAGATACAGAAGGCAGAAGATTCTAAAAATCTCAGGACAGTGGAAGACAGATTGGACCGAAGAAGAGAAGGCACATAAAAAGAAAGGTAGCAATGGTCCAATAGCTTTGGATAGAACGCAGAAAGGAAAGTTATGTTTAACTCGAAGCAAGACGTATTATGAGAGTGTATTTGTAGGTGAAGTAAATTGTGAACATGCTTTTAGATTAGAGTACTATACGAAAGATTTTATGAAAGGAATGCAAGCTATTCCGAATGTGTATTTTGTATGTGGAAGAAATGCCTATGTAAAACTACCTGACAATTGGTATGGTTCGTGTTACTTGGCAATTGTCTTCCCCAAAATATATCATGCAAAGGATTTAGCGATTATAGAAGGAAAGGCTTCGACGAGAGCGAAAAGGGAAGTAGGAGATGCAGAAGTAGTAGGAGATGTATTTGGAGCGATGTTTCCTATGTTAGGTTTAATACTTAACGATGTTAAGATCAGGAGACTAGCTACAGTTGTAGATAGATTATCTGCAAGTACTGCAAGGTCATTAATGTTAGTAGAAGGCGAGATGCAGTCGATTAGAGCAATGGTTCTTCAGAACCGACTTGCTTTAGATGTACTGCTAGCAAAAGAAGGCGGAGTTTGTAAGGCTTTGAAGGTTCAGGAATGTTGTACTTATATTCCTGATAATTCAAAACCACTTGAGAAAGTCATACAGAACATTACACAGATTCATCAAGAGATCGAAGATTTATCAAAAATAAACGTTTGGGAAAAAGTCGGTCATGGAGTAGGAAAGGTTGGGAGTTGGTTTGCCAACCTTGGTAAAAGCATTGTGTGGTATATATTAAAACCTGTATTGATAGTATTAATTTGCATAATCACATTGTTAGGTTTAGTTAAATTGTATAAATGGTATAGGTCGAACCGGTTACAACGATCCATGAGAGAGCAGGAAAGGAGATTAGCTGCTTTACAAGATCAACAGTACAAAAGCTTAAGAGCTCTCGAAACGATGAAAAGAGGGAATATTGTAACTAGTTCTGTGTAGAGATGTTATTCAAATTGCATTTAGTGATGACTCCTAGAAGTCATCAAAGGGGGGACTGAGAGAGCGCAAATTTGAATAAAAAATATGTATGAGCCATATTTATAAGCACATCGTATAACGTAGGAATGAAATGTGTATCGTAATGTGAAGTTGACACTTATAGTATAAGGTTAACCGATGTAACCAACGTAATATAGGGAATGTAACTGCATTCACTTTAGAACATGTATTAGATTTAGAAGGCCCGTATACGTAGTGGGCGAATGTAGAAGTGTGTAGAAATGCTTACGAAATGTAGAACGTGCAAAATAGAATTCATGTACGTGTGTAACTTTAAATGGAGAAACGGCGTGAAATGTAACATGAAGAAATGTGCAGAGAGCATACACGGCGATGTAACAAATGAGAATATAAAGTTATACTCTATGTAGTTTGTATTCTATGTACAATATATTCACTTATACATAAAGGATTTGCTAAATGCGATTATATATATAAATGTGTGTTAAAGGTTATATTGTGTAGAAAGCTTCTTGTAAGAATGTTAGAAGGGTTTAGGTCATTTGTGATTTTAACCTGTCTGACCAAGGGTTCGCAGGAGTAGTCCGCTGTTTGTAATTTAGTGGGCTCACAGGAGTCGTGAATAGCCTTGCTGTGAACGTGCGAGCCAAGGAGTCTAGCGCTTGCTAGATTTAGGGTGACAACGCTGGACGAAGTTTATGGCCTAAACGTGATAAGAAGCGCTTGGAATTTGAGAGTTCTTTTGAGAAGTTCGTTCACAGGACCAAGAAAGGTTATATACATAACTATAAAGATTAAAGTTTTGCTGAGGTAATTGACTTATGTTCAGAAAGTGTCAATTGTAATATTGAATGAGGTCAACAGCAAGAAGACGAAGATGACATCTAAAGAAGAAGGTCAACTTAACGGACGGCGAAAGAGAAGAAGCAAGGAAAAAGCTAGAAGATGACCTCACGGGGAAAGTCCGTGGTGGGCGTCGAAGGGGCGTTCCACCCACACTGTGATTGTGTATTTTAGGGACAGCACCCCGGGGATAAGATAGCGAACAGCTCCGAGCAGAGGCCATCATAGAAAGCTCAGAGCGAAGGGCGAAGAGTAGATGACTTGAGCAGATGCGCTGAGAGAGATCAGAGCGCAAGAGAGCAGTAGGCCGAGGACCCTTAGAGAGCGGATGGGTAGGCAGAGAGGGTACTGCTTCTTAAACTTAAGTTACCTTTAGAGGCTAAGAGAGTTTGAACTTCTTTGGGAGTCAAACTGCTGACACCTTTTTAGGTTAGGAACTTGCGAAGTAGGGATGTCACGTAGTATAGAGTAGGGACAGATTTAACTTGATTAATTTTCTCTTTCTGTAGATGACGCAAAGGAACCACTTCACATCGATGCTTTAAATTGCTGATTTTGGAATTGATTTTGTATTCTTTTGTATACTTTTGAGATTTATCCTAAGAGGATTGTATTCGCATTTAAATTTGACTTTTATATAAACTTTCAAACTTTATCAGTTGTAAGTGGTTCTTCAGAGTGGCGTCAGTTTATGGGGTTTATCTAACCTATGCGGGGTTTGTCTTTTACTCAATGACAGATAAAAAGCGATCCAAAATTTTCGAATGAGATAAGTTATTAAATTGATCATAAATTGATATCAAAATCTCATTCCCCGCACCGTAATTGAGGCGAGAGGTAATGAGTGGTTGGACTACCGTGCGTTGGGTTGAGGCAGGAAGCATCCAAATGACCTTACGAAGCCACCTCAAGATCGTGAAACAAATGGCAGCAATACTCTCGCCACCTGTTGTCTCATAGAGATACTATCATCAATAATGATGCCCAGATTACAGACATGGGTGTAAGGTAGGGGAAAGGAACCCATTTCCTGAGGCCAGTGATGAGATCCCCATAGGTAACATTCATCCTCCCTTTCATTTATCAATGTATCATCAATCAGCCCATCCACCCTGTCACACTTTAATCCGTCTTTCGAATCATTCATCGTTTCACTCTTCCATCATGCACACTTACACAAATTAATCATTTCACCCTATGATCCTTTCTTTCATCCATACAACCATCCACTATTTCTCTGTCCATCCACTTTTTTCTCTGTCCTTTTTTGCTTTCAGGACATTACATTGTTTTAGTAGGAAAAGCTGCAGTGATATAACTGTAAACGCTTCCCAAATGGATATCTTCATATAGTAGTTTTACTGTAATATTTGAAGACTTTTTGTGTGAAGTCTGTTCGTTCTCTTTTAACATAGTTTGGCACATTGAATGAACGTCTCCAGTTTACTAGTTATTGAAGATGAAAAAATCACATTTTTTCAAGGTTGTTTAGCTATTCCGTTTATTTAATAATGCTAGTTTCATTCTTCACCCTCGCATTATCTTAAGGCATTCGTATGCGTTGTGTTAACATTTACAGTTTCAGAGCCCTAATAAAAAAAAATAGGGTTCTCGTCAATTATTGAAAAGCATTGCCTGAAGTTGAAACTAATCTCTCTCAACTATTTCTGTTTACTTACAAAGTCAATGAGAAAGCAGCATTGATCGTCTCTTTTAATAGTAGAAACATGAGGACTAAGGGGCAGATTTAGGACGGACTTGCACCACGTTTATGCCGCCATTGCGTCACGCAACGGCGCTGAAACATGGCGCATCCCTGCAACCTATTTACAACGTGACGCACCTAGGCAGATGCGTCACGTTGTAAAGCCCTGCGCCACATGAAACCTGCGTCAGGTTTCAAGTGGGCGTTCTGTCGCAGGGTGGGCGTTCCCTCGCAGGAAAGCCCCGTAAAACTGATGCAGTGAAATCTACAAGATTTCACTGAGTCAGTTTTAATAGGCTGCTGCATCAAATCCTTACGCCTGCTTGAAGCAGGCGTAAGGAGTGACGCACCACGTTATGAATGGGTGGCCTCTGTGCATTGCAGGAGTTGCATCGCACTTGCGACGCGACTCCAGCAATGCGCCGCCCGTACACCACAAGATGCGTCACGCATCTGCCCTTCCTTGCACCATGGTGCGCCGCATTGTAAATGCGGTGCATCTGTGGTGCCGCAAGGAGGGAATTGCGTGACGCATCAGTTCTGGCGCATCCCTGCTGATTTGCAGAGATGCGCCAGAACTCATAAATCTGCCCCTAAGCTTATTAAAGGCACATTGAGAAAGAAAATAGGTCCTGCCTAGGACAACCTGTTTTTTTTAATTTCTTTTTAAAAACATACATGTATAATAGATATTAAAAGAGTAAAATAATAAAAAGTAAAAACGCTGCTATCTAAAGTGGAATGCATATGCTTGCAGATTGAAAAGTAAATAAAAGTGGACTGCTAACAAACATAAATAAATACAATTACAACATAAATGAAAGCAGGATAAGGCCTGCCAGCCCTGTCATTAAATTGAACCACTTTCTAGGTGGATTTGTTCATGAACAAGGTTGAAAATCCCTTCATTCATAGTGAAGAGAGGCAAAGTCAGAAGTAGGCTGACCCATCACCCCATGCTGCAGGCTGTGGAAGCTAAATGTGAATGGCACTCGAACAGGCCAAGGATGAAGAGGGCTGACTGAAATCCTCTTGATATCTATGAATGCATTTTTAATATAGCCTTATACCCGCCATAGCGAGCTATACCGGCTATTAAAGGCCCGCTGAATCGTTAAAGGCCCGAGCTGAAGGTGAGGGACTTTAACGAGACAGTGGGACTTTAATTGCCCGTATAGCCCTTCTACGAAGGGCTATAAGGCTATTAGAACATTCTGCCACTAGAGGGCAGAATGTTCTAACAAATTAAGCAAAGGGTTCTCGAAGCTTGAGGGGATATAAATCCCCTCGAGCTTCGAGAAGCCTTTGTAGAACATTGGAATGTTGCTCTGCGGGCCTTTACCGGCCCGTAGAAGCAGGGAGCACTCCATTGTCTGCAATGGAGTTCCCAACATTCCAATGTTCTAATACTGGTTAAAATCACGTAATGTACTGCAGAATACCTCCGGCCTTTAGGCTTGCAGGGCTGGTGTGGGGAAAGGTACCAGCTCCTTGTTCCATTAGAGCCGTAGGGCCTGGGGCACTGAATGCTCCATGCCAACAGTGGGCACGTCTGAAACTCTCCTTTTTTAGGCCTGGCCTGGAGGCAGATTTAGCTGCCTCCCTGACCTAATGTTTTAAAAAGCATATTAGAACATTGGAATGTTGGGAGCTCCATTGCACACAATGAAGTGCTCCCTGCTTCTACGGGCCAGTAAAGGCCCGCAGAGCAACATTCCAATGTTCTACAAAGGCTTCTCGAAGCTTGAGGGGATTTATATCCCATCGAACTTCGAGAACCCTTTGTTTAATTTGTTAGAACATTCTGCCCTCTAGTGGCAGAATGTTCTAATAGCCTTATAGCCCTTCGTAGCAGGGCTATACCGGCTATTATAGCCCGCTACGGCGGGCTATAAGGCTATAAAGTGTCCTGGTGAACGAAGCTCCCTCCAACCCATGAGGAGTTTGTACCAGATGCAGCCATGAGGAGGAAAGATCTGGAGTTTCATTTGATATCAATATGATCCTAGCTGTGACAAAAAGAAAGCTGGTCTCCAATCTAGCTTGGCTGGTATTTGTTGGTACATGTGCACCAAAGAGGCAAACTGCTACAGACAGACTGTAGTTTCACACCATCATACTATTTAAGAGATTCTACTGTACACTTGCTCCTTGTTCTCAATCGTAAATTTTACGACCAAAAAATTGCTGTTTGTTGGTATATTTTCTATCTCGATATTGTTATTAGTCATTCTTCAGAAAAAAATCACAGCTGATTAAGTGAGTAGAGATTATCTGATCTATTGTTTAGGCGCTGGGCAGTCAGAAGATCAGGTGACGTCAGGGTTCTCTTGAAAATCACAGATTCCTCCATTATGCTTTTATGTCCAGTGTGTCAGTGATCCCAAAGCCTGAGGGAAAAGCAGCTCATCAAATTGGGTCCTTGATAAAGTGAAGGTAGCTTTGGGGGATTGGGTCATTTCTTTCACTTGACTTGACTTGTGTTTTGATTATTTTATCTCAATAGGAATTTTCTTAAGAACTAGGTCAGCACCCAAAATGGTCTCAAGGTGCTATGGACAGACATCCAAAACACAACTACTTAAAGAAAGAGAAGACAATTCGACATGCAAAATGTGTGCCACCCTATCAAGTTTCTTCCGAAACCTTATTCTAGCGAACGCGACTTTCATACGGTTGGGGACAGCAAGTTGGGGTGCCCAATGTCCGAAAGAGAGGACCTTAAATAATCATATCAATGTTAGAAGACTCTGCTCTGGCAAACTTTTAAAAACTGACGGGCATATTTACAAGCCCCTATCGCCACTGGAACGTCACTTTTAATGACATTCCTCTGGCAATATGGGTTTTGCCTTATTTACAAGGCTGCGTTAAGCTACCTTGCAAATAAGGCCCCCTTTCATGCTATTCTTAGTGTGAAAGGGGTGGGCAATGGGAGTTACGGTGGAGGTTCCACCGCAACACCCATTGATTTTGACGCTGCCCCATATTTACAAGGGTGGCATAAAAATGGGGCAGTGCCAAAATTAAGACCAGGGAAAACCTAGCCTTAAACAGGCGCAACAAGGAGAAATTCTTAAGCTCTCCTCGTTTTTGCTGTTTCCATGTGTGCTGCGTTGTGCAGCACACATAGAAATAGCAAAACTCCTTTGCTTGTTTATGTGCAGGAAGGTGTCCGTTCCCACACATAAACAATGTAAAAAAAAGAAGTTTTGCAACTTCTATATGTGCTGCATTAACCAGCATACATAGACTTTTCAAAATGCCATTTAAAGATTGTTTATGTGCAGGAAGGGACACCTTCCTGAACATAAACATTGTTCCCTGCAACGTGGATACCCTTGCACTATGGTGCAAGGGTGCCTGTGTTGATGCTAGGCTGCTTAACCCCTTGGCCGTGGCGGTAATTCCGCCGTGGCGCTAGGGGGGGAGGGGTGCCGCACGGCGCCCCCATGCTCGTGACGGAACCACTCCGTCACGAGCCCCGGTGGCGCTGTGATTGTGGCGGAATGCTTCCGTCACGGCCCTGTCCTCTCAATGGAACGCTCAGCGCAGGCGCAAAATCAGCGCTGTGCAGGTGTGCCGGCCGGGCCGTGACGGAACCATTCCGTCACCAGCACAGCACCACCGTGGCTCATGACGGAATGGTTCCGTCACGAGCATGCAAAGGGTTAATTTAGCACCAGCGCAGGTGGAAATGCAGGGCTGCACCATGCTGTTGTACATATGGCACAGCCCTGCGTTTTTTGAAGTGGTGGATCATGGCGTTAAGCCAATAAGGCTAACGCCACACTACTCCACTACTCTAGTAAATATGCCACAGACATTTTAAAGTTGTCCTTCGACAAAAACCGGACAGGGATTTATAATTCATCTTTGTTTAGTTCCTAATTCCCAGACCTCTGTTAATCGACTCTTAAATGAGTGTACTAGCGTGCTGTAGTATTCACAAGGTGACAGGTGGTGCTATATAAAAATTCCAAACAAAAGAACTTCTGTGGTTGTCACTCTGTGATCATCTCCATTCTCGTTTGCACCACGTAAACAGACGTGGGTTTTTTAGGATAATGGCTTGCATTTTGAGAGGCTGTGAAAGCTTAGTTATTATGGGCTTTATGAGACAATTTTAACAGTGATTGCTCTAGCAATGCAGCAACATGTAAAAGGTGTTGTTGTATTGCACTAAATGCTTTGCGTAGACCATATGCAAATGCCTTGAGTGTAATGGCTATATAAAGAGGGTGTTTGAAGGTAATCAAAAGTATCTGTTTCCAGGAAGATTTTTTCTCAATCATGTGCACAACAACGTGGAGTTTTTTAAACCCATTATTTAAAAATCATTATATTTTTTAAGCACAATATACATTGTTACTGTCTTCTAAAAAGTCAATTTGCTTCATTTTTGATAGAGGAACTTACATTTTTCATAAAGCTGTAAATGAGTATGTTTTTACATTTTTAAAGGATATTCGACATGCAGCTACGTGGGACTTATATGGCACAGTCCAAACGAATATGCAGCTCTGAACAGACAGGGAGCTCTGGCCATATATTTAAGTATCTAAGAGCAATCCGTGTGACTAGTTGTTTGGCGCCTGTGCAATAATTTCAGCTAAAGCGACACCAAAATTAGCTGTACTTCCTGGCAGGCAGTGCACCATGCACAACAAAGGGTACAAAGTTCCCTGGGGGATAGACAAGACAGTGTGTGTGTGTGTGTGTAGAGGAGGAGAGCAAAGACAGGGAACTGGCTGTTCCCTTGTTGGAACTAGAAGGCCTCACACACCCAGTGAGCTAGATGTCATGCTTCATCATTGGCCACCTGCTCCTCGTCAGACTGGCGCTGCAATGTCTGACGGGCGCCTAATAGGCGCTCTTTGTCGGAGTTCTTTTGTTCCAGCCAATGGTTGTGTGCGTGTGAGGGGTCAAGTGAAAGTGTAGTCGTGAGGGAGTGGTGATTTAAAAAAGGTGGGTCAATCCACAAGGACCTTTATTCACGTGGCCGACTCCCTTGATTAAAAAAGTGGGAGGGGAGATAGCGGACTACCTCAAACCCTCTGATTAGGTCGATATGTTTCTTGCCCAACTGGCAATTCTTCAGGACCTCAGGTGCTCAGTACTACACAGTGATGAAAAACAACAAGGAGAAAGAAAGGTAAAAAATACAACCTCGCTGGGTCAGTAAGGGGGCAGGCCAGGAGGTCCTGCTCTAGTGTGGTGACCCTAGGGGAGTCCCTAATGGGCCCTGCAGTCTGTTCTCGTGGGGCAGCACGATAAGGTACGGTACCTCTAGTGCGTGCAGCCAGGGCTCGCAAACCTACCCACACGCGCGGCGCTCTGAAGGTAGCGCGGAACAGCTGGCAGTGCACCATGTGCAGGTATCGGACACGGGAAAAACTGCAGTAGGCTGAGGATCAGAGGTCTGCTTTTATGGGTGGTTGGACAAAAGGATCATAAAATATCCTGTTTTTTTAAAACGTCCTAAGGGAGGGGATATACTTTTGTTGTAGACATATATACAATTTGCCCCCTCCTGCCAAAATCCTTCTGGAGATAGTGCCAGAGCTGAAATCTCTCATACATTTCCACAATTGATGTTATCTCAAATGTACTTAGAGAACCTGGAAGTTCTGTGCCTTTCGTGGCCAATGGATCTTTGCCACCATTTTATTGGAGCATGACTCATCAAAATACTTCAATTATTACATTTGATGTTCAGTCAATAAAGAGAGTTTTTAACATTTTAACAGTTTAGGATCTCATTTAGTAGTTTTGTTCTTTTTTTCAAATTAGTGGCAAATTGATTACAGAAATAATAACAGGTGAAATTGACTAGAACAAGCATAGAAAAAAGACAGCATTTTCCATTCAGAGTATCATACCTATTCTAAACTAAAGGACCTATTCGACCAAGAACCCATAAAGAGTATTTTCTGAAAAAGAGCAAGTAGATCTTAGAGCAGAGCCAAATAGCTAAGAGGAAGAACGAACTCCCCATCAAGGGTTGTTCTGGAGACTCAGCCGAGTCCTCCTAACAATTGCAGTAGCACCTGTCTATAAAGAGAGAAAAGGAAGGAAACACAGCAGTAGCAATGTGAAACAGAAATTCTCCCCACAAAATTTAAGGAAAACAGTGGCATCACCGTAAGCAGTAGCTTATGGCAAGTTGGGCTAGTACAGCAAAATGCCAAGGGGCAATGCAGGGTGCGGGTGCATGGAAAAAGCCTTGAGTCTCTCTAGCTAGGAACACATATTATATAGAAAGCAGCTAAACATGGTGCAAAAACAGGTGAATGTCATCATCTTCATCCAGTGGTAAGAGGTCTTCCAATGGTCCGATCAATTCCCACAGTAAACATCCACTCCTAGATTGAAGTCAGTTCGAAATGGCTACAACGTATTACAAGAAGTTACAGCTACAAAGGTTTTCATAGAACTTTTTGCAAGCTTACTCTGTTAGCTGTCTGGTTCCTCATCGTATAACATTATTATTTGTGATTGACCACCATCTACCCCAACTAATAATCCACTTTCTCACACACACTTACATTGCTACAATGGCCTACACTAATATAATACCACTAATAAATGGGAAACAACACTTACAACGCAACTTTTACAATGCACTCCCTTTACAACAAAACTTTTACAACGCAACATCCATTACAACGCATACCATTACAACGCAACCATTACAACGCATGTCACTACAACGCATACCACTACAATGCATGTCATTACAACGCAGTCATTACAACGCATACCATTACAATGCATACCTACACTATCCAACACTTACCCCCTTGTTGCACCCCCTAGAGTTAGAATAGTAATTTTTACCCCTACACTATCCAATACTTACCCTACTGTTGCACTCCCTGGAGTTAGAATAGTAATTTTTACCCCTACACTATCCAACACTTACCCTACTGCTGCACCCCCTGGAGTTAGAATAGTAATTTTTACCCCTACACTATCCAATACTTACCAAACATGCAATGTAATGGTATGCGTTGTAATGGTATGCGTTGTAAATGTAGTGTGGGTTGTAGTGGAATGCGTTGTAAAGGTAGTTTCAAAGAATTTGTTGTAAAAGCATGCATTGTAATGGAATGCGTTGTAACGGATGTTGCGGTGTAAAAAATGCATTGTAAAGGTATGCGTTGTAACGACTACATCCCTAATAAATTACTATTCAGTGTTAATAAAATCAACTTTATTCCTTATGGTAAGTTACAAAGCCAAGTGGGAGCATGTCGAGCCCTTAGGGTTGTTATCATAGGTCTCAGCAACAGGTACAGTTCTTCTTCTTTAGTCCAAACGTCCACTAGTGAGTTGTATGAGGCACCATGTGGTGCCACATGTATGCTTTTTACTAGCCTGTGGGTGGGGTGACTGCTGGCTCCTCTGGTTTGGGTGGAAAATGTCTTGTTTTCTCAGTACTTGGACTCATATTAATTGTACACATATTAATTAGGGATGCAGATAGCGCACAATTATTCTTCACACTACAGTTAGTCAGAAACTTTTGGTTACTCATGAGTCAAAATCAAAATACATTTTTTTTTCGATTTGATTAAAATCATAAAAGCCAATAAAAACACAATAATATATACAAATTAAAAAGAATACATACAGATCTTCAGTTTTAGCGACACATTAAACAATCATAAATAGCAGGACATATATATCAACAATCATGTTACAGCATTACCCTTGTTGAGCCTTGACTTGGTTCTAAATGCTGCAACTAAGAAGCTAGCCACAGAATATGTAATACAAATATTACCTAAAGACTGTAAGTATAACAGGGCAGGCCTGACTTGTATAAAACCGGCTTCTTTTTAAACGGGTAATAAAGATTTAATTCTTGGCTCCCTAAATGTGCTACAAAACATCATAAAGTGCAACGTGTCCTGAGTGGAAAAATCGTCACATTTACATGGGGCTCCTGATTCCGGTGTGCTCCATTGCTGGAAGCAGCCCAGCACATAAGGAATTTGATTAAATGTAAATTTAATTAGGAGGTGTCTATGTAAAGGTTTAGTAACAAAGGTAAGATAGGGCTCTAAGGATGGGGAGGATAACAACATGTGTGTGCTCTTACTGAAGTTTTTGTCAGCTCGAGTTCCTCCCGAGCCAGCCTTACATTCTCCATGAAATGTTTTTTGACCCATTTGATATCCTCAACCCTGATAGAAGATGGCAAATTAAATAATCCTGGGCGACCTAGTTTTTCAAATGCTAGTAGAACATATTCTAACCAGGGGATTTTCTTCCTGTGCTCAAGAGACATGACGTCCTCCAGGACAACATGATTAAGAGCTAGTTCCTCGTTGAGCCATAACTTCAACCAACACGTTAGGGGAGCCAGTCTCAACTTGTCTGAAATGTAATCTAGACCCAGCTCTGCATGCAACGAAAAAGTAGGGGTAGATTGGGGGACAGAGAGAAGTTGTCGAAGAAATTTATTTTCTGCCCTTTGTAGAAGATCGTGGGGCAGGTACCCCCATAAAGGTGCGCCATATGTAGCTATTGCAAAGCATTTTGCGTTGTATATTTTAAAAAGAGCCTCCATGGGTCTTGCTCCCAGCCTGTTCGCGAACACCACAAGAGCTGAAGCGGCTCTAGTCATGGCCAGCTTTTTTAGCTTGATCTGTGGACCCCAGGTGCCCTTCTCATCGAAAGTAACGCCTAAGTAAGGGAACGATGATACTCGGGACACAACCTCTCCTTTACAGTGCAATGGAATAGTTTTATACTTCTTTCGGGCCACCACCATGGTGTGGGACTTCTTGGTGTTGATTTTAAGATTTAACTGGTCCATAAAGTTACCAAATGAGTCTGAGTCTAACAGGCGTTGGAGGCCCACCCCAGTGCGAGCTATCAGGACAGCATCGTCCGCGTATAGGAGAGCTGGTATTTTTCTCCCTCCTACACGCAGAGCATCCCCCTCCACGGCCACCAGATGTTTTTCAAGCCCATTTATATAGATAGAGGAGGGGGGCCAGGATGCAGCCCTGCCGCACCCCTCTCTCCGATCTGAAACAACTGGTGCACCTGCCCTCTTTTGTCACTCTCACTTTGGCAAACAAATCCTGGTGTAGAGAGGCTATAAAATTCACCAGAGAGCCATCCCCCCCCCCATATCCAGCATGGCTGGCCACAATTTAGCCCTATTAACCATGTCAAAAGCAGAGGAGAGGTCCATGAATGCAAGGAACAAGGACCCCTCCTTGGCGACTGTATACTTGGAGATTAGTAGTTGCAGATTGAGACATTGGTCCACAGTTCCCCTCTTGTCCCTGAACCCATACTGTAAGTTTGACAGCCCCACCCCCTTCTTGATGTTTTCTCTCAGTTGGGACAATAGGACTCTGCCTAGGATCTTGATCGCAGAGTCCAGAAGGGAAATGGGCCTGTAGCAACCTGGGTCATCGCGCTGGCCCTTTTTGAAAATTGTCACGATGACCGCGGTTGCCCAACTTTTGGGGAAAATATTGCTATTGGCCGCTGTGAAAACCTGACTTAAGACCCCAGCCCACAGTTTTGGTGCAAACAAGTAAAAATTACCAGGCACCCAGTCCGGGCCTGGGGATTTCCTTTTAGAAGTTTCTAGGATAGCCCTTTCCACCTCTCCTGCAGTAAAGACCAATGGTACACACACTAAAGGTTCCCAGGGTTCGATTTGGTTGGCCATCTCGCCAAGACCATAAATTGTGCCAAAGTGGGTTAACCACTTGTCATCAGGTATCACACAGTCCATGGTGCAGTTATCTGATTCTGAAAGAAACGGTTGGTTCACAGTGGCCCAAAACTGTGAGCTATCCCGTACAACTGCTGAGGAAGTTTATCCCATGCTGCTTCTTTGAGCGCTTTCTTTCTCCCCGTAATGGTTGCTTGGTACACCCTTCTGGCTTCTGAGATTTTACCCCTATCTCTCGGGCTGCTTTTCAGTGCCCTCATTAGTGACCTGTGTGCTTTTGAGCACCTATCGTCGAACCACCTATAAAGTTTAGGGGAACCTTGGGTGCATTTAACAGTTGGAGCAGTTGAGACCTCTGAGCAGATTAATTCAAAGCTTCTCATGATAGCTTGTACAGGTGTGCCTACCTCCTGGCAGATCGCTATATGGGGCCCAATCGTTGGTAAAATTTCCTGCATAAAATTCTCGGGAACCACGTTTGCCCATTTTAGTCTACCTCCTTGATCTATGGGACGTACTGCTGCACCCGGGACGTCCCCCCGTTGCTTAGTATACAGCCAATCCCCCCCCTGTACCACAAGCAAAACAGGGTTATGATCACTATAGACTACAAAGAGTGCATTATGTATCTTAACTCTATCTAATATACCGGGTGACACAAAAATGTAGTCTACTATGGAACCAGGGGATGTACCCTTGAAGGTAACTGTCCTGTCGCCCCTCTCCATGAAATTGGCTTCAAACAAGTTATAAGATGCCAATAGCTCCTCGAGAGCCTCCCCCCCTTTAGAATGTTCAAAATGTGGCACCTGATTGTACTGTAAATCTTCCATTTCATCTCTTCTACACAGTTCATTAAGGATGTACATTAAAATCACCTAGTAAAACCAGCTCGAAATTAGTGTATTTATTTAGACTAAACAGTGAGAGAAAATTATCCAGCCCAACCAAATGTTCTCTTTCGTTAATTCTCTCCCAAGCGTTATAAAAATTTATAACAAGGATAGTGCAAACTGGTGAAACTACCCATTCTACGACTAAAAGGTTTGGCGAATCACAATGAATCTGCCTAAAACTACCCTTCAATTTAAGGGAAAACAGGGACATTAAACCCCCCTTAGCTATACTTGACCGACTTGGGACTGCAGGTGTGGTAAAGGTAATGAATCCATCAACCCAGAAATCAGGGGAGCTATCCCACGTTTCCTGGCATGCAATAATATTGTGTGCCTTAATAAACTCCATCCAAGATATGTCTGTCCTCTTAGCTCTTAAGCCTGCAATATTCCAACTAATAATTTTGCAGGCCTCTGCTTCTATAGGTGTGTTGGGCATAGGGCTTATATTTTGTATGTGGGCTGGGTGTCAGTCAATTTCCTCTATATCCGAAAGGGGGGCATAACGGTTGGTCTGGGTCACTGGCAATGGCTCATTCCCCATAGGCTGTAGCGCCTCAGACGGCGTGATAATAGGGGAAGGGATGCTCCCAGGGATGATGTGTGACTGTGTCATGAGCCTATGCCCGCCTACCATAGGGCGACTAGTCTCCCTGCGATTGGCAGGGCGGAAGTACCTTGGTCCCAAAGCCGGTGGTGAGGGCGGGTAAAAATACCCTAAGGGCATAGGTCTCAGATAATCCTCGCTGGTAATGTTAGAACCATCCCAGAACAGTCTATGGGCCACATTGGGGATGTTAAAGTTTACAATGACACAATCGCCCTTGATGTGTTTATACCTTTTCCCAATCCATCTTACCCTGCGAGCAAATATCACATTGTCAGCTATATCAGACCCACCACTGCATGCCTCAGCACACCATGATTTTGCCTTATTCACAAGGGCAGATGAAGATTCAGCCACCCCTTCTGGCAGCGGAGGAACGCCCACAAAAACCTCTACAAGCGGGGCTGCTTCTGGAGGTAGTTCAGTAGTTGGGTAACCAGACTGTTTGTCCCGATGCACATCAGACACTTAAAGGTTTGCTATCATTTGTCTGAGGGGCTTGCTTGGGGTTGGTTAAGAGAGTTCTTTTAACTGTTTGTCGGCCAACCCCATTCAAGTCTTTGGTGTTCCCGCTGCTAGATGGTAAGGGGTTCGCCGTGTCTATAGCGTCAGATGGTCTCAAGTCCCTTAAACCAGTTCCCCCAGTTAGCTGTGAGGATATAGTAGCAAAGTCTTTAACCAACTTATCGACTATGGAACATTTAGCCAATAGGCCAGAAAGGCAGGTGTTAAGAGTCTCCACAATATCCTTAGCTATATCTACAATTAATGGTTCAATGCGTGAGGTAAACAAAGTTTCTATTTGATCGCCCGGTGGGCTCTCAGACAATGAAGGTGTAGAAAGTATGCCCCCCGTTATCTTCCTGTTTTTCGTAATGTGCTTTTCGCCTTTTGCGTGGGGGGGGAGGACTCTGGTGCAGAGGGGACCTTGGTACTGGTAGATGAGGTGGGCCCCACTGATGTCACAACTGTAGTGGGCTTTACCATCAGCACCTCTGGGTCCAGAGAGATTGGTGGCACCATAGCTGGTAAAAATGTCTATGGCAAAGGTGGGGTGGATGGCAGGCCCAGTTCGGATTCGGCATGCGCTTTTCTTTAGAGGAGAGCCCCCACCGCTGAAGAGAGGTACGATAATATGGATTCAGACTGAGTGGTAAATTTCGCTTTCTTTCTCCCTGATCAGTGTGCGCCGTACCTTTTCTTTTGCGCATATTTCAGACTTAGGAGGGTGGCCCAGCCCAGCCTCCTCCTTCCCCGGGCGGCCACAGACGGCCCGCCCTCTGCCCTGGCTCAGCCCGGCATTGCCCGCGCGAGTCCCGCGATGCGGGAGGTGCTGCTGGTGTTTAAGCGCCTCCGGGCGGAAGCAGCAGGCGTGAGGAGGCGGCGTTCCGGTCTGGTAGGGGGCACTGGGAATGCTGGGAGTTGTGGTCCCGTGAGGCGCGACTCGTCCCCACTCGGCGGCCGGACTGGACTTCCGCGGCGGGGGAAGCTGTCAGCTAGCTTGCGTCTCCCTGTGTCCCTGGGTCCAGCGGTGAGTGTTGCCTTTACAGGTACCCCAAAAAGCAAATAGAGGCCCCCGCTCCCCCGGAGGCACTGCTGGTGTTTAAGTGCCTCTGGGCGGAAGCAGCAGGCGTGAGGAGGTGGCGTCCCGGTCTGGCAGGGAGCGCTGGGAATGCTGGGAGTTGTGGTCCCGTGAGGCGCGGCTCGTCCCCACTCGGCGGCCGGAATGGACTTTGGCGGCGGGGGAAGCTGTCAGCTAGCTTGCGTCTCCCTGTGTCCCTGGGTCCAGCGGTGAGTGTTGCCTTTACAAGTACCCCCAATAGCAAATAGAGGCCCCCGCTCCCCCGGAGGCGCTGCTGGTGTTTAAGCGCCTCCGGGCAGAAGCAGCAGGCGTGAGGAGGCGGCGTCCCGGTCTGGCAGGGGGCGCTGAGAATGCTGGGAGTTGTGGTCCAGTGAGGCACGGCTCGTCCCCACTCGGCGGCCGGAATCGACTTCGGCAGCGGGGGAAGCTGTCAGATAGCTTGCGTCTCCCTGTGTCCCTGGGTCCAGCGGTGAGTGTTGCCTTTACAAGTACCCCCAAAAGCAAATAGAGGCCCCCGCTTCCCCAGAGGCGCTGCTGGTGTTTAAGCGCCTCCGGGCGGAAGCAGCAGGCATGAGGAGGCGGCGTCTCGGTCTTGCAGGGGGCACTGGGAACGCTGGGAGTTGTGGTCCCGTGAGGCGCGCCTCGTCTTCACTCGGCGGCCGGAATGGACTTCGGTGGTGGGGGAAGCTGTCAGCTAGCTTGCGTCTCCCTGTGTCCCTGGGTCCAGCGGTGAGTGTTGCCTTTACAAGTACCCCCAAAAGCAAATAGAGGCCCTCGCTCCCCCGGAGGCGCTGCTGGTGTTTAAGCGCCTCTGGGCGGAAGCAGCAGGCGTGAGGAGGCGGCGTCCCGGTCTGGCAGGGGGCGCTGGGAACACTGGGAGTTGTGGTCCCGTGAGGCGCGGCTCGTCCCCACTCGGCGGCCGGAATGGACTTCGGCGGCGGGGGAAGCTGTCAGCTAGCTTGCGTCTCCCTGTGTCCCTGGGTCCAGCAGTGAGTGTTGCCTTTACAAGTACCCTCAAAAGCAAATAGAGGCTCCCGTTCCCCCGGAGGCGCTGCTGGTGTTTAAGCGCCTCCGGGCGGAAGCAGCAGGCGTGAGGAGGCGGCGTCCCGGTCTGGCAGGGGGCGCTGGGAACGCTGGGAGTTGTGGTCCCGTGAGGCACGGCTCGTCCCCACTCGGCGTCCGGAATGGACTTCGGCGGTGGGGGAAGCTGTCAGCTAGCTTGCGTCTCCCTGTGTCCCTGGGTCCAGCGGTGAGTGTTGCCTTTACAATGACCCCCAAAAGCAAATAGAGGCTCCCGCTCCCCCAGAGGCGCTGCTGGTGTTTAAGTGCCTCCGGGCGGAAGCAGCAGGCGTGAGGAGGCGGCGTCCCGGTATGGCAGGGGGCGCTGGGAACGCTGGGAGTTGTGGTCCCGTGAGGCGCGCCTCGTCTCCACTCGGGGGCCGGAATGGACTTCGGTGGTGGGGGAAGCTGTCAGCTAGCTTGCGTCTCCCTGTGTCCCTGGGTCCAGCGGTGAGTGTTGCCTTTACAAGTACCCCTAAAAGCAAATAGAGGCCCACGCTCCCCCGGAGGCGCTGCTGGTGTTTAAGCGCCTCTGGGCGGAAGCAGCAGGCGTGAGGAGGCGGCGTCCCGGTCTGGCAGGGGGCGCTGGGAACACTGGGAGTTGTGGTCCCGTGAGGCGCGGCTCGTCCCCACTCGGCGGCCGGAATGGACTTCGGCGGCGGGGGAAGCTGTCAGCTAGCTTGCGTCTCCCTGTGTCCCTGGGTCCAGCGGTGAGTGTTGCCTTTACAAGTACCCCCAAAAGCAAATAGAGGCTCCCGCTCCCACGGAGGCGCTGCTGGTGTTTAAGCGCCTCTGGGCGGAAGCAGCAGGCGTGAGGAGGCGGCGTCCCGGTCTGGCAGGGGGCGCTGGGAACGCTGGGAGTTGTGGTCCCGTGAGGCGCGGCTCGTCCCCACTCGGCGGCCGGAGTGGACTTCGGCGGTGGGGGAAGCTGTCAGCTAGCTTGCGTCTCCCTGTGTCCCTGGGTCCAGCGGTGAGTGTTGCCTTTACAAGTACCCCCAAAAGCAAATAGAGGCTCCCGCTCCCCCGGAGGCGCTGCTGGTGTTTAAGCGACTCCGGGCGGAAGCAGCAGGCGTGAGGAGGCGGCGTCCTGGTCTGGCAGGGGGCGCTGGGAACGCTGGGAGTTGTGGTCCCGTGAGGCACGGCTCGTCCCCACTCGGCGGCCGGAATGGACTTCGGCGGTGGGGGAAGCTGTCAGCTAACTTGCGTCTCCCTGTGTCCCTGGGTCCAGCGGTGAGTGTTGCCTTTACAATGACCCCCAAAAGCAAATAGAGGCTCCCTCTCCCCCAGAGGCGCTGCTGGTGTTTAAGCGCCTCCGGGCGGAAGCAGCAGGCGTGAGGAGGCGGCGTCCCGGTCTGGCAGGGGGCACTGGGAACGCTGGGAGTTGTGGTCCCGTGAGGCGCGCCTCGTCTCCACTCGGCGGCCGGAATGGACTTCGGTGGTGGGGGAAGCTGTCAGCTAGCTTGCGTCTCCCTGTGTCCCTTGGTCTAGCGGTGAGTGTTGCCTTTACAAGTACCCCTAAAAGCAAATAGAGGCCCCCGCTCCCCCAGAGGCGCTGCTGGTGTTTAAGCGCCTCTGGGCGGAAGCAGCAGGCGTGAGGAGGCGGCGTCCCGGTCTGGCAGGGGGCGCTGGGAACACGGGGAGTTGTGGTCCCGTGAGGCGCGGCTCGTCCCCACTCGGCGGCCGGAATGGACTTCGGCGGCGGGGGAAGCTGTCAGCTAGCTTACGTCTCCCTGTGTCCCTGGGTCCAGCAGTGAGTGTTGCCTTTACAAGTACCCCCAAAAGCAAATAGAGGCTCCCGCTCCCCCAGAGGCGCTGCTGGTGTTTAAGTGCCTCCGGGCGGAAGCAGCAGGCATGAGGAGGCGGCGTCCCAGTCTGGCAGGGGGCGCTGGGAACGCTGGGAGTTGTGGTCCCGTGAGGCGCGGCTCGTCTCCACTCGGGGGCCGGAATGGACTTCGGTGGTGGGGGAAGCTGTCAGCTAGCTTGCGTCTCCCTGTGTCCCTGGGTCCAGCGGTGAGTGTTGCCTTTACAAGTACCCCTAAAAGCAAGTAGAGGCCCACGCTCCCCCGCAGGCGCTGCTGGTGTTTAAGCGCCTCTGGGTGGAAGCAGCAGGCGTGAGGAGGCGGCGTCCCGGTCTGGCAGGGGGCGCTGGGAACACTGGGAGTTGTGGTACCGTGAGGCACGGCTCGTCCCCACTCGGCGGCCGGAATGGACTTCGGCGGCGGGGGAAGCTGTCAGCTAGCTTGCGTCTCCCTGTGTCCCTGGGTCCAGCGGTGAGTGTTGCCTTTACAAGTACCCCCAAAAGCAAATAGAGGCTCCCGCTCCCACGGAGGCGCTGCTGGTGTTTAAGCGCCTCCGGGCGGAAGCAGCAGGCATGAGGAGGCGGCGTCCCGGTCTGGCAGGGGGCGCTGGGAACGCTGGGAGTTGTGGTCCCGTGAGGCGCGGCTCGTCCCTACTCGGCGGCCGGAGTGGACTTCGGCGGTGGGGGAAGCTGTCAGATAGCTTGCGTCTCCCTGTGTCCCTGGGTCCAGCGGTGAGTGTTGCCTTTACAAGTACCCCCAAAAGCAAATAGAGGCTCCCGCTCCCCCAGAGGCGCTGCTGGTGTTTAAGCGCCTCCGGGCGGAAGCAGCAGGCGTGAGGAGGCGGTGTCCCGGTCTGGCAGGGGACGCTGGGAACGCTGGGAGTTGTGGTCCCGTGAGGCGCGGCTCGTCCCCACTCGGCGGCCGGAGTGGACTTCGGCGGTGGGGGAAGCTGTCAGCTAGCTTGCGTCTCCCTGTGTCCCTGGGTCCAGCGGTGAGTGTTGCCTTTACAAGTACCCCAAAAGCAAATAGAGGCTCCCGCTCCCCCAGAGGCGCTGCTGGTGTTTAAGCACCTCCGGGCGGAAGCAGCAGGCGTGAGGAGGTGGCGTCCCGGTCTGGCAGGGGGTGCTGGGAACGCTGGGAGTTGTGGTCCCGTGAGGCGCGCCTCGTCTCCACTCGGGGGCCGGAATGGACTTCGGTGGTGGGGCAAGCTGTCAGCTAGCTTGCGTCTCCCTGTGTCCCTGGGTCCAGCGGTGAGTGTTGCCTTTACAAGTACCCCTAAAAGCAAATAGAGGCCCCCGCTCCCCCGGAGGCGCTGCTGGTGTTTAAACGCCTCTGGGCGGAAGCAGCAGGCGTGAGGACGCGGCGTCCCGGTCTGGCAGGGGGCGCTGGGAACACTGGGAGTTGTGGTCCCGTGAGGCGCGGCTCGTCCCCACTCGGCGGCCGGAATGGACTTCGGCGGCGGGGGAAGCTGTCAGCTAGCTTGCGTCTCCCTGTGTCCCTGGGTCCAGCGGTGAGTGTTGCCTTTACAAGTACCCCCAAAAGCAAATAGAGGCTCCCGCTCCCACGGAGGCGCTGCTGGGGTTTAAGCGCCTCCGGGCGGAAGCAGCAGGCGTGAGGAGGCGGCGTCCCGGTCTGGCAGGGGGCGCTGGGAACGCTGGGAGTTGTGGTCCCGTGAGGCGCGGCTCGTCCCCACTCGGCGGCCGGAGTGGACTTCGGCGATGGGGGAAGCTGTCAGCTAGCTTGCGTCTCCCTGTGTCCCTGGGTCCAGCGGTGAGTGTTGCCTTTACAAGTACCCCCAAAAGCAAATAGAGGCTCCCGCTCCCCCAGAGGCGCTGCTGGTGTTTAAGCGCCTCCGGGCGGAAGCAGCAGGCGTGAGGAGGCGGCGTCCCGGTCTGGCAGGGGGCGCTGGGAACGCTGGGAGTTGTGGTCCTGTGAGGCGCGCCTCGTCTCCACTCGGCGGCCGGAATGGACTTCGGTGGTGGGGGAAGCTGTCAGCTAGCTTGCGTCTCCCTGTGTCCCTTGGTCTAGCGGTGAGTGTTGCCTTTACAAGTACCCCTAAAAGCAAATAGATGCCCCCGCTCCCCCGGAGGCGCTGCTGGTGTTTAAGCGCCTCTGGGCGGAAGCAGCAGGCGTGAGGAGGCGGCGTCCCGGTCTGGCAGGGGGCGCTGGGAACACTGGGAGTTGTGGTCCCGTGAGGCGCGGCTCGTCCCCACTCGGCGGCCGGAATGGACTTCGGCGGCGGGGGAAGCTGTCAGCTAGCTTGCGTCTCCCAGTGTCCCTGGGTCCAGTGGTGAGTGTTGCCTTTACAAGTACCCCCAAAAGCAAATAGAGGCTCCCGCTCCCCCAGAGGCGCTGCTGGTGTTTAAGCGCCTCCGGGGGGAAGCAGCAGGCGTGAGGAGGCGGCGTCCCGGTCTGGCAGGGGGCGCTGGGAACGCTGGGAGTTGTGGTCCCGTGAGGCGCGGCTCGTCCCCACTCGGCGGCCGGAATGGACTTCGGCCGTGGGGGAAGCTGTCAGCTAGCTTGCGTCTCCCTGTGTCCCTGGGTCCAGCGGTGAGTGTTGCCTTTACAAGTACCCCCAAAAGCAAATAGAGGCTCCCGCTCCCCCGGAGGCGCTGCTGGTGTTTAAGCGCCTCCGGGCGGAAGCAGCAGGCGTGAGGAGGCGGCGTCCCGGTCTGGCAGGGGGCGCTGGGAACGCTGGGAGTTCTGGTCCTGTGAGGCGCGGCTCGTCCCCACTCAGCGGCCGGAATGGACTTCGGCGGCGGGGGAAGCTGTCAGCTAGCTTGTGTCTCCCTGTGTCCCTAGGTCAGCGGTGAGTGTTGCCTTTACAAGTACCACTTGCATCAAACAAGGGCTCCCTGTACACACAAATGAAACATACCCCTAGGTCAGGGAAAATACACAATGGAGAAAACAACCTAGGCGGAAGTCTTAGAGTTAAACAAACAGTGGAGGAGTACCCCCTATGGGCCAAAAAGAATTTATACTAAGAAGAGATTCCTTCAGTATCAGGAGCTTAAGGCCTTGGTTTTAGCAAAAGATTGCCCCAACCTTTTTATATTGGACAGTCATAGTCCTTATAGAAGACCCCTCACTCACCAACCTAGTTGGTGACATGCTTCATCATCGGGGTCCCACCCCATAGGCCGAGTGCCTACAGGGTGTGCTGCGACACCTGGTTACAGTGGAGCGGGTTTTTTTGATTTTTATATGTGCGAAGGGTAATTATGAAAAGTGTGTTAAAAAGGGTTCAAGTCTACTCACACCAAGAATTTATTCTGGAGTGCTCGGACCCTATTAAAAATATATATGTTGCACCAGTGCCTATTTAGGAAGGGTTAGGTGCTACGAGACGTGTGAAAAAGAATAAATAGCGTAGTGTGCTATGTGAATTATTTACAAGTTAAAATAGGTCTACATGTTTCAACCATTGATCGTATTAGGTGGTTTTCGTCAGGACCGTGTTGTTTGGAAGGGGTGGTACACACACGCTAAGGAGTGTCCAGTCCTCATCCAAATACAGACCATAAATAGTGGTCTGGTGTTAAAAAAGTGCTTTTTCCTGGATTCAGGAGAAAAACACTTGAAGCGGCGATTTGCGCTTCATGGGCATCGAGTTGGCCAAGACTGCAGGTATCCGTTACTTGCGGCTTCTGCTCGTCAGGCTTCACAACCTACTTGGTTCTGCACTCGGAAATGCCCTCGAATAATTAAGCACCGAGCCAAAGTATTGAACCAAAATATGGAAAATAGATCAATGACTTATAACAGATGAGAACTAAATAGATATTAGGTATGTTAAAACCTTTTTTGAACATAATTTTCCTTTCTTCCCATATAATAAAATAATTACAAGTCTCTTGTGTTCCTTTATCAATCAATGCAGATTCCTTTCATCATTTTAAACGATCCATATAGAATCTATCAGCTTCACAAGCCGTTTCTGAGCTGTTTACAGCTATAGGTAAGCAGAACCAATAACGTTCAAAATCAGATATTATATCTTTTAAAAAAAATAATAAAATATTTAAATAAAAGGGATATTGTTATAAGGTTAGAATGTTTTAGGCAGTCCTACTACACCATTCCATCTATCAACTTCTAAATCTACCTATCCTGAATAAATTCTCTTTAGCTATCCGGAGCAATTTTTCTGGTTATTCAGATTGCAATCAGGTTGAGACTGAATTAGAATTGTTATACTTCTCTTACCATAAGTGAGAAATTAGTACATGTCTATCGTAATGTATATCAAAGTTCATATGGTATTTTGTTTCCATTATCAATGTACTCTTAAAGCTCCTAACCAGAATGTAGAAAGCAGTAGATGTCTATTGAAATGTGTATCCTTGTTCATATGGTATTATGTTTTTATCATTATTGTACTCCTAACTTTGGGAGTTTCTTTTAAACAGGAGAACCGCATTTCCAATTTTTATAATTTTCCAATCATGTGGTAGAAGGCAGTATATGTTCACTAAAATGTGTATCTTTGTTCATATGATATACTGAAACGAGTATTTCTGTTCAGATAGCTTATCGCCTTCAAATAATGGGAACATGTTCATATTTGAATTTTGTTGAAAGCATGGTAGGTTGCCTTCTTGCGCACTGCATGCTGCCGGTTCCAAACATTGATGAATCTGGATCCGCCTTAATATGGAGTAGCAGTATGTTTGAAGTAAATCATGTGCCTTTCATACTTCTGTTTACCATTTTATGAATCTAGATCCACCTTAATATGAAGCAGCAATATGTTTGATGTAAATCATGTACCTCTCATACTTCTGATTATCATCTTTTTAAACACTGCCTTGCGGAAATATGAGTTCGTGAGCTACAGTAGAGGCTATTATCAACCTTTGCTCTCATCTTTAGGGCGCAATTATTGCCTTAAATAACAGGACAAAAACATTCTTTTCCCCCCTCATTTTTCACGCAGTTTCCTCCGTTTTAATTGTATTATATTTGACGTAATAATTTGATACATGTAAACCTTAGGATTAGGAAGTAGTTATAAATTTGTTTAAATTTCTGTACTAAAATATGTTTTTATTTTCAGAGAGTGTCTTCTGTCTTGATAAAGGCGCTGGACGCCGAAACGCGTTGACATACAACTTGACACACCACCTTTTTGAAATTTGTAAAAGAAATCTTTATGTGTTTTTTATTGTGATTTTTTGTCTATGAAATGTAATTTTACTTTGTACTGAAATATATGCATTTTTATACTGTTTTGTTCAAAATTTAAAAATAAAATCTATTTAGTATATATAAAAGTAGTATAATTTTTATTGGAAACTGCCCCTTTCCCTGTTTTTGTCCTGTTGACCATTGTGTAGGCACTCTAAGACTTCCGCCTAGGTTGTTTTCTCCATTGCCTTTACAAGTACCCCCAAAAGCAAAATGAGTCATTATGCTCTTAATACACACTTATGTGTTGTAATTTGAAATCTCCATCACTGTGAGTAAAGAGGCAGTATGCCCCATCTTGAAAGCTTTCCTTTAAGACTGACCTCTTGACTTTGGGTGGGCACAACTGGCGTAAATCTCTTTAGTGTAATTACTCGTAATCACTGCAAAATTACTTGTGATAAAGTATAATAGAGTGAGAAGTGTAATCCGGCATTTAGCTCTATTTTCTTAGTGCAAAATACACCATCGCATCCAAAATGTACCAGAGGATGCATTTAGTGCTAAGAAAATAGCCCTAAATGCTACAGGGCATAAACAGCAGTAGCTTGAAGTCGGCCTCTATCACTTAGTTTGTTGGTCCTGTTCTCCTGCGGTAGGATTCCCAAATTGGTATTAATTACACAAACTGGAGTAATTGCATAATTTCTGCAATTCTGCATCAACATAGAACTGCAGATTTACTGAAATTACTCCAATTCATCCAGTGTAATTACAATTTTGACCAGGTCTACTTTTGGGCATTTCAAAGGCTACCCAATAGGAAAAGAACCAGACAAATAACCCATCACCCATGTTACTGACAGTTCTTTGATTGAAGGTGTTCAATGTGAAAATGCTATCTACAGTTTACACCGAATTCTAAACCTTATTTGGTGGAAGGGAGGAACTTTTGTTTCTTCTACCCAGAGCTAAAGATAATCCAACAATGGTTAATGAAATAACCTTTCTTGAAAACAAATAAAAGGACTGCCCCGTGACAAGCATCAGTGATGTTGCATACGTTAAGGTAGGAGTTAAGAAGAATTGCCATTTTTGGAAATCAGAATTCAGGGGGGCAGATTTACAAGCCCTGTGCACCTCTTTTACGCCGCCGTTGCGCCACTTTTGTGATGCAGCAGCGACGCAAAGCCAGTGCCATGCTGCGGGGTATTTACAACTTGACGCATCTGGGAGATGCATCACCTTGTAAAGCCTTGCGCCACATGTAGACAGGGGGGGTGTTCCTGTGCAGGAACACTTCCTAAAAGTGGCTGAGTGAAATCTACAAGATTTCACATAGTCACTTTTAAGGCCATGCTGCTTCAAAACCCTGCGCCTGCTTGAAGCAGGCGTAAGGATAGACGCAGCATGTTAGGGATAAGGCACCCCGAGCCTTGCTGGAGCTGCGTCGCGCTTGCGACGCAGCTCCAGCAATGCGCTGCCTTTCCGACAGGGGATGCGACATGCATCTGCGCATCTGTGCGCCACGGTGCGCCGCATTGTAAATGCGGTGCATCTGTGGTGGCGCACAGGTGGGCAGATTAATCGCAACTCTTCTGGCGCATCCCTGCTGCTTAACAGAGATGCACCAGAAATAGTAAATCTGCCCCAGGGTCTTTTTGACCTAATCTATAGCCACTCTTTTCAGGAGAGTTGCCCCAGATGACTAGACAAGTCCTAACTTTGTATGCATCAACTCATCTGACATTCATATAGTCAGAGGTTTAAAATGGATTTGAAGCCACTGTTTCTCAACCACTCTTAAATAGAGTGATTTAACACGATGGATCCAGTTTGCAGACTGGAACGCATTTTATCATGGCTTTCTTTTTTTCCTTCAAGTGTGTCAATAAGATCCTAGAACATTTTAGAATGATTATTTTTGCCTATTTGAGAATATCATATTATTTCTCACAACTGAAACTTTGCTTTGTTTCAAAGATGTCATTTTTGTAAGGCTTTTTAAAGACCCTCACACAATAAAAATTCTCAGGTGACATGAATATATCCATTTTTTCTATTTTGGCACATATGGAATGCTTCTTACTTATGTAAAATGTTGCATATCATAGCACAGTCTGATAGTCTCTACAGTTGATTGTGGTGGTAACCTTTTTTAGGTCTCGGAACTGCGAACAGATTGCGAAGCAATCTGTCGTTCCGAGACTCTATTGTAATCATTCTGGCTTTCGAGGAGTCAAGGGAGACAGACAAGCGAGGTGCACGCGCAACCTTGGAACTGGGATCAGGTCGCGCGCGCTTCCTGTCTCCCATGGCTCCTTGGAAGCAGACTCACACGCACGCACACACATACAGACCCCCCCCCCCCTCGCCGCACATACACACACTCACACACACACATACAGAACATCCCCCCCTCGCCGCAGCGCATGCGCAAGCACACACAGAGACACACCCCCCCCCCCTTCCTACCTCGTCTCGGCGTGTCTTTGCGCTCCATGGTGACGTTCGCCAAATGAAGGTGAGCACTGGACAGACTGTCTTGCACAAGGACGGGCAGGTGCACAGTCGTCAACAGGCCCCCAACAAGTCACCGAGCACCTAAGGAGGGGTACCCTCTTTCAACAGGACACACCGGCTTGCCCCAGTCGCGTGCCGTCCCTGCCTCTCAGATTGCGTGCTAGTACTCGCGTGCAGCCGCCGTTCACGGCTGCGCGCGCCCCCCGCAGCTGAAGCAGCAGGCCTAAGGTCGCCAGTACATAGGGAGAAGCGGGTTGCTTTGCTAATTGTGCCGGTGCTTTCTGGTGCTTAGCACCGGCACTTACCTATCAGGGCCGTGTCTACTGCATGTCATATTTATTCACATGCTATTTATTACCTCACTGACTGTTGCTGTTAGTGCGCCCTCTGTCGGCTCCCAGCCGCTACAGCATTGATGCCGCCCGAGACGATTACTAAGTACCGCTGGAGCGATGAAGAAATGCTCCCGCGGTGTCACTTAACCACCAGAATCAAACTGAGCTGAAAGAAGGGTGACTTAACTGCTGGCGAGCGGGAAAAGAAAGATGAACACTGACTCACTGCCTAATAGTATGGAGGCCCGGGCAGTGGTTATGTGTGTCGTGGCTGTGACCTCGCATCCTCCTCTGGAAGGAAGTGAGGTCGGATATTCAAAAAGTTGCTGGACCCGACTCAAGTGAGTGGTGTGCTCTTCACGTCCTAGCATCCAGCAGCATTACCGGCAGCAGTAACGAAGCATTCTGGTGACAACCAACACGTCTGATTGCAAGTAGGTTCCATGCACACGTACACCACCACTGCCATGCACACACGCACACCACCACTGCCATGCACACACGCACACCACAACTGCCATGCACACACGGACACCACCACTGCCATGCACACACAGACACCACCACTGCCATGCACACACGCACACCACCACTGCCATGCACACACGCACACCACCACTGCCAGGCACACACAGACACCACCAGCTGAGTGCAGAGTGCTGAGTAGTGAGTAGTGAGTTTCCAGAGTGCAGAGTAGTGAGTGCAGAGTAGTGAGTGCAGAGTAGTGAGTGCAGAGTAGTGAGTAGTGAGTGCAGAGTAGTGAGTGCAGAGTAGTGAGTAGTGAGTGCAGAGTAGTGAGTGCAGAGTAGTGAGTGCAGAGTAGTGAGTGCAGAGTAGTGAGAAGTGAGTGCAGAGTAGTGAGTAGTGAGCGCAGAGTAGTGAGTGCACAGTAGTGAGTGCAGAGTAGTGAGTAGTGAGTGCAGAGTAGTGAGTAGTGAGTGCAGAGTAGTGAGTAGTGAGTGCAGAGTAGTGAGTAGTGAGTGCAGAGTAGTGAGTGCAGAGTAGTGAGTGCAGAGTAGTGAGTAGTGAGTGCACAGTAGTGAGTGCAGAGTAGTGAGTAGTGAGAGCAGAGTAGTGAGTGCAGAGTAGTGAGTGCAGAGTAGTGAGTGCAGAGTAGTGAGTGCAGAGTAGTGAGTAGTGAGTGCAGAGTAGTGAGTGCAGAGTAGTGAGTGCACAGTAGTGAGTGCAGAGTAGTGAGTAATGAGTGCACAGTAGTGAGTGCAGAGTAGTGAGTGCACAGTAGTGAGTGCACAGTAGTGAGTGCACAGTAGTGAGTGCACAGTAGTGAGTAGTGAGTGCAGAGTAGTGAGTGCAGAGTAGTGAGTGCAGAGTAGTGAGTAGTGAGTGCACAGTTGTGAGTAGTGAGTGCACAGTAGTGAGTGCAGAGTAGTGAGTAGTGAGTGCACAGTAGTGAGTAGTGAGTGCACAGTAGTGAGTGCAGAGTAGTGCAGAGTAGTGAGTAGTGAGTGCAGAGTAGTGAGTAGTGAGTGCAGAGTAGTGAGTGCAGAGTAGTGAGTGCAGAGTAGTGAGTGCAGAGTAGTGCGTAGTGAGTGCAGAGTAGTGAGTGCAGAGTAGTGCGTAGTGAGTGCAGAGTAGTGAGTGCAGAGTAGTGAGTGCAGAGTAGTGAGTACAGAGTAGTGAGTACAGAGTAGTGAGTACAGAGTAGTGAGTAGTGAGTGCAGAGTAGTGAGTGCAGAGTAGTGAGTGCAGAGTAGTGAGTACAGAGTAGTGAGTACAGAGTAGTGAGTAGTGAGTGCAGAGTAGTGAGTGCAGAGTAGTGAGTGCAGAGTAGTGAGTAGTGAGTGGTGAGTGCAGAGTGGTGAGTAGTGAGTGCTGAGTAGTGAGTGCACAGTAGTGAGTGCAGAGTAGTGAGTGCAGAGTAGTGAGTGCAGAGTAGTGAGTGCAGAGTAGTGAGTAGTGAGTGCAGAGTAGTGAGTAGTGAGTCCAGAGTAGTGAGTAGTGAGTGCAGAGTAGTGAGTGCACAGTAGTGAGTGCACAGTAGTGAGTAGTGAGTGCAGACTAGTGAGTAGTGAGTGCAGACTAGTGAGTAGTGAGTGCAGAGTAGTGAGTAGTGAGTGCAGAGTAGTGAGTAGTGAGTGCAGAGTAGTGAGTGCACAGTAGTGAGTAGTGAGTTTCCAGAGTGCAGAGTAGTGAGTGCAGAGTAGTGAGTGCAGAGTAGTGAGTAGTGAGTGCAGAGTAGTGAGTGCAGAGTAGTGAGTGCAGAGTAGTGAGTGCAGAGTAGTGAGTGCAGAGTAGTGAGTACAGAGTAGTGAGTAGTGAGTGCAGAGTAGCGAGTGCAGAGTAGTGAGTGGTGAGTGCAGAGTAGTGAGTGCAGAGTAGTGAGTGGTGAGTGCAGAGTAGTGAGTGCAGAGTAGTGAGTAGTGAGTGCAGAGTAGTGAGTAGTGAGTGCAGAGTAGTGAGTGGTGAGTGCAGAGTAGTGAGTGGTGAGTGCAGAGTAGTGAGTAGTGAGTGCAGAGTAGTGAGTGGTGAGTGCTGAGTAGTGAGTAGTGAGTGCAGAGTAGTGAGTGGTGAGTGCAGAGTAGTGAGTGCAGAGTAGTGAGTGGTGAGTGCAGAGTAGTGAGTGCAGAGTGGTGAGTGCAGAGTAGTGAGTGCAGAGTAGTGAGTAGTGAGTAGTGAGTAGTGAGTGCAGAGTAGTGAGTGCAGAGTAGTGAGTGCAGAGTAGTGAGTGCAAAGTAGTGAGTGGTGAGTGCAGAGTAGTGAGTGCAGAGTAGTGAGTGCAGAGTAGTGAGATCAGAGTAGTGAGTGCAGAGTAGTGAGTAGTGAGTCCAGAGTAGTGAGTGCAGAGTAGTGAGTAGTGAGTGCAGAGTAGTGAGTAGTGAGTGCAGAGTAGTGAGTGCAGAGTAGTGAGTAGTGAGTGCAGAGTAGTGAGTAGTGAGCGCAGAGTAGTGAGTGCACAGTAGTGAGTGCAGAGTAGTGAGTAGTGAGTGCAGAGTAGTGAGTAGTGAGTGCAGAGTAGTGAGTAGTGAGTGCAGAGTAGTGAGTAATGAGTGCAGAGTAGTGAGTGCAGAGTAGTGAGTAGTGAGTGCAGAGTAGTGAGTAGTGAGTGCAGAGTAGTGAGTAGTGAGTGCAGAGTAGTGAGTGCAGAGTAGTGAGTAGTGAGTGCACAGTAGTGAGTGCACAGTAGTGAGTGCAGAGTAGTGAGTAGTGAGTGCAGAGTAGTGAGTGCAGAGTAGTGAGTGCAGAGTAGTGAGTGCAGAGTAGTGAGTGCAGAGTAGTGAGTAGTGAGTGCAGAGTAGTTAGTGCAGAGTAGTGAGTGCACAGTAGTGAGTGCAGAGTAGTGAGTAATGAGTGCACAGTAGTGAGTGCAGAGTAGTGAGTGCACAGTAGTGAGTGCACAGTAGTGAGTGCACAGTAGTGAGTGCACAGTAGTGAGTGGTGAGTGCAGAGTAGTGAGTGGTGAGTGCAGAGTAGTGAGTAGTGAGTGCAGAGTAGTGAGTGGTGAGTGCAGAGTAGTGAGTAGTGAGTGCAGAGTAGTGAGTGGTGAGTGCAGAGTAGTGAGTGCAGAGTAGTGAGTGGTGAGTGCAGAGTAGTGAGTGCAGAGTAGTGAGTGCAGAGTAGTGAGTGCAGAGTAGTGAATGCAGAGTAGTGAGTGCAGAGTAGTGAGTGCAGAGTAGTGAGTGGTGAGTGCAGAGTAGTGAGTGCAGAGTGGTGAGTGCAGAGTAGTGAGTGCAGAGTAGTGAGTAGTGAGTAGTGAGTGCAGAGTAGTGAGTGCAGAGTAGTGAGTGCAGAGTAGTGAGTGCAGAGTAGTGAGTGCAGAGTAGTGAGTGCAGAGTAGTGAGTGGTGAGTGCAGAGTAGTGAGTGCAGAGTAGTGAGTGCAGAGTAGTGAGATCAGAGTAGTGAGTGCAGAGTAGTGA
This sequence comes from Lissotriton vulgaris, assembly GCF_964263255.1. Classification (NCBI taxonomy): domain Eukaryota; kingdom Metazoa; phylum Chordata; class Amphibia; order Caudata; family Salamandridae; genus Lissotriton; species Lissotriton vulgaris. Next base: position 1,455,765,674 of record NC_141695.1, on the reverse strand, counting down.
GTAGTGAGTCCAGAGTAGTGAGTGCAGAGTAGTGAGTAGTGAGTGCAGAGTAGTGAGTAGTGAGTGCAGAGTAGTGAGTGCAGAGTAGTGAGTAGTGAGTGCAGAGTAGTGAGTAGTGAGCGCAGAGTAGTGAGTGCACAGTAGTGAGTGCAGAGTAGTGAGTAGTGAGTGCAGAGTAGTGAGTAGTGAGTGCAGAGTAGTGAGTAGTGAGTGCAGAGTAGTGAGTGCAGAGTAGTGAGTAGTGAGTGCAGAGTAGTGAGTAGTGAGTGCAGAGTAGTGAGTAGTGAGTGCAGAGTAGTGAGTGCAGAGTAGTGAGTAGTGAGTGCACAGTAGTGAGTGCAGAGTAGTGAGTAGTGAGTGCAGAGTAGTGAGTGCAGAGTAGTGAGTGCAGAGTAGTGAGTGCAGAGTAGTGAGTGTAGAGTAGTGAGTGCAGAGTAGTGAGTGCAGAGTAGTGAGTGGTGAGTGCAGAGTAGTGAGTGCAGAGTGGTGAGTGCAGAGTAGTGAGTGCAGAGTAGTGAGTAGTGAGTAGTGAGTGCAGAGTAGTGAGTGCAGAGTAGTGAGTGCAGAGTAGTGAGTGCAGAGTAGTGAGTGCAGAGTAGTGAGTGGTGAGTGCAGAGTAGTGAGTGCAGAGTAGTGAGTGCAGAGTAGTGAGATCAGAGTAGTGAGTGCAGAGTAGTGAGTAGTGAGTCCAGAGTAGTGAGTGCAGAGTAGTGAGTAGTGAGTGCAGAGTAGTGAGTAGTGAGTGCAGAGTAGTGAGTGCAGAGTAGTGAGTAGTGAGTGCAGAGTAGTGAGTAGTGAGCGCAGAGTAGTGAGGGCACAGTAGTGAGTGCAGAGTAGTGAGTAGTGAGTGCAGAGTAGTGAGTAGTGAGTGCAGAGTAGTGAGTAGTGAGTGCAGAGTAGTGAGTGCAGAGTAGTGAGTAGTGAGTGCAGAGTAGTGAGTAGTGAGTGCAGAGTAGTGAGTAGTGAGTGCAGAGTAGTGAGTGCAGAGTAGTGAGTAGTGAGTGCACAGTAGTGAGTGCAGAGTAGTGAGTAGTGAGTGCAGAGTAGTGAGTGCAGAGTAGTGAGTGCAGAGTAGTGAGTGCAGAGTAGTGAGTGTAGAGTAGTGAGTGCAGAGTAGTGAGTAGTGAGTGCAGAGTAGTGAGTGCAGAGTAGTGAGTGCACAGTAGTGAGTGCAGAGTAGTGAGTAATGAGTGCACAGTAGTGAGTGCAGAGTAGTGAGTGCACAGTAGTGAGTGCACAGTAGTGAGTGCACAGTAGTGAGTGCACAGTAGTGAGTAGTGAGTGCAGAGTAGTGAGTGCAGAGTAGTGAGTAGTGAGTGCACAGTTGTGAGTAGTGAGTGCACAGTAGTGAGTGCAGAGTAGTGAGTAGTGAGTGCACAGTAGTGAGTAGTGAGTGCACAGTAGTGAGTGCAGAGTAGTACAGAGTAGTGAGTAGTGAGTGCAGAGTAGTGAGTAGTGAGTGCAGAGTAGTGAGTGCAGAGTAGTGAGTGCAGAGTAGTGAGTGCAGAGTAGTGCGTAGTGAGTGCAGAGTAGTGAGTGCAGAGTAGTGCGTAGTGAGTGCAGAGTAGTGAGTGCAGAGTAGTGAGTGCAGAGTAGTGAGTACAGAGTAGTGAGTACAGAGTAGTGAGTACAGAGTAGTGAGTAGTGAGTGCAGAGTAGTGAGTGCAGAGTAGTGAGTGCAGAGTAGTGAGTAGTGAGTAGTGAGTGGTGAGTGCAGAGTGCTGAGTAGTGAGTGCTGAGTAGTGAGTGCAGAGTAGTGAGTGCAGAGTAGTGAGTGCAGAGTAGTGAGTGCAGAGTAGTGAGTGCAGAGTAGTGAGTGCAGAGTAGTGAGTAGTGAGTAGTGAGTGCAGAGTAGTGAGTAGTGAGTGCAGAGTAGTGAGTAGTGAGTCCAGAGTAGTGAGTAGTGAGTGCAGAGTAGTGAGTGCACAGTAGTGAGTGCACAGTAGTGAGTAGTGAGTGCAGACTAGTGAGTAGTGAGTGCAGACTAGTGAGTAGTGAGTGCAGAGTAGTGAGTAGGGAGTGCAGAGTAGTGAGTAGTGAGTGCAGAGTAGTGAGTGCACAGTAGTGAGTAGTGAGTTTCCAGAGTGCAGAGTAGTGAGTGCAGAGTAGTGAGTGCAGAGTAGTGAGTGCAGAGTAGTGAGTAGTGAGTGCAGAGTAGTGAGTGCAGAGTAGTGAGTGCAGAGTAGTGAGTGCAGAGTAGTGAGTGCAGAGTAGTGAGTAGTGAGTGCAGAGTAGTGAGTGCAGAGTAGTGAGTGCAGAGTAGTGAGTGCAGAGTAGTGAGTGCAGAGTAGTGAGTGGTGAGTGCAGAGTAGTGAGTGCAGAGTAGTGAGTGCAGAGTAGTGAGATCAGAGTAGTGAGTGCAGAGTAGTGAGTAGTGAGTCCAGAGTAGTGAGTGCAGAGTAGTGAGTAGTGAGTGCAGAGTAGTGAGTAGTGAGTGCAGAGTAGTGAGTAGTGAGTGCAGAGTAGTGAGTGCAGAGTAGTGAGTGCAGAGTAGTGAGTAGTGAGTCCAGAGTAGTGAGTGCAGATTAGTGAGTAGTGAGTGCAGAGTAGTGAGTAGTGAGTGCAGAGTAGTGAGTAGTGAGTGCAGAGTAGTGAGTAGTTAGTGCAGAGTAGTGAGTAGTGAGTGCAGAGTAGTGAGTGCAGAGTAGTGAGTGCAGAGTAGTGAGTAGTGAGCGCAGAGTAGTGAGTAGTGAGCGCAGAGTAGTGAGTGCAGAGTAGTGAGTAGTGAGTGCAGAGTAGTGAGTAGTGAGTGCAGAGTAGTGAGTAGTGAGTGCAGAGTAGTGAGTGCAGAGTAGTGAGTGCAGAGTAGTGAGTAGTGAGTGCAGAGTAGTGAGTAGTGAGTGCAGAGTGCAGAGTAGTGAGTGCAGAGTAGTGAGTGCAGAGTAGTGAGTGCAGAGTAGTGAGTGCAGAGTAGTGAGTGCAGAGTAGTGAGTAGTGAGTGCAGAGTAGTAAGTAGTGAGTGCAGAGTAGTGAGTAGTGAGTGCAGAGTAGTGAGTAGTGAGTGCAGAGTAGTGAGTGCAGAGTAGTGAGTGCAGAGTAGTGAGTGCAGAGTAGTGAGTGCAGAGTAGTGAGTGCAGAGTAGTGAGTAGTGAGTGCAGAGTAGTGAGTAGTGAGTGCAGAGTGCAGAGTAGTGAGTGCAGAGTAGTGAGTGCAGAGTAGTGAGTGCAGAGTAGTGAGTGCAGAGTATCGAGTGCAGAGTAGTGAGTGCAGAGTAGTGAGTGCAGAGTAGTGAGTGCAGAGTAGTGAGTAGTGAGTGCAGAGTAGTAAGTAGTGAGTGCAGAGTAGTGAGTAGTGAGTGCAGAGTAGTGAGTAGTGAGTGCAGAGTAGTGAGTGCAGAGTAGTGAGTGCAGAGTAGTGAGTGCAGAGTAGTGAGTGCAGAGTAGTGAGATCAGAGTAGTGAGTGCAGAGTAGTGAGTAGTGAGTCCAGAGTAGTGAGTGCAGAGTAGTGAGTAGTGAGTGCAGAGTAGTGAGTAGTGAGTGCAGAGTAGTGAGTGCAGAGTAGTGAGTAGTGAGTGCAGAGTAGTGAGTAGTGAGCGCAGAGTAGTGAGTGCAGAGTAGTGAGTAGTGAGTGCAGAGTAGTGAGTAGTGAGTGCAGAGTAGTGAGTAGTGAGTGCAGAGTAGTGAGTGCAGAGTAGTGAGTAGTGAGTGCAGAGTAGTGAGTAGTGAGTGCAGAGTAGTGAGTAGTGAGTGCAGAGTAGTGAGTGCAGAGTAGTGAGTAGTGAGTGCACAGTAGTGAGTGCAGAGTAGTGAGTAGTGAGTGCAGAGTAGTGAGTGCAGAGTAGTGAGTGCAGAGTAGTGAGTGCAGAGTAGTGAGTGTAGAGTAGTGAGTGCAGAGTAGTGAGTGCAGAGTAGTGAGTGGTGAGTGCAGAGTAGTGAGTGCAGAGTGGTGAGTGCAGAGTAGTGAGTGCAGAGTAGTGAGTAGTGAGTAGTGAGTGCAGAGTAGTGAGTGCAGAGTAGTGAGTGCAGAGTAGTGAGTGCAGAGTAGTGAGTGGTGAGTGCAGAGTAGTGAGTGCAGAGTAGTGAGTGCAGAGTAGTGAGATCAGAGTAGTGAGTGCAGAGTAGTGAGTAGTGAGTCCAGAGTAGTGAGTGCAGAGTAGTGAGTAGTGAGTGCAGAGTAGTGAGTAGTGAGTGCAGAGTAGTGAGTGCAGAGTAGTGAGTAGTGAGTGCAGAGTAGTGAGTAGTGAGCGCAGAGTAGTGAGTGCACAGTAGTGAGTGCAGAGTAGTGAGTAGTGAGTGCAGAGTAGTGAGTAGTGAGTGCAGAGTAGTGAGTAGTGAGTGCAGAGTAGTGAGTGCAGAGTAGTGAGTAGTGAGTGCAGAGTAGTGAGTAGTGAGTGCAGAGTAGTGAGTAGTGAGTGCAGAGTAGTGAGTGCAGAGTAGTGAGTAGTGAGTGCACAGTAGTGAGTGCAGAGTAGTGAGTAGTGAGTGCAGAGTAGTGAGTGCAGAGTAGTGAGTGCAGAGTAGTGAGTGCTGAGTAGTGAGTGTAGAGTAGTGAGTGCAGAGTAGTGAGTAGTGAGTGCAGAGTAGTGAGTGCAGAGTAGTGAGTGCACAGTAGTGAGTGCAGAGTAGTGAGTAATGAGTGCACAGTAGTGAGTGCAGAGTAGTGAGTGCACAGTAGTGAGTGCACAGTAGTGAGTGCACAGTAGTGAGTGCACAGTAGTGAGTAGTGAGTGCAGAGTAGTGAGTGCAGAGTAGTGAGTAGTGAGTGCACAGTTGTGAGTAGTGAGTGCACAGTAGTGAGTGCAGAGTAGTGAGTAGTGAGTGCACAGTAGTGAGTAGTGAGTGCACAGTAGTGAGTGCAGAGTAGTACAGAGTAGTGAGTAGTGAGTGCAGAGTAGTGAGTAGTGAGTGCAGAGTAGTGAGTGCAGAGTAGTGAGTGCAGAGTAGTGAGTGCAGAGTAGTGCGTAGTGAGTGCAGAGTAGTGAGTGCAGAGTAGTGCGTAGTGAGTGCAGAGTAGTGAGTGCAGAGTAGTGAGTGCAGAGTAGTGAGTACAGAGTAGTGAGTACAGAGTAGTGAGTACAGAGTAGTGAGTAGTGAGTGCAGAGTAGTGAGTGCAGAGTAGTGAGTGCAGAGTAGTGAGTAGTGAGTAGTGAGTGGTGAGTGCAGAGTGCTGAGTAGTGAGTGCTGAGTAGTGAGTGCAGAGTAGTGAGTGCAGAGTAGTGAGTGCAGAGTAGTGAGTGCAGAGTAGTGAGTGCAGAGTAGTGAGTGCAGAGTAGTGAGTAGTGAGTAGTGAGTGCAGAGTAGTGAGTAGTGAGTGCAGAGTAGTGAGTAGTGAGTCCAGAGTAGTGAGTAGTGAGTGCAGAGTAGTGAGTGCACAGTAGTGAGTGCACAGTGGTGAGTAGTGAGTGCAGACTAGTGAGTAGTGAGTGCAGACTAGTGAGTAGTGAGTGCAGAGTAGTGAGTAGGGAGTGCAGAGTAGTGAGTAGTGAGTGCAGAGTAGTGAGTGCACAGTAGTGAGTAGTGAGTTTCCAGAGTGCAGAGTAGTGAGTGCAGAGTAGTGAGTGCAGAGTAGTGAGTAGTGAGTGCAGAGTAGTGAGTGCAGAGTAGTGAGTGCAGAGTAGTGAGTAGTGAGTGCAGAGTAGTGAGTGCAGAGTAGTGAGTGCAGAGTAGTGAGTGCAGAGTAGTGAGTGCAGAGTAGTGAGTGGTGAGTGCAGAGTAGTGAGTGCAGAGTAGTGAGTGCAGAGTAGTGAGATCAGAGTAGTGAGTGCAGAGTAGTGAGTAGTGAGTCCAGAGTAGTGAGTGCAGAGTAGTGAGTAGTGAGTGCAGAGTAGTGAGTAGTGAGTGCAGAGTAGTGAGTAGTGAGTGCAGAGTAGTGAGTGCAGAGTAGTGAGTGCAGAGTAGTGAGTAGTGAGTCCAGAGTAGTGAGTGCAGAGTAGTGAGTAGTGAGTGCAGAGTAGTGAGTAGTGAGTGCAGAGTAGTGAGTAGTGAGTGCAGAGTAGTGAGTAGTTAGTGCAGAGTAGTGAGTAGTGAGTGCAGAGTAGTGAGTGCAGAGTAGTGAGTGCAGAGTAGTGAGTAGTGAGCGCAGAGTAGTGAGTAGTGAGCGCAGAGTAGTGAGTGCAGAGTAGTGAGTAGTGAGTGCAGAGTAGTGAGTAGTGAGTGCAGAGTAGTGAGTAGTGAGTGCAGAGTAGTGAGTGCAGAGTAGTGAGTGCAGAGTAGTGAGTAGTGAGTGCAGAGTAGTGAGTAGTGAGTGCAGAGTGCAGAGTAGTGAGTGCAGAGTAGTGAGTGCAGAGTAGTGAGTGCAGAGTAGTGAGTGCAGAGTAGTGAGTGCAGAGTAGTGAGTAGTGAGTGCAGAGTAGTAAGTAGTGAGTGCAGAGTAGTGAGTAGTGAGTGCAGAGTAGTGAGTAGTGAGTACAGAGTAGTGAGTGCAGAGTAGTGAGTGCAGAGTAGTGAGTGCAGAGTAGTGAGTGCAGAGTAGTGAGTGCAGAGTAGTGAGTAGTGAGTGCAGAGTAGTGAGTAGTGAGTGCAGAGTGCAGAGTAGTGAGTGCAGAGTAGTGAGTGCAGAGTAGTGAGTGCAGAGTAGTGAGTGCAGAGTATCGAGTGCAGAGTAGTGAGTGCAGAGTAGTGAGTGCAGAGTAGTGAGTGCAGAGTAGTGAGTAGTGAGTGCAGAGTAGTAAGTAGTGAGTGCAGAGTAGTGAGTAGTGAGTGCAGAGTAGTGAGTAGTGAGTGCAGAGTAGTGAGTGCAGAGTAGTGAGTGCAGAGTAGTGAGTGCAGAGTAGTGAGTGTAGAGTAGTGAGTGCAGAGTATTGAGTGCAGAGTAGTGAGTAGTGAGTCCAGAGTAGTGAGTGCAGAGTAGTGAGTGCAGAGTAGTGAGTAGTGAGTCCAGAGTAGTGAGTGCAGAGTAGTGAGTAGTGAGTGCAGAGTAGTGAGTGCAGAGTAGTGAGTGCAGAGTAGTGAGTGCAGAGTAGTGAGTGCAGAGTAGTGAGTGGTGAGTGCAGAGTAGTGAGTAGTGAGTGCAGAGAAGTGAGTAGTGAGTGCAGAGTAGTGAGTGCAGAGTAGTGAGTGTAGAGTAGTGAGTGCAGAGTAGTGAGTGCAGAGTAGTGAGTGCAGAGTAGTGAGTGCAGAGTAGTGAGTGGTGAGTGCAGAGTAGTGAGTGCAGAGTAGTGAGTAGTGAGTGCAGAGTAGTGAGTGCAGAGTAGTGAGTAGTGAGTCCAGAGTAGTGAGTGCAGAGTAGTGAGTGCAGAGTAGTGAGTGCAGAGTAGTGAGTGCAGAGTAGTGAGTGCAGAGTAGTGAGTGGTGAGTGCAGAGTAGTGAGTAGTGAGTGCAGAGTAGTGAGTAGTGAGTGCAGAGTAGTGAGTGCAGAGTAGTGAGTAGTGAGTGCAGAGTAGTGAGTGCAGAGTAGTGAGTAGTGAGTGCAGAGTAGTGAGTGGTGAGTGCAGAGTAGTGAGTAGTGAGTGCAGAGTAGTGAGTGCAGAGTAGTGAGTGCAGAGTAGTGAGTGCAGAGTAGTGAGTGCAGAGTAGTGAGTGGTGAGTAGTGAGTAGTGAGTAGTGAGTGCAGAGTAGTGAGTAGTGAGTGCAGACTAGTGAGTGCAGAGTAGTGAGTGCAGAGTAGTGAGTGCAGAGTAGTGAGTGCAGAGTAGTGAGTGCAGAGTAGTGAGTGCAGAGTAGTGAGTAGTGAGTGCAGAGTATTGAGTAGTGAGTGCAGACTAGTGAGTGCAGACTAGTGAGTGCAGACGAGTGAGTGCAGAGTAGTGAGTGCAGAGTAGTGAGTGCAGAGTAGTGAGTGCAGAGTAGTGAGTGCAGAGTAGTGAGTAGTGAGTCCAGAGTAGTGAGTGCAGAGTAGTGAGTAGTGAGTGCAGAATAGTGAGTGCAGAGTAGTGAGTGCAGAGTAGTGAGTGCATAGTAGTGAGTGCAGAGTAGTGAGTAGTGAGTCCAGAGTAGTGAGTGCAGAGTAGTGAGTGCAGAGTAGTGAGTAGTGAGTGCAGAGTAGTGAGTGCAGAGTAGTGAGTGCAGAGTAGTGAGTAGTGAGTCCAGAGTAGTGAGTGCAGAGTAGTGAGTAGTGAGTGCAGAGTAGTGAGTAGTGAGTGCAGAGTAGTGAGTAGTGAGTCCAGAGTAGTGAGTAGTGAGTGCAGAGTAGTGAGTGCAGAGTAGTGAGTGCAGAGTAGTGAGTGCAGAGTAGTGAGTGCAGAGTAGTGAGTGCAGAGTAGTGGGTAGTGAGTGCAGAGTAGTGAGTGCAGAGTAGTGAGTGCAGAGTAGTGAGTAGTGAGTGCAGAGTAGTGAGTGCAGAGTAGTGAGTGCAGAGTAGTGAGTGCAGAGTAGTGAGTAGTGAGTGCAGAGTAGTGAGTGCAGAGTAGTGAGTAGTGAGTCCAGAGTAGTGAGTAGTGCGTCCAGAGTAGTGAGTAGTGAGTGCAGAGTAGTGAGTGCAGAGTAGTGAGTGCAGAGTAGTGAGTGCAGAGTAGTGAGTGCAGAGTAGTGAGTGCAGAGTAGTGAGTAGTGAGTGCAGAGTAGTGAGTGCTGAGTAGTGAGTAGTGAGTGCAGAGTAGTGAGTAGTGAGTGCAGACTAGTGAGTGCAGAGTAGTGAGTGCAGAGTAGTGAGTGCAGAGTAGTGAGTGCAGAGTAGTGAGTGCAGAGTAGTGAGTGCAGAGTAGTGAGTAGTGAGTGCAGAGTAGTGAGTGCAGAGTAGTGAGTGCAGAGTAGTGAGTGCAGAGTAGTGAGTGCAGAGTAGTGAGTGCAGAGTAGTGAGTGCAGAGTAGTGAGTGCAGAGTAGTGAGTAGTGAGTGCAGAGTAGTGAGTGCAGAGTAGTGAGTGCAGAGTAGTGAGTGCAGAGTAGTGAGTGCAGAGTAGTGAGTAGTGAGTGCAGAGTAGTGAGTGCAGAGTAGTGAGTGCAGAGTAGTGAGTGCAGAGTAGTGAGTGCAGAGTAGTGAGTAGTGAGTCCAGAGTAGTGAGTGCAGAGTAGTGAGTAGTGAGTGCAGAGTAGTGAGTGCAGAGTAGTGAGTAGTGAGTGCAGAGTAGTGAGTGCAGAGTAGTGAGTAGTGAGTGCAGAGTAGTGAGTAGTGAGTCCAGAGTAGTGAGTAGTGAGTGCAGAGTAGTGAGTGCAGAGTAGTGAGTGCAGAGTAGTGAGTGCAGAGTAGGGAGTGCAGAGTAGTGAGTGCAGAGTAGTGAGTGCAGAGTAGTGAGTGCTGAGTAGTGAGTAGTGAGTGCAGACTAGTGAGTGCAGAGTAGTGAGTGCAGAGTAGTGAGTGCAGAGTAGTGAGTGCAGAGTAGTGAGTGCAGAGTAGTGAGTGCAGAGTAGTGAGTGCAGAGTAGTGAGTGCAGAGTAGTGAGTGCAGAGTAGTGAGTGCAGAGTAGTGAGTAGTGAGTGCAGAGTAGTGAGTGCAGAGTAGTGAGTGCAGAGTAGTGAGTGCAGAGTAGTGAGTGCAGAGTAGTGAGTAGTGAGTGCAGAGTAGTGAGTGCAGAGTAGTGAGTGCAGAGTAGTGAGTAGTGAGTGCAGAGTAGTAAGTAGTGAGTGCAGAGTAGTGAGTGCAGAGTAGTGAGTAGTGAGTCCAGAGTAGTGAGTAGTGAGTCCAGAGTAGTGAGTAGTGAGTGCAGAGTAGTGAGTGCAGAGTAGTGAGTGCAGAGTAGTGAGTGCAGAGTAGTGAGTGCAGAGTAGTGAGTAGTGAGTGCAGAGTAGTGAGCAGTGAGTGCGGAGTAGTGAGTAGTGAGTGCAGAGTAGTGAGTGCAGAGTAGTGAGTGCAGAGTAGTGAGTGCAGAGTAGTGGGTGCAGAGTAGTGAGTGCAGAGTAGTGAGTGCAGAGTAGTGAGTGCAGAGTAGTGAGTAGTGAGTGCAGAGTAGTGAGTGCAGAGTAGTGAGTGCAGAGTAGTGAGTAGTGAGTGCAGAGTAGTAAGTAGTGAGTGCAGAGTAGTGAGTGCAGAGTAGTGAGTAGTGAGTCCAGAGTAGTGAGTAGTGAGTCCAGAGTAGTGAGTAGTGAGTGCAGAGTAGTGAGTGCAGAGTAGTGAGTGCAGAGTAGTGAGTGCAGAGTAGTGAGTAGTGAGTGCAGAGTAGTGAGTAGTGAGTGCTGAGTAGTGAGTAGTGAGTGCAGAGTAGTGAGTAGTGAGTGCAGACTAGTGAGTGCAGAGTAGTGAGTGCAGAGTAGTGAGTGCAGAGTAGTGAGTGCAGAGTAGTGAGTGCAGAGTAGTGAGTTCAGAGTAGTGAGTGCAGAGTAGTGAGTGCAGAGTAGTGAGTGCAGAGTAGTGAGTGCAGAGTAGTGAGTAGTGAGTGCAGAGTAGTGAGTGCAGAGTAGTGAGTAGTGAGTGCAGAGTAGTGAGTGCAGAGTAGTGAGTGCAGAGTAGTGAGTGCAGAGTAGTGAGTGCAGAGTAGTGAGTAGTGAGTGCAGAGTAGTGAGTAGTGAGTGCAGAGTAGTGAGTGCAGAGTAGTGAGTGCAGAGTAGTGAGTAGTGAGTGCAGAGTAGTGAGTGCAGAGTAGTGAGTGCAGAGTAGTGAGTAGTGAGTGCAGAGTAGTGAGTGCAGAGTAGTGAGTGCAGAGTAGTGAGTGCAGAGTAGTGAGTGCAGAGTAGTGAGTGCAGAGTAGTGAGTGCAGAGTAGTGAGTAGTGAGTCCAGAGTAGTGAGTGCAGAGTAGTGAGTGCAGAGTAGTGAGTGCAGAGTAGTGAGTGCAGAGTAGTGAGTAGTGAGTCCAGAGTAGTGAGTAGTGAGTGCAGAGTAGTGAGTGCAGAGTAGTGAGTGCAGAGTAGTGAGTGCAGAGTAGTGAGTGCAGAGTAGTGAGTAGTGAGTGCAGAGTAGTAAGTAGTGAGTGCAGAGTAGTGAGTAGTGAGTGCAGAGTAGTGAGTAGTGAGTGCAGAGTAGTGAGTGCAGAGTAGTGAGTGCAGAGTAGTGAGTGCTGAGTAGTGAGTAGTGAGTGCAGACTAGTGAGTGCAGACTAGTGAGTGCAGAGTAGTGAGTGCAGAGTAGTGAGTGCAGAGTAGTGAGTGCAGAGTAGTGAGTGCAGAGTAGTGAGTAGTGAGTGCAGAGTAGTGAGTGCAGAGTAGTGAGTAGTGAGTGCAGAGTAGTGAGTGCAGAGTAGTGAGTGCAGAGTAGTGAGTGCAGATTAGTGAGTGCAGAGTAGTGAGTGCAGAGTAGTGAGTGCAGAGTAGTGAGTGCAGAGTAGTGAGATCAGAGTAGTGAGTGCAGAGTAGTGAGTAGTGAGTCCAGAGTAGTGAGTGCAGAGTAGTGAGTAGTGAGTGCAGAGTAGTGAGTAGTGAGTGCAGACTAGTGAGTGCAGAGTAGTCAGTGCAGACTAGTGAGTGCAGAGTAGTGAGTGCAGAGTAGTGAGTGCAGAGTAGTGAGTGCGGAGTAGTGAGTGCAGAGTAGTGAGTGCAGAGTAGTGAGTAGTGAGTGCAGAGTAGTGAGTGCAGAGTAGTGAGTGTAGAGTAGTGAGTGCAGAGTAGTGAGTGCAGAGTAGTGAGTGCAGAGTAGTGAGTGCAGAGTAGTGAGTAGTGAGTCCAGAGTAGTGAGTAGTGAGTGCAGAGTAGTGAGTGCAGAGTAGTGAGTGCAGAGTAGTGAGTGCAGAGTAGTGAGTGCAGAGTAGTGAGTAGTCAGTCCAGAGTAGTGAGTAGTGAGTGCAGAGTAGTGAGTGCAGAGTAGTGAGTGCAGAGTAGTGAGTAGTGAGTCCAGAGTAGTGAGTAGTGAGTGCAGAGTAGTGAGTGCAGAGTAGTGAGTGCAGAGTAGTGAGTAGTGAGTGCAGAGTAGTGAGTGCAGAGTAGTGAGTGCAGAGTAGTGAGTGCAGAGTAGTGAGTGCAGAGTAGTGAGTAGTGAGTGCAGAGTAGTGAGTCCTGAGTCCAGAGTAGTGAGTGCAGAGTAGTGAGTAGTGAGTGCAGAGTAGTGAGTAGTGAGTGCAGAGTAGTGAGTAGTGAGTGCAGACTAGTGAGTGCAGAGTAGTGAGTTCAGAGTAGTGAGTGCAGAGTAGTGAGTGCAGAGTAGTGAGTACAGAGTAGTGAGTCCTGAGTCCAGAGTAGTGAGTGCAGAGTAGTGAGTAGTGAGTGCAGAGTAGTGAGTGCAGAGTAGTGAGTAGTGAGTGCAGAGTAGTGAGTAGTGAGTGCAGAGTAGTGAGTGCAGAGTAGTGAGTGCAGAGTAGTGAGTGCAGAGTAGTGAGTGCAGAGTAGTGAGTAGTGAGTGCAGCTTAGTGAGTAGTGAGTGCTGAGTAGTGAGTAGTGAGTGCAGAGTAGTGAGTAGTGAGTGCAGACTAGTGAGTGCAGAGTAGTGAGTGCAGAGTAGTGAGTAGTGAGTGCAGAGTAGTGAGTAGTGAGTGCAGAGTAGTGAGTGCAGAGTAGTGAGTGCAGAGTAGTGAGTGCAGAGTAGTGAGTGCAGAGTAGTGAGTAGTGAGAGTAGTGAGTGCAGAGTAGTGAGTGCAGAGTAGTGAGTGCAGAGTAGTGAGTGCAGAGTAGTGAGTGCAGAGTAGTGAGTAGTGAGTGCAGAGTAGTGAGTCCTGAGTCCAGGCGAGTGAGTGCAGAGTAGTGAGTCCTGAGTCCAGAGTAGTGAGTGCAGACTAGTGAGTGCACAGTAGTGAGTAGTGAGTGCAGACTAGTGAGTGCAGAGTAGTGAGTAGTGAGTGCACAGTAGTGAGTGCACAGTAGTGAGTAGTGAGTGCACAGTAGTGAGTGCACAGTAGTGAGTAGTGAGTGCACAGTAGTGAGTAGTGAGTGCACAGTAGTGAGTAGTGAGTGCACAGTAGTGAGTGCACAGTAGTGAGTAGTGAGTGCACAGTAGTGAGTAGTGAGTGCACAGTAGTGAGTGCACAGTAGTGAGTAGTGAGTGCAGAGTAGTGAGTAGTGAGTGCAGAGTAGTGAGTAGTGAGTGCAGAGTAGTGAGTAGTGAGTGCAGAGTAGTGAGTAGTGAGTGCAGAGCAGTGAGTGCAGAGCAGTGAGTGCAGAGCAGTGAGTGCAGAGCAGTGAGTGCAGAGCAGTGAGTGCGCAGGGTGAACAATTCCAATCCATACCACATAATTCCATTACACACCACATGCATACACTCCATAACACATGGCTAAAAAATATTGCCATTTACAATGCCATTAGCTCTAACTCAAATAAATCCGAGACCTATTGCATTTCCAATGCTTGTCTTCTCTTGAGCATTAGTAAAATATGCCATATCTGAAACTGAGGTTGACAAATCGTCCAGATACACCCTTAATTATCGTTACCTCCTTTTGACATATCCTCCCAAAGCCTGCTAATCTTCAACATATTCAAAGCTGTTAAATGTTTTTCTGAGTTTTCAGAGTTTAGCCTAAGACTGCTTTGTCCACATTACCACTAGGATAACTGGTCTATAAGGTTGACTTACAACCGATCATCATAAGGGTTGCTTGGCATGGTACAAGGTGATCACTAGAATTAGTGAGCATCACATACCAGGACAACTTCTCACATTGGTGAGCAGTGGATTGGGATCTGAGCTTGCTGTTGTTTTACCATTACAATCTTTGAGATTATCATTTAAGAAAGATAATACTGGTACCTGCTAGGTACATATAAAACACGACTAGTATACTTAAGTTCTACTGAACTTAGTTGTTGTAGAGGATAGGGAGTAGCACACCCTGACTACAACTACTAGATAGGTTTAGTAGGTAAACACCAGTGTAGGTAGATTGCAACATATCCACCCACACTAGAGCAATGTCTGGAGCAGAGGGTTCCACTGGGAATGTCTCTGTTGAGAGTGACCCTCCAAAGGCACCATCCAGATTTACTATATTCTCCTTTAAGGAGCTAAGGCAGCTTTGTGCCTTAAGGGGGCTGAAGACAGGGCCATCCCCTACTACAGACCACCTTAGAGAGATCTTAGATCGGTCTGAGACTCTAAAGACCTCTAAAGCAGACCCCACAGGGAATGCTGAAGGAGGCTCTCCTTCTGAAGATGACAATACTGATGCCCCTGTCCCTATAGTCCAGATAGATGAGGATGACCAAGTCACTGGAGCTCCTCAGGTAGATGTGGAGGAGGAAGAAGAAGAGGAGACAGAAGGGGGAAGCAGTGATTCTGATGATGGCAGAAATAGCCAGGTGCTAGTCAGCAGGCTTAACCAGGCTAACTTAAGTGTATTTGGGACCTTGCACAGACACCCAAGTGGACTTAACTAGGAGTGTAGGAGGAGGAGGAATCACTCAGGTGACTCCAATACCTCCCAGGCTTCTAGAGGTTCTCATGGTCACTCCAGAAGGGAGATGACTAGCCCTCAGAGAAGGGAACATAAGGCCAAAATGAGAGAGGCTGAACTTAGGATCCAGAGACAAGAATTAGAAGTTGCCCTGGCCCAAGAGAAACTTGCTAGAGCAAGACAGCCTAGAGAGAGTGGATTTAGATCCACTGGTGGCAGCACTATCCCTAAGGATAAAGACAGGTCTTTTGATACATGAAACCTGAGTAAGATTGTGCCCCCCTACAAAGCTTGGGATGATATCCACAAATGGATGACTGCACTTGAGAGAGCCTGCAAGCTACAGTAGATCCCTCAGGAGCAGTGGGCAGCAATCTTGTGGCTCTCCTTTGAAGGTAGAGGCTGAGACAGACTCCTCACAGTTAGTGGTGGGGATTCTAGAAACTACCTGGTCCTGAAGAGTGCTCTGAATGATGGGTTAGGCTTAACCACTGAACAGTACAGGTTAATGTTCAGAGATACCCAGAAGACACAGACTCAGGACTGGTCTGAATTTGTTGAGTGTGCCACTAAGGCTCTGGAGGGCTGGTTGCTGGGAAGTAAGGTTACTGATTATACAGGATTGCATAATTTATTTATAACAGAGCAAATCTTAAGTAATTGTCAAAATCAGCTTCTACATCAGCACCTGGTTGACTCTGATCTGACCTCCCCACAATAATTGGGTAGGAGGGCAGACAAATGGGTCAGAACCAGGATCAGGCCTAAGAACCAGGGTGGTGACCAAAAGAAAGAGACTACCAAGCCTCAAGAGAAGGGTGGGGATAAAAGTAAGGAAAAGACTTCCAAAGGGCCCCAAAACTCCAAGAATGAGGGTGGGTCCCAAGACACTTCTTCAAGCCAGAAAAAGCCTTATTGTCATACCTGTATACAGGTTGGGCATTACAAAACAGACAGCTGTTGTCCCAAGAATGGCAATAAAGAGAATATACCTCCAAAGCCAGCTCCAACACCTCCTGTTACTGTCAGCAGTAATCCCCCAGGAAATGGGAGCACACCCAGGAATCTGGGTGGGTTTACTTTTGGAGCACAGGTGGATTCTGGCCTAACCAGGTCCCCTATCTCAGATACTCTTGTCTATGAAACTGGCATGGGGTTTGCCAATTTCACTGCTTGCCTAAACACTTTGAGCAAGTATAGACAGGAGCCCCTCGTCAATGGCTTGAAAGTTGAGGCCTTCAGAGACACAGGGGCTAGCATCACCATGGTGGCTGAATGCCTAGTCCCCTCAAGGCAACTTTTACCTGATGCCACATATCAGGTGACAAACATTGATGGCATAGAAACCAAACATCCCATGGCAGTAGTCAATCTTAGCTGGGGAGGTGTCACTGGCCCAAAGAGAGTGGCACTGTCAGCAAACTTGCCTGTAGATTGCCTACTAGGTAATGATTTGGAAATCTCAGCCTGGGCTGAGGTTGACCAACAAACCCATTCTAAAATGGTAAATCTCCATGGAAAGGTTAGTGGGGCTGTGATGGTTACAGCCCCAATCCAAGATGTCCTTCCTGAAAAGGTTGGTAGGGCTGAGCCAATCTCAGCCCCATCTTTAGCTAACTTCCCTCCTGAAAAGAGTAGCAGGGCTGTGAGGGTAACAACCCATACCCAAACCGAGTCTCCTCCTGAAAAGGTTGGTGGGGCTGGGATGGCCACAGCCCAAACTCAAACTGATACATGAGTAGTGAAGCCTGAAATGATGGATCACTCCACCCAAACTGAGAGCATTGAGGAGGAAGAGAAATCTCCCTCCCACCAGACTTTAGGAAAGGATCAGCCTCCTCAGGGAACTGATCTTACCCCTGATAAAGGAACTGTCCCAGAGGTTGTTAGGCCTGGCCTGACAGAGCCTCTGATGGCAGTGGACCCTTCTCAGGTGGGACCCAGTCTGGAGCAGGTAACCTGCCCCTCTCTACCTTGCCTTAGTCAGCCCAGGGCTGCAGAGGACAAGAAGGACAAGGAGCCCCAAAGGGCCCCCTGTCAAATAAAGCACCCTCATCAACAGATTAGGGGCACCGAAACTAGTAGTCCTAGTGAGATGAAAACTTTAAAAACTCCTGAGGGAGCCCCCTTAAAAGTAGTTTGGGACCTCCCACAGATGGATTCTATTGGGCACAGCCAAACCTGGGACCCCAAGGCCCCAAACCTGAACTGCCCCTCCAGTAAACCAAACAGAGGGACCCAGCCTCCAGCTTTAGGTAGCCAGAGGTTGACCCTGAGAGCACAGTGCAACTCAGTCAAAGAAAGAAAGGCACACATGGTGGAGAGTGATTGGAGGAAGCTGAGTCCTACAGAGGAATCTCACTTCAGTACTTCATCCCAACATCAGCCTTTAACTTTACAAAAACACACCACAGGTAGAGATTCCCTATGGTGGAGACCATCAGATACCATTAGGGTGAGGGATTGCTTAGTGGACCATGAGACAGGGGGTAACCAAGCCAGAGCTGGTACTTCCTTATATGGCCACTTAGGCAATATAGGCTTACCTGGACAAGGATAGCCTTATCTCCTTTCGTTTGGGGGGGGGAGGGGGTTATGTAGGAACGTGGATATCTGACTATGGTTACCCCCAAACTTTTTGCCTGGTGTTTAGCTGGTTTTTGACATAGTTGGCTTGGGATCCTGCTATTCAGGGCCCCAGGCTGATTGCTCTCTCCTTAAAATGGACTCTATGTACCTTAGGTGCATATACAATTGGAACTGGTTCACCTTATTGGCCCCTGTAACAGTGTACCCTAGGTACCCAGGGCATAGGTGTTTCCAAGGCCTACCAGGGGCTGCAGCATGTATTGTGCCTCCCCTGGCCTGGCCTCCATATTTCACACAACTGGCTGATCACTCAGCTGGGGTAAATTGGTGTAATCACTTCTTACTTAGATATAGTATCACTATATCTAACCTTAACTGGACAAATATGTTCCTATCAGCCACTCCTATGGAAGGCCTCATCAATCCTGGAGGCAGAGTGCTTGGAAATATGTGAGATGGTGCTCTAGCATGATCTGAGCCTGTCTGCAGCTGTCGGGAACCACTCCCTTAGCTGTTCCGGGATATTGCCATACCATAACTCTTAAGTGCATTATAATCCTCGCAGTTATATGCTAACTTTGGTTTGATTTTATCAAAACTTGTCGAGAAAGGTGTCATACGATTTGGAATACTATCCCCTCGACAGTTCTGTCAACGGGGATAGCATTCCACCCTTCTAGAGGGACACGACATGTGTGTAGCCTTAACCCTGGTTAAAGTTAACCAGAGCCTCAGCGTCACAAAATGGACGCTGCCACCACATACACAAGTCTGACCTCCTGCTGCTGGGAGTCCTTCCAGCGAGGGAGGCTTGGACAAAGGGTTTCCTGCCTTGGGAGGTGCGAGCACCACCCCAGACAGGATTTTGTGTATTGGATAGGAGAGGGCTGAAAATATTGAGACATGCCCGGGGCACACAAGGTGTCCCCGTGCATAAGCCAGTCCAAACCGGTCCTGGGACTTTCCAGACCCAGGCCTGGCGAGGAGCTGGACAAAGGAAAGGGGGAGTAACCGCCCCCCTTCCTGGTCCCACCCAGAGGAGGGACCTAGCAGGTGATCCACCCCTCAGATTGGGAATAAGAGTGGGAGCAGTGCCAGAGCACCTCAGATCATCCTGAATCAACTTTAAACGAAGAAGACGACTGGACTTCAACATTCTGCTGCACAGAAGACTGAAGAGCATCTCCCTTGTGGCCTAGGAGTGGCCACCCTGTGAACACAGGTACCAATCAGCAACTCGACGTCTGCTTTGCCGCCGCCTCCCGCCGGAGCCCGAGCCCAGAGCCTGACAAGACTCAGACTCCCAGACTTCTCACAGCCCGATCCACAGTCCCTGCAAAGAAGGGACCCGTGGAGGCACCGAGAGACGTGGGACTAGACCTCTTGGAAGACACCCGAAAAGCTGACTGCGCAGCATCAGAGGCACCCTCGATGTTGTCCTTTGGGGACTGAGACCCCCCACCACCGAGCAGCCCTTGCACCGAAGATCAGCCCCCAGCATCTCCACGATCTGCGTGGGGCCCTTTTGCATTGTGCCACTCGACGCGCCATCCCGGCCACTAGCCACGTGGTCAGCGGCCATCTTGGCAACAAAACCGACAAACTACACTGCGGGTCTGGTTGCTCCAGGCTTGCCCTCACTCCTGTAAAAGGGAGCCCTCGCTCTGACCTTGCTGGTCCGAGTGATAAGCCTTTTTTGATTCCTGCGTGGCTTGCATTAGCCAAGGCCTGTTTGCTCCAATCAAGTTGCCGACACCACCAACCACGAGAAGTCTGCGTGGGACAGCTCGTGATCAACTCCTGGACATCCTTGACCCCTCGTGTCTACGTGGCTGCAGAGAGAAGCTACACCTCATCGCCTGTTTGCACCCGACATCGCCTGGTTCCAATCTGGTTCCATGGTAGTCACTGGCTAGTGACTTTGAACATTGTCCCCTCTGCTTTCAGTTCTTCACGACATCAGATCCACCCTTGGATCCACCAGAACTCTTCACATCGAGCCGCCTGCAGCATCTTCTGCTCCAAGCACCATCAACCATCGTGACGAAACCCGACACTACTTCGACCCTATGCACCCGAGTCCTGTGGGTGTGGTAACTCAGCAACGCCGGTGTTCCCACACTGGTACACACCTCTAGGGCCAGTGTCTTAAGTTTCAGCTTTCTAGGTCACTCGGAAGGTTCCTAACTAACTAACTTTATAACTTTTACGCACCATAGGCATTGCATTGCTGAGTGCGTGCACTTTAAACACTGCACCCGAGTCCTGCGGGCCTTTCCCGACTTAGTCACTGCTAGTCCCGAACAGCTCCAGCGATTCCCAAGGCCCTAGGCCTGTTCCCTTTTAGATTGGTATCTCTTATACCACTTTCTTAGTATATGGTTTAGGTGGCCCCTAGGGCTCATCCATATTGTGCAACTTTTGTGTATTATAAACTGTATTTTGTTTAACGATTGTGCTTCTGTGCTCATAAAGAGTTCAGGGGATATTTGTAGTTAATAACAATATATATATCTTCAATATATATCTCTGTGGTGTCCTTTCATGTGGTATTCAAGGGGGTTGTGTATCGTAATACAGCTGGCTTCACATGCCTTTCAGAGTTTAGCCTAAGACTGCTTTGTCCACGTTACCACTAGTATAACTGGTCTATAAGGTTGACTTACAACCGATCATCATAAGGGTAGCTTGGCATGGTACAAGGTGATCACTAGAATTAGTGAGCATCACATACCAGGCCAACTTCTCACAATTGTTGTTATAGCACGAAGAGCAGGCCTGCCATTGTAGATGGTTGCTACTGTGACGCGAAGATCCTTTCGGGCATCACTGGAGCGTCACATTGGTGGTCAGTGTGGGCTGTCATCATTGTAGCGTGAGGGGTAGATCTCATCTTGCCGGTCATCGTCGGTGGCCGTTGTAGCATGAAGAGTCGGGTTCACTGGAGATTTGCATTGGCAGCAGGATCTCAGAGCAAACTGGCCCATTTGTGGTTGCAAATAGCCCAAATATTTAGGATTTCTTCCTTTGTTCACAGTAGGAGCTCAACTGATGCTAGCCAAGGGTTCAGGCCCTGGGGGCACTTTTTGGGAACCAAGAACTCCCTCCAGTCGAGGCCAGCAGTGCTTAAGCAGGTCCATTTTCAGGTCATGGCAGGTCCAGGTAGGTCCAGTGGAGCAGGTGAGCTGGGTAGTTGCAAGGAGGCCTCTGGCGCTTCTTGTGTCTCTGCAGGTCAGGGCAAGAGGTCAGACACCTGACCCTTATAGTCACTCTGGTAGTCCTAGTATCAAGTAGCTAGTCAGGTCTCAAGCAGCAGGGCAATCTTCTGAGGATACAAGGGAAGCTTCAAGTATAAGGGCCAGTCCTCTGAAGTTAAAAAGCAGGCTTCAAGCAGCAGTACAGTCCACTGAAGTACAACAAAGTCCTTCTGGGGGACCTCTGCAGTTCTAGAAGTGAAATAAAGACAGTGGCGGCTAGCAGGGGACAGGGCTGGTGCGGTGAGGGAGGGGGGATCAGGACGACAACATTTTTGTTTTAATTCACTTACCTTTTGCTGCAAGGTGGCCATCTCTCCCCTTTGGTCCCTTCAGCTGCCTTCTCCTCTGCTTCCATAGCATAAGGAAGCAGGAAGCACACAGGCTCTCTCTCCTAAGCCAATTACAATGCTGCAATGCAGCTGTAGGAAGGTGGATACCTGACTATGGTTACCCCAGATTTTTTTGCCTAGTGTTTAGCTGGTTTTCGACTTAGTTGGCCTAGGATCCTGCTAATCAGTGTCTCAGGCTATCTGCTCTCTCTGTAAAATGGACTCCATGTACCCTAGGTACATCTCCGATTGGATATTGGGTCACCTTATCAGCCCCTGTACAGAGTACTATAGGTACCAAGGGCATAGGTGCATCAAAGGCCTACCAGGGGCTACAGCATATCTTTTGCCACCCCTGGCTGGCCATCCAAAATGACACAACTGGCTGATCACTCAGCTGGGGCAAGGTCGTGTAATCACCCCTTGTTTAGATATAGTATACCTATATCTAAACCTATATCTGGACACATATACACCTATAAGTCACTCCCATGGCAGGCCTTATCAATCCTGGAGGCAGAGTGCTTGGGTTTATGTGAGATGGTGCTCTAGCGTGAGCTGAGCCTGTCTGCAGCTTTCGGGACCAACTCCCTTAGCTGTTCTGGGATATTGCCATACCATATACTCTTCAGTGCATTATAATCCTCGTGGTTACTTGCTAACTTTGGTTTGGCTTTATCAAAACATGTCGTGTAAGGTGTCATACGCTTTGGAATACTACCCCCTCGCCAGTTCTGGCAACGGGGGTAGCATTCCACCCTTCTAGAGGGAGAAGACATGCTACTTTGCTTAAATGCAATTAAATCTAACCAGAGCCCCAGCATCACAAAATGGATGCTGCTGCCACAGACAGACTACGGCGGCTTTCTTCACCACCCCTGAACTTTATCTCTACTGATGAGGGATATAAATCCCGAAACTCGGGCCATGTCTCGGGTCTAGAGATTACCGAACTTTCAAGAACTGATTTGCACCATCCAAGATGATACACTTTGAACTTTCTGGTTTCTTATGCTACTCGCACTACTAATTCCAAAATGCTGAGGGCCGATCCGGTGGAGAGGCCAACAATGTGCGCCCATCCTTGCTTTCTATTTAAGGGCTTTTGTGAGCTTCCAAAGCCGATGGGCTTTTTGGGGAACGCACCAGTGTGCCGAGCAGGCAACGAAGCCCTTGACGGATCTACGGTGGCTTTCTTCACCACCCCTGAACTTTATCTCTACTGATGAGGGATATGAATCCCGAAACCCGGGCCATGTCTCGGGTCTAGAGATTACCGAACTTTCAAGAACTGATTTGCACCATCCAAGGTGATACACTTTGAACTTTCCGGTATCTTATGTTACTCGCACTACTAATTCCAGAATGCTGAGGGGCGATCCAGTGGAGAGGCCGGCAGTGTGCGCCCCTCCTTGCTTTCTACTTAAGGGCTTTTGCGAGCCTCCAAAGCCGACGGGCTTTTTGGGAAACGCACCTGCGTGTCGAGCAGGCAACGAAGCCCTTGACGGACCTACGGCGGCTTTCTTCACAACCCCTGAACTTTATCTCTACTGATGAGGGATATAAATCCCGAAACCCGGGCCATGTCTCGGGTCTAGAGATTACCGAACTTTCAAGAACTGATTTGCACCATCCAAGGTGATACACTTTGAACTTTCTGGTTTCTTATGCTACTCGCACTACTAATTCCAGAATGCTGAGGGGCGATCCGGTGGAGAGGCCAGCAGTGTGCACCCATCCTTGCTTTCTGCTTTATCAAAACATGTTGTGTAAGCTGTCATACGCTTTGGAATTCTACCCCCTCGACAGTTCTGGCGACGGGGGTAGCATTCCACCCTTCTAGAGGGAGAAGACATGTTACTTTGCTTAAATGCAGTTAAATCTAACCAGAACCCCAGCATCACAAAATGGATGCTGCTTCCACAGACACGAGTCTGGCCTCCTGCTGCTGACCGAAACTCCGGCAGGGGAGGCCTGGACAAATGGTATCCTGTCACAGGGATGTGTTACACCACCCCAGACAGGAGATAGTGGATACTAGCAGTGAGGGTTGAATGAAACTAGGCACTGCCTGGGGCGCACAAGGCACCCCATGCATAGTCTAGTTCAAACCGGTGCTGTGGCACTCCAGCCCCAGCTCTGGCGCAAAACTGGACAAAGGGAAAGGGGTTAACCATCCCCTTCCTGGGTCCCACCCATAGGAGGGACCTAGCAGGTGATCCAGCCCGTTCATTTGGAATAAAGGTAGGAGCTGTGCCAATGCAAATTAGATCATCCTGACTGAAACTTTGAAACAAAACTCTGGACCCTTCGACATCCGACTCCACGTAGAATACTAAAGAATCTCCCTTGTGGTCAAGGAGTGGCCACCCTGTGCAAGCAGGCACCATCAGCGCAATGAGACTTTCTTTGATGTTGCTCCTGCCGGAGCTCAAACGAAAGAGACCAACAAGATCTGGACTCCCAGACTTCCAACAGCCCGATCCACAGTCCTAACAAAGCTTAGACCCGTGGAGGCGATGTGAGACGTGGGACCGGCCATCTTGAAAAGTCAACGAAGTGCTTTCAGTGCAGCTCCCAAGATTCCCTCAACACTGTGCTTTGGGGTTTGAGAAGCCCCAGCACCGAGCAGCCTGTGCTCCAAAGATCACCTCTCCACACTCTTTGAGTGCTGCGTGGGACCCTTTTACACTTTTCCTGCTCAATGAGTTGTCCGGTCGCTTGCCCGTTGGCTAGTGGCCTCTGTGACAATGAAACACCAAAACTACACTGCTGGTTTGTTTGCTCCAGACTGGCCCCAGCTCCCCTGAAAAGGAGCCATTGATCTGACCTTCCCGGTCCGATTAAGAAGACATCTTTTTATCCTGCGTGGGTTGCCTTTGCCAAGGCTTTGTGACTCCAAATCGAGTACCGACACCGCCAACAGCAAGAGCGTTTGTGGGACAGCTAGTGTTCACCAGCTGGTCATCCTCCATCTTTCCTGGTCCACGTGGCAGCGGAGACAAACACCTCGACATCACCTGATTGCAATCCGACATCGCCTGGTTCCTTCCTGGTTCCTCGCTGGTCACTGGCTAGTGACCTGAACATTGTCCCCTCTGCTTTCAGGTACTCTACATCTTCAATCCACCCTTGGAACCAACCGGACTCTTCTCTCCTGTCCGCCTGCAGCATCTTCATCTTCAGGCTCCATAGAACTTCACGACGAAATCCGACACACTTTGGTACCTATGCACCCGCTTCCTGGGGGTGAGGTAACGATATAACTCTGGTGCTCCTGTAGTGTTATGTTATGTTATGTTATTTGGGTTCTTCTATAGCGCAACGGCTACTCCAGTAGGAGTGTCCCGGCGCTTTAGCGAAGAGGTCCTTGGGAAGAGGAAACATAACTGCAGAATAAAAGGAACAGCGAAGTTAACTGGTAAACAGCCAGGTTTTTAATGCCTTTCTGAACGACATCAGACTAGGGGCCTGTCTGAGAGAAATGGGAAGCTCATTCCAGGCGCGCGGGGCCAGGTAATGAAAAGAGCGCCCCCCTTGTCTGGTTCGCTTGATGGACGGAACAACCATTTTAGACAAGGAGGCAGATCGCAAAGTTCTGCTCGGCTTGTAAAGAGCAAGGCGCTTCCTAATGTACCTAGGGCCTGAGTCATGAAGGGCCTTGTAGGTCAGCGTCAGGCTTTTAAAGAGAGCCCTCTTGGCTATAGGAAGCCAGTACAATTCCCTCAACAAGTCTGAAGCACTAGCTCGTCTAGGGAGTCCATAAATAGCCCTGGCAGCTGAATTTTGGACTACTTGAAGTCTCCTCACGAGATATTTAGGGAGTCCTAGGTAGAGGGCATTTGCATAGTCCAAACGCGACCCGACAAGTGCTTGGACAATGACCCTTCGATGGTTCATAGAAATCAAGGGGAGGAATTTCCTGAGCATCCGCAGGATCCCGAAACATTTCCCCGAAAGACAGGATATTTGAGGCCCAAAGGTTAACTCATTGTCAACAAAAATACCTAGATTTTTAGCCTTGGTACTTGCATTGACCGGTGGAAACAGGTCTTGTGGCCACCAACTTTTCCAGTTTGGTTCAGAGACACATCCAAAAAAAAGCAGCTCCGATTTATCGGAGTTGCATTTTAAGCCGTGTCTTTTAAACCAATCAAAGACTGCTTCTAGGCAGCCTCTGATACGGATCCCATCAAACACCTCATTCTTGTCGTATGTGAACAAGAGCTGGGTGTCGTCAGCTTAAGACACGATCTGAGCGCCGAACGACTCCGCAACCTCTGCAAGGGGGGCCAGAAAGATGTTAAAGAGCAGGGGGCTAAGAATAGACCCCTGAGGGACCCCCACTTCCAGAGTGCCATAGCTGCGGGGTGAGGTGGCGCCCAGATCGTTTGTCGACGGCTAGCTAGAAATGATTTGAGCCAGTTCCACACCGTTCCCCGGAGACCACAATCCCAGAGTCGAATCAGGAGGGTATCATGGGGAACAGTGTCGAACGCCGCCGACAGGTCCAACATGACCAACATGGCCTTTCCTCCAGTATCCAAGACCTCTCTGATGGCAGTGGTGACTTCAAGTGGTTTACACCTCTAGTGTCCTAGTTTCAAGTGGCTAAGTTCTAGTCCAGTCGGAAGTCTCCGAAACCTATAACTTTCTGATTTTTACGCACCATTGACTTGTATGGTAAACGCGGTTGCCTATAGACTCTGCACCCGTATCCTGTGGGCCTCTCCCGACCTAACCTTTGTTAGTCCTGTGTAGGCCCAGCGATTACCTTGGCCCTAGGCCTGTTCATTGTTCGTGACGTGGTACTTATACCACTTTCTTAATATATGGTTTGAGTGGCCACCCGGCCTATCCATAATTGTGCAGCTTATTGTATGTTATACTGTGTTCTTTGTTTAACGCTTGTGCTCATGTGCTCATAAAGAGTTAAGGGGATTATTCTAGAAATAAATACATATATTTTGTAATATATAACTTGTGTGGTGTCCTTTCATTTGGTATTAAAAGGGATTGCATATGGTAAAACAGCTGGCTTCACATGCCCTCTGGAGTTTAGCCTAAGAATGCTTTGTCCAAGCTACCATTAGGATAGCTGGTCTATAAGGTTGACTTACAACCAATCACCATAAGGGTCGTTTGGACTGGTGCAAGGTGTTCACTAGAATAGTGAACGCCATATACCAGGCCAACTTCTCACAGCAGCGTTGTGATTCGTCTGTGAGATGTAGTTCAGCGCTCAGACGGCGACTGTGAGGCTTTGCATGTTCCTCATCAGACTGTGTAAAGCAAACCTTGTGGGGAAGATGCAAAGTGCACAGGACTGTTTGGCCAGCCCACGAGGACTGGCCAAGCAGGCCTGTGCACTTGGAGTGGCCAAACCACTCCTCCATAACCCCAGCCCAGCTCCGCCATAACCCAGTCTGCAGTGAAAATAAAATGACAAAAAACAAATTATTATCATTTTATTTTTCTGCTGCACTGCTCTTAAAGCAGTGGAGTGACGCTTCTCCTCCTCAGTGGAGGAGCTGCCACTAAACAAAGAGTGGGTCTAAGGATCCTATTTATATACCTGGTGCCAGCTTTGAAGTGGAAGAAACATTTGGATATTTTTCCCCACAGCTACTTCTGAATTTTCATCCTCCCTGCCCAGTCTCCAAGTGGTCTAGGATGAAAAAAAGACTGGTGTGAAGTTTTTCTTGAGTGTCCTTAGCCAGCTCCTCTGAAATATAAGTGGGGCAATAATCCCATTACATTATTTCACATCAGTACAAATTCATCTTTAGTTGTCGATTTCCAAGTTACATTAACCAAAGAAGCCATAAATCTTTTACTTCAAAGGGCTGTGATAAATCATATGATACAAATTATTTTAATTAGAATTCATTGTTGAGTATCATCAATAAACGCTCAGATTTAAACACTCATATTTGTAGAAAGTGCCTAATCACCTGTGAGGGTATCGAGGAGCAGTCCATAGCATGGGGGGATTAATTGATTTGCCCAGAATCAAAGGAGGTGAGCCAACAGCAAGACTAGAACCTGGATACTCAGATCCAAAGCCGGCAGCTCTGGCCATTATTCCACATCATTTCCCCAATTTGCACAACATCAGCCAACATTTGTTTCTTGGTAACCCACTTTTTTAGGGCTAAAAAACTGTGTAAAGTAATTCTATAAACGCTCCTTTTATTTTTTGTATGTTGACAAATTAAATTCATATTGTCTAAACTGCCATTTATACCATTGCTTATTTCAGTACGACAGATTGTACCTCATGTCTTCCTCTATCGTGTAATATCAAGTTCTTTTGTCACTAAACTGTGCAAGTCTTTAAGTTGTTATCCAAGACACCCTAAGACCTCTATAACGGCATGAGTTTTCATTCATTATCTGCATGACATTGACAATCATAATCTCTTCCCATTACTCCTAATTCATTTCTCAACAGTTCATTAACTCTCTAACCCCTTTTCTCTAGACTCGTTATGGTCTCATCACCTTCTGAATAAAAAATACATGTATTTTCAATCTTTGCAACTTCATTATGTTTATGACGGTCGAAGCAAACCTGATCTCCTGTCATTGGATTCAGCAATCCACTTAACATTTCTTCAGTAAATTACATTACTTAGTGTTGATTGATTAGTGGTATTCTCAGTAGAACTCCATCTTTTTTTATCATGCTTGTTGTTGGCAGTCACATAAATCACACATAACTCTTCTTTAATATTTGGTTTCCGGATTACCTAATAATATAAACATAGCAATCTGTTTACTGTAGCAGATAAAATGTGATAATTCAAATCCGAGGTGCCCACAATAGTATGTAATACTAAGGAAAGCACTTAATGTATTTATAATTGATCCACCAAAACAGTGTTGTCTTACCTTAAAGTCGGACCCTAAGATTGAATGCTGTTTACCAGACATCTTTCAAAACTGTGTACGGAGGTGTGTGAGTTATAGTAATTGGAAGGCAGTGAGTGAATCAGAAATTGAAGGTATGAGTAGAATTTTATAATTTGTAATATTTGAGTAGTTTAAGCTTGATTTGTATAGAAAGAATGAATAAAGTTATAGCAATTTAAGGATGGTATGTAAATTATAAATTTAAGGTACAGCTATAACTTTAGAATTTCTAATGTCTTTGTAGTTTAATTTTTGTTTTTATAGGAAGAATGAATAACATTTTCCTAACTATAACTAAGCATTAAAGTTTGCTTTTTACATTGAGTTTGAATGTATTAAATTTATTTTAAAATGTTGTTGTTAGATATCACAATGTAAATTCTTAATTATTTTTTTTGTTTTTATACAGTGGCTTGTAGAGTAGAGTGACATACAGTAGAGTGCTCTGGAGTAGAGTGGGTAATAGTACAGTGTTGCAGAGTAGAGTGGTGTATAGTGAAATGGGGTTGAGTGAAGTAGGATAGTTTGAAGTGCAGACAGTAGTGTGGTGTTGAGTACAATGGTATACAGTAGAGCAGTGTAGTGTGGAGTGGTGTAGAGTGGAGAGGCATTGAGTGAAGTGGTGTAGAATGGAATAGCATTGAGTGGAGTGGCAGGTAGTGGAGTAGGTAGAGTGCAGTGGCATAGAGTGGTGTATATTGGAGTGGTGTAGAGTACATAAACATAGAGTGTAGTGGCATACAGTGGAGGTGCATAGCGTGTCACGGAGTGGAGGAGTGGAGAAGAATAGCTTAGCATGGAATATCATAGAGTGGCATGGCATAGAGTGGAGTGGTCAAGAGTGGAGTGGTGTGAAGTGGAATAACGTACAGTGGAGTGGTGTACAGTAAAGTGGTATAGAGTGGAAAGACATACAGTGGAGTGGCATGAAGTGGAATCGCAATGAGTGGCTTAGAGGAGAGTGGTGTGGAGTGGAATGGCGTAGAGTAGAATAGAGTATAGTGTTGTTGTGTACAGGCTGTGTTATTACAAACACGAATCATTTTTGCACGAAGTATGTGTGTGTAACAAATTGAATGACTGGAGGCATTTCTGGTCAACTCCTGTATTTCCGATCTTGGGAATCAGGAAATGTCACAATGCAATAGAAACATGTCTAAGTCTGACACATGCCCAGCACCACTAGATTTTTAAAATTTCTGAAGAAAGTCTACAAGGTTTTGAGCAAGAAGCAGTGTCTGCGCTTAACCCCTAATTTCCAGGGTCCCCCTCAGAGGACATACTGCATCTTTTCCATACTTTTGCAATTTTAACAGTATTTAGCTTGCTATCTGGATTACCAGTCAAGCAAAAAAAGGGGAAGGCCTTACATGATAGCCCTAGCCGTAACAATGCACTTTATGCTTTTATGCTAGTTTCTATCCATTGAATCAACTATAGATGCAGTGTTCACCATGTCCTAATATAAGAACAAAGTTTGTGTTTACCTTGCTTATTTTCCAGATGGAACCAACTTTTAGATGGAAAATGTATCGTGTTACGATGTAAGAATGAAGCTTGAAAGGGAGTTCAAGTCATCACAATGCACATTGTAGACCTGCAGAATAAAGTTGGTGTTTACCTTGCTAATTTTGCACAACGACCAACCTTTAGAAGAAGTGTTAATCATGTTTCAACTCAAGAATGACATCTGTGTGACAGTTCTAGCCAGCACAATTCACTTTACGCGCTTATACTATGAAGAAATACTGGTCCCTTTTTTTGCACATGGAATTAATTTTTAGATGCATGGTTTATTATGCTTCTATCAAGTATGAAGATTGTGTCTTACTTGCTTATTTTGAAAGTTCAACCAACTTTTAGATGAAATGTTTATTATGTCTCAACTTGAGAATAAATCCTGTGTCTTCAAACTCTTGCCAGCATTACGCATGTTTATGCATTTAAATTATGTATATATTATTTGACTATTGTTATAAAATGAATTAACGTCTGATTAACTGTTTTCTCATTTTGAAGCTTGTGGGTTCACTGTTTCTTTTATGCCAACATTGTCATGACTTTAATAAACTAAACAATAAAATGTGCCTTACCTTATTATTATTACCTTACCTGTGGTGTACAGTGGAGTGGTATACAGCCAAGTGGCCTACAATGGAGTGGCTCACAGTAGAGTGGTTTTGAGTGGAGAGGCATAGAATTGAATAGTGTAGAGTGAAGTGGTGTAGAGTGTAGTGGCATAGATTAGAGTGGCATTGAGTGGAATATTGAATATTGTAGAGAGCAGTAGGATGAAGTGGAGTAGCATAGAGTGGACTAGTGTATAGTGTAGTGGTGCACAGTGGAATAGCATATAGTACAGTGGAGTGGTGTACAGTAGAGTGGCGTACAGTAGAGTGGCATGCAGGAGAGTGGCATAGAGAGACATGGTGTACAGTGGAGTGGCATAGAGTCTAGTGACATAGATTGAAGTAGAGTGGAGTGGTGTACAGTGAAGTGGCACAGAGTACAGTGCCATAGAGTGGAGTGGTGTATAGTTTCATGACATACAGTAGAGTCGTGTACAGTTCAGTGGCATACAGTAGAGTGGTGTACAGTAGAGTGGCATAGAGAGAAGTAGAATACAGTGGCGGACATTGTAGTGACATAGAGTCGAGTGTTGTCCCCTTGACAGCCAAAATTTTTAACCAAAGAGACAAAGGGCGATATGCTACCAGGTCAGTAATATGGGTCATATTTAGCTCCTCATGTACAGTGAAACAGGGGGTGCCCTGAGAAACGAATAAAAGCAGTCTCAAAAACTTGTTTTTCACAATTTGAAGGTCATCTGAGGTGGTATAACCCCAAATTTCACTGCGATAAAGTGCCTTTGAAATATACTTGGCCCTGTAAAGCTTTAATAGGGCCCTCACCAGCCTTCACCAGTCTTTTTACCAGTCTAGAGGCAAAGTTAAATATGGCTGAGGTCTCCCGGGTGAGGTCAGTTTTCTTACGGGTAAGTTGGGGCCCTCATTTCATTTTAGTGTCTATCAATATCCCCAAGTATGAGAAAACACTTGACCTTGGGACTGGGGTAGACCTTACCTTTAAGGTGTATGGCCTACTGGAGAGGGCCCCTTCTTGCATAATATAGTACTTTGAATTGTTGACCTTCAGATCCTGCTCCCCATAAATTGGATGAAGGAGTTTAAAAGCATTTGCAGGCCCATTCAGGCCTGCAATTAAAACAACGTTGTCTGCATACAGCAGAACAAGAAGGCCACGCCCTCCCACCTGGGGAAAGTCCGCCTTGGTCTCCAGGAAGGTATTCTCTAGGTTATTGATGTATATGTTAAATAAAAAGGGGCCAAAATGCAACCCTGACGGACCCCATTCAGGATTGGTAACAGACGTGAAACCTTCAGGTCACCCGAGTAATGCACATTCACCTTGGTATCTCGGTGGAGATCTTGTAAGAATATAACTATGTCCCTGTCCACACCCAGGGAAATCAAGGTCTGCCACAGATTTTATCTGTTCACACAATCAAACGCTGAGGAGAGGTCCATAAAGGCCAGAAAGGTGGTACCAGGGCTGGCAACTGTGTATTCGTTCATTATCATGTAACGGTTCAGGCACTGGTCTATCGTTGAGTGGCAGGGGCAGAAGCATTATTGGGCATCTGACAGGATTTTACTCTCTACGGCCCATTTCGATAGCCTAACTAACAGGATCCATCTGACCACTTTAACCACAGAGTCCAACAGGGAGATGGGCCTGTAGCAATGGGTGCAATCTCTGTTCCAATTTTTAAAGACCAGGATAATAATAGAAGTGACCCTTGAGGCTGGGAGGCCAGACCGGACAGGCACGTTGATAACGAAGGTGAGCACTGGTGCCCAAAACTATGTTCCAAAATGACAGAGAACCGAAACAAAGTTACTTATAATGTGTAGTGGGGGATTCTCCTCACATACACTACTTGTGTCAGGGTATTTCTGTAGAATTCTTTTAAGGCCCAGTGGTTCCATAATTACTGTGTTGAAAAGGAAACACAAAACCTCGTCCTTAATCCTATTCACAAGAGTTACCAATTCTTCGTTAATGTGTCCGTCTCCAATCCCCCACTACACGTTATATGTGACATCGTTCTGTTTCTCTGTCATTTTGGAGCCCTTGAAGCCCATCAATATTTAAATCCTCCATCCAGTCAAGGGTGAACTTTGGTGCCCCTTTCTTAGTCCAGAGGAAGAACCTGGTGTAGGGACCCTAACAGCCTACTTACCCTTTGGGGTTGAAACCTCAACTACATCACTGCCCTAAGCCAGTTTGATCAACATTGCTTGCTTCACTGTGATAGTTTGATGCAAACAATGGCCTTTTACATGTCTCCATGATTATTTTGTAGCCGAATGAAGCCGGCTCTAATTGTAATGTATTTGATGTCACTACCTTTCTCTTTCACTCCCCCAACCTCACAAAGTGTACCTTACTATTTCCCCTTTCTTTCCCGCACCTCGTGGGGCACTTGATATAATACGCTGTCTGAGATTTATTCTGATGCTCAATATGATTAAATAATATTGAACGCTTTCTTGTGTTGTGTATTCTGAATTGATGCCGGCTGGCATTTAATTACGTGTTTATTGAATTGCAAATTATTTTCTAAACTGTTATGTCCCTGAGAGGATTGTTTTTTATCATATTTTAACATGAGCTTTTATGGTTTTAACATTTGAAGCCAAATTAAATTATTTTGATTTGATTTTTTCGAGTAGCCCTGTAAAGATATCTCAGACCGAAACTGCATTGTCTGTGTGCAGTTTTAAACTGCCATGTCAACCTGGCAAGCGCACCCACTTGCAAGGACTTCACTTTCCCTTTTCTTACATGTAAGGCACCACTCAGGTAAATCTAGGTTACCCCCATCGGCAGGGTGCAGTGTATGTGAGAGGTAGGACATATACTGGTGTGTTTAAAATGTCCTGACAAACTGTGTATTTCTTTTTTCACTATTGAAAGGCTATCTGTCCCATAGGCTAAAATAGTAGTCACTTAAGTAACCTTTTACAAGCATAAGTTTCCTTTGGGATAAGATGGAAAAATTAAGTTTAGGCTCTCTGAACTTAGAATTTATTCACACATCATTTTATGGAGATGGTTTTTAAATTTGTGATTGAAAATGCCATTCTGTGTGCCTCTGCTGGATTGTCTATTGACTGTATGGTTTTGGAGTGACAGGGGAAAAACAATGTGCATTCACTGTAGACACCAAGGGGTTGAGGTGGTCGGGCCTTTTCTGGTTGACTCAGAGCTGAGCTGAATAGACCTTGGCTGCATTTAGGGTGTTGGGAGAAGTTTCACTTACACTTGAATAGGCAGTGTCTTCTCTGCACAATGCTGTCTCCACCTCCATTGGTTATGCTGCACTAGAGTGGACATAACTGGTTTGGACTGGGCTCAGAGACCTTTTCTACAAAGAGAACAAAGACAAAATGGGGTATAAGTATTGAACCTTAAACCCCAGAGAATTAGATAACTTCTGGACTCAAGGGGAAACTTTTGCCAAGGAGAAGAACTGGAGAGCTGCAAGGAGGAATAGTGCCCCTTTGCTGTGTGCTTTGCTGGGTTGGCCTGCTGTTTCTGCTTTTGCCAAGGAAGAGGACAAAGACTGAGCGTTTGCTGAGAACCAGTTTGAAGAAGAATCTCCAAGGGCTTGTGTGTGCTGGCCTCCCGTTCTGAAGTCTCAGGGACACGAAGATGTCACCACCTGCTCCTCTGAACTCCACTGCAGGGAGTTCTGACCTGACAGAAAGTGCCTATCCCAGTTTTGGGCGTCAGGAGGTTGTTCATGCTGTTGGAAGCTGGACGAAACATAAAGAAAGCAAGAAAAACAACACAGGCACCATCAGCACCACTGCCTGTGATGTGATGCTGCAACTGAGGCCATGGGAACCGCTTGTGAAGTGCATGACTACACATTGCCTCACCGGAAACTACGTCTCACTGCCGATGCTACTGACCTCCACTGTCCTGGACTCGACACATCACCTCCTCGTGGACGCGACCCCTCTCCATCCCCATAGCAACCCGGAACTGGCCTAGACCTTGGCACCGACTCCTCTATCTACACAATGCCGTGCATCAGCCATAGACTTCATTTGCCAAGGTAATATTTTTGGGAGGGTCTGCGTGACTCCATGCCCGACGCCGCACACCTCTCGGTCGACTCCGTATTTTGGATTTATGCCTGTCACAACATCATGATAGCCCCAGGTGAGGTTATCTGATTCTACAAGTGCTATTTCTGCAAGTAACTGTTTTTAAGTGCTGGGTATATGTATGTTGCGTTTTTGCCGTTTTTCTCTTATTTTGTTTAGATAATGATACCTTAATTTTCTAAACTGGTGTGATGTCAATTTCTAGTGTTCTCACTGTGTTACTGTGTGTTTTGAGTACAAATACTTTACACATTGCCTTTGGGATAAGCCTCTCTGCTCATGCCAAGCTACCAAGGGGGTGAGCAGGGGTTATCTAAAGTGTGTATTCTCTTTACCCTAGGGGTCTCTAATTGGCAAGGGTCCCTATTTGCCAGAGACCCCCATTTCTAACAGCAGAAAAAACCTAGCAAAAGATACCCAGGGAGAGAGAGAGCAAAAAGGTGCTTCAAAGTAAAAAAGAAATATCAGCGTAGAAAGTTTTGCTCAAAGAGACTCTAGTTTTCATATCTGGTTGCCTTAAGATGTTATTTTGCTTATTTGTTTCTGATTGACTTAGGATGATATTTAGTTTTTCTGTATAGCTGTTTAAACCATCATATAATTGCTTCAAAAAAGGTAGCGATTGAGATAAAATAGGGAGGGAGAAAGGAAGAACACAAGGCAGAGAGAATGAGCTTGTATATGAAGAGTGTATTCTCTAAGACGTTGGTCTCTCACCAGACAGACAGCACTCCTTTTTTGGTAAAAAGCCTTACGCATCTGACTAACAGCAAATATAGAGGAGAAAACTAGAAACGAGTGACAGGAGGGATCAGTGAAGGATGTTGGGGCTGTGGCAGTGACAGTAAGAAGAGTCAGATGCAGACAGAGCTTTGACAATCTTACAGAGATACTAAGGTAGGTCAGATAGATCACACTGAGGCTGGAAACTGTCCAGCTACTCCACAATATTCAATGTCCGACATCTCACGAGACTCCTACTAATAGTTACATGTCACTGTGTGCCCACTGTTGAAGATGTGTTGGAAGAATATCTGACCGAGGAGGACAGAGACCATTGGTTTGGGAGATTTTAGGTCTTTAATAGTTGATTAAGAGGTTGGAGAAAGTAGGTGAGGTTCGCAAAAGCGGGCATGCAAATTACTCCACATCCTTTTTATCAATTGTTCTGATTTAACCGCATCAGTGCTGTAAGAAGCCAGACTGCCCTTGTATCCTCTTACACTTTCACTGAGTATTACCGCAAGAAGTTATATTAAATAATCCTTTTGCTCCCACTCAAGAATTTCATTTAAATATATACACTGCACAATCTGAAAAAACATTGTGTAGCAAGTCCACAGACTTAAGGCTGTAGCATTTTGTCTTCGTTAGCATTTTCAGAATTCATTAATATTCTCCTGCTACTACTGCTGATATTTGTGATGCATGCTTGGGTGTTGGTTCTGTGTAGTCATGGACTTCAAACAACTAAAGTACCAAAGTCAACCTGACATCACATACCCTTTTACCATGAATGGCAAATATATGGTTCATGCTTTGGCCCAACCCCCTCCCTCCCAAACAATCTCTCAGCCCTCCTTTTGATTGCTCAGCTCTGGACTTGTAGAGCTATATTAAGTTTCTGATCCAGCATCTGCCTTGATAAATCTCAAAAGCACCTATACCAAAGACACTACCAGGGTTAGCATATGTGACAGCTGTAGCAGCTGATACAGCTGGATAACTCTAGTTTTGTGCAGTAGGTACATCATGGATAATCATATTTTACATTCAGTATCTGTGCATCATCACGTGCTGTTAGCACCAACATCTTTACAAAAATGAGTTGTGTTCAGGCTGTAGTACTTAGCAAGCATATCAAAAGAATGAATGCGCAATGGAAGCTGGAGTTCATGGTTACTGTGTAGTACCACTGAAAACACCTTCAACATTCTGTTATAGTGCTGTCCAGATTATGCAGTATACCACAATAGTAAAGAGAGAATCTATTAGCCATTGGTACCCAAGTTTTGAAAATGTCTATTTATTTATTTATTTTATTTTAATTTCTTCTATAGCGCAGGAATCAATCCCGTAAGGGTATCTCCCCGCTTTGCCAGCTAAGAAGATATTAGGTAGAGCAGCCTAAGGTTTATGTGGATGGAAATGCTTCTAGGTAGAGAAGGGTTTTTAATGCCTTTCTGAAGGACAGGTGATTTATGGTTGTTCTTAGGTTAATGGGAAGATTGTTCCAGAGGGCAGGACCAACAGCGGAGAAAGCACGGTCTCCGTGTCTAGTCTTCTTTGTGATGGGAGGTTTTAACAGGGCTTGGTTGCAAGAGCGGAGGGACCTGCTGGGCTGGTACAGTTCAAGAGACTGGGCTAGATATTTAGGACTTGCTCCATACAGACATTTATGCACCGTGCAACAGATCTTGAAGTGGATGCGCTGCCGTATGGGAAGCCAGTGCAGTTCTTTCAGCAAGGGCTTAGAAGGAGTCCTGGCAGGTGCACCCATGACCAGTCTAGCTGCCGTATTCTGGACCACCTGCAAACGGCCTACTGCATCCGCGTTGGCTAATGTCAGCAGGCCGTTACAGTAGTCCAGGCGGCTGGTTACCAAGGCCTGTACAAGTGTCTTTCTACATGTGGCAGGGAGAAAAGGAAAGACGCGCCTAAGTAGACCAATGGTGTGGAAACATAGACCCGCAATGTAGTTAGTGTGTTCTTTCAGGGTCAGTTTTTGATCCAACTTCACTCCAAGATTTTTAACATGTGATTTGGGTACAGGTACTGGGCCGAGGTCGAGTGGCCACCAGTCAGGAATCCAAAGGATACTTGCTTTGCCAAAGAGCAAGACCTCTGTCTTTGTTACATTACACTGGAGGCAGTTCCTCGCCATCCAGTGTGACACCGCTCTCATACCCTCAGCAAAATTCCCCTTGATTTTGGGGTCAAGGGAGCTGAAAGGGTAGAGGAGCTGAGTGTCGTCAGTGTAGGAGACCGGTATGAACCCATATTTCCGCACAATCTCAGCAAGGGGGGCCACATAGACATTGAACAATGTAGGGCTAAGGCATGAGCCCTGTGGCACCCCCTTCGTGAGCCTCCTTGAGATGGAACGAAAGGGGCCCAGGCTGATAGACTGTGATCTCCCGGAGAGGAAACTCTCCAACCAAGATAGTGCTACGCCTCCGATTCCTACTCCCTGCAACCGGTTCAGTAGGGTGTTATGAGACACGGTATCGAAGGCTGCGGACAGGTCCAACAGCACTAGAATCATGGAGCCCCCTCTATCTTGTGACATTTTGATCTGATCTGTCACAGAGAGGAGGGCTGATTCAGTGCTGTGGTTGGGCCTGAATCCAGATTGGGATTGGTCCAGGCCCCCTGTCGCTTTGATGAAATTGGAGAGAGTGGTGTTAAGGTGCTTCTCTGCCAGTTTGCTAATGAAAGGAAGGAGAGAAATCGGGCGAAGGTTGGAGAGTGTAGACCAGGGCAAGGTGGAATTTTTGCGTGTAGGGTTCACTACCGCTTCCTTCCAGGCAGGCGGGAGTTGACCTTTGGCAAAAGACAGGTTAAGTAAGTTCTGAATGTGAGGACCCAGTATCTCGATTAGCGGGGAGATGAATTTAGCGGGTATCAGATCAGTGGGAGAACCAGACTTAGTTTGGTTAATGAATGTGGTCAGGTCCTTAATGGTTATTTCTGGGATGTCCAGAAGAGTTTTTCCAGAGGTCAGTTGCGGGGAAGTTTCAGGGACCTCAGTTCCCAAGGTGTCCGAGACTATAGTGATTTTTTTATATATTCCTTCAATTTTGTCCTCAAAGAACTGAGATATTTTGTCGCATAGTTCTTGGGTGAAGGTGTCTGGGCTTTCACATACTTCAGGATTGGTGAAAGTTTGAATGATTTTAAATAGCTCTCTTGTAGAGTTGCCTGCCTCTGCAATTTGAGTGGTCAGACTCATTTTCCTTGCTTTTTTAATATTTTTGTAAAAGGAGGACATAGCCTCCAGGTAGTGACTCTTGTCTTCCCTATTGCCCGTACGTCTCCACAATTTTTCCAGTTTTCTGCATCTCTTCTTTTCTGTTTTGAGAGCTTCCGTATACCATGTTTCCCTTTTCGCTATGGTGGGTTCTGCCATTCATCAAAGAGATATGGACCCCCCCCCCCCGAGCTCTGAGTTTAGTGCGGCCCCTGGCAGTAGGTACAAGAAAAATGAAAAAAGAAATATGTAAACAATAAAAAATACACTGTACTACACTAGAGTTGTGAATTATAGTGTAGTAGTGTATTTTTTTACAAATCTATTTTTAAAAGAGTTTTTGTAACTAGCAAATCAGATATTTTTTTAAACGTAAAATGCAAGAAATGTAAAATTCTATATAGTACACTATATTTGTGAAATAGAGTGTAGTGTTGTGCATTTAAAAAAACTAAAAGCATTTGTAACTTTAAAAAAAAAGTTTTTCTGTTCTTTCTATGCGGTACTCAGTTACCTTTAGTAAAATATATAGAAACATATAAACAATATTCCGTACCTATTACTGTATTAGTGGTAATAGGTAGGGAAAACATATAAAACCTACTACTTACCTTTATCTAGTGCTCTAACCCAGAACACAGAGCCAAAGCATGCTAAAAACAACATGGCTGCCTTTTATTTTTGAAAAGGCAGCCCTTAGCCAATCATATACTGCCTTGGCATTGGCCACTACTGTGAAATTACCACAGCATTATGATGGTACACTGCAGCCTGAGGTAACGTTTTAATGCCCTATAAGTTCCAAACAGCTGCACATATATATCCATGAAATCTCAAAGGGATCTTTTCAACACCATAATCTATATTCTTGCAAAATATCATTAAAATACGTTCATCCGTTTTGCCGCTACGTTTGTCTAAAAAGTCTACGGAAAATACATTATTTCAAAAATGCCTTTTGGCACCTCATTTTGTTCTTTGCCCTGCACCTTTAGCAAATCACCATAAAACTTTGCATTATGTGCCAATGTATTCCTATCTCCGGAAATCCTTCCGCCACTATCTTAATTAAGGAGAGGAGGGTGTGCAACCCCCCTCCTCTTCCCTGACCCTGCATACCCCATTCACTGAGATCCGCAAACCTCAAGTTGGGGGATGTATGGGGAGCCCCAGGCTGCCAGCATAGTGCGGGAGACGGCATAGCTCCCACGTTGAGGGTGCAGCTATTTATGCTTGCTCCCACTGGACGGCAGCAATATCTGTTCTGTTTCACTGCCTGCACTCCTGCAGGCAGGGAAAAAGGGTATACTCCCACCCAGCGTGAGCATGTTTAAATCTCCCACTGGGTGGGATCTGAATGCCTTCCTTGCCCGCTCTGCTGCATGCAGGGAAGGCATGTTGCTCCTGTCTGGCTGGGGATTTCATAATCCTCCAGCCAGGTGGGAGCAAATATATATTTCCCTGCCCACATCAGTGCAGATGGGCTCCCTGGGACAGATTAATACCAGTTTTTGTGGAGGCACCCAGGGCACCCACAAGAGGCAAAATCATTGGTGGCCATGGGGGAAGCCTCAATGCCCCCATCAGCCCCACTGAAAACCCATTGTGGTGCTGGCAGATTCCGATTACAGTACTATGCTCCCAACTGGGCGGGAGCAGAATTTTTCTCTGCTCTTACCCATGCAGCAACAAAGGAATATTCCTTGCTCGGGCAGTGTAGACAGGGAATAAAGATATTCCCTGTCCGGAAAAGGTATGGGGCCCTGAGCCTTAAGGAGGTTTGGATGGGGGACCGCATTCCTGTTCCCCTAATTAACACCATATGCCCCAGTGGATGGGGTTCCATGGGCCTCGAAGAGGCACAGTGGAAGCTACATGCCTTCTCCCCAAATTAAGAGCCCCTGTGGATTGGAGAATTGGACCATGAAGCTTTTAAGAGGGGGGCTTCAATCCCCACAATAATAGATTTTACTGATCCCAGGGCCCTGGCTTACCTGGGAGGATTTTTTATAACAAGGGCTGGAGCCTATGCTTTTTTAACGTAAAGCGGTAAACAAAAACTGACTTGACTCTCCCCAAAAAGTCAAGGGGTCCCAGTATCCCTAACCTGCCCCAAATGCTTTTTTTCCTTTTAACAGGACAATGGACTGAGTCCCCAGTTCCTAAAATGGCCACAACTTTATTGACATGGTGGCAGTCAATCAGATCTCATTTTGAGATCTGTCAGCTCTGCGGATCTTCCGTGGTATGAAATATACAAATATTTGTAACCGTATTTTCTCAGAAGGTACTAAATGGATTTACAATAGACACTTTCTGGACCAAGGTGTAGTTGCCTGATTCTGGCACATTTTACATAACAAATGATGAGTGTTGAGCAGTGCCTAGTTAGCAAATTTAATGGAACAGGTCAGAGACTCAAAAGAGTTTCTATGTTGCAGATAATCTGCTGTTGGGTTGAGATTTTGGAACAGATTGACCACGGGGTCGGTGTCCAATTTATGTCACTGAACCCGGGCCCAGACTGATCAAGATAAATGCATGAATGAGCATAAGCAGTTTGCGCTTGCTCTTTGGATTTGGTTGTCTCATTCTGAAATGTCAGCATCTTTTCAGGGTTTATGCCTGTGTGGAACCTACCTCAACAACACAGGATCTAAATATTCTTGTTCTCTTTCATCCGCATATCAGTACTAAGGTAATTGTTTGTTCGTACCTTAAACTGACTGTTTTCATCTGATAAACACAGTGCCCTATGCCAAGGGTCTTATGGAACACTGAACAGAACCAAGTGTAGGTTAGAGCAAAAATCTATGTAGGCAGGCTTGCAATCACAACACATTACTGTATAGGCTAAAATCCAGGATGTAGCTGCCATTGTTGCGGTAGGATCAGTGCTGCTAGGCCAATGGCATCCGTTTTACTCCTCTGGCTAAAAGAGATCTTTAATACTAAGGGGCATATTTACAAGGGGATATTGCCACCAGAATGTCACTTTTAGTGATGTTGTGGTGGCGATATCCACTTCTCCTTATTTACAAAGTGGCGTTAAGCCACTTAACAGGTCTTAAAGCCGTCTTGTAAATAAGGCCTCTTTTCACGTTTCACTTAGAGTGAAAGGAGGGTGCAATGGGTGTTGCAGTGGGCGTTCCACCGCAACACCCATTGCTTTTTGACGTAGCCCCATATTTATAAGGCTGAGGCAGCGCCAAAAACTAATAGCAGGGAATACCTGGTCTGAGACTGGGCATATGAGGAGAAAATATTCATTTCTCCTCGTTTTTTGCTCTTTCCATGTGTGCTGCATTCTTTCAAGTTTATTTATGTGCAGGAAAATGTCCCTTCCTGTACATAAACAATTGCAACTGCAGAGCAGGCACCCTTATAACACGGTGCAAGGGTGCATGCGCTGGCTCTCTGCAGCTTTATTAGTGCCAATGCTAGGGGAAACACAGGGGTCTAAAGTATGTTTGTAAATACAGTGCATCCCTGTGTTTAAAAAAAGGCGTAGCGCTGCATTACCAATTTTGGCATAACATCGCACTCTGATATTTTGTTCTAAATATCCCTCTAAGTTTCATGAGCAGTGATTGTCAAATCTTTAAGCACTTCTGAAAAAGTAACTTAGTATATCATGCATAAAAATTCCACTAATTGCTCAACTCAATAGCTCTCAGCCCTGTAAAGAAAAAAGAGTTCTTATTTTACTATGCAGTGAGCAGTAAAAAGGAAGGAAGGGAGATGAGGGGCAGTGAGCCAGTATGTTGTTGCTTCTATAATTTCAGATGGCTTTGAATTCATCAGTGTGCAAGTTCTTGCTGATAGTGAGTTGCAGTAAAGTATACCTGCATATTATTAGCATAGCTATAAAATACA
Organism: Lissotriton vulgaris; assembly: GCF_964263255.1. Classification (NCBI taxonomy): domain Eukaryota; kingdom Metazoa; phylum Chordata; class Amphibia; order Caudata; family Salamandridae; genus Lissotriton; species Lissotriton vulgaris. The sequence continues at coordinate 1,455,724,470 of NC_141695.1, read as the reverse complement.
AACTGTTAAGAGTGAGAACGTGAACTTTTTAAATATTATGAGGAGTAAAGACAGAATTTCAAAACCTGTAACCTTTTAAAGGTTGGAGTGGAACAGTGCAAAACCGGATATCAAGTAGAGTTTGCGGTGATGCAGTGAAGAAGGAAAATGACACACAAGGCTGTTATGATGGTCTGCGTCAATTGTTTTACAGCACATTAAAGGTCTTATAATGATTCTAACCATATTATGATATGTCATATTAGATATTGCAGTTTACATAAAGCACAGTGTTTGTACTTTACACTCCCTCTTGGAAGAAAGAAAGAAAGAAAGAAAGAAAGAAAGAAAGAAAGAAAGAAAGAAAGAAAGAAAGAAAGAAAGAAAGAAAGAAAGAAAGAAAGAAAGAAAGAAAGAAAGAAAGTCAGTCACCGGTGACAGCACACTCTTCAAATACAAATAACATACCAGTTAGGTGTTTCTACGCCCCAGTGGATGATAATCCTCAGGATTGTGAAGATTTGTTTCAATCATTATTTATGGTGAGAGGGGATATCATTATTGGGGGAGATTTTAATATTCTTATGGATACAAAGTTAGACTCTACCACGGTCTCCAGAAAACAGCTCAAACCCAAATCACACAGGTCCATCATTAACAACATGACCACTTTGGATTTATGCGACCCATAGCGACTACAAAATCCACAAAAAAAAGATTTTACCTGCTGGTCGGGCAGGTTCAAATCATCTTCTTATGAAAACCAAAAACAGTGGGTGAGCAAGCTAGCAAGAGTGAACTGACAGCAGAAGGGGGTAACATGATAGAATAAAGATTGTAACAATAGGGTATAAAACTTTACTTAGGATCTATCATCAAAGGTAGGACAATTGAATACGAAATTCCGGTTGATAGCAATAGAGATAAAATTCCCTTCCATTGTCCTCTAGAAATAAAGGAGGAATAATACATAGGATAATTGAGTATTAAATTAAGTTTTAATAAAGTAGTAAATTCCTTTTTAATAAAGTAGTAAATTTCCTTCTATCATTCGATTTACAAAAGAAAAATAACATGTAAGATACTTGCACTTTGAAACATCAGGAGGATTAATGATAACTTAATGGTAGATGTTGACAATAAAAAATACTGCAAAGCATACTACATAAACAATACGACAATTGCCCAACTCAAATGGCGGCCGCTTAACAAGTTCGGTAAACGCCGATTGGAACGTCCAATATTAGAACCAGAGGTACAAGAATGGGGAATAAACCGGGAAACTATTGATAATGCTAACAACAAGGATAATACTATAATGGCCACAAAACATGAATGATCATGGATTAAATGTGACCCAGGGGTCTTTTAATTCTTGAAATAGCCATTAAAGAGGAGCGCACATAAATTGAGTGCTATTGATAATAAATCGTAGCAAACAAAATCAGAGATCGTGAGAATACCGTAAAGCATTAAACAAACAATCCAATAGTTTCCCAATTCAAAATGGCGGCCACTTAAAAGGTCCGGCAGACTCTTAACATCAGGAATAAAGGCATAGAAATGGTGAACAAGATTGAAGGCACAGAAATGGTGAACAAAATGAGGAATTGAATTAGAATGTCCACAATAGAGCAACCAAGAGGCCAATACAAATTGAGGCACTCGCGCCGAGTGCAAAACAAACAATAGTGAGAATTCGAAGAAATGACGGCACATATCTTCGTTTTCTTACATCAGAGTCCTAATGAAAAATAAATAGTACGATAAATAATGACCAATGAGATATGATCGAAAGCCAGCCCAATAAATAACAAATAGGTGATTCAACAATATAAAGAAAGGGTACTTAACCCGTTACAAGATGGCGACCACGCTAAGGACATCAAACTCCTAGGTACACACCGCTAGAGGTCAACAGGGCAATTAGTCAATTAGTGAGAGTACTTATACCAGACACACTGAGAGAGGAAATCATTATCTAACAGCCCGGGAAGGAGGAGGACGCCAGCAGTTCAGCTACCCTAAACAAGTAAGAAGGAGAGGGGTTTGTTACCTAAAATTGACATTAGGCAGCAGGTATATAATACTGCTTCAACAGTAAATTTAGACACTGTTTATTGCTTTTCTAGAGTTGGCAGCTAATTTATAAAAGCCCAATGGAGTGACCCTTGATTTCACACTAAAGAAAAAAGAAGGAGGAAATCAAGTTTAAAGCAGGTCTTTTCGCTAAGAAGGTGAGATCTTTAGGACAGCGGGTAAGGATAATTAGAAGGGAACTAAAGCCCAGAGAGTCTAAAACATAAATTATCTTGAGACAAAGTGGTGAGAAGAACAGCGACGGGTAGCTCCCAGAGGCGTCCTTCCAACCCTTTAAGACACCAAGAAAATAGGACCGGTAAGCCCTTTCTTTTAAGATAAACAGGGAGAGAAGGCCATGAGACAGTGGAGAATAACCATAGTAAGGTGATAAAAAGGCAACTCCTTACAAAAAGAGATGTTTTTCTGTTTTGATAGGATTGAAGTTGGTTCATTTTTTAATCAACCCGGGTGCAGTACGAACGAAACTGACATATAAGGTAAAAAATAGGATTATATTATGTCAAAATGGTGAAAAGAGCCCAAAGAAACAGGGTAACTAAAAATAAGGTGCGTTTTCTCCTCGAATAAGAAAGAGGAAAGCAAACAAAACTTCCTTAGGAGAACATAAGAGCGGAAGAGAACCTGCTCAAAAGACCGAGAAGGTAGTGCCAGGAAGAAAATACAAACCTGGGTAAGAACATAGAGGTACCTGAGGGTGGGACTCTATAATAAAGAAGGGACGAAAATCTGACGGCCCTTCTTTACCTTTATTTACAGCCCACTTGTGTCTGATAAAAGTAAATTGATGACACCGCATCCTAGCGATAAAAATATACCACGCTAGTTAGGTCTTCCCTCTCAGTAATACTAAGGAGTGGGAACTTAGTAATACAGGGGACGCAGGGAATAGATCCGGATTACAAAATGGCGGGGTTACCAAATATTAGGAGACTAGCTAAAATGTTAATGAATCAATGTGTAATTGTTAGATTAAATATTGGACCTAATGAAATGCATTGTGATATGTTTTTTATAGATATGATTTAAATGAACAAGTCCTGAAGAAGGTGCAAGATTATTTGAGGCACCGAAACGCTGCGTCGACAGTTTGTTCCTTTTGTATAATAAATATGATGCATATGTAGACTTGTGTAACAATGCTTAAACAGCATTTTTTTTTATTGAGTTTTTTTAAAGCTGACTAACAGCAAAGTCGAATGTGCACAAGATTGTTTTTATGAAATAATGTGTTATTATTTTTAAATTATTTGAATAAATGAATGAAACTTTTAACTTTTGTGTATGCAATGTTTTCATGCTATCTTGTGGTCTGATACATATTAAGTTGTAAATTTGGTAATCTACGCAATATTTAAATCCCTCTCACTGATGCAAACGGCCCCCATGGGAATCCAGCATCACTAATCATTTGCCAAACTCAGGAGAAGGAGTTTTTTGTTTTCATAAGATTGTTGACCCAATCCTTTTCCTGTCAAAAGGGTAGCTCCCTCTTTATCTTTTCAAATCATCTTCTCGCATTAATCATTAATTTTTTTCTGGTCTCCAGGCAACTAGCATTTTCCTATCAGAAAATTTGCGATAATGGCTTTTCTGATCACGCGTTGCTAGGTAGTGTGTTTGCGTTGGGGGAAGATTCTAGAGTTCATAAGAGATGGGTATTCAATAAGGCCCACCTCTTAGATACGGATTGGGTTACCTTACTTAAATCAGAGATAATTATTTTTATTGCTCGTAATTCTGGCACGGCCCGCTGCATATTATATGGAACTCTTTGAAAGCATTAATTTGTGGGATTGTGATTAGCAAGGATGCAGTTGAGTGGTCCGCTATTAAGGAATCTATGGGCACATGCATCAACAGAAATTGCATTCGCAAACAGTGCGAATCGCTAAATTTGCCCGTTTGCGAATGCAATTTCTGTTTTTGGAATGCATCAATTATTATTTGAAATAGGAATCGCAATTGTCTTTGCAAATTCTTAAAAAGTCGCAAATGGCATTGCGAGTTGGTAAGGAATCGCAAATATAAAGAATCCTTAATTTTTTTGCGAATTTTGGAATGCATGAAAATTTGCTATTAGCGATTTTCAAAGAAATCGCAATTAGGAATTCCTAAAAGTAGAAGAAGTGTGAGCAGGTGGTATTTTTTTTTTCTTTCAGAACATGTGGAAATGATTAGCCAACTATAAAAGGGGTTCCACATTACCTCTGGAACTCTTCCAGGATGGCAGCAGTCATTTTGCTAGCACGTAGGTGGTGTTTGAGAGCGGCTAGAAGGAGGAAAAGAATACTTAATGAAAAAATATTTAGATTGCGCATCACTTTGCTTGGGCAGACATATATGATAAGAATAGGCTTAATGCTGACTCTATTTTAGATCTGAAAGCAGAATTAGATCCCATATTGCATAGGCAAACGCGTAGGACTCATGCCATACCCACCCATGTACAGGTGTTATGTTGTCTTCATCTTCTAGCCTCTGGGTCCTTTCAAGGTGTCATTGCTGTTTCTGGGGGGTTTCACAGAGAGCATTGTCTAGATTTTTTACAGACTTTCTCAATGCAATCCTCCAAAGGATAAACCATCACATAAAGTTTCCTACCACTCAGCAGGAGTTGCTTCAGACCAAATTAGACTTTTATAGCATGGCACATTTCCCACATGTAATAGGATGTGTTGATGGAACACATGTTCCCATTTGTCCCCCAGCTGCAAATGAGTAAATTTTTAGAAACAGGAAAAATTACCCTTCATTAAATATTCAAGTAATCTGCAATGCAAAAGGAATCATCACTGACTTAGTTGCCAGTTACCCAGGGAGTGCCCATGACTCTTACATTTTTAAACATAGTGCCATCCATGCTCGCCTGCTGTCTGGAGAATTTGGAGACGGATATTTACTAGATAAATGTAATTAATCAATGTCTTATGTATTTCAATCTTGTGCTTTGGCATTGAACTGATACTCATTTAAAATGTTATCCATTAAACATAGGAGATAGTCCATACGGTGTGAGGTCATACATACTCACACCTTACTTGACTCCAACAACCAACAAAGAACAGCAATATAACCATGCCCATATCTCAACTCACAGTATAATAGAGAGGACTTTTGGGGTTCTGAAGTCAAGGTTCAGAATTCTGCATAAGACTGGAGGAGCACTGCAATATCGCCCAGATGTTTGCTGCAAAATAGTTGCAGCTTGTGCTATCCTACACAACCTAGCCACTAGGAGAGGCCTTGAGGTTGATGAGGAGGATGTGCTACCAAATAATGACAACCAGCCTCAACAACCCCATGCTAGACTACATGGACCTGACGCAGCAGAAGGGAGGAGAAGAGGGGCAGAAATCACTCAGCATTATTTTTAAAATAAAGGTGAGATAAATGTAATTTGCATTCAAAATGTTTATTTCAATAATTGTTCAAATAATATGAGGAGCTTTGCATTTCAGAAACATTACTGCATGTATGTAGGAGAATAACATAAACTTTTACCAAACTTTAATCAGTCAAGGTGCACTTTTAAACATATTCCAAAATCATGAGCATATTATGAAATTATTACAGGAAATCATTTCTTCCTCCCACGCAAACCTAAAGCTTTAGTTTTAATTTTTTCAGAAACTATAGGTTCTCTTGTGTGTATGTCTTGGCCTCTTGTGCTACGGCGTTCAGACACTTCATTTGCTTTTATTTTGACAATGTTTCCATCACAATCAATGTTTAAACCCCCGTCAACAGAATTATTTAGGTTTTCCATAGTTTGCATCTTATTGGCAGCACTTTTCATAGACATCATACCTTCACATAGCTCACCACAACATTGTCTAATATCCTTCTGAATGGAAATGGTATGTTTCATCAGTCGTGTATTGCTAGTAGTCACTCTATTCAAAGCCCTTGCATATGTGTGCATGCTCATCATTGTTCTCATGTGTCTATTGCAATTTGCAATTTTCTGAGCTTCCATGCCATGACAAATAGTCTCCAATGCATTTGCTATGCGGTTTAAATTGTGATGTGACGCCTTTTGTGCATCTTCAATCACTTTTGTTAATGATGTGAAACTTTTACTCATGTCACTGATGTCTTCACTGATATGACTCAGCTTGCCCTTCATAATCCTCATATCCTTCCCTTGCAGACGCTGCACTTTCAATAACTTCAGTTCAACCTCACTTGCAAGGGCATTATCTTCTAAGGACTGTCTAGGATTGGAAGACCTTGGCCTTCTTCTGAAGATTTTTTGGAGCTTTTTACGATGACTTGACTGTTTGTTTGATCTGCCAGTGATTCCTGCACTTTGCTGTTCAAGTTCTGTGACAATATGTTCTTCTTCAGTGTCTGAATCCTGAAGCTGACACACTCTCTTTCTACCTTGCAATGTGTGCACAGTTGGTGAAGATGTCTCTGAGTTTTGCTCTAATGTGTTCTCTAAATCCATGTTGTTGTCTTCAAAATTATTTTTTTTCAGTTTCTGTATCAACATCTATTAATGAAAAAGTGCATTCACAATATCAATGTAATGAAATGGCATGTTTGTTGGGTAATAAACATGCTAAATGCATGCCTTTGAAGTACCTCAATAGTGATGTGATTTTTTTAAAAATAAAATTTTAAACATTAAGAAACCTTTTACTAAACATGTTAGAAAAACTACAAGTCCCATGATGCACTGCTTCCTTCATTAAAATGCATTTTAAACCTACTTATGATAATGCAAAGAATATAAAACTTTATGGCTTTTAACCTTAGCATTAATGAAATGTTTAATCACAACCTGCAACCTCATTTGCTTAGAATTAAAAAATATTTCAAACAGTAATCTTACCTTGTGAAGTGCCTGCATGCTCAGGGGTGTCTATTTGAATTGCTCCAATGACTGCTTCTGTCACAAAGGTCCCCTCAACCAAATCCTCCAAGGGGGTAGTTGGTCTGTCCCTGGGAGGGCCTCCACCAGTTCTGTTGGCACTTTTTATCCTTGTCGCAATTCTTTCTTTTGCGTGGGAGCGTAAGTCATACCACCTTTTTTGAAGGTTGGTGATATCTCGGTGGGCTACCCCCACAGCATTAACTTTTGCCTGTACGGCCAGCCACAGTTTTCTTTTGACTGCTTCTGGAATCTTCAATGACTGCTTCCCAAACAGCTGTTCCTGCCTCTGAGTAACCTCCTCTATCAAAATCTGCAACTCCTGTTCACTGAACTTTATCTTCCTTTTTCTTGCTTGAAGGTCTTGACTAGCACTTTCTGGCTCCATTTGTTCCTCTGCTGCTCTCCCAAAACACTCCTCCTGCTGCAGCACACACAGTTCAAATGACCAACTGCCACTCTGTAGTTCAAACTAGGTTTCAGGTGTGCCTGATCAGTGTGTGTGATTTCTGGCTGTGTTCTCAATGCAATGCATGAATTTGCGAATTTTTTGCGATTTCTTAAATTGCGAATTCGCAAAAAAATCGCAAATAAATTGCGATTCGCATCATTTTTGCAATTTTTACAGAATCTCAAAAAAAACGCAAAAATGATGATGCATTCCATTTTGCGATTCGCAACTTGCGATTCCTTAAAATTCACAAATTACGAATTGCAAAACTGAACAATGATGCATGTGCCCCCTAGAAACTTACTGCAACAGAAAATTCAGACTTTAACTCAGCAACGTCTATCTAATCCGTCAAACCAGGTCCAGAGTCAATTAAATGAAGCCAAACGTGAACTTAGCTCTAACTACTTTATACAAAGCGAAGAAGCCTTTCGTAGACATTCACAAAAAATCTACCAGGAAAGTAACTTTACTGGTAAACTTTTAGCCTGGCAGGTGAAAGAGCAAGCCGCTGCAAATCAGATTTGGTCTTCAAAATGTCCTAATACACATAGGGAGGTATCACAGTCGGTAGCAATAGGCTCTATTATGTTTACGCACTACCAACAGATTTATAGTCAACAGCAAGATATAGATCCCCTAAAGCTTTCTAATTTCTTGGAAAGGTACGAGATGCCCCAACTTCCACACGTAGACCAAAATATGATGACGAGTGCACTCTCTAAAGCAGAATTAGAATTGGTGGTTAAGGAGTTACCGATCGGTAAAGCATGTGGCCCAGATGGGTCTCCTGCTGAATTCTTTAAGGTTTTTTTTTCTGCTCTCTCTGATTTGTTATTACAATTATTGAACTCTATGATGGCAGGGGCGCAAGCTCCAGACTCTTTTCATGAAGGTACTGTTGTGAGCTTTCTGAAGAAGGGGAAGAATTCGAAAGACCCTAATTCATATAGACCTATTACACTTCTGAACACGGATTATAAAATCACTACCAAATTATTATCAATTTGTTTCAACGCTATTGCGGCAGGTCTTATTCATCCCAATCAGAATGGTTTTATTGCCGGTCGTCAATTAGGCACTAACACACATTTTTTGGTGGAGGCTTTAGATTTTTTTCAGACAAAGAGCATTCCGGCATTAGTTTTATTTTTAGATGCAGAAAAAGCTTTTGATTTGGTAGTTTGGACAACCGTTTTCACTATTTTAGAGCACTTTGGAATTCCCTCACAAATCATTAGTTTAATCCGAAAATTATATTCTGGTGCCAAAGCCAATATAATCATTTATTCTGTTTCGGTGGGCTCAGTTGCAGTCAAACGTGGTACCAGGCAAGACTGCCCTCTCTCACCTATTCTTTTTGCTCTTTTTATTGAGCCACTTGCGGTTGCAATTCGTAATGCGGTGAATTGTGCCCCCCGATTATCTCTATGGCCAAAATCCAACTTTACGCGGACGATATCATGTTATTGATTAAACCAGATATTCAATCCCAGACCCATATGTTACAAATTTTTGAAGAATTTGAAGCCCTAGGTGGGTATAGGATTAATAAAAAAAAAAGACTGAAATTTTGGTCTGTGGAGGCTCAGACCCAGAATTACACCCAGACTTAGTTGTATGTATTAACTCAAGACCTAAGCGGTACTTAGGGGTGCTTTTTTCCGTTTCAGTTCTAGAGTTATATTCACTCAATTTTGATCCTCTGGTTCAGAGGATTCGATCTATGTTTGCAAAATGGAATTCGCTGCCTTTATCTATCCTGGGTCGCGTGGCCCTGATTAAAATGTCAGTATTTCCGCTCTTTAATTTTTATTCTCAACCGTTCCTTGCTTTTTGCCTAGTACGTTTTTTTCAAGAATAGAATCTCTGTTCTCTAATTTTATATGGGGGAAAAAGACTTCTCGCATAGCAATAGGGACACTTTATGTAGATTCAGAACAGGGCGGTCTGTCGTTACCCAATATCAAAGACTATTACAATGCACATTTCGCACAATATCTGAATATATTTAAAAGTGGAATACAGGGTCCGGAACTATTCATTAATTACTTTTTTGACCAAATCTGTTGTGAGGCACAAATCCCTTCTCCTCTTCAAGTTCCTAAATCTCCAAAACTCGTCAGATACAAGATAATGAATTGGTTTTTTAAAAGACGGGATGCCATGCTCAAAAGTTATTCTTTTCAACAGTTTGATTTATCTACTCCACTCATTTATGTTTTTCTTATATAGGGATTAATATTAAGCCAGAAGTTGTATTGAACTGGTACCATGCGGGCTTCAATACATTATCAGATTTTTTAAAAGAGGGATCATGGCTTAACCAGGGAGAGATGTCATGTTTAACGCAGGGACATTTTTTGCTATTAGGATCCTATAATTTGATTTATAAAACTTTGGTTCAAATTGATTTTAGGCATATTAGTACCCCCTCAGCTATGGTATGATTTATTCTCAATAGCATTGACTAGGAAACCAGGGGATTGGAAACGGTGCCTAGCACAAAGTATCGAATTGGATCTGAGCTCTAAAGCACTAAAAAAGTGGCAGGATCAGAAAAACGATTGCATGTCCCCTAATACCTGGAAGACTATAAACAAATTGAATTTCAGTGTATTGAGAGGCACAAATTGGCGGAGAATGTTATTCTTTAGTAAATGGCTGTTATACCGTCTCCAGCGGTTATAGCTAAGATGTATACGAATGCTTCCGCCACCTGCTTTAGATGCCAGCAATTTGCCCCTGCCAACTGGTCCCATATAATGATGTACTGTCTTAATATTTTATCATTTTGGGAAGATATTTTTTCTTTTCTTCAAACGTACTTTAAGATCAGTATTTGTTACAATGTTAAATTAATATTGTTTGGTTATGATGCAGATCTTGAATTTGGAGACCAGTTGGTTAAATTGGTGTATATCATGATGGCTGTAGCAAGATCCTTGATACTTCAGAATTGGCAGTCAACTGAGGTTCCTATGTTTATGGCATGGCTTCAGAAAATGAAGAAAGTTAGGAAGAATTAACTTTTGTATGCACAAAGAGTAGGAGGGACAAGAAAGTTTGATAACATTTGGCGTTCTTTTTTTGATTGAGTATGGACCAATGTATTTTGTTCTTCTGCTTTGTCTGTGGTTTATGATATTATGTTTGCTCTTACTTTATCGCCTGTTTTCATACCTTCTGTGACTATGACCTTATGAACTTCAATAAAAAAAACAAAAAAAAAACAGTTAGGGTTGCACGATATATCACCCTCATAAGCTTACATATAGAGTTCATGTGAGTTGCTAATATGGTGTAAAAAAAGCAGTAGTCAGACAAAGACCATTTTTCCTTCATTAAATAATCTCTGCTTTTTCAATTGCTTTGGAGGGTTTAACTTTTTGGCAGCGAGGAGAAAAAGAGCAAGAGGAGGATAAAAGACAATGACGAGAAATAGGATGTATAGTGGGTGATAGATTGAAGGGGGAAATGAGCGAGGGAGAAGAGACAGAACATGAGAGAAATACAGAGAAAGTCAGAGAGAAATTTAGGGCAGCTAGCTAGAGAACGGGTGAATAAGGCAAAAAGGGGGACTATGGGCCAGATGTAGGTAGCCCTTTACCGATCGGAATTGGCCAAAAATACCGATTTTCGGCCGTTTCCGATCGGTAAAGGGCTAGGGAGATGTAGGTGTACATATTCGGTAATTTTACCGAATCGTTAATATTACCGAATATGTAAATTTACCGATTCGGTAATATTTAACGAATCAGTATAATTATTACCGAATCGGTAATAATTACCGATTCGGTAAAATTACCGAACATGCAATGTGGGAAGCCAATTTTCCATTGGCACATGGCTTACAGAATCGGTATTTTACCATGGAATACAAATCCATGGTAAAATACTGATTCCTGTGTACATGCACATCTGTGCATGTACACATGTGCCATGTGACAGGCAGACCTGCCCTTAGGGCAGGTATGCCTGCCACATGGCACCTGTGCCTATTTTGGGGGTGGCAGAGGGTGTCAAAGTGACACCCCCTGCACCCTTGTGAATTCTTTAATTACCGATTCGGTAAATACCGAATCGGTAATGCCTAATCATTCCTATGGGCTTCAAAGCCCATAGGAATGAATGGGCATTACCGATTCGGTATTTACCGAATCGGTAATTAAAGAATTGTTAAGGATTCAGTAACGAATTCAGATGTTGGGACCTACATCCCATTTACCGATTTTGAAATACCGAATCGGTACAATTCGGTATTTCAAATTCGGTAAATGGGATTTACCTACATCGGGCCCTATGAGTGCAAGATAACTGATGCAAAAGTAAGGGTGAGAGAGAGCAAGAGAGCGTGTGTAAGAAAGAAGGCAAGCAAAGAAAGAAAGAAAGAAAGAAAGAAAGAAAGAAAGAAAGAAAGAAAGAAAGAAAGAAAGAAAGAAAGAAAGAAAGAAAGAAAGAAAGACATGGATAATAGTGCGCTTTACAAATACATGCAAAATAAAAGTTAAGATTGTAAGATAGAGCACCCTTATGAGCTTACATTCAGAGTTCATGTGAGCTGCTAGTATGGTGTGAAAAAGCAGCATAAAACCATAAGGAATTTAGAATAGAATTGTCAAGAAACAAGAACTGATTATGCTGTAGTGTGCGCTGTGCTATCATCTGGTAGTAATGTCCTGCTATCATAAGAACACTGGTAGTGAAGGGAACTATCTTGTGTCTGGGTGTGCTCTTTGTGAAAGGGCTAAACGTAGTCACTCAGAGTGAGTTTTTCCAGTGACTGAAGTAGGTTGACCCCTTGCCCCATGCTGTGTGCTGTAAAAGGAGTAAGTAAATGTGAATGACTCAACAGACCAACGGATAAAAAGAGATGGATGAAAGCCTCTTTATGAAAGTATATTATACCTATAATTTTAGTAAAACTGAACGGTCTTGGCCTAAAGACAGACATAAAAATGCAGTCACATTAGAAGCAAGGGATTGGGCACTCATCTACTGCAACGTTTCAGCCTGTAGCCAAATGTCTGTGAAGTACATTCTTAGCTTGACATTGGTATTATTGATCATTTTCAAAATCCTCTGGACAGCCAATATAATTGGGTTTTTTTTAGCTGTGGCTACTGAATTTCTGCTTTCTGTGCCACTGTAAGCAGTGTCACAACTTAAAATGATGCCCCCCTCCCCCTTCTCCGCCGCAGAAAGTGAGCAAGGGTCCTTGCGTCTCCCATATTCTGCATATATTCATTGGCCTTGGGCGTAATGGGGCCCTCTAAACGATTTGGGACCCTTTCTGCATCACAGGAGCTGCAGGGCCCTGTGTTATGCCCCCGATATGATGACCTCATGGGGCCAACTGATATAATCTTTGTGTGGTCACAGGTGGAGAGATACCTGCGCTGCAGTAAATAATTCCCTAAATCATAATCTGACATAAAGAGTAATATTTGTCATGCACGAGTAATTTTCTTGAATTGAGATTGTTGCTTTCGGCACAACACTCTTCTGTGTCATCTTGTTCTAGTGGTAGGTAGCACTATATGAGTCATCATGCTACTTGCAAGCAGCATTTCGTTGTAGATCGCACAGGATCCGTAAACATCAGCCATCAAGTTGCAGGGATTACTGTGTTTTTAATACATTCACATAGATTTGGATTCGTATGTACTGTAGTGCGAAATATAGAATTGGTGCATATGTAGAGACCTTATTTGAAAGACCCCTTTGATAAACTGGCAACTTCTAGGTTATTCTCCCCTGCCAGTCTCAAATTCTGGAGTTTTCAGTCTGATTCCAGCCTCTCTTAAAGTGCCCATCATTTTATTTTGAGATAGGCAGAACTAAACATGGAAATACACCTAACATGCTGGCAAATTAAATATATGGGAAATGAAATGCAAACACTGGAATGGCCTGATGATCAGCGCTTTGATCGAAATGTTAAATTGTATTGTCCTCATTGAGTAAATTGTTTAAGAATGTTTTGGTACGAAATGTTGAAAAGTAAAGCTGTATCGCCCTACATCTGTTCATATTTTTTGGGCAAAGTTTGATAGACCTACATTTCTAAGTGGGCAAATGGGCATCTATCATGAAACCAAGATGGACCCTATTTCTATCGCTCAAATGCTTGTGGGTAATTTGTATGCAGCAAAATGCCTTAGTTCCTTTTGGTATGACCAAGGCGCAGATTGAAATGACACATGTGGCCCAATGGAAGTCAATATTACTGACCAATGAAGTATTCTACGGGATTAAAGCAATGCCCATTGGATTGAAGAATGCGCCAGGTTCATTCCAATGGCTGGTGACCCAGGATGTGACTGACTTGGAGAGTTTTGTTTCCTCTGATTACATGAGATATCTGTCTTCTGCGACAGGCAGAAAGAGTTAGTGGAACACTCTAAAGAATGATGATGCGTTAAAGAATAATAACTTACCAAACAAGGCAGCAGATTTACAGACTGGGCAGTCTTCTGTGGCATACCTTGGGCACAAGAGGGTCAGTGGTATTTCCCTGTCTCATGGCTCTCTGCCCACTGACTGATGAACTGCTTCGACCATTCAAGTTTTTTTTGTATTTTCGTGTTCTTGTGGTTCTTTTTGTTTGATTTTATTTTGCAGTAGGTGCAGTTGTCAAGGGAGCTTGCTGGCCAGCCGAGGAGCAGCATGGTTCCTGTTCACATTTTATTTGACTGCTTGTTTCCCAGTCTAGACGCGGAGCTTTGTGTCTGTGTTGTAACATTTCTTGTTTGCTAGATCATCCACTGATGGAAGGCTTTATCAAGCTTACTTAAGAACATTCACTGGCAGTGATTCGAAGGCACACCAAGGTAAGACCGTCTATGCCCATCCACACCCACTTCAGCTAGGGTCGCTGCTGAAATATTCCAGACAACAGGTTCATACTCTCCAACCCCAAGCTAACTCTTGCACTTTAGTCTCGATATATCAGTTTCAAAGCGTTTTCTCCAGGTATCCTTGTACTTACTGCTCCCTCTCCTCTTCCCCTTCAAATCTACAGCTACCCTCTTCTGGCCCACTCCAACCCCCTTTAGAGACCGGGGGTATATTTACAAGCCCCTTGCGCCGCTTTTCTGTCACTTTTAATATGGGAAAAGTGACGCAAAAGTGTGCAAGGGGCTTGTAAATCTCTCCCGGGTCTTTCTCATGCTCCGTCGAATTTTGTTTTGTTAAGGTGCACTCCCGCTCCAACATGTGCATGATATACACAAAGGTATCCTGGAAAATCTATTTATTACATTTTTTTGAAAAAACATGTCAGTGATCACCATTTACTTAGATACATTTCCTTCAGGAAGAATTAGTCATCATACACTGTTACATAAGAACATAACACAGTTCACAGATATCATCATCGCCCAAGGGACGGAGTGTCGCCATACCAAGTGTCAGAGTGTAGACCATACAATATCCGTGTGGTCATCGTTTATTGCAATCAATAACCTGTGTATTACTCAGTCGCCACACTACAAGCCAAGAGGATCTATCTGGACGCTAACCCGAAAAAAAAACGTAGCTAAAAACAACAGAAAAATAAAAAAATAATCAATACCATATAACTGCCAGGAGTGCATGTGGTTCAAAGTTAGGTGCACATAACATAGTGGGGGGACCTTGGAGGGTGTTCAATCCAGTCCATCGCATAGAGTAGGAGGCGCATGGCTTTCAGGGCAGCCTTCATGAGTGTACCTACTCGTTGGTTCCATCAACCTGGGGTCTTCGGTCCCGGTCTGAGCCATGACGAATGTCCAACGACCTGGCGATATCCCCCCACGGCTCAGCATATGGCTTACACCGTTTAGTGATCTTATCCTCAGATATTAGTACCCATTCCTCCGCACGGACCCAACAGGTGACATCCCTGTGCCCCAACTTACGGGATTTAGGTCTCGGAAATAGGCCCATTAGACAGACTTCCGGGCTGCACGGCAAGGTGCGATGCAACACTACATTAACTAGATCTACAATCTTGTTCCAGTAGTTAGAGAGCATCGGACAGGAGCAGATCATATGGTTGAAGTCTGCTTTCCCCAGTGAACACCTAGCACATGCTTGGTCGTCTTTATTGTAAACCACATTCAACCGATGTGGTGTAAGGTAGGTCCTGTGAAAGATGTTGAACTGAAGGGCCTTAAAGGCCGTATTCCTCGACACTTTCTTCGGGCTCGCTAAGACTCTCTGCCATTCCCTATCTTTCAAAGATTGCAACAGTAGTCTCTCCCATCTTTCCCATAAACTCGGCAAAGACCGAGGCGCCAGGCCACTTATGGCTTTATGGCTTTATAAAGCAAGCGTACCAGGTGCCCTGCGAAACCCAGAGTCGCCACCGCTTCCAGTGCCGGTTGGGTATCCGGCTCTGCTATGGCAGCACCCCAAAGCTCAGACACCGCCCCCGGAGTTTATGGTAGTTCAGGAATTGGCCCAGGGGAAGTTCATAAGCATAAGGTCCACAACAACACTCTATTACGACCGCCATCCCATATGAGATCTCTGAGAAGCCCATCCAATGCCCTAAACCACCATTTTGGTGTTAATACTGTAGGACTGGAAGATTAACAAAATAATACAGGAGGCGGGGAAAACAATCATTTTCGATAAAGCCAGCCGGGCCATGAATGGCAATTTGAGAGTGCCCCAGTAGGCCACTTGCGATCGCAAAACCCTCAGAGTGCCTCCGATATTTCCATCAAACAGGTCTGCCGGTGTATCCCCAGATATTTAACAGACACAGGTGCCCACATCAGGGAATGCCCAGTGGTCTAGGCATGGCGTGATGCAACGGGAACACATACGTTTTCCTCCCAATTCACCCATAGACCGAACATAGCGGCAAACTCGTCGAGGATGGCTAGCACTTGGTGGACCCCTGAAGTCCTGTCCCGCAGATAGATCATCACATCATCCGCGTAAAGTGAAATGATGTGAGGAGACCCACCGAGTGATATCCCCAACCCCTCATATTCCCTCCGTATTCTCGCCGCTAGAGGCTCCATAGCAAGAGCGAAAATCAGCGGCGACAAGGGGCATCCCTGCCCGGTCCCCCTATGAATGGGATAAGACGCCAAGATCCTGGTCCCAGTTCGCACATGTGCCATGGGGTTTCCATAGAGCAGACAAATCCACTGTAACCATCCATCTCCCAGCTGGAAAACGCCCATTAGCGCAAATAGAAAGGCCCAGAGTAGGGTGTCAATGGCTTTTTCCAAATCGATCGCCAGATCCACTGCATCAGGATAATCTCGCAAGTCAGGATGAAACATAACATGATAAAATCCTCGCAGATTACTGGATGTGGAACGGGATGGGATAAAACCACTCTGGTCTACATGTACCAGTTGGCCCATGCAGGGTAGGAGTCTCAGGGCCAAGACTTTACTCAAAATTGTTAGATCAGTATTCAACATAGATAGCGGCCTGAATTCCGTTAATCCAGGAAGCCAATTTAGATTTGGGCAAAGGGATCACTAACGCCTCCGGAAGTGAGGGTGGTAGGCGCACGTCATGGAGTGCAGTGGCATACAAGTGCTCCAACTGCGGAGCAAGAATATCTATATAGGTATTATAAAATTCGGCCGGGAGGCCATCTGGCCCAGGTGTTTTCCCCCTCGCCATTTCCCTAATAGCTGCCCTGATCTTGCCCACTTTGATAGGTGAGGCTAACTGATCCTGGCCACCCTGGTTCAGCTGTACCAGTCTCTGCTCTTCTAAGTAGGCTTTTAACTCTACCTCCTGAGGTGGCCCTGGAGGACGGTACAGGACCTCATAATAGGCCTTAAACGCGTCATTTATTAACCTCTAGGAGGAGAGAATTTGGCCTCGGAGGTTAGTGACATTCACTATTGGTGAACGCCTACCCTCAGGCCTGACCAGCCAAGCCAGTAGTCTACCATCTCTGCCCCCCTCTGAGTGCTGCGTGACGTGAAACCGTGTAAAATCAAGGGCTTTCAATCTGTCCCAGGTAGCACTGTCAACTTTCCAAAAGTAAACTGTGACTTAAAATGCAACTTTATCATTAAAGTGGCTTTTAAATTACAATTCTTTGGACACCAAGCTCAAATTTCCTACCTGCCCCCAATTGAAAGTTATCACTAATTAAATGGAATAAGTTAAGTCAATGTTGTCATATGGCAGAAGCAGGCCTTGCATTACTGAAAAACAAATGTAAGAGTTTTTCACTACCAGGACTGTAGAAAGTTTTAAGTACTTGTCCAACTTTTTAGATACACTGCACTCTGCCCTATAGGCTGTTTAGATAATATCAGACTACAAGAGGTAGCCCATATGCCCTAATTAGATCAGGGCAAACATTTGTAACGTACAACAATGTCTCAATGGGGTGTCGGTAGGGGGAGAATAAGAATAGTACAATTAATTACTGAAGAATGAATCAAGAAGGGGGAAAAAACAGGGAAACCAGATATTTTGCGAACCAAATTGTATTGGTACATTCACATATTTGACATATTCAATTCCATATGATCAAACAAAAAAGTTGTGCTGCGTTACATTAAATGGCATGTAACCTGTTGGATACTGTGCACACGTGCTCACGGCGCAAGTGACACATGAGGTAGTATGTACAGCGACAGTGAAGGGCACAACAGCGAACAAGTGAACTTTAAAATTTTACAAAGTCAGGATAACCAAACAGTAAATAAAAGTATGATATACAAGTAATTTAAGTATGGTATCCTTGAGGGGAGCGCCAGGAATTTTGCTGTGAAGTCGACAGTGTTTCGACCTGTAGGGATGTTAGGCCATCATCAGGACCAGGTCACATTGATTTATATCGCAGTGCTGGGGATAAAGGGATATTCACATGTATGTGTATACACTAGAGCACTCAGGTGTGGACCAAGGTGAAAGAATAAGGAGTAGGGGGTGGAGAGTTGAGCCAAAAGGAACAGATGAGTAAGGGCGCCACAGACAATACCGCGTGTCTACACTCAAGGAGAAAAAGTGAGAAAAGCACTAGTGGTCGAGAAAGATGGACCACTTTCATCTGGGGCCACACCGTTAGAAGTCCGGAGTAGAAGGGCGTAAGTTCTGAGGAGAACCTAGACGTGCCAAGGCTGGACCTAAAGGGAATGGAGGGATAAGAGTAAGATAGGGTGTGAGGCGGTGGGAGGAAAGGGGGAAGAAGAAGGAGGAAGGAAAAAGGGGGGAGGGGGAGGAAGAGGGGAGGGAGAGGAGGAGGGAGGGGAGGAAAGAAGAAAAGGGGGAGGGGGAAAAAGGGGGGAGGAAGAGCGGGGGATGGTAATCGAGGGAGGGAGAAGCGTGGGGAAGACTTACTGTCAGGGTTGGAAGGAGGTTGCCCAAAATGAGATGGAGACATGCTCAAAGGTGTTTGTCGTTGTAGTCCAAGGATGTGGTTCAGGTACCCTGAAAGGGAAGAAGGACCCAGTCAGAAAGAGAATGTGGTCGGGGCGTGGGTGTAGTGGGGGGCTCTGGTGGGCAGGGATGGGGTTGTGTATGGGATCTGGACCCAACCTGAGAGGGGCTGGGCGGTATGCCTCAAGGGCAAGAGGAATGGAGATAACATCAATGAGTTGATGAACCAGGCTGGTAAGGGTACACCTAGCGGGGGAGGGGGGCGCAGGGTGGAATGACAACCTGCCTCCGATTCAGAGGTAAAGCAGCAGCATTTAGATTGGTGAGGGCCCATCCAATGTGCAGGAGTTCGCCTGAGTGGGAGCCAGAATTGGGCTAATTTGCGAGGGGGCCGGGGGTGCGGTGTGTTCATTGTCAATGCAGGCAAAGATGATTTCAAGTGGTGTGGTAAGGCAAGTTTAAAACTATTTGTGAATGCAGGCAATAGAATAGGCAGTGTAGGTAGGCGGGTTTGGGGATCAGGAAGAGCGGATGCGGATGGGTCCAGGGACAGTGGAAGTATCCACGTGCAGTGAAGCTGTTGGGCAGGCGGGAAAGGACGTGGGGGTCATACTTGCTAAACAGACAGCTGGTGGCAAGTAATGGATCGGAGAGCCGGCGTCAGTCAGGCTCTATGTAACAGAAGTTGAATCACGAAGCCGGCATCCGTCAGGCTTAGTGAAAGAGGGCTGCGAGGGGATGAGGAATTACGTGATATCAGTCAGGTGGTGCGCTATGTGGGGAGGGAGACTAGAATGCGCCAGGATGAGTAAAGAAGAAGGAAAGACTAAATGGTATGAGGTGGAAGGAAAGACTAAATCGTACGGCATGGTAATCCCTAGCAAAAGGGCTCACAATGACAAAAAATGACAGGGCAGGGATAATGTTGGATACAATTTAGCCAAGAATGCAATTTAGACAAAACATTAATGCGAACAGTTACTGGGGGTATATTGCTATCAGTTGTGGAGTCCGAAGCAGATACCGGATGTGCAATTTGAAATATTTCAAACAGCAGAGACAAAACAAGTGTGTATTGGAAATACGATAATAAAGATCGAAGTTACAATTGATATGTGCTTGGCTCAGGTATCAGGGATACATAATAGCTACATGTTCCATTGCAATAGTTGAAATTTCCCTGACACCTATGCTTGCGCTGTTTGGCTCCTCTTATGAGGTGTACCACCTATGTAAGTATCAGCAATATTTCATATTGAAAGCCATTGCGGAGACTCGCTTGCTGATCCTCCAATGCTGGAAAATGGATATGGTCCACTTTAATCTCAATGGTATCACTAAATGATTAGTTCTCAAGACTTTGAGAGCAAATCTTGGGTATTATTTCTGTCACAATCAAACACTGGTTAAATGAGCTCTGCTGGGTTCTTTTGGGTTTAACTTCATTAACTATACTGTTGGACTTGGCCTTGTTTCTAAAGTTCACTTCAACTGTTTGCTTTTCCCCAAGACCGTTTTGTTGACAGAGAGCTGTGAAGTTAGATGCTGTAGGTACTTGCCACTGCTAATCAGTGTGCAAGTACAGATGCTCCCTGTATAAATTGTTGGGGACTAGGACCGCCCGACAAACTGGAAACAATATTACCCAGTGCATATATGTGGGAGTTGTATTGTGTAGTCATTTCGTATATCTTTTTATATCAAGTATACTCGTTTTGTACAAACTCGTGTGGAGTCCATTTGTGGTGACATAATTGGGATTTTTGTGGGCGCGGTTGCACATACTGAACACATGTGCCTTGGAGATAAGCCTGGCTGCTCATGTCAAGCTACTAAGGGGGTGAGCAGGGCTGTCTGGGACGGTGTCCTTTCTTGGCCTAACGTGGGAGCGGGGAGTCAGGGTTGCGCACTTGACAACAACGGTACGAGCGGGAACGCCGGCTTCTAACATATACCATTCCCGATGTTGGCATTTATTAATTCAATTCTATGTGTTCCATGTGTTTTCTTAAGATTGCTTCTCCTTGGAGTCATCCTCCAGTATCTATGCACTGAAGAAGGTTAAACTGGTTTTTACCTCAGTCAAATTGTATTATCATGATATAACAGTCTTTGAACCAAATAATAAATTATATTTTGTTTTTCACTTTTCTATATTTAAGTATTAAGTTGAAAAAACTATATTGCACGGTACGCTTTGTATTTTTTCTCAATTTTACACTTTATTGCTATTTGCTGCTGCTAATGTTCTCTATTGATTCTGACTGTGAATTGTCATTTGCACTTCTGCACTTTAGTAGGTACTGTCGCTCTTGCACTTTATTGTTATTTGCTGCTGCTAATGTATATGATTCACTTCGACAGTGAATTGCCATTAGCCAACCTGCAGTTTAATAGATACTGCTGTTCTTGTTCGTTTTTTTCAAGGTGAAGGGGATTTTTACGTCGCAGGTATTCTGCTTTGTTGGTTTTATTTTTTGTCCTGCTCAATAAAAAAAGAAAGAAAAAAAAACGAAATTAGTAAAAAATGGAGGAGTAATGCAAAATGTTTGGGAAGAACCACCCTTTGGCTGACAGTTCTAACAGACATCATCATCAAATAAAGACAGGGACGTCAAATAAAGGAGACGGACTTCCTTAAAACTTTTTTCAATCATCTTAGCGAGTCTCCTTGACATGAGTGCTCCTAATAACTATGTGTTGTAACTTTACAGTGGTCCCTTCCTCCCGGCTGTTCCCCCCTCCCCTCCCGCAGTTGTGGTTCAGTCCAGCTGTCAGCCTAGAGGCAGCCTTAGAATGTTGATGATTAGATATTCCGCCCAGCTGGGAGCACCTGATGAAAAACTTACTCATTAAACTATACTAACTCTTCACCTTGTAGAGTGTATTTATTACACTTTTTGGCGACGAGGATGGGATCCGAACCCACGCGTGCAAAGCACACGCTGTTGTACTGTCCCAAGGCCAATGGCAAAGTGGAAAGGGCGAACCGCTTACTTAAGGAGAGCATCAAGCTAGCAGGAAAGTCGGGGAAAAATATGGAAGAAGCTGTAATGGAAACATTGTGGGCCTACCATACCACCCCCAACTCCACCACAGAACATTCACCTTTCGAGCTAATGAGAGGAAGAAAGGCTGGATCTAAGCTGTCCCCACAGTGATGGGGAGAGGAAATCATCAAGAAGTAGATTCGGAGGACATGAAGAGGAGAATTGAAGACAAGCAAGACAAGTACAAAGAGTGGTACGACAGGAAGTGGGGTGCGAAGGAAAAGAACCTCAGTAGTGGACAGATGGTGTACATCAGGAGGCCAGACAGAGTGGGAAAAGGTGAGGACAGGTTCTATGCCCCAGGAAGGATAAGGGAGGTCAAGAGCAATGTCGTAGTCATGCAGGATGGAAGAGTGTGGAGTCAAGATAGAGTGGTTCCTGTCACTACCAAGAGAGATTTGTTGGGGGAGGATAGTGCACAGTCAGGCGACAGAGCGGTGGAACTGGGGCAGCGTAGGGAAAGTCACAGGAAAAAGACCACCCCGTCCTGGCACCAGCAGTATAGCATGAGATGACCCCACATGTCAGAGATGGTTGGTCCTGCATCTGTTATCTAGGCTTGGTTTTAAAATATTTGTCTGCCTTGCGGACAAAGGTTTGCCAATTTCATTGTTCCCCCCCTTCTGTCTCTTTTCCCCTCCTCTCCTGTTCCCTCAGGGAAGAAGATGTGTTGTAACTTTACAGTGATCCCTTCCTCCCGGCTGTTCCCCCCTCCCCTCCCGCAGTTGTGGTTCAGTCCAGCTGTCAGCCTAGAGGCAGCCTTAGAATGTTGATGATTAGATATTCCGCCCAGCTGGGAGCACCTGATGAAAAACTTACTCATTAAACTATACTAACTCTTCACCTTGTAGAGTGTATTTATTACACTATGATTTAGGATTTGTGTACAAATGACCTTGCAACAAAACCTGTTATACATTGCTCGGTTCACTATTTTTTGGTTTGCGCTATGAGTTATCCCCAGTGTCCTATCAATCTGTGAACTCACTAGGGGACTATCATGTATTTCTGGAGTTTCTGGCCACAGAACCAGGCTCTGTTGTCCAGAAAGTATTCTGAAAGTGCACCCTCACCAAAAATTAAGGGTGCATCCACCCTTGAAAAGGCTACAGACTGGCTCATTTTTGGTGGCAGCTGATTCCAGGTTCACTGACACAGGCCTTTTTAAATTTTCCCAGAGAATGTCTAATGGTGCTTCTTGGTAAAACCTGTTCATTCTCTTTGACTGGGGGGCGCGTCTTCCTCTCTCTCAGTGTGTGCACAGGTACTCTGTGTGAATGTGACCTATTTTGTCAGAGCCTGTACTGCTGTATTTCTCGTCTGAGAAGAATACAGATGGTTTCACTCTACCCCCTTAGTCTTAGTGTCATATCTTCTGGCTGAGGCCAGTACACCTCAGTCCAGAGCTGATTAAGCTACCTCTGTGGTACTAAACAATTTCAGAGGAATCTCAGTTTTAAGTCAATCAATCAATGAATCAATTATTTGTAAAGCGCACTACTCACCCGTGAGGGTCTCAAGGAGCTGCTCGAACAGCCAGGTCACACTTTGACACCGACATTAACAGTTTCCCAGTGCTAACTGGTGAATAAGGTTGTCTACTGATTGCCACCTCTCATGTGGGTTCCTCTCGAAACCGAAACGTCTGATTGCAGCTGGACATTTTTTGATATACAAGCTTCTAAAGTTTGATATCGTAGTGGATGATCCCTGTGTAACATCCAAACTCTTTCACAAATGATTCCCAATCCTGACCATTGACAGTGTTGATCAGTCCAGAAGCGTGGCACCAACTTTCGTGGCCTCAAGAGCCCTTATAAGTGTGAAACCTTTAGAGATCGTCCCATGACACAGCAAATGTAATTTTGGCTTGTGTGGGTTTCTGTGTACTTTTTGTATAGTAAGCTTATGGACAACAAAGAGATTCTTAATCACTGGGACAATTTTGACAGATTTTCAGCCACCTTGCGCTGAACCCACTGAGTTGTCTTTTCTTGTACCCAAGCCCCTTAAGATACCAGAACTAAAAGTAGATGTGTCACTGCCAAGTTTACACATTGTACCATTCGGTCTGATACATTTGATACATTTACCCCACTTGCTAGGAGTTGCAAACTCTCACATAACAAAGGAACTTTGGGGCATATTTACGAGTTCAGGCGTATCTCTGCATATCAGCAGAGATGCGCCAGAACAAATGCGTCACGCAAAACTACCCTTGCGTCACGGCAGATGCGCAGCATTTACAATGCGGCACGCCGTGGCACAAGGGTAGGCAGATGCATGACGCATCTCGTGCCGTAAGGGCCGCGCATCGCTGAAGTCGCGTAGCAAGCGCGATGCAACTCCAGCAATGCTCAGGGCCGGCCAATACTTAACATGCTGCGTCAGTCTTTACGCCTGCTTGAAGCAGGCGTAAGGAATTGACGTAGCATCATCGCGGAAGTGCCTGCGTTAAATCTTGTAGATTTCACGCAGGCACTTTTGCGAGGCGCACAGGCGCCGGAACGCCCACCCTGCTTGGCAACGCCCCCATTGTGGCGCTGGGCTTTATAACGTGACGCATCTCCCTAGATGCATCACGTTGTAAATGCCTCGCAGGGATGCGCCACGTTTACGCCACTGTTAAAATGGCGTAAACGTGGCGCAAGGGGCTTGTAAATCTGCCACTTTGCCCCAGAAGTTTCCATAGATAGCCAAGCATGCCTGATTCTTTCTACACATATCAAAATTGGCCAGAGCAGTCCATATTTTCTTGGAATTTAGGAACAGATGTATCAAGCCTATTGCCTTTTGCAAATGGCCTGATTCGCAGAATTGTGCCGTCTGCAAATGCAAAAAGGATTTTGTTGTGTATTAATCCCAAATTGCAATTCAGTAGAACGTTTCTGAATTATTTGAGATTGTGAATACATACTGAATTGGTATTTGGAAGGGGTGTGTTTAGGGTGTCCCTCCCAAATACTGAATTAAAATGGTATGTATTCATTTTTTGTCACCAAATTCTGCTTGCAAAACATTAATACTGTACAGACTGCGTAAGTGTAGTGGTAATGCAAGTGGGAAGGAGCAAGCAGTAAGAATCTTGGGTTTGCTTTGGGCACGAAGTAGATACTTCAAGGATTACCAAGCAGGAAAGGGGCTGCTATAATTATACAGAAACATCTTAATATCCTTGTGCCACCATAAACACCGCGAATAGGAGACATCATCACCGTGAATTACAACTGTCTTCTGAGATTTCATTCATCATTAGGATTGTGTTTCCTCACACAAGTGTGTGACTATAAAAGTTGCCTCTCCAACTAGTCTATGAATTTTGAATAGGCCTTCGTAGGGGTAAGATGTTGTGAATGATAAAACTAGTATTCTATTAGGGATCCTTTTCTAGACCTGACGAAGGACCCTGACCTGACCACGGGCAAAAGCGTGGGGGGAATCATGTTGGCTCAATTGCGGATAAACAGGGCATAGTACCCATATTCATCTCAACCATTATTTTAAGCATACCTAGAATACCTGTAAATAAAGACATTTTCTTTAAGTTTAACCCAAGGTATTCTCAGGTATCTGGAACCGAGGTCTATCCAGTTGAAAACGTATCAATAATCCCTCCCAACGTGATTGAGTCCTCCCTGGCAGCCTTATCTTACCAGGACGGGGTGGAGTGGCCGATTTTGAAGCTTGCCACAAAATGTGGGTGAGGCCTCCTCATCCAATAAGATTGGACGGCTAGTTTAGGGGATTTAATTAATTGATCACATTGCTAATGTTTGTTTGGCTTTACCACTGCACCTTAGTGTTTGAATATTTTAGTTAGGAGGGGTGCAGTGGGTTGCACCTCTTTTTCTCTTCTTGTATATGCAGACATCTCATCCCAGATGGTGGATGCATAGGTAGATGGTGTCCACTCTCCCCTGACTTGTGCTCTGAATCTTAACCAAAACACCACTGTTAAAGGACAATACCTGCAGGCATGGACCACAAACCAACCACTAACTTCACTAGGACCTGAAGAAAAATTACCAAACTAATGCACTTAATAGAATGCATGGAGAAAACGATATCTCTCATCAATCACTAGGGTCCTTCAATCAATACCTCCTTGGATTCCACTAAATGTGGAATAGAAGAACATATTTGGAAACACTAGGTATGACAAATCAAGTCAATACCTCTGCTGGCATCTATTTATATTTGCATTGTGTCTCAAGTAGCCATGACCATTAAGGACTGAGCGACTGGCTTCATTCTACATGGTCTCCCTAAAGATCAAGTCCTAAAGCGCACGGTGACACAATCGATCAGTGATGCATTTAATTATTTAGTTATTGATTAAGACATGTGAAGTACAATGCCAAATCTATTAAGCAAGCGCCTGTTCAGGGAGATAAAGCAGGAGCAATGACGTTCATTCACAGTTTGTTGGGCAGCTCACACCCCCTTGTCCAGCAGAAATACCAAGACACAGCCTGAATTAGATTATTGAAGCTACAAAGGAAGATGGATGGTGGAAAGTGGGTTGGGCAAAACTTGCTGCTCTCACTGCATGATAGAGGGGAGGGGGAGAGCAAGATGTAGTTAAAGAGGCAGCCAAGAGGACAGAAAACAGGAAGGGAGAAGCATGAGCATGGAGAGGCTCGGAGGAAGGGAAAGAGGAAGGAAAAGGAATAGAACGAGTAAAAAGACTAGAAATCTGTTAGTGAGCTAAAGGAGAGAGATCGAGCGAAAAGAGGAGACGATCAGGGAAGAGAGAATGTGTGTTGAAGAGAGAGAGAGAAAGCTGAGAGATGGATGAGAGAAAAACACGTAAGCAATTTTCTTAACTTGTGATTGAGGAAAGACGAGAGTTTGCCAAGAGCCAATGCACTCGGGGCTGAGGTGAGATTGGTGAGAGAACTGCAGAAGCAGAAATGCAAAAGCCAGCCAAGGGGAGGAAAAGAATGGAAAAAGAATAGATACCCAAGCTTAATATTAATGTGCAGAAGGATGACAGGTGGAGAGCGCGGATGAAGTGTGGTGTACGTGATGGGAATACACCCTCAAACTAACCGCAGCGCTTGAAGAAGTATGAGGTTGTGAGGTTTAACATATCATTAATTCCAATTTTGCCACTTCCACACTACTCCTGGATATAAGAAATTGTGTCTCCTGGGCTACTGCTTGGGAATGCAAACAGGCTGAAAGTTCTCTGTGTGCTGGCACAGAACCAGGCAATGATTTCATGCTGGAGAGACTGATGCAGCTTAAAGTCAAGGATTGAAAAGTACAAAAAAAGGTACTGAAATGAACATCTGAAAGGTGAGTACATAGGCGAGAATGGATGGGGTCGGCTCAAGGTTTCAGAGCGGAAGTATGGAAGGCTGGGGAAAGAGAATGGAGGGAATCAAGAAACCCTTAGAAAAAAACAGTTTTTTTGCTATAGTCGCTCAGCTTTCATAACGTTTTTAGGGGCATATTAGCAAGGGCAATATCGCCGCTTTAGCTGGTCTTTTTACCGCTAAAGCGACAATATTTTTATCGCCCTGTTCGCAAGCTGTCACAAACAGCACTTAGCGACAGCTTTTAGGCGATAGCTATAGGTTTGGGGCCCGCTTTGCATGTCAGCGATATTTATCGCTAATGACATGCAAAGTGGGCGTACCCAAACTGTTAGCGACTGAAAACAGCCGCTAACACAGCTATCGCCTATTAGCAATGCAGGCGAAGCGATTAAAAAAATCGCGCTAAGCGCGATTATCCCTATAAACTAACACCTGCTAAAAGGTTGATTTACCTGAATAGTCAATGGGGGGTGGATTATCAGATTAAGCTCCCATTGGCGGTAATGCGAGAATATCAGTGGATTTCCAGCGATATTCTCGCATTTCGCCGCTATCGCTGGATATTTTAGCATGATCGAGAAAAACGTTGCTAATAGCATGTCTTCTCTGCTAAGATATCCAGCGACAGCCAGCGATAAAAAAAAAGCCGCTAACCACGTTTAGCGATAAATATAGCTATTTCTTGCTAATAGGCCCCTTAGTGTTTTTGTGCACGAGGTCAACTCATAATTCAGTCTGCTGCATTGCAGAAATATAATTTGTAAACCAGGGAGAAGTATTTACTTATTTATTTTGAGTGTTTTACGAGGTTTAGGCATGCTGTTTTACGATAATTTCAGGAGCATTTTGAAATTGTTAGGTCTCACAAGACAGCTTTACAATAAATATCAATAGAGAGTAGCATCATTTTGCCTCTACACGTTTGGCTAGGCCACACACACATATCTATATCTACCTATCTACCTCTCTCTCTCTCTGTCTCTCTCTCTCTCTCTCTGTCTCTCTCTCTGTCTCTCTCTCTCTCTCTCTCTCTCTCTCTCTCTCTCTCTCTCTCTCTCTATATATATATATATATATATATATATATATATATATATATATATATATATGCAGAAACTCCTCCAATGATGAAAGAAAAGAGGCCACACAGGGAAATATCCTTGGAGGTCCTTTAATCAAACAGCTGTCAGGCACGATGCATTTCTGCTCTGTCCGCCTTCCTCAGGTGCCGCTGTTGTACCAGGATGTTGCCCCACCCATGTTCAAATCAGTCCTGCATCCCTCCTATTGGTGGGGGCACTCAGGGCTCTTGGTCATGTGATTGTCCTTCCCGATGTACCGTTGTGAATACTACATCTCCCAGAATTCTTTGTATCTGGGTGGAAGATGCGCAGAGCTGGGTAAGTTGAAAACAATCCCTGTAAACTGGTGCTATGCAGGACAAACACGGGTGACTGAATGGAAATGTCCTGGTTGCCGTGAAAGTTGAAAGCGCCTCCTCGAGTCCCCTACCATTCCATCCTCGAAAAATAGGTGTCACTGGGCTGCAGGTTTCAGTTACAGTGAACAAAACCCCTCGTGAAGTCACAAGCTGCGCCTGGCAGCAGCCCTCGCTTTTCCTACCCATTTGAGGATGGCTGGAGCAGTTCCAATACCTTGGAGAGAAAGAAGCGCTGCAAACGCAGATGCCAGTAATGCTCCAGCCAACTTGCGGAATGGGGCCTCTTGACACGCTTCTGGCTAGCGTGAACAAATGCAGAAAATCCTCCAATGATGAAAGAAAAGAGGCCACACAGGGAAATATCTTTGGAGGTCCTTTAATCAAACAGCTGTCAGGCACGATGCATTTCGGCTCTATCCACCTTCCTCAGGTGCCGCTGTTGTACCAGGATGTTGCCCCACCCATTTTCAAATCAGTCCTGCATCCCTCCTATTGGTGGGGGCACTCAGGGTTCTTGGTCATGTGATTGTCCTTCCCGATGTACCGTTGTGAATACTACATCTCCCAGAATTCTTTGTATCTGGGTGGAAGATGCGCAGAGCTGGGTACGTTGAAAACAATCCCTGTAAACTGGTGCTATGCAGGACAAACACGGGTGACTGAATGGAAATGTCCTGGTTGCCGTGAAAGTTCAAAGCGCCTCTTCGAGTCCCCTACCATTCCATCCTCGAAAAATAGGTGTCACTGGGCTGCAGGTTTCAGTTACAGTGAACAAAACCCCTCGTGAAGTCACAAGCTGCGCCTGGCAGCAGCCCTCGCTTTTCCTACCCGTTTGAGGATGGCTGGAGCAGTTCCAATACCTTGGAGAGAAAGAAGCGCTGCAAGCGCAGATGCCAGTAACGCTCCAGCCAACTTGCGGAATGGGGCCTCTTGACACGCTTCTGGCTAGCGTGAACAAATGCAGAAACTCCTCCAATGATGCGCATCTTCCACCCAGATACAAAGAATTCTGGGAGATGTAGTATTCACAACGGTACATCGGGAAGGACAATCACATGACCAAGAGCCCTGAGTGCCCCCACCAATAGGAGGGATGCAGGACTGATTTGAACATGGGTGGGGCAACATTCTGGTACAACAGCGGCACCTGAGGAAGGCGGATAGAGCCGAAATGCATCGTGCCTGACAGCTGTTTGATTAAAGGACCTCCAAAGATATTTCCCCGTGTGGCCTCTTTTCTTTCATCATTGGAGATATATATATATATATATATATATATATATATATATATATATATATATATATATATATATATATATATATATATATATATATATATATATATATATATATATATATATATATATATATATATATATATATATATATATATACATATATATATATACATATATATATATATCAAACAAAAGATGTGTATGGCTAGCCTGGCCGTGGAAGAAACACCCCACTGCAGTGAAGCAGACCATGGTGACGCACAACAGCGATCATCAATATCTGGACAGGAGGACGTGATGAAAGTTACAAGGTGCATCCCAGTGTTAGCGGACATCACACCAACCCACTGTGGTGATTATGGACTCTTTATTTAATGCAGCGCAAAATGGACTCACTCGAGGAATACAGCAAGACACTACGCATACCAGCAGACTGTGCAGAAGGCCACACCTACCTGGGCGGGTATGAGAAAGAGATCAGGTGCTTGCAATCTGTTCGGCGCTGCATTGAGAACTTGCCTGTGAAAAAGTGCTTGGTTAGCACGAAACGCATCGGCACATTTAGAATTCATGGTGTGATAGACTGGCCGCTGTGTTGCAGCTTTCATCAAATAAACGTGAATTTTTACCTACCTGAGTGGGCTCCTTTGAGTGAGCAAAACCCTTTAGTTGGCTATATATATATATATATGTTTTACAAAGGGAATAATGCAGCACTCCCAGGAGTTCCATTAGAACAGATTTTAATGAAAGAAAACAGCTTCATTACAGCTATGTTTTAAGGCTCCATGCATTTCGATTTCCGTCTTTATCAAATGGTAATAGTTCTCAGCTGAATTCAATGGTGTGCTTTAACTCTTCTGCAAAGCAGTCTAGAAAATGCAGTCCATATGATTGCACGTATGGGAAATTCTTTTGTTATAATATTATTTCCTGCTATGTGCTGACTTTCAATGTCTGTCTCCGTTTTATTATTCTTATTGTCCATTCCCCAATTTTTTTCCTCCAATTCGGGAGTTTAATTGCATGGTTATTCTTCTGATATTTCTGAGTCCTGGGTCCTTCTTCCCAAACTCAGTCATGGGCAGCACAGTTGTGTAGAATCCAAAGCCTTCAATTCACGAAAAGGCTATCCTTTTCAAACGAAGACATGCCAGTATATATATATATATATTACCTACTGGCGGTCACCAGTAGCATTTATAGTTAGGACATAGTTTCTAGGGGCAAGATGGCCGCTGACAGACCGTAGGAGGCAGTCGCTACCCTCCTAGCTCCCTGCTCGATGGTGAAAGATATGGGAAAAATGCCGATGAACAGTGCCTTCAGATAGCATGCAGGGTTCTATAAAGTTTGTGAGACGGCTGCTTAACTGGATAACAAGAAGCGGATTGAATCTGACAATTGTTTTCTCCTGGCTTGGGTCTCACTCGATGCAAACGATGGCTCCACGCGGGCCAAGACCGCAAAAGGAAAAGGAAAAGGATATTGCTACCCTAAGCGACCCTGGCGTGGCCCCAAGCTCTAATTTTCGGACAACAACACAGAACCGCAGGGAGAGACAACACAGATAAGGCGGACTGCGAAGAAGAGCTAGAGACTGGTGAGAAACTACAAGGGAAGGAGGAATTAAAGTTTAAAGCAAAGGAAAAATTAAAAGATAAAAAGGAGAAAGTGCAATCAAATAAAAAAGGTGTAAAGCAATTGAATAATGAGACCGCTGGCAAAGAGGTGGGTAAGGAAGGTAACATGCGTCAACCTACCCTTCGCGAATCTTTTGCAACGCCTGTGGTAAGCCAGTCCCCCGTTACAGCGGCTGCAGCGATCGCAGCACTGACAGGGACGGAAGCAGCAGCCGCCTTACTACAGGCAGACACAGGACCTGATGAAACTGATGAATCTCACGGAGTCGCGCTGGGGCTGTCAGAATCGAGCACGGAACTTGGAGAGGATCGCTCGAGGAATGCAGGCGAAACTGACGACCGGACAGCAGAGGAAGGCTTACACGCATCGGGGATGCTGGAGAGTGAAAGTACGGTGAATCATGACCGTGAGCAGCAAGAGCGCCGGGAAACTTCTGAGCAGGGCGGGAGAATGCAAGCTGCCGTTTTTCTGGAAGGACGAAAAAGCACGGAAGTTTCTGATGGAGGACAGTTCACTAAGACTCATGCTCTGTCTGCCGGTAAGGAGAGAAGAGAGGGCGGTGAGGGTCTTGACAACGTGCACAATAGCGGGATGCAGACCTGTCCGGTGGAGCTTGGTGGTGGAGCAGAGAGGCTGGTAACCGCGCAGATTGCCGCAGATGTAGTGGTCTTGACCCCGAATGAAGTGCAGAATGAGGTGCCCCTTCCTACATCCAACATAACGCCCCTTGAAAGTGTGAAAGAACATGATGGAGCCCTAATAATAGAGGAGGGAGGCCTGACTCCACAACAAATATTACAGAATGGTGGCAGTCAGAATATGGTGATAACATTGAGAGAAGGGGAACCAGTGTCTACCATACAAACTCCTCTTGGCCCCTCTATGAATATGGGCTCTCCAAGTGATGAATGCTTTTTTTCAGTCAACGACGAGGAGGATAATAATGAAAGTGAGGAATCCATTTCTGAGAGCGATGTTGGGGGTTCCGTGACTGAATCAGAGCTGGAATCCGAGCTTATAACCTCGGATAGTGAGGTAAATCATAAAGTGAACACAAAAAGAAGAGGGAAAGGCATGAAAAATAGATCCCGCAGTAAGTCAAGAATTAGCATGAGCCTATCTCATACAGACGTTTCTAAAAAATTAGACTGGGATTATGCAGCAACATCACAGCTCTATCAAGAAGGGGCAGCAGCAGCAGCACCTGGCTTGCAGCCACAGCCCAATCTTCCTGCACAAGCAACAACGATGGATATACTATATACAACACTGAAACAAATGCAAGGAGAGGCTAGAATAGAGTCTCGGAGGGCAAAACACGCTAATCAAAAGATACAAGCATCTCTACGAAAAGTTAATACATTATACACAGATATGGCATCAAGAGTTACTGAGGTAGAAATAAGAACTGAGAAATTGGAGGAAGAAGTCGGGAATTGGAACAAGTATCGGAAGGAGCAAGAACAGATGACAAGCGATGTACACTGGAAACTGGAGGACTATGAGAACCGCCAACGGCGTAACAATATAAGACTGCTGGGGTGGAGGAAGGAAGGGAACGGCAGGATGTGCGGGCTTTTGTTATTGAGCTACTTAAGGGGGCTTTTCCTGAATTAACAGGTTGGGAATGGGAAAGGGAGATACAAAGAGCACACAGATTCCCTATGGTTCAAAAAAGAGCGCCACCTACTGATAAACCCAGGGCTATTTTGATATTCGTAGGGAACTTCCTTTTAAGACAGGAAATTATGGACAAAGCAAAGCCTGAAGCAAGACGAACATATAATGGTATAACTTTTTTTGCCCGCTCCGACTTCTGTCACGCCACAGTGGAAAGGAGGTGGCGGACGAGGAAAATGATAACCCCTTTCCAAAATTTGGGCTGTGAAGCATATCTTATGTTCCCATCTCGGCTAAAGGTAATAGAAAAGGGGCAGATTAAGATTTTTTTCTCCGATATTAAAGCACAGGAGTATCTCGAGGAGATCAAGCAAAGAAAAGAAGGCACAAACAACATGGCGGTTGCGCTAATCCGGACAAAAAAAGTTTAATAATAATTTGGATCATTTCATCATGTGAAAGGGAAAAAAGTAATGCTTGTCTTAAATAAGATAGTAGTGGTAGAATGGCATAAAGAAGTAGACGGTAACTAGAGCAGGGGGGCAGGGAAGGAGTAGTGAGTGGCACCTGGGGTGACAGCTGTCACGCATAGGTCAGGACTGACCTATTTGCCTGTAAGGGGGGGGGAGGGGGAAGGGAGGAGGGTGGGGGAGGGGTACAGGGCACTTGGATGATTTTCGTTTAAATATCTATGTACAGGGAAGATTTCATGAAATATGTAAAATGTAATGGATGGAGAGTTCACTTCTAGGAGGAGATGATAAAACACTGTGTAGTGAAAATGGTAACTTGCCGGGACAGGTAACTGATGTACATTAATGGGTACACGTATAATCACTGTAAATGTTTGTGGATTAAATGATCGGGTTAAGAGGCAGCGAGTGACAACGTGGTTAAGATCTCTAAATGTGGTTTTGGTGTGCCTCCAGGAAACTCATATAGAGGGAGACCAGGGTTATTTGCTAGATCAGCTGGGATATCAAGTACTAGCCTATACTAAGCAGGGTGCAAGGAATAGAGGGGTGACAATTCTGTCCAAACAAAGGGATCTTACAATAAGAAAAAAACTTGAAGATCGATGGGGGAGATGGGTCATTATAGAGTATAAAATTAATGAGGAGTGGGTTACCTTAGTGTGTGTATATGGCTAAACGGAAGATGACCCTGACATCTTCGATTTTTTGGACTTGGAATTGTCCACATGGTCACCAACTGTAATTTTAGCTGGAGATCTTAATATTAACGGGGCAGGTGGGCTTGGACTGGTTTCTAACAAGGGTTATCAGGGTAGAAAAAGGAGAGTTTGGTGTTCATTAGGTAACCTTGTAAGGAACAATGCACTGATGGATGTGTGGGGGACAATCTATCCTGATAAACAGGGGTTCACATATTATTCAGCACCTCATAGGGTATGTGCTAGGCTTGATTATTTCTTTGTGTCAAACTCCCTTCAATCAAAAGTGAAAATTGAAAAGCTACCACGTATAATTTCTGACCATAACCCTCTAGTTTTAACAGTAAGACTTAGCAGTAAGAGAACGGATCATATTTGGACATTTGAGAGGGATTGTTAAAGGATGAGGCATATATAACCCATATGAAAGAGTGGATTACTGATTTTTTAAATATCAATAGAGGTAGTACGGAAGCTGGGAATGTCTGGGATGCATTCAAGGCAGCTATTCGGGGGGAGACAATAAGTTATAGTGTAGCGAGTAGGAGGAGGGAAAGACAAAAAAAGGAAGACCTTATCAAAGCGGTGATAGAAGCAGAGGACGAGTTAACTAATAACTTCATAAGGGGAGCATCTCTTGATCAAGTATTAATAAAAATAGCTAAGGCAAAGATGGAGGCGCAGGAGAGCATAGCTAACAAAGCTGCTAAAATATATTTAGCAAATAGAGAGAGATGCTACGAGTTTAATGAATCTGTGGGACGCACTTTAGCTATACGAACCAGGCAGAACCAGGCAGAACGTGTCTATCGCCCAAGTGCGAGGGGTTCAAGATGAAGCTGGAAGAGTAATCTCAGAAACAGAGGGTATAAGAGAAGTATTTAGAAATTACTATACCTCATTATATAATCAAGAAACCCAAACAGACACCTCTAAGATAGGTGATTATCTCCAAGATGTCCCAGTAACTAGGCTATTGGAGAATGAGGTAAAGGGACTAGAAGAGCCTTTGACTTCTGACGAGATTTTTACTGCCTTGACCAGCCTGCCCTCTGGGAAGGCTGCTGGACCTGATCAGATCCCAGTAGAATTTTTAAAGACTTTTTGGGACAAAATTAAACAGGATCTTACAAGTACAATGCAGCAGGCGCAGGGGGGGACTTCCATCCCGAAAAGCTGGGCAGGTGCCGATATTGTCATAATTTTGATAAAGGGTAAGCCAACTGAACAACCTGGATCATACAGACCCATAACATTGATGAATGCAGATACAAAAATATATTCAAAGGCATTAGCTCTTAGAGTAGCGAAAGTAATCAATAGACTTGTGAGCATTAACCAGCATGGGTTTATACCGGGGAGAGGCACCATCCACCATATATGAAAAGTCATTACCCTTCTTGATGTTGCAGAGGTAACAGGAGACCCGATAGCGATTATGCTATTGGATGCCGAGAAAGCTTGATTGTGTCTCCTGGGACTTTTTATGGTTTATATTGAGGAGGCTGGGCTTTGGAGAGGGAATGGTGAGAGCAATTCAGGTATTATATGAGAACCCAACTGCTCGCATTCGAGTAAATGCAGGATATACTCTTCCATTTAAAATAAAAAGGGGAACGCGACAGGGGTGTCCCTGCTCCCCTCTCCTGTTCGCCCTACACATGGACCCGTATATACGCCGCATACAATTAAATAATAATATCTGCCCAGTAGACACCTATGGAACCCAGTGCAAAATGTTGGCCTACGCAGATGACGTTGCAATTGTGACTTCTAAACCTACTGAAGCAATGGCAATGGTCGAGATGGAAGCCCAACAGTTTGGAGAAGTATCAGGTTACATTCTCAACACTAGCAAAACACAGATCTTTAAAAAATGTAAAGCACATTGCTTAGATAGTCGGGTGGTAGAAAGCGGAGTTTATTTAGGGGTAACAATTACAGCGGATCTAGATAGATTAGTGGAGGCAAATATAGCACCTATAATAAGCAAAGTAAAGAAGGAATTAGACAGGCTACATAACATACATTTCTCAATAGTAGGACGGACGAATATAATTAAAATGATTTTCTTACCAAAATTTTTATACATATTTCAGGCTATACCTCTATTATATGAAGCAAAATGGTTCAAAACATTGGAGCATATGATAAACCGATTTGTCTGGTCGCATGGAAAGACCCGAAGGGCATTAAGATTTATGGCTTTACCTCGGGAGCGTGGTGGATGGGCCCTGCCAGACTTAAAACTATATTACTGGGCGGCATCCCTTCAATGTATGGCAGGGTTATTAGGAGGGGGAGAAAAAGAAGGACAAAACCAGTTAGGAACCGTAGCAATTTATACATTGGCTTTAGGAGATCATTCTGAGAATCTTTTCTTGAAAATCACTGATCATAGCTATTTCAGGAGGACTAAATTTAAAACAATTAAAGCAGCACATAGAATTTGGACGTCATTTGCTAAAAAGTTTGGACTTGGAAGATATAATGCCTATACTAGGTTTAAAGGGAATCCTAATCTCCCTGACGAGATATTTGCAGGGGTGGTTTTTAACGAGTGGATATGTCGCGGGATCACGAAGGTGGGGGATATTATGGGAGCACAGGGGGTAATGCAATTTAGTGGCTTACAGGCAATATATGGGCTGGATACAACTCATTTCTTTAAATACCTGCCAATAAGAAGTTTTATCATGACAAAAACTGGAGGGGTGGAGGGATTTAATTTAAATCCCATTTTGGACATTATAGAGAATGGCACAGAGGGCACAATAAGAAGATATTATTCTGAGTTGATAGAGCATCAAGCTGATGATCTGGATAAGTTTGAGAATAAATGGATACAGAAACTGGGGGTTGAGAAGAATTGCTTTCATAGATCATTGGAATTGGGCCAGAAACTTCTATGCTCAGCACCACTTCAAGCCCAACATTACAAGACTCTTTACCTATTATGTCATACACCCGCCAGGATAGCGCAGTGGGGAGGTACAAATGGAATTACATGTCCAAGGTGTGACAGTGATGAAGCTGATCTTGCTCATATGCTTGCAAAGTGTACTCATCTGAAAACTACCTTTGATGAAATAGAACTATTTCTTAAAAATGC
Source organism: Lissotriton vulgaris (assembly GCF_964263255.1). Taxonomy (NCBI): domain Eukaryota; kingdom Metazoa; phylum Chordata; class Amphibia; order Caudata; family Salamandridae; genus Lissotriton; species Lissotriton vulgaris. The sequence goes on along the minus strand of NC_141695.1, from coordinate 1,455,687,103 downwards.
ACTGAGGATAGAAATTAAACTTACTTCAGCAGTGGTAATGCTCGGAATTAATCAGAGTGCTTCCCAGGTATCTTATGAATATTTCATATTTTTAGCTATGGCTGTTCTGAGACTATGTATTACCACAGCCTGGTTGGACCGCATACCACCCACATTTCATCAATGGTTAATGAAGTTATTGAATATATAAAATCTCGAAAAAGCAATTTATGCTAGGAAAGGTGCAACTATTAAGAAAATAGGTAAGGAAATATGGGAACCTATTCAAAGATGGAGAGATATAGATCCAGGATAGGAGTTACTAAAAGGTGGGACTCAATGATTTATTTATTTTGTTGGATTTAAGATATTATATGATATGACTAGGTTTGATGAAAATATATTAGGATTGTAATGTTAATGTTCACGTCTCTTTAAAATGTATAGTTTGAGACATACTCATGAATTATATAATCTGGATTTTACATTATTTCTTTATTTTTTTAATATGTTAATTTCTATTACCCTGTATGTATTTGCGTGCCCTGTACCAATATAAAATGGGGGAAAAAATTTAATAAAAATACTTTTAAAAAAAATAATAAAAAAAAAAAAAGGACATAGTTTCCACAGGAAAAGCATGTTTTGACTTGGCTATAACTTTGGTGTAGTTTGACCAATCTGTTTGAAATGTTGCTAAAAATGTGTCATGGTGTGAGTGTACTATTGATCGCGAAAGTTTGGAGGTGATCCGTGCAGTGGGGGCCGAGAATGTGGGACGCAAAATAAGGTTGCGTTTCTAATGTTAATTCCCATAGGAACCTTTGGCCACCTCTACAGCCCGAGCCGTTGAACGGTCTTACACCAAATTAGACAGGGAGGTAGATGTCAGTTCAAGAGTGCCTTTTGCTTATATTGTGTAAAACTGTTCAGTAGTTTTTGAGAAGTTTAAGCTGAAAATTATAGTGATATCTCCGGCCGCGGATATTTTGAGACGGTTTTCTGATGAATCGTGGATGCACCCGCCAGCGGGAATGCTCTGATTAGCAGGACGCAACCTGAATAGGAAGTTGCGGCCGCCATTTTATCTATCTGGAATGATTGCCGGGGCTGAAAATATGCATGAAAGCCCTCATAAGGGGTCAGGGTGTCAATTCTCTGGATCCATGATTGAGAAATGGAGGTGCTAGTGGCACAAGTTATGTGTTCACAATTAATTTTTTTCATTGCATGCGATATTTGCAACGACGCAGTGACAGGAATTGTAACTCCCTCGTGTACCATTGTGGGAATGTTGCGACTGCCAATGTCATTGCGAATATTGGTAGAAATATAAAAAAATATATCAGTGAATAATTAATATGCATTTTTATAGAGATATTGAGATTCTGATAAATGTTTTTATAGAGGTACTTATGTAGTGAGTTATTCACTGGGATGGTTAAAATTTGTTATATAGTTATATTTTTTTTATGTGGTGGTGGCAATTGAAATCCTGCTTTTACTTTCAGCGCTTGCGATGTATCCGCTGGGATTACCAATGGCATCGTGATATCCTGAGTCACCGTGAAAATATAAAATAGGTTTTAAAGATGGTTGCATTAGAAATACACTTGAACTGTGAAAAATACTGTAATGTGTGTGCATGTATGTGTTTTCACTTTATTAAAAAGGTGCCATCATCGTGGTTAACAATGTTGTTGCGACATCCTGAATAACCGCGAAAATGGGAAATAGGTTTGAAAGATGGTTTTTAAAGAAACGTAGTACAAAAATATGAGTTTAAACATGCTTTGAAAGAAGTATATATATGGTAATATGTGTAGGGCAATGTACAGAATGGATTTTTTTACATAATATTTTATGATTTGTTAAATAGTCATTGAATGTCTGCCTTTGTTTTCCTTTCTCACAACATATTCGCGAGGATTGAGTTGTAGTCGCGAAGATCCCCAAAAACTGAAAAAAATGATCTTTATAGAGAAAATTAACAACGTTTCGGGTGGTTCTGAATAGAGCCTTTGTGTTGGTTGTGTGTATATGGCTGTTATACATAAGACTGGATGCAGAGTTTCAGGTTATTTAGAAACTCCCTGTTGCCTTCATCTGTAAAGTGCACAGTACTCTGCACCTCAGAAGGGAGTTTTTGACCAGGAGTTGTTGCTGCTACCACTGAAGTAGATGGTCCTCCAGCTTCCCTTTGCTTGGTCACCAGTTTGAGAAGTTCATCTTGATGATTGCTTAGATGGTATAACATGGATGTTGTCCCTCATGAATATATCTTGTTTGTCCCTCTAGAGCAGAGGTCTTCAAACTTTTGGATGCCGAGCCCCCCCCTGTCAACATTTTCAAGCGTAAGGACCCCCTCCTGACAAAAATTTCTAAACCTCTAGGTTATGAGGAAGTTGAGGACCAAATTATGCGACAGGTTTTACTAAATTGTGTGAGTAGGAAATGTAAATAATGTTCTGTGATGCTGCGTATTTTGGGGTAGCATTGCTTTATTATTTAGAATTTTTTTAAACACAGTAATACTGAGGAAAGATTTCACCCTATCAGTACCAGTTTATAACCAAAATACAGCTATTAACATCAGAAAGATGTCTAGTCAACCTCTGTGAAGGGCCTCCCAATCCTCAGGAATACACGCTGCCACATTAGAAGCTCACCTGGCCATGGACGGGAGCAGCAAGGGTGCATTCAAACCGTGGCGGTCTTGTGCAGAGTTAAGCAGTTTACCCATGCCCCTTTCCTCTCACCCCCTTCCTTCCATCCCTCTCTTCTCTCCTCTCCCATCCCCGGATCCCTCTCTCACATTGCAGGCAGATGGTTATTAGACCCAGGACTCCTTTTGGTAACAGTAGCGCACTACACATGTAAATAATAGGCAGAAGCAGGGGATCCACTAGACCCGAACCACGGGGGGGGGGGCTTACCACTCCCAGCCAGGGCGTGTCCAAGCAATGGTCGCACACGGTGCAACAGTCTTTCCACCTTCTCCATGAATTCCCTCACTACTACTCACCAACAATACACCTCATCTCTCTATAGCGGGAAACATCCTAAACTACGATTCTCGAACAACGACTCAGCTGAACAACGAGGCGAGAACAACGAAGACGGCTCAACATAGAAAGCTGGAACCACGACGTCTAGAACCACGACTTGGCAACCACGTCACTTCTCTCTGCTGTCTTCCGCCTACAATCCCCTTACGCTCAATACGATTGGGCTTTGTTGAAGAGATACGTCACTCAACACTGCCCAATCAGAAAAAAACACCCACAATAGGTTAAGAAAAAATAAATAAATCATTAGCATTGTTTCGTCTGCACCCTGACAGGCGTCAAAGGTAGGACATTTCTAAAAAAGAATATTTACATTAATACTTAAAATAATTATTAAAAGAATAATCTTCAAAATGCGTTAATCTAAAATTGAAATAAATGTGACGATAAAACAAAATCAAATAAAGAAAAACACTATAAAGGGATTATCGGGGGGTGTGGGGGTATTTCCCCCCACAAAAAAGACTAATTAAAGGAATTTCGTTGTAAAGGAAGTCGTACAAAAACAAGTAGTAATAACGAACAGATCGTTGTAAAAACGTTTGTGGTACAGGAGGTCGTGGTTCAGGCAGTCGTGCTTCAGGAAGTAGTTATTGAGTCATACAACCCTCTATAGCACCTGTCTGACAAACATTTAATTTTTTTATAGCTCTACTCATAGTTAACTCTCACTCAGTTCTGTGATGTGCATGGTACATCTTCTTTGCACCATGAGTGGAGAAGTGTGGCTCAGGGGTTAGAGGCGGCAGACCCGGAAGCTGAGATCGGCCCTGGACCAGGGTTCAATTACCCGCCCCGACGGGGGTTGGGCTCAATAATTCCACGGACTCGATAATTCTCACTCCGGTGCCTACTCGACTCACGGGTTCACACTCTGCGACTCTGGGCAATAGCTTGCTTAATCTCCACAACGGCCCCTCGCGGCGGGATGCCTGGCTTTCACCTTGTGGATACCCTGCCAGGGTATCTCACAGGGGAATACCAGGACAGGTTCCCTAAGCAAGCTCATAGATGCCTGCGATGTGGGCGATTTGCGCTATATAAATACATGTACATTTACATTTACATTTACATTTACCAGGCACTTTAACCTTCTGCACTGTGTGGGTGACAAGAGTGCCCATGTGACTGCACGGTGAGCAATGCAACAGTGTGAGAGTAGGGTAAAAGGAGTGACTGCAGGCTGAGGGAGGTGACCATATGAATTTGGGTTCGGCTGTAAGTGCAGAGTGGGACGAATTAGTGCATGGTTAGTGATGGCCTTGTTTGAGTGAGCTACAGATTGAGCAGTAAGGGGGGGGACAGGTGAGTGAAGTATCACATGAGTGCAGGGTGAGAAGTGTGCACGTGTGACTGCAGGGTGAGGTACAGAGCGAACAATGCAAGCAAATTTTTAGGGCAGAGTGATCACTGTGAGCAGGGTGAGCGGGTGAATGTTGTGAGTGCATGGTGATCAGTGTGAGTGCATTGTGATCACTGTGAGTACATTATGATCACTGTGAGTGCAGGGTGAGTGGGTGAATGTTGAGTGCATGGTGATCAGTGTGAGTGCATTGTGATCAGTGTGAGTGCATTGTGATCAGTGTGAGTGTATTGTGATCACTGTGAGTGCAGGGTGAGCGGGTGAATGTTGTGAGTGCATGGTGATCAGTGTGAGTGCATTGTGATCACTGTGAGTACATTATGATCACTGTGAGTGCAGGGTGAGTGGGTGAATGTTGAGTGCATGGTGATCAGTGTGAGTGCATTGTGATCAGTGTGAGTGCATTGTGATCAGTGTGAGTGTATTGTGATCACTGTGAGTGCAGGGTGAACGGGTGAATGGTGTGAGTGCATGGTGATCACTGTGAGTGCAGGGCGAGCGGGTGAATGATGTGAGTGCATTGTGATCACAGTAGGTGCAGGGTGAGTGGGTAAATGTTGTGAGTGCATGGTGATCAGTGTGAGTGCACGGTGATCAGTGTGAGTGCATTGTGATCACTGAGTGCAGGGTGAGCGGGTGAATGGTGTGAGTGCATGTTGATCAGTGTGAGTTGTGAGTGCATGGTGATCAGTGTGAGTGCATGGTGATCAGTGTGAGTGCATGTTGATCAGTGTGAGTGCATGGTGATCAGTGTGAGTGCATGGTGAACGCTATGAGTGCAGGGTGAGCGGGTGAATGGTATGAGTGCATGGTGATCAGTGTGAGTGCATGGTGATCAGTGTGAGTGCATTGTGATCACTGAGTGCAGGGTGAGCGGGTGATTGGTGTGAGTGCATGGTGATCAGTGTGAGTGCAGGGTGATCAGTGTGAGTGCATGGTGATCAGTGTGAGTGCATGGTGATCGCTGTGAGTGCATGGTGATCGCTGTGAGTGCATGGTGAACGCTATGAGTGCATTTTGATCGCTGGGAGTGCAGGGTGAACGTGAAAGTGAAGGCGAGAATGAGAAGTGAGTAGTCTGAAAGCAGGGTGCATTCCCAGAAACTTGAAGCGTAGGGTTTCAGATATAAGTTAAACTATTGCTATAATGGCATTAATCAGGTTTCGAGGGTGGAGGAAATAAATAATGTGCTGATTCTGCAACAAACGTCCTGACTAATGATTAGGGTTACCAGCTCATTATTTTCATGGCCCAGAAATAAGCAGTCACCTACAGCTGTATTTTTTGCACTTATCTGTGAATACTTAGAACAGCAAATATACATAGAAAGCATTTTTAATTGTGTTCTAGGGAAGCCTCAATGATCCATGACTAATAATTAAAGAGAATAAAGACAGAAAAGTCACATAACTAATTAATACATACTTTTTTATTTATAACTCAATGTAGTGTCGAGCAGGTCTCTGCAGGATCTTTAAACAACACATAGCAGGCATGTTTCTTTTGGCAACCTAACTTTATATTTATTTTCATTAAATGCATTCTCACACTACAGCAGTAAGTGTAAAAATACAAATGTAAGGAATAGGCAGAGTGGAGGCCCAGGGGGTACTGGAACCATAAAAAAACTAAGCTTTGGTAATCAGTTAACAAAGGCATGTAAGTATACTAATGGTCTTTAAAGACCTGTGAAAAACTTTGGCCAGAGATAAGACTCCAGACACTGCCCAGCCAAGGCCCCACGAGCGCGAGCTGCACTGCAGCAGCCTGGGCTGAGACACAGGATCGGGGAGGAGGGGGCTGAAGCCCTGGAGGCCAGGGCAGAAGGGAAACTGTGAAGGCGCGACCCCCTTTGCATCGCTCCACGGCCCCCTGGGGGTCGCGCCCCACAGTTTGAAGACCCCTGCTCTAGAGAGTATTCTTGCAGATTGTCCAATGCACAAGTTTGACAGCTGTTTTTAATAAAAAAAAATCCCATGCCACACTGGCTCTCTTTTGTGGAAGTTCCTCTTCTTCCACATCTTCTGTTTCAATCTCTTCCACATCCTGGTCCAGCTGTTGTTCCTGCTGAACCCCATCTCCTTGCTGTGTTGGCATTTCTGATAGGAAAAAAGACAAAAAAGTTTTCCCAGCAAAATGTATCCACCAGCTGAGAATTTAGTTATTTGAAAGAAGATTCAAGAAGGAAGAGTGGGAGCGTACTTCCTATTGATTTTGCTGAAAAACATATTATCCAATAATATTCCTTGCTTTCCCAGTCATATGATATTCGGGTCGACCGAAATAGTCGCAGTTACCACTGTGAAGCAGAAATGCAAAATATAAGTTTAAAGTAGTTTTCTTTTGTTTGGTTCAAAATGGAAAAAACTTTCAATATTATCATTGTGAACAGCTAAACTAAACTTGTTCAACTCTAAAACATATATATAGAAGTATTGTGATATAAAACACATGCTCACCGCCATTACTGACGTCATCGTGACTTCTGCTGTCTTCGCGGAAACAGGATAAGTGTTTGAAGGCAATTATTCTGTAAACTCACTAGACACATAGGAGTTTCAAAAGTACACTAATAAAGTTCTATTGTTAAATATACTGTTGAATTTGTCTATTATATATGTTTTTCTCTTGCATAAACCATGCACTTTTTGCGACTACCAACGTCATCACAATGACTTCCATAGCCAAAAAATAAAAAAAGATTTTGTTGAAAAGGTGTCTTTCTGCTAAATTGATCATAGAAAAATAAGTTACATGAATATTCTACTAAATATTATTTAAAACATTTCTTTAAGTGTATTTTTCAGTAGGTGAAATACATTTACAGATGACAGAATCTCCACTGTGAATGCAACATTGTTAAGTCAACTTACAAAACTGTTAAAAATAAAACCAGTTGTTAATGTATTTTCTGATAGACATATGAAATAAAAAAATTGAGTGGTGTATTATATAAATATAATACGCAATATCCAATTATAGAAAGCAAATACAAAAATATTGCAGGTTCACTTAAAAAAATTATGAACATTACAATTAAAAAATAGAACTTTAAAAAACCTTAAAAATTGATTAAACTAAAGGATACCGGAACGTTATAGTTAACAATTAGCATTTTTTACAAAACCTTAGAAATTCACTGAGAAAACCAAAGGTTACAGGGACATTATATTTAGGAAATAGAATTTTAAAAAACTTAGAAATGGACTGGAAAAACCAAAGGTTACAGTGACGTTATAGTTACACTCAAGTTCCATTCATACAAAACTAGATAAATTCAGCAGATTTAGGGGCGAATTATGATAGCGGATAATCCGCATCCTCCGGGCCAGCGTAAAGCCACCGCCGGCCCGGATTATCCGCTGCGGACTGAGAAAAGACCCCCCGCCAGATTAGGATGGCTGGGGCATCTTTTTTCTGTCCGCCGCTTTTCCGCCGCGGTTGTCTTCCTACCGCGGCGGAAAAGCTCTAACATGGCTGGCGGTGTCTATCAGACACCGCCAGCCATATTAGGATGGCGGCGCTCCTATGCCTTTCCGCGGCGGCAGGGACCACGCGGTGCCTGCAGCTTCGTGCATGCAAAGGTAAACATGCATTTTTTAACATTGCGGCGTGTGCTGCTTCAAGCGGTCACATCCTAATTAGCACGGATGGACCGCCGCTGCCCCTGCGGATGGTCCCTCCTCCTCTGGGGTGGCGGTTGGACGCAGGTCCGTCTGCCATCCTAATAGGCCCCATAGTTAGCTGAGCTAACTATAACTTGTGTTAGGTTAAAAATTCCCTTTCATAATATGCATTCATATCTATTAAACAAGTTAGCATTGGTTGACTAAATAGACGCCATTTATATTAGCATTATGAAACCCACTGAGTTATCCTTATGGCATTCAAGCTTTGTTGGCCTGTGTGCCTCCATGTTGTAATGTGCTACTACTAGAAGTCTGTCTAGGCCTCAACCGCATTAGCCTCAAGTATTTTTTGCTTGCATCAACAGAACTGTAAAACATTATATCCTTATTATGCTTTCTCTGCTCCTCAAGGTTGAAGTCGTATCTGCTAATGAGTAGATGATCTGCTTCGTACATTCCTTTCTATATGGGTAGTTCTGCTCCCACGTTACATTGAAGCCTGACACATTGGCCTTGGAGCACTGAAAATACACCCATCTGGTAGGTGTTAGCTCATCTCTCTGTACCCTCTTTGTTCATGCCCGACTTCGGCCCTTATTTTCCCATAGTAGGCATGGCTGAGATCTCGAGAAAGCTTTATCATGTATTAGTGTGCTTGGGGCAGTCAGTCTCCCTCAGCGTCCATCTTACGGTGCAGGTCTGACCGGGTCTCTCTCTGCAGAGACTTACTAATAAAGTAAGTGTGTATTCTCTATTGACGGACCGACTCTTCATTTGGGGAGGCATAACAGGTGGTTGTGAAAATAACCCACGGGCCCTTAGAGGGCCACGTCCTTCAGTTCGTGCCCAAATAGGGACCCTGCAAAAATGGCCCCTTACCCATAATCGGTTTGCAGAGGTCAGGGTGGTGTCTGGTCGGTCGGGCGGATCGGGCCCCTCACATACAAGACCAAGCTTGGTTCACGCAGCTGCTCCACCCGCCCGATTGGATGTATTCTCGACTAGTGGCCCTTGGCCGTGGTCCTCAAGGCGTAACCCTGGATCTGACCATTTGGTCCGGAGAATAAGCAGTGGAGAAAAACTTACAGACCTCTGTGCACCAGGTGAGTGATTTGATTCTTGGAAAAAGGCACCTTGCTTGCATGACACAAGCCTGTTGGCCATGCCTGATACAGTCTGTAGACTGTCTTGTCTTGGACTTGGTGGGTCTGCAGAACCTTGAGGGAAATAGAGCACTTTGAGCAGTCTACCGGGCCAACTGGTAATTGGCCTCTTTGTGAAAAGGTCCAGGACTGTTCACAAGAAATCTGCCAGGCCAACTGGTAATTGGCTTAGTCTTTGAAAAGGTTTAGGGCTGAAAGCCTTCTCTCTTGTATTGGTACAGTCTGTGAGCTGTCTTGGGTACAGTTTGCGGACTGCCTTACTTGCAGGTCACCGGCCTTCGGGCGGTGCCATGATCTAGTCTACCGACTGTCTTGGAAGACACTAGCTGATGAGCTGTGTCTTGACACGGTCTTTTGGGCCGTTCTGGTTAGTACTTGGTGGGTTTGTGGACCCTTAGAAAAGACACAGATTGTTTGTGAACAATTTGCCAGGCCAATTGGTAATTCGGCACATGTTTTAAAAGTTCTGTGGTTAGAGCCTTTCTGTTTTGTAACTGGTGCAGCCTTTGGGTTGCGGTGTGCGCTTCGCGGCCCGCAGTTTTTTTTTTACCCTTGTGCTCTTGTTTATTCTTCCTTTTCTCTTCATTACTTGTTTGTTGATATCAAATTTGTCTGTTGAGGACAAGGTATGCGTCTTATATTAAGATGCAATGTTTGGGTGCCTTGGATGTCGATGTAAATGTAAATGTATAGGCATTTATATAGCGCACTACTTACCCGTAGGGTCCCAAGGCGCTTCGACCGCTGCGAAACCCTTCCTGGCTTCCCTGAGAGATGGTCCCTTAATGGGTATCTCCAGGGTGAGACCAGGCATCCCCGGCGGTCTGGTGGGGCCGTTAGTGAAGATGAGGCAAGCTGATGCCCAGAGTTGCCGAGTGTGATCGCTGATCAGAGTGGGCACCGAGGCGAGAGAATTATCGAGTCCGCTGACCCTGGTCCAGAAACCTGCCGCGCCGGGAATCGAACCCTGGTCCCAGGCCGTCCTCTGCTCTCGGGTCTGCCGCCTCTAACCAGTGAGCCACACTACTTCACTCGATGTTGTTCAACTGATGCTTGATTAGAAGAGAGCCAGCCTGCATCTCAGGAGGGTTCTCCAAATTTTGATGTATACTTGAAGCAGGGTATTGGCCCTATTATGTTTAACATATTGTGGCATAAATATACAAGGGACAATGCTGATCTGCAATGGCCACTTGCTGGTTCATTTGATGAGAAAAAAATTACTTGTTTACTAGAAAAAGTAGGCAATCGATGTTTGACTCCTTAGGAGTGTGACAGAATGAAGTGAAACAACAGCGCATGAGAGCGGAGAAAGAGGCCAGGAAACGACAGACACAGGCAATAACACAGAAAGCAGTGGCCTATGAGAGGGAAAAGTTAGAGAAAGGTATAGTATATGCAGACAGGAAGTTTTGCTTGCAGACGAATAAATGTTATGTTGCGGCGGAAGAAAGTGAGGATTTTGTTGAGGAGCTCTTGGACTTTTGTTCCTCCTCCTCCTCATGCCCCTGAACGGATATACCTGAAAGTCCCGACATCTCAGTCCCTGGCTCCTAGTACTGCCCACCCGGATACATCTACAACTAGTTCTACTGCCTCTGACCCAACCCATCTTGCCCCCCTTCCCTACATGCCAGTAACCGGAGCAGGTGCTGCTAACCTCCCCACCCTGCCCATCTATTCCTCTACGGCTACCGCGGCTCTTTCCACCCCTACAGTGCTGTCCCCCTATGCAATGATTCCTGTCTCTGCATCCACTCTTTCCCCTCCGAGTGTGGGATCCCAAATGCTACCGAATGTTGACACGCCTGTGCAAGGGATGTTAGAAGGAAATTGGGCAGCAGTGTGAGATCGCATGGAGAAAGTCTTAGTGCGTTCTGCAGTGAGTGATGAGGAAAAGACGATAGTGGTGAATCCGGCAGCTCAGTGGCCTCACAATGCGATTTATACTACTGAAGATATGTGGAGTGTGATGAAAGATTATGAACCATTTTTACAGCAGCTTGCTTTTAAGCATATGTCCGCTATATTAATAGGACTGTGTGAACAGTGCTTGTGTGAACAGTGCTTTCAAGGTGTTGCACTGCAGATTATATATGATATACGAGACAGGGTGTGTGCCATGGAGATGGACCAAATTACGTTTTTGCCAATGTAACAACGTTAGTGGGGTACTGATGGAGATTGCTCCAAAAGCTCTCGACCATGGGGGCACAACACCCTATGAGAGAAGTCCATCCCATTTATCATCCAGAAGTACCAGAATTACATGACATGGCGAATACAGTAATTCGTCAACAAGTTGATGCCTGGTTTAAGAAGCAGTGGGTCTACACCCCCTGGAAGAGGAGTAAGGTCCTTTCTTTAAAAAGCCAGCTGCAGCTCCTCGAAAAACCCACAATGCATAATATAAAGACTTGACGGAGGCAGCCTCCTCCATTCTAATGACATTCGCTGATATTGAGTTTGGTACCGGTTGATACATGGAGGTAGGTTCATACACAAGACCGTGCACCTGAATTAGGTGGTACCTGGGATGAGATGAAGGCATGGGATAGAGAGCGTAAGCCTGGTGACAAGCCAAAAGCAGAGCTGCTAGCTTTACCAGGTAATATTATAAAATACATGCACTCCCTTATTCCCCCAAGTGGATTGAGATAAGTTGACTGCATGCCGCCAGAAGAAGGAAGAAAGTGTGTCTGATTTCTTTACTAGATTTGAGGGGCTGTTCTTGGATTTCAGTGGTCAAGATTTATCACAGGAAGGTGGTGTTTGGTTGTTCGTTAATTAATGTGCTACTAATTTTCTTCCTGAGATTGCAGCCAGATTGCAGGCTTCTAAAACTCGTAGACTACATCCTCACCATCAGTGATCTAGAGTATGGACCAGTATTTTGAGCATAGAGAGAATGAGGAGAAAGAAAAGGTGGAGAAAATGGCAAAGGATTTAAAGACAAGGGTTATGTTACAGCAAGTTGCGAGGGGTAGAGGAAGAGGTTCAGGATCGGCCCAGCGGCTACCTCGGTCCAATTGGAGTGGTGCTTCCAAAGCTCCCCTTGGGCTTAACCAATGTGCGTATTGTAAAAAGGAGGGGCATTGGCGAAATGAGTGCCCAGAGCTGTTGCACAAAGGCGAGGCTCTAAGAGGATGTGGGAGAAGGGGAGTTGGGGAGTTGGATGAGAGGAGATGCAGTCGGAGAATGCATCATTAAATAGACAGAGTGGAAATTATTTTGATGACCCCAGGGGCCAACAGTATTATCATGAGGACTATGACATGGATGAGGTGACTGGATTGTTCTATAGCTAGGAAAGCAAGGACAGGTCGAGGGACCAGTTTCAGTACCAATAGATCAACGTGGACCCTACGTCACCCCTGGTCTGCAGGGCATCACAGAGTAATTTCTAGTTGACACAGGGGTTATGAATAGCTCTTTTTCTCGTTCACTGGTCCTGGGGGCAGCTCTGTCTGGCCAAAACAATGTTTCTGTTGGTTTCTCAGGTGTGCCGGTTGTTAGACCCATTTCCAAACCTCTAGAATTGACTTATTGATCCAATTACAGTTGATTCCCCATTTTTATTGTCGTCCAACTGTGGGGAAAATGTATTAGGATTAGATTTGTGAAAAAGATTACATGCAATGATTTTCTGTTCTCCTGATGGTGTATATATCACTATTGGCCCACAGGTGGCCTGTGTTAAACAATGTTTTGCCAAAGATGCCCCACTTCCTGCAGAGTTTGAGACCGTACCCAGCACATTATGGGCCAAGGGGGACACAGATGTGGGATTGCTTCAGATCCGGCCGGTGTCCATTCAGCTCAAGGATAAAGCCAAATTGCCCCGTATCCCTAAGTACCAGATTTCAGAGGCAGGAGAAAAATCTCTCCTACAAATAATAAAAGGGTTTTATTAAAATGGGGGTGGTTGAAGAGATATTGGCAAATGTGTGTCATAGCCCTATTCTTCCTATCCTTAAAAAGATGCCCTTAGATTCCCTGGATGTACACCCAGATGTCTACCATTTTCTTATCGACTTGCGAGAAGTTAATAAGATCACTGTTCCCCAATACCCAGTGGTTCTGGACATTACAACTATTTTGACAAAGATTCCCCTGTCTGCAATTTTTTTTTCTGTAATTGATTTAAAGAACGCCTTTTTCAGTATACCAATACAGACAGATAGCCGATATTTGTTCGGTTTTACAATTGCTGGTTGAAGTTTTAGATTCTGTCATGCTCCTCAGGGCTATACAGAAAGCCCTAGGATATATAGCCAAGCATTAAAAACACAATTGGATTCTCTATCCCTTCCCACTGTTAATTTGCTGTTACAATATGTTGATGACTTTCTTGTGGTCTCCGATACTGTAGATGGCTGCGGAGAAGCTGCAGTTAAATTACTACTACATTTGGCACACCATGGCCACAAGGTGTCACTTTCCCAATTTCAATTTTGTTGACAGAAGGTCACCTTCTTTGGTCACCTACTGTTGAAGGAGGGATGCAGACTAACCCCAGAGTGCATAGCTGCCATCATTAATATGACTGTTCCCAAGATTCATTGGGATAGCATCATATTGTCGCCATTGGATCCCCAACTACTCCTTACTAACAAAACCCCTTCTTTACCTGACCACTAAAGAAGTGCATGAACCCCCTGCCTTGGACACCTGCATGCCAACAAGCTTTCGAACAGCTAAAGGTACTCCTGTTTACCAGAAGCCTTTTGTGCTCTCCCTACATGATGCAGATGGTTGTGCGCTTTCTGTTCTAACGCAGGGTTTCGTGGTAAGCATAGACCCTGTTTTTATTTATCTGCTTCGCATGATAATGTTGCTAGAGCGCTCCCGAGTTGTCTGACAGCTGCTGCTGCTGTGGCAGTTTCTATCAGACAATCGGCAGGGCTTGATCTTGATACTGATCCCACAGTAATGGTACTTCATGCTGTGGATATGCTTTTAAACAAGACAAAGACACAGCACCTTACTGGTGCATGTCTGACTGGATATGAATTGACTTTGTTAGCTCCACACATTACCATTAAACAATGTGCTACTCTGAACCCAGCCACGCTACTACCCCTCCCTTTAGAAGGAAAGGACAATGATGTCCATGATCGTCTGTTTTCGGACTGAAGAAGAGACGAAGGGACGAGTAGACTTGACGGATGGCCCCTTATCTGACCCCCAATGAGAACTATATGTCGATGGCTCTTAGTTCAAACTGCCGGATGGCAGTACTACTGCAGGCTACGCAATCACCACCTCACACACTGTAGTTAAGAAATCTCACATTCCATACCAGTCGACCCAGGCAGCAGAGTTGGTTGCACTCCTAAGGGCTTGTGAGTTGAGTGAAGGATTAACTGTAAATATTTACACCGACTGCCAGTATGCATTCAGGTAGCCCATCATTTTGGGCACCTCTGGGCAGAGAGATGGTTCCTGATGTCACACGGCCAAAGAATACAACATGGTCCACTTATACTAAGACTACTATCAGCCCTGACCCTTCCTGATACAGTGGCTATAATAAAATGTAGAGCACATAAGTCTGTCATGGATGATGTTGAAAGAGGCAATGCATTTGTTGACAGAATACCTAAAGAAACAGCCAGATCCAAAATGAATAAAATAATCATGGCAGGCCCTGCTAGATGGGTCCCAGATAACGGAATGTTCGGAATACTGTAGAAAATATAAGGGAAATACAGAGTGAGGCAACAGTAGATGAACTAGACATGTGGAAGGAGAGGATAGGATGTTTGGACGAGGATGGATGTTGGACTGATTTTTCAGGAAAACAGAGATGGCTGTTACCCAATTCCTTTGTTCTCCCCATGGTCACTATGGCTCATGGTCTGGCGCACATTAGATCGAAGATTATTTGTAAATTGATAGACCCATTGTGGCAGAATGGGAGTATTTCTAAAGTTGCAACACACTTGGTGATACATTGCATTGCATGTTTGAAGCACAACCCTGGGAAAGGCACCCCTACACCTGCTGGTAATTTAGCACCACCTTCTTTCCCTTTCAAGGTCATCCAGATGGATTTCCTCGAGATGGAACTGGTCAACAATCTAAAATGAGTATTAGTGGTAGTCTGCGCATTTAGTAAGTGGGTGGAGGCCTACCCAACTAAAGAGAACACAGCTATAGCGGCAGCAAAAGCACTCTTGAAAGAGTACTTCCCGTACTACGGATTACAACGCGTGATCGGGAGTGACAACGGGAGCCACTTCAATGCTAAAGTCATTGAACTGGTATGTAAAGGCTTGCAAATTGTGCAAAAATGTCCTGCAGCGGACCATCCACAGTCAGCTGGCCTAGTTGAGAAATATAATGGCATTCTCAAGTTGAAACTACCAAATATTCATGAAAGCACAGCATTGCAATGGCCAGATTCATTACCTCTAGCACTTATGTCAGCGAGGGTGACTGCACATTCCAGGACTGGATTGTCTGACTGGTGGTCTTTGTGTGCCCTGCTAATGTTTGGGGCGTCCCCAAACCTAGAAATTTTTCAGAGATAGAGTATCCTCTTGATTGACTATTTGCATGCTTTGTCTGAAGATCTCTGTTCTATTCACCAACAGATATCTGCTGCCCTACAACCATTGCCAGAGGGTCCCGGACATCAGATCCAGCCTGGGGATTACGCACTAGTCTGCCGGTTTCAGCGCAAATCCTGCTTGAAGCCGAGTTGGAGGGGTCCTACCCAGGTGATTTTGGCCACTATGACAGCTGTGAGGGTGGATGGCAGGAAGCACTGGGTGCATGTCTCTCAGGCAAAGAGGGTGCCTCTGCCGCTCTTGTATGATTCCTGGGTGAGAGAAAGAATCGCCAACCAGGAAGGAGAGCTAGTACCTTGTTTTGTTCCCTTTTCTGATGCCCAGTGAGAGGGGCACAGACCGACAAGGAGAGTGACGAGATTTTGAGGCAGTCCCCCCTGAGATAAGGGCTACCCCAGATATCCCAGCTCCTGCAGTACAACTACCCGAGTCCAGATCCCGAGCACAGAGTGAGCTCTTACCTTTGTTTGTTGACAACGAAGTATCTGAGCACACTAGGTACAGTCTGCGGGCCCGACGGAAAGACAGTACATTAGCAGGCCAACACAGGAGTTAGGGAAAGACTTGAGTTTAAGATGCAGGTGCTGTGCTCCTGGTAGCTGCTTTAGTTCAGAGTAAAGTACTGGTGCACTGCCTAGAACACTGGACAGGATTGTTGAAGGTCTTTGCCCGGAGGGAGGTTACTCTATCCTGAATGAAGGATTGTCTACAGCACGCACTGCGATTGTATTGCTGAGTTGCAAGTGTGCAGCTCCATCATGGGAGAGACAATGTTAATAAACAATAGAAGCCTGCCTGTGAGGCTTTGATGGACACAGGAGAGAAGAATACCCCCTCTGGTTGGTTGTACAGCGGATTTGACTTTTCCCTAATTACTTTCTAGGTATGTACCCATTTGGTCATGAAATAGTGAGAGAGGAGTGTCCTTTAATGGCTTCTCTGATACAGCAGAATGGGCCTGGATGGTTTAATTGGTCCACTGGAAGCAGGGTGGTGGTGGTGATGTTCATCCTGGTGCTGATGGTTGCATTTTTTGGAATAGTTTGGGTATCTGGAGGAGCAGCATCCTGTACATATTCTGATAGGGACCACCCCAGTGCCAGCAGACCATCCATTCATTACAATATTATGCAGACTCAACGAAAATGACGCAGGCCGAAGCAATTCTAGAGTTTATTGTGGTGCATCAGGATATACCTCCAGGGAAGATGGAAAGGAGGGTACGCTACACCCCGATACTTTCATGAACGTTTTTACAGTCCACGAAAATGTTAACTGGTTAAGAAATGAAGTAGCAGACTTTCAAGGATTTAATGTTACTGAATACTTTAAATGTTTCCAAGAGCGTAATATCAGTGAGGATAAGGCCATGCCTGTTCCTGTGATAAATGCAATGGCTAGTTTCTGTGTTCATGGGTCAGGGATTGTTTCGGGTGGGATGAAATCAGTGTAATTATACCTACCAGCTAAAAAACGACTAGTAGCCCACCCTTATTAACACCACCAAATGTGTACTTTATCTGTGGGGAACAAGCGTATACTTGGCTCCCTAGGCGATAGGTTGGCCAGGGCTATTTCTCTTTCCTTCTGCCTCCTGTTTACATTGTACCATCCACATACCTCAAAGATTATAGATTACACCGATAGGATGTCTCCATGCACCGAGCAAAAAGAGTGGTTAACTTAGATGATATTGACAAACAGATACTCCACAGCAATTTACTGACATAATGAAAGGTATTGTGCCATTCTGGGGTTCTATGTTTAATAGCCAAAACATACCCTGCCTAGCTGGAGTAGTTGAAGGAGTCATTAATACTACTGCCGGTATACTAACTAATATAACAGTTGAGCTACAAGACTCGTTTCGATTCAAAATCGGATGGTTTTAGATGTCATACTGGCTGATAGGGGTGGAGTGTGTAGGGTCATCGGCAGTACCTGCTGTGTGTACATTCCTGATAATGCTCCGACTGTATACTCTGCCATACAAAAGTTATACACATTGGCCAAAGAGATACACCAGGATGATGGATCATGGTCTCTCACAGGGTGCTTCTGGGACCTACTAACTTCATGGGGTTGGAAGATATTTCTCGCATTGATAGCCATTGCAGGGGTTGTATTCATCTGTTGCTTATGCATTATTTGTCTTCCAGATTGCTGCTCGTACTGTGCCATAAAACTTACGTCCAACATGGTGAGGTTGACGCAGGAAAATAAATATGATGCAAGAAATTCAGTCAATAATGTTGATAGATGAGGGAATATTTGATTATGAGATTGCTACAATATTTGCATACTTTTGTTTATCTGCTTTATGAGGCACTTTACTATATAGACGATTATGCACTAGCCCCCCACTTTAAAATTGTAAAGACCCTGCTGGATAACAAAAGAGATTATTTAGCCTCTTATGCTAAAAGGATGGTCTGTTAGGTTTTAAATGTTCTTTCATAATATACATTTATCTATTATATAAGATAGCATTAGGTGGCTAAACGGCATTTGTATTAGTATTAGGAAACCAGTTATCCTTACGGCATGCAATCTTTGTTGGCCTGTGTCCTTCCATGTTGTAATGCGCGGCTACTAGAAGAATATCTAGGCCGTAGCCACATTCGGCCTCAAGTGTTTTTTGCTTGCTTCAGCAGAACAGTAAAATTGTAGATTGTTATTGTTAGACCTGACATCTTTTGGCGTGATTACCCCTATCTTTTTGCCTCTGCCTCCTGTATTTTTCGATGCTGTGCTGGATTCGTTTTTGCTGGTTTAGATGCTTTGGACACTCTGCCACTGCTGATCAGTGCCAGAGTGTAAGTGCTCCTTATGTAAATTGTTATTCCGATTGGATATACATGTTTGGCATATTTGTATCACCATGAAGTCCCTAGTAAAGTGCACTGGGTGTGCCAGGGCTGGTGATGACAAATGCTACTAGTGGGCCTGCAGCACTGATTGTGCCACCCACAGGAGTAGCTCTAAAATGGTGTCTCGGGCCTGCCACTGCAGCGCCTACGGGCAGTTTAGAACTGCCATGTCCTCCTGGTCCGCGTCCCCGCTGACCAGGCCTAACCCTTCCCTTTTCGTGCACATCAGTCACCCCTATGGAAGGCCCAAGGTACCCCCCTGGGCAGGGTGCAGTGTATGTGAAAGGTAGAGCATATACTAGTGCAGGTACCATGCTCTGGTAGTGAATTACAGCCATTTTCGTTTTTCACTATTGTAAGGCTATCTTGCTCCATAGGTTAACATGGGGGATGCTGGCTACAGTGGTTAACGGCATTTCTTCCCATAGGAACAAGATAGGACATAAGTATCTGGTATCCCTGAACTCAGAATTTAATAACGCATCTTTTAGGAAAGGTGGTTTTTAGATCCTGTGTTTGAGGACAGCACTTTTAGAAAGTTGCTGTTCTCTTGTCTGACCCTTCTGTGTGCCTGAGACTGTTTGTGTATTGACTGTCTGGTTTGTGAGTGACAGGGGCTGGGGAATGCCCCAGAGGCTGGATGAGTCAGCACTAGGCTGAGTGGAGCGATTGCTACCTGAGTGGTGGGCGGAGTTAGCACCTGGGCTGAATAGGGCTGTGCCTGCCTGCCACAATGCTGGCTCCACCTCCTGCTGGGCGGCTGAGGACCCTGCCCCTCACTCTGAAAGGAAAAGATGCAGCCAGCAAAACAAAGTGCTCAGGATCCACCCAGAACTGGTTCAGACCGGGCTCAGGGCCCACATGCACTGAGAGAACAAAGACTTTAGGGGTATAAGTACAGGACCCCTGACAACAGAAAATTAGATCATCCTGGAAATCAAGAAGGAACCTCTGCCAAGGAGAAAGCTGACGTGGAAGAATGAAGACTGTCCTGCTGTTGCTCTGCTGGACTGACCTGCTGTTGCTTTGCTGCCAAGGAGAGGGGAAGGACTTTGCTGTGAGCTGTGTCCCCTGTCTTGAAGGAATCTCCAAGGGCCTGAGAAGAGCTGGCTCCCTGTTTCCGAAGTCCCAGGAACAAAAGGACTTCACCCCCAGTCTCCCTGAACTCTGCTGAGAGAGTTCTGTCCTTCGTAGAGTGCTTGATCCAGTTGTGGGGCCTCTAGAAGTTGAACCTGAGCTGGGAAGCTTGAGACTAAGCTGAGAAACTTGTAAAGCTGAAAAGTGTCGCATCGCTCGCTTGCGGAGCGCATCCCCGACAGTGCGAGAAGTTTCCCGCCGCTACGAAGGTCGAGATCGGCGCAGCGCCTGACATCGCTGCCGGAGCCGTCGCACCCTTCGTTTGCGGGACGCACCAGACCGGTGCGGGAGAATCGAACATCGCTGCGAGTGTCGTCGCAGAGCCTGTCGTCTGGGTGAGAACGCCGCACCGCTTGCTTGCGGACCGCATCACGTCGCTGCAGACATCGCTGCAGAAGCATCTCTCCGAGGAGCTGCGAGAGAGAGGATCACCGCTGGACCGCGCATCGTCGCCCCGGAGATCGTCGCAGCCCCTACGAGATC
The DNA here is from genome assembly GCF_964263255.1 of Lissotriton vulgaris. Lineage (NCBI taxonomy): Eukaryota > Metazoa > Chordata > Amphibia > Caudata > Salamandridae > Lissotriton > Lissotriton vulgaris. The sequence goes on along the minus strand of NC_141695.1, from coordinate 1,455,666,836 downwards.
ATCGCATCGTGCCTTTGCGAGAACAGACTTCCCACGGAATCTACGCACCGGAATCTACGCAAGCTGCCTTCCTCCCCATACAGACCGGATTCGTCGCCGCACGCCCGCTGCTGCAGCGGGGCTGTCGCATCGCCTCCCCAGGGTCTCAGGAGTAACGCATCGCTTGTTTCCACCGCACCAGCTTCCTGCTTGTGGAACTTTGTTGCATCTAAAAGGTACTGTGAGTAAACGTGACGCAACTGTGAACCTTTTCGCGCATCTGTGGATTATTTTAACGCAACTTAAAGAACTTTGATTACAACCTGAAGAACTCTTTTGAAACCATATCCTTGAATTGTGTATGTTGGATTTTTGCCGTTTTTGGTCTTGTGTAGTTTAGAATAAATACCTTTATTTTCCTAAACTGTTGTGGAATCAGTTTGTGGTGTTTTCACTGTGTTACTGTGAGTGTTGGTACAAATACTTAACGCATTGCCTCTGGTTAGCCTAGACTGCTCAGGCCAAGCTACCTTGAGGGCGAGCAGGGGTTATCTAAGAGGGTTATCTCCTCGTCCTGACTAGAAGCAAGGGTCCCTATTTGGACATTGGTACCTACCTCTGCCAACTAGAGACCCCCAGTTCTAACAGTTATCATTCTTTCTCTACTCGTCAAGGTTGAAGTCAGATCTGCTAATAAATAGATGCTCTGCTTCGTACATTCCTTTCTGTATGTGTCGTTCTGCTCCCACGTTTGGAGACGTTGAAACCTGACATATTGGACTTGACACACTGAAAATACACCCATCTGGCAGGTGTTAGCTCATCTCTTTGTACCTTCTTTATTTATGCCCTGCTTTGGCCGGTATTTTTCTATAGTAGGCGTGGCTGAGGTCTCAAGAAAGCTTTATCATGTATCAGTGTGCTTTGAGCAGTCAGTCCCCCTCAGCGTCCATCTTAGGGTGCACATCTGACCGGGGCTCTATCTGCAGAGAACTACTACTAAAGTAAGTGTGTATTCTCTACTGACTGACCGACTATTTATTTAGGAACGCATAACAGGTGGTTGTGGAAATAACCTGTGGGGCCTTTACAGGGTAACGTCCTTCATTGGACCCTCACAATACACTGCTTATGACCTCAAGATTACATCAGTCATGACATGATCAGTGACATCACTGATGACATCACTGATAGCATCTCAAATGACATCACTGATAACATCATCAACAGAATGTCTGGCGCATCCACGCACACCTTCATGCAACTATTCATACACCCATTCCACACTTCCATTCTCAAAACCATTGATACACCCATACCAGTATGTACATACCCACTAACTGATTCATAGGTCTACACACACATTCACTCACTCACTCATACAGAAACGTATACACTGACTCACTCGCTAATACAGCCATTGACACATCCCCTCATACACCCATACAGCCACTCACACACTGTCAGACACTCATAGTACTACTCACATACCTACTCACTCACCCATAGAGTCAATCATACTGCCACTTACTCACCTATACAGCTATACACACACCAACTTACTTATTCATACAGATACTACCACATACTCACCTATACAGTTACTCACACAAGCACACATTCACCCATACAGCCACTCTCACAATCACTCACTCATACATGCAGTCACTAATATCCTCCAACACTCACATATACTGCCTTTCCATATGCAGTTACTCAACCATATGCCACTGAGACATCCATTCACTCACTGATACAGCCATACCCACACTCACTCCCACTGCATAGCTCCTTTTAGATGCACACATGAACCCATACAGCTAGTGATTCACCCACTCACTCATCCATGCAGGTAGACAGACACACATACACACACACCCACACATACCCACACAGACACACATGCACCCATACAGGTACTCAGACAACCAATCAATAACCTATATAGGCACTCATCTACCTACTCTTCAACCCATTCAGCCACGTACACACCAACCGACAGACTGATACAGACATTCACACAGATTAGTCACTCACCCATACATTCACTGACACACATATAACCACTCACTCTCATACAGTCAGTCACACATCCACTAAATCATCCACACAGGCACTCACACATCCACTCATTTATCAATACACCTTGGTGTGTGTATGTATATGTATATATTCAGCATGGCAGATCCATTTGCTGTGCTGAATAAGTAAGTTCTATACTACTATGAGGAGTAAGGTCCTGTTTCTAATCAAACGAAGTAACTTATTTACATCTATATCTCTAATTATATATATATATATATATATATATATATATATATATATATATATATATATATATATATATGTATATTTAACACTCATACACTCATAAACTTTTTAGAAACACTCAAAGTCACCAGATGATGTCATCAGTGATATCATCATTGATGTCATTTGAGATGCGCATTGCTGGGGCTCGAGTTATAGCTAGCTCAGCCTACTGTAACTGCTGAATTTCTCTGGTTTTCTATAAGTGAAACTCGAGCCTAACTATAACATCCCTGTAACCTTTGCTTTTTCAGTGAAATATATATATATATATATATATATATATATATATATATATATATATATATATATTACCTACTGGCGATAGCCAGTAGGTATATATAGTTAGGATTTTTTCTCTATGGAACTTTTGAAAATTCTATGTCTAATAACTTTGGCGTTTGTGGACGGAATCGGCTGAAATTTTCAGGAAAATGGCACATATTGTTTCTGAGCCGCCCCTGAAAATTTGGGGGGGGTCGTCAAGGGGGGGCCGAGAAAAAAGGGGGGTCCCAAAACGCGTTTTTCCCATTCATTTTTCCATAGGGCAGTTGGCCTCACTTTTAGCTCGAACGGCTGAATGGATTTGCACGAAACTTGGCAAAATTGTAGGGACTGTTAGCCCGATGTGCCTTTGCTAGGTCTCAATATATGTGCTTCAGTGGATTTTGAGAAATTAACGTTTAAAATAAGATATATATCTGTAACAGCGCTCCGGGCAGCGCTCTGGTTCGCGTACTTTTCGCGTAACGGAACTTTGCGATACGAAGCTGATTGGCTCTCCGGTGTCTGTCAACATTCTAAACAGTCCGGAGCGGCCGCCATCTTGTCTCTCGGTAGGATCGAGAGACAAGAGGAGGCCAAAACAAAGGGGGAAATGAAGGAAAGGGGGCAAGGTAGACCCCTTCTGACCCCCTAGGATTGATGAGGGGGATATTATAGAGCCACGGTGGGCCCAAAAAAAAAAAATCCGATTTATTCGCCGTAGAGACGCGTCTTGGTACGCGAACCGGGCAGCTAACCGGGAAGCTAACCGGCAGTGTAACGGGAGTCTGAGGAGAAGCTGATTGGCTGTCAACATTGTAAACAGTCCGGAGCGGCCGCCATCTTGTCTCTCGGTAGGATCGAGAGACAAGAGGAGGCCAAAACAAAGGGAGAAATGAAGGAAAGAGGGCAAGGTAGACCCCTTCTGACGCCCTAGGATTGATGAGGGGGATATTATAAAGCCACGCGGGGCCAAAAAAAAAAACAAAAAAAAAAAAACGATTTTTTCGCCGTAGAGACGCGTCTTGGTACGCGAACCGGGCAGCTAACCGGGCAGCTAACCGGGAAGCTAACCGGCAGTGTAATGGGAGTCTGAGGAGAAGCTGATTGGCTGTTAACATTGTAAACAGTCTGGAGCGGCCGCCATCTTGTCTCTCTGTGGGATCGAGAGACAAGAGGTGGCAAAAAAAAAAGGTGTAAATGAATGAAAGGGGTAAGGCAGACCCCTCCTGAACCCCTAGGATTGATGAGGGGGCTATTAAAGTTCCCTGCGGGGCAAAAGAAAAAAAAATTGCGATTTTTCGCGGTAAAGGTGCTTCCTGGTACGTTAACCGGGCAGCTAACCGGCAGCATAACGGGAGTCCGACATATTGTGTTTTTTGAACGTTTGTGATATGTGCACGTGTGGATTTTGTCTAATTAAGGTTAAAAAAATATATATATATCTTTAAGCGTGTTCTGGCGCGCTTACGTTTTGGGTGTGGTTTGCGCTGCAGAGACGATACGTCACGGTTATGCGATGCATCATGAGGCGTCTCACGGGCTACGTGATACGTCACTTAATAAAGAATATATTTTACAGCTATAGATATTAGCTTTTAAAAAAACAATGAAATTCACAGAAAAAAACATAGGTTATAGACCATATATAGTTAGGAATTAGCATTTACAAAACCTTGAAAATTCACTGAAAAAAACATAGGTTATAGACCATATATAGTTAGGGATTAGCATTTACAAAACCTTATTTTATTTGCACAAAACCATTGAAATTCCATATATAGTTAGTTGCACTAACTATATATCGCGGACCCGCAATCCACTGCTAATGATGTCACATATTACATCATTCATGACATGGTCAGTGACATCACTGATGACATCACTGATGACATCTCAAATGACATCACTGATGACATCACTGATGACATCTCAAATGACATCTCAAATGACATCACTGACATCTCATTTGACATTACTGATTACATCACTGATGATATCATTTATGTGATAATACATCTTAAGACTCTAATATAACCTTAGATACACTCAGTGTAAACAGGCACTCACAGACTGTCACACATCCATGGAGTTACTCACACACCTAGTCAGTCATGCAAAGAATCAATCACATCTCCATTTCCTCAACTATACAGTTATACACACCTTACTTATTCAAACATATACTAACACATATTTACTCTCTTATACAATCCTTGATACAAGTTCACAATGATTCATACAGCCACTCTCACATTCACTGGCTCTTATGTTCAGTTATTTATATATGTCAACTCTCACATGGAGTGTGTTTTACATATGTACTTACTTTGACATGTAGCACTGAGATAGCCATTCACTCACCAATATACTCATGCACACAGTCAACTGTCCATACAGCTGTTTCTACATGCACTTTTGAACCCATACACCTAGGGAATCAACTGCTCACACATCTATGCACAGAGTTATACACCTCCCAGCCACCCACACACATACTCAGTCTCCCATACAAATACTTGGGCAACCATTCAATAACCCATATAGTTACTGATATAGCTACTGATTTAAACATGCAGCAGTTTACAGAACAACATAAATAATGATTGCCAAATTAAGACACTTTAATCACTAACCCATGCACTCAGTGAGACACATTTAATCATTCTCTCATACAGTCAGTCATGCACCTACTAAATCCTTCATCCAGACACTTATACATCCACTCATTCTTCAATATGTAAGACATATTTTAACTTTACAGAAACATACAGTCACTGGGTGTTGTCATCAGTGATGTCATCAGTGATGTCATTTGAGATGTCATCAGTGATGTCATCAGTGATGTCACTGACCATGTCATGAATGATGTAATATGTGACATCATTAGCAGTGGATTGCGGGTCTGCGATATATAGTTAGTGCAACTAACTATATATGGAATTTCAATGGTGTTGTGCAAATAAAATAAGGTTTTGTAAATGCTAAACCCTAACTATACATGGTCTATAACCTATGGTTTTTTCTGTGAATATATATATATATATATATATATATATATATATATATATATATATATATATATATATATATATATATATATATATATATATATATTTAGAGATATAGATGTAAATAAGTTACTTCCTTTGATTAGAAACAGGACCTTACTCCTCATAGTATTATAGAACTTACTTATTCAGCACAGCAAATGGATCTGCCATGCTGAATAAATGAGTTCTATACCACTGCGAGGAGTGACGTTCTGTGGCTAATTGAACGAAAGTATCTCGACGAGCTCCCCCAATGATCTGGCTGAATGTCACCCACACGCAGACACCAGGTGATATATATATATATATATATATATATATACATATACACACACACACACTAGCTGTACCCGGCCATGCATTGCTGTGGCTCAGTCTGGTTAAATGGAAGAGAAAGAAAAGAGTAAGCGCACATTTCTGATATGTTTAATTTCACAATGCTTGTGGGTACACAATATGTTTTACTGACTTTTGTCTCTATGCGTCCCTTGTAGTTGATGCGCAGCAAGCAAATCAATAGGGTCTGTTAGGCCTTTCGATTAAAAAACATGCTTTCGAATCCTACCTTGTGTTTATATAAACCCGTGCTAATGTTGCACAGTGAACCAACTCCTCCCCGCTCCCTCCACCCACTTCCCAGTCTGCCATCCTGACACTACCTGTCCATTCTAATATATGTAGACTATTGTCTCTATGCGTCCTTTCTTAATGTTACAAAGTGAACTAACTACTCCCCCCTCCCTCCACCCACTTCCTGGTCTGCCATCCTGACACCAATTGTCCATCCTAACAAATGAAGACTATTGTCTCTATGCGTCCCTTGTAGTTGTTGCGCAGCAACCAAATCGATAGGGTCTGTTCGGCCGTGCAATTAAAAACATGCATGTATTGGACAAGCGCGTATTCAAATCCAACGTTGTGTATATATAAACACGCACTAATGTTGCAAAGTGCAACCAAATCGATAGGGTCTGTTCGGCCTTTCAATTAAAAACACGCGTGTTTTGGACACTCAGTATTCAAATCCAATATTGTGTATATATAAACACGAGCTTAATCGAATCTAATGTTGTGTAAAAATTTCAAAGCAATCGGTGAAGAACTTTCGGAGATTTAAGATTTTGAACAAACGAACATTGACATTTTTGTGTGTCTGTTCGGGCTTTCGATTAAAAACATGCGCGTATTTGACACATCCGTATTGGAATCCAACATTGTGTATATGAAAACACAAGCGTATTCAAATCCAATGTTGTGTCAAAATTTCAAAGCAATCGGTGAAGAACTTTCGGAGATTTGCGATTTTGAACAAATGAATATTTACATTTTTATTTATATACATATATATATATATATATATATATATATATATATATATATATATATATATTCACTAAAAAAGCATAGGTTTCATCCACGTTATAGTTTAAAATTAGCATTTAAAAAACCTTACAAATTCACTGAAATAGACCATAGGTTTCACACCCGTTATAGTTAGCTGGACATTTCACTCATACAAAACCCTTGAAATTCCCCCGTTATAGTTAACTATAACTCGCGGGCCCGCAATGCACTGCTGATGAAGTCACATATTACATCACTCATGATATGGTCAGTGACATCACTCATGACATCACTGATGACATCTCAGATGACATTATTGATGACATCACTGATGACATCAACCTTGTGACAGAGTGGCAGTCCTCCTCTCACCCTAATATAACCTTTGACACACACATTCAAAAATAGAAACTAAAATTTTTAAAACAATGAAGATACACTTAATAAGTTAGTTATGCAATCCTTTTTATTAAAAAACATCAATTTCGACACTTATTTACCCATTTATTTTACCGACGACCTTTAGATATACATATATAAAAAATATTTATTTTTCAGATAGACACACATTTACTGGATGATTTTTGCATGTGTGAATATGTGTGTGAGTAACTGTATAGATAAGTGTTGGTGTGTAATAAGATGTATAGGTGTATGAGTACACATGATGAGTGAGTACATGTATGAGTGCCTATATAGAACTGTTTGTGAATGAGTGGATGTGTATGTATATGTTGGAATTACTGATGAGGTTGTTCTAACTGGTATTGGTATCTCTATTGTTTTGAACATTTTAGTTTCTATTTTTGAATGTGTGTGTCAAAGGTTATATTAGGGTGAGAGGAAGACTGCCACTCTGTCACAAGGATGATGTCATCAGTGATGTCATCAGTAATGTCATTTGAGATGTCATCAGTGATGTCATGAGTGATGTCACTGACCATGTTATGAGTGATGTAATATGCGACGTCATCAGCAGTGCATTGCTGGCCCGCGAGTTATAGTTAACTATAACAGGGGAATTTCAATGGTTTTGTATGAGTGAAATGTCCAGCTCACTATAACGTGTGTGAAACCTATGGTTTTTTCAGTGAATTTCTAAGGTTTTTTAAATGCCAATTTTTAACTATAACGTGGGTGAAACCTATGTTTTTTTTGTGAATTTCAAAGGTTTTTTAAATGCTAATTTTTAACTATAACGTGTGTGAAACCCATGGTTTTTTCAGTGAATTTCAAAGGTTTTTTTAAATACTAATTTTTAACTATAACGTGGGTGAAACCTATGTTTTTTTCACTGAATTTCAAAGGTTTTGTAAATTCTAAATATTAAATGTATTAATTGTTATGTTTTTTTATACTGATTTACTACATTATTTTAAATTATTTATTTTTAGATATTTTTTTAATTACATTACATATTTTGTAAATAAATTAAAAAAAATGTTTTTAAAAATATAGACATTGCTTTGTGGTGGTTGGAAGATGTTCCCATTATTTACAGGTCTTCTGCCCCCACAAAACACAAGGGAGTGGCCCTTCTTTTCCGCTCGACCCTACATTTCCAGCCATTGAATGTACGTACCGATAAGGAGGGCCTGTGGCTTATGGTTAAGGGTATGCTCCTTGGCAAAATGAGCTCTTTCTTAGTCCTCTATGCCCCCAATGTCCATCAAAATGGGTTTGTCCGGGACCTGCTGCGGGTTGTTGACGACTTCGTCGAGGGGGTCTTGATTGTGATGTGGGACTTCAGCTTGGTATGGCATGAAGAATTGGACAGCTCTCGTCACCAGAGATCTGACACAGGCCTTTTCTCTGCTGAAATACAACAGAAGATAGGGGACATGGGTCTTATAGACGGTTGGCGCTTTTTCCACCCCCTAACTAGGGACTTTACTTTCTACTCCCACGTGTATCATCACTCTTATTCACGCTTGGACCACATATTTGTGAGTCAATCCCTTAAGAGGAATCTACGCGACGCCAAGATCTTTGCCTTGTCTGTCTCTGATCACAGTTTAGTAACACTTTGCTTGCACTGGACGGCGGGATGCTCTATCCAACGCAAATGGTACTTTCCGGCCTCCCTGGCCCGGGATGACTCCTCCTGTAAAGCAATAAGGAAGGCTATCCATGACTTCTTTGAACTAAACCACGAGGACGACACCTCTATCTTTATGAGGTGGGACGCCTTCAAAGCATCGATTCAGGGCAGCTGTTTAGGACTGAATGCCACCCTCAACAAGCTGAGAAGGACGGAACAGGAGGAGCTGGAGAGGGAACTTTCCGCTCTAGAATTAGCGCATAAACGAAATCCCTCCAGGCAGACGCTGAGACCGCTGACGGCTGTCAGGATCAAACTCAGGGCTCACTACAATAACAGAGCGGAGTTAACCTTGCTGAAACTGCGACGCCTTTCCTATTCGCAGGGTAACAAAATAGGGAAACACCTGGCCCGCCAACTTAGTGACAAGAGAGAGAGGGAATATATAGGGGGGGATCCGGGACGCGGCTAGGTCCATGACACATAGTGACGAGGCCAAGGCTGGCCTCTTCGGTGACTTCTATGCAGCACTATATTCGGGAGATACTCTGGACCCTGAGAGACAAAGAGAATATCTGGACGCGCTCCCGCTCCCTCGGGTCTCCGCGGAATGGAACGAGCTGCTCACCCCCCCCTTCACCAGAGAGGAGGTCATGGCTGCCATTAAAGCTCTGAAGCCCCATAAGGCTCCGGGAGCAGATGGCTTTACGGCTCTCTTTTATCAGACCTTTGCCTCTGAGGTGGCTGATTTCTTAGTACAATTTTTTAACACCATGGTGGAGTCGGGCATGACCTCTGGTTCCATAGCGGAAGCTGTTATTTCGATCATCCCCAAGCCGGGGAAGGATCCCTCCAAGTGCTCTGCGTACAGACCTATAGCTCTACTTAACGTAGATGCTAAATTATACTCCTCTCTTATCGCGAACAGGCGACAGGACCTGATGCCGGCACTCATCCACCCGGACCAATCAGGATTCATTAAAGGGCGCCAAACCCATGATAACACCAGGAGGGTGAACCATCTAATCGAGAAAGTCAACAGGTTGAAGATCCCGGCAGTTCTAATAGGCCTCGACACTGAGAAGGCCTTTGACCGGGTGGACTGGGGCTTCTTATTCCAAACTTCGACGGCGTTTGGTTTCTCGCCCAAATTCTTAGAGATGCTCAAGGCGAACTACAGCAGTCCCCGGTCCAGGGTAACAGTTAACGGGCATTTATCAGCATTTTTCCCACATTCATGTGGTACTAGACAGGGCTGCCCCCTTTCCCCCCTTTCCCCCCTGCTTTTTGCTTTAAGCATCGTACCGTTGGCGCTCGCTGTACGGGAGAACCATAACATTCTATAGGGACTGCCCTTCACTTGGGAACAACACAAGATCACCCTGTTCGCCGACGATGTCCTGCTCTCCCTTTCGGACCCCGCTCACTCCCTCCCCACGTTCAGGAAGCTCTAGCGCGCTTTGAGGAAGTGGGGGGCTTTAAAGTCAACCATGATAAATCTTATATTCTCAACCTCACGCTTCCTTCGGCTGAGGTGGACCGTCTCCGGCCACTCACGCCTTTGCCATGGACCTCTCCACCTTGCTGTACCTGGGGATTCACCTGACTCCCAGAATCGGGAGGCTATATTATGCCAATTTTCCCCCCATCTCATGGAGAAAATACGGGCTGACCTGGGTCGATGGTGGCCACTAAACATATCTTGGCTGGGACGGATCCATGCGCTCAAAATGACCCTTCTCCCTAAGTTCTTATACATCTTTCAGGCGCCCCCTATTGTACTGGATAGGGACTTCTTCCTTCGTATCAAAACGCTGATGCTTCACTTCATCTGGCAGGGGGGTCGCGCTCGCTTTTCATTTCACATTCTCTGACGCCCGAGGACGGAGGGCGGGGTGGGTCTTACCGACTTGCACTTATACTACAAGGCTGCACAATTGCGGGTGTTTGTGGAGTGGTCCCAGCCCACTTCGGAGAAGCATTGGTTGCACATGGACAGGAGCGTTGCGGGGAGAACGATATGGGATTTTATGTGGAAGCCCAAGGTTGATAGGCCTCTGAACGCTTACATTAGCACCCCCACCAGCACTACTTTGAAGGTGTGGGACTCGATCTCTGGTGATGAGCGTTGGACGTCGTTCCCATCCCCCTTTACGCCTATACACTTTAATCCTGCCTTTCCCCCACCTGTAAGCGAAGGTCCCTTTGATGCCTGGAGGGAGGGTGGCTGGCTAGCCCTGACGCATTTATTCCATGGTTTCGCCCACTCACTTTTGATAACTGTATGCAGGATTAAGGGGTCCAGCGATCGGAGAGGTTCCGCCATACCCAGTTACTCCATTGGGCACTATCCACCTTGGTTCGAGATGCGGCCACCAGACCGCTTACCCCCTTCGAGAACTTCCTTACCAAGACATCCACCATGCGTGGTGCCATTTCCTTCCTCTATGACCTCCTACTATCTACGACCGTTTCCCCTAGACCGCGATACATGGGCCTCTGGGAGGATCTCCTTGGACGCAGTATCTCGGATGGGGAGTGGTCCCACCTGTGGCATGACATAGCTAAACACAATCATTCGTTGGAACTTAAGGAGGCCCATCTTCAAACAATGTTGGATTGGTACTTATATCCAGCTAAGTTGAGACAGATCTTTCCGGGCTCCTCGGTTAGGTGTTGGATGGGGTTGTGGCCTACTGGGAGACTTCAGGCACATATGGTGGGACTGCCCTGCCATACGTTTCTGTTCTTGCGGCGGCCCGACACATGAAGGAGGCGGATAGATGGACTAAGCTTATGGTACTGCTGACCCCATTCACGGTGCTAAATACGCAGTAGCGCCTGTCCCTGCTGTTAGCTCTGACCTTTTACAGGCTTATATCTTCTCTGGGCTATGCAACATGTTCTTCCCGTTAACTAGTAGCCTCCTTAAACCTGGTGCACGGGTTCCTTTGCTCCATGACATATCTACCGCCTGACTTACTATGTGCCCCCTGCGAGGGAATTTGTGCGGGATGGTCGCATGTCTTTCTTTTTCTTCTGTTTGCAAAATATTAATAAAAAAAACAACTTTGAAAAATATAAATATATATAGAAATTGTAATTTTTTTAAAATATTTTTTACATTTATATAAATTTTATATAGCAGGCAATGATATCCTATGGAAGGAAATTCAAGTTACTGTAACTACGATTAGAATTACTTTTCAGGATCAGTAGTGGGCTGAAAGATGCAGCACTGAGGTCTCTCCTGATAACAGGTGAGTAAATCAGAATTCGTAGTTCAGATGATTTTTGAGGAATTTTTTTAAGTTCCAAAACTCCACAATTAGAAAAAATTCCAAGTGAAACCAGTCAATGTTACCCTATGGAAGGAAATTCAAGTTACTGTAACTACGATTAGAATTACTTTTCAGGATCAGTAGTGGGCTGAAAGATGCAGCACTGACGTCTCTCTTGGTAACAGTTGAGTAAATTGGAATTCGTATTTTGGCTGATTTTCGAAGAATTTTTTAAAGTTCTAAAACTTCACAGTTAAAAGAATTTCCAAGTAAAACATGTCAATGTTAGCTTATGGAAGGAAATTCAAGTTACTGTAAGTATGGTTACATTTACCTTTCAGGGTCGGTCCTGGGCTCAAAGATGCAGCACGGACGTCTCTCGTAATAAGAGGTGAGTAAATCGGAATTCGTACTTTGGCTGATTTTAGAGGAATATTTTGCTCAATTGTCAAGGAAGGAGGGCGGGGCCTGAGGACATATGTGTGCAAACAGACCCTGTGGTGCGTTTTAGGTTGGAGAATATATTGCTCTTCAATCCTGAGCTCACCTGTGAGCCAACTAGCCCATAAGGTACCTCCAGTTTGAGCCAGGGAGCTGCGTTGTAGAGAGGTGTTCAGAGGGCACACCCCCTTTTACAACACTCTGCAACGCAGCTCCGTGGCACTTACTAGAGGTACCTGTTGGACTAGTGGGGCCCTAGGGGACCTCTGGATTGAAGAGGAATATATTCCCCATCCTAAAACACGCCACAGGGTATATTTGCACCTATGTCACCTCAAGCTCCACCCCCTACCTTCACCACTGTGCAAACATGCCCCGTAACGCGGCTTAAGTTGGGGGATTAAGTCCTCTTGCATACTGGGGGTCCCTGGGGGCCAACTAGCACACCAGAAACCTCCAGTATGCACCAGGGGGCTGCATTGCTGAGAGGTGTAAAAAGGGGCATGGCCTCATTACACCTCTCTGCAACGCAGCCCCCTGGTGCGTTAGCAGAGGGAGAACTAATTCCCCTTGCATACTGGAGGTCCCTGGGGGCCAACATAGCCCACCAGGAACCTCCAGTATGTGCCAGGGGGCTGCGTTGCAGAGAGGTGTAATGAGGCCACGCCCCTTTTTACACCTTTCTGCAACAGAGCCCCCTGGCCCATACTGGAGGCTGCTGGTGGGCTAGTTGGCCCCCAGGGACCCCCAGTGTGCGAGGGGAATTACTTCTCCCTCTGAAAAAGCACCAGGGGGCTGTGTTGCAGAGAGGTGTAAAAAGGGGCGTGGTGGAAACTAACTCTTCGAGGACCACATGTCCCAGCGTGCATTAGTCTCACCGCGCGTTCAACGCGGCACACTGGGTGTAACCAACCAATTATGCACGCAAATAAGAGACGTCCAAGCTACAGAGAATGAAGCTGCAAGCCCCTGATGAGAGGCAAAATGGCCTCGAAACGCGTAGGGCAAACAAAGGGCAACCAAATGCTTACCGCAACATCGAGAACATGGGGTAAGGAGTTTTGTGCCTCCTGAAGTCTCGGACCATTGCATCAAAATAATTAACACGCCTGTCCTGGTGTGTGGTGGTGCACCAACGCAAACACAAACGAGGTTGAAGGTTGAGACTATACCCGGCCTGAACAGCACAGCGAGCTCAGCACCTACAAAGGTGACTATCTCGAAATTGCAGTCTACTATAGACATTACTGCTGAAACTACTGGTGCTTGGAACCTACTAAGGTGGAAACTAACTCTTCGAGGACCACATGTCCCAGCATGCATTAGTCTCTCTGCGTGTTCAACGCGGCCCACTGGGTGTAACCAACCAATTATGCACGCAAATAAGAGACGTCCAAGCTACAGAGACTGAAGCTGCCAGCCCCTGAAGAGATGCAAAATGGCCTCGAAACGCGTAGGGCAAACAAAGGGCAACCAAATGCTTACTGCAACATCGAGAACAAATTATATTTTTTTATATAATATATATATATACACACACACAAACATATATATATATATATATATATATATATATATATATATATATATATATATATATTACCTACTGGCGGTCGCCAGTAGGTAGTTATAGTTAGGATTTTTTTCAATGTTAAATCTCAAAATTCTATTTGGAATAACTTTGGCGCCGGTTGACGAATCTGCCTCAAAATTTCCTCAAAATGGCCTCGCGGCGTTCCGGTCCTTCCCTGAAAGTTTGGGGGGGATTCGTCAAGCGGGGGCCGAGATAAAAGGGGGGTCCCAAAACGCGTTTTCCCCATGTTAATTTCCATAGGGCGGTCGATTTCACTTTTAGCCCGAACGGCTGAATGGATTTCCACCAAACTTGGCAAAATTGTAGGGACTGGTAGCCCGATGTGCCTTTGCTATGTCTCAAGATATGTGCTCCAGTGGATTTTGAGTAATTAAGGTTCAAAAAAATATATATCTATAGCCGCGCTCCGGTACGCGCACCGGTACGCGCACCGGGCGCTTACCGCGACTTGCGCGCAGAAAGCTGATTGGCTCTGGGGTGTCTGTAAACATTCTAAACAGTCCGGAGCGGCCGCCATCTTGTGTCTCGGTAGGATCGAGACACGAGAGGTGGCCAAAACAAAGAGGGAAATGACCATAAGGGGGCAGAGTAGACCCCCCTTGACCCCCTAGGTTTGATGTGGGGGCCATAAAAGGGCCCCGCGGAGCAAAAAAAAAATAAAAAAAAATTTTGATTTTCGCGGGGTGAGCGCCCGGTACGCGCACCGGTACGCGCACCGGTAAGCGTACCGGGGAGTGTACCATGGGGAAAAAGAATGACAGTTTTAAAAGTAGCTGTTTAAAAAAAAAATGTTTTGTTGTTTTTTTTATACATACACATACATATATATAAATGCATATGCATATATATATATGCATATATGTGTATATGTGTGCGTGTAGAGAGAGGTAGAGAGGTAGAGGTGTAGAGGTAGAGAGGTAGAGAGGTAGCGGTAGAGAGGTAGAGATTAGTAGAGAGAGAAGAAGAGAGAGGTAGAGAGTAGAGAGTGAGTAATAGAGAGTAGAGAGTGAGTAGTAGAGAGTAGTAGAGAGCAGTAGAGAGAGTAGCAGAGAGTGAGTAGTAGAGAGTAGTAGAGTGAATAGTAGAGTGAGTAGTAGAGAGTAGTAAAAGTAATTTACAATCGTTCGGAATATCGGTGTTTGGGCAGATATGATCCAGGGACCCCCAGTATGCAAGGGGAATTAGTCCCCCCTCTACAAACGCGCCAGTGGCCTGCATTGCAGAGAGGTGTAACAAGGGTGTGGCCTCATTACACTTCTCTGCAATGCAGCTCCCTCGCGCATACTGGAGGCTCCTGGTGGACCAGTTGACCCCAGGGACCCCCAGTATGCAAGGGGAATTAGTTCCCCCTCTGCAAACGCGGCAGTGGGCTGCGTTGCAGAGAGGTGTAACAAGGGGCATAGTCTCATTACACCTCTGCAATGCAGCCCCTGGCGCATACTGGAGGTTCCAGGTGGGCTAATTGGCCCCCAGGGGCCCCCAGTATGCAAGGGGAATTAGTTCCCCCTCTTCAAACATGCACGGGGGCTGCGTTGCAGAGAGGTGTAAAAAGGGTTGTGGCTTCATTACACCTCTCTGCAATGCAGTCCCCTGGCGCATACTGGAGATTCCTGGTGGGCTTTCAGGTCTTATATAGTTAGGAATAAGCATTAAAAAAACCTTTGAAATTCACTGAAAAAACCATAGGTTTCACACCAGTTATAGTTAGGAATTAGCATTTAAAAAACCTTTGAAATTCACTGAAAAAACCATAGGTTTCACCCCAGTTATAGTTAGGAATTAGCATTTAAAAAACCTATTAAATTCACTGACAAAACCATAGATTTCACACCATTTATAGTTAGCTGGAAATTTTACTGACATAAAACCATTGAAATTCCCACGTTATAGTTAGTTGGACTCACTATAACTTGCGCGCCTGTAATGCACTGCTGATGACGTCACATATTACATCACTCATGACATGGTCAGTGACATCACTCATGACATCACTGATGACACCATCCTTGTGACAGAGTGAAAGACCTAATTTCAGTGTAATGTAACGCTTGAAACACATATTCAAAAATAGAAACAAACATTTTCAAAAAAATGGAGATACCCACCAGTAACAACAACCAATTCAGTAATTCCACCATCTATATACACATCCACTCATTCACCAACAGTTCTATATAGTCACTCATATATATACTCACTCATCATATGTAGTGATACACCTATACATCCTGTTACACATCAGCAGTCATCCAAAAGTTACTCACACACATACTCACACATGCAAATAAACTATTGAACATCCATTTATTTGCATATACATTTATACACACACTACCACCTTACTTCTAAGGAAACTTACCCATACTTACTCTCTTAAACAATCACTTATAGAAACACATACTTATTTAAACAGGAACTTCTACAATCTCTCACTATATATACTATACTCACTTATATAC
Source organism: Lissotriton vulgaris (assembly GCF_964263255.1). Taxonomy (NCBI): domain Eukaryota; kingdom Metazoa; phylum Chordata; class Amphibia; order Caudata; family Salamandridae; genus Lissotriton; species Lissotriton vulgaris. The sequence continues at coordinate 1,455,650,070 of NC_141695.1, read as the reverse complement.
ATCAATACTCACATATACTAGATTAAAACATATGTCGTTACTAATGAAGACACTAGTGAGACAGTCATTCACTCACTAACACACACATATACACACTCGTCCACCCATACAGTCCTGCACATATGCTGTCTTCAAAACACATACAAACAGTGAGTCAGTCACCAACCCCTGCAGCCACTTATACACAAAGAGAAACACTGATACAAACATTTAAATATTTAAACAATACTCGCTAATATATGTATTCACTAAGATACACGTAATAAGCCAGTTACCCAACCAATTTTTTTTAAAAAAAACATCCATTTACACACCTATTTAAACATGTATTCTTCCATCGACCTTTACAAATACATATATAAAACAAATTTATTTTTCAGAAAGACACACATTCACTGGATGGTGTCATCAGTGATGTCATGAGTGATGTCACTGACCATGTCATGAGTGATGTAATATGTGACGTCATCAGCAGTGCATTACAGTCGCGCAAGTTATAGTGAGTCCAACTAACTATAACGTGGGAATTTCAATGGTTTTATGTCAGTAAAATTTCCAGCTAACTATAAATGGTGTGAAATCTATGGTTTTGTCAGTGAATTTAATAGGTTTTTTAAATGCTAATTCCTAACTATAACTGGGGTGAAACCTATGGTTTTTTCAGTGAATATATATATATATATATATATGGCTGCCACACACTCCAGGTCCTCGAGTGAAAAAGTAGACAGCACCCCAAGTCTGTGTTCACCACAAAATGTTTATTGGCAGACCCCCCTGTCCCCTTGACAAACGCGTTTCACCGTTTAGGCTTCGTCAGTGTCTGAAAAAAAAATACCACAATCTCGCCTATGGATGGGCACTCACAGACTCCAAATGACCATAGATGACAGCTCTGTGGTATCCTTCTCTAAGATACAGATGCAAACATAGAGAAGGATACCACAGCTCGTACAGTGTGATGCTAATTCTTCATGAGTATTAAAACCAAATGGGCTCTTACTTTGGAGATTAATAATATAACGAGACTCCAAGCGTCTCAATTTTTGTAAGCGATCTCCCCCCCTAGTGAGTATGGGTATGTAGTCCAAACAAAAATAGGCCAATAGGTCCCTATTGTGCCCATGAACTTTATTAAAATGTCTGGCGACAGGGTACGCTTCATCAACATTACTGATCGCACGCATATGTTCTAACATGCGAAGTTTAACTGGATTAATCGTGCTGCCAATATATTGCAGCCCACAGGGACATATTAGACAATAAATCACATATAGTGTTGAGCAGCTGCTCAACACCATAGGTTTGAATACTCATGAAGAATTAGCATCACACTAGGGCTAATATAGACGGTCTCCTTGCTCTTGAATATCTGATATCTATTAAAATGAAATGTTCAAATAATTTCGATGTGTTGTTTCTGATCTAATGTATATATGTATGTAATTAATTTTTAATGTTTTACGAGCTGTCATCTATGGTCATTTGGAGTCTGCGAGGTGCCCATCCATGGGCGAGATTGTGGTATTTTTGCGTTTAGCAAAATAATAATACTGAGCCCATTCAGGGCTATATAATTTATTGATTATCATGAATTATTTTCATCCTTTAAATATAGTGATGCAATTGAATGAACACAATTTAACACATTCGCTCGATTTCGGTTTTGAATGTTGACTGTATTTACATGTTCAAAGATGGCGGGACGGTTTCGATTATTATGTCCCTTCTCTATTTTCATGACACTTATGACGTAGACAGATGAAGTAATATTTAAAAATGGCCACAGTGCGTTTACGTGGTGCAATAGAGAAAGGCTAAGTGCTGAAACTCGTCTTGCTGGTGCCCGAAGGTTTCAATAAAATGCTGGAAACCTCCCCCTCGTGAGAGTGCTTTCATCTTTCTTAGCGGCTTTGCTTACCGCATTTCGAAAGGACTTTGGGAGCTTAAATATATATATTATAGTTATAGTTACTTCAGCTAACTATAACTTGCGCCCCAGCAATGCACTGCTGATGACATCACATATTACATCATTCATGCCATGGCCAGTGACATCACTGATGACATCTTAAATGACATCACTGATAACATCACTGATGACATCATCCAGTGACTGTGTGTTTCTCTAAAGTTTAAATATGTTTTACATGTATGCCAAAGTGTATTTAAGAATGAGTGGGTGTATAAGTGTCTTGATGTAGGATTTAGTATGTGTGTGACTGACTGTATACGTGAGTGATTAAATGTGTCTAACTGAATGCATGGGTTAGTGACTGAACAGTCCCAATGTGTGTATCAGTATGTTTGTTGCGGTGTAAGTTGCTGTATGTGTTGGTCAGAAGCTACATCAGTGTCTATATTGGTTATTGATTGGTTGCCTGAGTATTTGTATGGGAGACTGAGTGTGTGTGGGTGGGTGGTAGGTGTGTGACTCTGTGCATTGATGTGTGAGTGGTTGATTCACAGGGTGTATGGGTTCAAGAGCGCATGTGGAAACAGCAGTATGGGCGGGTGACAGTGTGTATGGGTGTGTTGGTGAGAGATTGGATGTCTCAGTGGTACAGGTCCAAGTAACTACATATGTAAAAGGCAGTGTATGTGAGACTTAGAGTATATAAATGACTATACTGTATAGGTGAGTACATGGGAGTGTGATTGCTTCTTTGCATGACTGACTAGGTGTATGAGTAACTCCATGGATGAGTTGTGGTGTGTGAATTTCTGTATAGGTGTATGAGTGCATATGATAGTGTTGTATTGATGAGTGACTGTAAGTATGAGTGATTGTATGGGTGAATGAGTGGATGTGTGTGTTGACCTAGGAATCAGTGAGTGCATATGTAGTAACTAGTATTGGTGTGGGTATGGTTTCAAAAATGGTAGTCTGTATTTTACAGTGGATCTATCAAAGATTATATTAGAGTGTGAGGACGTGCATCAGATTTTGATGTGGATGATATCATCAATAATGTGATTTGAGATGTCATCAGTAATGTTATCAGTGATGCCCCCATGTGCACAGTGGTGCATGGAGGGGGCTGGGCCTGACATACAAAGTATGCAAATGCACCCCCTGGCACATTGTAAATTGGGGGATTAAGTTACCTTCAATCCTGAGGGTCCCTGGAGGCCACCCTGCCAACCAGGTACCTCCAGAATGCGCCAGGGAGCAGCGTTGCAGAGAGGTGTTCAGAGGCCACGCCCCTTTTTACACCTCTCTGCAACGCAGCTCTTTGGCGCTTACTGGAGGTACCAGGCGGGCTAGTTGGACCCCAGGGACCCTCAGGATTCAAGGGGAGTTAATCCCCCAACTTACAACGCACCAGAGGGCCTGTTTGCACAGTGGTTAAGGGAAAGGGTGGGACCTGATGAGACAAGTGTGCAAACGCACCGTGTTGGGTTTTAAGTTGGGGGATTAAGTCCCCTTGAATCCTGAGGGGGAGCGAGTTGCAGGGCATGTATGGATGTTTTGAAACTAGAATGCGGTCCTAAACCATTCATATTTTACTGACTCTGTGAAGGAGATGGTAACCCATTTACAAATGGGAAGCAGTTCCCAAAGAATCCCTTGCCCTTTGTGGATGGGGGCGCCAACATTTTTTAGGAACAGGCAGTGGTCTCACACACCACCAGTTACTCTTAAAAAATGAAAAGGTAGCTTTTCATTTTTATTTTTGAAATGCATCCCATTTTTCTTTAAGGACGATGCCTGAACGTACGGTGAGCTGGGATTGGGTTATTAATATAGTCGGGTGCACAGACCTTCCTGGTTACCAGGTACAGCAATCTTCGTAGCTCTTTTATTTTCTAAAGGACTCTTTAGTTGACTCTTCTATTTAAAATATCTCTTTAAACACTGCCTTTTTGTAGTTTCTTTACTGATATTTTGGCAGTTACTTTGTGCTGAAGATCGATCTCTGTAGTGGGGAATTCAATACTTTTACACGACCGGGATAGCCTTTCTTTGACAATATTTGTCAGGCAGTGTAATATGATAGATCTTTTATTACAATTTTCGTCATGCCTAATAGACTGTATGTATTCCAATACAATGCATACAATAACCATGAGAACTCCTAGGTTTTATGTTCTACTGCTATTCTCCACTGGGGACTAGGTTTGTTAACATTTAGGAGACATGGGAGACAGATATAACTATCCTTGCTATATAATATATGTCATATGTGTTCTATTCCAACACATATAGCTATAATCACATCTCTCAGATTCTAACTGTACTAACATAGGTTATGAAAAATATATGACATATTAGCATTTAAATGTACCGTGTCCCTTTTTTACTACAGATTTAAACACTTCATGGAGCCACAATAGAAGGCTGAATTACCTTTTACTAACACATTTGTGTATCTGACCTGAGATTTACTGGAGCTTCCAGAGGAGTTACGATATTGATTCTTCTCCTCACATGCGAAACAATTGAGAACCTTGCACATGCTCTTACAAGGTATCCTATGGGTAGGATCCATTTCTATTCTACACATACAGTGTTAAAATACTTTAGTTAAGCATTCTCTGGTGTTTTGGGACTGTATCATTATCTGATTGTGAGAAAGGGGAATGATGTATTTTGGCTTCAAACAATTGCTATAATATCTCATAAACATGTTTTTATAATGTTTTAATGAGTTGAACAGTCTTATTATATGAGATCTAATAAGAATCTTGGCAGTGGTTTGAAAACGCATGACTCACATTGTCAATAATCATCTAGAATAAAGTAATTTGCAGAATGTAGGGTAGCTCTATATTCACTTTTTCATATATATTTATAAATAAACTTTATTTATGTGTTTTGTTCCATGTATAGCCCTGAAGAAGTCTCTAGAAAAGAGATGAAACGCGTTGACTATGGCTGTGTATGAGATGATTTTTTCAAATTGAAGAATTTTCATACTCTAAATAATAAAGGAAGAAAAAGTTTCCGAAAAAAGAACACCGACTACACTTGGATTATTTCTTTTGTGCTTACTTTGTACAAGTGTTGAGATATAACGCTATACAAGAACTGTTTTTCCGACTGTATTTATTAATTGTTAGTGTGCTGAGACCATTCTTTGTTGTCCCAGTCTGTAGATTTATGCAGGAGGTAATGTACTAAGGAAATAATGGGTATCAAAGATTTAACTCACTTAGAGAGGATTAACAAACAGAAATAAAGAGATTGTATAGTTGATACTGCCTACCAAATAGAGGAGAGACAATTCTTAGAGGACATGCCAAACATGTTGTATTCCTGGAGGATACCACCCTGCATGTGATGAGGCATGAAGAGCAATGTCTTCCCTTAGCTGTACACCAGCACCTGAGGGGAAAGCCTGTGTACATGCATCAGTGTGATACCCATCAACGCTGACGTTTCTAGCTTTGGAGCAGACCATTTTGCCTATAGTTCTGGGTAGTTAGTGCTGTTGCCATTGTATTGTATTGTATTGTATATTGGATTTATATAGCGCTTATCACCCAGGGGTCTCTAAGTGCTTGCCTTGGGAACCCGTCCTGGCTTTTCCTTGTGAGATAGCCCCTACAGGGCATCCCCAAGGTGAAAGCCAGGCATCGCGCCGCGGGGGGCCGGTGTGGAGATTAAGCAAGCTTAATGCCCAGAGTTGCAGAGTGTGAGCCCATGATTAGGTCAGGCACCGAAGCGAGAATTATCGAGTCCATGGACATTTGAGCTCAAGACCCTGCCGCGTCAGAAATTGAACCCTGGTCCCGGGTCTGACCGCTGCTTCAGGGTCTGCCTGCTCTAACCAGTGAGCCACACTTCTCCACATGTCACATGTTCTGCTATAGAGTATCAAGTATGCCACTTGTCAGCATACAGCACCATCATACACGAAAGGAGCTGCAGAGGGATTAAAGGAGTACCAAGGGCACCCTCCACTCAAAGAACCAATACCAACAACGCAGCCCTTGATACTTGTTACACCCAACACAAAAGATCACCGCTCAGTTTCCCCCTCGTAACAAAAGGGAACGGACCGCACTCGGTGGATAAGGTATTAATTCTAGTTTATTTTCAGAAAATTAGCAACAGGACACGTTTCGGCTTCACGCCTTCCTCCAGGTGTTACCAAATAGCACGTCAATTAATTTTTCAAATAAAGTTTTATTGCTTGATTACGTCATTTCCTGTAATAAACAACAATGATGAACTTGATTTACTGCATACAATGCAGCCATCTTGGAGTGTGTCATTGTGCACCCACTTTCACCAAGTGAATTTTAAATAGACATAGGAAAATATAGCCCTGAATGGGCATAGAATCAAACTTAATAATATTTTGCCTAATCATTCAATCAATTCATGATCATCAAAAAATTATTATTAATCTCGTTTTGTAAATTATGAAAAAGCCATTAAGCACTAGATAGAAATATTTACATATGCATTACTCAGATTAAAAGGAAATACTCATTCATTTTTGAGAACAGTATTCACCATGCATGATGAACTTAATAGTTCATTGATAAGGGTGTTTTTACAAAACAATTATGTTAGATATAGTGAATATGTGTATTCTTAGTTCGTGGATTCAGCTTTGCAAGTACTGTGTTACAATTAATCAAAAATATCTTGGAAACTGGGACTCACTAGCCTAAGTGTATGGCTAAACCTTCTTCCGTGTTTAACCCAAAGGGAGTTCTGGTATTAAGATCAATAATATATCTTGACTCGAGACGGCGCAGCTGGATTTCCCCGTCGCCGCCTCTTTCCTTGATAGGAACTTGGTCAAGGCAAAAGAAACGAAGAAGATTCCGGTCACTTCTGTGTTCTTTTGCAAAATGCCTCACTACTGGGTAGTTTGGATCGTTATGCTGTATTACCCTTGCATGTTCTAAAATTTTCCTCTTTACTGGATGAATTGTACTGCCTATGTATTGCAATTTACATGGGCAGACGAGACAATAAACACAGAATGGGGTGGTACATGTTAGAAATTTGGTGATTTTTCTGATTAAAGGTTTCCCTGGGACTTGGTAATTGATTTGTTTCGTGCTCGCTTTGCAGGCCTTGCAATTTTGGCAGGGATAAAATCCCGTCAAATTACCCAGTCCAACACAAAAGATATACAAATATATAAAGGATACCACCCTAAAGCAAGCTTCATTTATAGGGTGATTTCAGTCTCCAGTCACCATTCAGAGTCAGACCCAGTACGCAGGTGCCAAGCGACCTGCACATCAAAAATTCTTAAAAATGTGTTTAGAAACTGCCCCATGTAAACGACGACCATGAGCTTTTTGGCAGTTTTTCACTAACTAGTTCGATGTACCAATCCTCTGCAACTTTTCCCTGGGGGATATATATTTCACGTATGTAAATTCACAGTAGCATCCAGAGTGTCACTTTCAGCAATGACTGTATATGGTTCTAAAATAAGTTTAGAAACTGTAATTCGAGTTTTGTCACATTCAGGCTCACCAGCATCTGTAGTTTGGACTGCATTGGACCTACTAAAGGTGAAAATCAGGATACAAAGCCATATTAGCACCCTTAGGATGGGGAAACTTTCAACCCGCTTGGTGAAGCATTTTCAGAAACATGGTCCTTAAGATTTTAAGTGGACAGTCCTCTAAAAGCTGGATCAGAGATGAGCGGGAGCAGAAGAGACAATGTTCAGAAAAGAGGCATGCTGAATGTTTTCTGAACAGGCAGACAAAGTTGCCCTGAGTGAAGTGGTTGAATGGCACAAGATCCATGGTTTATCAATTATCTAAGTCGTGACCGGTCAAATATGTGTAGTTGGGTATGTTGCTAATTTCCCTTTTGCTGCTTAATATATGTACCTGTGATTCCCCTTATAGAGTTGTGCTTGTCAGCATTAAGTTTACCATACCACTCATCAATCACATGCATTGAAATATGTGTCATCCTTTCATGACATACATTACATGCCTTTTCAGGTGCGATATATGTTGTATTTTCTTCTGGTTCTAGGAGTGTAGGGGACTGACTTTGTAATATGCTGTCTTTTGGTGGTGATTGGGAATACAGCTTTTCCTCGACATTCAGCCACATGTGGAAATGTTGGTTAATGATTTATATCATCTGTGGTGTAAAAATATGGGCTGGATTATTATCCGTGCTCTTGTTAAAATGGCACTCACCTGTATGTTGGTTTTTAGTCTACTTGAGCCTTCAGAGGTTGAAGCAGCATATGATTGTTTCTTTTTAAATATACACAGCCAACGCTGCATCTTCAAATGAAGAAATAAACCTGTGATAATTAGTACATTGGGTGTGAGGCAAAGATTTAGGCTGTATTATACTGGTACGTGTCGTACATTGACATTGAAAGATGGCACTTGCTCTCTGGTTTAGTTATTTCAACCTGCTCCTAAAATAGTGCCTTGATAGCATGATGAAGGATGCTGTATGAGCCTTTTTATCTGCCTTGTGATGCTGGCGATGAACGGGCGGTCATTGATGCGGTTTGCCAGCACCGGTGATGAGTCTCAGGCATGGTTTGTTACGAACTGAGATGTTTTGAAGGTGTGATGCTTTTCCCCTGTGTGGCCTGTTATTATGTGAATTACAGGAACTCTTGACATCTTTAGTGAGCGGTTGTGTGAGTTTGTTTCTCGGGCCCACTATATCGTATTTAAACGTGGAGGTGGTTTAGTAAGTAAGTAAAAATTTTATTGTATATGGTTAATAAAAACCTTTACAAAAAGAGAGAATTTAAGAGAACTTATTCCAATAAAATAAATAAGAATACATCTACTGACATGTGACCATTTCAGAGTACAAAAAAAAGTCTATCTTTCATTGTTTGGCTTCAAAGTCTTTTGTTTCAGTGAGACTTTGTATTTTGTCCCATTGGTTGCCTCATTTTCGTTTTTCATCAATAGGAGGCTCACTTTCTGAAAAAAACGGGTGGCCCTGCAGGCTATCTGCAGCTGTTCACTGTTCAGCACTAACATGACTGCCGACCGGCAAGTTCTAATATGGAAGAGGCGGAATATTTGAAGTAGATAATACCGTCTCAGGTTGCTCAGAGCGGGACAAATGCACAAGACGTGGATCAGGGATTCTTCTGTCAGACCGCAAAGTCTGCACAATGATGTTGGCCAAGTTTGCCGCCATGCCGGGATCTGGTCTTTTGTGGAATAGGTTCCCAGACGCAGACGTAATAGCATTTGTTGCGTTGATGGTGTTATGTAATTGACTAGGTACGGCTGTGGAATGCTTCTGTCGTACGTGGCCAGTACCATCCATCCGTGTTTTTTCTTGGCCAATGTTGCTTTGTCAGCAATCCTGGATTTATGTTTCGCCGCACTATTGGCCGCTTTTTTAAAGGCCGCGAAGGTATGTTCATTGTTCCACGTCTGTTGCATGTCAAGATTTTCCAACGCTTCTTCCAGTGTTTTTATCCATGCCTTTTTTCCTTTGGTTTGATTATTGATTTCAGTCCAACAGTGACCCATCAGTGTGTCCGCTTGTGCTGCTCTTAGTTTCCAGCACGTTTTTATTAGGGCGGCTTGTCTTGCGTGAATCTGGTTAAGTAATCCGAATTCAAGGCGTACCTGCGCCTGTGATGCAAACTTCGGAGTTTGGTAGAGGTATTTGATCAGCGCTGACTGTTGGAGATTCAGGAAATTCGCATCTTTGCCTCTGTATAGGTCGGAGCCATACGTGAGGGAGGGTAAAAATTTGGCAGCGATCACTTTCAGCAAGTATTCGTTAGATGGACATATTAGTTTTGTTTTTAGTATGTTTAGGGCAAACCGCAATTTGATTGCCTGAGATTTTCTGTACAAGGTGTGTTCTTTTAGTGACCATCTTGAATCAACAAGTACTCCCAGATACTTATAGGTGAGACATTGCTCTATGTTATTTCCCGCGATGTGCCATCTGAATGTTTGCTGCCCTTGGTGAGACGCAAAGCAAACGTGGAGGTGGTTTAGTTCGTTTCAAAATATTTATGTGCATATTTAGAAGACCCTTGCAATACAGGGTTGTTATGAGCGTTTCATACACCCAAGTGATATCGGAGAGAGATAAGTGCTGTGGGAAATCTCATCAATGAAACCCGACTCCGTTTTTTCAATTCCCAATTACATTGACTGTGGGTTTTTTTAGGCGGCCACAACTCATGGACTAAAACTGTTTCCTATGGCCTACTGGTAGCCGTTCATCTGGTGGTCATATGGTAAATAGTTTTCAAATGTTAAATAGGGAAAATAATGTGGATTGAGATGATTATAGAATTATCTTAACACGTTTTGAATGTGTCTTGTTCCACTCCTTGTTGTTTGATCACTTCTTCTATATGCAGTTCCTCTGCACAATTGGATGAATTTTGGTGCTCATGCCAGATTATTTTGTCAGTAAGCTTTTATGTGACAATGAAAGATGTCAGCCATTCATAATAAAATGGTCTTAAACATGTCATTTTGAATTTAATCATGAGCATAGGCATAGAAAAAAGATGTTCTGTCATATAAGACTCATTTTTCTTTTGTTGGAGGAAGATATCATATTTACCTTCCTCCTTAATGAGGACCTACAGGAGGTTGATGGGCTTTTGAAAGCTGTAATGTAGTAGTTATAAATAGTGGCCACCACTTTTATTTACATGTTGCTGGGTCCTGTTAATGTTAAAATTATGATACAGAGAGCTATTTGGTGATCAACAGCCAACCGGCTCATGGTAGTTGCTTATGTGATTCACTTTCTATAACATAAATTATGAGTTTTTGATGTGCAGGTCCCTTGCACCAGGCTTGAAAAAAGCACTGGGTCTGACTCTGAATGGCAATTGGAGCATGACCTCACCCTGTAAATGCTGCTTGCTGTAGATTGGTGTCCTTTATATATTTTTATATAATTTTTGTTGGGGCGTGGCAAGTATTAAGGGATTTTTTGTTGGTATTAGTATATAGAACAAACCTGAACTGAGCGGTAAATGGAGCAGTATCTTGCAGGAGCCGAATCTTGTACCAGAGCATCATTGCAACGTAAAGGCTATGAGACATCTTGTTGATGTCAAATATGTTGAGTTCTGAGACCTCAGAGAAATGTATTTTATTGCAGTGGTTATATGCCACTTTATGTACCTGAGAAAGCAATAATGTACTCCCATTTAAATGTGGTTCTTTCCACCCTTTTGGAGAGTATGGGTGATAGGGTGCTGACGTAGTTTGATCTACACCTGCATGGACAGAGATAACCACCGCCATACTGATCCCTACCACTTCAACACAACTTCACTGCCTCCTACTCAATGCACGATCTTTCTGCAAGCACACCACCGAGATATGGGATACCATCACCTGCCACACCCCGACATTGTCTTCCTCACCGAGACCTGGCTGAACCCAGCACCTGTGCTCATTAATGCCTGACGGCTACAAAATAGCACACTGAGACCGCATTAACAAACAAGGAGGTAGAATCACCATGATCCACAAAGAAACCATCCAATGTACCACCTCAGAAGATAAGCCCACCCCAATCATGGAACACCTCAACTTCCAACTGCATATTGACCGCAAAGACCACCAGGTCCTTGCCCCAGCTTCTGCGATACCATCTCCGAATTCATCGCCTCATTCACCATTGACTCCAGACACTCCATTTTCCTCAGTAACCTCAATTTTCTTCTCGATGACCCTGACGACACCAACACCGCCAGCCTCCGTGAAAGCATGTGTGAGATTGGCCTCACCCACCTTGTTTCCAACTCAACACACACACCGGAGGACACACTCAATCCTAACTTCATGGCCAGCAAAAGAGTCAAGTACAGCCAAATCACTAAGCTTTCCTGGACAGAGCACTCCATTGCACTCTTCACCATCACAGGACTCCCCTGAACAGCCACCAAACCTCCCAGCTCCACCCAGAGAAATTGGACCAAAGTATCTGAGAGACAGTTGTATGACGGCCTCAACTCCGCCCGCTCCGGCACCACAACCAACCTAAAACAGGCTGTGAAAAACTTCTCTGCATGTACCATCAATTTGGCCGACAGATCCGCCCCTGTCCAGCCCATCAACCTCAAGAGATCTACCAAATAGGCCAGCTGGGACACCACAGAGCTTAGAACCACCAAAAGAAAATGCAAGCGACTTGAGAAAAAATGGCATGTCAGCAAAGAGCCCACAAATCGTGCCTCTTCCAAGACCCCCCTCAAAGTATACCACCAACTCCTGAAAAAACAAAAAGAATTGCCCTTGCTGACCACACTGAAGCCAGATCCAACCACAGCAAAAATCTCTTCAACATCGTCAAATAATTCTGCAACACTTCAGCTACCGAATACAACATCACCTTTTCCCAGGAACTCTGCGATACCTTAGCGGGCCTTTTCCATAACAAGATCTCTACCATCTACAAACACTTTACACCCCATCCCAACACTGACAACAACCTCAGTCTCCTCACACCAACAGACACAAAACCCAACTGCATGCTCACAACCTGGAACCAGCTCACCACTGACAAAACCGTAGCCATCATAAACTCAGTCTACTCAGGAGCATGCACGAACTGCTGTCCCCACCGCATCTACAAACTCGGGAGCAAAACAATCAGCATCAAACTTACCACCATCCTCAATGCATCCATCACTGCTGCCACCTTCCCTAAAGAATGGAAACACACAGAAGTCAAACCTTTTCCCAAGAAACCTTCCCATGACCCCAGCGAACTCAAGAACTATTGTCCATCTCCCTGCTCCCCTTACCCACCAAAGTCTTAAAAAAGGCCATCAACCATCAACTCGCGGAGCACCTGGAGAGAAACAACCTGCTGGATGACTCCCAATACAGATTCTGCTCCTACCACAGTCCCGAAACAGCCCTAATCGTGGCCACAGATGTCATCAAAACCCTCTTGACCGGGGAGACACATTTTTCCTGATCCTCGTTGACCCTACAGCAGTGTTTGACACCGTATTCCATCACACCCTCATCAAGAGACTTCACCATATCGGAATCCATGGAGACACCTTCAAATGGATCACCTCCTTCCTCACTGGAAGTACCCAGAAAATCCACCCACTATAATTCACTTTGGAACCTAAGAACATCATCTGTGGTGTTTCTCAAGGCTCGTCCCTCAGCCCCACCCAGTTTAACACCTACATGACTGAACATCATATCCTATGCAAGTAACACCCGGCTCATCCTCTCTCTCTCAAAAGACCCAACCACCACCATGACCAACTTCTGCTGGTGCATAACAGATGTACTATTCAAAAAAAGGGGGGAAGTAGAGGAAAACATTAGCTAGGTTCGCCCTCCACAGCACTTAGTTTACAGAAAAAATCAGAGACATTCAGATCCAGAGAACCTAGCTAGCTATTGGGACATAACACCATTGGGTCTGTCTTAGGAAATCAAAATACACATTAAGACAGGGGAAGAATATTTTTTCTTTATAGTCCCCTCACTCACCGGAGTTTCCTCACGGTGACATGCTTCATCATAGGGGCTTCCCAACCCGCTGTGGATTGAGGTGTGCTACAACTATCGAGATTGCGTAGGAGCACTTTTTGTGAGAACTATGTGTGGTGTGATGTGAAAAAAAGGGGAAGTGAAGTGGAGTGATAAAGGTTAAAAATATCCTACTAGTGGGCTAAACTAACTTTATTCAGGCAACTAGCGGATACATTAAAAGTGGGGTGGTTTACTGGGTAAGCTGGTTCTATTATGAAACACAGTGCCCTAGTAAAAGAGTCAAAGTCAAAAAGGTTTATTCGTATTGGTACTCGACAGAGGACCACAAAATTTTTACATTTTACATGTTTAAAAAGAATTCAGTTTTGTCAATATAAAGATAAAAAAGATTTTAAAAATGTATACAAATTATAACAAACAAATTCGTTCGGAGTGCCCTAGTAAAAAGTCAACTAGTTTCGAGCTGTACCCCTCAGCCTTTTTCACATCACACCACCTATGATGAAGCATGTCACCGTGAGGAAACTCCGGTGAGTGAGGAGACTATAAAGAAAAAATTTTCTTACCCTGTCTTAATGTGTATTTTGATTTCCTAAGACAGACCCAATGGTGTTATGTCCCAATAGCTAGCATAACAGATGTAGCCAGGTCGATGAAGGACAACTCCTCAAGCTCAAGATGGACAAGACTGAAGTATTGATCTTCAGGAACAAGACCTCCGTGTGGAGCGACTGCTGGTGGCCTTGTGAACTAGGACCCTCAACTATGCCAACAGACCACACCCACAACCTTGGCATCATCCTTGACAGCAAGCTCACATTGAATAAACAGATTAACGCAGGCTCTTCAGCCTGCTTCTTCACCCTTGGCATGCACCAAAATATCTTCAGGTCACTTCTCATCAACACCAGACGAACCGTCACTCAGGCACTGGTCACCATCTGGCTTGACTACATCAACGCACTCTATGTGGGAATTACCTCCTACCTCCTAGAAAGACTACAGACCATACCAAATACAACGTCCAGACTCACTCTCTATCTCCCCAAGTGGACCTACATGACTCCACCTCAGGAATCAACACTGGCTCACCTTCCAGAAAAGATGTCAATTCAAGATGCTGATTCGAACCTGCAAGGCCCTCCACAACCAGGGACCAGCATATATCAACCACAGGCTGGACTTCCACCATCCCGCCAGACACCTGTGCTCCACCTCCATCACCAGCACCCCCTGCATCTGCCGGAGCAAGAGTAGAGGATGCTCCTTCTCCTACCTTGCCTCAAAATCCTGGAACAAAGTCCCCCTTCACCTACAGACATCAACCTTACTGCTCAATTTCAGGAAAGGACTCAACTGTTCCTCCCATGCAGCAAGGTAATCAGCTCCTGGATTCCCTTACAGGTGACTGGCTGCTCTTAATAAATACTCTTTGATTGATTGCTTACATGAGAGGTGCTGCGTGAGGAGCGTGAGCTTCAAAGACATGCTTCGAACATGATGCAGTAGAGTTGGGCGAGCTAAGAAATTAACAGGGAGAGCCAATACAGAGCCAAGTCAGGGGTCTGCTCTGACTCTAAAAGCCCCTGCAAGAGCCAAACCTTGAAAATATTTGACGCGTAACTCATGCAACAAACATAATGTTACAATATGATGGAGTCTTCAAAATTTCAAAAAGTGTATTTCTTAACATGCATTAGTATTACACCTAAGATTTACAGATTATCTGAAAAGTATTAACTAAAAGTAAGAGTTTTTTCACATGGACTGGTAAGCATCCCTGCCCCCTAATCCCAACCCGACAACAATGGCACTATTGAACTAAGAGGCAAGACATTTGTCATATGCACCCTATATGTGGTTGACATTGAGATTGAGATTGAAATTATTTTTGGAGCAATACTGTAGTATGTTAAATCAATCACAATAGTGATTTTTTTTGGGCAGCACACGTCCTGATCTCGTGTAGTTGAAGGTGCTCTCATATGTGAAAATGAACATAAGGGAGGTTTGGTGAAATAAAGTATTTGCTTAGAATCACACAATTTGGTCAAACAAGGAAGCAGAGATTGATCCCAGATTTCCCAGTTTCGTACTGTGCAATTCACTCCTTAGGTGGGAATCTCTTACTCGCATCAAACGTTAATGGTTTGTCCTTAATTCTTGGAGGATGAGATTAGAGCGTAGGTGACAGGCAAAATACACATTTTATTTTTGGCAGTTTTGCATAGCATAAACCTTGCACAGGGACATAAGAGTACTTCACACAAACACGGGCTACTTTACAGGATTTGTTTTCAGCAAATAGAGATTTACTAGGACTCATGTGATGCTGAGTGGAGATCAGGACTTGAACCTTGTTCCCCCATTACATGGGTGAACTCTGTGGCCACTAGGGCACACGGCCTCCTTCAAAGCTTGACTCATTTTGGGTTTGAGGTCCCAACAGGACGTAGAGCTGAGCAAGAGCCTGGCATGTAATTAGAGCCTGGCTCTAGCTTTTAGTGGCTCGTCCACTTCTGTAGTGCTGTGACTGTCAATGTGCATTAGCATGAGACATTGCAGACAGTATGAAAATAGACACAGCCAGAAGTAATTACCATTCTAGGAGTGGTGAATTTCCTAATGTGTAGACAGGCATGAAATACATAACATGGATAAAAAGATTACTGGAAGCATATTATATATAGTGCATCAAGAACACTAGAAGCCCCACACCTGGAGGCACTGTTCAACAACTAGGTGTAAGAAAGCTGATACTATGGAGGCCACATACTCCAAATGAGCAAACATTGAAATCAGACTCTGTGATCCAAGATCCCTCAAAGAAGGATAAGGAAGCTTTCTTCAAGTTGAGTGTTTATGAGTGAATTGTGAGGTGACTGTAATATGAAACTGTGATGTAATGTTCAAGATCAGTAACATTTCCCTAGAATGGCTGAAATGAGAATTACATTTTTTTAAAGACCTTTGTCTAATGTCCCATCCACTGTTAATATTTAAGAAATGTCTTTCTTTCTACATGCCCTGTACTCTTAACCTCACCCCAGCAACACTGAGTGAAGTATTACCCTATGTGTAAGTAGAACGTAAGATTGTAAGGTGGTCATTTGTTCAAAAGGTGTCTTTGTATCTCAAACTTCAATTGTGAGACATTAGTCCTATCTTCAAATAAGTGTTCTTTATCAACAGTGCCCATGGGCATCCTGAAAGAACAAAATAGCATTATAAATACATTTTCTGTTTTTACTGACTTTTGTAGTTAAATACAGACGGAAACCACTATGCTTCCACATTTTTTATTGAAAAAATGAAAAACCACAGAAAGTAGAAATTCTTCTGCCTTACTCCTCATACTTTCTTCAGATTATTGTTTTTATGGAAGAATAAAATGGACTACCTTAAGTATGTACCAATCAGTAGTGGCTGCTCTTTCAGCAGATTGATGGGCGGTAGAGGCGTAAGGGGTGAAGGGAAGGACGACAAAATAAACACACAAAAAAGAAAATAACGTACCTGCTCCTCGCCGATCACTGCTCTGCCACTCTTCTTCCTGCTATCTATGCGCTGAGGTTCCGAGACCCCCCACCCCCAACCCCATTGCTTCTCTAATGCTGGCCAGCATGAGAGAAGTGCCTGGAATGACCTGAGAGGGCTTGTTTTCTGCTCCAAAGGGGACTGGGAGCCCACGTCTGCTGCTCTCTCCACCTGGCAGTGCAGCTCGAGTTAGGGAGATGTCAATGCGTATAACAGTTTGGTGCACCCAAGACAGGCAGCCAAACCGTCATGCACACTGGCAGCAGTGTTGCCCATCACTCTCTGCCATGGCATGCCATCACCCTCACAGACTCGGTACAATCCAGAGGAAAAATAAAATCATAATAACACTATTTTATTATCATTTTATTTTTCCTTTCCATCAGCTGGCCAGCAGGGTTGACAACGCTTCCACGCCATAGCGGAGGAGCTGCCGCTGGTACCAGTGGCTTTCCCATGAGGTGTTGAACACCTCAAAAACAGCAAAACACAATCAACTGTTTACAATGTAATGCTCTTAGGTGATGGAGCAAGAACTCGTATAAAAGGAGACTAGCTCGGATGCAATCCTCTCTTACAATCCTGTAACAAAGTACTAATAATGTTTGTAAATACTAATTATGCACAATATTCCATATATTTCAAAATAGAGGAAGCTTGCATATGTGTTTTACTAACAAGTAATCCGAGTGTGATTAAAGATGCCTGCTAACACGGGAAAATGTACTACTCATGCGTTAGCTGCATGACGTCTTTAACGCATGGAGGGAAAATTCTACTTTTGCGCAAGGGCATCTAATATGCCCACTTGGAAACTCACGTACTAAGCATCTGCCTTGCTGAAACTAAAACGAGTTATAAGTTCTAATGCATAAAAAGGTTTTCATAAGTAAATGGGATTAGAATAGAGATAGGTAGTATACAGTGAAGTAATTTTATTTTTAATTTAATACTTTGTCTTTTGACCTCTCTATTAGTTCGTATTTGGGCCTCTGAACTATGCTAAAGTCTGACACCTACGTAGTTGTACCCGTATGCGTAAGAGGGACAACTTCGAAACAGTGAGCTCAAGTCTTGGGACTCAGCCAAGGACATTCTCCACACATGCCCTGGGAACCAGCTGAACATCCTGAAGATTCAATAGACAACTGTGAAATTGTATACATTGTTGTCGATAAAGTTTACAAATATGGGTAGGAAATAAAAACAATGAACTAAAGAAAATTATTAAAACTTAGCATGGTGTGATGATCATCCCCTTGGTTTGTCCAAGGGATTTCATGAAGTTGAAACATTTAGGGGTGGTACATGACATTAGGAAAGTATAATTGAATTAGTTAGTTAGATTAGTTACCGCAGTTGCAGCCAGAACGCTGAGAGACGGAGATGCTATCTGAATGCTGATCGAATACCTGAAGAAGCAGACTTAGAATTTCAGAGCAAAATAGAATTAGAAGAAGATAGCGGAAGAACCGAGGAGGTAATAGAATTAAAAGAAGATCCCAGAAGAATGGAGGAGGAAGTTAGTGTCAGAGAGGGGGGATACACAGGCATCCATCCTGCCCTATCCTGTCCCGAAGTACCTGTCACCTGAACTTTCTAAGGGGCCCATTAACTCTTGGCCGGCGGGGTCAGATTTTCACACCATCCTAGGTAAATATAACTCTGTGTATTTGTGTCAATGTGCTTTTTCTCTCTAACCTTTTTTCCTGAGGTACTCGTTGTTGTGATTCTTATTCTAAATTAGGTAAATTGATATTACTTCCTCAGAATGATGGAGTTAATACTGTGATTTGTTTTTTCATATGATTAATCAGATAAGCATCTTAAAACTTTCCTGAGTCTGTTGTTCTTTATTAAGATAATAAGGTGAATGAACTTAAGTCACATCACCAATTAGTCTTCAACTAAAATAGATCCATTAGTTGTAGAAAGGGCTTCGGATCAGAAATAGATTAAACAATGTGATAAGCAATCAAACTTAATATTTTAGCCCCATAAACTTGACCCCCAGTTGTGTTCACCGGCCTATATGAGTTAGTGTGTTTATGGGCCCAGATGAGCATATAGTGATAGATGTCCGCAGGCTGGTAACCTGCTGGATCACAGGTAGTACTATTCAGTGGGGATTCATTTAAACAATCAACAATTACCTTTCAAGTATTAGAAAAAAGATCATCACCTTATTAAACAATTAATCTAATGATAAAAAAACAAATAGTTACAGAAACATTATAATTGATATAAAGTGCAAGAACAATATTCATATGGTTCTTTCATAGTAGATCAGCCAGCTAAAGTTTGGCCTTGAAATGATAAATACAGCCACCGCTCGCTTGTTTCGTGTCATGCGGTTCACCATTTCTTCAGGAATCTATGACAATTTAAAAAACGAAAAAAGACACAAGAAACATGTTATTAGATTCACAGTACAAGTTAACACACCAACATAAATACAAATCCATTTCATACGGAAATTATAATACTACTCACAGATCAGTACTTTTGCAGTAAAAAATTGGAAAAACGACTGTAGGTTGCTATTCCTGCTATCTACTCTCTGCAATGTGTCAATATATATCACAAGCTTTCATGATATAATTGTTGGACAATTGCTAATTACCATAGCATATGGTTTTAAATCCCTATACAGTACAAGCACAAACAACGATTGCAATTCAGAATGGTTCAGTGGATGAAAAGAGGTGCCTGTGATTGAAAATCTGAGCACCAGCAGAAATAGAGGCCCGAATCAAGAAATGTAGTGTGCAGGTCTCATCATTTTTTTCGGTGACAAATGTGCTCCACTTTCGCACCCGTAGGGTTTTCTTTCTGACAGCCCACAGTGAGGAATGGACAGTGCAGGCATTAAAAGAGCAGCTGAATAAGGTAGCATTAGCTTGCCATTTCTCTCTCCAGTCCGGGTGAAGAGAATCCTTCTTTTTATTGATTTTGCTTTTAGTATTGTTCTGGGATTAATGTCCAAACATAACTAAAAAGGAGGACTCCCTTTTATACTTTTTTCACAGTAGAGAGTCCATCCTCCTTGCATTCTCTTCCTGCAGCATCTCTGTGTATGTTTTCCTCTGTAGCCTTTCCCCTTCCCTGTCTGCAACTATTGGAAAGTCAAAAATAAAAAGCAAGGTCAACCACCTTTAAAAAAGGCCAAGCAACACGTTATTCCTATATACATTTTACAGTGTTTTTAGACCTGGTTTCAAAGTATGTTGACCCGGTTTTGTAATGCCGACTTACCAACTCTGTCAGACACAGAAAAGGGAACAGGACTATCACACACACACACAGACAGGGCTACTACAGAGGAAAGAACTTTGCAGGACGAGACTGTGTAAAAAACAATGTTTGAGTGCAATAGAAAAAATATACAACAAATGAATTCTTCTTTTTACTATTTTTCTTGCCCCCCCCCCCTATTGCTATGGGCTTCTTTTGTAAGATTTACCTTCGTTTTGAGACTCTTTCTATCGAAGTTGATTGACCATTTTTGGATTTCGGCCTGAACAACAGTATCAGACTCAGAAAAAGGACTGGCCTAACAATCAGTTCTGACAGAGGAGAGCCACCCGCAGAGAATCAGGCCAAGAGAGCAAGAAACAGCAAGAAACAGGGCGAGAGAGATAGGGGAAAAAACGGTGAAAAAAAGGGTACAAAAGCGAAATATGTTGTTTTAAAAAAAATCACTACAAATTAGCCCAGTACTTCACGCACTGAAGGGGCTATTTTAAGAGTGCACTTGAAAGGCCGGAATGTCGTCACTTACAGTGAAGTTAGCAAATGGCTGAAAAGGCCTCACCCACTGCCCCAGGCTGTAGCAGTCAGTGTGTGGAAGTATACATCAAAGTAGGGGATGAAGAGGAATGTCTGGAAGCCCCAATAAGGAGGTATTTATATCATTTTAGAAAAGCTGAAAAAGGTACTTGTAAAAAGATTTTGTGTAAGTTATTATACTTAACACATTATTATTCCTACACCCCATGCTATTACGTTAGCACACAAAAGTGCGACCTACAGTTTGCACACATATACCATCCCGCAAGTACATAAAGCTGTGGATGCTTTCATACCAGGAACTGATCCTGTAGCCTCCAGTTACTTATGTCTTCAGCAAGTACCTTTATTAACCAATGTACTTTTTTAAGCATCGCAATGTATGGCTAGCAGAATACCTTTGGATTGCCCCATCAGATGCTCAAACCTTGAACTATAATATTGCGATAGGAGTATGTAAACTTTATATTACACATTTTATTTCTATGGAGTGTTCAACTCTTTGATTTGTTTCTAACTTATCTCAAACTCTATTTATGCTCCCCCACTTTCTGCCCCTATTTGGACTGCTTGATGCTGGTTTTCGACTCTGAAAGTGCACTGGAGCCTGCTAGCCTTGCCCCAGTGCCAGTGCTCTCTCCCTAAATCTGATACATGTGAATTGAAACATCCAATTGGCAAGGGCTTTAACTTTCTTTGAAGTCCCTGGTAAGTGGTACCAGTGGTACCCAGAACATGGACGTTAAAGGGGTCACTAGGGCCTGAAGCACTCATTGTGCCATCCTTAGTGACACAAGTAAACAAATGACATCAGTACTCCCATTGTAGACTGCATATGCATTGCAAACTGCTCAAACTCGACTTTGCCCTCACCATGGGTGTCAAGGTCAATGCACTACTTTTAATGTGTGCCAGCCATTCCTAAGGAAGGCCTCCTGAGCCTAGGATGCGAGGTGCATTATATTAAAGGTATGAACATATAAGTGCAAGCTTGTATGTCCCTATAGTAGCCAATTTCCGTTAAGGGCTACTGTAAGTGATCAGCAGGCCATAGGATAACATGGGCTGGCACCCAGGCACACCCGGGTTTGCTAGCTCCATTAGTGTATCACTGAAATGTGTCATGTTTGGTATTAAACAACTTGACTCGTCACCCCTAAATTATTCCCATGTCAGAGTCAATGTGCCATGCACCCAGGTGGCTCCCTTTGAGTTTGCCCACCTGGTTGCCCCAGCCTTTTCTGTGCCTTGCCTGACAGCCAGCAACTGCTGCCACCAAAACAGGATTCTGAATCCCTGCATGGAAGTGTGAACACTCCCAAGATTTAGAAACAAAGGCATGCCTGTGATGGAGGTGACACCTCCCTCACTAACAGGATGGCTAGTCAAGTAGCACATCAAGGTGGTGAGCTTCAAAGCATATATTGCCTCCGATATGCATCGAGGGTGCTTCCCAAAGGAGGAAACAACCCTAGCTTAAGGAACATGTGCACCCGAGCAGGTGGGAAAATGATGTAGTCAGGCTGTATACACCCACAGAAGGCTAACCACACTACTGGGATGGGCTACCTAGTCTGTACAGCTAACGAAGGTTTCTGCCATTTTTAAAAGTGGCAGAATAGAGCATTCTGTGTAGCAAAGGTGGCATACACCCCGGGATGTGGTCACCTCAGGAACAGATTAGCTGCTGGGGCTACTTGCACCCACACCCCTAATGCCCCTAAATATAGGATTTAAGGGCCACCCCTTACCACAGAACCTCAGCTATGATTTGAATTGCAACAGAGGACAGAGAAGAGACCTGTGTCTGTGACTATAGGACCTGCCCAAACATATGCATACAATACTCAGCACCTCTGGCAACTACCCTGCACCAGCATAACTGCAACCAATCCGGACCAAAGACTAGTTCTCCCAGACAGAGGGACCCCTTTGAATGTCAAAGGCAACTCCAAACTCCCTCTGGACTAGTGGCACTAGTCTCCAGCAGTCCAAAGGTAAAAACAACATTCGGGAACCCAAGAATCGCTGGACATTAGGCCTTTTGAGGGATCACCCTAAAGTAGATGGTCCTGTGCATTCTGGGAAATGTATTCCAGACCTCCAGTAAGTTTCTGCCGGCTACTGCTTTCTCCTGGACCTCTGAACTTTGAAACAACTTCTTGCTCGCCATACCTCTGCCAAGGCTTGTTGGTGGCTGATCCGGCTCCCACTGCCTTCACTCGACGCTGCGACACGGGGGAACTCCTCAGCACCTTCAACTGACCACCTCAGTGGCCCCGTTGTCAACTTTTTTCATATGTTTCCTCCCCAGCACTGTCGGAGCAGTAAAACCAGCTCCCCATGTCTCCTGCTTCGGCATCAGGGACAACCAGGGCAACTCTACACCCCTGTCCTACGAGCCAGGAAAAAGTCAACTGACTGTCATGACCTGGTCCTCGGACATGCATCTCGTTAACTCTTTGTAGGTTCCTTGTAACTCAACCTGCAAGAGACCGCTTGTCACTAGTGCTTTTCACCATTGACTGCAATAATACATTTATGCTGTATTAAATTACATTGATTTATTTTTCCTTCTAAAATCCATAACTTCAGTTATACATATCCAATTGTCTTCATTTTGGTGTCTAAATTAATCTAAGAATCTGCTTTGATTTTATAAATTGGTGGCGAATTTCTTTTCCGTTGTGTCAATTACTTATCATTCATGTTGGTACTCTGAAATGCTTAAGACACGTTCTTCTAGTGAAGCCTGACTGCTCTGTGCCACACTACCAGGACTGAGCTAGGGATTCATTAGTGTGAATCCAGAGGACCTATTTTGGGGCATTGTGAGAGTATTACATTGTGTATCCTAGCCAGCATCACTGTATAATACTCTTCTTTCCTGCAAATATTACGAGAATTAGCACTACTCCTTTTCCCAATGACAGAACATGAAAATTCTGAGTCCATCCGTCCTGGATCTAAAATTATAAATTTGTAGTTTAAGCATGTATGGTACTCCCTTTAAATACCTTACTAGAGAAGTGGATTTGGTCCAGCTCTAGATTGTAAAGCAAAAAAAAGAAAGATGGGTTGAAATGCTATCCAGAGAAAAGGCAAGTGGTTAAGTAAATTGCAAGCATTCCACACATCACTCTGTGTTTGTTTAAGCTCTATGGATGTTCTAGTACTGTTATACCAATGCATTCTTCAAGTCAGGATAGCTTCTTGGCATTGGACACCTAGTGCATGAAGTGATGATATAGTTGTACAGTAAGAGCTTGGTGGAGATCTCAGTTCAGTGATATCAGGGTTCACTGTCAATCTGGATACCAGCAAACTTCTACGTACTGGAACATTAGTACGTGATGCAAGCCAAAATTGGGAAGCAATGTCAAAGCTAACTTGACAACTAAGTACTGGTACACTAATGTATGAAGAAATGCATGATATAAGCATAGTGTGATGGCTGTGTGTACGTGTAATTACTGGGAAATCTATGCAAAATATAGGCCAAGATATAATTTCTTCATGAGAACTATTCAGATGTTGCAGTGGCTGGTAATCAGTCAGTGATGCACACCAAGTAAAGAGCATTGTAGAGACCTCTAGATGTCTCAGGTCTGATATATAGATGATGAGGAAAGACAGGACTGTGGTGCATTTTGAGACTGTGCATATCTCAGCAGTGTAACAGCTTTTACTGTTGCACGGCAGACGGCAGCTTTGTGAATGTCTCAAAATTGGAATATCAGTACATGGGTCAAGACAAAATAGAAAAGCATTGCCACAGCTCTGTGATTGTGTCAGGTGGGAAACATTATTGCATAGTGTATAGTATAGAAATGCATTGTAAGAGACTCATGATTGTCTCAGTACACAGATGTTTATGGGTGCATGTTAGTATATAGGTGCATTGCTAGAGTCCAGTGAATGTCTCGGTTCTGAAAAATCAATACTGGGTGAAGAATTTTCTATACGTGCATTACAAGATCACTCGTTGTGTAGTTGGACAGCTATGCATTTTGCTGATCCGAATAGATGTCGAGCCTGAGAACTATGGGCCTGATTCACAGAACTAACTTAAGACAAGATCCTAAACTTACTACCATTTTGGTAGTCACAGAAGGCACTTACTCATTTTGGTATTCATAGAATGCACTTACTCATCAATGAGTAAGTGCCTTCTGTGAATACCAAAATGAGTAAATGGTAGTAAGTTTAGGATTTTGTCTTTAAGTTAGTTCTGTGAATCGGTCCCTATGTGACTATCTCCATACAGGGATATCAGACCAGGGTGTTATCTAATGGTGGCACATTGTAAATTTGATGCATGGATTTAAGTTATAACGTGAGGATTGTTGGCATTGTACAACTATGGATGCTTCAATGGTTGCATTCCCATACTGTTTTGCTTGAAAGTGCCAAATACAAAATACAAGTGTATGCACAATTCTGCACTTAGCAAAATCATATTGGTCAACATAATTGAATCCTGTATTTATGTATAGGCTTTGAAATATCTATGATTAATTACCCGCTGCACGATTTGGAAATCATTTTAATTCTTGCTATTGATTTTAGATTCTCTCTCTGCTGTTTAAAAAAGGGGGCATTAATCTGGGCTAAATTGTACTGCTACCATTGTTGATGTGAGAGGGTGATACTGACGCCTAATTCCTCATACTCGTCTCACTTACCTGACTATACAGGTCATTTTAGAAGCCAGCAATCAGATATATTTCTAGTATTACCGCAACCAAGGTGTGCTGGTGTACTCGGTCTGTAAGCCCCGGTCACCGGAAGTCACGCCATCTTGGGTAGCTCTCTAGTGGCTACACATACTCCTCACTACTTAAGGAGACGTGATGCAAGCACGCAGAGGGCTTGCCGGCACCGCGCCGATGGCGCGCCAAAGGCAAGCCCATCTGCGCCCGTCCGCGTACCGGTCGCGCTCAGCACTAGCCACACTGCCAGTTCTTCCTCTCGCCTCACCTACACTAGGGATGAACTTATCTCCTTGGGTGCCGTGAGGCATACAATCGTTGGTAGCAGAGGTAAGAATGCCCTTATAAACACCGGGGCTAAAGCTCCTATATGTGGCATGATTAATGTTAGATCTCTTGTTAAACATCATTCAGTAATCTATTCACTGGTCAAAGATCAAAATGTGGATATTCTGTTTCTTACAGAAACCTGGACTCATCGAGATAGAGAAGTTGAACTTGGCTTAGCCTGTCCCCCAGGTTTCAAAATATTTCATAAACTAAGGATAACTGGGAGGGGAGGAGGGGTAGGCATTATATATAGAGATATTTGGAATGTGGCCCCTATGACTATAGAGGAGGTACAGGGCTTTGAGCTGTTGGGATTCTCACTTACGGAACGTAGTGGCTGCCTGTACTCTGGAATTCTCTGCTATCGACCCCCTGGAAGAGCTGCACCTCATTATCAAGAACTAATAGATGTGATTCATAATTTCTCACATACTCAAGATAAACTAATGATTCTTGGTGATTTTAATCTTTGG
Organism: Lissotriton vulgaris; assembly: GCF_964263255.1. Lineage (NCBI taxonomy): Eukaryota > Metazoa > Chordata > Amphibia > Caudata > Salamandridae > Lissotriton > Lissotriton vulgaris. Next base: position 1,455,623,795 of record NC_141695.1, on the reverse strand, counting down.
GAGAACGGCAACCTTGAGACTGCCCTTAAAGAACTGTGCCAAGCTTGTGAGAATACAAACTTACAGCAGTTGGTGCTTCACCCCACCCCACTCAGGTGGCCATGTACTGGATTTAATCTTTGCTAATAACACCGATGTAGTTATTGGGGAGATTCTTCCACTCTTTTGGACAGTTCACTACTTTGTCCTTTTCTCACTAAGGTTAGATATGACACATGATCTAACTTCTAACCCGTCTCAACCTGCATGGGCAGTGAGTGGTCTAAATTACTAAAACTAAATGAACTCTACCGACTTGTAAATGACAGCTGCTTTTATAGTGACAATACTGTGGAGATGAATTATGAGAACTTGAGTGGTCAAATTATCAATACATTAGATCAGGTGGCACCGCTGAAAAAAATCAAAAATAAAAAGAAGCCATCGGCTCCCTGGTGTAGCAAGGAGTTGAGGCTGATGAAATCTGAATGTAAACAGGCGGAAAAGAGCTGGAGAAGGAACTATGGGGAAGCAGATAAAGCTACGCTGAAAAAACTGTTATGCACTTACAAAGATATGGTTGGCAAAATTAAAGCCAAATATCTTGAGGAAACCATCTTAAATGCATCCAATAAGTCTAAAACGTTATTTAATATATTAAAATACATATACAACCCTGACTGCGCAAACAACAAGATACCTGCCTCGTAAGAACTGTGTGACAACTTTGCCATGTTCTTGAAAGAAAAAATTAATAAAATATTATGTGGACTAAATACTCCTATTGAAGGAAAGGAGGATAGTACAGTCAATGATGAGATATTGGCTAGGAATAGTTCCCTCCAGGAAGGACTCACAAGAGAACTTACGTCGACCTTCGAGATCTTTCAGATCCCAACTCAAGAGTAGTTCAATATAATAGCTGCCAGTATTTCCTCTGCCTCTCCCGTGGACCCGCTCCCACACAAGCTTTGGAAAGTGTTTGGAATGGAGCTTTTTCCGTACTTACATCAGCTGTGCCATCAATCTTTAACCCACCGCATAGATCAAGAATGCTTGAAAAAGGCGGTTGTGTTCCCTTTGTTAAAGAAAGCTTCACTGGACCCATTGTGTCCTTCTAATTAAAGACCAATCTCCTTGTTACCATTTCCAATAGAAGTCCTGGAAAGAATAGTAAGTAAGGCCATCTCGAAATTTGTGGAAGAGAATGAACTTCTAGATGAAGTTCAATTTGGGTTCTGCCCGAGACACGAGACTGAAACTGCTCTGGTGACAGTTCTTGATGACCTTCGAATGCGGGCCAACAATGTCCAGAATGCTATTTTAGTACTTCTGGACATGTTGGCCACATTTGACACAGTTAATCATAAGATTCTGATTAAAAGGCTTGAAGAGAATGGCATTAGAGACAAGGCATTGGCCTGGCTGCAGTCTTCTCTTTCTGGCAGGCAGCAGGCAATAACCCTGTCACCATTCTTCTCTCAGAACTGCCCTGTAAAACATGGAGTACCACAGGGCTCGGCAATTAGCCCTATTCTCTTCAATTTCTATTTGTATACACTCATATCCCTTATAAAATCTTTCGGTATGGAAGTCATCAACTATGGTGATGATACTCAACTTGTCTTTTCCTTGGAGGGTAAGAAGGCTATTCCTCTGGAAAGATTTCATAGCTGTATGCAGGAAACAGCAGGCTGGCTTAAAGCCAACTCCTTACAATTTAACGGAGAGAAGACGGAAATACTCTACTGTTCTACAAATAAAATTCACTGTCCTCTCCAGCTAGATTTCTGGCCAACTTCTGTAAACAACCCTCCAGTGTCTGTTAAGACAGTTCGCAACTTGGGAGTCTTATTAGACAGTAACATTCAACTGGACCCCCAAGTGGATAAAACAGTGAGTACCTGTTTATCGCTGCTCCGAGCCCTGCGAAAAATTCTCCCCTTCTTACCAAGTTCGGCTAGGTCACAAGTGGTAAGGTGCATTATCATCAGCAGATTAGATTACTGCAACGTGCTACTACTGGGAGCTCCTGACTCCTTACTAAAAAAGCTACAAAGGATTCAAGTGATTGCAGCTAAGCTGGCCTTAAAGAGACAGCGTAGAGCTTCTGCATCACTTGCCTTGAAGTCAAGTCAAGTCAAGTTAGAAAGATTTATATAGCGCGCTACATACCCATAGGGTCTCAAGGCGCTTGAGGAGGGGTGGGGAATTACTTGTCGAATATCCAAGTTTTAAGTTGTTTTCTGAATGCTAGGTGGTTCTGAGTAAGGCGAAGGTGAGTAGGAAGGGAGTTCCAAGTTTTAGCAGCCAGGTAGGAGAAGGATCTGCCTCCCATGGTGGTTTTGTTGATGCGAGGTACAGTGGCAAGAGCTTGGTTGGAGGATCGTAGCTGACGGGAGGGGGTGTAGAAGGACAGTCGTGTGTTGAGGCATTCAGGTCCAAGTTCGTAAAGTGCTTTGTGTGCGTGGGTAAGGAGGCGGAAAGTAATCCTCTTATTTACGGGGAGCCAGTGGAGGGTTTTCAGATGACCAGAGATGTGTTCTTTACGCGGGATGTCTAGTATGAGCCTGGCAGAGGCGTTCTGGATGCGTTGGAGTTTTTTCTGGAGTTTTGCGGTGGTACCGGCGTAGAGGGTGTTTCCGTAGTCCAGGCGGCTAGTGACCAGTGCGTGGGTGACCGTTTTACGAGTTTCGGTGGGGATCCAGCGAAATGTTTTTTTAAGCATGCGAAGAATGTTGAAACAGGATGATGAAACGGCGTTGACTTGTCTGGTCATCGAGAGTGAGGAGTCCAGGATGATGCCCAGGTTCCGTGCATGGTCTGTCGGGATGGGTGCCTTTCCAAGGGCCTCTGGCCACCAAGAGTCATCCCAGGTGGAGGGGGAGGAGCCTAAGATGAGGACTTCTGTTTTGTCGGAGTTCAGTTTCAGACGGCTGTGCTTCATCCATTCGGCTACTTCTTTCATTCCTTCGTGTAAGTTGGTTTTGGCGGTGTTAGGGTCTTTGGTGAGTGAGAGGATCAGTTGAGTGTCCTCAGCGTAGGAGATGATGTTGAGGTTGTGTTGGCGAGCGATGGTCGCAAGGGGGCTCATGTATACGTTGAAGAGGGTGGGGCTGAGAGAAGATCCTTGTGGCACGCCACAAATGACTTCAGTGGCCTCTGACTTGAATGGTGGGAGGCAGACTCTCTGGGTTCTTCCGGTGAGGAACGAAGTGATCCAATCCAGTGCTTTTCCTTGGATTCCGACGTTTCTGAGGCGCTGTAGAAGGGTGCTATGACAGACTGTGTCGAAGGCTGCGGAGAGGTCGAGGAGGATGAGGGCGACTGTGTCTCCGTTGTCCAGTAGAGATCGAATGTCGTCAGTTGCAGCGATGAGTGCGGTCTCAGTGCTGTGTTTGGCTCGGAAGCCGACTGTGAGGAGTCGAGGAATTTGTTGGTTTCGAGGAAGGCGGCGAGTTGATTGTTGACAGCTTTCTCGATGACTTTGGCAGGGAAAGGAAGAAGTGAGATAGGGCGGTAGTTTTTGAGTTCGGTGGGGTCAGCTGTGGGTTTCTTCAGGAGGGCGCTGAGCTCGGCATGTTTCCAGCTTTCCGGGAAGGTTGCGGAGTTGGGGGAGCAGTTGAAGACGTCTCGGAGGTGTGGTGCTATTATGGAGTCTGCTTTGTTAAAGATGTGGTGAGGGCATGGGTCTGTGGGGGATCCTGAGTGGATAGAGGCCATCAGACGGATGGTGTCCTCAGTGGAGATTGGCTTCCAGTCGTTGAGGATGTTCAGGGGGGGTGGGGGTCCTGCAGGGGGTTGGTTGGGTTGGTCTTCTGGTCGGTTGTCGAAGCTGTTGTGGATGTCTGCAATTTTGTTGTGGAAGAATGAGGCTAGGGAGTCGCAGAGGGCTTGAGAGGGGGTGATGTCGTTGGAGTTGGCCGAGGGGTTGGTAAATTACTTGACGATGTTGAATAATTCCTTGCTATTGTGGGCGTTGTAATCTAGTCGGTCCTTGAAAGCGGCTTTCTTGGCGGTCCGGATCAGTTGGTGGTGTATGCGGGTGGCGTTTTTGAAGGCGTCCTTGGTGCTGGTGGTTGGGTCTTTTTTCCAGGCCTTCTCAAGGGAGCGGCAGAGTTTCTTGGATTTCTTAAGATCATCGTTGAACCAGGAGGCCTTCTTGCTGCCTAGTTTGATTTGTCGTTTTCTCAGTGGTGCTAAGATGTCGGCGCTGTTGGATAACCATTGGGTGAGGTTGGTGGCTGCTTGGTCTGGGTTTGAGGAGTGGGTTGGGGGTTTAGAAGAAGCGATGAGGAGATCTGGTCGATGGTGATTTTGTTCCAGTTTCTTTGCAGAGTGGGTTGGGGGTGGTTGTTGGAAGTGGGCTTGTTGTAGGTGAAGTGAAAGCAGCTGTGGTCAGTCCAAAGGAGAGCTGTGGTGTGGCTGAAGGAGACATGTTTGCAAGATAGGGTCGAGTGTGTGACCTGCGATGTGGGTGGAGGTGGTGACAAGTTGTTTAAGTCCGAGGTTGGCGAGGTTGTCCAAAAGGGTGGTGGTGTTGCGGTCGTTGTTCTTTTCAAGGTGAAAGTTGAGGTCTCCCAAAAGGATGTAATCCTCGGAGGGGAGCGTGTGTGGAGTGATGAAGTCTGTGATGTCTTCACTAAACTGTGCGCGGGGTCCTGGCGGCCTGTAAAGGAGGGTGCCTCTGAGTGTGGTTTTGGGGTCGATGTGAATCTGGAAGTGAAGGTGTTCAGAGTTGGCGAGATTGACGTCTGAGCTGGTTGAGATGCGGATGGATTTCTTATGGACGATAGCGATGCCTCCTCCGGGATGGCAATGGTGATGTCTGGGGCTGAGGTGGCGTTCATCCATGTTTCTGTTAGGAAGGCGACGTCCGTAGAGATGGTGTCTAGTAGATTCCAGAGGTCAATGGCATGCCTGTGGACCGATCGGGTGTTGAGCAGGATGCATTGTAGGTGGTTGGGGTCGGATATCTGTTGTGTGATCGTAGATGAGGAGTTGTTCTTGGTGCCGTTGAATTTGCAGGAGTTGCATGAGAAGGGTCCGTGGGTGTGTCCAGGAGCGGCTTGGACGCAGTTGGGGGAGCGGCCGGGGTTAAGGGCTAGGAGGGTGGTGGCATCGTAAGTAATGCGGGGAGGGTGGGCATTACGAGGACCAGGGGGTCTGGCGCTGGGCGCGGTCCAGGCGCGGACGAGCGTAGACGGGCTTACCTTTGGCGCACCTTCGGCGCGGCCGTAGCGCGTGGACGCTGCGCGTGTGGACATCCGACATAAATGGATAGTGGAGGGGGCGGAGCGTGGGAGGGGCTGGTCGGAGGCGGGAGCGAGGTGCAGGGAGGGTCTGGGACGGGCCGAAAATACACACCAAATGGCGCTCTGGTCAACAAATGCTGCGAGGGTTCCCAACAATGAGGTCAATACTGAAACTGGAGCGCTATGAGGGCACGAATAGTGCAGGCCAGCAGAGGAAAGCGCTATACAAGTTCAAGCTACTAAGCGCTGTGCAGGCAAAATTACGGAGCACACCACAATTATAATCAAATTGAAATGGATAGCAAGGCACAGCCTCTGTGCAGAGCGCGGCGTAGCTAGGTGATCAAATATAATTAATAGCGAGGCAGTATGCAGCAAGCAGGTACGATACCACGAGAGGAGCAGGGGGAGCGATCCCACTGGCACAGAGAGTCCAGTTTAAGGCACTTTGCATCGTTTATAGGGCGGCTCATGAAATGGGGACTAAGTCTTTGCAGAGGAAATTCTGTTGGTATTCTCCTACTAGAAATCTTAGCTCTTTCTCGGCTTATTTGATGTGTATCCCACATTTTAATAAGGCCCGACTAGGAGGAAGGTCATTTAGTCTGGTAGCATCTAGGCTTTGGAATTCACTACCTATTGAGGTTAGACAAAGTGACACCCTACTGAAGTTTAAAAAGACCTTGAAAACCAGACTCTTTCCTAGAAACTAATCTCCAGCATTACTTAGATTTTCAGTTACGCACATTGCGTTCTTACTGGTAATCTTAGCGCCAGGATACCCGTTGGGTGGCAACTGCGCTATATACATGTACCATACAATACAATACAATACAATACACCTTAATTACATTAATGCTGCCAAGGATGCTGTCTGCTCGTAAAAAATCACCCATACTCATTCTGGTGCCCCTAACATTCCCTGACTTAGCTTCTTCTTGTTGCGTCTTTTTATGACCTCTCCTTTTAATTGGGTACATGACTTTTCTTCTGTTCTTTCAAGAAGATGCTCCAGATTATGATAGGTGTGGAGAGAAGTGTACAGGACTGAACTGGTCATTTTCCCCACCAGGCATTTCCCAGGGTTTCTGGAGCCTTATGTTGCCAGTTTTTGAAAGCCCCGGGCTGCACCGGCTCCTCTGTCACTTTCTTTAGTTCCTGATGGTGACAACAACAGGCACAGTGGGGATTCAGGAGAGAGAAGAGAGAGAGGCAGAAAATGGATGGATGTAAAGAGAGAGAGGGAAGGATGGAGCTGGCCTGGTTTGAACATTTTGTGCCAGGGTTGATTTTGATGCTCAATCTGGCACTGGGGCTGTATTATCTGTACATGTTCTACAGTCCGGGGGGGGGGGGGGGGGGGCTTGATGCTTCGTAGAAGAGCACAAATCCTAGGCAGACAAATTGGCCTTGGCATGAACCAACTATGAGTTATTATGTGTATCTTTGTCTGTATTCAGCCAATAAAACCTGTCTACGTTGCATTAGCATGAGTCATGGGTGACAGATGAAGTTAAAAGAGCTAACCTCTCCTTCACATGTCTGAAATTGGACAGTAGTTAATTCTAGTGTTGTATCATAATAGGTTTCTCTGGTTCAGCACAGATGGAGTACGTGAATTAATTTACCCCAATGTTTCTTGAGTTAGTGCTTTTTTCCTCTCACAAAACATTAATATTTTACAAATATCTCAAAGGAGGTGGTAATGACTTTGCAAAAGGGAAGGGGTCCTCTTGGGTCTCCTTCTCCTTTGTGAATGTAGAAAAAAAAATGTTGAAGAATAAGCAGTGGTCCACGGGACGGTTGCCAACTTTTAAACAAGCAAGATAAAGTTATCTGTTATCTTTAAAGGTGGTCATGTTCTCTTTAAGGAAAACACACTGCATTTAAAGAAAAAAAATCTTTATTGAAAGGCAATCACAGACATGATGGTCTGTTGGTCCCAGCAAGGCCACCATCTCTGTAATGGTTTCCAATCATAGAGTGTCACAATTTACAACCTACCTTATTAATATTCATGAGACAGGTTGAATTGCAGCACACTATCATTCGCATTTTTGAAAAATACTACCTATTAGTACAAATCGGTACTGGCTGCCCAAATAAAGGTAGATATTTGTGATCACTATTTTGTGACCAGTAAATAGTATCTCTGCCCTAAATTCTGTTCATAAACTTGGATTTTTCCTCCAAGAGACCGAGAATTTTAACAGAGGGCCACATCACACTCTCCTTACATGACTATCTGAAATACAAATATTCTTCAGTAAATCTCATTCAACCCAGGATAATCTGTGGACTGTGTCGGACATAATGCTACTGTCAAAAGCATTGTTGCTGGTCTTGGGCTTATGGGAGGAAAGATATGTACTTTGGCTAAGGCTTAGATAAACTGTCCCGACGTTTCCTGTGTTCATTGGTTGTTAGAAAGTTTATAACGATTTTTAGGTTTGCTGTGTGTGACGCAGTAGAAACATTCTGCACTGTACTTACTTAAAGAGCCTTTGGATGATTGTTCAACCATTTATTTTCTTTTGCCATCAAACCTTTAGCCATTGGCTTGTGACTTTGTCAATCAAATCTTGGATGAGCTCACACGGTATTTTCAGTATGACTGTTATTTTATTGGCTGTTTAGAAGTGTCCTTCCTCCTCTGTTGAAATGCATGAAGGGCTATTTTAGGTGAACAACCTTTACAACGAAACTTTTACAACGCACTACCATTACAACGCGGTCATTACAACGCAAACCATTACAACGCATTGCGCTGGGGGGCGCTCTAGGATAGGGAATACGTTTAATTTTTTATCCAACACCTTCCCTATTGTCCATGGGGACTGGAGTTGGAATAGAAAATTAAACTTTTCACTATCCAGCACCTCTAAGCGCTATGCGTTGTAAAGGTATGAGATGTAAAAACCGCGTTGTAAAGGCAGGCGTTGTAATAGCCTGCGTTGTAACGTCATACATCCGCTATTTTACAGCCTGTTGAGCGAACCCCATAAAAAGCATCTGAAAAATGGACACTACTGTAAAGAACTCAGGGCCAGATGTAGGTAGAACAATACTGGTCGGTAACGGCCAAAATTACCGAATTTAGGCTGTTACCGACCGGTATTAGGCTATTGAGATGTAGGGGCCAAATTTAAGGATTCGGTAATTTACCGAATCGGTAATTTAAAGAATAGGTAAATTGCCAAGTTCTTAAATACCGATTCGGTAAATTACCGAATCCGTAATGTAGGGAGCACTCAAGTGAGTGCATGTTTCATCTAAAGATTCGTTATTTACCACCAACTACAAGTTTGTGGTATATATCGAAAACCTGTGAAAAAGCAAATTTGTGCTTTTCCTAAAGTGCCATGTGACAGACATACATGCCCTTATGGCTCGTTAGTGTGCCACATGTGCACCCATGCAATTTTCAGGGGTGCAACAGGGTGTCAATGTGACACCCTGCCACCCTTTTAAGTCTTCCTCCTATTACTGATTCAGTATTTACCAAATCAGTAATTCCCATTCATTCCTATGGGCCTCCAGGCCCATAGGAATGAATGGGGAATACCGAATCGGTAAATACCGAATCGGTGTTTACAGAATTTTACCGATTCGTTTAAAATTACTGAATCAATACCTACATACCATTTACTGATTCTGAAATGCCGAATCGGTAAAAAACTGTATTTTAGAATCAGTAAATAGTATTTACCTACATATGGCCCTCAAGTTTCTTTTTTTGTAGCCCTCATTTTTACACGAGGCTGAATGCGCTAATCTCAGTACTCAAACAAGCATTGCAAAAGTCAGCAGTATGCAGTGCACATGTCAAATGCATATGCTTTGCCTAAGCTTGCTTTATTATTAATTCAGATTAATTTATTTGTAATTATCAGCAGGTAATGCCCCACCATGGCTTAGGCCCTAGTCATGTCATTGGAGCAGCATATCATTGACTCTGCCCTTATTATTACTGGTTTAGCCACATATGTATATTAAGGCATTTTGTATTTGTGAAAATGTAATGTAATCCAACAGAGAAAAGTTCGCTTAAAGCTACATGCGAAGTGGGCATGCTATGTAATCACGACCTTTATATATGTGTATTCTCTAATGCTTTTCTCATAGTGAGATCAAGCTGCAGTTTATATTCATTTACACAAAGATGTTCTCTTTTTCTCACATAATGGAACATATATTCAGGAGAAATGCATTTAATTATATAATGTGACTAATTATGTATTAGCATTTATTCAGTTATAACTTGTATTGCAGTCTTGATTTTGTAAACTTGACCAAAGGCCTCAAGCAGTTGGGTTTCACAGTGTTTAACCCTCAATGTGAATGTTTTTCATGGGTGAAGTGTTTTTCTTTTCTCTCCAGATGCCTGGTACAATGACCTAATGAATGGAGAAAGGCTTTTTGTGTGAAACAGATAAGGAAGTGTGAAGGCTGAATTTACGGCCAAAAAAGGACAATTCCAAGTTTGTTGTCTTCAAATATATGGATCAATTAAGAGATGCAACTGTTTTTTTTCGAAATGTACATTAAAAGAAAGGAGAATCATGAGTGTGTTTGCCAAAGAGAATATTGTTTGAGGGTGTTCTCTAATTGGACCTTTGACAATGATTTAGGAGGGTCCCAGAGGGCATAACTGGGCAATGTTTTGTGACTTAGCAGCAGAGTTTTGCTGAGATTTCTATAGGTTAGGAGAGGCTTGGACCTCTGTCTGTACTCTTTGTTTTGTTCTCATTGTGTGGCTTCAAGCTATGCAATATATGACTTTTGGAAACTTCTACTGAAGTTTTCCGTGCTGACACCTTTTCTACTTTAAGGATCTAATTGGGATTTAGTTTAGCATTCTTTAGTGTAGCCTAAATAAGGAATTAGGTAACCTCATGCATTATAGACAGGAGTTGCAGACATTTCAATCTTCTTATCCTGCCCAATCCACTCCGTTAAAGCACCATTCTTAATCATGACCCTTGAGTATGACTTGGCATGATTTTGGTGTAATTCTCGCCGCCTGGTAAATCCCCTAGTGGTGCTGAAGAAGGTGAACTACACGCTAAATGGAAGCTAAGATAAATAATATCGCAAACGTTAATAGCGTATTGTCAGCTGCTTGGTAGTGTCAATTTTGACCCAAATGAATTTGCAGTTGAATCTGGATTACACCATGTGCACATATTGCAACCCTCAAACAATTTTGCATGCCAATACCAGGCGAATTTTGTGTGGCCTGAAAAGAGGCAGTGTTCCAGGTTGATTCCAGTCCTGAAGTCTATGATGGGATTTGAAGAATTGGGAGAGTTCCAGTGTCTACTGGTAGTTTTAAATAGCAGTAGAGGAGTGAGTATCAATAGGGTTGTGTGCGTTTGTCTTGTACCTAGCTTGAGATGCTGTAACAGTTGTGTGATGTCAGGCAGAGGTAGTGTGAAGTCCTGTGAAAGTGGTGTTTAATGTGGTAAATGTGTTAACAGGTCCGTTGTGGCCTAAGATACCAGGATATTATTAATATTCATAGAAGGCACCGTATTATATTTGTCTGCTTGAGGTTTGTCGGGTTTGTCATGAGACATCTTTGGCAGCCCAATCAAGATAGGGCCTCTTCTTTTGTGTGTTTGGAGAGTGCAAGTGGATCCTGTGCAAGGGGAATGCTGTACTGATCAGGGTGATTCCCAGCAGGTCGAAGTTTCACTTGAATGTGCGTTTGATGAATCTTTCTTGTGTGAAAACATTCTGTTGCTTTATTTAATGAAGCAGACAATTGTATTATATTTGGTTGTATGAGTCAAGTTGAAAGAGTGCATTTGTGAAAATTGAAAAGGAGGGTGAACTGCTGCGAGGAGTGAGATCAACATCACATTGTGCCGCACTGGAATTGGTCGGTTGGTGGGAAGCTGTGCTGTTAATGGTTGGTTTAGTCACATTGTGTCGATCAAGAAAAAGAGGGTGCATTAGCGTTTTCTCGCTATGGTACATTTAACATATACATTAATGAAAATCTTAAGCTAATTCTGTATGAAATCAAACCACAGCCTATACCTGCAAGTTGAAGCGCGTAATGCTTGGGAACGTTCTACACAACTAGTGAGAAAGAGAGGTATCAAGAAAGAGCTAGAGGGACAATATATACAATTGCAGATGCAAGATGGGATGCAGAACAAAAAAGGTGGAGGACGGTCATGATAGAATGAGCAAAACTATATCCAGCATTATTGGTTGAAGAGTTTGAGAAGGAAGGAAGAAGAAAGTGCAAGAAGATGTGTTAGAAATGGGGGTCTCTATTTGACAGAGGTAGGCACCTTTGTCCAAATAGGGACCCTTGCTTCTAGGCAGGATAAGGGGGTACACACTTTGGATAACCCCTGCTCATCCCCTGGGTAGCTTGGCACGAGCAGACAGACTTATCCCAAAGGCAATGTGGAAAGTATTTGTACTTAAAACACACTGTAATATAGTTATAATACCACATATGGACACCACACCAGTTTAGGAAAAATAAGGTATCTTTATCTAAACTCAACAAGACAAAAACGGCAAAAATCCAACATGCATGTAATGAGAATATGACTTTTCAAAGGTTTCAAGTAACTGGGTCCGTAGAAAACTATGGATGCGTGATTCTACACAACGTACCTGTAGATGCGTCGAAATTCCCAAGGCCAAACTGCCACTGAGATGGGAACATTTACATTTACACATACAAGCCTCAAGAAACAAAGAGATGCATCAGTTCCTGAGTCCTAGGGGAGGCGATGCAACAGTTCTGCTGCACGCAGGAGAAGTGATGCCTCAAATCCAGACTGTAGGGGGAAGTGATTCGTGGAGTCCACGACGGTTCTGGTATGTGGGTGATGCATCAGAAAAACTTGCTGCATAGGTGCGATGCATGGAAATCCAGGCTGCATCGACAATTAATGTGGCGGCAACAAGCGCCACTGCGTTGGTTTCTTGAGCCGCATTCCTACAATGCATTGGTTCTTGCAGCCACGACAGGCGCTGTGTCATCTCGGCAGCGGTGCAGTGATGCATGGAGATTCTTCTCACACAGCGCTGCTGCATCCAGAAAAACAACCACAAGAAGAGCGATGCATCGATTTCTTCAGTTCTTCAGGGTTCTTCCCACTCCCAACAGCAGAAACAACCTCCAGAGGCCACAACTAGAATAGGCACCTCCTGGCAGGTCGGAACTCTCAGCAGCAAAGTTCAGGGGACCTGGGGTGAAGTCTTTGTGTCCCTGAGACTTCAGACCAGGAGGCCAGCACACACAGACCATTGAAGATCTTCTTCAGCAGTTTCACAGCAAAGTTCCAGTCTTTTTCCTTTCCTTGGCAGAAATAGCAACTGTGGGCCAACCCCACACAGCACACAGCAAAGGGGCAGTACTCCTCCTCACAGCTCTTCATCTCTTCTCCTTGGCAAAGGTTCCTCTTGAGTCCAGAAGTGATCTAAAGTTCAGAGGTTTAAGGACTACTAATTATATGCCATTTTGTCTTTGTTCTCTTTGCGCAAGGATCTCTGAGCCCATTCCAAACCAGTTCTGTCCTCACAGGTACCGTATGACCACAGGGTGTGGAGACAGCATTGTAAAAGGGAGGCAGGCCCTATTCAGGTGCAAGGAAATATCCTCCCTCTCCTCTAAATGAACCCAAGCCCCAATCAGCTCAGGTCTGAGTCACCCAGGAAGGGCCAGGCACACCTCAACCCCTCCCCAGTGGCTGTCTACAGTGAAAGCATATCCCCAGTCTCAGTCACTCCAAAACCAGACAGTCAATCCACAAACAGGCAGAGGCAGACAGAATGGTTAAACAAGAAAATGCCTACTTTCTAAGGTAATAGCAACAAGGGGTTTGGCTCTAGGCGGCTGGCAGTAGTGAGAAAATTAAAAAGCATTTCAACTGGGTGGAAAAATGTAATCAAATACGACAGACCCCATGTTACGTAATGCCTTTCAATTCCCAGGGTGGCTTATGGGATTCTCTTCAGGGTGTGTACTGGTTTATCTGATCGATTTGAGTAAGCAATTTGTGTGTTGCAGGCGAAGAGATGCAAGTTATAATGTAAGTATCACGATTTGCGCCAATCGGGTTATACTTCTACCAATGCAGTAGTTATTCTTGTTGGTGGTAAATGGAAGCTTAGTTGAGCTTTCATGGGGCCATTTTTGCCATGTCGGTGATATCGGATATTTTATTTGAGGCCATTCCACAGCTTGTTTTGTCTGCAGTGGCTCAGATTGCTTTAAAGTTCACAAAAAACCAGACCGTATGGCGTCTCTCTGTACTTTCTAAAAGCGGCATTTTCAAACACACAATTTAAAAACAATCTTTACCAAACGTTGTGTTATTCAATTTTGAGTTCAGAGAGCCTAAATTTTATTTCTCTATCTTGTCCCAATGGGTAGTTATACTTACAAGATGTTACAAAGTATTTCCCATTCAATCCTATGGGACAGATAGCCTTTCTATAGTGAAAAATGAAATTGGCAGTCTTTCACTATCAGGACATGTCCCACTCACAAGTACATGTCTAACTTTTCACATACACTGCACCCTGCCCATGGGGGTACCTTGGTCCCTCCATAGGGGTGTCTTACATGTATGAAAAGGGAAGGTTAGGGCCTGGCAAGTGGGTGCACAGTTTAAAACTGCGCACAGACACTGCAGTGGCAGGTCTGAGATAACTTTTCAGGGCTACTCATGTGGGTGGCTCAATCAGTGCTGATGGTCCACTAGTAGCATTTGATTTACAAGCCCTGGCACCTTACTAGGGACTCACCAGTAAATCAAATATGCCAATCTGGGATAACCAATCATGATAATAATTTACACAGAGAGCATATGCAATTTAGCACTCATTAGCAGTGGTAAAGTGCCCAGAATCCCAAAGCCAACAACAACAGGTCAGGAAAAAATAGGAGCAAGAAGCAAAAAGTTTGGGGATAACCCTGCAAAAAGGGTCAAGTCCAACAAGATGGGTTTGAAGAAGTAGCTGAGGGAGCTGAAACTGATGAAACAACTCTAGTGATGATCTCTTAGATGTCTTGTTGTTGGAGACTCCACCTCCATATAATGAAACACGAGTAAGAGAAAGTGGAAGTTTAATGATTGGCAGAAATGTAGAGGTTGCTACTGCACCAATGAATATGAGTTCTAATGAAGTGGGGGCACCTTTATGAAAATAAATAAGAATACGGTAGGACATAATTCAGGGACTTTAATACTCAGTCACTTTATAGCCTCAAATGTCTCTACAGCCCCAAATATACCTGATGTTCTTACCTTTCCACTCACAATTGTACCTGTAGTCCTGATATACAATCCTAGTGTCACAGAGTATGTCACAAGTGACATTCCTGTTTCAAATTAGACAAGACCCCAGGGAAGGATCCAACTAGACCTAGTGTGAAGTTTCCTCCCTTAGTTTCCCTAAATGAGAATTCTCCTTGTGCTGCGAGTGTGGATTCATCAATGAGTCAAGGAGTATTTGGACCTCTAATGCCATTTGTGGGATTGGCTGATTTAAGTTCCCTTGTAATGGAAACACCTTTGAATGTACATAAGAGCAAGCCTAAGGTTAGAACAGAGTACCAAGCACCTGAGATGACACATATACTGACAGTTCTGAATCTAGAGTGGTTAAGATAATGCAATGTTCCTTTAAGAGAATGTAATGTTCTTCACATGATACTCAGAGTACGGAAATAAGTCAAGAGACGATTCAGTCAACTTTAAGAGTAAATTTGGTAGATGTAGTAAAGTTAAAACTTGAATTTGAAGAAATTATAAATGGAAACCTTGAGTTAACTCGGATAGATACTTATCAGCCAAATGAGCTTTTGTTTATGAGTAAGGATGTTACTTGAAGAGTGAGACAGGCTCATGAGAAATTGTCTGAATTGGTTCAGAAATACACAGTAGATTTAGAACTGTCTAAAGCTTTACAAAAAAATATCGGCTTAGTTTCTTAGATCAAGACCTGGAAAACACGAGGCTAAAAATGCTAATATTGAACAGATTCAAAGCATTCGGATTTGAGAGCATTGGAAAAGTGGGAAATCAAATGGTCAAGGAAGAAAAGCCCAAAGAGAATGCTTTGGAAACCATCTCCTTCGGGAGATGAAGAAATAGGAATTAAGATTTTACCTTTCTGAGACATGCCTAGTGGAGCAGTAGTAGTCGAAGTGATTGTGTAGTATTCACAAATGATTTCCCTAAGATGAAAGATAAGCCTGTAGATTGGTACAAGCAAGTTGAGTGGTTTGTAAAGATGTTGAAGGTTTTGTTGACTGATTTGAATACTCTGTTTGCCATTGTGGTTCTGAGTGATGTGTGAAAGGAATGTAAAAAAGCTATAGAATTGCCTGAGAGGGAGCCAGAGGGAGATCAGTTGACTAATGGCCCTTCAGATATCACAATGAGGAAGCACAATCAAACAATGACATGGCTGAATTCGAAGGTGTCACCCAAGGATGTTGATTGGGTTAAGATTGATCTCACAAGTCAGGAACCAAAGGTAATGATCAATGCTTACTATGGGAGATTTTTACAGGCGTTTAAGCAGTATATTGGCATGGATATATTGGAACCCAAGGATATGGAACAATTGATGTCAACGTTTGTGACAGGATTGAGAGCTGAGATTAGTATGATGATACAGCAGCATTTGACATGCTGGAAAACTAAATCAGTGAATTAAACTTTGTGGAACACAAAATACTGCAATGATGAAATTGAAATGAAGCAGAAAAACTTGAAAGTGAAATTTATGGTGGCACAGAAGAAAGCAGCACAGAGAGAAAGTCAAAGTCCACCATTTTTTGCACATGCACCTTCCATACAAGTAGTATATCAACAGGAAGTCCCTGTCACAGAGAGTGGAGGTTAATTTACTTCTCACGGTAGGAGGTAGAGGAAAAGGAGTTCCCATTGACCTTATTACTGGACTTGCTGTGGCTACATTGAAGAAGTCCAGGCCATGCCACTACTGTAATAGTTGGGAGCACTGGAAGCGAAAATGTTGTCTTAACCCAGAAAATCAAGGACAGAACATAGGGGTTGTGCCTCAACAAGGTATCAATCCTTTGCTGAATGTATGTACACCAAGACTTCAAACTTTTAATGTACCCCAAGTCCCAGTGATGCAGGTTCCGCAACCCCTGATGCCACAGCAAGCTGAAGCTGGTCCCAGGTTTGTTTCAAATCAGGTTACAAATGTAAACAAGAATTTTTTTCAGGGAAGTGATCCGTATCAGCGTTGTCCCATGTTTGAGAGTGTTGACAATTTTAGTGCCAATTGGTCAACTTGACGATACCTGAGAGGGGAGGAGGATTGGGTACTTGGCATAGTCCTAGAGGTGGATCAGAGAGGCCATTAAATCAATGGAGAGGTAAATGGCTACAATGTGTGGTTTTTGGTTGATACTGGTGCTACCTGTACTACTGTGAGGTCAATGGAAGTTACAAACTTACCCGTCTCAGGAAGAACTATCCAAGTTGTTGGAGTCGCTAATCAGCAAAAGAGAAATCTTATTACCAAAGTAATCCCTTCTAGAGAGGGAATTTTGAGGACAATCACAGGTTTGTGTTTTGCAATTCAAGTCCAGTGAATCTGTTAAGGAGTGACTTGCTGTGCAAGTTGAATTGCCCCATTTATTGTACACCCATAGGTGTGGAGCTTCAGATAACCGATGAGGATGTGGCATTTAAAATTGTCAATCATACTCCAGTTGTTACAATGTATCCCATGATGACAAGTTAAGATCTGTCTTTAGACCTTGGAGACACAGTGAAAGTTAAAGTGTGGGATTTTTCAGGAAAAGATATCGGACTCATTAAGGGAGTTGAGTCAGTCTGCATACAGATAAATTCTAATTCTGAATTTCCCAGAACTCTACAGTATAATGTGTCCCCTGAAACAATTGCTGGAGTAACTCCAGGGATTGAGTCCATGATTCAGCAAGAAATACTGAAAGAATTGATGAGGAGTACATGCAACTCACTCATTCTGAACCTGCAGAAACTGAGTGGTAAATACCGCATAGTTCAGGACCTACACAAAATAATTATCATTGTGGTCCCTTGTCCTGTAGTGCTGAATCCTGATGTAATACTGTTTGAAATTACATGCGTGACTGAGTGGTTTTCATTTATTAATTTATGTTAGAAATCTTTCTCCATACCCTTGATGAAGCAGAAATTCCATTTTAATTGTAGGGATGCATCATAATCAGAATCAGAATATACTTTACTCGATTACAAGTCATATTAAATTCCTAAAAGCCACAGTTAAAACATTCATAAAAGTTTGTCTATACATTAAACAAAATTGTCTAAACAACTTCTCTTTAAAAGAACTTCCATCTATTATTTTCTCAATACTTTTCTAGCGCATCCTAAGCGTTTTGGACCATTTATACACTTTATGCATTTGAAAAATAGTAGCCATTACCTAATAATACTCTTTCTTTTTTTCATTATACTTTTCAAGAGGTCAGCCATGATCGTCACACAATAAACATTTTCCATTAATTGCAGATATAAAAAGACCGGTCGACATTGCCTCCAACCCCCTTGTTTTAAAAAAGTCAGAATTCATCTAGCTCTTTCATTTGAATATATTTTACAGAAGAGATTCACATGAATAGTTGATTGCATTGAAATATTATCACACGGACAATGACACAATTTTCTGGACCAATCATTAAGGGAGGGAAAACTGACCTGACTGGGAAAACAGTCAAACCTATCTGTATCTGTCGTACCCTCCAATGCACCAAACCCAATAGGGCTGGATACGATAGGTTGTTAATGTCAATTGATGCTGGATCACCGTACATTTATTCATCTCCTTTGCAGCTCTTAGAGACTCTAAATGTGTCATACAAAGAAGTTTAAAATCTTTCCTAGAAATAGAGCTCATGGTTTCTGGAGAATTATAAAAATCATAACGATTAATATCCAATAAGAATTTTCTAATATAATTCAGACAGTTAATCCTACATACATGGTCCAATTTCATTGTGTCCTTAATGATATCTCTATTCAATCCTGTACAAGTAGATGTCCAGACTAGATGCCCTAGTAAAAGAGGTTGCATTCTGATCATTTCCAAAATATATTAAATCCCTAGTTCACTATGACAATTAAAAACTGGGGAACTCTGTGGGTCAGCTAAAATAAATCTTAAAAAGGTATTTTCGACTAACTCCTGCCCGAAACTTTCCAATACTCATGCACTTGGCCTGATAGATTTTGTGCTGAATCTCAGGGGGCTTTTGCCCATTTTGTTTGCAAAACTAATCACTGCTGCTATTGACCTCTTAAAAAGGAGACTCCTAGTCTTACTCGCGGCTCCCCAGGAGCCAGTACGCTCAAACAAAACACCCAGGTAAGAGAACATACTGGTTGAGTCTATCCTGTCTTTCCCAACTGACAAACTTCTACCTTTGCTTCACCCCCTCCCACATGTAATTGTAATGTTTTTTGACATTAAGTTTTAAGCGTCAGATATCCATAAAATTGATATACAAGGCAAGGGCTCTCTGGAGACCCAACTGCCTTCTGGCCATAAGCACTGCGTCATCCGTGTAGAGAAGATATACGATCGGCTTATTGTTAATCCGTGGTGGGTCTCTCGCCCCAGCCGCCAGTTCCTCTTCTAAAGCATTAGTATATAAGGAGAAGAGGAACGGCACCAGGACGCAGCCTTGTCTCACACCCCTCTCCACGAGGAATGACACCATACATTCTCCTCTTAACCCGTATCTCACCTTACCTTTGCGCTGGCACTGAATATAGTTGTATTAAAAATTGCACTAGGTTTGGTTCAACTTTTAAATCCGTTCGAATTTTCCACAGTCTGTTGTGAATACCACAATCGAATGCGGCCGTGAGGTCTACAAAGGCGACATAGAGCTTGCCTTCCTTCGCTTGTGTGTATTTCCCCAATAAAAGGCTGAGATTTAGAACCTGCTCATTAGTCCCCAACTGCTGTCTAAAACCATATTGGACCACACTCAAATTGTATTATCCTCTGTCCATATTTGTAGTCTATTTAGGACAATACTGCCTGCTACCTTCACCAAAGCATCTAAGAGAGATATTGGTTGGTAGCAGGTAGGGTTGTTCCAATCCTCTTTTTTTTAAATCGGTATGATCACTGATTCCGACCATGACATAACAAAACTCCTTGCACAGCAAGCTATTAAAACCCCTGGTAACAATGGGGACCATAATGTTGAGATGGATTTAAATAGATCCATAGGGACACCATCGGGACCCAGTGCCTTACCTCCATTACTGGCATTGATAGCCGCTAACACCTCCTCATGTGTAATATGCATCTCTATAGGCAAAAAACACCAACATCTTCCTGATGGTCAAGTTTGGGATCCAAAAAATGTCCTGCCTTCTCCTTACAGCTGTATACATTTGAAAATAAGTCCATCCATGATTTTTCATCAATTGCGACCTCAATCTTAGCTCCATCATTATTCGAGAAAAACTGGGCATTTACTGCCTGCCAGAATGAGGTGCAGTCCTTGCGTAGGGACGCTTCATAAAGAGTGTCCCATGCTTGATCTTTAAGTTCTTCCTTTCTTACTTTTCTGGCGAGACTAGAAGACCTCCTACTTTCTCTAATCTCCCCCTGATCTCTCGCAATTCTATGGAGAGCGTTTTTTCAGCCTTGTATATGTCTTGGTACAGTTAGAATCAAACCAGCCTTTTTCCTTTATAGGTGCTCCCTTACTCTGTGCTGTGAGAATGTTTTGGACCCCAGTAGTGATATGAGCAAATGCCCTCAGAGTGTCACCAAAAGCAGCATTGTCTTGTAAAAAGACTACTATGTTATCGTATGCTTTAGTAATGATCTGTTTATTGAGCACCTCCGGGTCCTTCCTACCCCTTCGCGTGGAGTATCCATTTTGGTGGACTGAGGCAATATTTTGGGACCATGCAAAACTAATACTATTAAAATGAAAGCCCTGTGTAGGTGGGATTATATTTAGACTTATGGGCAGGTGATCGCTCAGCGCATTATAATGTGTTTTAAATGTATCAATTAGGAACGATTATAAAATCAATTAAAGATTCACAACCTCTACCAATGAATGTATAATCAAAATCCACCGGAGGGGAGCACAGCAGATTTGTGAAACCCAAATCATATGAGACCATTAAATCATTAAACTTCTCACCCCTATCTGCATGAGCATAATAAGTCATTGGTTTGTTCTCTTCATACACTACCCCTCACTGCCGAGATACAGCTTGAGTGCATGTGTTTACATTAAAATCCCTTCCCCAGACCGTGATCATATCAAGGCCTTTTAAGGCTCCTAATTTGTCAATTTCCTCACTTAGGGGGTCATTAGGCCGCCCACCATCCTATTGGGTATTGGGACCACCCACCATAAGGGCGGTGGTCCCTTGGGGGATATTAGGATGCGCCCGCCACTGTGGCGTGCGCATCCTGCATTGTTAGCATTGTGGCGGGCGGTGCTCTTAGTACCGCCCGCCACAATGCTAACAATGCACGAATGCATTTGCATTAACAAAGCGATTGTTAATACAAATGCAGGGGGGTACCACAGGTACCCCCTGTGTGCACCCCCCCCCTCTCCTTCACTCTGGGGGCTCGCAGGGGGCCCCCAGAGTGAAGACCGCATGATTTTCCGTGGCGGTGATGGGCATCTAACTAACAAAACAAACAGAGGAAGGAGAGAGAGTATTATAGTTGGATTCGTACTCCCAAGGCTAATTCATGAAAACAACAAGAACCCACCCGGTTTTGTAAGTGAGAGTGTTCCTCACGATGGCCGGGAGCACTCAGTGTTTTTTAAAATACCCCTCACACACCAAAAGGACCCTTGGTGTCATGCTTCATCATAGGGGTCTTTGCACCCCTCTACGGGATGCGGCGTGCTGCAACCTACGACTAAATCACCTCATGTGCGCACACATGAGGTGATGTACATAATCACGACATCAACACCTCACACTTCACTTCTTTTACTAGTACCAGCCTGGGGGCCGAATAAAAGGTTCTTTCAGTGTCCCATGAGCCAGGTGCTTTTTACGTTTTTTTCATGTAACCCACCATTCACTCACTTAGAAAAAACCTCACATGCACCATACATAGTCTATTAAAAGTGCTCCCGCGTAGTCGTAGGTCGCAGCACGCCGCATCCCGTAGAGGGGTGCGAAGACCACTATGATAAAGCATGACACCAAGGGTCCTTTTGGTGGGTGAGGGACATCTAACTAAGCCCATGGTAATATTAAACCTTTTCCGCCCCGGCTGCAAGACGACTGGGTTGGAAAAGCGGCGGACGGTCTTTCCGTCCGCCGCGGTCCCCCCCGCCATACTAATATGGCGGGGGGTCATTTATGTGAGGATGGCGGGCGGAACCTAATAGGCCCCTAAGTAACCTTACAATATCACCTAATTGTTCCTTCTCTGTGTTATTATAAAAATGTACTATGGACACAGCTATATTACAATTCAAATAGATAGTAACAATTTGATAAAATATTGTGCTTTTACCAATTTCAATTTTTAAAACTAAAACCCCCAGTAGATTTGAGATATAAACACATATCCCTTCTTTGTGTCTCCCATGGGTTGACTGTATTGCTGCCGTAAGGTAGGTCTTATACCCGTCAATATTGACTTTATCCAGCAGCCAGGTCTCCTGGAAACATAGGATTTCAAAACTGCGGATGAAGTCTATCCAGATGGAGTTATT
This sequence comes from Lissotriton vulgaris, assembly GCF_964263255.1. Lineage (NCBI taxonomy): Eukaryota > Metazoa > Chordata > Amphibia > Caudata > Salamandridae > Lissotriton > Lissotriton vulgaris. Next base: position 1,455,601,808 of record NC_141695.1, on the reverse strand, counting down.
CAACTTAGTTTGCAAGCCTGCAATATTCCAAAAGAGTACAGTGATATCCGTGGAGGTAGTATCTGTTGGATTAATGTTGTCCAGACTTTTCAAGGCCTGCCCCATAACCTCTGTCCTCCTAGGGCTACTGACTATGCTTTCATCACTAATATTGCTGGGCAGAGATCCATCCATTCGCACCCCACCACTCAGTAACTCGCTCAGGTGAATAATGAGTTCCCTGGAATGAAGTGTTGCAGTTCTCTCCTGGGTGGTTTGAGATGTTAGTCTTTCCTCATCAGTACATTGATCAATAGTATCAAGGAGTCAATCATTCTCATCTAGGGATTGGAGTGGCCCAAATCTATTTGACACCTCTAAGTTATTGGTTGAATGGTCAATGGGCTGGGTAAGAGGATGCAGATTTAAATACCTATTAGTTGTAGCAGGCTGGTAGAAATAACCCAGGGGCAGAACTTCTATACCTGTCACCATATTATTAATTTCATTGGTTGTGAGAAGAATTTCTTGAACCAATAAAGGATTCCCCAAAGAGAGAATTACGCAGTCCGCTTGAAAAGCTTTCCTACTTGTGCCCACCCAGGGGACACGTCTTACCATCTTAAAGGCAAAGAATATCTCTCTAGTTAAGCCCACTCTTTGCCCCAAGCAATGAAGAGCACTATTCCTCAGGGCAGTCCATGTTTCATTACTTCCCTCAGACAGTGGGGGAACATTAGTCAGGACGACTGTGTAGGGTGTGGCAGTAGGGGGCAAATTTAAGTTCTGCAGTCTAGATGGATAATCGAGCATGTTTATGCTGTGAGGCCTTAAGCTAGGGCATAGATCTTTCATCGCAAGTCCACCTTGCTATTCTACTGATCTTCCGTTTGCTGCCTCACTAGGATCCACATCTTTTGGCAATGATTTACTTCTCAGAGTTCCATTTGGACTCTTGGGTCTTGAGAAACTAAACTTCCTGGCCCTCTCAACAATCTGACTAGCGGAACTCATAGAGCTAGCTGATAGAGACTGGTTAGAAGACTTTAAAGCGCTGCCCTCTCTGTCGTCATTCATCTGGGTAATGTTCTCTTCCTTTGCATGATTCACAAACTTTTCTTTTTAATACTTTCCAGCCCTGATTCTATTTTGCCTAATCTTGCCTCTAGAGTACCAATCGTTTGTCTAATATACTGAGTAAGATTGGTTATCTGACTTACTATCCTGTTAATTTCAATAGAAGGGGGGCATTACCCTTACTTTTATTGCATATGGCCAAGTCTTTATCTTTACCTTTGTTTTTTAACGGGAAGCCTTTCCCCTGCTGTTTGTTGGCTTTAAACTTATTTATAGGGGGTACAGAGGGGACCTGATGAATAATTGGCAGCTGATTTCCAGATGATTCCTTCACTTTGGAGTTACAGGATCTTTTAGATAGTGGGAGTAGCTCCGGGTCTGGATCGCTAAGTGATACCTCATTGTAATGTTGCGACCGCACAGTTGCGGTCTAGTTGATCAGCGCACGTAGACGTGCGCATACGCGGTGGCGCACGGCGCCGCGTACGTTGGATAAAATAAAGATGGGCGTGTCCCCGAGTTAGTCGGGACCACGCGACGAACTAAGCAAGGTGTCCGCGTGAGTCCTTTATGGCGCGCCCTTATCCCGCGCGCCCCTCAGGCTTCACAACCTGACAATGGCGACGAGGGGTGTCTGACCCCACGCTGTGCCCCCGCACAGCCTGTGCTGCATTGCCGATCCGGCCCAGGGTCCGTGTACTGCCCTGCCTGGCCCGGCGAGGCCCTGGCCGTGACCCGCGCGAGGCACATGACTGAAGCCGCCTCATGATCACCCTGCCACGCAACCACGTGGCGCCTCATGGTCACAGCGCCTGCCGATGATGTCTAGCGGCAGCGGCGCACATCCACGCTGATCCGCAACGCGTGCCAAGCAGCTGCTGCCCTACCGGTGGCGCCCGTCCCCACGTGGTGAGACCTCGCCTCACGAACCGGAGCGCAGCGCCCCTAGTGGAGCAACCGGTGCCCGCGCCACGATGACGACCATCCCTCCGATCGAACCTTTCGTGATCGACGGCACACCCGCCTCTTTGGCGCCAAGATGGAAGGACTGGACGGAGCGCCTCAACTTCTACTTTGAAGGTGCAGGGACAGCGAGGGACCGCCGCCGAGCACTCCTCCTGCACCTAGGGGGTAAGGACATCCACCGCATCTACAAGACGCTGACAGAGGCCACGCCGCACACCTACGTCACTCTACTGCAAGCGCTCAACGCCTACTTCGAGCCCATGGTCAGCAAAGATTACAATCGCTTCCTGTTTCGCCAAGCCCGGCAGGAGGCGGATGAGTCTCTGGACGCCTTCCATGGGAGACTGATGGAACTCGCTAGCACCTGTGGATTCAGAGAAGAGCAAGAAGAGATACGCGGTCAGATAATCCAGAACTGTTATTCCTCCGATCTCAGGGTCAAAATTCTCCAAGAAGATGGAAAACCCCTTGCAGAAATCCTGAAACTAGGCCGCTCAAAGGAACTATCGAAAGCGAGAGCCTCTCACATGGAGGCAGCGCTGCACAGGCCAGCTAAAGGTGAACAAGTCAACGTTGCAGAACAAGTGCATGTCGTCCGCCCCAAACAACGGTCAATTGGAGGGAAGAAGCCACCGGAAAGGCGGAAGGAATGTGGATACTGTGGAGGCACACCTCACAGAGCGAAAGACTGCCCGGCGAACGGCAAGAAATGCAGCGCGTGTGGGCGGTGGAACCATTTCGCCTCGGTATGCAGGTCCTCGAAACAGAGGACGGAGGCAGCGCACGCCATCAGAGACAGCCCAGATAGCGAAGACATGGACGACGATGTCCATGACTACCCCGTACACTATGTGTTTGCCATCGATCAGCCAGCCAGGAAGAAAAAGCGCCTCCCGAAGTGCCGCATAAGGGTGAACCAGCAAGAGGTGAGAGCCACTATAGATACAGGGGCATCCATCGAGTTAATGGCAGCAGACGTGTATAACCAACTGCGTGACAAGCCAACCCTGAGCAAGGCAAAGATCCGAGTGTTCGCCTATGGACAGAAAACCCCAATACCACTCATTGGGTGTTTCAAGACGAACATTTGTCATCTGGACAGGACAGTCCCCTCCACCATCTATGTGACAAAAGAAGGGAGTGGCATGCTACTCAGCGGAAAAGCCGCCGAGGAACTCCAACTCATCTTCTACGCCATGGCCGTCCTAGAAGATGAACTCGATACCATCATCGAAGAATTTGACGACATGTTCAGAGGCATCGGGTGCCTCAAAGGGAAAGAGGTTTCGCTGCACATCGATCCATCCATACAACCCGTGGCACTCCGGCACCGGAGAATTGCCTTCCACCTCCGAAAGAAGGTCGAAGAAGAACTCGAGAGCCTAGAGAGGCAAGGAATAATCGAGAAGGTGGATGGGCCCACGCCTTGGGTGTCACCGATCGTAGTAGCGAAGAAGCCCAAGCAGCCAGGGCAAGTGCGCATATGCGTGGACATGCGCCTGCCCAACGCCGCAGTTAAGCGAGAGCGTCACCTGACACCCACGATTGACGACATATTGAGCGAACTCAATGGAGCCAAATGGTTTTCCAAAGTCGATCTCCGCTCGGGCTACCACCAGCTTCCACTCCACCCTGACTCCAGGTACATCACTACCTTTTCGACTCATGTGGGCCTACGCCGATATCGCCGGCTCAACTTCGGCATCTCGAGTGCGGCAGAAGTCTTCCAAAACACTATCCGTGAAGTGCTCAGCGGACTCCCAGGCGTACTCAACGTCAGCGACGACTTGCTGATATATGCCCAGTCTGTAGAAGAACACCACCAGCGGCTGAGGGGAGTTCTACAAAGACTCAAGGATTCAGGCCTCACCCTGCACCGCGAAAAATGCCAATTCCTCCGCAACACCATCAGTTTCTTCGGGTACACGTTCTCAGACAAAGGCATTGCCCCCGATCCAGAGAAGGTCAAGGACGTGCAGACGGCTCCCGCCCCGACAAACATCTCCGAGGTGCGGAGCTTTCTAGGCATGGTCAACTTCTGTGGTCGTTTTATCCCTGACCTCTCCAACATCACCCGACCTCTCCGCGAGCTCACGAAGGCATCCACCCCCTGGCAGTGGGGCAAAGAGCAAGAGGAAGCGTTCCAAAACACGAAAGCAGCCCTATCGGCAGAGAAGACGCTCTCATACTTTGACCCCTCCAAGCAGACCAATATCGCGGTCGACGCCAGTCCCTTCGGTCTGGGTGCCGTCCTTACACAACGTCAAGGAGAAGATAACTGGGCGCCGATTGCATACGCCAGCAGATCGCTGACAGAGACGGAACAAAGATACTCGCAGATAGAACGCGAGGCCATAGCCATCCACTGGGCGTGCAGACATTTCCACATGTACGTGTACGGACACCCGTTCACCGTCTCAACAGATCACAAGCCCCTAATCCCACTATTCAGGGGAACGGTATCAAAACCACCGCCCAGGATTGAAAAGTGGATTCTGCAGCTGCAAGAATATGACTACCTGCTAGAATTCAAACCAGGAGCCACCAACCCAGCAGACTTTCTATCCCGCCATCCGAGGGCGGCCACCCCGGGAGAGAGAGAAGATGCTGAAGACACTGAGTCATTTGTGAATGCCGTGGTTGAAAGGTCCAGGCCGCTCCCCATGAGCATGGAGATGATCATCGAAGCCACCCAAGATGACGAAATTTTCCAGATTGTCTCGAATGCCATACGCACGAACGAGTGGAAGACGCTCCAAGCGTCATTGGGCCAGAGAACGCCGCAAGCGAAAACAGCCTTAGAAGCATTCTTGAGGGTCAAGGAGGAGCTGTCAGTCGATAGCCAGGGTTGCGTGCTAAGAGGGCCCAGAATCGTGATGCCAACTACTCTCACACAGCAAGCCATTGCCCTCGCTCACCGAGGACACCAGGGAGTGGTGAAAACAAAAAGCAGACTCCGTGCCAAACTATGGTTTCCAGACATGGACTCGCAAGTGGAGCGGGCCGTCAAAGAGTGCCAGTGGTGCCAAGCAGCGGGACTCCCAGAAAACCCACCACCAGTCATCACAGAAGTTGGCCCGGAAAGACCATGGGAACACGTCAGCGCCGATTTCGGCCACCTGCCCGACGGAAGACACATGCTCGTCATCATGGATGACCACACGAAATATCCGGAAGTGGAGATCGTCGCGTCCCTCACGGCAAAAGAGGTGATCGCCAAATTCGAGAAGACCATCGCAACCCATGGCATCTTCGTGAGGGTCAAGACCGACAACGGTCCCCCCTTTCAGAGCCAAGAGTTTGCGGAGTATCTAGCGGAGTGGGGGATTCTACACCGGAAAATAACACCCAGATGGCCGCAATCAAACGGAGAAGTGGAAAGATTCATGCGCACATTGAACAAGACCATCCGGATTGCCCATGCTGAGGGGACATCGGTAGAAAGAGGAATCTACTCTTTCCTCCGAGAATACAGGCTCACCCCACACCGCACCACTGAGGCCGCCCCAGGCCCGTCCACGATGGGACGTATAGTCCGAGACACCCTCCCAAATCACCCCACCTGGAGCCCCACCAGTGCGGAATCATGGAGGACTGTACACAACAGGAAAAAGTCTAATGACTATGCAAGTTTCCGGCGGAAGTCCAAAGAGTCATCCATTGCCGAAAATGACCGGGTGTACGTCCGAGACAGGTATCCAGGAAGTAAATTCAGACTCCCGTTTGAGCCACAACCATGGACTGTCACTGCCCGGAACGGGACCATGGTCACCGCCCAGCGAGAGGGAGAAACAGTCACCAGGAATGTGTCATTCTTCAAAAAGGCGGCCGACCCCCGGAATGATCCAGCCAGCTCCGAGAAGAATGGGGAATCTACGACATCACCAGCCCGGCCAGGAAGCAACCAAAACACCCCCGAAGCCGCCGTCCAGGAAGGGGACGTGGACTCTGCAGAGGAACCGCGAGCCTCCGGTACCCCAAGTGCCACTCGCCCTGAGAACCCCCAGAGCCCCCTGGGCACAAGCACTCCATCCAGTGAGTCAACCCGGAGAGTGCTGTTCCGTGGCCAAGCTGCAGGCTACGGACTGAGAAGAAACCCGGTGCCCTCATCCCGGATGGCCGACTACGCAGTGGGCTGAGAGATCATGGAGAGACTGGTAACAGGCCGGACGGCCATGTTTTATTATTTGGTTGGACATTCAGCGTAATACTTGTGTAAAAGGGGGGGGGGGGGTTTTGTTCATACTAAAGGTGAAAAGGAATGTAATGTTGCGACCGCACAGTTGCGGTCTAGTTGATCAGCGCACGTAGACGTGCGCATACGCGGTGGCGCACGGCGCCGCGTACGTTGGATAAAATAAAGATGGGCGTGTCCCCGAGTTAGTCGGGACCACGCGACGAACTAAGCAAGGTGTCCGCGTGAGTCCTTTATGGCGCGCCCTTATCCCGCGCGCCCCTCAGGCTTCACAACCTGACACTCATCTCTGTTGGCCTGGATGCAGCCATTTAAAGGCTCCTCAACAGCATTGATTAAAATAACAGCATCCGCACTCTCATTGTGCTGTGGGTCTTTTGTTTTACTGTTTATTAAAGAACCCAGTGCATCCTTAATTAGGGACTCCTCTATGGTGGATATCTGCTTTTCGAGGGCTCCAACCGCCCGTGAGGAATTTCAGCAGAGTCATATTACCATCTTTTGGTTTACTAGCTGTTTGCACTGTTTACCCAGAATTCGTAGTGCGTAGCTCCCTTTTACCCATATCCGCTATGCGTCAACAGCAAAAAACTGCAGAATACACGAGCCCTTATACCCCAGTAGGTAAAATGTGTCACTCTCTCCTATATTTGTTCTCCTCTACTTCCCCACATCTATACTATGACAAAATCAGTTAAATGTTACGTATGAACCCTTTTTCATAAAAACAGTGATGTACGACAATTATTTAAATGCAATTGCTTATAAATATTGCAAAACTTACTCTTGCCCCTTACGGGCTTTTCCCGGTTGTGCTGCGGGCGAGACGCTGCGCTTTGTAGCACTATGGAAGCACCTCTCCCTCACCTGCGGTAGCGGAAGTGGCAGTGCAGAGTCCCCTATAGCACCCTGGGACTCGTAGTCCCACGAGGGTGCTTGGCTGCCCCAAAAGAGTCTCTAGGGAGCGTTGCGTCGATTAAAAATGAAGAAGGTCACTCTGGGCTTAGGCTCCCACCAGAGTATGCAGGTATGAGTCAGCCTACACATTTCGTCCACACTTGTATGTCATCAGGGCTCTTTAATGGCTCTTTTCCATTCTGCGATACTGCGCATCAGCCGATGCAATACATCCTGCATAGTTCAGGACCTACGCAAAATAATTATCACTGTGGTACCTTGTTGTCCTTTAGTGCTGAATCCTGATGTAATACTGTTCGACATTCCATGCGTGGCTGAGTGGCTTTCTGTTATTAATTTATGTCAGAAATCTTTCTCCATACTCTTGATGAAGCGTAAATTCCATTTTAATTGCAGGGGTGCATCATAGTCACATTTAGAGAGCATCCGCATATAATCACTTGTTGTATTAACGTGAAGTGTTAGTAGTTTGAAATTTATTAACATGAATACATGGTGTATTTTAGTCCATTGGCAAGTAACACGGAGAATCAATGTAGAAACTGAATTTAACTCTCTGGAATCTTTAACATGAAGAACTTGTGTTGTGCAACTGAAACTTATTCACGTTTTAAATATGTTTACTGATTACGTTATTTTACGGATAGGTAAAATATTAGGTGACATTACATTAATGTTATATGAATTCGTGGAGCTTAAAATGTGTTCTGTTTTGTTAGCTGAAATTCATTGACCAGATTTGCTAGTCCCTGAAACTCTTGCTTTAGAATTTACAGTTTGAATATCATGCGTGCTTTCTCACATGTTGTGTTAATGGGGAAGAAGAGCTCTTGTTACATACGATAATGTCTTTGTTTTTCTAGTTAGGCAAGGAGAAAAGGAGTTACAATCGTATGATTTCAGTCAATAAAAGAATGTCGTTGTGCTTCACACAGAGAAATGGCCTGGGAACCAAGGACAAACTGTATTGAATAAGGTACACCATCGACATAGTGGAAAATTCCCAGCAGGACTGTACCCAGGGTGGATGGCACGATCCACAGTGCACCATGGGAGTGCCATCTGAGAATAAATGTATGTTGTAATTAGGGATAGTGCGCCACTTCTGTCTTGCTGTCAGAGAAAGAGCATCTTAGAAAAAGCTCTGTCTTCTGTACCTTTATGCTTTTTGACCCATTGATCATGGAGAGCCTTCATTGGAGGACTCCAAGTACTGACACCTTTTTATCCTTGCTTATTTAGGGGTGCCACCTTATTAGGGACAGATGTAATGCTTTTTACCCACCAATCCTCATTACAGTAAATTTTGGACTCATGCTTCCTGATTTTCTGTATTCTGCTCCTTGAATTAATTGCACTGCTTATGCTGCTGTGTAATCACAAAGCTTTCCTTTGGACAGCACTATGCAACCATCAATGTGTATAACCTGACCAGAAATTCCATCTTAATCACTCAATCACAATCAATCCACTCAGATTGGGAGCATATATCAGTACACCCAAGGCTACTGCCATGGACAAAACTAATGACTAAAGGTTAAAAATATTTTATTCGTCATAAGACACATAATCAAAAAGACAAATATACATAATAAAAGAAAAATACAATTTCATTAATTGCTTCTGTTAGACCTGTCTGGCTTTTTGGCGAAGTCCCTCCTAATTTTCATTTATTTTGTCCCCTTTTTGCCCCTCATACCCTTGTTAATTTTTGTGTCTACTGACTTTTTGTAGGTGTTGGTCAGGGGGATAGGTGTTTTCTTCCCCCCTCATAATCTTTTACCTTAGGCCCAGAGGCCTGTTCTGACAGGAAAGTTGGCACCACCTAAAATGGTGGCCACCAACTGCCCCAACTGTCACCAACAGAACTTGGCCATAGCCTAACATAGGGCATTCCAGAACCTTCTGGTCCATTCTGGACCACTGAAGGGCAGCCTATATAAGGCGGAATGCAGGGAAGCCATTTTGGTGCTGACCAGAGAGAGGAGGAGTGAGGCAGTGGTGAGAGGAGGAGGACGCACTGGGAGCAGTTAGTTTGTCCTTGTGACAGACAGCCACTACAGGAGGACGTTCCCCCTTCAACCCCTGACCAATCCCTCCCAATCACCTTCTTCTACTGAGGAGTAAAGTCCTCTGCCCAGCATAAGACTTCAAAGTGACTGTTCCAGTTAAGGACCCCAGTGAGGTTAATGCAGCCAGGGTTCCAAACTAAGTGAGGTTAATCCTAGTGCCCTTCCCCTCATCCAGTTCATCCAGTGGTCACAGCCCGACTGTTGGCAGCCCCCATTCCCCTAGCGCCACATCGCCATCGTGTCCCTCTTCCTACCTGTGGTGGAGGAGACAGTGAAGTGACCAGCTGTATTGCCCTATCCGGCGCGAGACAAGCGGCGCCGTGCGGAGCATTGTGCTGATCAGGAGGTGAGGAGCCGGCTTATGGTGGTTGCCCCGGAGTTGAGGAGAGTGTGGGGAGGCGCTGTCGCGAGTGCGCGATCTCCAAGAAGGAGACGCTGCTCCCTCGCGCATGCCCCAGCGTTGTAGTGTCCCTGTCAGGAGGGGCCTATGATCGAGCAGGCCCGGGTGGACGCCTCCTTCCTGGGAGCGTAGGCGGTGATTAGCAGCATCAGGGCGAGCGCTACTGCGCAGGTCAGAGAAGGAAGCGGCCCCGCCGAGCATCGGAAGGAGCGCCGGCCGCCTCAGGGAACCCAGAGAGAGTCCCGCCTTCTCCCTCGGCTCGCGCGCCACGCAGAGGAGCTGGCCGAGCCGGGAGGGGGAATCTGAAAGGCCTGAAAGCGGCCTGGGGGCAGTTGAAATTGGCATAACCTTCCCCTCGAGTGCCACGCAGAGGAGCTGGCTCGAGTGGGGAGAGTGAGCATTACGGAGCGTTTTGAGGCGTGAGGGCCTCCCCAGCCTCAGTTCCTCGACCCCCTTCATTGCTGTTCCTCTATCAGCCTGGCGCAGGACGACCCCAATTCTGTGAATCCAAAGTAAGGAGAGTGGGGGTGTGGGAAAACGGATGCCAGGGAGCCCTGTTTCAGGCAGAGAGATTTACTAAAATCAGAGGTGATTCCCAACACCCTCACAGTTAATGACCAGGGTTCTTGGTTGACAGAAATCTGAGGAACTTTATATTAAGGTGTTGGAGGAGTGAATCCAGCTATTCTTCTTGGTGATAACCTTGGAACTAACTACTGGGAGGAGGCCTTCTCTGTATACAAACTGGCCAGGGTGATCTAGGTTAATTGAGATCATAAACCTGTTCCCCTTTAATCAATTGCTCAGTAGTGGAGCCTCTTAGTTCAACTGTAATGTACTGAATTGTGATTCCTTTTGAAACTAATAGGCATTGAACTGTGATTCCAATTGAAGCTGATTTGTGCACTTTATCAATTGTTTGACAGAAGAAAGGAGTTACTTACTAAAGGTGACTGTGTAATAAGATTAAGAGTGCTGTAGAGGATAATTTAGTAATTTACTTAATAGTCTTAGAAATGTGGTTGCCGATACTAAGATAACCTATAATGACTTGCACTGTATAATTTGAAACTGAAGAGTATATTATTTTTATAAAGCAGCACGTATTTTCATATAATTTTGGTGTAGTGTTTTCTTTTTGAGTGTTATTGCGTGGAATTACTTTTGGGTGGTCTGCAACCTTTACACTGTGCCTCTGTTATGTTAGTCTTGCCCTAGGCCAGGCTACCTAATTCCAACATATTGGTGCCTAGCGGTGGGATTGCGGACTTGGTTGCAGCTACTCACTAGTAATTTGGCGTAATACACCCAACCTACACCAGGAGTTTTCTCCTTGCGGCCCTCCCAATTAGTCTTTTTGTTTTTTCTAAATTTATTCCTGGTGGTGGGTGGAGTTGGTTTTAGGTTACCCTCACCCTTCTGAAATTTCTGGTGTGTATCCAGGTTTGCCAGATTCACCATGGAGTTTGCGGTGGAAAACCTGGAAGTCTATTCCGTGCCCCAATTGAGAATGTTCTGCCAGCAAATGGGGGTCTTTTTCAAACATGGTGCTAGGAAGGGGGAGCTCCAGACTAGCCTTAGGGCCTGGGTGGAGGCACACCAAGAGACAAAGGAGGAGGTTGAAGAGGTTGACCAGGGCACAGAAGGGGGGGTGGAGGAGTTATTCCACCATGAGGGGGAAAACTTGCTCACCGGACCAGTGTCCTATTCCAGAAAGGGCAGTAGCATTTCTGGGAGAAGCCTAACAGAAGCTGAGCTCACCGACAGGAGGGAGAAAAGACAGCTAAAGTGGGAGCTGGCTAAATTGGAACAGGAGAAAGAGGAGAGGAGGATGGTCCACGAGTTTAGGCTGAAGGAACTGGAGCTCCAAAGTCTACAACGGGGATCCTCTCCTGTTAGGAATGGTGGCAGCGAACCGAAAGAGTTAGCCAGGGAGACCAAACCCTATATCCCAAAGGACCTGATAGCGAGCTTCAGTCAGGGGGATGATGTTGCTAAGTGGCTGGCCGCTTATGAGGTTTCTTTGAAGGTTCATGGAGTGCAGGAGAAGCACTGGGGGGGTAGTTTGTACAAGTACATGCCTCCTGCTGGTCGGGACACTTTGTTGGCCCTGGAGCCAGAGGAACAGACAAACTACCCCACCATGAAGCTGGCGTTATTGAGGAAGTTCGGGCTCACCCCAGAGAGGTACCGACAGAAGTTTAGGGGGAGCCACAAGATGGGAACTCAGAACTGGGTGGACTTCCTTGATTACGCTAGAAAGGCTTTAGAGCAGTGGTTCCCAAACTTTTTCGACCCATGGCTCCCTTTATCTATCGACTGTTGTCCGCGGCTCCCCATCATGTTACTTTTTTTTTTTCCGGTGAGGAGGATGTAAGCCCAACCTCTGGAGTACTCCCATTTTTCTTCTCTTTTGGCTGGTGGCTTACCACGAAATCCAATGAATGTTCAAAAAACACAGGGACATTCCACATTACAGACTGTAAATAAATAATGAGCCAGTTAGAGTTGCCACCTGACCGGTTTTAGCACCACCAGTTTTTTGATGTCCCAGCTGGTCCAAAGATAAATTTTGAATAGCTGTTATGATCTGTATATACTTCAAACGCCATATATAAATTAAGATCACTTTTAAATGTATTCTAGAGCTGTTAGTGGTCTGTGACTAACAATGGAAGTAAGCACCATCATGCAGTGCTGCTACCTGTTGAGCCCTGTAGCTGACACAGGAGCAGGCCTTGTTCATGAACATTCCCAGTGTGAACAGTCAAACCATCAGCGCTGTGCGCTCACCTTCGAAGGGACACATGCGGATTCATGAGTCACACATGTAAGCCAATTTTATTATAGATGAGTCTGGTTTCTGCACACACGTGTGCCATCACATTCCAAAACTTTTACAGGGTGGTGAATATTTGAAGGAATGAGGGAGCGTAAGCAGGTTGGAGTCTTAATTTTTTAAAATAAGCCAACTGACAATGTAGTATTTTGTTTGTATTGGCAGAAAAGATTTCCATTAATGCAACATAGTTCTCCAGTAATTCCAAACACCCTCCAAACCTCCAGAACACTCGCAGCTGAAAATGATATGACCCCAACAGTTTGTTAAAAAAAATCTCTCATTTCTCAGTCATGCCAGCTGAAGGCTTCTCGGAGCGCTCTTAGTTTCCAAGTGAAACAGAGAAGTAGCTGCAAGGGCTTGGAAGTGTTACCCAGATAGCTCAAATTATGAGAATTATATTGGTTTTCATGAGAATATAAAAAAAGAATATACAGCACACACGTGTTGTACCTCCCCATTTGCTAAGCACCACCATCATTTTAGTTTATATTATTGTTGAGCTGATTATTGTAACAAGGCGATGGAAAATGGGCATTATCCTTCTGCTGTTATCAAAGCAGGGAGTGATTTAATATTTGTGTATTTCTTTCAGGGATTGAAATTAGCAGGTCCGGCGCTCGGTTTCAAGGGAAGGACTACATGCCGTAAACCTGAGCGAACGGCACGGCGCTCACTCCGAGATTTGCAAATTAGCACAGTACATGATTAGGGTATTATTGTGATATGTATTCAGAGGAATGTTTAATTAAAATAAGCAGCTGGGCCCCTCTTCCAAGGCCTATCTCTCCGTCGCATCCGACATTATTTATACACTTGAGTCACCTTCATTCACTGCATGTCTTACGATACACATGAAGGATCCGTTGTGGGAGTGAAGGGGCGAAGAAGTAATTTGCTGTTCTGGAAATGCACAAGAACTTTTAAAAAACTATTTCACGTTTATAATGATTCCCCGATTTTTTTGGTAGAAGCCATTGCTACAATCACTGCAGAAAACAAGCCGAAATAACGTTCGGTATTCCTGTCCTGATTGTTTGTGCCTGGCCCTGCACCACCTCACACGCTGGTCCTGACCCATTCATGGCGCTGACAAGAGAGGCTTTCAAAACTCCCTCGCAAGACATTCCCACTCGGCACATGCCTTTACTGGGGCGCGCAAAGGCACATTTCAAACGTGCAAATACTACGTTTTAGAACTGAGGCGCACTGATAGAACCTGCTACCTGTACCTTTCCTACATTCTCGAGAAGTGCGCGGCGCCCCAGGCGAGTTCTGGCGGCGCACCAGGGCGCCGCGGCGCACAGTTTGGGAACCACTGCTTTAGAGGGTTGGGTCAAGGGCAGTGAGGTAAAGGATTATGAGGGGCTGTACGATCTGTTTTTGAGAGAACACCTCCTCGAGAAATGTTTTCCCGAGCTGCGCCAACACCTGGTAGACAGCAAGCTGACCAATCCCCGGAAGCTTGCAGAGGAGGCGGACATCTGGACAAGTACCCGGGTGTCCACCAAGGGGACTGGAGGGGAATCTCAAAAAGCCGGACAGGGCGCCCCCCAGAAGAAGGAGGGGGGGGAGAAAAAGAAAGAGTTCTCTAAAGGTCCCCAAAATAACTTCCAAGGGAAGGGAGCAGGTTTCACCCCTAGGGCAAACCCGCCCCGGAACCCTCATCCTGGCCAGAGCCAGCAGCCCAGGGTTCTCCACTGTTTTGAATGCGGTGGCGTTGGACATTATAAGGGAGATGCCAGATGCCCAAAGAGACCACCCCCTCCCACCGGAGGAAAGTCACCGGGAGTAGCTAGTGTAGCGCTCGGGGAGGAGTTGCCCTTAGATAAGGGGGGTGAGTGGGCAGGTGTCACCTTAGTGTCCCTGGGAGAGCGGGAGATGGTGCCAAAGATCCAGGTGCCCCCAAATACTACAAAGTATGGGCAATGGGTTACCATCAATGGCCAGAGAGGGGAGGCTCTGAGGGATACAGGAGCCAGCATGACTATGGTGAGAAGTCAGCTGGTGTCCCCAGAGCAGGTTGTTCCTAATGTACTCCACCCCGCCGCGATGGCTGACGGCAGAATGGGCCACTATCCAGTGGCTGAGGTTCCCTTTGAGTGGGAGGGGGTTGCAGGTTCACTTCGAGTTGCCGTAAGCCCTGCCGTGCCAGTCGATTGTCTGTTGGGGAATGACATGGAACACAATACTTGGAGAGAGGTGGAATACCGGACGCATTCTGCGATGCTGGGTACACCTGACTGGGCCTGTGTCAGCACACGGTCTGCGACTGCCCGGAGAGGGAGTTCGCCTGGGTTGGAGTCTGGAACAATGGCCCAACCCGCTGCTAAGAAGGGACAGACCCGGAGACAGAGAAAGCCTGCTCCGGCTTCCACACCCCATGAGACAGATCGGCCACCTGCGGTGGTGGACCAAGAGTCCGTGGAGGGGGAAGTAGACTCTCTGGAGGATTTGCCCCTCCCGGCGGAGTGGCATGTGGAGGGAGGTCCTACCAGAGAGGAATTCTGTAAGGGGCAGAGGGAGTGCCCCACCCTTGAGGGACTGAGGCGACAGGCTGAAGCCCAAGCAGCAGGTGATGTTACGGGACATTACCATATTTACTGGGAGGATGGACTTCTCTACAGTGAACCCAAGGTACCCTTGCCTGGCTCATCAAGGGCCTTGGTAGTCCCGCAACAGTACCGAGCCTTTCTTTTGGAACTGGCTCATGCCATACCCCTGGCAGGACACTTAGGTCAGGACAAGACCTTTGCCCGGCTTGTCCTCCACTTTTACTGGCCTCGAATGAAAGTGGCGTCCGACACATACTGTAGGACATGTGTAACCTGCCAGGCCAGTGGGAAAACCGGGGTGAAGCTAAAAGCTCCCCTGGAACCACTTCCAGTCGTTAGCACCCCCTTTGAGAGGGTGGGCATCGACATTGTAGGGCCTTTGGATCCACCAACAGCAGCTGGTCACAGGTTTATCCTGGTGCTGGTGGATCATGCCACACGGTACCCAGAGGCAATACCTCTGAGGACAGTCACTGCACCTGTAGTGGCAAGAGCCCTAATGGGAATCTTTACCCGAGTGGGATTTCCCAAGGAAGTTGTGTCCGACAGGGGGACCAACTTCCTGTCAGCTTACATGCGGGCAATGTGGAAGGAGTGTGGAGTGACCTACCGGTTCACCACTCCTTATCACCCCCAGTCAAATGGACTGGTTGAGAGGTTCAATAAGACCTTGAAGGGCATGATCAGAAGTCTGCCCGAGAGCCTGCGGAGGAAATGGGATGTCCTCCTACCCTGTTTACTCTTTTCCTACAGGGAAGTGCCCCAGAAGGGAGTGGGCTTCAGCCCCTTTGAGCTTCTGTATGGGCACCCTGTACGCGGTCCTCTCAGCCTGGTGAAGGATGGTTGGGAGAAATCTCCCAGGAAACCCCCCCAGGATGTGGTGAGCTACATGCTGGCCTTCAGGAGCCAAATGGCGAAGTTGTGGAAGCAAGCTTCTGACAACTTGGAGGCCAGCCAGGCAGTCATGAAGGAGTGGTACGACCACAACGCTCACCCGGTGGAACTGGAGCCTGGACAGAAAGTGTGGGTGATGGAACCTGGAGAGCTTAGCGCCCTCCAGGATCGCTGGACAGGCCCCTTTGAGGTGTTGGAAAAGAAGGGTAAGGCCACATACCTGGTGGACCTTAAGACCCCTCGACAGCCCCTACGGGTGCTACACGCCAACAGACTCAAGCCCCACCATGAGAGGCCCGAAGTCATGCTGATGATGGTGACTGACGGGGGAGAGGAAGCGGAAAGTGAACCTCTCCCAGATCTCTTTTCATCCCAAGAGAAGGATGGGTCAGTGGAGGGAGTGAATCTCTCTCCTACTCTCACTCCTGAGCAACGGGAGGACTGCCGCCAGATACTGGAGCAGTACTCTTCTTTGTTCTCCCTTGTCCCGGGAAGGACCCACCTGTGTACCCATGATGTGGACACAGGAGACAGCCCACCAGTGAAGTCCAAGACCTACCGGCTGTCTGACAAGGTGAAGGCTAGCATACATGGAGAAGTTGCCAAGATGCTAGAGCTGGGAGTAATTGAACCTTCCAACAGCCCTTGGTCCAGTCCGGTGGTGCTCGTGCCAAAAGCCGCACCCCCAGGCACCACACCTGAACTGAGGTTCTGTGTGGATTACCGAGGACTGAATTCAGTGACAAGGACTGATGCTCATCCGATCCCTAGGGCGGATGAATTGATTGACCGGCTAGGAGCTGCCCAATATCTGAGTACCTTTGACCTCACTTCAGGGTACTGGCAGATCTCCTTGACAGATGGAGCAAGGGAAAGGTCAGCCTTCTCCACGCCTGAGGGACACTACCAGTTCTGTGTGATGCCCTTTGGGCTCAAGAACGCCCCTGCCACATTTCAGCGGCTGGTGAACCAGGTCCTCTCTGGATTGGAGAGTTTCTCTGCTGCCTACTTGGATGACATTGCTGTCTTCAGTAGCAGCTGGGAGGACCATCTGCAGCATTTGCAGGCCGTTCTCCAGGCCCTGAGACAAGCTGGATTGACCATCAAAGCCAGCAAATGCCAGATTGGGCAGGGGTCGGTTGTGTACCTTGGACACTTGGTGGGTAGGGGGACTGTGCAGCCCCTGCAGGCGAAGATTGAGGCAATCATGGCCTGGGAACCCCCCAAGACACAGACTGAGGTCCGAGCTTTCCTGGGCCTCACAGGATACTACCGTCGCTTTGTGAAGGGGTATGGCACTATTGTAGCGCCCCTCACAGAGCTCACCTCCAAGAAACAACCTCGACGGGTAGTGTGGACAAAGGCTTGTCAGCAAGCCTTTGAAAAGTTGAAACAGGCAATGTGTGCGGCACCGGTCCTGAGGGCCCCAGACTTCTCCAAGGAGTTCATTGTCCAAACGGATGCATCAGAACATGGCATTGGGGCAGTGTTATCGCAACTCAATGAAGAGGGCCTGGATCAACCTGTAGTCTTCTTATCCAGGAGGCTGCTTCCCCGGGAACAGAAGTGGAGTGCCATTGAGAGGGAAGCTTTTGCGGTGGTGTGGGCTCTGAAGAAGCTGCGGCCATACCTCTTTGGCTCGCACTTCCTGGTTCAGACCGACCACCGACCCCTTCGTTGGCTGATGCAAATGAAGGGGGAAAATCCCAAGTTGTTGAGGTGGTCCATCTCCCTACAGGGAATGGACTTCCGGGTGGAACATCGGCCTGGAGTGGACCACGCCAATGCAGACGGTCTCTCCAGGTATTTCCGCCTTAGTGATGAGGACTCCCAAGGGGTTGGGTAGTTCTCCCCACTTTCAGCTGGGGGGGACGCGTGTTAGACCTGTCTGGCTTTTTGGCGAAGTCCCTCCTAATTTTCATTTATTTTGTCCCCTTTTTGCCCCTCATACCCTTGTTAATTTTTGTGTCTACTGACTTTTTGTAGGTGTTGGTCAGGGGGATAGGTGTTTTCTTCCCCCCTCATAATCTTTTACCTTAGGCCCAGAGGCCTGTTCTGACAGGAAAGTTGGCACCACCTAAAATGGTGGCCACCAACTGCCCCAACTGTCACCAACAGAACTTGGCCATAGCCTAACATAGGGCATTCCAGAACCTTCTGGTCCATTCTGGACCACTGAAGGGCAGCCTATATAAGGCGGAATGCAGGGAAGCCATTTTGGTGCTGACCAGAGAGAGGAGGAGTGAGGCAGTGGTGAGAGGAGGAGGACGCACTGGGAGCAGTTAGTTTGTCCTTGTGACAGACAGCCACTACAGGAGGACGTTCCTCCTTCAACCCCTGACCAATCCCTCCCAATCACCTTCTTCTACTGAGGAGTAAAGTCCTCTGCCCAGCATAAGACTTCAAAGTGACTGTTCCAGTTAAGGACCCCAGTGAGGTTAATGCAGCCAGGGTTCCAAACTAAGTGAGGTTAATCCTAGTGCCCTTCCCCTCATCCAGTTCATCCAGTGGTCACAGCCCGACTGTTGGCAGCCCCCATTCCCCTAGCGCCACATCGCCATCGTGTCCCTCTTCCTACCTGTGGTGGAGGAGACAGTGAAGTGACCAGCTGTATTGCCCTATCCGGCGCGAGACAAGCGGCGCCGTGCGGAGCATTGTGCTGATCAGGAGGTGAGGAGCCGGCTTATGGTGGTTGCCCCGGAGTTGAGGAGAGTGTGGGGAGGCGCTGTCGCGAGTGCGCGATCTCCAAGAAGGAGACGCTGCTCCCTCGCGCATGCCCCAGCGTTGTAGTGTCCCTGTCAGGAGGGGCCTATGATCGAGCAGGCCCGGGTGGACGCCTCCTTCCTGGGAGCGTAGGCGGTGATTAGCAGCATCAGGGCGAGCGCTACTGCGCAGGTCAGAGAAGGAAGCGGCCCCGCCGAGCATCGGAAGGAGCGCCGGCCGCCTCAGGGAACCCAGAGAGAGTCCCGCCTTCTCCCTCGGCTCGCGCGCCACGCAGAGGAGCTGGCCGAGCCGGGAGGGGGAATCTGAAAGGCCTGAAAGCGGCCTGGGGGCAGTTGAAATTGGCATAACCTTCCCCTCGAGTGCCACGCAGAGGAGCTGGCTCGAGTGGGGAGAGTGAGCATTACGGAGCGTTTTGAGGCGTGAGGGCCTCCCCAGCCTCAGTTCCTCGACCCCCTTCATTGCTGTTCCTCTATCAGCCTGGCGCAGGACGACCCCAATTCTGTGAATCCAAAGTAAGGAGAGTGGGGGTGTGGGAAAACGGATGCCAGGACCCCTGTTTCAGGCAGAGAGATTTACTAAAATCAGAGGTGATTCCCAACACCCTCACAGTTAATGACCAGGGTTCTTGGTTGACAGAAATCTGAGGAACTTTATATTAAGGTGTTGGAGGAGTGAATCCAGCTATTCTTCTTGGTGATAACCTTGGAACTAACTACTGGGAGGAGGCCTTCTCTGTATACAAACTGGCCAGGGTGATCTAGGTTAATTGAGATCATAAACCTGTTCCCCTTTAATCAATTGCTCAGTAGTGGAGCCTCTTAGTTCAACTGTAATGTACTGAATTGTGATTCCTTTTGAAACTAATAGGCATTGAACTGTGATTCCAATTGAAGCTGATTTGTGCACTTTATCAATTGTTTGACAGAAGAAAGGAGTTACTTACTAAAGGTGACTGTGTAATAAGATTAAGAGTGCTGTAGAGGATAATTTAGTAATTTACTTAATAGTCTTAGAAATGTGGTTGCCGATACTAAGATAACCTATAATGACTTGCACTGTATAATTTGAAACTGAAGAGTATATTATTTTTATAAAGCAGCACGTATTTTCATATAATTTTGGTGTAGTGTTTTCTTTTTGAGTGTTATTGCGTGGAATTACTTTTGGGTGGTCTGCAACCTTTACACTGTGCCTCTGTTATGTTAGTCTTGCCCTAGGCCAGGCTACCTAATTCCAACAGCTTCCGATGCACAGATTTGGCCTAATGCTGATTCCTCTGTATTTCTATACACTTGTGTTGCGGTGTCTCTTTGTTCAGTTTTGTTTGGCTTTGTAATAAATTAACTAACCTCAGATAGTTGTCCTTGGGTTATTATGTATCTAAAGACATTTTTGGTGAATTGATTGTACTGTTAGCGACTTTTCTCCCCTTTACACTTTCATGCAGCAGAACCATCAGAGTATGAACCTAGAACAGTATGGAACGTATGGGCCCGGCCTTTTCACCCTTGCACAAGGACAGTCAGTTTCTCTTAGCATTCTGTCTAGGCAATTGCATCTTGGCATGGTGCCAAGTCCCACAAGGGTATTCAGAGAGTCCTTCTATTTTCAACCGATCCTTAAAAAGTCCCTGGTCATGCCTTGTAATTCTGTCCTGGTCAAGTATATTGATGACTTGTTGGTTCCATCAAAAACTGGTTAGGTTTGCTAGGTTGATACCATTGCACTGCTAAACCACCTGGCTAAAAATGGACATAAAGTGTCCCCTGGGAAGCTGAAGTACTGTCTTCAGTAACTTGTTCAATATATTCAGAAAGGAGTCAGAAGGGTGTCACAAGAGAGAATCTTGGCAATTTTACAAATGAAAATGCCAACAACACAGAAAGAGGTCAAAATGTTCTTGGGAATGATGGGCTACTGTCGCCAGGGGATACCCACCTTTTCCCTAGTGGCGAAGCCTTTGCAGAGAGTGACGTACAAGGATATGTCGTATCCTGTACCTTGGGACTATGACTGTTTGTTTGCATTCCTGTAGTTGAGAGAAAGTCTTTATCATGCCCCGGCGCTAGGAATGCCTGTTTAAAACAAAGCTCTTTCGCTTTTCTGCAGTGAGAGGAAGGGCTGTGCTCTCTCAGTATTGGCACAAACAAATGGGAATGCTCATAGGCCAGTAGCCTATTTTTAGCTACCTTAGATCCAGTAGCTATGGCTCAACCTGGGTGTCTAAAAGCAGTGGTCGCCGCAGGTGTTAGCATAGAAAGGTATGTAGGCACTGTCATGGATCATCCTTTAATGGTGTATGTGCCTCACTCTGTAGAGATATTGCTGACACATACTCATCAGCATAGAAAGGTGTAGGCACTGTCATGGATCATCCTTTAATGGTGTATGTGCCTCACTCTGTAGAGATATTGCTGACACATACTCGCACTCAGGATTTGACAGTCTCCTGACCTTGTATGAACAGATCATACTTAAAGCTAAATATTTCACATTGAGAAGTTGTTATTTTTTTCTGAATCCTGCTACATTGTTACCCATTCCTGACACTGAAGGTCGTGAACATGAAGTGGAACATGACTATGTCGATGTCACTAAACAATGTACCAAGCTGAGACCAGATATTCAAGATGAGCCACTACCTGAATCTGATTTTGCACTGTTTGTGGATGTCTCATGTTTTCAAGACCATGAAGGAAATTTTCAAGCTACCTATGTGGTTTGCACAGTTTCAGGAGTAGTAGAATCTTCATGGCTCCCAGATGTGTATTCAGCACAAGTGGCTGGACTGATTGCTGTTACTAGAGCATGTTGTGTCTGTAACCAACAGAGAGTGATGATTTATACAGACAGTCAATATGGCTTTGATGTGGTTCACAATTTTCGAGCAGTTATGGCCCTAGAGAGGATTTATGACATCCTCCGGTTTGCCCATAAAAACAGGGAGCAAGTTCAAAAACTCCTCAAGACATTGCAATTGCCAGCTCAGATTGCTGTTGACAAATGTTCAGCATATTGAAAGGGTGAAGTGTTGATAATAGGTAGGTGGATGACGTGGCTAAATATTGTGCCTATAATGCTTGTACTTTTAATGGTGAATATGTAAATGAATTAACAGACAAAACCAAAAACAACCTTTTATTAACTACAGAAGACAAATAGGAAGAAGTTAAGGGATCACAGGTGGTTGTGTCAGAGGATGAACAGTAGGGTTGGGTCAAATCAGGTTAAGAGGGATTAGGATGAGATTTGGGTTTCGGCAGATGGAAGACCAGTGATGGCCAATAGTCTTTTACCACTAATGGCACAACATTATCATGGTCCCACTCATGTATGTAGGGATGCATTGGTAAAGTTGTTTCAACAAACCTGGTTTAATCTCGAATTTATGATTAATGCATTGTGTTACAGGTGTGTTGTGTGCCAGCAGAACCATATAGGGAAAAAGACTACAGTCACATTGATTCACATTGGGAGGTCCGGTGGTCCTTTCAATAGGCTGCAACTAGACTTCTCACAGATGCCTGTGTGTAATGGGTTGAAATATGTACTGGTTATGGTGTGCATCTTTTCACAATGGGTCGAGGCACACCCAGACTAAGAAATAATAGTTTGACAGTTGGGAAACGATTGTTGAGAGAGTTAATACCTAGATTTGGCTTCCCAACTTTACTGGAATCTGAGTGAGGTACCAAATTCAATAACGACATTGTGAGGGTGCTGTGTTGCAAATGGAACAGAGACTGCATTGAAGTTACCGGCCTGAGGCTTCATGTCTGGTTGAACAGGTCAATGATACTTCGAAATCAAGGCTTGTGCTTCCACGTCATTGAAATGGCCTGATGCTTTGCTGCTTGTGTTGATGAGTCTTTCACAGCACACCTGATCGAAGGACAGGATTGTCCCCTAATGAGATCATCATAGGTAGGGCAATGAGACTGCCTGCAGTGCCTGAAAATGTGCTTGTCAACATCACTGATTTTTTAATACTTTATTATTGTAAAGGACTGGCTGATTTGGTGCCTTTTGTGTCTCGTCAGGTCGAAGGTGCTACGGACCGCCTAAATAGAAGCAATGCCATGACCTGAGTCCTGGTAACTGGGTCCTTGTTAAGAAATACGTGAGGAAAAGCTGTTTGGGGTCACGTTGGCAGGAGCTGTACCAGGTGATATTGGTCACAACTAATGCTGTAAAGTGCAGAGGTCTCCCCAACTGGGTGCACGGTGCCCACACTCGTTGAGTTCTATGTTTCCTCGATGATGAAACAGCACCCCTTCCAGAAGTGCCAGCGGTGGTCGAGTGTCCCTGGGAGCAGGTTAGCCAAGATGTTGGGAACTCGCATGAATTCGAGACAGCACTCATTCAGCCTAACGAGGGTCTTGAAGGGTTGGTCACTGAGGTTAAAAATGAAGCTGGTTCTGTGACTGTGACAGAATATGAGTCAGACCCAGATAAAGGGCTTATTGCTGATCAGTTGCATGTAGCAGCTGGCTAATGCTCAAGGTTCAGCAATGTTGTACTTATATACCTGACTAGCAGCCCATCCCGACGTTGTCCGGGTATGAATTGCTGCCGGCCAGTAGTATATTGTTTTGTAGGATGTTGTTTTGATAGCATTTCTTATCTGTGACAGACCTGTGAAACGCTCCGATTCACAGTGCCCTGCTGATGCATTTAAGAGTGCGCGTCCAGTAGTGTGTGAACTCGAGTTTCCCTACTTTATTTTTCCTTGCAATATTATATAGCGCGAACTCGACAACATGGCATGAGCACAATTTACATTACAGAAGAACATATTCATTTGTGGTAGGCACGAGGAGACAAATCGATTTGCCTGGCATCACAGGATGTTGAGCTGATGCCGAGATTCGAACGTAGCTCCCCAGCTCTAAAGTTTGCAATTCTAGAACTTGTGGCGGGAGGTGTGTCTAAAAGTGTATGTCGGTGCTGGCCATCAATGGAGAGACCTGTGCATTTTTCAAATGGGTGGAGAAAAAATATGAGTATGTTGCTGGAGATGTGGGCCGCCGTGCCACCAATGTACTTACCGGGGGAGGGTAAACACCCATTATTCTGCAACTTTCTTTCCGCATACCATCACTCTGCATACTTTCATTACAAAAGTACCATGACTCCGCAATGCCATTATAACGCATGGCAGTACATTTTATTTGCTTTTACCACGCATACATTTACAACAAAATTTGTTGTAAATGCATGAATGGTAAAAGCATGTTTTTTAATGTTTGGATAAGGTAAGTATGGGTATAGGGGTATATATTTTGGGGTACTGAGGTATATGTTTTGGGGTGTTTGGGTGTTTTAAGGGTTCAGATATAGTTTTGGGTTAAGGGGTACAGGGGTAGTTTTAGGGTTTAGGGATAGGTATGGTTTTGCGGTACAGGGGTATTTTTAGGGTTCAGGGCTAGGTTTGGGTTTGGGGGTGTAGGGGTATTTTTAGGGTTTAGGGGTAGGTTTGGGTTTTGGGGTACAGGGGTATTTTAAGGGTCCAGGGGTAGGTTCCAGTTTTGGGGTACAGGGATATTTTTAGTGTTCAGGGCTAGGCTTGGTATTTGGGCTACAGGGGTATTTTTAGGGTTCGGGGGTAGGTTTGGGTTTTTGGGGTACAGGGGTATTTGAAAGGTTAAGGGCTAGGTTTGGGTTCTGGGGTTCAGGGGTATTTTAGGGTTCAGGGGTAGGTTTGGGTTTTGGGGTACAGGGGTGTTTTTAGGGTTCAGAGCTAGGTTTGGGGTTTCGGGTACATGGGTTATTTTTAGGGTTCAGGGGTAGGTTTGGGTTTTGAGGTACAGGGGTATTTATAGGGTTCAGGGCTAGGTTTGGGTTTTGGGGTACAGGGGTATTTTAGGGTTTAGGGGTAGGTTTGGGTTTTGGGGTACAGGGGTATTTTTAGGGTTCAGGGCTAGATTTGGGTTTTGGGGTACAGGGGTATTTTTAGGTTTCAGGGGTAGGATTGGGTTTTGAGGTACAGGGGTATTTATAGGGTTCAGGCTAGGTTTGGTTTTTGGGGCACGGGTATTTTTAAGGTTTAGGGATAGGTTTGGGTTTTGGGGTACAGGGTATATTTATAGGGTTAAGATGGGTTAGTGTTTAAGGGTGTTGCAGTATTTTAAGGAGTAAGGGTGGGTTATGATTATGGGGTGCAGAGGTATTTAAATGGAGCAGAGTGGGATTCGTTTTTAGGGTATAAAGGGTAATAAAATAAAATAATAAATAAAAATAATATACATAATGCAATTTAAAAGAATAAGGGGCAGATTTATGTCCGACTTGCGCCACGTTTAGGCCGCCGTTGCGTCACATAACGGCGGCATAAACATGGCGCATCCCTGCGACCTATTTACAACGTGACGTATCTAGGCAGATGCGTCACGTTGTAAAGCCCTGCTTGTGGGCGTTCCGGTGCAGGGTGGGCAGGTGCCCCTCGCAAAAGTGCCTGCGTGAAATCTACAAGATTTCACGCAGGCACTTTTAGGCCTTGCGACGCAACTCCAGCAATACGCCGCCTTTTCGGCACAGATGCGTCACGCATCTGTGCTGTTTTTGCCCCATGGTGCGCCGCATTGTAAATGCGGCGCAGCATGGGTGGCGGAGCTGTGGCGCACAATAACTGGCGCATCCCTGGGGATGCGCCAGTTATTGTAAATCTGCCCCTAAATGTTTTAATTAAATTTAAAAAAATGTGTATATATATATATATATATATATATATATATATATATATATATATATATATATATATATATTTATCAGTACACATAAATACAACCATATATTTGATGTTTTAATAATGTGCTTTTACAATGTATATGACTTTACCACACATGCATTTGCGTTATAATGGCATGCGTGATAAAGTCATATGCGTTGTAAAAGTTTTAGAAATGATGTCTTTGCGGAGTAATAGTCCCACGTTATAAAAATTGCGGAGTGATGGTATGCGGGATGTTGGTTTGCGGAATATCATCACATATTCCCGGGGGAGGGATAGTCCCTTTCTTGCTATTTCCGTGGAGGCGGGCCTTCTGTCTGGATGTGTGTGGCGCGAGGCCTGTGCGCAACAGAAGTGGAAAATCTCCAGTGTGTGCTTCAGGCGTCACCGGAAGTTAAGGCGAGATTACATTTCCTGCACAATAGCCCCTGTTTGCGCTCCTTCCGGCCCTTGGGAATAGCGCCATGCCTGACCTCCATACAGTAAAGCAGGTGCACGTCACTGGGAGCGGGGGGCAAGCACACCTTGAGCTGGAATGTACAGAACCTGGGAAGAAAAAACAATGAAATATTGGGCACAATGCTCGCTTTTTTTTCCGTAACCCCGCACACGCCCACGCCCCCAGCACACGCCCACAGCACACGATATGAGACATGGCATGAAGGGCGGAACCTACCACATGCGCCCAGCGTTTGTCAAGCCCCCAGCACACGCCCACAGCACAACGCAGACAGCACAACGCAAACATGCCCATAAGGGACTACTTTTCTGGCACGTTTCTTTTACATCTTGAATGTATATGGTGGGCGTCTGCATAGCCTATGTTCTTCTGCTGCAACTGCCCTTTCCAACGCTGTATTTGGTGTTGTGATTGGTGCTGTGGTTCCTGAGATTTTCCGCCTCAAAGGTTTGGGCTCTATCTTTATTATATTAGTATAGATGAGAGTCAGGATCTGGATAAGTATATATGGAGTTTAGGCTCTGCACTGCTGCATTTACGCCCGCATTGGGAAGCTCTAGCGTATTTTGAAAAGCTCCCGTTTTGTCGTTTCATTTTATTTACTTTACCCACAGTTTTCCCCTGCTTTTAACCCCGCTAGCACTGCAACACTATAATAGTGCCTTCACCGCTATTTTGGCGGGCCGGTCCCTCGCGCTTCAATACTAGGTGGGCGCCATCTTGGGTGGGTGTTGGGGAAGCGTTGTTTTGACTCGCGCTCTAGCAGTCAGGTGGACTGACTAGAGGCTGCATCGAGATCATTACTTAAGGCAGGCAGGAGGTAGGTTCTCCTTGCTTAGGCTCTGCACTGCTGCATTTACGCCCGCATTAGGATGCTCTAGCGTATTTTAAAAAGCTCCCGTTTTGTCGTTTCATTTTATTTACTTTACCCACAGTTTTCCCCTGTTTTTATCCCCGCTCGCACTGCAACACTATAATAGTGCCTTCACTGCTATTTTGGCGGGCCGGTCCCTCGCGCTTCAATACTTGGTGGGCGCCATCTTGGGTGGGTGTTGGGGAAGCACTGTTTTGACTCGCGCTCTAGCAGTCAGGTGGACTGACTAGAGGCTGCATCAAGATCATTACTTAAGGCAGGCAGGAGGTAGGTTCTCCTTGCTTAGGATCTGCACTGCTGCATTTACGCCCGCATTAGGACGCTCTAGCATATTTTAAAAAGCTCCCGTTTTGTCGTTTCATTTTATTTACTTTACCCACAGTTTTACCCTGTTTTTATCCCCGCTCGCACTGCAACACTTTAATAGTGCCTTCACCGCTATTTTGGCGGGCCGGTCCCTCGCGCTTCAATACTAGGTGGGCGCCATCTTGGGTGGGTGTTGGGGAAGCGCTGTTTTGACTCGCGCTCTACCAGTCAGGTGGACTGACTAGAGCCCTTCTTAAACCGGCTATTATGGCGCGCAGCGTGTGCGCGCTGCGAGTGCGCCGTAGTGACGCCGGAGTTATGCCAGAGTCCAGCCCGTCTACGCCCGTCCGCGCTAAGGACGAGCTGGACGGCTGGACATATGGCTTAGGGACCCCCGACTCCCTGTACCTTAGATACTCTATTCAGACCTTACTCAAGCTTAAACCCCCTAGGCTTACATGCTCTCATACATGTTCACCGGACGATATTTTACGTCCTCTATCATGTGGATGCCGGCTGTCAGATACGGTAAGCTCCACGCCCCCTCCATCCAGTTATATGCCTTCACTTTCCCATTCCCCCAAAGTTAGGTCACTGAAGGAACATTGTATCCTCCTCAACGCCCGCTCACTTATTAAAAATAACATCTTGTTTAAGGAATTTGTATCAGATAGGAAGCCCTCCCTGGTTTTTGTCACAGAAACTTGGGCAAAGGATTCCTCTGGTCCAGATCTTATTGAAGCTGTTCCAGAAGGAAACTGCCTGGCTCGTCATGATAGACTAGGCCGGGTGGGAGGAGGGTTAGCAATCCTCTACTGGGATCACTTTCATTGCCACACTGCTCCAATCTCTGTCCCTACGGACAGCTTTCAAGCTCTATTCTTTTCCATAAAAAGCGGCCATAGAGCCTTCTTCAACGGAATTTTGATATATCGCCCTCCTGGCTCACACACTGATTTTGGACAACGGCTCCTCCACGTCCTAGAACCATACTTTGGTTGGAAAGATCTCACAGTTCTGGGAGACTTTAACTTTCATTTGGAGAGGTACGACATCAACGATACTGTCTCCTTGCTTGATACCATGTCAGCCTGTGGTTTTGCCCAATTGGTTAAAGGGGCTACACATCGAGCAGGCCACACGATCGACGGAATCTTTTCCAATGATGAGAGGCTGACGATTAAGGACCCTATTTTTCTGTCATGGTCTGACCAACTGGCCGTTCCATTTGAGCTAGCCTGCCCGCTCCGTCAAACGTCCAAAAACTTTCCGAGCAAAAAAGAATGTCGCAGGAATTTCAAGAATATTTCTAATAGCTCCTTTTCCCCGTGGCCACTCAATCTATCCTCACCTCAAGGGGAAAGTGTCACCACAGCACACCTACAGTTCGAAAAGACAGTAACTGAGGCACTGGATGAATTAGCCCCGACCCAACTATGCTACCGAGCCAGAAAAAGGCCCTCAGTCCCCTGGTTCTCGGAAAATCTTAGACTCCTCAGACAAGAAGTGAGGAGGAGGGAGCGACTATGGCACTCGGGTTTGAACCTAAAGGATAAGGAAGCACAAAAGACTCTGCTGAGGAAATATAAGTGTGAAATCATAAAGGCCAAGCAAGAGCACTTTATGGCCCTGACTACCTCACTGACTTCTCCTAAAGAGCTCTTTAGGGTAGTGGACTCCCTTACAACCCTCCAAACTCCTGATCCCGTAGTAGCATCCCAAGAGCTGTGCAATAATATTGCTTCCTTTTTTCAGTCAAAAAGTTTAGACATTTACTCTGCCTTGGAGCTGCAAAAATCTCTCATTAGTGGGCCTCCTGCTCTGGGAACTATGGACCATGCCCCGGATGAAACACTTCCTCTGGGAATTTTAGACTCTTTTCCCCGTCTTTCCCTGGAGGATCTGGATAGCCTACTCAATAAAACAAAATCTGGTTCACCCCTGGATGTATGCCCTCTCAGGATTCTCAAACAGTGCAGGGATACTCTCCTGCCCCCCCTGGTTGACATAATGAAGAGAGCCATGAGGGATGGCCTTTTCCCCACCCAATGGAAAAACGCTGTGGTAAAACCCTCACTTAAAAAGGCCTCTTTGGATCCTGCGGTTCTAAAAAAACTTTCGGCCCATATCTCTGCTCCCTGCTCCAGCAAAGATGCTGGAAGCACACCTTAATAAACAGCTTGCCTCATTTGTAGAGAGTTCGGGCTGTCTTGACTCTTCCCAACATGGTTTCAGGAGGGAACACAGCACTGAGTCGGCCCTCACCATAGTATTGGATAACATCCGTACGCGTGTTGATGGGGGCCAGACCACCCTCCTGATCCTTTTGGATCTAACGGCGGCCTTTGATACCCTCTCTCCCTCAGTGTTAACAGCTCGGCTGAGGGAGGTTGGGGTTCAGGGTTCAGCCTTAGATCTACTTACCTCTTTCCTCAGTCACCGAGTGCAAAGAGTGAAGTTGGGGGAGTATCTATCTCCGTCCCTGCCTGTGCAATGTGGGGTTCCCCAGGGGTCGGCTCTTAGTCCGACCCTATTCAACATCTATGTGACCCCACTTGCCAGGCTTATTAGATCTTATGGGGTGGAGATAGTATCATATGCGGATGACACCCAGATCCTTGTCTCTCTCTCCCAGTCAGGTGCCCCGACTGCCTCCAATTTTAGATCCTGTATGGAGGCAGTCGGAGAATGGATGATTCGCAATTCATTAAAACTGAATGGGGAGAAGACGGAGGTGATGGTGTTTGGAGGGAAAGATGACGTATGGTCATCTTGCTGGTGGCCCGACTCATTAGGAGTTTACCCCTCCCCTACCTCCTCCGCTAAAAATCTGGGGGTCATGATTGATCCTGCCCTCAACTTGGATAAACAGGTTAGTAGAACCATCTCTACTTGCTGGGGCATCATCCACATTCTGAGGAGAATCAGGCATTACCTATCTCTGCAGGCAAGAAAACCGCTTGCAGTTGCCCTCATTGGTTCCCGGCTGGACTACTGCAATGCGCTGTATACGGGACTGAATAAAAGTCTACTACAGCGCTTGCAGGTAGTCCAGAACGCTGCTGCCAGGTTTGTGCTAGATCTCCCCAACCGTGCCTCGGCCACAGCGGCCAGAAAGCTGTTACACTGGCTCCCTGTTGAGGACCGCATCCATTTCAAGACCCTATGCATGACCAATAGGGCCCTTGCCAAAAACAGTTCCACTGGTGTAGGATCTATCCTGTCCCGTTATATTCCCTCTAGGGACTTGCGCTCCTCTAGTAGACTTCTCCTGTCAGTTCCCCACGTCAGAAGAGCTAAATGGGGCGGTAGGGCTTTTTCCACCTTGGCGCCCAAGTGGTGGAATGACCTTCCATTGGAACTTAGATCCCTACCCACTCTTCGGGCATTCAGAAGTGCTCTAAAGACGCATCTCTTTGTGCAGGCCTATCTGTAATGGTGTCATGCCTATGTTAATGATATGCTTTGTTAGGCGCCTTGATGCCTTCGGGTTATTTTCTGCACAATATAAATTTTACTCAAATCAAATCAAATCTATGTCGACTGACAAAGGATATACAAGGATTGAAAGCAAGAGGAGCTTGGTAAGCCACTGGGAATGGATTGCCTGCTGTGGGGAAATGGAAACCTTGGAAGCTGAATATTGGGTGCTATTTTGAAGTACCTTTAGATAATTGCTCTTTGTGCAATATTCCCGTTCATGATCTTCAAGGGATACTCAAGTCAGACAGGGAGTGAAGAGGAAAGAGCAGACCTAGAGCTAGAGAAGAGTCAGAGTAGATACTATGATGAAATGAAACGTCTCTAGGACTCAGCGACGGCTCGTGGAGGGAGTTACGGCGGGGCAGGAGGGCGGGGAGGGGGAGGGGCAGGGCGGAGGTTGCTAAAAACCGGCATATGGATAATTGCAGGTAAGTAAACAATTTAATTAATAAAACGAATTTCGTAGTGCCCCTTGCATCGCAAAATGCAATGCAGTGCGAGCTACGAAATTCGTTTTATTAATTAAATTGTTTACTTACCTGCAATTATCCATATGCCGGTTTTTAGCAACCTCCACCGTGCCCCTCCCCCTCCCCGCCCTCCTGCCCCACCGTAACTCCCTCCACGAGCCGTCGCTGCTAGGACTCAAGATGGAAATTACTGAAAACCATTCGGTTTTAGATGGTTTGTCTGATAAGATTAGATTATGTTCTGTGATGGCCCGATATACCTTCCGAGGGGGGACTGAAGCAGCATAAAATTGAATTGGCTCTAACCTTATTGTTATTGGTTTGGCCACATGTGCATACTAAGGCCTTAAGTATTTCTGAAAATGTGATGTAACCCAGCAGAGAAAAGCGCATTTATTGCAACATAAAACGTATGCATGTTATGTAATCATGACATTTGTATATGTGGGTTCACTAAAGCATTTCTTATAGTAACAACAAGTTGCAGTTTATATGAATTTACACAAAGATGTTCTCCTTTCATTACATACTAGAACATATATTCATGCTGAAATGCATTTATTCATATAACGTGATTGTTTATGTATTAGCATTTATCCAGTTATAACTTGTGTTGGAGTCTTGATTTTGTTAACTTGACCAAAGGCCTTAAGCAATTGGGTTTTACAATGTTTTACCTGCAATATGAATGTTTTTCTCAGATGGAGTGTTTTTCAATTGTCTCCAGGTGCCTGGTACGAGGACCTAATGAATGGGGGTAGGCTCTTTGTGTGAAGCAGGTAAGGAAGCGTGAAGGAAGTCTAAGGTGGAAGAATTAATGGCCAAAATGAAGGACTACTGTCTGTGTGGAATGAAGGGACACATCCAAGTTTGTCTCCAAATATATGGATCAAAGAAGAAGAGTTTTATTGAAATGTACATAAAAAGAAAAGAGAATCGTGAGTATGTTTGCCAAAGAGAGTATTATTTGAGGGTGGTCTCTAAGGACCTTTGACAATGATTTAGGAGTGTCTCAGAGGCTATAACTGGGCAATGTTTTGTGACTTAGCAGCAGACTTTAGTTTGGGAAAGGTTTAGTCCTCTGTACTCTATGGTTTATTCTCATTGTGTTGCTTCATGCTTTGCAATATTTTACTTTAGAAATCTTCTACTGAAGCATTCTGTGCTGACACCATTTCTACTTTAAGGATCTAATTGGGATTTGGTTTAGCATACTTTAGTGTAGCTTAAATAAGAATTTAGAAGACCTCATGCATTATAGACAGGAGTTGCAGACATTTAAATCTTCTCATCATCATCTGTATGTTTTTTTTTAAATTTGTACTATATCTACTGAGGTTTTCATTGGTTATTTAGTAATGAGAATTAATGTTGTCTGCAGAGTCAAAGTCCTTTGACAATTTTTTATTGTTATGCCATGTTTCTAAGACTGATTTATATGACTTTGGCTTCGAATTTGTAGTAAATCCATACTCACGTAAAAAATAATTTATTCCTTTTGGGGAGTTTAAGTATTCTCAAATTCAAGTGATCACCACAATCAGTCAAACGCTCTTACTCAAATACACATTTACAACTTGTTGTTTGGGAAGTACTCAACACAAGAAAAACCTAATCGTTATAAAAATATACATGTTTATTTTCAATAAAAACATAGATCAATGGTCAAATTCAGTTAAAACACAATACAATAAAATGTTAAAAAAAACAGCTAGTGTGGACGGGGAGAAATATAAGCACAACAATACACTTTGTCTTTAGAGTGGTCAATTTGGATACTTGGTTGACAACACGGGAAGATTTCTTTTCCTTATACCCTACTACTTGTTGACAACTTCAAATGTAACCCTTTTGTAAAGCGTCGACGCGTTTCGGAAGCTTTAGTTGTTTATAGCCTCCTTCCTCAGGACAGAATATATAGCTTTCTCCTCAAGAATTTTCACCTATGCAAAAGCATCTGGGTGACTCGAATTTATTCAAATTTTTTCAAATTTCATCCTATTTGGGGTCGTTTTCTTCATAGATTTCGATCTCCCACCCTTTAAAAATTCATTAACAGGTTTATTTAACGCGAACCGCGATTGAGCAGACGCGAGTGAGGCGCTCCGGGGACGCACGTTTGGTAATTTAACAAGCCACGAGTGTAAGATACCCGGATGCAAAGGGCCAACATCATGAGAAAGAACTTCCCTAACAGAATCTAAGGAAGAAAACGGCAGGGTGAAAAAGAAAACTGAGCACCATTAACATGATAACAGAAATAACGAGCCCTACAGGAGTATAACTGAATTTTGAGGAGTAGAACGAGGAAGTTGAAACACTTTGGAAGACCCCGTTCGAGGCCTATTAACGAATTTTTAAAGGGTGGGAGATCGAAATCTATGAAGAAAACGACCCCAAATAGGATGAAATTTGAATAAATTTGAATAAATTCGGCTATAAACAACTAAAGCTTCCGAAACGTGTTGACGCTTTACAAAAGGGTTAAATTTGAAGTTGTCAACAAGTAGTCGGGTATAAGGAAAAGAAATCTTCCCGTGTTGTCAACCAAGTGTCCAAATTGACCACACTAAAGACAAAGTGTATTGTTGTGCTTATATTTCTCCCCGTCCACACTAGGTGGGTTTTTTTAACCTTTTTTTGTATTGTGTTTTAACTGAATTCGACCATTGATCTATGTTTTTATTGAAAATAAACATGTATATTTTTATAACGATTAGGTTTTTCTTGTGTTGAGTACTTCCCAAACAACAAGTTGTAAATGTGCATTTGAGTAAGAGCGTTTGACTGATTGTGGTGATCACTTGAATTTGAGAATAATTAAACTCCCCAAAAGGAATAAATTCTTTTTTACTTGACAGTATACTGGAGCTCTAATTCCCTTCGGGTAAGACTGAGCCCCTCTCTTTGGTTTAAAAGTAAATCCATACTCAACCTGATCTTTTGACTTTGAGCTTTAGGGTGTGACCAAATGGTTTGCACTGAAATTGTGAACTTGAACTGAGACCTAACTCCTTCATTCCTCAAGCTCCCTGAAGAGATCAGACCCAGGGGACAAGAAGAAGGGTCCAATCCACTAGGTTAAAGCACCATTCCTAATCATGGCCCTTGTGCATGAATGTTAAATAAACAATGGGGTGACCGTGTGTCCCTCTGAACCTGGGTATAGTATTGCAAAGAGGACAGTGGTTCTGTTGGGTATGACCACAATATTACTTCTCATTACAATTGAATCTACAAAGAACAAGTTTTTTAACACTACAAGTAAATGCGAAAAGAAAATGTTTCGAAGGAACACGCAAAACAAGTATACAGTAACCACAATTGAATCAGGTTTGTTGGGTGATAGGATATTTTTACATAAATTGCATCATTTTTTAATCATCTATATACAAACAATTTTTCAAGTAGCTGCCAACAACGTGAAAGTTTAAAGTGAGTTGTGATTAAGTGACATGGTAAGATTAGTGTCACAGTAAGTGCGCGATATGTACAGGCTGACTAAAAAGAGTATAGGAGGCCAGTACGAGAAACAAAACAATGCCCCTGCTGCTTTAAGCAATTCAGGTATTTTGCAAGCGGGGTCTTGAACCTGGCTAGGATGTTGTCGACGTTTCAACCCTATATATGCGATGTTAAATCGTCATGCAGGTCTTCATCCAGACTCTAGTGGGGGAGTGGCAGCCTAACGAATCGCAGGGAAGAGGCCTGGTTAGGCGCAGATCAAAGCAGAAGGCCCATCAGGTTGGATTCTAAGTTTATCACACGTGAGGCCAGACGTGTGTAATGGCTGGGTAAATGTCCTCTGGGGTCACCTTGGTATTCTGTTCAAAATAAAATCACGATTTCCAGTGCGCGAGCAGTGTGGAGTCCTGCCGCGTAACCGCCTCTGCTTGAATAGGCATGAAATTGGTTTAATTCTTGCCACATGGTAAATCCCCTAGTGGTGCTGAAGAAGATGAATTACACTCTACATGGAAGCTAGGGTAATTACTATTGTAAACGTTGAGGTCTACTTGGTCTCTAATTGTCACCTGCTTGGTAGTGTCAGTTGTGACCCAAATGAATTTGCAGTTGAATCTGGATTCCAGGATGTGCACATATTTCACACCCTCAAATAATTTTGCATGGCAACACCAGTCGAATTTTGTGTGGCCTAAAAAGAGGCAGAGTTCCAAGCTATGCAACTGGGAATGGAGCAAAACGCGCAGTATTACTACATCCTGCCTAGTTGCAACCTGTGGAACTCACAATGAGGAGGCAACATTTCACCCAGGAAATATTGCGCTCATCAGTATCTGTATTTACCAGAAGTGGTATTACCTCTATAAATACAGTGGTACGAATAATGAGGAACTAAGTAGGAAGCAGATGAAAAAGAAATGAGTGGGGAGTCTCATGGTGGAAGCTTAGTACAAAACAAGTGCTGTTAACTACCCCCTTCAAGCAATCAGTCTTGCATGAACTATCAAGCAATCCAATTGGCTGCAGCAGCATGTCATCTCTATTCTAAACCCGCCTTTTCCCATCCGTTTCAGAGACCCATGAGACCTGTTGCCACTCTTTCAGAATTCATCACACTGGCTTAACAGGTAGAATCAGCCTAATGAAAATGCCCAAGCGTGTGGAGAGACGGAAATTATTCTGGCCATTGGGAAGTTAATGGAGGGTCATGAGTAGAAGGATTTCATTATCTTCGCTGATTTGGCAGGCAGTCGAGGAGGGATGAAGTTTTTACATTTAGAATAAATGTTTCATTTTCCTGAAATATATTGGACATTAATATTTTCCTTCATTAAATAATGTCTGCTTTTTCGATTGCTTTGGAGGGCTTTACTTTTTGGCAATGAGGAGCAAAAGAGCGAGAGGAGGAGAAAAGACAACTAAGAGAAATAGGATGGATAGTGGTTGATAGAGTGAAAGGGAAAATGAGGGAGAAGAGAGAGACAGAGCGTGAGAGAAATATAGAGGAAGAGAGAGAGGAATTCAAATCAGCTATCTAGAGAACGAAGGAATAAGACAGAGAGTGTAAGAAAAACCATGAAAAAGAGAGGGCGAAAGAGAGAGAGCAAGAGAGCTTATGTAAGAAAGAAGGCAAGAGGGAGTGAGAGAAGTCGCGAGGGAGGGGGGGAGGGAGGGAGGGAGGGAGGAAGGAAGGAAGGAAGGAAGGAAGGAAGGAAGGAAGGAAGGAAGGAAGGAAGGAAGGAAGGAAGGAAGGAAGGAAGGAAGGAAGGAAGGAAGGAAGGAAGGAAGGAAGGAAGGAAGGAAGGAAGGAAGGAAGGAAGGAAGGAAGGGAGGGAAGAAGGGAAGGGAAGGGAAGGGAAGGGAAGGAGAGGGGAGGGGAGGGGAGGGGAAGGGAGGGGAAGGGAAGGGTCAAGAGAGATAAAGAGAAAGAAAATGGCGAGAAAGAGAGGATGACAGACAAAGCAAGCAGAATAAAAACTTCATTTAGGAGTCACCACGGTTAGCATATGCTACACCCTTTATACCCCTTACACTGTCCTTGTTGCCCAGAAGGTCAGAAGTAGCAGGGATTGTGTTTTACGAGAAGGTGGTCAGAAGAAATCTAAGAATTCAACCTTTTATGGTTCTTGTTGCGGCCATCATCCTGTCGGTCCGCAAGGCTTCTGTGGTGAACATGGTGGAGGAAAAAAAGGGAACTCCTGCACTGTTCCCCAGCAGCCCCTGCAACACTTTTACGCTGCTGTTGCGTCACTTTTGTGACGCAGTGGCGGCGTAAACAATACGCCACTATGCGCCATATTTACAACGTGACACATCTAGTTAGATGCGTCACGTTGTGAAGCCCTGCGCTACATTATACCTGCATCAGGTATAATGTATGCAGGGTGGGCGTTCCATCGCAAGGAAGAGATGTAAAAGTGATGCAGTGAAATCTACAAGATTTCACAGAGTCACTTTTACGTCTCCGCTGCGTCAAATCCTTACGCCTGCTTGAAGCATGCGTAAGGAGTGACGCAGCATATTTGGTATAGGGCACCCCTGAGCAGTGCTGGAATTGCGTTGCGCTTGTGACACAACTTCAGCATTGCATCACCCCTACGCCGACAGATGCGTCACGCATCTGTCTATCCTTGCGCAATGGTGCGCATCATTATAAATGTGGCGCATCCATGGCTGCGCAAGGTGTTTTTTGTCACCCACAATAACTGAAGCATCCCTGCTAATATGCAGGGATGCGCCAGTTATTGTAAATCTGCCCCCTTATTTGGTGCTCAGGGGTGAGAGAAGTGCTACGGGGAGGGACCTTTGCCTTTCTCTGCCACACTAGTAAGGAAGTAAAGAAAAGCAAGCATAGCTATAGACCACGTGACATCGAAAAAGGCTTGGCAAAGGCATAGCCAAACCTTGAAGGATTTTCACCTCTCCTCTCTGTGCACAGTGGGGAGGAGGAAGAGACACTGCTTTGGGTTCCACTGGTAGGGAGCTCTACTATATTTATCCGAAGTAAGAGTGTTATAAATGAAAAGATATAGTAAGAGACCTTTTTGATGGCGCTGTTACATGTCCTTGGTGGTAATTAAGACAGTGCCTAATTCAAACAGCATTTACCACACAATTATTAAAGCAGATTTGTGGATTTGGTAGTGTGTACCACGAATAATTGTGAATATTAGTTGCATCGTATTGTGTTGTGGCAGCCATGTGATACGTTGTGTTCCTTTGTTGCATAATTATATTTTGGGGCTGCATTATTAAATTGTATATTTGCTTTGTGGTTGAGTTGCTGCAGCTTGCACTATGGAAAATAGTTAAAAGTGGTATTGGACTGTTGCATCCTTACAGCATTTCCTTACCCCTGATAAGGACCAAACCACTTTAATAAAATTGAATTATATGATCTATCAAAACATCTTTCAAATCTTACAGATTGCTGCGGAATAACTATTTTACAGCTGTCAGAGCCCACTCTGGTTCTAAACAAGCAATTCAAGGCTCTCACACCAGCTGCATCTTGTACACCACTGACTTTAAAAGTGGGTAGGACTTAATTATCACATTTAAAGCGATGTGTGCCTAGCATCTTTTGATAGAGTTGCGGGGACCCATATTGCTGTGTTAAGTGGCCCCATGTCATATGCAACAACACCTTAAGGCAATCCGAGTGTTTAGGAAACTGCGTGTGCATTCCGGATCTATACCGTTATTTTTAGTTTGATAAGCATGGGATAAAAGTCGTTTAAAGTCTTTTTGAACACCAGGAAATGACATAGAGTCACTGGGCAGCGATGGACACATATCCCCTCAGAGTTGCCTCTGTACCTTTTTTTGTAAGGGAGGCTTACATTACCGCTGTTAAATTGTTCCCTAGTTTTCTGGTGGGAAATATAGCATATGAGGTGTCCACGCCTTTCTTGTTTTGTGAGGGAGAATTGCACTACTGCCTCTCCTGCTATACCTGTACAGAAAGGGATGATTGCACGGTTTCTTCTCATGGCAGTACTAAGGAACCAAAAGCAGCCCTAGCAAAAATGCTCAAGCCAGTCCTTCTCCATTGGTCTCTTCGTGTAATCTCTATTTTTTCCATCAAATCACTCCCTCTTGCTCTCCTTTTCTCCCCTCTCTCTTCTTTGTCTCTGATCGCTTTCTCTCTACCTTCCCTCTCTCACCCCCTCTCTCTCTCTCTCTTGAAACCTACATGTGCAATAAACCTCAGGAGCTGGGGAAAGTGACAGAGGCACCAGGAATGGCTGTCTGGAGCTATTTATGGCTCCTGGTTCTCTTGTTTTATGAGAGGGGGATTTGTCCTGCTCACTCCACCGTTGTACCTGCTTTGTTAGGAACGCTTCCCTAGTTCCCATGCTGTAATGAATTGAATTGAATTTAAATTACATTTATATAGAGCTTACTACCCCTGAGAAGGCATTGAAGCAGTTTACAGTGAGTAGCACGCTACCAATTAGCCCAGAGTTGGTGGTCAGTCCATTGGGTATTAGGGTTAGTCTTGCATGCTGTAGGAAACCATTTCAATATATTTACCACAGTTTCTTTGTGGAAATTAGTACTTAAGTGTGATCATTTGAGGGGGCTGCGTGGGAAGCAACTACTTGCTGGAATAAATATTGTTATGGTTTCGAAAATAGGAGCTTAACCTGTTAACTGCAGAGGACAGCTCCATGCCATCCTGCGCACCAGTGCTCGTGTGCTGAGTACGGCTCCAGGCTATCCTAGCACCTGCATGAGGAAATCCCTCTGGCCGAGCACCAGAGGGACTTCCTTTCAATAATTTTAGCCTCAGGAGCCGGAAGGAGTTTCCCCAACTCCCAAGGCTACTTTTTTCTCTGAAATGATTATCGGTGTCTGTGGCGTGCTGACATCATATCAGAGAAAGTGAAAGTTAAATGAGCTGAACGTATCATTTGACTTTCACTGCTTCGGTGCTGGAGGGCATATCTCAGCCTTCCAGCACCAAAGCAGACAGGAGAGTTTAGAGAATCTCCCCTTTCCAATTATACCTTTCCCTATTGCATCCCTGTTTTGGGATCGCTGCAGGAGGGTGATACCCAAGCAGGGATCTACTCCACTACACACCAGAGGCTCTTTTTTCACGGGAGGGGGAGCTGCCTCCTTGCAATGGGGTAGTGCTCCAACTCCCCTGGGCTGAAATATCTTTCTGCCCCCAGGGGAAAGAGTGGAGATTCTTACCCCAATCTGTTCCACGGGGGGGGGGGGGCAGTTAGCCGACTAGACACAAGGGAATAGTTTTTAAAGGCAGAATGGGTGGTGTCGGCTGTCCCACGCATCAGGCCTAGCCCCCACACACCCATTTAACCCCCAACAGTCTTTCTGCTCCTGTTGTGGGTTAAATGGGTGTGTAATAGAATAGATAGGAGTTGTTTTCCTCCCATTTGCCCCCAGCAGAAGGAAGAAATCCCACTATTCCACCAGGGATTATATATGGAGGGAGAAGCAACCCACCTCCCAGTAATGGTCTAGTGCTCCATCCCTCCCCTAGGCCTAAAAGTCTTTCTGGGTCACAGGGGGGTAGAAAGTCCAATAAACACCAGGGATTTGTTTATGGTAAACTGGGTGAGGGTGGCCCTTACAGGCAATGGGTCTAGCTTCCACCCACCCAAATGACCCCAGCAGTATTTCTGCCCCTTTTCAGGGGCAGATATGAGGTGCTTTCCTCAAATATGACCCCAGTGGGGGCGAAGAAAGCCCACTGGACTACCATGGATTAGATTTGGATGGAGAGCGGCCCTCCCTGGCAATTGGCTAATGCTCCCTCCTACCTCCAGGCCCAAAAGTCTTTCTGCACAGGTTTCCCAATACACCCATTGACTTTAGTTTGATGCTTGCCTGTCAAGTGCACTAGGCCCAGACACACATGTGAGGTAGCATTTTTATTGGAACTAGTGGAAGAACTCTGGGTGGCAGGAGTTTTGTAGATTCCTTAATTCAGGAAATTTACGTCACAGAAATGCAAGGAGATGTGCACTTTTCGGGGAAGTTTGAGGTGTGCAGGGCTTCGTGGATAGGAAAACTTAGTGGGATACACACCAGGCATCCCACCCTGGAATCCCCCGGGTGTCTAGATTTCAGAAATATCTGAGTTTGGTAGGTATTCATGGGTGGCCGTCAATCCCGGGCCAAAATAATATCTCTACCCCCATTGCCAAATCAGATTGTTTTTGTGACAGGAAATGTTGATGTCTCTACATTATATTTTGGGGCCTTTCCTGTTGCGAGCATTAGGCCTACCCACAAAAGTGAAGTACCATTTTTATCAAAAGACTTAGGAGATTGCTTGGTGGAAGGACGTGTGTGGCTACCCGCCGATTCCAGAACTTTCCATCTCAGAAATGTGAGTAAAATGTGCTTATTTAGTCAAAGTTTGAGGTTTGCAAGGGATTCTGTGTAAAACAACCTGGTGGGAGCCAAGCAAGTCACCAGATCCTGGATTTCCATAGGTGTCTAGTTTTCCAAAATTTACAGGTTTGCTAAGTTTTCCTCGTGCTGGCTTAGCTAGGGTCCAAAATCCACAGCTACCCACTGGGCAAAAAACAGTTCAGTTTTGAGTGAAAAAAAGTGATGCATCCATGTGGCGGTTTTGGGCTGTTTCCTGTTGTAGGCAATATGCCTACCCACACAAGAGAGGTATCATTATAATCAAAGGTCTTAGGGAATGCTGGGTGGAAGGAAGTTTGTGGCCCCTAAAGATTCCCTTCCCGAACGCTCTATCACAAAACATTTGTTTTTTAGTCAAAGTTTGAGGGTTTGCAAGGGATTCTAGGTAAAACAACCTGGTGAGAGCTAGGGCTGCACTTGGCAAAGAGCACATCAGACGTTTTCCCGTGGAATGGAAGGGTGGGGTCTGGTTTTGGAGTGGTGGGGGAATTTTCATTACTGTGCCGGTTTTGAAGCAGTACTTCAATAACGCTCCCCAGTAACAAAAGCAGCAGTGCTAAGGGCCGGTTTTAGTGAAGGCCAGTCCAATAAAATTGCCAGGGCTGTTTTAGGTTCCTAGTCTGTCCCTGATGAGAGCCACAAAAGTCACTCCCTCTGGGATTCATCTGGTGGCTAGTGTTTAAAAATGTACTTGATGTACATGTTTGCTAGCTTCCCAAAATCGGCAGCAACTCACTTTGCTCAAAACAGGTCAGTTTTGAGTAGAAAAATGTGATGTATCCATGTTGTGTTTTGAGACGTTTTCTGTTGCAGGCACTAGGCCTACTCGCACAAGTGAGGTACCATTTTTAGTAGACCACAGTGGGAGCACAGAATAGTAGGATATTTATTATTATCAATTGAATTTTGCTGCATTTGTGCGCTGGCAGAGTGCCCAGCAGCGAAGGGTTATGGGTTAAGACAGATAGGCATGATATTTAAAGTTGTTTATATACAGGAGAGGCATGTAGAAGGGAAGCAGAGGTGCATTCAAAACAAATTAGAGAGAGGAAAAGTAAATTAAAGTTTCATTAATGGTCAATTTTTCATGCAGGATTTTAAGGAATATAATAAGTGGAGATATTTTGCATGCAATCTGAGGCCCAGCAGCGCAGGGTTAAGGGTTAAGACAGATAGGCATGAGATTTAAAGTTTTTTATATAAAGGAGAGGCAAGTAGAAGGGAAGCAGAGGTGCATTCAAAACAAATCAGAGAGGGGAAAAGTAAATGAAAGTTTCATTCATGGTCAATTTTTCATGCAGGATTTTAAGGAATATAATAAGTGGATATTTTTTGCATGCAATCTGAGCCCCAGCAGCGAAGGGATAGGGGTTAAAACAGATAGGCATGAGATTTAAAGTTGTTAATATCAAGGAGAGGCATGTAGAAGGGAAGCAGAGGTGCATTCAAAACAACTTAGAGAGGGGAAAAATAAATGAAAGTTTCATTTATGGTCAATCTTTCATGAAGGATTTTAAGGAATATAATAAGTGGAGATTTAATATCTGCAGATTTAAACCTGATGAAAGAAACAATTATAAATTCTGATCTAAAGGAATGTGGCTTTTAACAATATTTTCAAAGGCAGTTTTAAAGATGTGACACAAATACTTCAGGCACTGTAAAGTACAGTCCTTATTGAGACACCTTTACTAGTGATCACCTAGCAGTGTGGCATTTCTGCACATCCCATTACCCGAAATTTCAGTTTGGCAATGCCAGCATTGCCCCACGGTATGCAATGCAAGCAATACTTTCCGAATCAGAGAGCCCATATCGTAAACCTCCTACAGCAGTATATTCTAGTCAAGATAATCTTCATTCGGTTTCATGTGATAAAACCATAAACGTAGACCTCAAATATGGTAAATCATTCCTCGCAAAAAACATGCCAAATAAAATGATGATCCAGGCTAGATGAAAAAACAAGGTACGAATGACTCCAGAATTACACATATAATACCAAGTAAAAAAAGGTTGCTCTGGTTGACAACAATTAATCTCATCTGATAAAATCATTTGATTAACAGGAGGGTGAGTGAAATATTACAAAGTACATAGTACCATAAGTAATATGTTGGAAACAGAGTAATCAGTCACAACTAGACCTAAGCCTAACAACAGATTTCAAAAAGATAAGCACCTAAAAAAACGGTGATACCTGTAAACATTTGCCTAAAGTTAGCCCTTTTCAGGATCGGAACTAAGAAGGCCTTTATAGGTGAGTCATAAAAACTGCAAAACATCAAAAAATGGATAATGTCCTGTGGGGATGTTCCATCACAACCACAGAGCGACAGACTCTGGCCCCGGCACTGCACTCTTGGGTGGGCAAGATGGAGCCCTGGGACCAGCGCCTGCCCTTACAAAATGCCCTTAAAAAATGTTTGCGCATGCAAAAATCCAT
Source organism: Lissotriton vulgaris (assembly GCF_964263255.1). Lineage (NCBI taxonomy): Eukaryota > Metazoa > Chordata > Amphibia > Caudata > Salamandridae > Lissotriton > Lissotriton vulgaris. The sequence continues at coordinate 1,455,558,547 of NC_141695.1, read as the reverse complement.
CATACATCTGGCCCTTAAATGTTTCATGTTGCATTGAATGCCCAGTGACACCCAAATTTGGCTCACACTGCTAAAGTAGTGGTTTAATGATGCTCCTGGTTTCCTATTAAATACCTGTTGGGTAATAGAGCGAAGCTTGCACTACTGATTTCTGTGCTGTATTTGCTTCCTGTACAATGTGTGCTTTCGCTGTCTTTGCTCTTGCAAGTGTTGAAGTGATGTATATGCCCCTTGCAACTTGACCTGAAGGAGCAGAAAAGCCAGCAGCTGAATGGGAGCAAAGGGCTTGACATGGTGACAGGTTTAGACAAAGCGAAACAAACAAGGGAGAGTGCGGCAAAGAAAGTCAGGAATTGGTAGATTTGAGAGGTCATAAGGGATTATAGAGTGTGGGAAAGAAAGTAAAATAAAGATGTGCATAAGACAAAAAAGAAAGGGAAGAGAAAAGAAGGATGGTTGAAGAAACTAGAGGTGGAGGAAAGTCTGGGTAGGGAGAACAAGGAGAAAAGAAGTTGGAGGTGTAACCAAAGTTATATTAGCACGGATAAAATAAACTGAAAGGGGAGGGACAAATGAATACATTCATGCAAGATGTGGAATAAACAGAAAGAACGGAAATACATAGGGATACACAAATGGAAAGGGAGTAACAAATTACAAAGAGGATAAGAGAAAAGAAGCGAACGTTCAAAGAGTGACTCATAGAGAAAGATAAAAGTGAGTCCTATCATAGCAGGAGTCAACGAAAGAGGGATTGTCCTATAAAGTGCAAACTGAGGAAGGAGGCGAGAAAGGCTTGGCCTTGACACTATGGGAAGTAGACATGGCAGAATGGTCAGGGGAGGTATAAAAATGAAAATAAAGTGGGGGGAAGAAACAGGAAATTGAGGGGTAAATATTCAAGGAATTAGCGGAATGAGGCGATAGCCCTCATGGCTTAACGCCTCACTCCGCCCCTTCAGAAACGCAAGGCTGCACCATATTTACAAGGATATGGTGCAACCTAGTGTTTCTCCGTGAGCTGAAGCTACACTTCGCAGTGTAGCACCAACAAACGCACCCTTGCCCCATAGTGCAAGGGTATCTAGTTGCAGGAGAAGATTGTTTATGTGTAGGAAGGTGTCCCTTCCTGTACTTAAACAATCTTTAAATGCCATTTTGTCACTTCTATGTGTGCTGCTTGATGCAGCACACATGTAATTCACAAAATGGCATTTCTTTTTAAGATTGTTTATGTACAGGAAGGGGGACCTTTCTGTACATAAACAATCCAAGGTATTTTGCTTTTTCCATGTGTGTGTCAAATCAATGGGTGTTGCAGTGGAACACCCACTGCCCTGGCCCTGGCACTGCCCTGGCCCTGGCACTGCACTCTTGGGTGGGCAAGATGGAGCCCTGGGACCAGCGCCTGCCCTTACAAAATGCCCTTAAAAAATGTTTGCGCATGCAAAAATCCATCATACATCTGGCCCTTAAATGTTTCATGTTGCATTGAATGCCCAGTGACACCCAAATTTGGCTCACACTGCTAAAGTAGTGGTTTAATGATGCTCCTGGTTTCCTATTAAATACCTGTTGGGTAATAGAGCGAAGCTTGCACTACTGATTTCTGTGCTGTATTTGCTTCCTGTACAATGTGTGCTTTCGCTGTCTTTGCTCTTGCAAGTGTTGAAGTGATGTATATGCCCCTTGCAACTTGACCTGAAGGAGCAGAAAAGCCAGCAGCTGAATGGGAGCAAAGGGCTTGACATGGTGACAGGTTTAGACAAAGCGAAACAAACAAGGGAGAGTGCGGCAAAGAAAGTCAGGAAATGGTAGATTTGAGAGGTCATAAGGGATTATAGAGTGTGGGAAAGAAAGTAAAATAAAGATGTGCATAAGACAAAAAAGAAAGGGAAGAGAAAAGAAGGATGGTTGAAGAAACTAGAGGTGGAGGAAAGTCTGGGTAGGGAGAACAAGGAGAAAAGAAGTTGGAGGTGTAACCAAAGTTATATTAGCACGGATAAAATAAACTGAAAGGGGAGGGACAAATGAATACATTCATGCAAGATGTGGAATAAACAGAAAGAACGGAAATACATAGGGATACACAAATGGAAAGGGAGTAACAAATTACAAAGAGGATAAGAGAAAAGAAGCGAACGTTCAAAGAGTGACTCATAGAGAAAGATAAAAGTGAGTCCTATCATAGCAGGAGTCAACGAAAGAGGGATTGTCCTATGAAGTGCAAACTGAGGAAGGAGGCGAGAAAGGCTTGGCCTTGACACTATGGGAAGTAGACATGGCAGAATGGTCAGGGGAGGTATAAAAATGAAAATAAAGTGGGGGGAAGAAACAGGAAATTGAGGGGTAAATATTCAAGGAATTAGCGGAATGAGGCGATAGCCCTCATGGCTTAACGCCTCACTCCGCCCCTTCAGAAACGCAAGGCTGCACCATATTTACAAGGATATGGTGCAACCTAGTGTTTCTCCGTGAGCTGAAGCTACACTTCGCAGTGTAGCACCAACAAACGCACCCTTGCCCCATAGTGCAAGGGTATCTAGTTGCAGGAGAAGATTGTTTATGTGTAGGAAGGTGTCCCTTCCTGTACTTAAACAATCTTTAAATGCCATTTTGTCACTTCTATGTGTGCTGCTTGATGCAGCACACATGTAATTCACAAAATGGCATTTCTTTTTAAGATTGTTTATGTACAGGAAGGGGGACCTTTCTGTACATAAACAATCCAAGGTATTTTGCTTTTTCCATGTGTGTGTCAAATCAATGGGTGTTGCGGTGGAACACCCACTGCCCAGCCCTTTCAAACTAAGTATAGCATGAAAGGGGGCCTTATTTACGAGGCAATGTTAAGCCACATTAAGTGGCTTAACGCTGCCTTGTAAATAGGGAAATGCTCCAACCACCACCACAAAGTCATAATAAGTGACGTCGTGGTGGCGATTGGGGCTTGTACATATGCCCCTGAGTGAGTTTAAAAGAAAACAAACTTTAAAACAAACGGTAGAGGGGAAACAGACATATTAAAGCGGCAGCTTGATTGAAGAATCTAGAATGCGCATGTAATCAAATTGAACAGTTGAAGGAAGGAGGTATACGTGATTAAAACAATAGAAACAGCGGTCAGAAACTTTAGTTTTAAAGGTGAAAGATGGGAACTGGGGAATGCAGATTCTCTGTGCTTTTGTGAAGCACTAATTAACACTTTGAGGCCATGTAGTGCATCTGGAAATTGAGATGGTGCTTGTAGTCATTTATCAAAATAGGAGTGGTTTGCTGAAATTGTATTTGGTTGTGTTTCAAAATGTTTACTTATGAGTACAGAGGCTTAGGTTAGAAAGGACCAGTGCATTGCTCAGCCATCAATCAATCTGAACAGTCCCTATCTAGAATACTATATGTTTTTTCAGCGTCTTAGTGGAATAAGTGCCTATGATGCCATTCTATGGGTTTGCGAGTGTGGTAAGTTACAAGTTAATATCTTTTGGACTTGTTGGCAAGAGAAGTTGTAGAGGACGTTCAAATGTGCCTAATTTGAGCCGGTGGTTGCCTGTGGGTGCCACCAGCACTTATTTTTAGAGACTGGCACTTATTGTTCCCATCAGACATTTACAAAGAGCAAGAGAGGAGAAACCGTAGACTGGGGAAAGACTGAGGAAGAGAAGGACGAAAAACCCTTGCCAGAGGGAGAAAGCAGTAAACTGCAATAATGAAAAAAAGGAGGAGGGAGTGTCTGGTAGTGGATTAAAGATGTCCGTGGTGAATTGAATATACACAGCTTTGATATTGGTCGCACTGACATATTAGTGCCCTAGCTGCAGGCATCAGAGTACCGGTTTTCAGTCATTCCCAAATTAAGCCCTAATCAGGTACCAAATGCTTATCCAACTATATGACTGGTAGCAATGGTGTGCACATGATGGTGTAAATAGTATTCTAATGTAAAATGTAGGAGTAGTTTGAAGTATTATTACAACTTGTTTTGGATGTGATGTCAGGTGACAAACAATTAGCAGACTATTTGTATGAGACTCTTGATGTAAGCTTCATCTTGGTTGGAGTTCTGTCTGATGTGTACTCTTGGTACCTGGCAAAGAGTGAATATAGATAGTTGTTAATTCGTTGATATTAACTTGCTAGGCTCTGCAGTCTTTGCTAGAATTGGCATAGGTTGTACTACGTGGTCCCCGAAGGGCAAGCTAATGTGTTCACCCACATGAGGGGTGTTCATGTAACTCCTGTAGTGTAGTTCCTATATCCCTAATAGGCTCTGCGCATTGGAATAATATTCACTATAGTTTTGACATAGGACTGAGGTCAGTATGTCTCTATCTAGTACATTAAAATTAATTACCTGTGTGTGCCAGCTAACTCAGAGGTCACTAGAAACATTCTTGAATGAAAAAGAAGGGATTAGTCTCTGACAACCGCATAAACATCACAACTTTGTTTCCCCTAGAATCGGAACAATATCTTCAGAGTTGTGGAAACAATAGATAACCGTTTCACTCAGTCAATCGTGCATGCTTCGTTTCAACAGAGTTGCACAGAAATAGAGACGGCCATTTCAGTAAAAAGGGTTTATTGAACAGTCTTATTTCTCATGCAAGAGATATTAACTGCTACAATTGTAAGACAAAATGGGAAGTATAAAATGTACCGCATTAGCAGTAAGATAAAATAATACTGTAATTGCATGTCTTGTAGCTATGACATATATTAATTAAAATACATACATAAATAACACAGGCTAGAATACTCTCAGGTGTACCTAACCTAAGTCTAGTACGAGGGAAGAAGTAGGTGCTGTCGTAGTCTGGTTTTGTTATACCAAGAGTTGCCAAAAGTCTCTCTAGGTTCTAATCAGCTCCATACCTTAGAATAAGAGAGGTTGGTATCTCTTTCCCGGGACTCAATCTCTAACACCCAGCAAGGGGAATCAGAAACACTGGAGCTGGATTCTCGGCGAGGAGGATGATAGTGTCTGGTCAGTGTGCCAGTTGGGGACTTGGCTTCCATCGGGACTTGCTGTGGGAGAGCCACGTGCAAGTAGATGGTCGAACTGCAGAGTGCCTTGCCATAGCAAGTGAAGGCATATTTATACCTTGAAGGTGTTTAGGAATGCCAGTATTGACGTAAAAGTCGGGCATAAGAACGTCATGAATGAACCCCTAAGGAATAGATGTTCATGCATAATAGATGAGTTCTAGGAGAAATCAATATCCAGGCAAGGGGAAGTCCTAAAGGCTTAAGAGTCTGGTTTTCCAAGAACTCGTTGTGATGAAGAGGATCGGATGTAGTTGACCATGCCTGTATTTGGTTAGCATGAGCAATGCCTGAATAAGGGCTGGATTTCTATGTCGAGATAAGGGCAATGTGAATTGTACCTATATAACGGCATGAATCTGGAAAATCTAGATACGATATCTAAATCGACAAACAACACCCACTCCACTTTCATATGTACGATGTTACTATATCCTAAACATGTTAAACATATCTAAAACATAGCTACATATAGATGGCTAAGAACATGTCCAAAAATACATTTGAAAAATTGCATTTAAAACCGTTGCGATGCATAAAATGCAATAGTGCTGTACATACTAAAGCAATGTTTCATTCTAAGCATAAGTTGGCAATGAATGCTAAGCAAATGAATATACATATATATACATTTATGAAATGGCTCGTAAATACAGAAGAAAAAGGGCAGAAACCATTTCATTTCAGATTACATAATCATTTAGTTGTGGACAAGGTCATATATTGTCTCTGGAAGTATTTAAAGAACTATTTTTCTCTATGAATAATTCTACTATAAACAGATTACTTGTGCCAAAAATGAAAAAATACAAGTTTGGAAAAAAAATGTAATCATAGGATAAGTTCTTTGACCTGTAAAAAACTGAAGGTCAAATTCAGAACACTGTGTACCAAAATCAAAAGTCAGTTTTAGGGCTTGAAGAAAACATGAAATCTTCTAATCCTGTAGACAAAAAGTTGTGTACCATTGTAGGTGAAAGTTGGATTACCTCGTCTAGAAGATTAACTGCACATAGATGTGAAGCATCGCCTTCAGCATTGGTTGCAGCAGCAATGTTCGTATTGGATGTTACCTTCATGCCTGTTGTTTCCTCTCGTACCTCAGCAGTAGCAATTTGCGTCTGTGAAATCTCAATGAATGCCGTCATCAGGAGTGGTAGCCGCTAGGGACAACACAGAGCATGGGCCGTTACAGGGTCCAGCAGAGTATCGATATCCGTAGGCATGACTGTTGGGAGTGTTAGACAGATGTCTAGCACACATTCTTCACAACAAAGCAGGCAGCATAGAACAGGTAGGATGCAATCTTGCCATATTGGTCTGACTGACAGAAACCATGTGGTATTTAATTTTCGTAGACGAGGTAAACCTAGAAGTTGAACTATACGCTCACAACACTTCATCTCCAAGAGAGCTCGCTCTATGGTGCTTGGAGTGGCGTTGGTGATTTGGCTTCCATATCGTAGCAGTAGGAGCAAAAATAGGATACCTGCATCGAGTCCAAAAAGTAGTGGCACACCTCCAAACACAGAGTGTACGAAGTTGGGAAATGTTCTGAGGACTGCTTGAAAAGGTGCTAACAGTCCTAAAATAAATAGGTGTACAATACCACTCGTATCAGACATGTTTAAGATATGTTCCAACATTTCTGAGAAATGTATAGGGCAGTTTGTATTCAAAAGGGCATGTATCTCGGCAGAAGTCCTTGCGACTTGTAGATCGTAGATTTCTTTGGCCGAAGTCAGTGGCACAATTTTTTGTAAAAGAATGGCTTTCATTCTGCTTAGAGTATTAATTTGTATAGAAGAGATGTTCAGTGAAGGCCATAGAGGTGACTCCCTGACTGTTTTGGTTTGTGGAAACAATACTTGCATACAGTAAGTGACCCTGGATGAAACAGTCACTAGATATGGAATACCTGGCAACATGCCACAGCAACTGTGATCATTCAACATTAGGTAACTCCCATTAGAAAGTAGTCCATAAATTGGATTAATCACTGTAGCCGGTGAACCTTACAGGTGACAGGATACGTTTGTAGTGGAGCCATCACAGGCCCAGTGTAAATTAATACCCTGACAAAGGAGAGAACCACTTTGTGCGTTTTCACAGTTTTTACTGCTAAAAACACTTCATGTCCCCCACTCCAACATCTGTGTGTGTATGGTTAATTCCAGGATGTCTTGATGTATTATTTACCCAACCTTTCATATTTGCCTGCTGGTATGTGTTTTAGGCAATACTGAAAATGGAAAATTGTAACAGGCAGAGTGATTTTGCCATTCAGTATCTGGTTTCTCTGCCACTGTGAATGGTAATCTTTCCAGTTTTTCAATGTTCAGCACCGTGTAGTCTGCTCCCCTTTGTGCCAGTTAGTTCTAATTATCAGTGAGATTGAATCCTGAAAACAGTGACTTAGTATTGATTAAACGCCAGGGCACATAGCCTGCACACACGTTTTGTAGCGCCTAGCCTAATAGCATGATAGAACGTTCCTGAGACTGACCATGTTGCAGCATGACAAAGTCTTGTTCCATGATGTCTATAGCAGAAGACACAATGCTGTCCAATGCATATATCCTGGACAACAGAGTTGTTACCCATTGTCTACTACAAAGAGAGATTTCTGTAAATTATTACGATCAATTTCTCGTTCTGCAGTCTCTGCTTGGGTAATCTTCCATAATTCATTATATGCAGCATATAGACACCGGCATATATGAAATGTTTTTGACGCAGATTTCTTGGTGCTAGCAAGAATTCCCTAAGGTCTGGCCATCTTTAAGTAAAGATAAGTGTTGTTTTACATCCTCAAGTGTAGATTTCTATAGCCAATCAAGGCATAGTTTCCCTACACTATATGTTGTTACTATCCCAGGATGCTGTCTTTGAACATATCTTGGGTCTGGGTAAGCATGGGCGAATTTTGCGAATCTCGCGTTCGCGAATTTTGCGGATTTGCGAACTCGCAATCCGCAAAATCCGCGAATTGCCGCGAATTTGCGGATTTTTTTTTTTTGTGTTCGCCCGTGTTTCTGCCAGTTCACGAGGGTTTTTACAATTTCGCAATTTGCGAACTTACCTGTCGGGTCGCAAGTTTTGCGAACTTGTTGTTTCTACGTGTCCAGCCTGTTTGGGACACTCTTCTTCATCACTGCCACTCTGTCACCACTGCCACTCTCTGACTACTCATGCCACCCTCTGGCCCACCCATGCCACCCTCTGTTTCATCACCACACCCTCTGGTTGTCCAGTGTACATTATCTTCGGCAAAGCAAAGCACACCTTCCCTGCCTCAAGTGACCTGAATTAATTTGGGGCTGATTAATGTGTCACAGAATATTTTTTTAGCTGGCACCTGCTTCCTTAGTGCGCCCTGATTAGTGATCTTTTGCACTTGCTAAGTGCTTTCATTGTTGCAAAATTAGTTACAACACCTGCCCTGCCCCAACTGACAATAATGAATTAGGGGCTGATTAATGGATTTTAACTTCCAGCCTGGCTCCTGCTTGTCTCCCTTAGCTGTAATTCAGGACCTTTGTGGCATATGTGTAACTATTCTGAGGTTCAGAGCAGGGTCACATAATAGTTGCAACTGGCAACTGAACTCTGGAGGGGCCCCTCAGGAAGCACTACAGGAAATGGCTACTAATGATGAGCCTGAACTTTTGAACCTGGTAAGTAGTTTCAGTTTTGCTAAGATCGTATTTCTGCAATTTAGCACTTATTCGCGGGGCGCGAAGTTGTACTGGGAAGCCGCGAACTCACGCGAACAGTGCGAGCAAAATCCGCTGCTCGCGGATTTGCGGATTTTGCGGGAGATTCGCGAATCTCGCGGATTGCGAATTTCCCGAAAATCCGCAAAATCCGCGAGCGAAACGGATTTTCCGCCCATACCTAGGTCTGGGCTACTGATAGTGAAACCCTGTGTTTTGTTCAAGAATCGATCTTGACAATTCTTTGTGTCTGTGGGCCAGAGCAACCATTTTTTCCATTCTGGATGTGATCCGTTGTGATGCAAAATATTATGTACGTCGACCTCCCCCCGTGTAGTGCTATTACTTTATTACTTATAGGTATAGGTATGGTTGGTGTGTTCATGTCCTTGATCTTGGCTAACCCAAGGCAAGACATTTGTTGGACAGTGTCATTCAAAAACATAATTTCCTCAGGGATGATACATGCTCTAAACAAAGCTTCTATCCCCTGCACTTGCCAATCTTATGTACCCCAGACTGTTTTTTTTTAAATGGTGTCTTTCCAAAAGTTGAAACCCTGCCTAGACAGTTGGGCAATAAAGGCTGCAGAATAAATCTGTGTTGTATTGGTCAACATATTTTTCGTTCCTGTCTTGTTCACATTTTGTAAAATAAAATGATTCAGCATTGTATAAATTGAACCCTGAAAAATATGGAAATTTCATTGCAAATGTTTTTGAGCTACCCTTTAGAGGTGTAGGACAATGTTTCCATTAGTAATACATGTATCCATTGCTAGGTATTGAAGATTTGTGCAAGAAATGATGACCATAATGGTTATAACAATACATTTGTTCATAGTCCGATGAATCCTCTAAATATTTATGATTTGTGACTACTGCAGACATTTCTAGATCTGACATAATATTATTAGAGGTCTTGAAGTCCCAATCATCAGAAAAGGTACTAGAGGTAATAAAGTCACTTAATGAAATCTTGAATAAGTGTGGACTCTTCAACAGCTCTGACGGGCCAAAAATGTCATATTCAGTTCTTTCCCAAACTATACCATGCCGTATAGGAACCGGTGTGATGTTCACTGCTGACAAGTCTCTTTGTTCACGATGGGATGATTAATGTGGCTGGAGAAGTAAGTTCACTTTTTTACTTGCTGTGTCCATTTGAATATATCTTCCATTTATCAGCATACCCAGAGTTATTACCAGAGCTAACCAAAGTAAAAAGAAGAATATTCCCAAAACAATCCATAGTTCAATCCATGGTGAAACCAGATAAGTCTTTTTCAGGTGATGAAAAAAGTCTGCTGCTTGTTTTTTGAAAGTTCTTTTTCCTGCCGTTGTTTCAGGTTAGCTGGGATCCTCAGAAAACGTATCAAAGTTAATTAAATAGCCAGGGGCAGTTCTGTCAATGGTTGGAATTGCACCCAGATTTGTTGAAATCGCTGGAACCACTTGATCACTTGTTACTTCATTGTAGACACGTGTATCAGGACAAACTGTTATTTGGGTCTCAAGAGGAACGAGTTCCATTGCTTTGTTGCTTAGTCCTTCTTTTCTAACTGTAGAATCTTCAAAGGTGATGAGTCTCTCAGTTTGAACCTCTTGGATTGTTGCTAGCGGCGTATATTGGCAGAGACCACTTGGCCGACTGCTTAGTATCGGCCACATAGTGTGAGTGTGTTTGATCAGGTCAATAGATGCAAATCTTCTCTTCTTTTTACCAGCAAGGGGCGGCAGTAGTACTGTTCTTGATCCGTGGATTAGTGGGCAGGTACTGGTTGTCTGTAAGAAGGTCCAAATTCCTTCTTGTCCACGATCTTTTCTCTGACTAGATCACCAAGCTTTGGGATCCAGACAGGCCTTGCTGGGACGGTTGTTTTTTTCCCAGAGGGGGTTGACTTCAGGAACACGTTGCTTTGTTTCGATCTTAGGTCATTTAAGTCCTGTAAAACAGCCAAACGATCTTTGATATCAAATTTCTTATTTTCCACCACTGTTCCATGACAATCACAGTCCGGAACCAACATTCTTGTTCTAAATCGAACCTCATATGGAGTGACACCCCCTAGAGAACTTCTTGGCAAATTGTTGAGACTACGTTGGACCCCATAAAGATGTTTGCCTCACGCATCACCCAAACCTAATACCCTAGCTGTTATAGACTGCTTAATGTCCCATTTCTTTCTTCTCCACAACAGAATTTCCCTCAGGATGGAATGGAGAAGAGTACCGCAATTCAACACCCAAACTGGCCATGGCTTCTTTGTAAGCTCAAGAGCTAATCACAGGGCCATGGTCAGAGTGTAGTGTGCCTATTGCGTATACGCCGATAAAGACTCGCAAATCTTTTATAACAGTTTGAGTGTCAGCCGAGAGATGAGGCCACATCCAAAGGAACCTTAGAACACGAGTCCACTGCGACCATGATATATTTATAGTTACCATCCCTTTGTAAGAGACCGCAGTGGTCCAGGTAAACACAAGCTAATGGTTTATCTGAAATTAGCAGAGGCTTCTGCACAGGACGTTTGACAGTAGGGACTTCCATCTTTTGGCATGTTTCACAGTTCAAAACGTAGTTTCAAGTCTGTTTCCTAATGTCGAGCCACCAGTATTGTTGTTTTAATAATGATACAGTGGTGGAAGAACCTGCATGAGCAGAGGCGATCTCTACATGTGCTGCTAGGATTAGTCCTAATCTATGTTCCATGTTTGGTATTAACCTATCCCCCACTCCAGGGATTTAAGCAAACGGAACATTGTTCGCATCAGTTATATATGAGTATTAGAGTGGAAACGCTTTAGGTAACGCTGCACCGCTGCCTTTGCTCAAAGCATTGGCTGCCAGTATTATTTTACTGTCTATTTTCATTTTTGAATGAGTGATTGCAGCTACAGAAGCCATTTACACAGCCCCCTTAGCGGCTTCATCAGACAATGAATTCCCTTCAACGTGAACGCCATCACGTTGATGACTCAGTGTGTGTATCAGGTGAGTGTTTTGTAGTCCGTTTCGCAATTGAACTACTTGTTCCCAAAGCATTCTATGCTTGATTGTGCCACCTTTTGCATCTTTGAAACCCTTTTGAAGCCAATTCTGTAAATATTCCTTGTAAGATTGTACACAGTAAAAGGAAAAGCTCACTATGAGTGTGGGGAATTCACGATCCGTATTTTCAAGTGCCATTTTGAATGCTTGTATCTCTGCTCACTAAACTGTACAATCTAATAGAGATTGCGTTTTTGTGACCATAGGTCGAAATTTGCCATTGCGCATATGACCTTTAATGATCGCGCATGCCGCACTATAAGCTTGTTTACTTTATAGCAGGTTGTGCTGATCCGTCAGTATAAATTATACATTCATACTGGATCTAGAGGTAGAATTTCCATAGGCAGAGGACATTTGTGTTCATTTTGCAGGAATGCTTGTATTTTCAAATATGGATCAAAAACGTATTCAACATCAGTTGCAGCAAGAGAATTAACCCATTGTATCCATCTTGGATGTAAAGCTTTTGCATTTGGAATGCTAGCTTTTGTAACTGCCTCTAAGGCTGGTACAGAAGTTATGACCATAATGTGTTTCCCCTATGCTAGGGCTCCTTCTTTTGCTACAGCGGTTTGAACTGCTGTCAAAAAATGTTCTGTTGATGTAAGTTTAATTTCTGCTTGTGTATACAAATGGGATTTGTATGCAATTGGTACTTTCTCACCTTCATTAAAGATGAAGTAGGTAAATCTGCATTTACCCAGAATCATTCGGATCACTAAGATGCATACATTTGCTTATGTTTGTAAATGTTTTGTTGCTAACATGTCTGTTTGTAGCGAACGCAAAATTTCTGTGTGTTCTTTTGTTCAATGTGTGATTTTAAAATCAGGTTTGATTAATTCGTAGAGATGTTTAACCCTTTCTGCATAGTTTAGAATGTAGGTTCTTCCAAAATTCAGGAAATCTAGAATCGACTGTAAGTTTTTCAGCATTTTTAGAGGTTGGAGCAGCGCATACTTTTCTAAAAAGTTGGCTGCCTGGCTTTTGCCTTCACTTGATAGTTCATATCCTAGAAAAAGGATGTAGAGATGGGCAATTCTTGATTTTTTTAAATTGAATTTTTACTTTTCAGAGGCGAAGCCCAGTATAATGGTGTTCACCCTGTTCAAGTGCCTGTTCAGGTCATCTTCTGTCAGGCATTGTCATATGTTAATGATATATATCTAATTATCATTAGTTTGTAGTAACTCTGTAATTCTCGCTGAGAATAACCCCAGACTATTCTTGAATCCTTGAGGGAGACAACAGAATTGACCCTGGGTCCTCAATATTGAGAAAGCGGTCAAATACCTACTTTCAAGTGCAATGTTTTGACAAAAGAAACCATTTGAAATGTCTAATGTGGCTTTACTTTTTTACGCACAATGTTATTCAGTAATGCTGTACTGTGTGCTTTTTGCACTGCAAATGTTTTACAACATGAGTTTAGGTGTCTGTAATCCAAAACTAGACAATATGTATTATCTGGTTTGAAAACAGGAAACAAAGGATTGTTCATTGATGAGGTGCAAGTTTCAATCACCCCTTGGTATTCAAGGTGATCTAAGATCTCCCTGACCTGTTTTTTAGCTTCTTGCTTAATTGGGTACTGCCTTTGTGCAGTTGGTTGATTTTTTAACTGGATTGTGTGGTAAGGTGAGTCCTCATCCCAACCTACATGATTTTTATATAATGCAGGAGCTTGGGTAACTGCCCATTTCCTGGCATAAGTGTATTTTAAATGTACTGGAATATGGTTAGAGAAAGCTGGCATAATGATGTCTTTGTCATGTGGGCACCCCCTTACAAATTCTGGTGGCCAGTCCCGTTCTGCTAGAAGTTTATCATAACCCTTTGAAAGCCGCTCCCAAAAGAGTGCTTTCACTTTTCTTGGTATGCCTCCCTTTATCCGGAGTGTTATTTCATATAACCTTTGCAGAGAACTAACCCTGGTGTCTGCAGTTTCAACTTGAATGTCTTCATTCAGGTCCACTGCTCCAGAAGTCCCTTCAGGTTCTGGTGAGTTATTGTTACTTCTGCTGCGCTGTCCAACATTTTCTGACCCCATTCTCCATTCTTGAGTTGTGTCCTCAAGATCATCAGCATGTCTGATTTTTAGACCTGCTACCTTCTGTTTGGTGAATTGAGGTTTAAGTTTTCTTTCCTGAACGTGTTGATCGTCGCTGGACTTCAAGAGTTTTTTTTGATCTGACCATCATTTCGGATGTCTGTGACAATATCTGAAAGGTATGAGAGGAACGTGTATCAGTATCTTGATACCTGTCAGGTTTTCTCAAATTATCCCTATTCTTGAGGCTATACCTACTTTCAGAGGGCTCCTTTTGTGGAGACCTGCCGGGGGATTGAGAATCTTTCTCTTTTGAATGTTTGCTATTTCCCCACTTCTTTATAGAAGAGGTAGGAGTGTTTTTAGTAAAGGCCTTTTCAGGACTTTCAGACAGTTGTGGTTTAACTGTTTTCCCACCCAAGCTGTTTTTGCCTAATTCTTCATAGGATTTTTTTATTATTATGGCTAGTTCTTGTGGTTGTTCTGTTACATCAAATCCCCTTAGTTTCTGACGGATTGCCACTGATGCTGATTCTCCTTTAATTTTAGTTAATATTATTGTTGAGACCTGGTTGAGATTTTTCAGTAACTCCTTACCTAAATTCAGAGCAGGTTCTGCCCCGTATTTGTTTTGAATCTGTTTCAGGATGTCAGGTATTACTGACATAGACAGAACACCATATGTTTTAGTGTAGATAGCAGCAATGACTATGCCCCAAGTGGTGCAATCTTCCAGATGTGGTGTTATCCCCATTGTTAAACAGACTGTTAGAATTCTATGTTTGTCATAGGAATGGTATTTGGAAATACCTCTTCGATTTGAGTAATTTTTTTAGCTATCCAGAATGGAATTTGTTCACGTTTTGTGGCAATTTTCCCATGACTGCGTGTCTGTGGTGTGATTTCTTAGTGTATTCCCCTGGCGAGAGGTTTGTAGTAGAATAACTAATGGTGCTTGGACTGTGAGAGTCCGCATGACATATTGTCAATCAATTGTCTTTAAATTCTGATTAACTTTGAATTGAGTAAGTAATTTTATGTCCGACATTTCTTCAATGCCAGGATGAGGTGTATAACCGGCTACAACTGGCCATGTTGCTACTGATCTACCTACTGGGCCTGGTAATGTGGTTTAAGTGTTTAAGGGCGCCATTAAACCAGAGCTCGTGCTCCTGGTATGTAAGTGGAATTTCAATATCCTCAAAAGGAATACATTCCTCGGGTGGTTCATCTTCTTTGTAGAAGTGAAACACGTGTGTTACTGGATTTGATTCTGGGAATACTATCTATGAATAGACTACCTCTGTCTGGTGATATTCATGTGCCTCTGTCACAAAAACTGCTCTAACACTTCCTGATGTTAGGCCATGTTTTATAAGTTTTAGAGTGATGGCTCTCCTCAAATGTGAAGCAATGATTATAGCATTCTCATCGGTTTCAATAAAACCTGTTAAAATAAAAGCTGGTACGGCGTTCTCTCCTGTAGCTCCACCGGTTTCGGTGTTATAGTCCTCGGTCATTGTTTAATGTAAATTGCAGAGCATGATTCAAGGGAACAAAGATAAGGTGCATAATATTTTGGAACACTGTATCCTTCAACGTTGAACAAACCTAAAAGCTAATACATAGGATTTTCGTCCTACTCAGCTATGGGGGATATTATCCCTACCCACTCCAGACGTCTAATGGAGTTTTATGAGTAGGGGTCTCTGAGAAAAGCACGACTGAGTTACTTCAGTATCTAGCATTAAATTAGTGCATTACCAAACCGTTGGGCATCATGTAGTGTAGTTCCTATATCCCTAATAGGCTCTGCACATTGGAATAATATACACTATAGTTTTGACATAGGACTGAGGCCAGTATGTCTCTATGAGTACATTAAACTTAATTACTTGTGAGTGGCAGCTAACTCAGAGGTCACTAGAAACTTTCTCGAATGAACAAGAAGAGATTAGTCTCTAACAACCACATAAACATGACAACTTTGTTTCCCCTAGAATCAGAACAATAACTTCAGAGTCGTGGAAACAATAGATAACCGTTTCACTCAGTCAATCGTGCATGCTTCCTTTCTACAGAGTTGCACAGAAATAGAGACGGGCGTTTCAATAAAAAGGGTTTATTGAATAGTCTTATTTCGCATGCAAGAGATATGACCTGCTACAATCTTAAGACCGAATGCAAAGTATAAAATGTACAGCGTTAGCAGTAAGATAAAATATTACTGTAATAGCATGTCGTGTAGTTATGACATATAGTCATTAAAATACGTACATAAATAACACAGGCTAAAATACTCAACTTGTGCTTCTAAAATAATCCTACCCCAGTGTACCTGGCCTAAGTCTAGTTCGAGGGAAGAAGTAGGTGCTGTCTTAGTCTGTTTTAGTTATGCCAAAATTTGCCAACATTTTCTCTAGGTTCTAATCAGCACCATACCTTAGAATGAGAAAGGTTGGTATCTCTTTCCCGGTTTCGATCTCTAACACATCGCAAGGGGAATCAGAAACACTGGAGTTGGATTCTCAGCGAGGAGGATGACAGCGTCTGGTCAGTGCATCAGATGGGGACTTGGTTTCCTTCAGGACTTGCTGTGGCGAGCCGGGTGCAAGTAAGTAGTTGAACGGCACAGTGCCTTACCATAGCAAGTGAAGGCATATTTATACCTTGAAGGTGTTTAGGATTGCCAGTATTGACTTAAAAGTCAGGACTAAGAACATCATGAATAAACCTCTAAGGAATATATGTTCATGCATAATAAATGAGTTCTCTGAGAAATCAATTCCCAGGCAAGGGGAAGTCCTAAAGGCTTAAGAGTCTGGTTTTCCAAGAACTCGTTGTAACGAAGAGGATCGGATGTAGTTGACCATGCCTGTATTTAGTTAGCATGAGCAGTGCCTAAATAAGGGATGGATTTCTATACCTATATAAGGGCATTGTGAATTGTACCTATATAAGGGCATGAATTGGGAAATCTAGAAACAATATCTAAATCGACACACAACACTCCCCCTCTGTGCGTTAGTCCCTATAGTCATGACTGTGACGCAGGGACTTCAAGGTTAAATAAATGGGTTCGGGGCATTACCAAGTCAGTGAAGCGGTGTCCACCAAACTCTGTCTGTGTGGTTTATTAATTAGCACAGGTTACGGCCTACCTCTGCATACGTTCACTGCTGAGTCATCCCAGTGTTGTGCATCCGATTCAGTACAGTGCTGTGTATCCGATTCAGTATAGTGATCAGACTGTGTCAAAGGTGCCCTCATGGCTGCTCTATGCCAATGCTTGTTTCTCTTAAAGCTCTTATGACACTTGTCTCATCCCAAAGTCATTATCCCAGTGTAATGATCAAACTTAGTCAAAGGTGCCCTTATGGCCATTACATGCTACTCTATGCCAATGCTTGTTTCTCTTAAGACTCTTATGACACCTGTGTCATCCAATAGATAACATTCTGATGTGACTGCGCATCACGCTAGACTCTGCAAGTTGCAATCTCTGGTAGTGTCCTGATCGCTGTTACACTGAGATCAAGCAGAGCGGTGGTTATTCTGTCAACCGGCTCATATTGATAACTGCTTCGCTCTGTCTAGAGCTGTTTAAACGCCTTTACAACGGAGGGACCTAGCTCTTTGTTATTATCCTCGACTAGGCTTACCATTGGTTACCTAGCCGGGACGCTGCCCCAATCAGTGGTTCCGTTCCATTGCTGACGCGTGACGCTTTACTTGGCGCGTCACGTGAGCGGAACGGACCAATGAGGGTACGCGCTACATAATCATGTTGTAAACATCTCGCCGGTACCTCCCCAGACGGCACAGATGCCGCAAGGAAGTACCGACGGATAGGTGAGTGCGCGCCATGCTCCCTGGCAACAGCGCGTAGGTTTCAGAGCCTTAGCATTCAGTCCTAAACAGGCAAGCCGTTAGTAAACGGGTCCTGTGGGTCCTTGTTTTCCCACGCGTTCACAGCCCTGTAAACTGATGGGGAACGCGTTACCGCTGCTAGAAACTTTTGAATTTGGCGGGTCTCACGCTGTGACACAAGCGTTTCTGGCATTTGAGTCCTACAATACTGGGCACACTCTATAATCAAGCAGTGACACGACACCTACCGCCATACACTACCTGGCTTTACACCACCTGGCTGTGCACATTTGACATTTGGGTCCAACAGAAACAGATATTTCGCAACATCAGATACATACATTTTATGTTAAAATGGCTATGACACCACTCCCCATTATTTGCTGACATGTAACAGTGCTCTCATTGATCAAATTCAGGCTCTACACGGTGAATGATTCTTGACTTTGAATTTATTCACTCCCTTTATAGAGCGGTGCTTCACCAGTCCGGAGCCGCAGCCAGGCGAGGTGAGGTGTATATCTCTTACTGATCAGGTAAGGGGTACCCTGTGAGACTTGAAATGTTTCATTCATCACGTTTTCATTAATACTGGGTCAGTGTGCCTATTTAAGAGTCCGGGTTTTGGACTAAACCTATGTGGATGAATTGCACGAGGTATATCAGACAGGCTTGTTGAAGACAGGTATGGGAGGATTAGCTCACGCCATGCTTTTTATTTTCAGCCCGCCGCTGAGTGTAAGAAGAGGTCTGGAACAGACACAACCTGGAGGTTCAGGTGACTTTTCTGTGTCGTTCCCACACTACCTTTTACCCTTTTACTTACTTGTCACGTTGGGTTTTTTGTTTTTTGTTTGCAGTAGCTGTAATTAATAGGTCCTGAAGAAAGCAAGGCTAATAGCCAGGTTTGCTGAAACATGTCGACCACGTCACACCACTAGGCAGGTTATAATTTCACCCTGTCTGAGCTATTTTTTAACATTGGTGCTAGGAGTTAAACCCTAATAAATTATCTTTTGCTCCTTAAACCAATTTTATTCACCCTTATTCTTTTCCTGGTTTTTCTTGCACTGCACTGTAGATTTCTCTCCAACCCCATCAGCCACTTCACCAACATATATGGTTTTGACCATAATACCAACACACACAGACTTACAGGAAGATTTTCTCTTTCTGTCAATATACCGAGATCTGGTACAGTGTTGGTCCTCGGGGCCCCAAATGATGAAGGGCGGTTCCGAGTGGTGACTGATGGGAGCCAGAGACCAGATACTGATTTTGATCTGGCATAGAGATATATACATACATATATATATATATTCTTTAGCATTTGCCCCGAAATCATATGGATAGTGGGAGCGCTACACCTGTTCTGTCTTTCTTAACTAGCCTGTTGTTTTACTGACCCTCTGGTACTCTGTTGTGAATACGTTCACTGCTACCACTGGTGAACATAACAAGTGGCGACGAGCCGGTTGAACCCGCAACCTACCCCGGACGGGGCTGGTTACCAGTAGGGCAGTGTCTGTTGGCGTCCTTGTGCGCCCAACTGGTGATTCCTGCCTGATGTCTGTTGCTGTGTGTGATGGTGTGGCAAAGGTAGTGAGCGTGACAGTGCTCTATCCCTGAGAGGCGGCCAGTATCGGTGTTTGGAGGCATGATCCGGGGCTGCGAGCCATGCCTATATCCGGCAGGGCCTGTGCTTTTACTGCAGCACCAAGTAGCGACTTAGAGGTACCATTTCTGCTGACTGACCCAATATCGATAAAGGGGGCATGGCCTAATCTCCTGTGTGCAGCAGAGGAGATGTGTGTGGCAGCGGACGGCCTAAAGAAGAGAGAGAAAACCACTCTCACACGTGCAAGGCTGCCTGGGGTACAGTGACTGCTGGAAGTGCTCAGGACAGAGTTTGTTCCTCCTGAAAATCAGAGAAGGAGGAAAGGAAAGAAAACAAGCCCCACACACACACAGCCCAACAGCCAGCAAGACTGTGCAGTGTATACAAGTCCACAAGGCAAGTGAATCAAGGCTACAAAAGGAGGAAGAGTCCACGTTTGCATACACCCATAATCACCTGAGGTGTACAAGGGACAGTTTAAGCTCACAGCAGCCAGGACCTGGGGGTGGAATATCGTACACCTACTGAAATTGCCACCCAAACACCAGCGCCATGTCTGCCATTTCCCCTGTGGAACCTTTATTACTTAATGGCTCTCCCTCACCTCAAGCAGCTAAGTGGAAGGACTGGGTGCAGCGCCAAGAGACTTACAGCCCGATTCATCAAGCGAAATTGCGCTCGCAAAGGGCCAGATTCTGAGAATCTGGCCCTTTGCGAGTGCAATTTTTGCATTTGGGATTCATCATCCCAAATACAAAAATCGCTATTAGCGAAATCGCATACTTGCGAGGAATTGGATTTAAGGAATCTCTAATAGAGATTCCTTAAATGCAATTCATCAACCAATTTGAAATTGCGAATTCGCAAAATTTGGTCGCAATTTGCCATGAAGTCTGACTTCGTGGTAAATTGCGAAAAAAGAGTAAAAAGCACTTTAGTGCATTTTTATCTTTTCCATGTTAACCACACACATGTCCTTTGGACATGTGTGCGCGCAACACTGGTTTAAATTTGCATTTAAGGGGTGCTACAGGGTGTCCTTTGGACACCCCTGGCACCCTTTAAATCGCTATCTTATTTCCGATTAGCAATTTGCTAATCGCAAATAAGGAAAACTCACCATTCATTCCTATGGGCCTTTTGGCCCATAGGAATGAATGGGGAGTTATTCCTTATTTGCGATAAGCAATTTGCTAATCGCAAATAAGGAATGTGTAGGAATCACATTTTATTTTGCGATTCCTACATGAATCCCGTTTTGCGAGTCTGTTATAGCGATTCCTTATGAATCGCTAATAAAGACTCGCAAAACGGGTATTTGATAATTCTGGCTGTTACTTTGCTGCCATTGACCTGGATGATGAGAGAAGACGTACTATGATGCTACATGTAGGGGGACCAGCCATCCACAAGTTAGGAAAACCGATGGTTGAGGCTGGCCGCCCACACACATATACCATTATGAAACGAGTGAGTGCTTACCGCCCTTTTTAAACCACTAGCAAACCTGCACTTTGAGCTGTTTCTGCTGCATCAAGTCTGCCAGCTACCGGAAGAGTCAGTCGACGCATTTTATGCTTGACTGTGAGACTTAGCTAGCACGTGCACTGTGCCAGATGCCCCCGAAAAAATCATTTGAAACACTAAAGGGTTCTGGCCCTAATCAGCAAGGCTAGGCCAAAATCAATTTCAAAGACCAACACAGTTGCCAATGCTGATAATTACTAGATCATTATTTATGCACAATCACATGTGACACTCATTGTGACTGTAAAAAATGCATTTTATTTTTAATTTTACAATATTCCTTTTACATTTAATTTTTTTCTTTTTTGTATAATTTTTCAAGATAGTTCAACATCAATTCATATGAACCAAAGACAGATATTATTCCATGTATATCTCAAACGAATCAATAATCACATAGATTACATTACAATACATTACACATATATAATGAAAAAAGAATAATAATACATTAACTCTTGAGCTCTAGTTCCACAGAACTATTGTTATAATAAAGAACGAAAAAAAGGGAAAAAGAGAAGAGAAAAAGCCAGGCTAGAGAAAGCATGGTTACAATAATATTACTGTTATCTAGAACTCTTAAAAGACACCATTTCCCTATTTAGGGCACTTGTCAAACTCTGTAAAATTCAGGCCCCCACGATTAAACAATAATCATAGATCATACAGTGTTTAGCCTGATAGCTCATTTTAGTGTGCATTTGTTTGGATAAGGAAAGGTCTACGTGTTTCAAACCCCATTGGATGCTTTTTAGGGGTTCTCCTCAGGTCCAGGATCGAGCTTCTGTAAATTCTCTCGCACCAAAAGATGTCTGCCACTTTCACTTTGTAAACCAGCAACCGCAGAAATTTCTTCGGTCTGAATGCGAAATTTCTGTGGTTTCAAAAAACTCCTTTATTTGTTCTGAACAGGTTGTTGTGAAGTGGGGCAATTTGCTTGAAAAACCGCTGAAGGTTCCTTTATTGTATGCACCATCTCTTGCTATGAAGGTTTTTTTCATGTTTATTGTGGTCTGCATTTATGCGTTTTAATTTTTATTAACCTGTGCTATAAGCTTTTGAGTAGATTTTTACATTGTTAGCTGCTCACGTTTCCGAATGATTTCCGAACTTTAAGGCTTGTTCACATACATATGATTCTGTGCGTTTTTTCATCCGCAAATTTAAGTTATCGATGTCCGCATGTATGCTGGATTATACTGAAGTCTTTCTCCTCTGGCTCCGGCCGTTCCTTCGGCTCCGTGCGTTTCGTAGTTTTCATGAAATCAGAGCACAATTTTTTCAAGGCTGTTAGTCTACAAAACTACGTGAAAATATTCTGCAAGTCCTGTGCATGTCAATGGCAGACATACTGACCATGGGCAGACCGAAAAAAGTATCTAAAGTACGGGCAGCCCATATGGAGGTGGCGTGTCAACAAGTTGTAAAGGTGAAGCTAGTAAATGCTGTCACAGCCAAGAACCCAGGGAAGAGGAAACCAAGGAACAAAAAATCGTCGGAATCTGGAATCTGCTACCAATGTGATGGAACTTACCCTCACAAGGGTCCGTGTCCTGCAAATGGAAAAAGATGTTCTAATTGCAACAAGATGAATCACTTTGCAAAATTCTGCCACACCACGGCGCTGCAAAGTAATCCTTAACTGGAAGCAATCAATCAGGTGTACACCAATGACAGTCCAACCAATGAAGGAGACATGGATGATGATGAGGTGAAGGGAGCTGTTCACATCATCCATGCCTTGCAACTGGGAGTACACCTTCGAAAACATATTCCAAAGTGTAGCGTGCTGGCTGAGGGCCACCAGGTGCAAGCCCTGATTGACACGCGAGTGTCTATCAATATAATGGCCCAGTCAATGATGCTCAGGTTACCCGTCCCACCGGTCCTGAGCCAAACTACCACCAGAGTCTATGCTGTGGGTCCACTGATCCCCTCCCGCTGGCAGAAGTGTTCACCGCTGAAGTTGCGCAATGTGCCCGATTAGCGAGGACCAAAATATATGTCACAAAAGGGGCCAAGGCTTGCTGCTGAGTTGCCAGACAGCAGAACTTCTCCAGTTGGGCGCATTCGCACTCAGCGTGCATCAAGCAATTTTGGAGGACTTGATGGCACAGTTTGCACCGCTGTTTGAGGGGCATAGGCTGTTTAAAAGATTGGCTCATAAAGCTTCACACCGATGAGTCAATTCAGCACGTCACTTTACGACACCGAAGGATGGTGTTCCACCTTCGACCAAAGGTGTCGGAGGAACTGGCATAACTTGAATAGGCTTATATTATTGAAAGAGTGGAAGGCCTGACCCCCTGGGTGTCTCCGATTGTAGTTGCGAGCAAACCAAAGCAGCCGGGAGAAGTTCAGATCTGCGTAGATATGCACCTGCCCAACCTTGCCATAAAGCTAGAAAGACACCTTACCCCTACAGTGTATGACATCTTGGTTGAGGTCAGTGGTTCGAAATGGTTCTCAAAAATGGATCTACGTGCTGGATACCACCAGCTGATGCTGGATCCAGCATCCCGTGCGATCACCACTTTTTCCACCCATGTGGGATTAAGAAGGTACAAGAGCCTAAGTTTGGAATTTCGAGGGCTGCGGAGGTCTTCCAGGACACCACCAACGGGGTACTTTCCGGCCTCAATGGGGTGTTTAATGTCAGTGATGACATTCTGGTGCACGTCCCCACCCTGGAAGAGTATTTTGCCCGCCTAAAGATGTATTTCAATGGTTGATAGAAAATGGACTAACGCTCCACAAAGAAAAATGTGACTTTCTTAAAAAAGGGATATCGTTTTTTGGCTACCACTTCTCGCAAGAAGGGGTGTCACCAGACCCCCTCAAAGTCCAGAATATGCAAACAGCTCCTGCATCAACAATGTAGCCGGAGAATGCTTTATGGGAATGGTGAATTACTGTGGCCGGTTCATCCGCAACCTGACCGATCTTACTGCTCTGCTGAGGGAGTTGACCAAGTCCAGCATTGCCTGGAACTGGGGACCAGAACAGGAGAGCTCTTTTCAGACCACGAAGCAAGCCCTTTCAGGAGACACAACATTAGTCTATTTCGACCCTGCAAAGTAGTCAAAGTTGTCTGTCGATGCCAGTCCTAGTGGACTTGAGGTGGTACTTTCTCAACAGCAGGGCAATGGGGGATAGACCCCGGTGGCATATTCCAGCCAAGCACTAACGGCGACGGAACAGAGGTATTCGCACATTGGAAAGGAGGCCATCGCCATCCACTGGGGCTGCTGCCATTTTCATTTATACATTTATGGGCAGCCTTTTACAGTACACATCGATCACAAGCCTCTTATTTCAGTGTTCATGGGTTCTTCAGTTTCACTGTGGTAACCCGTCCTGGAACTCAAAACCCTGCGGACTATCTCTCGAGGCATGACTGTCCGCCACCCAGGTTAAGAAAATGGATGAAAAGGAATTAGAAGAATACATTTGCTTGGTGGTGGAAAGGTCCAGGCCCCTTCCCATATCATTGGAGGAAATCCTGAAAGCCACAAAGAAGGAGGAATGCCTCCAGCTCTGTGTCTCCACTGTGATATCAGGAAAACGGAGTGCCATGCTGGAAGAGTGCCTGGGTGAGAGGTCCGGGATTGGTGATTCCAGGATGTCTAGAACAGAGGGTGGTGGACTTGGCACACTTAGCTCATCATTGAGTTGTCAAAACGAAATCCAGACTTAGGGTGCAAGGTGTGGTTTCCCAGTCTGGATGCCCTTGTGGAACAAGCTGTGCGTAGGTGCTCACATTGTCAAGCGGCAGTGCCTGCTGACCCACCAACACCCATAATTACTGAAATGATTCCACCTTTTCCTTGGTATCAAACAAGCACAGATTTAGGAAGCCTCCCGGATGGGCATCATATGATGGTGTTCATTGACTATTTCTCCAAGTATCCCGAAGTTGAAATTATGGAGTTCACCATGGCCAGCAAGACCATTCCTCGTCTTGAGAAAATTAAGGCAACCCATGGACTGCCTCAAAGAACTGCGAACTGATAATGGCCCTCTTTTCTCAAGCCAAGAATTTGCAGAGTATTTAAGATCCAAAGGAATCTGTCACCAAAAAGTTATACCCCTATGGCCTGAGGCCAACAGAGAGGCAGAGCTCTTCATTCGCACTCTTAATAAGGTCATCAGAATTGCGGTGGCAAAGAAAGGAGATGGATTTTGCTCTATATGGCTTCCTAAGAGAGTATCAGATGACCCCTCACTCTACCACACAAGTGAGCCCCATGTCCTTGTGCATGAACCGGCCAGTGGGAGATGTGAATCCACACCGTGAAGTTGTGTTATTATTTATTATTGCATTTCTTATATAGCGCCAGAATCGACCCCCGAAGGGGTATCTCCGCGCTTGCCTTGGGAACCCGTCCTGGTTTTTCCCTGTGAGATAGCCCCTATAGGGCATCCCCAAGGTGAAAGCCAGGCATCCCGCCGCGGGGGGCCGTTGTGGAGATTAAGCAAGCTTAATGCCCAGAGTTGCATAGTGTGAACCCATGATTAGGTCAGGCACCGAAGCGAGAATTATCGAGTCCGTGGACATTTGAGCTCAACACCCTGCCACGTCGGGAATCGAACCCTGGTCCCGGGTCTGACTTCTACTTCAGGGTCTGCCTGCTCTAACCAGTGAGCCACACTTCTCCTCGTGTTTTCCAAACAAGGACTGTTGGCGGAAATTCTGCAGAAACGCAAGCTGAGAAATGAAAAGGTATCCCAGAGGTGTGCAGCAAGATCAAGCTACCTAAAAGTAGGGAATGCTGTTATGTTGAAAAATCAGTACCACAAAGGAAGGTTCAGTCTACCTTTTAAACTTTAACCCTGGAAAGTCCAAAAAGTGCAGGGGCCCAAGATCACAGCGGTGAAGAATGTAGAGACTATACCCAGGAATGTGTCCTTTTTCAAGGCCTACCGGAATTCTGGCAGCAGTGAAGCAGAGAGGCTAACGGTCCCAAGTATGCCAGAACTGGGGTCAGATGAGTAGTCTGGAGCTGGTGGAGGATTTGACAGTCTCGAATCGCCTGGTCTGAGGCTGTCGCTGTCCGAAATGGGAGATACGTGTCCGCCGGAGAAGTTGCCATGTGGGACACCTGAGTGCGACCTGCCGCCCCACCCAGAAGAATCCCAGGGGCCCGAGGTTGACGTCCGATGAGGAGGTGCAGAGAGGTATCAGCTTTGACCTTGTCCAGCCAGGTCATCTCGAAGAACTTTGTAATATATTGAGCAAACTTTACGAAGTGAACACTAATTTCTAGATGCATGTTTTTTTTGCACAGCCTTGTGGTATTTTTATGTTGTTTTTTTTTGTTGTTGTTGCTGGTACAGGAGGAGTGTTATGTGGTCCCCGATGGGCAGGCTAATGTGTTAATCCACCCCAGGGGTGTTCTTGTAACTCCCGCTCTGTGTGTTAGTCCCGATAGTCATGCCTGTGACATAAGGATGTCAAGGTTAAATAAAGGGGCTCGGGGCGTTGCAGAGCCAGTGAAGTGGTACCCACTAAATGTGTCTGTGTGGTTTATTAATTAGCGCAAATTACGGCCTACCTCTGCGTACGTTCACCGCTACCACCCGTGAACATGACAGGTTGCAGGGGATGTACAGAAAGAACTGTCAAACTAGGGCCAGCAGACATTTTCTGCTCAAACCAGTCTGCTGCCATCTCACATTACTTCTGTACCTGAGGTACAATTCAGTTCATATTGATTATTAACTTTGGCCCAGTGATCTGCAATAAACTCTGTGACAACTGTAGAGCATAGCTACACATGATGACTCCCATAATACGCAGCAAAGGTTGGGCCTTTGTAGGTAATGGAAGTGTGGCAGATCCAACATTTTGCGTTACCTAATTTAACTAAATCCTTGCACCAGACAGATTAGATTTCACTGTAATCAAAGCCTTAAAATGACTAGATTATATCAAAGCACATAACTTAGTCCTATACTTTGTTCTACTTACATTATGTATTGGAAACTCTGCATTACGTGGTCCAGGAATCATATTTGTTTGCTCACTAGTCATCAGCGATATTGGTTACCCCTTGTCCCTGGCCTGAAATAAAAAGAGTGGATATATTGGCGTGTTAAAAAGGTTAGCACCCTGTAAATATGTAATCTTCGTGATAAGGGGAAAAAAAACATAAGTGTGCCACTGCTGGTACAAATGACTACAGGGATTTTCTCTTAGAAATGACGGCAGCTCTCTCCCTGGAGTAATGGGCTAGAATGTGATGTCTGAAATATAACAATCACCTTTTGCACAGACTGTACACTTAGCAGCCCATTTAACAGAGAGATTAAATACTTACTGTACTACATAGAAAAGCAAAGCCTCATTTCCCCTGGGATAAAGGAAGGAGGAGTGAAATAAAAATGAAAAAGGGAGGTGTGAAAAAACAAAGGAGAGTGACAGCGAAGGTAAAGACAAAGATTTTGAAATTGTGAAATTAAAAGATGGACAATGAGAGAATAACCTAGAAATTTGTGGTTCATGTGTAAACAATAAGCACAGAGTCCCAAAGTCTTTCTTAGAAGCCCACCATATGGGCTACCGAATGCCCATTTGTCTGAACATCAAAGCTGTGTCTTCTTGATTACGTCTCATGAACTCTCTCTCTCTTCCAAGGCAACACCTCCTGTCTATTTATCTCACTCTTGCAAGTTTTACTCATTACTGATTTCTCTGTTTGACACTTTTTACCCATATTTCTCTCTGTCCTTCTTTCTCCTGTTTCTGCCTTCCTTTCTCTTATTCTGGGTCAAAGTTTGATGATTTAAACTAGGTCCTAATCAGTGGCGACTGGCACAGGTAAGCTGGGCGAGGCGGTACGGGGGCGGTCGGGAAATCGACAGATGGCGGAATAACTAAAAATAAATAAATAATTAAAACCTATTCCATCAGCTGTTGACTTCCCCCCTGCCGCCCCACTCCACAACCCCACCACGCTTACCTGCACCGGCTGTGACTGGTACTAATGCCCAAAAATGAGAGCTGAGACCCACCACCAAATACCAGCACAAATATAGCAGCGTCAGAAAGAAAACATCTGGGAAGATGTGCATGATAGTAAACAATCTGAACTGGTAAAATGCTCAGACTACGGGCCTCATTTATGAGGCCCCTTGCGCTGCTGGAACGTCACTTTTTGTGTCGCAAATCTGAGGCAGCGCCAAAAGCTTCCACCTCCCCAGGGGAGGCATAAGGGAGGCACAACGAGGAGAAATACTGTTATTTCTCCTTGTTTTTCCTTTTTCTATATGTGCTGCAGAATGCAGCACTCATAGAAAGAGGAAAATGCCTCTTTTGATTATTTTTGTACAGAAAGATTTCCCTTCCTGTACAAAAATAATCATCCCTGCAATACAGGCACCCTTGCACCATGGTGTAAAGGTGCCTGCGCTGGCAGACAGAAGCCCACAGTGCGCCGGCAGGAATCTCATAGATACGGTGCATTCCTGCTCTTTTCTTTTGCTGTTGGAAAGCACGACATCTAGGCCTGCTGCACTTCCCCACCGCAAAACTTCATAAATGAGGCCCTCAATTCTTTCAGTCCCAACTGCATCAGAACAGTACGAAATGGGAAGATAAGCACCCAGCCCTCCCTTGTTTATCAACAGCATATCACTAGGAAAAGACACACAATTCATTTGAGTGCTAAAGGACTTCACATTCCAAAGATCAACTGTCAATTGACATTTCATATGTAAATTATTCCAGCATTTGGATTCTGGTGGCTATTACCTCACTTGAGTGAGACATTAATAAATCTAAAAATAAAGTCACATCCCCCAAATAATCATATTTTGTCTTTGGAGTCTCTTCAACCTCATCCCTTTTATGACTCTACCAATAAACGTATTCCTACTAATTATTATGCTTTCGTTTAAAAAATACCCCTCTGCTATTGCTGACCTGTAACAATTTACAGTCTTATAACTCAACCCCCTTCCTAAATAGTTCTGCTAAATAATTGTATCCTATTCTCATCAGTCTTGCAGGATCCAACCATGCACTAACATAACAGAACTCCCCAGGCACTCCTATATCTCGTTTATGTTGCAGGCACCTAAGACTACTCTAGACGTTCTGTAGCCTCTTCTGAAAATTTCCTGACTGGCTCTTCTAAGTAACTATGACACTCCCTTGGTCTTAGGCACCTCAATTGTAACAGTCTGCTTAAATGGCTAAATTCCATTAATGCACATATAGTTTTAAGGTGTGAGCCCAGGGTGTGTCTTAGTGGGAAACAGCCTTTACCACACAGTGCCTTTACCACACATTTTTACCACACAGGTTTTTACCAGATATGTATTTACCACACATATAAGCTAAGTATGAATGTTTGTGATTGTGAGTATGTGTATATCTATACACACACACACACACACATGTATATATATATATATATACACACATACACATATATATATATATATATTTTTTTTTTTCTTCACTGAAAAAAACATAGGTTTCAGGGACATTATAGTTAGAAATTAGCATTTTAAAAAATTAAAAATTCACTGAAAAAATATAGGTTTCATGTATGACATAGTTAGTTGGACATTTCACTCGTACAAAACCAGAGAAATTTAGCCGTTATAGTTAGTTCAGCTAACTATAACTCGTGCCCCCGCAATGCACTTTTGATGACGTCACATATTACATCATTCATGACATGGTCAGTGACATCAGTGATGACATCTGAAATGACATCACTGATGATATCATCCACGTGATTGTGTGTTTCAGTAAAGTTTAAATATGTTTTATATATATATATATATATATATATATATATATATATATATATATATATATATATATATATATGTATATATATATATATATATATATATATATATATATATATATATATATATATATATATATATATATATATATATATATATATATATATATATATATATATATATGTATATATGCCTAGGGGTATTGAAGAATCAGTGGGTGTATAAGTGTTTGAATAGATGATTTAGTAAGTGCGTGACTGTCTGTATAAGTGAGTTATTAAACGTGTCTTAGTGAATGCATGGGTTAGTCACTAAACTATGTAAATGTCTGTATCAGTCTGTCAGTTGGTGTGCAAGCACTTCCATGGGTTGGTGAGTAGCTAAACGAGTGTTTTAAAGGGTATTGATTGGTTTTCTGAGTATCTGTATGGGTGCCCGAGTCTCTGTTTTGGTGGGTGGGGGGTGTGTAACTTCGTGCATGGATGTGTGAGTGGGTGATTCACTGGGTGTATGGGTTCAGGTGTGCATCTGTGAAGGTCTGTATGGGTGGGTGAGTGTGTGTATTTGTGTGTTGGTGAGTGAATGGATGTCTCAGTGGAACATGTTTGAGTAACTACATATGTTAAAGGCAGTATATGTGAGTGTCAGAGTATATAAATGTACTATATGTGAGAGTGAGTGATTGTGAGAGTGGCTGTATGGATGAATGTGTGGTTGTATCACTGATTGTATAAGAGAGTAAATATGTGTTAGTGTCTGTATGATTATATAAGCTTGTTTTTGTATAACTGTATAGGTGAGTAAATGGAAGTGAGATAGATTTTTTCCCTGACTGACTAGGTGTGTGAGTAACGCTAAGGATGAGTGGCGGTGTGTGAGTGTCTGTATAGGTGTATGAATGCATATGATAGTGCTGTAACAATGAGTCACAGCATGTATGAGTGACTGTATGGGTGAATGAGTGGATGTGTGGGTAGACCTAGGAATCAGTGAGTGGGTATGTAGTAACTGGTTTTGGTGTGTTTATGGTTATAATGATGGTTGCTAGTATTTTAGAGTAGGTGTATCAAAAGTTATATTAGGGTGTGAGGAGGTGCATCAGATTATCATGTGGATGATGTCATTTGAGATGTTAACAGTGATGTTACTGACCATGTCATGAATGATGTAATATGTGACGTCATCAGCAGTGCATTGCAGGGTCATGAGTTATAGTTAGGTGAACTAGCTATACTGGCCGAACTTCTCTGGTTTTATAAGATTGAAATGGCCAACTAACGATAACGTCCCTGAAACCTATGTTTTTTTCAGTAAATTTCAAAGGTTTTTTAAATGCTAATTTCTAACTATACCGTCCCTGAAACCTATGTTTTTTATAGGTTATAGACCATATATAGTTAGGAATTAGCATTTACTAAACCTTATTTTACTCACACAAAACCATTGAAATTCGCATATATAGTTAGTTGCACTAATATATCGCGCACCCGCAATCCACTGCTGATGATGTCACATATTACATCATTCATGACATGGTCAGTGACATCACTGATGACATCACTGATGACATCTCAAATGACATCACTGATGACATCACTGATGACAACATCCAGTGACTGTATGTTTCTGTAAAGCTAAAATATGTCTTACATATTGAAGAATGAGTGGATGTATCAGTGTCTGGATGAAGGATTTAGTAGGTGCATGACTGACTGTATGAGTGAGTGATTAAATGTGTCTCACTGAGTGCATGGGTTAGTGACTAAACTGTCTTAATTTGTGCATCATTATCTCGGTTGTTCTGTAAACTGCTGCATGTGTTGATCAGTAGCTATATGAGTAACTATATGGGTTATTGATTGGTTGCCCAAGTATTTGTATGGGAGACTGAGTGTGTGTGTGGGTGGCTGGGAGGTGTATGACTCTGTGCATAGATGTGTGAGCAGTTGATTCACGAGATGTATGGGTTCAACAGTGCATGTGGAAACAGCTGTATGGGCGGTTGACTGTGTGCATGAGTGTATTGGTGAGTGAATGGATATCTCAGTGCTACATGTCAAAGTAAGTACATATGTAAAACACAGTACATGTGAGAGTTGACATATATAAATAACTGTGCATAAGAGCCAGTGAATGTGTGAGTGGCTGTATGGATCATTGTGAACTTGTATCAGGGATTGTATAAGAGAGTAAATATGCGTTGGTATATGTTTGAATAGGTAAGGTGTGTATAACTGTATAGTTAAGGAAATGGAGGTGTGATTGATTCTTTGCATGACTGACTAGGTGTGTGAGTAACTCCATGGATGAGTGGCAGTCTGTGAGTGTCTGTTTTACACTGATTGTATCTTAGGTTATATTAGAGTCTGAAGAGGTTCATCGTATTATCACATGAATGATATCATCAGTGATGTGATCAGTAATGTCAAATGAGATGTTATCAGTGATGTCATCAGTGATGTCATTTGAGATGTCATCAGTGATGTCATCAGTGATGTCATTTGAGGTGTCATCAGTGATGTCATTTGAGATGTCATCAGTGATGTCATCAGTGATATCACTGACCATGTCATGAATGATGTAATATGTGACATCATCAGCAGTGGATTGCGGGTGCGCGATATATAGTTAGTGCAACTAACTATATATGCAAATTTCAATGGTTTTGTGTGAGTAAAATAAGGTTTAGTAAATGCTAATTCCTAACTATATATGGTCTATAACCTATGGTTTTTTCAGTGAATTTTCAAGGTTTTGTAAATGCTAATTCCTAACTATATATGGTCTATAACCTATGGTTTATTCTGTGAATTTCAATGTTTTTTTTAATAGCAAATATCAAAAGCTGTAAAATGTATTCTTATTCTAATTCAAAAATATATATTTTATATTTTTGTATTATATTTTTTTAATTTAAATATTTATTTAATTTTTTTTGTTTCGCTGCCGGTCCGCGAACCAGGCAGCTTCCCGTTAGCTTCAATTTATTCCGAGACCCGGTCCGCCAACCGGTAAACGTTCCGTTAGCACAAGTACCGCGTTAGAAAGCAACATCGTGACGCGTCCCGTAAGCGCGACGTATCGCGTTACCGCGTAATGCGTCTTATGACGCGCCGCGTTAGCGCACCCGGAAGCGCTCTGGAATGCGAATCGAGGCGCGAAGCACAGCGCCCCGGAAGTGATCTGGGGCGCGGCGCGGAGCGCGTAACGTAAGCATAACAGGTCATGTGACTTGTTTATAAAACTTTTCTTTGGTTCATTTTACTTTTAGTTTCCTAATGATGGAAGGCTTGGTCATATGACCTAAAATTAACACTTTTCATTGGTTTAGAACATTTTTTTTCCCAAATGATGAAAGTCCCACCTTTTTTCCTCACTCTGACTTTCATTTTTATGAGAGAAAGACCTACATTGACGACCTTACAAATGGCTTCAATGATTGCTGTAGCTGGTGGACCCCCACCACCACCACCATCTCCAAGGAAGAGAGGAACATCTCCTCAGGTCATCCTCCAACAAGAGGAGGAAGAAGAGGAAGAAGAGGAAGAGGAGCAAGGGACAAGGAGGTTTTTAAAAGAACAGCCAAGGAGGTCCCATATAAAAGAAAATTTTATTTGGCAATTTTTTTCATTTCCCCCCACATCAAAAAAAGGTAAATGCCCGCACATATGGGACTCCTCAGCCACCCTCAGAAAACCTAGGGGGTCAGGATATGTCTACCGTGCCCCCTTCTACCCATTCTGAACATTATTTACCCTCCATCTTGTATCTCAATTCTACCGAAACACAAAATGGAGGACTCCCGTAACGCTGCAGGTTCGCGTACCGGGACACGCACTGAGAAGCGCTCGCTTAAAAAAGGTGGAAAAGTAATTTGCAGAAAAACCATCGGAGACACTTTCACCAAATATACATTAGCTCATACTACATACCAATCCCTACCATTTTCACAAATTTGGTTGGAATTCCATTTAGCCATTTAGCATGTAGACCTCTCTAAATTCCCTGAGGTAAATTACTTCACAAAACACATCTGAAGTGTTGGACTTGACAACCAATTAAAATGTTACTTTCATTTTCTACTTTTTTTTACCTAACATTTGATTGATTATTACCTGAATATATATAAAGAAAGAGAGAAAAACACAGCCATTTTGACTACTACTTCCTGAAGTACATTGCAAGAACATTTTCACTGACAACTTAAACTTGTTTTTAAAAGGTAAGATGTTATTTTAAAAATTTGACCGGAGAACTATGTTATACAATTTAAATTAATTTGGAAAACATTTTCAGATAGTTATATACTATCCCTCTGTAAGAGTTAGACATTGAGAAAGGCTTGTTTATTATAATTATGGATTGATTTACGTTTCTGTGTTATAATAATGAATTTACTTAGGCTTTTTCGCAAGCACTTTTTAATAGTACTACTTCACGCCTGAAACCATACAGAGCCCATAGATAACTTCTCTGTTATAAACTCACAAGTACCTGTCTGAACTTAAACACAACATTGCCCTATCTCTACTGATATATTTATTTTTTATGAAAATTTCAGCACAAAAATGGAAGGAGAACAGAACGTTTCCTTTGAAATTGCCCTAGAGATAAAAAATGAGGAAATAATTGAAAGCATTGACTTGGAATTCATGGACGAATCACGAGACCAAGAACTTCGACAATGTGTAGAATCTGTGGATTTGTTACTTCATTATGAGGATGATAAAATGTGGGAAGTTATGTTCACTCAACAAGAGGACATTTCGGACAGTCTATTAAATTTTGAAAAAGAATCAGAAGAATAAATTTATATTTAATAATCAAAAATTGTTCGAGTCTTTAATCATTTTCATATGTAATTCATAAACTAGTACCAAATTGATTATAATGTAAAGTCAGACTTATAGTACACTGTGCAACTTTTTTATGTTACTGCATTGGTACCTACATTTTGCTACTTAAATAAAAAAAACAAAAAAAACAACAAAACGAACAATCAATAAACATACAATATTTAAAAAGTCTATCATTCTTGTTTCCTTATAGTACGCTCCCCGGACCGCTCCAGGGGGGGGAACCGGGGGCACCCCACGGAAAAAAAACATTTTTTTTTTTTTGCCCCGCGGGGTCCTTTTAAAAGCTGCACATCAAACCTAGGGGTTCAGGGAGGATCTACTATGCCCCTTATGGTCATTTCCCCCTTCGTTTTGGCCTCCTCTTGTTTCTCGATCCTACCGAGAGACAAGATGGCGGCCGCTCCGGACTGTTTAGAATGTTGACAGACACCGGAGAGCCAATCAGCTTCGCTTCGCAAAGTTCCGTTACGCGAAAAGTACGCGAACCGGAGCGCTACCCGGGACGCTGTCACAGATATATCTGTTTTTTAAAACGTTAATTTCTCAAAATCCACTGGAGCACATATATTGAGACCTAGCAAAGGCACATCGGGCTAACAGTCCCTACAAGTTTCGTGCAAATCCATTCAACCGTTCGAGCTAAAAGTGAGGCCAACCGCCCTATGGAAAACTCAATGTTAAAAACGCGTTTTGGGACCCCCCTTTTTTCTCGGCCCTCCCTTAACGAAACCCCCCCAAATTTTTAGGGGCTACTCAGAAACAAAATGTGCCATTTTCCTGAAAATTTCAGCCAATTCCGTCCACAAATGCCAAAGTTATTATACATAGAATTTTCAAAAATCCCATAGGAAAAAAATCCTAACTATATATACCTACTGGCGACCGCCAGTAGGTTATATATATATATATATATATATATATATATATATATATATATATATATATATATATATATATATATATATATATATATATATATATATATATATATGTATGTATGTATGTATGTATCTCCAAACATGCAGGATAACCCCAAAGGATTACAGGCCACCGGAATATCGTGGTTCAAACAGATTTATTGAAAACTTGTCAGCAAGCACACAACAGACCACTGGCAACGTAATAGTCCATACACCAGCCAGACGCGTTTCAGGAGTTCTTTTCTCCCACCTTCAGTGGTAGTTTAAGATGAGTGAGAGCTGCTTTCAAACGCGTACTTTTAAATTTCAAAATCACCTGCTCAGTGGGCGTGGCCGTCCTTTCTTGTTAATGCAGTGTGCTTAAATGTTCCCCAGTGGGTATGCTCTCATGCTCTCCCACTCATTCTAAATGAAACTATATATATATATAATTATATATATATATATCGTATCCAACTCCTGCTCCTCGGCCTGGGATGCCAACGTTCACACAGGTACAGACTACGAAATACGCTTCAATAATATGCAAAGGTGGTTTTATTGTCCAATCGTCTCCAGCATGAATATATATATATATTCACTGAAAAAAACATAGGTTTCACACCCGTTATAGTTAGGAATTAGCATTTAAAAAATCTTTGAAATTCACTGAAAAAACCATAGGTTTCAGTCACGTTATAGTTAGGAATTAGCATTTGTGATGACATCAGTAATGTTATGAGTGATATCACTAACCATGTCACGAGTGATGTAATGAGTGACATCATCAGCAGAGCATTGCGGGCACGCAAGTTATAGTTAGCTGACCTAACTATAATGGGGAATTTCAAAGGTTTTGTATGAGTGAAGTGTCCAGCTAACTATAACATGTGTGAAACCTATGTTTTTCAGTGAATTTCTAAGGTTTTTTAAATGCTAATTCCTAACTATAACGTGGCTGAAACCTATGGTTTTTTCAGTGAATTTCAAAGGATTTTTAAATGCTAATTCCTAACTATAGCGGGTGTGAAACCTATGGTTTTTTCAGTGAATTTCAAAGGTTTTGTAAATGATAATTTTTAAAGGTATTCAATATTATATTTCTGTCTTTCTATACTAATTTCCTACATTTTTAATATAATTATTTATAGTTTTTTTTTCTTTTTTTAGTTATATTTCATATTCCTAATGTAAAATAATAACAAAACAAAAGTCTAAAATAATGTTTTTATTAATTAATGTTTTCCCCAATTTATGAAAATTAAATCTATATATTTCCTTTTTGTATATTCGTACTGTACGCATACGGTGATCGCACATACCTTGTACAAGTAATCATCCAATGCGCGTACCAATGCATACGTTACGAATATGTTTTGACATTACGCGTCGCATCGACGCTCTCGTGTGACGTCATGTACGACGCCCAGTGCGTGTACGGTGCGAAAGTTTCCAATTGTTCAAAAACATATATTTATGTATTTAATGTACATACTAAGGAAAGACATTATCTGGGATAATCATGAAAATACTTTCTTTAACTTTTAATAACCGTATATATTACTTTTGAAAGCAATTAGGAAAAATGCAACTATACGTCGTACGTACTCACAACGTAAACGCACAGTAAATGCACTGTAAGTGTACGCAAAGTCATGTGAGCATAAAAGGAAAGTTTTGATTTGTTCCTAATACTTCATATTTAATTTGTTGAAAAACCCTTCCTATTTTGATCATTCTACTTGGACTTTCTCAAGAGAAGCATCTATTCTGTGGAGCTGTACTCCTTTGGAACCAAACTATGCAATGGCTACTCTTTTTCAGAACATTCCTATGAGGAAGAATTTGTCGCTGAGCAACTTCAGAAAAAGAGAAAAGAAGCTTTCATTTGGAAGGTTTTTTACATATCCTGAGGGACTGAAAAAAGTCAATACATCGAAAGTAACTTGCAAGATCTGTGAGGTTACTCATTCCAGGGTTGATCCCGCTAAAAAGTACTCTTCCAATACAGCCAGCATGGTTCACCATGTCAGAAAATTTGCATCTAAATATATATACAAGGATGGCAACACAAACGTTGCAGGAGAATCCTCAACTTGCAGTTCCTACTACCTCATCTCCACCACCACCTCCTCCGAGCAGTCCCCATCCTATTATTGTGCCACAGTTTCCTGATCTCAAATTTCGTTGCAAATATTGCAACAAATTACTTTGTTACAATCAGCAGCCTATTGATCTCATTGGGAAGACTAAAGAAGAGCACCGTTGTCCAAAACATTAATTTTGTTCCTGTTCCACACTTTTTTTGTTTCCAGTTCCATTTTTCAGTTTTTTTAAAAAAAAACTTGTTGAAAAAATACAACAAAAATAGAAAACTAAAAAGACAAATAAAACAGTTCTTATCAGACCTACCTTCACTGGTCAAAGAAAGAACTATATTTCTATATTAGTCTGTGAAAGTTTGTCAAAATGAAAGTGTAGTTCATAAATGAATAAATAAATACATTAGTAGTGTATGTTGAATGTGAAACTGCCAAGTGAGAGTGTCTGGCTGAATGTATAGCAGCTTCACTTTATGAACAGTATATACATAAGCACATACTGCTGAATGACTCACTAGAACATTGAACCAGTAGTGTTAGAGTGTTTCGTGAAAGTCTAATGATACACACTCGGAAATAGAACCTATAAAAGACAAGTTTGCCGGTGCATAAAAAAAACGTATGTTGTCTATAACAGTTTGAAACAGTCCATACCCTAAGGCCCACTTTGCACCATGACTACTTGGGTAGTAGCTAAATGATTACAATTCTGGAAGCAGAGTGTCTCAAACCATTATTTTTATATAATAATATATTTATTCTTGTAACATTTCACAAGTTAATGCAGCTTCCATTATAATTTCATCAGGAAATTCTTTTTCCTGGATATCATTTTCAAAAGTCATCTGATGAATCTCAATCTCATCTATTGCTTCCACAAAAGCATAATCTAAGGTTTCATCAAGAAAATCACACCTGATATCTCCAACATTTATTTCTTCCACTTCAATAACGATGCTCATAAAAGCTATGTTCATCTCTTCTATGACAGTGTTAGTATTTTCAAAATCATCTTCCATATTGTTTTCTGGATTTTCCATTGTAAATGTGTTATGCTGATCTCCTTCTACAAAAACATAAACACTTTATTTGATCTTTTTTCCTAATACAAAACACAAAACTAGCTTTATCAACGGATTTGCCATTTAATAAATATTATATAAATATCATTCTCAATTACTTTATAACAATATATATTTATAATTATGTATATGAACGTACAGTTTTAAAATTTCTTAAATTACCAAACCAGTCACTCCTTATCACTATCTGAAAAAAAACAGGCAGTTATTATAAAATACAGTAGCAAAAAAAGTACAATATCTATATTCACCTTACCTGGTCCAAACTAGTACATGTGTTGTAGTGAAATGCAAAGAATACTAGAACACTCATTTATCTTTTAAAATTTTCTAATCTATATAAAAGATACAAACCATCTTTGTATCATTGACACGCATACATAACGGAAATAACAAAGAACAATTATTTAATAACCTACCCCACTCTATCTCTATTCCTTATCTAGTCTAACGCTACTAATTACCTACTCCTTCGTCTTTTGAACTAGCCTCTCCTCTAGTGTTTATCTTCAACCTTTGCACTTTTTCTTCAGGAAAATCTCTGAAGCAATTCAAAACGGGTCTGAACTCCGGAACGTTGTAGGTGAAGTGCGCAATCGTTAGGGAGCGCTCGCCTCACCAAGGATTCCACACAGGTGTGTGGTAAATGACTACACCGCCACCGCGGCTTTCCTCGACACGGCCATATTTGAATTTCTCTATTGCACTAAAGCACTCCAAGTCTATTTCCTTGCGGATACTTCATCTCTCCTGCACCAGCTAGGGTTTAGATAAGCCATTATCATGCCCACTGATTAATTGCGGGTTCTGACAGGTACACTCACTTTATCATTTTTTTTTAAATGTCTTTAAAAAATACAAACCATCTTTACACACTAATGTTCTCCAATCCTTATTTTGTTACTTCAGTTTGGTTGAAGCACAATCCATCGACCATTTTCAACAGTTCTTTGTACTTACCTTAAGCATTATAAATATTTAAAAAATTATACATTATAAAATTTTCATCTGTGGAAGACACAAAAAAATACAGTTACAATATATCTTTTACAATACAAAATAATTTGTAAACTATTACATTTGCCTTTTTTGCTGTTCTCAGTATATATTGAATTTCACTAGAAACAGTGACTTCAACACCACTCATCACATAACAGCGGGCAAAAAAAGACAATAAGATTATCTTAAAAAAAATTCAACATTCTCAATAACAATCTAAGAAATAGAAATAAAACATATCTTAAATGTTTTTTCTAAGAGCAATTTCTTATGTAAATATGACACATCTCAAACAATCATAAAATAACAAAACATTATGATTAATTTCCATACACTGTAAATAATGTTACTTACAAATATATGCTTACAAAATATACAACAAAAACTCGTTATTGCTTTCACATACTTTTCCGCACGGCCAAATAGTATGCGTCAAATTCTTACTTTGCAAACTGTCCAATAGTAATCCTGAGCATCTACCTCCCAGCCTTCTGATCCAAAACCTCCGAAATCAATTGCTCCGTCTGCCAGTCTTCATCCCTCAACCCGACGCTATTCAACATCTACATGGCCACCATCACACAAGTAGCCCACCATCACAATTTAACAACATCTCCTATGCCAACAAACACCCAGCTCATCCTCTTCCTCACCAAAAAGCGACATACCACCAAAAGCAACCTCCACAACACAATGAAGGACATCACCAACTACATAAAGAGCAGCTCTCTAAACATGAACTCGAACAAAATGAAGGTACTCATTCTCAGACCCACCCCCTCAGCCTTTAACGACTCCTGCTAGCTAACTACACTGTGGACAGTACCAACACCTACCAACCATGTCCACAACCTAGGATTCATCCTCAACTTCTCCCTCTCCATGCGTAAGCAAGTCTACACCATCTCCTTGTACTGCTATAACACACTCCACATACTCAGCAACATTTACAAGTGGACCCTAACCAAAAGAAGAAGAACAGTGACACAGGCCCTCAGCAGCAGACTACACTGTGACAAAACACTCTACACAACAATTCCAGCTAAACACCTGCAACAACTACAACAAATCCAAAAACCTCCACCTGAGTGATCATCAATGTCCCCTGCTGCAGACACATCACCCACCACCTGATACACCTACACTGCCTCAATTTCAACAAGACGATCACTTTCAAGTTCCTCAACCTCACTTACAAAATACTATACAACACCAGACTAATCTACCTTAACAGCAATAACCCAGAAAGGCCAAATTTTGATCTTAAAATTTTGGCTTTAAAAATATTAGGTAAGAATTTGGTAACTCTTTAGGCAAACATTGCTTAAAAACGAATTGACTATCATTACAATGTATCCAACCTTTCAGACATCTTAAATAAACAGTGTAATGTCCAGATGTTGTAGAAAGTCCTTCATGAAAAATAATTGCAACAGCTACAAAAGTTCTTCCTGATATTGAAACTTGACCAGCTACAAAAAAATTTATTAAATTTTCCAATTTTCTTCCATCACCTCTACAACATTGCAGCATTAAAATTACATACTGTCCATATCTTTGTATACATAATGTTGCTGATATTTCTGATTTACATTGGCTACACTCCATGTTCTGACTTGCACCTCTAATTAGATTGTTAAAAGACACTTTGTACACAGTTGTAGAATATCTCCAAAAACTATGACGTGTTTTCCTCCAAATAATACGTCATACTCTGTTTTAAGAATTTGCTAAATTCTTAAATGCACAAAAGCAAACATTAAGTTTGATACCATGCTTACCTCATCAATATTAAGAAGTTAAATTTTCCTCAAAACTCATGAAACTTCACACCAAGATTCTCCAGATAGCTTGTGGTATTCTAATTTGTTTTCATGCTCTACTGGTAGCATTAATAAACGATGTAAAGTAATTCCTTTAAAATTGTGGGCTGCTAATCCAGTTGGAGCAGTGACAACACAAGACAAATGCGACTCAGTTGTTTTCTGTAGAAAACTTCTGATTACTTTAATTAAAAAACATTTGCCTGTTCCAGCTTGTCCACTCATGTACATTTGGATAGGTTCAAATGATGATCAAGAGCACTCTTTCTTCTCATGAAGTAATCTGTGGTCAATCTGTTCTCTCACTTGCTCATATATTTCTTCCTGCTCAAGATTTAGTTGTTCTTCCAAATTTCCTAAGTTTCTAACATCTTTTTGACCTTGATACATTGCTGTTTCCACCTCTTCCATGGCAGTAGCTGCTTCATTTTGAACAATTGGTTCTCATAGTGGGTCCTGACTCAACGGAGCATAAGTATGACTCTCTTAAGAACTGTCTCTAGCTATTTCAGCTGCAATTGTAGCTTCTTGCTCAATTTCGTCATTCAACATTTTCACATAAATAGCAAAAACAGCACATTGTATAGTATCTTTAGTTGCATTGAAAGAATCTTCATACCTCTCGAAATCTCCAAGTAATTCCAATTCCGAACGCCATGGCTTGAAAGGTTGCAAAAGAGCTAAATTGTAAAATTCCCTTTTGTCAGGTGTTTCGCAACTCAGTTTACGGTGAATAATCAAATGTCCTTTTCCTTGTTTCACCAGACATCCTTTGGAACCAATCACAGCATAAATACCATTATTGATGTTTTCTGTAATATTCCGTTTAAAAATATAGTTTTGCAGCACTTCATAGAGACAAATGTTCTCAAGAGGATGAATTCTATTTGGATAATATGTATCCAACATATTTGTTTTCACAATAGTTGTACTTTCTGGCTCTTTTTCAGCTAAATATTCAATTTCTTGTACAGATTTAAGAACTCGATTATGTGTTGCAGCAAGACCTAGACTCACCCAAATGATTCTTCTTGATTTGGAGTATAGACTTGCAGATGATAAGCAATCCGAGCATTCATACGCTCCAATTTCTTGATGAGATAACATCTTCAAACTGTAAGTATATAATTTCTTACTTAGACTCTTCTCGTGGGAAATCTCTTCCCACATTTCCTTCAATTCCTTCTTTTCTGATTTTGTTATGTACGATGTTACATATCGAGCAACCGCAATGGAATTGTCTGCAACATATTTAATATCCATGTTAGCATTTCACATGGACAAAATGACTGGGTTATAGTCATTTATATATTTTGACTCTTCATTTCTTCTTAAGTTGTAGGTATTTTTCGGAGACTTTCTTGTGATAGTATGTCGCAAAGATGACATAAAACTGTTCACTCTTCCTTTCGATATTACTGGACGTTGAAATGCAAAACGACATTTGGTGTAGAATTTGTCCTTAGATTGGTACTTTTGACGACAGTATTTCCCACAACGATGGCTTTGGAATCGTAAGACTTGTTGTCTTGAGTCCTTATCTTGTGTACTTTTGGGTATATCACATGTAGCATATTCTTCAATAAAAGACAACGCAGTATCATCTGAGTCTGTACCAAATTTGGGAGCATCTTTGATCCATATTAGCATGTGTATGTGAGGAGCACCTCTTGCTTGATACTTCTTTTTCCAAAAGAAGTCCAAAACCTCTCCAAGAGGAGGATTTTTTTATTGGTGATAAAAGACATCATAGCTTCAAATCTATGATTGAAATACCTGCATACATTAACTGGATCCAAAGAGCACAATTCTCCAGGTGTCTTGTATTCAATATTTAGTATATTTCGATTTGCCTCTCGAAGAAATGTAAGTAAATCATCCCAAGCATATTTAGCACAGCTTAGAATAAGGAACCATGTAGGAGTTCCTAAGTTACTTAGCATACATTTGAGTTTCCCATGACGACGGTACTAGTACTCATTAGTACCACGCTGACACGCCATGAGATTATTTAGCTGAGATTCCAAAATATTATCTTTCTACAGTACTTGATCCATAAATTCCTTTTCCGAAACATTTTGCAGATGTACACCTGTTTTCAATATATGGTTTACTGCATAAGAAAGTCCCGACAAATCACTCTCAATCAAAAAGATGAAACAAATACGGAATACATTGTCGAAATCTTGGATTTTCTGCATATAATCTTGATGTCCGGTATTCAGATGCAGGAATCTGCACAGGTCGGTCATCATATCATCCTCCTTTTCCTGTGGGAAAGAATTGAGGGAAACAGCGATCTTATAAGCTTTTTTCCCATGCACTAATGGAACTTCCTTTTGCTTCTTTCATTTGGAACAACGCAATAGTATTCCCCATCACTTCTTTAGAATGCAGTGGATGAACACTGTAATGTTCGTAGATTTCTTCAGTTTTGGACACATCCACTTTTTCAATGTGTCCAGATGGCAAGTCACTATCTTCTTCTACAGTTATTTCTTCTTCTCTCACATACACATTTCTGTAATATTCATTATTTTTTACCAGATACAACGTTGCCTTTTTCACTTTCTTAACATTCCACTAATTCTTGCCAGATTTTCTTACTCTTAGTAGGAGCGCCATTAACAAGAGTAACTAAAGGCTCATCCTCTACATTTTCTACACCAATTGTTTCAATATTTTTCTTTAAATCTAGAGGCAAATATACAACTCTTCCCTTTAATCCCCTCTGTAAATCAAAAAGAGGCAATGTTCCTGTCTTAGGCTCCATCCGAACAATAGCCTGAAATGGATGCACACATTGAATATGAATAGACTCATAGGTATTTAAATCCATCAGTTCAGAAGGAATATTTACCAACTCAAGATTATTATGCACAGCTCTAGCAGGCATTTTGTTCTTGTCTAATTTGTTATAACAATATTTACAAATACGCTGATCAGAACCCAAAGTAAAACAATTCTCTACCAACAAATAAGTTGTAAAATCCTACCACTCATTATTATTTTCCTTTTCACAATTTAAATACAAATCAATACTCCTGATCTGATTTTTATAATGTGTTCGTCGACAACAGACACAACAATAATTTGGCCTTTCACCTGAAATCACCTTAAACTTTGTAATTTCGCTCAAAATTATCTGTACTACAATGTTGTACATTCTCTTCTACATTTCCTTCTATTAATATCTCAATTTCTACACTGTCTCCCTCAGGACCAAAATAACTAACCTCAATTTCATCACAAAAGTTATTTACATTTGATACAGATCCATGCAAAAGAGCACTGTTCAACTTTTTTTAACTGTATAGCTGGAC
The DNA here is from genome assembly GCF_964263255.1 of Lissotriton vulgaris. Taxonomy (NCBI): domain Eukaryota; kingdom Metazoa; phylum Chordata; class Amphibia; order Caudata; family Salamandridae; genus Lissotriton; species Lissotriton vulgaris. Next base: position 1,455,513,816 of record NC_141695.1, on the reverse strand, counting down.
TTTTTGCATAATACAATCTTCTGACTAATTTCCTCATTTCAGAATGAGGTACTGCTAACATCCTGAAATGGTGAAAAACACTTCGACATACTTTTTTAGAAACACAAGCCAGAGAATGACCTTGCAAACCAGTATTTTCTCTTACTCTGCAAGGGTCTAGTCCTTGCAACATCTTAATCTTTTGTTTCACACTTTTCTTTGTATAGTTATGTAAGAATTGTGTAAAAAATCAATAGCTTCTTGCCGTACATTACAAATACTACTACAATTCCAAATGTACACTGGAATTTTAGGACATCTCCCTAAAACTTCATCAGCTAACACCTCTTCTGCATTTCTAGGAACATTTTTCTCTTTCTCAATAGGACAACCATTTCTAACCTCATAAGCACTACCACTAGTGTCAACTGTATGCAACAAATCATTACTCTGAAGATAACTTTCTTCATTAAAAAGGCTCAGAACTTGAACTATGTTTCCATTGACCCAAAAAAACTCACAACAATTACTTCTGTTAATTACTCTTCTCCACTTACTTTTGGCCTTCATTAAATGGATTGGTTTATCTAGTGATCGAATTCTATTGATTACTAAAATAAACAATTTTGTTTTCAATTCGAAAGCTTTCTCAACTATATTTTCCAGACCTTTCTTCTTCCTATAAAAAATGTTTTTTTTTACATCCCTTAATTTCTTTAATTAAATTTAACAGAACTCTATTAAAAAACATGTTTTTTCTAATTTCCAAGAATTGGTTTTTCCTCCATTTACTATACACAATTTTTTCTGCAGTATTTTCCTCAGAAAAGTGTTCCTTCTCTTACCACAACTTTTTTTCTTTTTCTTAACACATGGTTCTTCATGTAAATCTTGTGGATGACTTCTCTTCAAATGAACAACTTTCTTTCGTTGTTTCTTCTTTTGACATTTGGTAGGGATGATACCATTTTTTCAGCATTGATAAACAGAATCTATTAAAAAATATATATATAACATTACAAAAATAAATATATGAAATATTCTATATTATTACTTATAAGAACACGTGAGACTATGAAAATAAAAGTACTTACAACAAGAGAGGAAGAAGTATTAAACAAGGGAAAATATAACAAAAAAGAGGAGTATAAACAGACACTGCAATATAACGGGATAAAGGAAGTATGAATAAACTGTAAAGTATCGATAGGTAAGGGAGACTATGAAGAGAAAGATGGAAATATGAGGAGAGAAGAAAGAGTATAAGAAAAAAAAAGAAACTAAGAAGACAGAGGGGGCACTATATTAAGACAGAGAAAGACTCTAAAGAAAAAAGAAGGAATATGTGAAAAGACACGCAACTTTAAGAACAAAAAACCAATACTAGCAAAGAACAGTGTGAAAAATGACAGACAGAACAGTACCAGAAGAGAGCACGAAGAATGTGGGGAAAAGTGGAGCATAAGGAAAAAAGGGATGTACAAGAACAGAGGATACAGTCTGGGGAGAAAAGAAGAAGTATAAACAGATGGAATAGTATGAAGAGTGAAAAGTGCATGAGGAAAGAGGCAGAAGAGTGACAAGAGAAACAAATATAAAGCGAGAGATCAGTATGAAAATATGAAGAATATGAGGAAAGTGCTGCAGAGTGCATGCAAGGAGTCAAGGAGGAGTAATAGAAGAGAGCAAACAATATCAACAGATTTAAGAAGCATAAACAGAGAGGACAGAAAATGAAAAGAGAAAAGGAAAATGAAGAAAAAGAAGCAAATATGAACACAGAGAGAAGGAGTATAGGACAAAAGGAAATATAAGAAAAACTCAGTACTACAAGGAGACATGCACAAGTAAGAGAAAAGAGAGGAGAATATGAAAACGGGGGGAGTATAAAAACAGGGGGGAAATGAGGAGACAAATATGACAATAAGAAAAGACAGCAATATTAGTAGAGAATGCAAAGTATAATAAAAGAGAGGAGAAATGTGAGTACAGAGAGAAGAGTATCAGAAGAAAAAGAAAAGTGTGAGAAAACAATAGGGAGTACCTACAAAGAACAGCGAGAATACAAAGAAGCAGAGAATATAAGAAAAGAAGAGTATATATGAAGAAAGAGGAAAGACTGTAAAAATACACAGACACAAAAATGTGGACAAAAGACAATTTTAAAGGAAGACTGAACGTATAAGGAGAGAGGGAGTACTATGAGAAGACAGTAAGAACTATGACAACAGTGGTGAATATAAAGGCAAGAGAGAATATAAAGAGGACAAATATGCAAAAAGAGGAGCCAGTATGAAATAAAAGTATAAAAAGAGAGCAGAGTATATGAAAAACAAGATAGTATAATGAAAGAGGAAGGAGTAAGATGAGACAGGGGGGAGTATAACAAGAGAGTGTAGAAAATATGCAAAAATGTTCGAATATAGGGCCATATTATCAAGCCTGGGCGATAAAATTATTGCCGGTTTATTGGCAGGAAACTGCCGCTAAAGTGGCGATAATGGGCTTGATAATTGGCTCTATGGAATTCCAATTGAAGCTCATGTTAGATGTCATTCACATCTAACATGGGCTTCGATTGGAATTCCATCACCTGTCTTGATAATATGCCCCATAATTCCTTAATGTACAAAGATGCACCACACACATTCTCATACAATTTATCATCTTACCTTTCAAATTGATTTCTAGATTATGAAGAATACCACTCACACAGTAGATATTCTTAAACAAAATCTCTCTAGTTCAGTATTTCCAGCAAAACCACAAAATGGAACATTTTCCCTCTCATTTTACACATACAAACATATAAACAACAAATTAACATCCTTCACACATTAATTCAAAATGAAACACAAATTTCTATTGCAAACCTTTCCAACTGACATAACTTGCCAGCCTACCCCCAACAGATCATGCAAAAGTCAACTGTCAACAGAGGTCAAAAGTTCAGCACTGTATAAAACACTGCTCCTCAACAATTTTAGACTATGCATAAGCACTTACTTATAAGTACCAATAAAGAGAAAAGTTCTCATTACAAGCAACCAACATATAAACACATAAACTTGATAGATATCTGTAAAATATATATTTTTTATTGATTTTTTCTTGCTTACGTACGCTTATGTGAAACGACTTTCAGAATTCGCACAGTACACGTACACTAAATATACCATTAAAAAAAGTAGCCTCTATCACTAATTTTTTTCAATCCCCGGGGACCCCATCCCCCGGTGCTCAAATAAAATGTTCAGCACCGTGGGGAGAGCTCCAGCCGACTCCCTGCATCCTTCGGGAGCCAGCATTCCTTTTTGTCAGAGAGACCAGCTTACATGCTCCTCTCTCAGAGGAAAAGCAATCTGCTTTCCTACTTGAAAGAGAACTCTCGCCCTACCATAGCAAACAGCAGTGTCCCAGGGATAGGCACCCCATAACACTACAGAAGCTGGCCCTGTTAGGTGGTGGTCCCCACGGCCATCAAAGGCTCAACAAAGCCCTTCCAAGACTTTGACCTTGCGGATCATCGTAAACTCCCCTAAGCAGTCCTAGGGGGACAGGAAGTCCTATAGCAAATAGCAAACTTTTCCTGTCAATCTACACACTCAATCTACAAACATATACAAATAAATAAAAAATCAAATGTATTCCCACATTAAATCAAAACGAAACACACTTTTATATTGCTTGAACTTTTGCACCCTTTCCTACTGACAAGACTTTCAACCCTTCCCCATTCCACAATCTGCCAGTTACCATAGAAACACTTCAGAAAACTTCTAACTCAGCACACAGGTGAAAAGTTTATCATACATTGTTGCAAATTAAAACAAAAAGTGTGCTTGACTGAGAATATACCAGCTTATCTTATGTAACATTCTTTTCTATCAGTTTTTCTTAACCAATAAAAATCAGAAGAAAATTGTCGAACAACAAATTATTTCTTTTCTTTTTTCAAAACTGTATGTTGTCCACCATTTTAGGAAAATCTTATTTTTCAACATGCCATTTCATTTACAGAGACCTTCAGAGTGCATCCAGATCTCTCTTCAAGATGTTTACAGTGTGGATTGTGGGACACAGCTATATTTTCTAGAGCCAAAGGTAGACATTAAATGGATTGGACAGAGAGGATTAAAGTGGCATCAATTGATGCCATTGGTGAAATCCTTTTTACATCTCCAACACCCTGACCTCATAATTGTGCACTGTGATGACAATGACCTAGGGGTAGGTCTGGAAATGCTTATAAAGGACACTTTTCAACAATTGATGACACTGTTCCCCAAAACTGCATTTGTATATTCTAATATATGCCAAAGGCAGAAAAGGAAGTGGTCCAACCACTATTGTCCACAAATGCAAAAAGCTAGAAAACATGTGAATAAAACTGTTTCTGCCTTTCTCCAAGACTATAGAATGGGGTCCATCTACCACAACAATCTACATTTCAATATGGATGGCATCTATAGGAGAGACGGTGTATATTTTACAAATGAGGGAAACAGAGTATTCCTCTTGAACTTTAGACACTGCATTGGTACCTACTTGTAGGCACTAAAATCTCCCAATAAAAACAAGGGCTCTCTTTAGAGCCACCCAACATCTAAACACATACACTTCATAAATATCTGAAAAATATTCGTATTTTTCTTCCTTCAGTACGCTTATTGGACGACTGCCAATCTTCGCACAGTACGTCGTCCAAACGTGCTTGGTACACGTACGATAAATCAACCATAAAAAATAGCCTTTATCACTAATTTGTCATAATCCCCGATGACCCCATCCCCCAGGGCTCAAATGTAACGTTGCGGACCGTGGGAAGAGCCCCAAGGCCTCCATGGTCCCAGCCGGCTCCCCACTTCCTGCTGGAACCGGCATTGCTTTTCGTCACAGACAGCAGCTTACATGCTTACATTCTACTTCAAAGATGATTTCAACACTTATACATTTTATAAAATAATACAGTACTGCACGCTAAAGGAGAAAGGTCAACACAATTATAATAGAATAGAAAACAGAAAAAAAATACTTCCACACTCAACAAACTCATAAGCAGACTTCACAGTTTCATTTAAAAGTACGCTACCACAACTAGTTTTTGAAACGCATTATACAATAAAATGTGTCCCAAAATAGGCTACATACATGGTGACTGTATTGTGACGTCACATAGAAAAAAGAAAGCCACTCTTATGCTACCAGGAAAACAAAACAACACTATAAAACCCAAATTTCCATTGTAGTGATTTCTTAGTTACAAGTCTAGTTGTCGGATCGACACACACACTCCCTCATGACATGTATACACCCACACCACACCCATTCAGCGTATCCGTCACTACACATGTGACCCTATGTATAAAAAAGACGGGGCGCATGTGTTGGACGCCATTTTAGAGTTGTACCCAAAGCACAGAACAAGGGGCCCACTACCACATGCGTGGCCTCCTTGGTCTCTGAGTTAGTGGTGCCTGAAGTACTGAGCGGGTGAAGAACCTGCGAGGATGATGATGGGAGCACGAATATGTCGTTAGCCATGGAGATATCCAGACTCGGCACCATATATGAGACTTCTTTGTTGGAGATCGGAACTACCTCATGAAGAAGGTGTCTTTTCCACGAAAAGGTGGGCAGTGAGGCTTGAGTACGCATCGGAAGGAGTCAAAGGGTTGTAGCTGACTACATACAAAAATGCGACTTAGTACTTTAGATGAACGCACTCCTACATAATGTATTAATTTAAATGTTTATTTTTTTTTCCAATAGCAGTAACATTTTTATAATCGCTGAAATGTCCGAAATATATTCACAATACAAACAGTTGGTAGAAATCTGATAATCAACGACTATAAAAGTGCAATATTATCTAACTCCAAATTAATATAGCAAGAATTACCAATCATACCATCTTTCTTTTAATATCTTTTAGATGTACAGTTTCAGGATGGATTATGTAACACAGACAACGGCAATAGCACAAGGTGAGCAAACAAGCTTGTTTCTGAAACAACAAGTTATCTGTCAAAGGAGAGAATGTGTAGTATGCAGCAGGCGCAAAAAAACCATTAGCCTAACGGGGCTTCAGCTAGGATGAGGACCCACACACAGTCGCACTGAGTATGTCAAAGGTCTTTTAAAGACATTTTGCTTGTTAATGAGGCTTTGATAATCCCCCCCCCGCTTACAGCCCCTGTAGCGCCACTCTTCTTTTTGCTTGAACTAAAGCTCCAACCCCAAATTTTTTCTAGCCCCCCCACCCCCGATATTTTTGACTGTGGTTGCGCCTCTGGCTTCAAGTACCCCTCCCCTGTCGTGTGTGTCTCTCCCACATTTTAATGTCCTTTTTTCCCTTTCTCTTTCTTACTCTCTCACATCATTTCTCTTTCTTTTTTAAAGATTTGGACGCTGCTATCTCCACTCTGCTGTATACAACCATATCTGAATTGAAATGATTAACTCTCTTGATTACAGGGAAGGCTTCTTCCACACGTTGAGCACCATCTTTCAATAACGCCAATGGCACTAGGTGACAAAGAATTTTGCTTCTGAAACAACAAATTATCTATGAAAGGAGTGAGTGGGTAGTGTGCACCAGCTTCACTGTGTAAAATATATAATTACCGCCCATCAGTGACAACAGATAGGTTACAACAGTCTGTCAAACAGATCTATAAGCCTATTATGCCACTTTTGTGTCACGTTTAACATGGGAAAAGTGATGCAAGCTGCTTGTAAATCTATGTCTAACTTTTAAAGAAAAAAATCTCAACTCCATACTCTGCGAGACAGTTTTGATGTTGTTTTCTCTCTCTTTCTCTCTCTCACTCTCTTTGACATCATTTCTCTTTCTCTTTTAAACTTATAGAAAATGCTGTCTGCTTCGACATGTAGAAGCAAATGTGTTCTCAAGTTGAGAATTCCACTGGCCTCAATGTTTGGCCGCAGTGTTTATACAACGGTAAGCACAGAGGCCTAGATATACAATGCCTTCATTACAATGCATTAGAAATAAGTCTGCATATTTACAATCCCGTTCTGCCACTTTTCTGTCAGTAATGCAGTAGGCACTTCCATGTAAACACCACTTGATTGCAGCACTATAACAGAACTGAAATGTACTAGGCACACTGAACACGTAAAACTGTAGTGTTACCTTCATTTGTGAAAGGAGACAGTGGTTAGTGTGCAGCAGTTTCACTGTCTAAAATGTGTAATTACCTCTGAGCACTGACAACAGATAGGTTCCAACAGTCTGACAAACAGATCTACAAGCTTATTACGCCACTTTTGTGTCACTTTTAACATGTGAAAAGTGAAGCAAGGAGCTTCTAAATGTACGTCTGACTTTTCAAGAAAAAATCTCAACTCTATACTCTGCGAGACAGATTTCATGTTGTTTTCTCTCTCTTTCTATCTCTCACTCTCTGTGACATCAGTTCTCTTTCTCTTTTAAACTTATAGAAAATGCTGTCTGCTTTCACATGTAAAAGCAAAGAAGTCTTTAAGTTTTGAAATCCTCTGGCCGCAGTGTTTATACAACAGTAAGCACAGAGGCCTAGATATACAATGCCTTTCCTTACAATGCATTAGAAATAAGTCGGCGTATTTACAATCCTGTTGTGTCACTTTTGTGTCAGTGATGCAGTAAGCACTTCAATATAGACACCAATTGAACGCAACACTATAACAGAAGTAAAATGTACCAGGCACACTGCACACGTAAAATCGTACTGTTACCTTGACTTGTAATGCTTCATCTCATTTACTCACATCTACATAATTCTAAACTCTAACTTTCTTTTTTATTTTGCAGATTACCAATCCAATGTCCTTTGGAGTCCACTTCACAATTTGTTTATAATATTGTTTTTTAAAGTTATTTTTCTAGTTCTTTATAATATAGATATCATTAAGTTTCGTTTACAGTTATTCTTTTAATAAAAGTTAATAAAAAAAACGACATACTTCTTTTTTTTGTGGGGGGGTTGACGGACCACAATAAAAATAATTTTTATAATGTTGAAGTACTATAGTAAGAGGTTCAAGAGTAAGATTGAAAAGTACTGACTTATATTTTCTCTGGGTACTCCACAACATGGTAAAGAAATCAAACTAATACAAAACAATGTGTACCACATTTACAAACCTGTTGCGACATTTTCCCATGCAAACCTACTACCCTACAAAATTAAGTGTGGACCTCAATAACGCCCCTCAAACCACGGAAACAATCATCCCACAAAGATTTCCATATTGTATGAGAGGGGCTGCGTGTCCTCCGCCAGGTGCCCTGGAGTCCACCACACCCAGACCAGCTTCCTGCAGTGTCCTAGGGGGAAACAGCCATTACAACGCGGTCATAACCACGCGTGATCATCACCACGAAGCCTTTAGCACGCATATGTCTTTACCACACATGCTTTTACAACTAGTATGCATTTACCACACATGATAAACGCATAATCTTAATAATATTTTTGTGTTGACGAACACGCGTTGCAATGGCTCTGGCTTATGTCCTTCAAATCAGTTTTTAGGTATACATGTGACCAAGTCATAAGATCGGAGGCCAAGGACAAACACCGTGGTGTCTGTGCCAGGAAATCTCATGGATCTTAGAGAAGATAAGCGGAGAGTAAAATGAAAGTAACAGGTATAATAAAAATAATGGAGAAAAACTACTAAAATGGCGGTGGACGGAGTATGTAATCAACGTTTGGCGCCTCAACACTACATTTCAAATAAACATAGATACAATATGTTTATTATTGTATTATAAAAGTATAGCAGCGGATGACACACACGGCCCGGGAAAAGAAAGCGGCAAATTTAATACCTGAAATAAGGAGCGGTTTGCTTGGCGAACTTGAAGAAAAAGAAAAAACCGAGGGCTTGGAAACGAAGCAGCGCATGCGTAGAGAGTACAACTGGTGCACAAAAAAATCCGGAAAGTTTTATATACCATCATAGAAATATAGCTCTTTTTTTGACCAGCAAAGTTAGTTCTTAAAAATAACTTTTTTTTTTTTTTAGCCCCAATGCCCAAATGATCCTCCCCGCGTCCTTCGAGAGCCGGCATTGCTTTATCAGAGACATCAGCTTATATGCTACTCTCTCTTTCGAAAAATAATCTGCTTTCTTGAAAGAGAGAACAGAATAACTTGCTCTCTTTTTCAAATAGGAAAGCGGTTGCCTGTGGTAAAGTGAGAGCGGCAACGGTACCGCCCTACCATACCAAACAACAGTGTCCCGGAAGTACGCACACCTAGTCACTGCAAGAACCGACCCTGGGAGATGGTGGACCCCAGGGCCACCAAGGGTTCCAGGAGGGGGCAGCACGACCCCATCCCAACATTAAAAAACCTCGGGGAGTGCAGGTACCCGGGGCTGGAAGGTCATTTGACATATTATTGCCCCAGGAAGGTGGTGGTCCCCGCTACGTGTACAGGGAGAGAGAGAGGGAGAGCTGAAAACAAAATAAAAAAATATATATATATAAAAAAAGAAAGCCTCATCGGGGTGACGGTCCCTGAGAATGTGATTGGTGAAGTGATGTGATTGGGTTCTTGTATAGCGCGCTATCACTCCGAGGAGTATCTTGGCGCTGATACTTCCTGTATCTAGCAGATGACAATGTTCGAGAAACTGGAAAAGGATCATAATAAGGTTTTACATACTGTGTCTAGCAGTGAGTAGATCCATGTTTTTAGTTGTTTCCTGAAGCTAAATTCTGTATTGGCTGCACGGAGAGATTGGGGTAGTTTATTCCATGCTTTCGTGCCAATCACATATAGGGATTTACCACCCTTCGTCGTCAGCCTGAACTTTGGGACGGTAAGCAGATTTGATGAGGATGATCTCAATTCACGTACAGGATGGTATTGATTTAAATATTTTTGTAGATAGGCTGGGCTTTGGTGGTGAAAAGCTTTGAAGGAGATTGTCAGGACTTTGAACAAAATACGCTTTTGCATTGGGAGCCAGTGTAGTGCGCCTAGCGCGGCGGAGGCTGAGGATGTTCTTGCCCAGCCTAGAACTAGCCTAGCTGCGGCATGCTGTACCATCTGCAGTCTATGCAGGGCAGATCTATTTAGCCCTGCATACAGACTGTTGCAGTAGTCCAACCGGGATGTAATCAGTGCTACTGCAACAGTCCTTCTGGCACTCAGAGGGAGCACCTTGAAAAATGTTCTCAGACCTCTGATAATATTGAAACAGTTTCCAGCTACTTCTCTGGTTTGTTGGTTAAAAGACAAAGTGTTGTCAAATGTAACCCCCAGATTTCTTGCTACATTGACAGTATTGGGTGGAGCCTCTGCCTCCTTGGGCCACCATGATTGAGGATAAAAACAATTATTGGGGCCGAAGGGTAATATTTCTGTTTTGGCAGAATTACATTTTAGAGGATTGCTGGTCACCCATGCAAATACTGCCGAGAGGCATTCTTTCAGAGTGATTTCAGCTTTCAAAGCATTTTTATCCAGTGTTAGGATTAACTGGGTATCGTGGGCGTATGCTATTGAGTCAATGCCAAACGAGGAGATAAGTTTGATCAGGGGAACCATATAAAGGTTGAATAATGTGGGGCTCAAACTTGAGCCCTGCGGAACCCCTGAAGTCTGCATTCTCTCCTTGGAGCGGAATGGATCCAGCATAATAACCTGACGCCTGTGTGCCAGAAAACTTCTGAACCATTCGAGCACGGTTCCTGCTATGCCCGCATTTGCTAGGCGATGTAAAAGGATAGCATGGGATACCGTGTTCAATGCTGCAGAGAGAGCTAAAAGGATCAGGACCGCCTTCTTGCCCTGATCCAATGCAGCTTGAATGGTTTCGGTGATAGAAAGTAGGGCTGATTCGGTAGAATGGTGTGTCCTAAAACCCGCTTGGCATGGGTGAAGGGTTTCGTTCTCCTCCAGAATAGTCATCAGTTGTTTATTTACACAGGATTCAGTCAGGTTTCAGGTTTCAAGTCTTTATTTCGATTTGATAAATCATAAAAGACACATTATAGTACATTCATAAAAACAATAAGTTAAAAAACTTTTTACAAGGGAAAGAATACAATACATTAGCAAACAAGGACTATATACAAATAAAGCAAACCAAGTAAACCAAGGGATGATAATCCTTAAATAAGTTGATTGTAAGGAAGTTTAAAAAGAGTATTAAACATCTTAGGTGAGAAACCTGATTAAAACATAAAGGTTAACAATTACATAGCGAACCATAACAATCAATGGGACACCATTTCATACATGAAGTGCAAGAAGTGCAATCAGTGCAATCGGATGTTTATGCAGTAGACAGAGTATGTCACCTTATGAGGCAATATTGGGGGGCTCTAACAACTTTGACATATGTTTTGACCTGATGATCTAAGCCCACCCCAGATTTTTGGCTAGGCTCACTACAAAGACCTCAGAGGTGATAGTCTTTAGAGCCCAAATGGCATCTGCAGATTTTCTAAATGGTAGACGCTGAAACAGTGGTTTTAACCATTTGTTTCGCGGCGCCAAGTAGCTGGGGCAGGCAAAAAGAAAGTGGCCCTCTGATTCCTTCTGCCCCGAGCAGCCTTTGTAGAGATCTGATACACCCGTGGACCATTTATTTACAAAAGTGTTCAATGGCAAAGCACCTACCCTGAACTGGTGGTAGAGTTTCTTGTCCAGGGTTTTTTAATAACATCCCAGTAGGGCTCACGGAACAGGTCTAGCTTGAAAGTAAGGAACCTGCCTGTGAGGCTGGTAAGGCTGGAAATCGAAACTCGATTTTGACGAAGAGACGCCCAGTACAATGCTTTAAACTCTTGTTTGGAGGGAAAGGCATTAGAGGAGGGAGCTGTCCAGAGTTGTTCTAACCCCATATCTACCAGAATGTTTTTTACAGCTTGGAGCAATGGGATTTTTCCAGAACCACCAATTGACCTGACTTCTGCTAGTTCTTTCGCGAATAGAGACAGGTCAGGGGAGGTCCATATTCGCCTCCACAGGGCCACCAATCTGAATCTGGCCATCTCATTGATCGGAAGGCACCCCAGATCCAAGCAGAGGGGAATTGATGGAGACGACTGTGGTAGACCTACCAGGTTCCGTAGGAACTTGCATTGGGTTTTAAAGAGATTTAGGAGGTCCATGTAGCCCCAAAGATCTGCGCCATATAAGATTGCAGTGCTGATTTTGGCATCATAGATCTTGAGAGCTGGGGTGACCCGCTTAGTGATGGATCTCTTTTGCTCTTTTATTAGACAGCCAGTTAACCGTGCTAGCTTAAGATGTTGTACGCCAACTTGATCTTTCCATCTCAAGCGGCTGTCTAGGGTAACCCCCAGGTAAGTCATGGTCTCAACTTGCTCAAGGTTGACTCCATTCAAGCTCACGGAGCTCCGGATAGGATGGTTTCTCGAGAAAACCATAAACTTTGTTTTGCCCACGTTCACCGCAAGATTGTTAATGGCACAAAACTCCTCAAAGCGGTCCAGTGCCCGCTGTAGGCCGCTGCGTGTTCTGGAGAGGAGTAGGGTGTCATCGGCGAAGATGAGCAATGGGAATCTCGTCCCAGCCAGCATTGGGGCATCAGTGGGGGTATCCATAAAAAATTTCACCACTTGATCGATGAACAGGAGGAAGAGTGTTGGTGCCAGGACACACCCCTGACGGACACCTCTAGTTACAGGAAATGTTTCCGTCCCTTGTCCCTGGCCTCCCCACCTCACCCTCGCATAATTATCCTCATGGAATTTAATTATGAGGTCAAGTAGTTCTGATGGACAACCCAAGTTTCTCATAACTCCCCACAGTTTGTGCCTTGGCACTAGATCGAAGGCGGACTTCAGGTCAATGAATGCAGCAAAGATGGTACCGCCACCGAGCAAGACCACTTTCCAGTAGATCAGACAGAGTCTGAACACCTGGTCAATGGTGCTTATACCTGATCTGAAGCCCGCCTGCATAGGAGATAATATGTCCTCAGATTCAATCCAGCCCTGAACCCGTCCCAAGACCATACGAGCGATGATTTTTTGTATGGAGTCAATGAGACTCATCGGGCGGTAATTCCTTGGATTGGACCTGTCGCCTTTTTTAAATATTGGTATTATCTCGGCTCCCTTCCATGATTTTGGGATACTGGCTCCTTTAGCTAATGAATTAGCAATCATGGTTATATAGGGAAGCCACAAGGCTGGGTTTGATTTAAACAGGTCCGCTGGGATGAGATCCATGCCGGGAGCTTTCCTTCGCAGGGTAAAGCCTAGAGCCAGCTCGGCCTCTGATTCTGAAAAAATGAGTTTCTCCCCGTGGGTGTGTAACAGGGGTGCCTTTCCCAAGATTGGTAGGGGTTTGGGATTTCCAACTCTGAATTGGGCAGAATAGACGGTTACCCACTCTTCTGGATGTACTTGATTTGCCGGGGTACACGAGTCAGGATCCTTCCCCCACTTGACTAAATCCCAGAACTTTTTCGGATTGTTCGAAGTGGAGGCATCCAGAAGATCCGACCAGAACCTGTCCTCCCACTCCCGTTTAGCTTCCCACTGGGTTTTTCTGTAACGTAACCTAGCTGCTTTAACTGCGCCCATATCACGAGATTTGATAGTTTTAATAAGATCTGAATGGGCCTCCTTACATTTTTTGTTATACCATTTCTGGTGGTGGGAGTTGGCTTTGGTGGGAGCACTCCGACAGGGGAGAGAGAGTAGGGACTTTAAATGGTCGAAACAGCTAATGTGGAGATTAATAACATTATTTGCCAATTCCGGACTTCCCCCCAACAGGTCAATTTTTAACATTTCATTGCACACATTTTTAGCCACTGTATTAACATTGACCCATAAGGTTTCGTCCTCCACAACCCTGGACCATTTCAGCCTCCTCCTATCGTTAGTTATCAAAACATCCCCTGTCTGTGAAATGGTAGGCTCCACTAGTCTCTTTATACCTGGCAGTTTCAATAGGAGCGACAGGGGGTTATGGTCACTTTCTGGGCACGGTATTACTACCATGTCCACTAGTAGGGGCCAGTATTCCAGTTTTAACAGAACATAATCAATACGGCTCCGCCTTAGGCCGTTGTCAAAGGTAGAGTTGGCTCCTTTATCCGATCTTGTGCAGCCATTGCAAGCCCGGGTCCCCTGTTTAGGCAAAGAGCCATCCAGTTCGCTGCCGCCTCGGTCGCTTTAACCGTTTTATCGACCATCAAATCAAGAATGTCCCAAGCAGCGTCCTCGGCCGAACCCCAACTGTCCCCTATGTCATACAATGGCTCAATGGTGCAATTTAAGTCTCCTGCTAAGAGGGTAACATTCCCACTACCCATTTCAGCAAGCTTGTGGACTAAGACATTAAACAACGGGGGACTGCGGCCACCAGGCATACCTCTGGCATATATGTTGAACATAATCAAATCCCGTTGGCTGGCTTTACTCAGTTTAATTATAAGGAGATCCGGGTTCTGAACAGGTAGCTCTATTGGATAAAGTCCCAATGACTGCTTCACCCATATCAATAAGCCACCTGAAGCACGCCCTTTGCCTCCTCTAATCGCAGGTTTAAAGAAATTAACATAGCCCAACTTGAAGACTGGTTCAGATGCCCATGTTTCTTGGAGTAGGATGATGTCAAATTTGTCCACAAACTCCATCCAATCTTCAGAGAGCATACGAGCCTTAATCCCTGCGATATTCCAGGATAGTATTTTCAAATTGTCTAGGACAGAGACCGCAGGGGGGGGGGTGGCAAAGTTGAAACTGCAGTAGGTACCTGGTTACACCCTCTAACCCTCCTGTTCTCCATGAGCCTAAGGTTATCCATAGAATCCCCACTCGTCATAGCCTCTGAATCGTCTTTGGATGCTGGTAAAGTAGTCTCCCTTGTGGCTCGACCTCCCATAACTGCATCTAGATTATCAATTGGATGCGGGGTCTCCCTATTCCACCTTGTCGGATCATGACCAACTACTTCAGCAGGGGAAGTCTCACAGGGTGTTATATGATGTCAATCTATGGCCTCAAGGTCGGAGAGGGGACCAAAGTGGTTGAAGAGGAATGGGCGTTGGCGGGCAAGAGGTGTTATTTCCAAGGGGTATCTTGTAGCTGGGGGCTGACCAAAGTTGGAATATGATTGAATGGGTCTTTGCCTATGAGGATAAAAATATGATAGGCCCAGTGTTTGGACGTCCCCCTGTCTAGCAAACCTAGCTTCTCTTCGAATGGTATCTACCACCCATGGGTCCTTAAACAAGATTAAAATGCAATCTCCCTCCAGATCCTTAGTACCATGGCCCACCCAGTCCACTCTCCTTACAAATAGTATTTCAGTAGGTGAGGAGGGGGGTAAAGGTCGGTTTTTATTTAACCAGAAGATCACTTTGTTGCGGAGGTCCCCATACGACTCCTTACTACCAGGTTTTAATGAAGCAACACCTGTTAAAACTATTGTGTGTCGTGTTGCCTCCACCGGTAGATCAGCGCGAGGGGTGGTAAACCTTCTATGCCTCTCCACCCTTTGGTTGGTGTTACTGCGCTGGCCAGCTATATCTCCGTGTGGTGGGAGACGGGGGGGGGCAGGATTGGGTTTTACTTGTGGGGGTGGCCTAGTACTTTGAGGCCTACAAGAATTGTGTTTTTCAGTGACCTTCATCTTAGATGCCTGTGTTAGGGTACTCGCAGATAACTTAGAGGATGTAGCTTTTGGCTTCCCACCCCTATGGTCATATTGGTATCTAACCCTGATGTTTTTTTATGGGCAGGGTTGCCCGTAGGGATATTACTTGTGCCTGAGATCTTCGGGGCTATTTATGTTTTAGTAACTCCTATATGACTGGTGCCGGTTAATTTTTGTAACATGGCCTGGTTTGAGTTGACTACAGCCTCCATGCTGTCTATTTTCGAGGTCATTAACCTGGTCCGTTCCAGGACGGGTAGTAGTAGGGTTTTAAACATGGCCTCCATTTTTACTAACAAGATTTCATCACTGTTAAGGCACATAGGGCAGGGGTTCGAGGAGCCCAAGGTGGTGAGGGAGGGGCACAACACATTGGGAAATACAGAGGGAATTTGAGTGTCTAAGGGATGCTCAGGGCCCTGGCTCCCTTTGTCTGTAGTATCTTTTGTTTTTGGGATCTTACGTTCACTCCCCCCCGAGAGTCTTGAGTCTTGTTTTCTCTTTCTAGAAGTAACGTCTGTACTTGGGGGATCTATGGTAGCAACGGTGTTAGAGACGTTAAGGGGTAAATAACCAGATATCTGACTAGGTTCGGGTCCCCCGCTAGTCTGTAAGTCATCCCCCTGGCTAGCTTGTGAGTCATCTATGCTGTACGCATCTTCCTCCAGAATGCAAACAGTTTGGCTCTCCCCCACGCTATCTAGATGGACAATGGCATCCGTGGTAAAAGTTTGTACACAATTGAAAGCGGCATGTGCTACGGGGCTGGTGGTGGTAGCTAGTCCACCCAGCGATGAGCGCTTTCCGCTAATAAGGTCAAGCGAGAATCTTTTTTCCACCATTGCAATTTCCTTCTCCAATATCCCCGTGGCCCGTGTGATGAAAGCGTCTAGTGGGCCTGAAACGACTCCCTTGGTGGTTTGGATTTGGACTGTGCGTTCTTTACCTGACCTTAAGGGCATGGTGGGATGTAGGTAGAATACAAAACCAAACAGTTACTTTTAGTCCGTCCCCGCAGTACCAAGTAGCAAGAGATTGTAGGGTAAGGTAGACCGCCTACCTTAAGTACTTCCAAACGGCCAGGGGGGGTGGGCCCGGGCCGGACTCTGCCGTACTCGAACCGCCTCAAACGGCCCGCTCTTTGCCCGGTCTTCGCCCCTGTCGCTCCCGCGCAGCGGATACTCTGCCCTGAAAAATAGGGCAGGGCAGGGCAGGGGACGTTGCCGGCAGGGAGAGCGGCCACAGGTGTAGCACGCAGGGACTCCTGGACAATGGAGTCCCTGCTAGGCTGCTCGCAGCCCTGCCGGTGGACAAGGAAGTTTTAAAATATAGAGCTCCCCTCCAGCGCCCCACAGGGTGTCCTCAGGCGCAGCCAGACCCGCGCAGCGGGTCCGGCAAGTCGTCGGTGAATCCGGTGACAGGCAGCAAAAGTCGAGTGAGCCTCCAGCAGTGCTCAGGCAAATCCGATGAGGTTTCCCGCTTGGCAGAGGAAGCGCTGCACTTTTAATCAGCAGTCAGGGGGCGTTGCCGGCAGGGAGAGCGGCCACAGGTGTAGCACGCAGGGACTCCTGGACAATGGAGTCCCTGCTAGGCTGCTCGCAGCCCTGCCGGTGGACAAGGAAGTTTTAAAATATAGAGCTCCCCTCCAGCGCCCCACAGGGTGTCCTCAGGCGCAGCGGGACCCGCGCAGCGGGTCCGGCAAATCGTCGGTGAATCCGGTGACAGGCAGCAAAAGTCGAGTGAGCCTCCAGCAGTGCTCAGGCAAATCCGATGAGGTTTCCAGGATTCAGTCAGTTTACATAAAATTGGAAGAAGCGAGATGGGGCGTAGGTTGGTAAGAGTGGCAGGATCTTTAATAGATTTCTTTTGTAGAGGTCTGACTGCTACTACTTTCCAGTTTGAAGGGATATCGCCTGAGGAGAGAGAGGCATTAATGATGGAATTTATTCCGGGATTTACTTCATCTACTATTGCTTGCAGCAACGTAGGTGGGCATGGATCAAAAGGAGATCCAGATTTCATATTCGATATTGCCTTATGCGTGTCTTCCAGACTGATGGGGTCAAAGGTGCACCAGCCGGGTTTTTGAAAGCTTAAATTGGTCTTAGCCTCAGATTTCTCTTGCTGAAAAGTTGGAAAGTCTTTCGTGATAGTCTCTATTTTCTGAGAGAAGTAATCAGCTATCTTATCGCATAGATTCTGTGACGGTGGGATATCTTGTGTTAATGCCTTGAGATTTCTGAAACTATTCACAATATTGAATATTTCTTTTTGTTTATTTCCTGTCGCTTCAATCTGTGCCGTATAATATTCTGCTTTAGCATTTTTGATGGCGGCATGGTATTGTTTTCGCCCTGTCTTATAAGTTCTTTTATCCTCTAGTTCATAGTAGCGTCGCCACTTTCGCTCTAAGATTTTCACATTGCTTAACATGTCTTTGAGCGGGTCTGTTAACCATGGTGCCGAAAACTTTCCTTTGTTAGATTTAGAGCCTGCTCTTGAGGTAGTAATCTTGTTACCTATTTTGTTCATCCAACCATCGAATTTCTGGTTGTCAGAGTGTATATTTTCTGTAAAAATAGGTTTGTTATCTTTAGCCCAGTTTTGCAGGTCAGGATGTTCGATGATTTTGCCCCAACAGGGTGCCGGTTTATCCTTAATATTTAAATCCTTCTTCTTTCTCTTAGTTTCATTAGTGCTAAAATTAAATTCAATGAATTTGTGGTCCGGCCATATTTGTTGTAGCGAGGATTTCACATTCATCATCTGATTATTGGTACCAATACAGTCAAGTATGTGTCCTGCCGAGTGAGCAGGCTCCGAGATGTGCATCATCAGACCTAGAACCTGCATGATTTCTTTGAAATCTGCGGCGTGTTTATCATTGGGATCGTCCATGTGGAAGTTTAAATCTCCTAGTACAGTAAGATTCACGTACCTGAGAGTTTGGCCACTAAGTGCTTCCCCTATAGTTTCTAAAAATTGCTTGGCATATCCTGGAGGCCTGTACAGTAGTACACCAGCAATGGAAAAGGATTCTCCTATTTTAATGCAAAAACTTAGGCTTTCTGCTCCTATAATGTCAGTCAGCTCTGTGGTTGTGCATTTGAACGTATCCCTATGTATAATTGCCAAACCACCGCCACGGTGGACTGGCCTATCCTGCCTCTGAATTAAATAGCCGGTGGGTAGAGCATGGGCTATGTCAGGATTCGACCATTCACGTAGCCATGTTTCTGTGATGAATAAACAGTCCAAGACGTGTTCTGTGATAAGGTCTTAGATGTTGAGAGCATTTTTACACATAGAACGTGCATTTATTAGCCCCCCTTTTATAGATATGGATTTAGCAGCTTGTCGGGCCTCGCCAAGAGTCCACACTGATGGTATGCTGACAGTGTATGGAGTGGGTGTTTAGGGATAATAGCTCCTCTCTTGACCAGATAATTGATGAGGTAAAGTGTTGAGCCCTAGGCCCGTCCTTAGCGTGGACAGGCGCAGATGGGCATGACTTTGGCTTGACTTCGGCGCGACTAAGGCGTGACCGCTGATCGCGTCCGCTGCGCGGAGGTGTGGCCATCTATTTTTATACTAACTTTCTCAAGTGCTAGAGCGCTGGTCCTGGGTCTACCCCTAAGATGGCCGCCGGTTTTGTGCTCGATCCTACCACCTCACCACTCAGTACCTAAGTCGTCTGAGTGCGTGGCTTTCAAAGGAGCATGAATCCGGTATGTGCAGAGTTTAAAATTCTGTTAATGCGGCGCAAAACAACATTGAATAACTAAAGTAAAAATGCAGGAATTAACAGTGCTGGCGCAGACAGTCTCCCGGCTTTCCGCCTCAGGAGCGTAGGAAGTCACACGGGGCAGCGTGTTTCCTGTTTTTATACTAACTTTCTCGAGCGCTAGAGCGCTGGTCCTGGGTCTACCCCTAAGATGGCCGCCGGTTTTGTGCTCGATCCTACCACCTCACCACTCAGTACCTAAGTCGTCTGAGTGCGTGGCTTTCAAAGGAGCATGAATCCGGTATGTGCAGAGTTTAAAATTCTGTTAATGCGGCGGAAGAGAGGAAGAGGACCGTAGCCCCCCGCATTCTTCAAAATGAAACCACAGAGGGGTGGCGTTCCCCGGTGCTCGGGGCACCTTACAAGCCCCCCACTATGAAAACAATTGCCCCAGGAATTCGCCCCCCTGGGACCTAATGAATAAAACTGACTTCTATTTTTTATTTCCCTTTTCCACCGCGTACTTATACCATACGCGTACCCCCCCCCCGATTTTTTATTTAAAAATAAATAAAAATTGAGACTAAAGATCAATGTACGACCCCCTCAGCAGGCCTAAAGGGTCAGGATGTTTCTTCCCTGCCCCCTTTCCTTATTTCTCAACTTTGTTTTACTGTTTTCTTATGAGTCGCTTCTAGCGACGAACAAGATGGCTGCCAACACTTCCTGGTTTGAAGTGTTGACACACAGCTGACAGCCAATCAGCATGCAGCTCATGCTCGTGATTGTACGGATTTCCGTACGCCTGCTGTACTTCGTCTCAAGATATTGCTATGATTTTGCTTTCAATTTTCTAAGGAACTACTGAACAGATTTACACCATTTAACAAAAAGCACAATCTGCGAACCAAACTCTACCTCTCTGCCAAATTTGGTATAATTCCGTTCAGCCGTTCAGGCTGTAGCTCTGGCTAAAGGTCCCTATGGAAAATTGCATGGGGAAAACATGTTTTGGGACCCCCCTTTTTTCTCAGCTCCCACTTGACGAATCACCCCCAAACTTTCAGAGAAGGAGCGGAGCCGAGCAGGCCATTTACCTGGAGAAATTCGCGAAGATTCGTCCACTGACACCAAAGTTATTCCAAATAGAATGTTGTGGATTTCCTATAGAAAGTAGGTCCTAACTATAGCTACCTACTGGCGACCGACAGTAGGTAATATATATGTATATATATTCACTTAAAAAACCATAGGTTTCAGGCCTTATATAGTTAGGAATTAGCATTTAAAAAACCATTGAAGGCGGGCGTGGCTAGCAGCCGATGATGGCGGCAGCAAACTAGAGAGGCTCCCGGAGTAAGGCAGCTTCCCGCATCAATCCGCATGCCTATCTGCACAAAAACGAACCCAGAACGGGTGGAAAAGACGACCTACGTATGTGGCCTGGTGACACAAGCACAGCAGCAGCGGCTGGTTTGGATGTTGCCCGGGCGGAAGTGGGGCCTCGTCGGTGCTGTTAACCGGAAGTGCCCGCAGTGAGTACAAACCCAGCTAAAACGGCGGTGAGAGTCTGAAGCCCCTCGCAGATCATCTAAGGGCTCAACATATCTCTCAAACGATAAGACATTGCTGTGGATAACGGCGACGCTAACGGTAACTGAAGCCGGAAAAACAAGTGCGTAGACGCCGCCATTTTATATTACATCCGCCACCGTGGGCACAAACTTTCTCGACTGCGGGGCTGGGCGGCCTGTGCCTAGGTCTCCGCAAGCTCGACAGCGGATCCTGAGTATACCACCGCAATTTAAGAAGGGGTGCAAACCCGACTGTGGGGATCCGGCCCAGTAAAGCCTAACTACCGTGTGGACGAGGCGCCGCTGAAACTCGGGCGGCCCCACCGACTATTCACCGCGACCACTCCCTTAATAAGACGCCACCACAGGCTGAAAGAACCAGTGTGAGAACATGGCGGGCAAAGGATCCAGAAATACCTCCACCCAAGCTAAGCTTGATAAATTTGCCTATGAGAAACAATCTCTCTCCCAGATGGAGCAACGCAAGTCCCTGGGCAAAGGCACGGAAGGAGAAGGTACGAAGAAGGCCACTCTGGAGGATGTACTGAACTCCTTGGCCCAGGTGCAGGTGACGGTGGGGGCAACTGCAACGGAAGTAACCCTTATACGGGCGGACCTCCAGAAGATGAGCGAAAGGGTGAAGCAAGTGGAGGTGGTAGCTAAATCCCTGGTGGAGGATGTCTCAGATCTACAGCTGGAAATGGAGAAACTGCAGGCCGATAACAAGTTGCTCAAGGAAAAGCTGGATGATCATGAAGGACGTTCCCGACGGAACAACGTTCGTATTTTGGGGGTCCTGGAATCTGAAACCACGGGTGCTATAGATCTATACGTGGAAGACTTGATCAAGAACCAGCTAGCCCCCAAGGGTCTCTCAAACTTCTTCTCTGTGGAACGGGACCATAGAGAACCAGGAGGACAACCGAAACCAGGGGCCTCACCGCGTCCGATCCTGGCGAGACTTTTAACTTTTGAGATCCCGACACCATCCTTCAGGCGGCCAGAGTAGCGCCAGCCATTCAAATTCAAAATTCGAGAATATCCTTTTTCCCCGACTACACGGCGGAGGTAACATGACGGAGAAGGACATTTTTAGAAGTAAAAAAGACGTTGTGCGAGCAAGAATTACCCTACTCCATGTTATTCCTGGCCTGCTACGGGTGGTCGCCGATAAGAAGGTCTGGTTTTTTGACTCTCCCGAGGCGGCAAGAGACTGGCTTGATGGCTGGCGCAATGTGGAGCGTAGGTCCGGCAGAACGCACCACGGACATCGAGACGACAGCCGGACTGGCTCACAAACTTCAGACAGAATAGGCGCGAGCAAATCACCGACACAAGAACTATCTGAGGCTGCCGGGGGAAAATAATGTGGACAACTTGTGTACAAATTGTATGCTGACTCCTTGATTGACTAACTATGCACACAGGTCGTGGATGGACGCTGGCCTGGGTACTCTGAAGGGAGCAGGGAGGCCGCCTGCTCGGGGAGACACTCTCCCCCAACGTGCAAGTACACTGTTTTTGGGATGGGTTAAGCGCTCTGCTCAGTTGGGGAGGCGGGCAGTTGAAGGTCCGTTAAGTAGGGAGGCAGGGAGGGGGTGGGTGAGGGGGGCTGTTGGTTGTTGGTTGGAAATTCACTATGTCGGACAGAAATTGGTGCTTTTTGTGTATATGATATAGCTGGAAGGGTACACCTAAAGGTCCGGTTACTCCTCCTAGATTCATTTGTATGTGTCTGCATGACTGGAAATGGCGGATGATCAGCTACACAACGCGGGGAACGCTGAGTCACAGTCACGTGGTTCCCCCCTTCGAATACTATCGTGGAATGTGAGGGGACTTGGGGATAAGGTGAAACGTGGCCTGGTACTGAATGCGCTGAAGAGACAAAAACCCCATCTAGCGCTGTTACAGGAGACACACTTGACTGGGGGCCTCTAGGGCCTTAGATAAGAGGGGGTACAAGATGGTGGCACACTCGGAATTCACATCGGGCTCCCGGGGAACTGGCATTTTGATTAAAAAATCCTCACAATTTATTCCACTGAGCACGAAAACTGATGGGCAGGGTTGCTTCGCAGCCCTGCAGGGACAATGGGAAGGTCGCCCCCTAACTGTGGTATCGGTATACGTCCCACCATCCCTTCACTCAATAATGCTTCCAGCACTCAGTGACTTTTTATTGTCTCTCCCCGAAGGCGATGTAATTTTGGGAGGGTATTTTAATGCTACAGTAGATACACAACTTGACAAATTCCCCACGACAGTACTGTCCGGGGGACCCTCCCGGTTTCAACGTTTCCTGACAGCAATGGGTCTAGTAGACATCTGGCGCCACGTCCACCCCCAAGACACACAGTACACATTTCATTCCACTGTCCATAACAGCCTTTCACGAATTGATTACTTTTTAGCTTTGGGTGAAGGGTTACAACACGTCAATACCGCAGACATCCACCCTAGAGGCATCTCAGATCACTCCCCGATCACCCTAACAGTTTCCACCCAAGAAAAGTCTTGCAGCCGTATATATCCCATTCAAGCATCGTACCTCAAAATCCTGAAAATCAGGAAAACCCTCCAGAAGGCCACAACACAATATTTCGAAGAAAACGTGTCCATCGTGGCCTCTTCAGAGGTGCTATGAGAGGCCTACAAAACGGTGTTGAGAGGGCAGGCAATAAGCTCCATCACGGCCCATAAAAAGGAGCAAACAGCCGAACAGTCTAAGCTCGAATCGACACTGCGCAACTTGACAACTTTGCACGAGGCTAACCCTACAATAGACACGGCGCATACCCTTATACTCCACCAGCAACTATACACGGAACATGTTTGGCATATGGTGAAGGGGCACATAACTGATACACAGAATCGGATATACGACGTGGGAGATAAGGCGGGAAAGATGTTGGCCTGGCTCGATGAGAGGGGGGATAGTTCCAGAGGGATCCAACAAGTGAGGGATAGCAACGGCGTAACTCAGACAAGCCCTGAACGGATAGTGGAAGCATTGGCAACACATTTTGAGAATGTTTATACCCCAGAACGGGTAGTATCTACTGACATGGCACGGGAAGCACTAGGTAGGATAGAAATCCCAGTATTGCAGCCGGAGGCAGCAGCCGACCTGGATGCGGCCATAACTACCGATGAAGTACAGCTGGCCATACGAGCGCTCAAACCTGGCAAAGCTCTCGGACCGAACGGCATTCCAGTGGAATGGTATCAGTCCCAGTCTGAGGAGCTCAGTGCATATTTACTCAACATGTATGAGGAATGCCTAGAGAAGGGTGAACTTCCACTCGATCAGAGAACGGCCACTATAGTAGCGATTCCGCCCTATCTCTCTGCTGTACGCAGAAGGTAAAATGTTGGCCAAGCTCCAAGCCAGCCGGTTGATGACACATCTGTCTGATCTTATCCATCCAGATCAATCCAGATTCATGCCTCATAGGAACACAGCACTGAACCTTTGCAGGGTTCATGGGGTACTGGAGAGAGCAGACTTGATCCACGAACAAGCAGTAATACTGGCCCTAGATGCGAAAATGGCATTTGACCTAGTGGAATGGAGCTACCTGTTCGAGGGCTTAGTCTGTATGGGCTTCGGCTCGAAATTTGTATCATGGATCAGACTGCTGTATACGAAACTGATGGCACATGTAGTAGCAAATGGCCACATTTCTTGAACATTTTCGTTGGGGAGGGGCACCCGCCAGGGCTGCCCCCTCTCACCTTTGCTTTTTGCGATCTCCCTGGAGCCACTAGCTAATTTAATAAGGCAAACGCCCTTACTTAAGGGGATACAATGGAAAGAAGGCTGGGAAGACCGGGTGTCCCTTTACGCGGACGACATGCTGGTGTATTTAACAGACCCCGAGTGTGGTGTACCGGTGCTCTTGAGCCTATGTGACAATCAAGGTAAAACTTCAGGTTACACGATCAACTGGAACAAATCAGAAATGTATGTTCTGAAAGGCCCGGTCCCGGTTTCTAGGCCCTGACTGCCCCTTAAGACTAGCTGGCTCCTCTTTTAAATATTTGGGGATCCATGTTACAATGGACCCAGCGGAATTCATACAACTAAATCTGACACCACATTTGGAACGGCTTAAACAAGACGTCAAGTTCTGGGCGGGGTTGCCCTTGACAATGCTGGGAAGCAGCGCTGTACAAAATGATGTCCTTACCCCGCTTTCTATACATACTGGAAAACACGCCGTTTCCGGTGGCGCCAGGGTACTTTAAGAAGGTGGCAGCAGTAGTTTCTGGTCTGCTGTGGAGCAATCGCCCGACGCGTATTGCGCAAGCCAAGCTACACAGGGGTTGGTATGATGGTTTAATTGCGCTGCCGAATCTTAACCTGTACTACTGGGCGGCTCACCTTAAGCCCATTAACCAGTGGATACATGCTCCACAGACTGACCCAGCTTTCCGAACAGATAGGGCGCAACTAGGTACCAACAATATGCTAGCCCCACTCTATGACCAGCGTCGAGTGCGAAAATTAACGGGACCTACTAAACTTACTGCAATGGTGTGGCATACGGCACTAGCGGCGCTGGGCTGGAAGGGGAAAATTACCAAACTTACCCCGCTCTGGGATACCCGTGCCTTGGGAAACTTGATATACAGCAGGGGCTTCTCTCACTGGGACACCATTGGGATATCCACGGTGGGCGACATGTGGGAACGGGAAGAGGTTATTTCATTTGACCGCCTGAGGGAATTGTATGAACTGGGGCCACACGAATCATACGGCTATGTCCAGATACGCCATGCTTTACTCGCGGCCATCCCCTCCGGGCGGATATACCAGAATCCTCCCCGCTGGAGGATCGTCTTCTAACTGACTTCATGATCAAACGAGCGACATCGTTGACATACCGCAAGCTCCTTAATAACTTACCTGACCCGCTGACCTCCTTGAAAGAAAGATGGGAAGGGGAAGTGGATGCCCTAGATGAACACGAATGGAATGAGGCACTAGCGTCCCCAAAAGAGGTAGGCATCTCAGCCAGGCTGAGACTCGTACAGCTTAAGGTCCTACACAGAGTGTATTACACAAGGACACTATTACATCGCATCCACAGAATACAACATCCTTACTGTCTCCGTGGCTGTGGGGAGGAGGGGTCCTTTTTCCATACAATCTGGGACTGCCCACGCATACAAAACTATTGGAGACAAATAATGCGCACTGTGTCACAGACTCTAGAGACCTCGCTACTTCCAGAACCGAGGCACTGTCTCTTAAATGTGTGGGGACCGAATGACCTGTCCAGATGTGGCCAACTTTGGGTTACGTTAGGCATGATAGTGGCCAAGAGAGATATCGCTCAGCGCTGGGGGGCAGCAGAACTACTGACAAAGTCGCAGTGGTGCATGAATATGGACAAGATAATGGTGACAGAAAGGGCGGTATACTTGAGTCGTGCATGCCCGGGGAAGTGGAACAAGATATGGTCCCCATGGAATTTGTACCGAGGTGAAATTTGTGATCCTCTGCCAGAGGACGACCAGTTGGAGTCAGATGATGAGGGGGAGATAGGCTGAGGGGTCAATAGAGGGTTGCAGAGGGAGAGGAGATTGTGGGTGGGAGGGGGCCCGAGTCCCGAGGGGATGGCAGAATGGATAGACAGAGTTGGGACTGCTACACAGTAACACATAGGTACATGGGCATTACTGCCCGTCACCTTGGTTTGCATCCGGGAAAATAAATAGTAACACATACTGTCGGGTAGACTTTTAATACAGCTATACAGCACTACTACTTTTAGATGACCGCAATGTGATTTCATCACTGTTATTTTTGTTATTTTCATAAAAAACAGAAAACCAAAACCATTACTGATTAGCAACATGACGTCAGTTTTGTACCTTTCACTTAGCCGTGTGATGCACCTTTTACTTTTCAGCAGCATGATCAAAGTATGGACTTACTTTATGCATGACATCCAATGCTCATTTATTAGCGGCCGGCCCTTTGGGTTGTAGGCAAATGGCTGTGTAATTATGTGAAGGTACAATAAAGGTTTAAAAAAAAAAAACATTGAAATTGCTCCTATATAGTTAGTTGTACTAACTATATTTTGCGCACCCGCAATCCACTGCTGATGATGTCACATATTACATCATTCATGACATGGTCAATGACATCACTGATGACATCACTGATGACATCTCAAATCACATCACTGATGACATCACTGATGACATCTCATTTGACATCACTGATGACATCATCCAGTGACTGTGTGTTTCTCTAAAGTTTAAATATGTTTTACATATTGAAGAATGAGTGGATGTATAAGTGTCTGGATGAAGGATTTAGTAGGTGCGTGACTGACTGTATGAGTGAGTGATTAAATGTGTCTTACTAAATGCATGGGTTAGTGACTAAAATGTCTGAATGTGCGCATCAGTATGTCTGACGTTGTGTTAAGCGTGGGCGGAAAATCCGTTCCGCTCGCGGATTTTGCGGATTTTCGGGAAATCCGCAATCCGCGAGATTTGCGGATTTCCCGCAAAATCCGCAAATTCGCACGCAGCGGATTTTTTGGGCGGCGCGCGGCGTTGGTGATACAATTTTTGCGGCGCGCGGCGTTTATCATCGTTTGCCGAGTTGTTTTTTTCGATAGTTTGCGAGTGCTGCGCCATTTTGGATCTTGCTGTGTGATCCCGCGGGAATTGGCGAGCGCGATTACGTCATCGCGGCTTGCCAGCGATAGTTTGTCAACGCGAGTACGACGAGATCACGTCTCGCGGTACTTCGCAATTGCGAGATTTGAGATGCGGCGCGCGAAAATATAAATTTGCAATTCTGCACAAGAAATCCACCAGCAAGCAGCATAAACCTTCTAGAAATGATGATTTTTATGTGAATAACTCCTTAGTTTGACATTTGCCTGCACTTTTTTAGCGAGGAGTCCATTTTGGGGAGGGGGGCAGGGGTATGGGAGGAAGGAAGTGCCCCATAGTCTTCAACTTCCTGTTCCTGTTCAGCAGGCTCCTCCCAGTGCTTTGTCCATCTCCTGGTCACTTTTCATTCGGATGTGGACCTGGAAGGATTACCTTTTGTGGATGCTGCTGGATCTTTGGATTTGAGGCCTTTTTGACTTTCTTTGGATCACTGTTGGATTAGAAATTTTACAAGTAAGTTTGTTTGGGGCATTACAGTTGCTGCAACTAAAATTTTGGGATTTTCGATTTTTGGGCTGTTTTGGGGCCTTTTCCCAGGGGTACTCAGTGGTGGGTGGACTGATTCTTTCTGTGGGTTGTCTTGAATTTAAACATCATGGAGGCCATAGATGAATTGGGATTGTGCTGATTTTTCTGTGTTTTTCGATTTTTTTTTTTTGTAAAATTTTGTGTTTTTCGATTTTTGACCTGTTGTTGGGGCCTTGACCAGGGGTAGTGAGTGGTGCATGGGGCCTAGTCTTTCTGTGGGCTGTCTTGAATTTAAACATCATGGATGGAATGGGATTGTGCTGATTTTGCAGTGTTTTTCGATTTTTGGGGGTGTTCATGGGGAGGGACATGCCATGTGGCTGGTGGCCATTTTGAGTGCAGCTACAGGCACTGGCCATGTGCTGGCAGGCAAGTGGCCATTTTGAATGCAGGCTTTGTTGTTAGGCCTCCAACCATTTTGCCTACTTTTCAACCTTTATTTATGCCAGGGGTAGTGAGTCTTGCATGGGCCTAGTATTTCTGTGGGTTGTCTTGAATTTAAACATCATGGAGGCCATGGATGGAATGGGATGGTGCTGATTTTGCAGTGTTTTTCGA
Organism: Lissotriton vulgaris; assembly: GCF_964263255.1. NCBI lineage: Eukaryota > Metazoa > Chordata > Amphibia > Caudata > Salamandridae > Lissotriton > Lissotriton vulgaris. Next base: position 1,455,485,080 of record NC_141695.1, on the reverse strand, counting down.
TTTTTGGGGGTGTTCATGGGGAGGGACATGCCATGTGGCTGGTGGCCATTTTGAGTGCAGCTACAGGCACTTGCCATGTGCTGGCAGGCAAGTGGCCATTTTGAATGCAGGCTTTGTTGTTAGGCCTCCAACCATTTTGCCTACTTTTCAACCTTTATTTATGCCAGGGGTAGTGAGTCTTGCATGGGCCTAGTATTTCTGTGGGTTGTCTTGAATTTAAACATCATGGAGGCCATAGATGAATTGGGATTGTGCTGATTTTTCTGTGTTTTTCGATTTTTTTTTTTTGTAAAATTTTGTGTTTTTCGATTTTTGACCTGTTGTTGGGGCCTTGACCAGGGGTAGTGAGTGGTGCATGGGGCCTAGTCTTTCTGTGGGCTGTCTTGAATTTAAACATCATGGATGGAATGGGATTGTGCTGATTTTGCAGTGTTTTTCGATTTTTGGGGGTGTTCATGGGGAGGGACATGCCATGTGGCTGGTGGCCATTTTGAGTGCAGCTACAGGCACTGGCCATGTGCTGGCAGGCAAGTGGCCATTTTGAATGCAGGCTTTGTTGTTAGGCCTCCAACCATTTTGCCTACTTTTCAACCTTTATTTATGCCAGGGGTAGTGAGTCTTGCATGGGCCTAGTATTTCTGTGGGTTGTCTTGAATTTAAACATCATGGAGGCCATAGATGAATTGGGATTGTGCTGATTTTTCTGTGTTTTTCGATTTTTTTTTTTTGTAAAATTTTGTGTTTTTCGATTTTTGACCTGTTGTTGGGGCCTTGACCAGGGGTAGTGAGTGGTGCATGGGGCCTAGTCTTTCTGTGGGCTGTCTTGAATTTAAACATCATGGATGGAATGGGATTGTGCTGATTTTGCAGTGTTTTTCGATTTTTGGGGGTGTTCATGGGGAGGGACATGCCATGTGGCTGGTGGCCATTTTGAGTGCAGCTACAGGCACTGGCCATGTGCTGGCAGGCAAGTGGCCATTTTGAATGCAGGCTTTGTTGTTAGGCCTCCAACCATTTTGCCTACTTTTCAACCTTTATTTATGCCAGGGGTAGTGAGTCTTGCATGGGCCTAGTATTTCTGTGGGTTGTCTTGAATTTAAACATCATGGAGGCCATGGATGGAATGGGATGGTGCTGATTTTGCAGTGTTTTTCGATTTTTGGGGGTGTTCATGGGGAGGGACATGCCATGTGGCTGGTGGCCATTTTGAGTGCAGCTACAGGCACTTGCCATGTGCTGGCAGGCAAGTGGCCATTTTGAATGCAGGCTTTGTTGTTAGGCCTCCAACCATTTTGCCTACTTTTCAACCTTTATTTATGCCAGGGGTAGTGAGTCTTGCATGGGCCTAGTATTTCTGTGGGTTGTCTTGAATTTAAACATCATGGAGGCCATAGATGAATTGGGATTGTGCTGATTTTTCTGTGTTTTTCGATTTTTTTTTTTTGTAAAATTTTGTGTTTTTCGATTTTTGACCTGTTGTTGGGGCCTTGACCAGGGGTAGTGAGTGGTGCATGGGGCCTAGTCTTTCTGTGGGCTGTCTTGAATTTAAACATCATGGATGGAATGGGATTGTGCTGATTTTGCAGTGTTTTTCGATTTTTGGGGGTGTTCATGGGGAGGGACATGCCATGTGGCTGGTGGCCATTTTGAGTGCAGCTACAGGCACTGGCCATGTGCTGGCAGGCAAGTGGCCATTTTGAATGCAGGCTTTGTTGTTAGGCCTCCAACCATTTTGCCTACTTTTCAACCTTTATTTATGCCAGGGGTAGTGAGTCTTGCATGGGCCTAGTCTTTCTGTGGGTTGTCTTGAATTTAAACATTATGGAGGGCATGGATGGATTGGGATTGTGCTGATTTTGCAGTGTTTTTCGATTTTTTTGTGCTCTATAACTGAACTGATGTTCCTCTGTCTTCCATTTTTTTTAGGTGCACAAGACTCAAGAGAACCACCAGTGCCAGGAAGAAGTCCTGCAGCGGTGTGTGTGTGCAGCATAACGTCACGCGACGTCACGTCTGGCCTCAGACAACTCTACAATTCGTGCAACTGCGGCCTGCTGTCTGACCTGCTCTGAAGAAGATGGCCCCAAAGAAAGTTCTCCGTAGCTCCTCTAGCAAGAAAGTTGCTAGTAAGGAGCAGAAGAAGCAAGTTACCAAGGAGGCTGGTGTGCCACCCGCCACTTTTTTTGGGAGCAAAAAAAAAAGTACGCCTGCAGCAGCAGGATCTGCTGGGGACCAACCTGAGAGCAGCACCCCTGCTCCATTGGGTTCAGTGCCTCCACCACCACGCCAACTTAAGTCAAAGCCCTTGAGTGCTTCAGAGGCAGTCAGTGTACTTCTCCAATCACCATCGACCAGTGATGTTGGCTCATCGCAAGAAAGTAGCAGCAATGTCCCTGAATCAACACAGGTTGTTGTAACTCATCTGACAAGTGTTGAACAACCACAGCCGCAACAACAACACCATGTGCAAGTACACGCCCAAGTACATGTGGAAGGAGAGGCAGCAAAAGGAGATGCGCAAGCAAAGGTGCATGGACGTTCACAAGTGCCCACAATAGTTGTTCCTCCCGAAGTAGGGGCACATTTGGAAATCGACAATGAAGCTGAGGTATCATTGGAAGCCACTCCTCCTGATGATCATTCATTGTCTTCCACATCCCTAGCAAGGAAAAGATCAAGGGGGGTGTCTACATCTTCTTCAAGCCCACCTCGTTCTGGTGCAAGTGATCTGTCTTGGGAACCACGACAACTGCGGTCTGACAGTGAGGCAGAGGCACACCATGATCTGCCACCGGTACCTAAGCGTAAAAGGAAGGTCGTCCAAAAACTCAAACCTATGGAGTGTGATGAGGCTCAACAAGAAGTGACAGATACTGCTGGTGATGAAGCCTCTCACGATGACGACGAGCCAGTCATCACAAAGGTCACTGCAGCCCCACCGGGCATGCAGCAAAGAGACATTTTGACCCTATCCCGAGAAGCTGCTGAGCGTGATGATGATGTCGGCGAGGAGGCAATGGAAATGGAATCATTAGATTTGGAGTTAAGTAGTACACCAAAACCTACCGCTTCCATATTTCTTCCTCGCAAGAAGGTACCCACCTCGTCCTCGACCTCAATTCGTGGTGGTGAAAGTGCAAAACGTACTGAAGTTCGGCAATCCACATCCTCCACTTCATCTGTCATTAGCAGCAGGACCACCACCACCAGTATCGCCGCCTCCTCCGGCCCCCGAAGACATTTCAAGTCTCCAGTTTGGGACTTCTTTAGTGTTTGCCCAAAAAAGGAAAACGTAGCCATTTGTAGCCTTTGTAAGCTTCGATTTAGTCGTGGTAAGCTTGGTTCTAACTATGGTACCGGAGGCCAGAGAGGTCATCTTGAGAGAAGGCACCCTGTCGAATGGTTTCCGCACCTAGAGGCGGTCAAGAAAGCCGGAATTGCACGTAATGAAAACGTTGATTTGTCATCTGCTGATGACGAGGAGGTAGAAGACGATTCAAACACTTCACTTACACCCAGTTCCCATGTCAGCAGCACACCCCATGGGAGCCACACTAAGAGTGTGGGAGAGAGTGAGACATCAATGCGGAAAAGTTCATCAGCGAGCGTAACTGGGTCGAAGAGATCATCATCATCCCGTAAATCATTGGTCCAGGGCAACATTAAAAATATGTTGTTTACAGAAGCGCAATATGAACGCAACCACCCAATGACCCGTCTGTATAACACTAAGCTGGCTAAAATGCTAGCTCTGGACCTTCTCCCTTTTTCTTTTGTAGAAGGGGTTGGTTTTCTAGAATTAGTGACAGCGCTCTGCCCTAAATGGAAGGTTCCTAGCCGGTTCTATTTTGCCCGAGTTGCGGTTCCAGCACTACATGAAGATGTTCTGAAGGTGATTGGGGCAGCTTTGCAGAAGAGTGCTGTTCACACTATACATCTGACAACAGACATGTGGACCAGTGGCGCAGGCGCTGATTACATGTGCATCACTGCACACTGGGTCTCTTTTTCAGGGGCTAAAGCAAAGCTAAACTCAGGTGTTGACACTAACATTGTTTTTAAAGGTGCTCGGAAACATGCAACACTAGCCATGTTTGGTTTGGAGAAACGTCACACAGCAGAAAACATTTTGGATGTCTTTAACACAAAGGTCCTTAACTGTCTGTCCCCACTAAAACGCAAGGTTGGTTATGTTTCCACAGACAATGGCTCCAATATAGTTAAGGCCATGAGGGACGGTTACTATTTCAGAGTGCCGTGTTTGGCGCACTGTATAAACCTGGTTGTCCAAAAATTCTTGGGTAATAAACGCAGTGCAGCGTACAGTGTATTGGAGAACTGCCGAAAAATTTGCAAGCATTTCAGGCATTCTTTTAAGGCCCGCAAGCAGCTGAGGAGCATGCTATATCAAAGTCAAATGCCAGTGAAAGCACTCATCCAGGAGGTGGTAACACGTTGGAACTCAACCTTCTACATGCTTGAGCGTCTGTATGAGCAGTATACGCAACTCGATCAATATTTCTTGAAAGAGGGTATAGAGGAGCTGAGGATGGGTGGGCCGCAATGGAACATAGTTGAAAGCCTAACACGCATGCTTCGTCCTTTTGAGGTCTTCACACGTGCAGTCAGCAAGGAGGACTCTAATTTGGGAAAAGCTATCCCATTGTTGTACATGCTGGAGGACCAACTGAAGGAGGTGTGTTCTGTGTTTCGAAAAGATGACAAAAAGAAAGACTCTTTGCTTCTGGCTGAGAAATTATTAGAGCTCCTACAAGGTGATGAACGTCTTCAAAAGATCCACTCAGAACAGCATTACATTTGTGCTACTATTCTGGATCCACGCTACAAAAAGGCGCTGGCAGGCAGAGCATTCTTTCCTTTTGCTGATGAAGATGTTACAAAGTACAAACGTTGGCTAGCCTTGTCAGCCAAGAAGTTTGAAACAGAACGGCTGGAAATTGAAGGAAATGGCAGTACATCAGCAGGCCATCCCCAGTCAAAACAATCCACTTCTGCACCTGTGGCTGTGGCACAAGTGACCTCTCAGCCGTTAAAGACACCGGCAACCGCATCATCTGCACGAAAGACAGCAGAAACATTGGAGGCTGAAGAGGATTGGCTAGCTCTGCGTGGGTTTGGTTCTCAAAAGGCCAGAGGCACAGCAAGAGCTACGCAAAGTGGAGGAACCTTGGAGGAGGACCTTGAGTCGATGGTGAAGGACTATCTGAATGACTCCACAGAGGTCTATGTTAATTCTGACCCATTGGCGTATTGGCATGGGAAAAAAGAATTGTGGCCACAGCTCACCAACCTGGCTTTAAACTACTTGTCTTGCCCACTCGCAAGTGTGTCTTCTGAACGGGTTTTCAGTGCGGCTGGTGGGATTGTAACTCCCAAACGGAGCCGCCTCTCGCCCAAAAATGTGGAGAGGTTAACAATGATCAAGATGAATCAGCACCTCATACCACCAGATATAAGAGTACGAGAGAGCGTGCCGGATGAAGAGGAGGTGGCCAGCACCATAGATGAGGGAATTTCTACTCTGTCAGGTGGCACTGACCTCACCCGGGCTGAATTCGCAGAGTATGATGACGAAGCCTTATTCTTATTCCTGGACCGTGATTCCGACTTCGAGCCCTGAAAATGAGACAACGAATCAATAACTTTCTTTTTCATCCTTATTCACTTTTATTCCTGTGTGTCTGTCTTTCTTTGTTGTGCACAGTTAATATAATTCAAACTTTAATCAGATAATCACAAAGACAAGCCCATCAGCAGAACTGTCTTCACTTGTTTGCTAATTTATTTGAAGGTGCCGCAGTCTGCATTCCTCAGGTTCACAAGTTCAGAAGAACATGCTCCTCTATCCTCCTCCTCCAGACTCCTATTTCCATCAAAGCAGAGGGCTGGTTTACGCCCAATGAAGAAAGACTCAGCACTTGTGGGGGTGTTGTTCTACCTCTTTGCAGGTGAGTTGACGGGTCTGGGGCCATTGCTGGGAAGCACTAAAAGTGGTTTGTGCCAAATCCGAGGCGGAAATTTTTTTGTGTTTTTGATGACTTGCTTGCCTTTGAGGTGCTCTTAGGGGGGGTTCCGTCTGTTTGTGGGTGAGTTTCATGGTCTGAGAGCATTGCTGGGACACTCTAATCTTGATTGCATTTGCTTTTCAGGAAATCCGTCGTGCCAACCCCGACTTATGGCCCAGCTACGCAGCGCGTTTGGACCGAAGGCCCAGAAATATTGCAAGTATGAGAGTTTGCTTTTGGCCTGTTTGGGGGTGTTATACTTCTTGGCGGGTGGGTTGCCGGGTCTTGGGGCATTCCTGGGAAGGTCTAATACCGGGTAGAAGTGGTTGGGACTAAATCCAGGCCGATTTTTTTTTGGGCTATTTCTGACATTTTGCTCTATGTAGCGTTTTCGGGGGCCTGTTTGGGGGGCTTCCTGGTGTTTCTGGGTGAGTTTCGTGGTCTGGGAGCACTGCTGGGACACTCTAATCTTGATTGCATTTGCTTTTCAGGAAATCCGTCGTGCCAACCCCGACTTATGGCCCAGCTACGCAGCGCGTTTGGACCGAAGGCCCAGAAATATTGCAAGTATGAGAGTTTGCTTTTGGCCTGTTTGGGGGTGTTATACTTCTTGGCGGGTGGGTTGCCGGGTCTTGGGGCATTCCTGGGAAGGTCTAATACCGGGTAGAAGTGGTTGGGACTAAATCCAGGCCGATTTTTTTTTGGGCTATTTCTGACATTTTGCTCTATGTAGCGTTTTCGGGGGCCTGTTTGGGGGGCTTCCTGGTGTTTCTGGGTGAGTTTCGTGGTCTGGGAGCACTGCTGGGACACTCTAATCTTGATTGCATTTGCTTTTCAGGAAATCCGTCGTGCCAACCCCGACTTATGGCCTAGCTACGCAGCGCGTTTGGACCGAAGGCCCAGAAATATTGCAAGTATGAGATTTTGCTTTTGGCCTGTTTGGGGGTGTTATGCTTCTTGGCGGGTGGGTTGCCGGGTCTTGGGGCATTCCTGGGAAGGTCTAATACCGGGTAGAAGTGGTTGGGACTAAATCCAGGCCGATTTTTTTTTGGGCTATTTCTGACATTTTGCTCTATGTAGCGTTTTCGGGGGCCTGTTTGGGGGGCTTCCTGGTGTTTCTGGGTGAGTTTCGTGGTCTGGGAGCACTGCTGGCTATATCTACTTTACTTTGCAAGAGGTTTGAAGCAAATCCATGGTGGCAGAGGGGACTTAGGGCCTAGCTGCAGAGAGCGCGCGGAGTGATTTGGGAAATTTGTGAAAAATTGACTAAGTCCCCATTTTTGTACTTTTGCTCTTTGGCTGTTTGGGGGTCTTCTACTCGTTTTCTCCTGGGTTGACGGCTCTGGGGCCATTGCTGGGAAGCTCTAATACCGGATAAAAGTGTTTTGGACCAAATCCCAGGCGGAAAATTTTTTGTGTTTTTGATGACTTGCTTGCCTTTGAGGTGCTCTTAGGGGGGGTTCCGTCTGTTTGTGGGTGAGTTTCGTGGTCTGGGAGCATTGCTGGGACACTCTAATCTTGATTGCATTTGCTTTTCAGGAAATCCGTCGTGCCAACCCCGACTTATGGCCTAGCTACGCAGCGCGTTTGGACCGAAGGCCCAGAAATATTGCAAGTATGAGATTTTGCTTTTGGCCTGTTTGGGGGTGTTATGCTTCTTGGCGGGTGGGTTGCCGGGTCTTGGGGCATTCCTGGGAAGGTCTAATACCGGGTAGAAGTGGTTGGGACTAAATCCAGGCCGATTTTTTTTTGGGCTATTTCTGACATTTTGCTCTATGTAGCGTTTTCGGGGGCCTGTTTGGGGGGCTTCCTGGTGTTTCTGGGTGAGTTTCGTGGTCTGGGAGCACTGCTGGCTATATCTACTTTACTTTGCAAGAGGTTTGAAGCAAATCCATGGTGGCAGAGGGGACTTAGGGCCTAGCTGCAGAGAGCGCGCGGAGTGATTTGGGAAATTTGTGAAAAATTGACTAAGTCCCCATTTTTGTACTTTTGCTCTTTGGCTGTTTGGGGGTCTTCTACTCGTTTTCTCCTGGGTTGACGGCTCTGGGGCCATTGCTGGGAAGCTCTAATACCGGATAAAAGTGTTTTGGACCAAATCCCAGGCGGAAAATTTTTTGTGTTTTTGATGACTTGCTTGCCTTTGAGGTGCTCTTAGGGGGGGTTCCGTCTGTTTGTGGGTGAGTTTCGTGGTCTGGGAGCATTGCTGGGACACTCTAATCTTGATTGCATTTGCTTTTCAGGAAATCCGTCGTGCCAACCCCGACTTATGGCCCAGCTACGCAGCGCGTTTGGACCGAAGGCCCAGAAATATTGCAAGTATGAGAGTTTGCTTTTGGCCTGTTTGGGGGTGTTATACTTCTTGGCGGGTGGGTTGCCGGGTCTTGGGGCATTCCTGGGAAGGTCTAATACCGGGTAGAAGTGGTTGGGACTAAATCCAGGCCGATTTTTTTTTGGGCTATTTCTGACATTTTGCTCTATGTAGCGTTTTCGGGGGCCTGTTTGGGGGGCTTCCTGGTGTTTCTGGGTGAGTTTCGTGGTCTGGGAGCACTGCTGGGACACTCTAATCTTGATTGCATTTGCTTTTCAGGAAATCCGTCGTGCCAACCCCGACTTATGGCCTAGCTACGCAGCGCGTTTGGACCGAAGGACCAGAAATATTGCAAGTATGAGATTTTGCTTTTGGCCTGTTTGGGGGTGTTATGCTTCTTGGCGGGTGGGTTGCCGGGTCTTGGGGCATTCCTGGGAAGGTCTAATACCGGGTAGAAGTGGTTGGGACAAAATCCGCGCGGAAAAGCCTTTAGTTTTGGCACTTTTTGTAACTTAGGGTTCGTTAGGGTTAGCCCTAGCAGCAGGATTGCATGTGTATCGGGGTGTTCTAGATTTTTCAAACTGAGTTCTGGGGTCTTAGAGCACTCGTGAGAATGTGTAATTTTGGTTGCAAGTCATTTGAAGAAAATCCATGGTGGGAAAGGGGGGATTTGGCATAGTTAAAGAAAGCCTTTGCCACTATTCTTAACTTAGGGTTCGTTAGGGTTAGCAGTATTTCTATTGCATGTGTTTGAGTGGGGGGGATTTCGAGTCTTGGAGCGATGCTGGCTATGGCTACTTTTGCTTGGTTGCTTGCAAGTGGTTTGAATGCAATCCACGGGGGGTAATGGGTAATTAGGGTACTTCGGCCTACTTTTACTTTCAAAGTAAGTTTTGTCTCCAGTTTTCTGCTAGGCCTCGTTTTTTGGGTGGGAGCACTGCTAGGAAGATCTATTTTTGTTCTAAAACACAGTTTACAGTACACCTAGCTTGAGGGGCAAGATCCGCTACATTAATTTGCCCATACTTATTTATCCTTGAAAAGGTGACTCAGAGTACGCACTTTCAAAAACATTGTACTGTCTGTCTACTAGGAAAAACAAATTGTGACTTTTTGCACTCCACAGCCTACATACCTTATATTTATTTATCAGTGGTGTTGTAATATTATATCACTTCCTGTTTTTCGTTGAATAATTACAGGCCGGGTTTCAGTCTCTGCAATGGGGAAAAAAGGATGGAGTCAGGCTTCACAGTAGCGAGCCACAATTCAGCATCAGGCAGGCAGTGGACAGGGTGTCTTCTGGTGACCAACATCGGTGGACGAAGCGTCGGCTGCAATGGAGGAGTGCCGCTAATAGGAGGATTTTTTTTCTGCGGGCAACTTACTTACCACTTCCAACAGGACCACTACAACCACATAGATACAGTATCCCTTGCCTTTTTCTCTGACTGTGACTGCATTTCTTTGCTCTCTCTCGGCTTCTACATTGATCCCTTAACACATCACTTAGTCCACTCCACTATCTGCACCACACATAGTCATTTGTAAGTGCTCCTACGTAATTCGCAAGTCGCAGCACGCCCCAGGCCGTAGAGGACTGGGATGGCCCCAATGATGAAGCATGTCACCAAGGGGCAACCCTGGTGAGTGAGGGGACACCTAGAAAAAAAGCAATTTCTCCTTTTCTATCTACTATACCTTCTGTCAGGTTACGCAGCCCCTAAGCGCCTACCGTACTATGAAACTACATTTCCCATGAGTAGGCGGGAGACTTGCAGACTATTTAGTGAGACTATATGAGAGTACCCTTGTATGTTAGGACATCACTTCACTGATGCCTGTCTTGTCTTCTCTTACAGGTATCCTTTCCCTGCTGACCCTACCTTTACCCATCCCACATTTTTTATTTTAGTTTGTTATTTTTCTCCCTCGCCTAATGCCTCGAACACCCTGTGTTTACACTTCTGGGTGTTGGTGACATTTGGAGGTGGAACCATATTTGCATCGACTGGATCACGGGGAGTAAACGTGACACCTTCCAGACCAACCCCATTGAGTGTTGTTGTGAATGGATTTATAGTGACCAGCAAGGCTCTCGGGTATCTGGCTACAGAGACCTTATGTTGAATATAGTTATCAATAATTCCACACAGGCCCTGTACTGTCGCATTCTTTCTTTCCACAGTTGTCGATGATATATTCTTACTCTGCTTGACAAAGAACCATTGCTAATGTGAAAGAACTTCAACCGAATTAGTAGTTATACTTTACCATTTGTTAGGCTACAATGTGGCACTGCTCTACTGTACTTCTGTCACCTGCTATATTCTCAGTTGTACCGTTGAATTGCTCAGGAGGACAAACCAGATTTCATTTTCTTTTTTTTCATAGGCATGCAACTGCCACTGTGTCACACCACTAGTACCACCGCTATGAGGAAATTTTATCCGACCAAGATTGCCAACGTTATTCGGTGTTTCCCGTGGAGCCAGCCCTGGGCCTAGCCCTACTTTCAAACACAAATTACAGGTAAGATAAGCGTTTGGTGGTTTGGGGGTATAATGGAGTATTAGTACGAGAGACGAGAGACTGAAGGTAGTACTACTAAAGTCCTAGGACTCTTGGATTCACTTCACTTAGTCTGTGAGAGGCACTTAGTGTTGAAAACATTTGGGCATTTACACTTAAAGGAAGAAAATGGAACTAAACTTTCAGGAAAACAGTCAACGTTAAACCCCCACCCACCAGGCAAGCAGTAAAAAACAGGTATGCTCAGATAAAGTTTGAAAAAGTATATTTATATCCCTAACAAAATAATCTCCCGCAAGACCCTCCCTAACCCCAACGATTGTCCTTCAAAAGTCCCCAAAAACCCAACTCCCAATTCCCACCCCCCAAAAGTCTCTAAAAAAGGGGCAAGGGACACTATGGGTGGATGCTGTTAACTTTTTGGGCCAGGGCATCATGCTCCTCGCGGAGCAAGGCGAGCTCCTGCTGAAGGCGGGACACCATCAGGGTAGTGCGGCGCAGGCGTGCCTTCACTGCCTTGCAGGTGCAAGGCCTGTGAGAAGCAGCTGTTGGCCTTGCTGCTCGGCGGTGGCGTTTGCCTTTGGCAGCCCGGCTCAGTCTCGGTGGACCACTGTGCTGGGTGGCAGCCGGTGGGGCCACGGAGGCCGATGCAGACGACGTTGTCGTTGTTGTCGACCGCACACTTTCCTCGTCCTCCAGGGCCACCAGCCGCCGATATTCCGCAACAGTGGCCTCGATTCTCCGTTGCCGGGCCGCTCTAGCCAGCTCCTTCCTCCTTGTTCGTTTGGAAGGAGAACCTATATGAAGAAAGAAAGACATAGTCTGTAACCAATGCTCTTTAAGATTAACTCAATCATTCAGCAGAAATGTGTGCTGCAGTACAACTAGCAACTTGCAAGCGCATTACATAACTATTGAGGCCAGTATCTATCTAACCTCACACTTCTTCATCCTTGCTCTAACATTAGTGGGAGTTTAAGGAACAAATTCTATGAGCACTGTGGACTTCCATTGGAGTCGACTATGAAAGTACACCAGTCTTATTCTTCTTCTTGTCTCTTGTTTTGGAAAATTGGTACGTTATTTTCTGCAAGCCGGCATAATGCCAGCGCGGTAAACTTGCACCCGAGAAAAAGAGACGCACGCCATGAGGAGTGACCTAGACTTGCGTTGCCGTTGCGTTACTGTACCCGTCCAGTACATGCAGGTGGTGAATCTCTTACTTTTCTATTACGGGTGGCACTGAGAATACTCTGTTACAACTCAAGGGCTACTGCTTAATTAATTTAACTTTCACCCTACAGTGGAAATGAGTACTAGAAATGGAAAATTGAAGAAGATAAATAATCTGATTATCTATCACTTCACATGGGATGTTTTTGCTTATATATGGGATGACTTTAGGTGCTTTGCTTTTTATTGAGTGACAGGCAGTGATACATCCACACATGAATGACTGAGTACTACTAAACTTATTAAGAGAGGTAGGGAGTGGCCACCATAATAACCGGATCTATGCAGTGCTTGCAATACAAACTACTGCTACTATTTATGGTAGTATTTGGACAAAATTAAAAGTTCTTTTCCTTGCCTTTCCTACACTGGAACGGACGTGCGGGTGCAGTGTTACATGCTCTTCAAAGTTACACTTAGTTCATCCACTGACCATCTACTCTCTCTAGATCATGGGTACTCACAAACTTTCTCTCAGGGGCTACATTTACAGTGTAGTTTGGGGCCGAGGGCCGCACTGGTGGGGGCGGAGTCAGAGGGGGCGGGGCTAAAGCAAAACGATAACTTGTGACCATGAGGTTGCACACAGGTCCCTGCAGCAGATGCCCTCATCCACTGAGCCACCAGACCCAGCATTTACATACATCTCTCTCCCTCCTGCTGTCCCTCCTGCCCTCCCTCCATCTCTCTCTCCCTCCTGCCCTCCCTCTCCCTCTGTCATCTCACTGTGTGTGTGTCTATCTGTGTCAGCCTTCAGCCCGGGTTGAGACCGCTTCCTCAACGCGCACACACAGACAACAACACCAAAGTACTTAACAGGTCTTTAAAAGACCATTAACATATTTATGAGGCTTTGTTTGTTTTAGCGCCCCTGCTTCTCCACCCTGACAATCACTGCTTGCCCGGCCCCACAGAGCAAAGGCTTTGTTCTATTTCACCTCTTTGTGGCCTTGCATCTCCACTCTGCTCTGTGGGGGCCGGGGGAGCAGTGATTGTCAGAGTGGAGATGCAGGGGCGCTAACAGGTGAAATACAAAAAAGCCTCTGCTCTGTGGGGGCCGGGGGAGCAGTGATTGTCTGCAAGGTCTGCGCACCGCCAAGGAAGGCTTGCCGGGCCACCACCGGCCCGCGGGCCGTACTATGAGTACCCCTGCTCTAGATACACATATGCTATCTAAGAGTCAGATAGTAGCATGATCCAGGTATATGGACACATACAGTTTCTGCGTCACCCACCCAGGCTGTTGTCCTTCCACCCATCATTGCTTCATCATTCACCCAGCCATGCATCTCATATTCTTGCCTTCCCAGCTAGTCTTCAATCTCAATAAGTAAGGAATATATAAGAGCTTACCTCTGGCCGCCACCACCGTCTCAACTCTCACAGCCGCCGCCGCCGCCTCCTCCCCTGATGAACTGCCCTCCGCCTCCGTGTCGAGCACCACCACCACACTGGCCCCGCCACCAGATGTTCCACCTACAAAGTACATTTAAGAATCTTAGAATAAAGCACTCACTAGTCACTAGTATTTGGTCTAGGAATGAAGACATGTGAAAACAATGTAATTTGTGACTGTCTACGTTAAAGTTAAAAAAAATGTCCCTTTTTCCAGGGAAGGTTGTCTTGCTGCACTTTTGGCACAACTGATGAAGGCTGATTTTTTAACACGCACCATTTTTCTCCACACAGACAGAAGATGGACTTCTAACAACAAGATCAAGTTGAAACCAGGTGAGAGCTCGGCTCGACCACAAGAAATGTCTTCAATTAATCGTCAGCACTAACCACTTTTCCATTATCAGTTAAACGTTTAGTTTTATTATGACTTCATTTTAATAAATGTGTTTACTTTTAATAAAGCTTTTAAATTTAAATACAATCTGTGTTTTTTGGTCCTCCAGACTAGAGTGACTGAGCGAAAGGTTTTGCAATTTTTGCAAGCATGAGTCCAGATAGAACACTTCAAAAGACATTATGGACAATCCCAGAGGACTGCACTAAGTTGATAGAGCTATTGCTGACTAGAATCATGGGAGTTTCGCCAACCGTGCAATCTTAGTTAGCTACACAGACAGACTAATAAGAATAATCTAGTAATACCACAGGGAGTCATAGTAGAGGCAGGATAAGAATTTAGATACAGTCTACAAGAAGAGCAAAGACAATTTTGAAAAAATTCAAATGAGGAACGCTAGGAAAAATAGGTACTAGTCTAAAATGAAAACTTACTGGGGCCAGCAGAGGAGCCCTCGCCTGCCCGATCCTGGCCCTGTTGAACAGCATCCGCCGCCTGCTGCTCCTGTGTCCTCCTCTCGCCCCTGGGGGGAGCTGACGTACAACATGAAAGAAAGAACAGAAAACATGGATGATTGTTGCTTGTCAATGTCAACCAAATCAAACATTTCAAAAGAACAATAACAAAATATTTCCGCGAAATTATATTGATTATGGTTACTTTTTATTTATTTGCGGACCTGTGACTTCGAAAGTCACGTAACTCACTAAACAAAGTACTGAAACGTTCACCTAGGACTGGCAGGCAGCAGTCCGCAGGCAAGACGCAAAGTGACAGACAAACTCCATTGTGATTTCAGTCAGATCAGTGACAACACTAACAGTTGCCTGCTACATTACCAGTCATTTAAATAGTCAAACTATCAATCCACCGCCACTATTTTTCTTATTGTCAGGGTTACAAAGGAAGGGGCAGATTTAAGCCCTTGCGGCTCTTTTGCGCCGTTCTTGCGTGACTTTTGTGACGCAGCAGCTAAACAAAAAAGGGCGCCATGGTGCGGCGTATAATATTATAACAACGTGACGCATTTGGGAGATGCATCCCGTTATAAAGCCCTGCGCCATCAGGGGGCGTTCCGGCGCAAGGGAGGGCATTCCTGCGCTGGAACACATCCTAATAGTGGCTGAGGGAAATCTACAAAATATCAATCAGTCACCTTTAGGACAATGATGCGTCACACAAACCCTGCACCTGCTTGAAGCAGACGTACGGCTTGACCCAGCATTGGGGAGATAGGGTACCCCAGAGCATTGATGGAGCTGCGCCATCGTTGCGACGCAACTCCAGCAGTAAAGCTTCGGTGACGTTTTGGGCCCATGGGGCGCCGCATTGCAAATACGGCGCACCATGTTTGGTGGTGGTAGCGGGCCGCACAATTAATGGCGCATCCCTGCTACTTTGCAGGGATGCGACGGTAATTGCAATTCTGCCCCTTAGGGGCATACTTACTTACGCGTTCTGGCGCATCTCCAGAGATGCGCCAGATCAAATGCGTCACGCAAAACTACCCTTGCGACACGGCAGATGTGCCTCATTTACAATGCGGCGCGCCCTGGCGCAAGGGTAGGCACTTGCGTGACGCATCTCGTCACGTAAGAGCGGCGCATCGCTGGAGTCACGTCGCCAACGCAATGCAACTCCAGTAATGCTCAGGGCCACCCAATACTTTACATGCTGTGTCAGTCCTTTCGCCTGCTTCGAGCAGACATAAGGAATTGAATTGACGTAGCAGCGTCGCAGAAGTGCCTGCGTTAAATCTTGTAGATTTCACGCAGGCAATTTTGCGAGGCGCACAGCCGCTGGACCGCCCACCCTGCGTACTAGGAACGCACCCATTGTGGTGCAGGCCCATGGCTTTATAACGTCACGCATCTCCCTAGATGCGTCATGCTGTAAATGACTTGCAGGGATGCGGCACGTTTACGCCGCTGTTGCGTCACGCAAGGCAACGTAAACGTGGCGCAAGGGGCTTGTAAATGTAATCTGCCCCCTAGTGTCTAGCATTACGCAGTTCTGTTAAGTACACTCATACATAATAGTTACTCAGGCCAATGAGACCACAAAATAGAAAACAAATAAGCATAGTAGCAACCCCACTGAGAAGGAGAGCAGTGCACCTGAAATGCACAGAAGATTTTGAAATATAATTTAACTACAATGTAATCGTCATCAGCGGCATTATTGGCTTGCTCCATGTAAAAAACAAATATTTGCAATACAACAACACAGAGCAGGAGAAAACATCATAGTAGTGAGTGATTAAATGCCAATGGCTACTACTACTCACCAAGCCCGGGGATCTCCAAGCCGAGCTGGTCCAGCAGGTCGCGCTCGCGGTCCAGGAGGTCCGTCCAGCGATGGGTGACCTGGCTGTAGGTGCGCTGGACCCCGTAGAGGTGGGATATGGCCCAGCACACCTTCTCCCACCGCTTCCGGCGCTCCCGCATGTTGTAGCCGCCGGCCGCGATCCTGCCGCCTCCCGCGATGGTCCTGGGCAGGCGGCGCTGGACGAAGTAGACCAGCGCGCCCACTTCCTCCGGGCTGAATATCTCCCGGCGCGTCACCTGCTCCCCCCTCGATCTCACGCCTGCTGTCCTGCCACTGGGTCCAGCACTACTCCCCGCCGCCGCTGCGGCCCTCAAGTGCCTGGGCAGCTTCACGGCGCCTGGCTTGACCATGGTCTGGGCAGGTAAGGTAGGAAGAAGTAGAAAATTAAGAAAGAATAGGATAGGGAAGAAGAAAAGAAAAGAGTTTACAAAAGTAGTTTAAAAGTAAAGAAAAATAGCAGAAAAGACAAAAATATACAGCTAGGAAAAGAGAGGGATAGATAAGAAGCAAAATCGTAAAAAAAAAACTGAAAACAAGCAAAGGATGGGAAAGATATCAAGAGGATTAAACACCATGCCCAGACACAGGAAATGAATGAAAAACAAGATGGCCGGCGCCCGTTTCCGAGCGCGAAAGTCAGTTCGCGCGAGATTTTCCTCGCGATCTCGTGCGAACCTCTAGATTTCCCGCGCGATCTCGTGCGAACCTCTACTCGCAATGCGCTTACTGCGCGAGATTATACATAGCGGGCGGAAACGGAAATACGTCACGCAAACAAAATGGCCGCGCCCGTACTCGACCTTGGGGTAAATTCGCGTGTTGCGCTGCAAGCGGCTCGCGAATACTGCAAAAAAACTTGCGAAACAACAAGCCGCAAAAAAATAAAATGCTCATTCGCACGAATTGGCGGCTTCCGCGGTCGGTTTCGCACGACGCCGCGCCCCGCGAATAGCGCGAAAAAAACCGCAAAACGATTTCAGCAAAAGCAAAAGCAATGAGCAGGTGCAAAAGGTCAACCTCATGATTTGTAACGATTCTTTGTATTGCTTCCTGAGGGGGCCCTCCAGAATTCGGTTGCCTGCTTGCAACTATTGTGTGACCCTGCTCTGACCTTAACTGTATGCCACAAAGGTCCTGATTTACAGCTAAAGGAGCAGACAAGCAGGTGCCAGGCTGGAACTTTAAATTCTTTCAGTGACACATTAATTAGCCCCTAATTCATTATTGTCAGTTGGGGCAGGGCAGGTGTTGTAACTAATTTTGCAACAATGAAAGCACTTAGCAAGTGCAAAAGATCACTAATCAGCGCGCACTAAGGAAGCAGGTGCCAGCTAAAAAAATATTCTGTGACACATTAATCAGCCCCAAATTAATTCAGGTCACTTGAGGCAGGGAAGGTGTGCTTTGCCGAAAATAATGTACACTGGACAACCAGAGGGTGTGGTGATGAAACAGAGGGTGGCATGGGTGGGCCAGAGGGTGGCATGAGTAGTCAGAGAGTGGCAGTGGTGACAGAGAGTGGCAGTGATGAAGAAGAGTGTCCCAAACAGGTTGGACACGTAGAAACAACAAGTTCGCAAAACTTGCGACCCGACAGGTAAGTTCGCAAATTGCGAAATTGTAAAAACCCTCGCGAACTGGCAGAAACACGGGCGAACACAAAAAAAAATAAAAATCCGCAAATTCGCGGGAATTCGCGGATTTTGCGGATTGCGAGTTCGCAAATCCGCAAATTCGCGGATTGCCAATCCGCAAAATCCGCTCATGCTTACGTTGTGTAAGCTGCTGCATGCGTTGATCAGTAACTATATGAGTGGCTATATGGGTTATTGATTGGTTGCCCAAGTATTTGAATGGGAGACTGAGTGTGTGTGTGGGTGGCTGGTTGTGTGTGACTCTGTGCATAGATGTGTGAGCAGTTGATTCACTAGGTGTATGAGTTCAAGAGTGCATGTGGAAACAGCTATATGGGCGTTTGACTGTGTGCATGGGTGTGTTGGTGAGTGAATGGATATCTCAGTGCTACATGTGCAAGTAAGTACATACGTAAAACACAGTGCATGTGAGAGTTGGCATATATAAATGACTATACATGAGAGCCAGTGAATGTGCGAGTGGCTATATGGATCATTGTGTACTTGAATCAGTGATTGTATAAGAGAGTAAGTATGTGTTAGTATATGTTTGAATAAGTAAGGTGTTGTGTATATAACTGCATAGTTGAGAAAATGGAAGTGTGATTGATTCTTTGCATGACTGACTAGGTGTGTGAGTAACTCCATGGATGAGTGGCAGTGTGTGAGTGTCTGTATAGGTGTATGAGTGCATATGATAGTGTTGTATTGATGAGTGACTGTATGTATGAGTGATTCTATGGGTGAATGAGTGAATGTGTGTGTAGACCTAGGAATCAGTGAGTGCGTATGTAGTAACTGGTATTGGTGTGTCAATGGTTTCAAGAATGGTAGTCTGTATTTAACACTGGGTGTATCAAGGTTATATTAGAGTGTGAGGAGGTGCATCGTATTATCACATGAATGATATCATCAGTGATGTGATCAGTGATGTCAAATGAGATGTCATCCGTGATGTCATTTGAGATGTCATCAGTGATGTCATCAGTGATGTCACTGACCATGTCATGAATGATGAATTATGTGAGTGGATTGCGGGTGCGCGAAATATAGTTAGTACAACCAACTATATAGGAGCAATGTCAAAGGTTTTAAAATACTAATTCCTAACTATATAAGGCCTGAAACCTATGTTTTTTTTAAGTGAATTTGCAGGGTTTTTTAAATGCCAATTCCTAACTATATCAGGCGTGAAACCTATATTTTTTTCCAACAAATTTCAAAGGTTTTGTAAATGCTAATTCTATTAGCGGATAACGTTTATATATGTTATTATCCTTCTGGGACCACCTGAGCAGCCATCTTGTTTCTCAGGAGAAGTGAGGCACAAGAGAGCACAAAACAAGAGTGGAAACGCGAAAAGGGGGCAGGGTTGAGACCCCCTGACCCCCTAGCCCTTCTCAGGGGGTACGCGTATGGTGCGGGTACCCTGCGCTTTTTAGGAATTATTATTTTTTTTTTGCCCTTGGGGGTCCTTTTGGGACCCCTTAAGAAGGGCTAGAGGGTTGGGGGGTCTCTACCCTGCCCCCTTTTCGTGTTTTCCACTCTTGTTTTGGGCTCTCTTGTGCCTCAGTTCTCCTGAAAAACAAGATGATGGCCAACATTTCCTGGTTTGGACAGTTTGGAATGTTGACAGTCGACTGTCAGCCAATCAGAAACTTGCTCGCGCACGGTAGGGTGCGCGCACGTACGCATACAGTACGCATACCGTACACGTACGGTGAGCGCATATAGATATATAATTTGATCACATTCAATTTTCTCAACAACTACTGGAGGTATTTTCACCAAATATAGAAAAGGCACTTCTGCATACCTGTCCCTATCATTTTGCCAAGTTTGGTGTAATTCCGTTCAGCCGTTCGGGCTGTAGCTGTGTCTAAAGGTCCCATAGAAAATGCCATTTGAAAAATTTCAAATGACATTTTCTCAAGAACTACTGGAGGGATTTTCACCAAACATAGCAAAGGCACATCTGCATACCAGGCCCTACCATTTTGCCAAGTTTGGTGTAATTCCATTCAGCCGTTCGGGCTGTAGCCGTGTCTAAAGTTCCCTATGGAAATTAACATGGGGAAAATACGTTTTGGGACCACCCTTTCGGCCCCCGCTTTATGAATCCCCCCCGAAACTTTCAGGGAAGGAGCGGAGCAGAGCTGGCCAAAACTCTGGAAAATTACATACAGATTCCTCAATCGGCGCCAAAGTTATTCCCAATAGAATGTTGAGTGCATATAGATACATAATTTGCTCAAATTCATTTTCTCAACAACTACTGGAGGGATTTTCACCAAATATAGAAAAGGCACTACTGCATACCTGTCCCTGCCATTTTGCCAAGTTTGGTGTAATTCCGTTCAGCCGTTCGGGCTGTAGCCGTGTCTAAAGGTCCCATAGAAAATGCCATTTGAAAAATTTCAAATTCAATTTTCTCAAGAACTACTGGAGGGATTTAAACCAAACATACAAAAGGCACTCCTGCATACCAGTCCTACAATTTTACCAAATCTGGTATAATTCCGTTCAGCCGTTTGAGCTGTAGCCTTGTCAGAATGTCCCTATGGAAATTAAAATGGGGAAAACACGTTTTGGAACCCCCCTTTTTTCTCGGCCCCCGCTTTACGAATTCCCCCAAAACTTTTAGGGAAGGAGCGGGGTAAATTTAAGGACAATTACAGCCAGATCCCTCAATCGGCGCCAAAGGTATTCCCAATAGAATGTTCGGAATTTCCTATGTTAACTAGGTCCTAACTATATATACCTACTGGCGACCGCCAGTAGGTAATATATAAATATATATATGATTTGAAACATCATTGCCCTATCTCCCTGTTACCTGTACCAGCTGAATGAAGTAAAATTACAGAAACTAACCAGGAAGGATTGTCTGTTGTTGTAGAGTGGCATTTTTTATATATATATATATATATAAAAATCCCTCCCGCCTTACGGTCCGACTTGTTCTATTTCGAGGCGAAGGTGTTCGGGACCTGAGGGAGCCCTTGGCACAAGAAATACGGGCTCGCCTGCCACAACACGGCCCCTCTTTAGCGGGACACACAGCGCTCACACGAGCATGATCCAGCTGCCACACGGACTACTTCTGGTGCATGCTGGGAGAGGTAGTTGGACAGTGTAATGCCTCTTCCCGAACTACAACAGGATCAGCTGATCTCCCACTTGTGGGAGTGTCCGAGGAGTTCTAAAGAGGGAGAAGGCGTCACCTGGCGGTCACCAGCATCTGAAGAAGGCAAAATCGCCGAAATGCATTATGCTGTATACTGCAGTGAATAAAGGGCTCCTGAAACTTACCCCGTTGTGTCCTAGGATTACTTGGTTGCAAGTGGTCGAGTGGAGAAATTGTGTGCGTCTGCCAGGAACGCAGTACTAGGACCCGCCTTACAAGAGTCCAGGGAACATTGCTGGCAAGCTGTAAACGAATCGAGGTATCGATAGTTCCCTGTACCGCCCCAGGAACGAGCAGGCTCAGTGGCCGCTGCCAGCGGTAGACCGTGACTACACGGGGAGGCGGGTTGAATCCCTCCCGCCTTACGGTCCGACTTGTTCTATTTCGAGGCGAAGGTGTTCGGGACCTGAGGGAGCCCTTGGCACAAGAAATACGGGCTCGCCTGCCACAACACGGCCCCTCTTTAGCGGGACACACAGCGCTCACACGAGCATGATCCAGCTGCCACACGGACTACTTCTGGTGCATGCTGGGAGAGGTAGTTGGACAGTGTAATGCCTCTTCCCGAACTACAACAGGATCAGCTGATCTCCCACTTGTGGGAGTGTCCGAGGAGTTCTAAAGAGGGAGAAGGCGTCACCTGGCGGTCACCAGCATCTGAAGAAGGCAAAATCGCCGAAATGCATTATGCTGTATACTGCAGTGAATAAAGGGCTCCTGAAACTTACCCCGTTGTGTCCTAGGATTACTTGGTTGCAAGTGGTCGAGTGGAGAAATTGTGTGCGTCTGCCAGGAACGCAGTACTAGGACCCGCCTTACAAGAGTCCAGGGAACATTGCTGGCAAGCTGTAAACGAATCGAGGTATCGATAGTTCCCTGTACCGCCCCAGGAACGAGCAGGCTCAGTGGCCGCTGCCAGCGGTAGACCGTGACTACACGGGGAGGCGGGTTGAATCCCTCCCGCCTTACGGTCCGACTTGTTCTATTTCGAGGCGAAGGTGTTCGGGACCTGAGGGAGCCCTTGGCACAAGAAATACGGGCTCGCCTGCCACAACACGGCCCCTCTTTAGCGGGACACACAGCGCTCACACGAGCATGATCCAGCTGCCACACGGACTACTTCTGGTGCATGCTGGGAGAGGTAGTTGGACAGTGTAATGCCTCTTCCCGAACTACAACAGGATCAGCTGATCTCCCACTTGTGGGAGTGTCCGAGGAGTTCTAAAGAGGGAGAAGGCGTCACCTGGCGGTCACCAGCATCTGAAGAAGGCAAAATCGCCGAAATGCATTATGCTGTATACTGCAGTGAATAAAGGGCTCCTGAAACTTACCCCGTTGTGTCCTAGGATTACTTGGTTGCAAGTGGTCGAGTGGAGAAATTGTGTGCGTCTGCCAGGAACGCAGTACTAGGACCCGCCTTACAAGAGTCCAGGGAACATTGCTGGCAAGCTGTAAACGAATCGAGGTATCGATAGTTCCCTGTACCGCCCCAGGAACGAGCAGGCTCAGTGGCCGCTGCCAGCGGTAGACCGTGACTACACGGGGAGGCGGGTTGAATCCCTCCCGCCTTACGGTCCGACTTGTTCTATTTCGAGGCGAAGGTGTTCGGGACCTGAGGGAGCCCTTGGCACAAGAAATACGGGCTCGCCTGCCACAACACGGCCCCTCTTTAGCGGGACACACAGCGCTCACACGAGCATGATCCAGCTGCCACACGGACTACTTCTGGTGCATGCTGGGAGAGGTAGTTGGACAGTGTAATGCCTCTTCCCGAACTACAACAGGATCAGCTGATCTCCCACTTGTGGGAGTGTCCGAGGAGTTCTAAAGAGGGAGAAGGCGTCACCTGGCGGTCACCAGCATCTGAAGAAGGCAAAATCGCCGAAATGCATTATGCTGTATACTGCAGTGAATAAAGGGCTCCTGAAACTTACCCCGTTGTGTCCTAGGATTACTTGGTTGCAAGTGGTCGAGTGGAGAAATTGTGTGCGTCTGCCAGGAACGCAGTACTAGGACCCGCCTTACAAGAGTCCAGGGAACATTGCTGGCAAGCTGTAAACGAATCGAGGTATCGATAGTTCCCTGTACCGCCCCAGGAACGAGCAGGCTCAGTGGCCGCTGCCAGCGGTAGACCGTGACTACACGGGGAGGCGGGTTGAATCCCTCCCGCCTTACGGTCCGACTTGTTCTATTTCGAGGCGAAGGTGTTCGGGACCTGAGGGAGCCCTTGGCACAAGAAATACGGGCTCGCCTGCCACAACACGGCCCCTCTTTAGCGGGACACACAGCGCTCACACGAGCATGATCCAGCTGCCACACGGACTACTTCTGGTGCATGCTGGGAGAGGTAGTTGGACAGTGTAATGCCTCTTCCCGAACTACAACAGGATCAGCTGATCTCCCACTTGTGGGAGTGTCCGAGGAGTTCTAAAGAGGGAGAAGGCGTCACCTGGCGGTCACCAGCATCTGAAGAAGGCAAAATCGCCGAAATGCATTATGCTGTATACTGCAGTGAATAAAGGGCTCCTGAAACTTACCCCGTTGTGTCCTAGGATTACTTGGTTGCAAGTGGTCGAGTGGAGAAATTGTGTGCGTCTGCCAGGAACGCAGTACTAGGACCCGCCTTACAAGAGTCCAGGGAACATTGCTGGCAAGCTGTAAACGAATCGAGGTATCGATAGTTCCCTGTACCGCCCCAGGAACGAGCAGGCTCAGTGGCCGCTGCCAGCGGTAGACCGTGACTACACGGGGAGGCGGGTTGAATCCCTCCCGCCTTACGGTCCGACTTGTTCTATTTCGAGGCGAAGGTGTTCGGGACCTGAGGGAGCCCTTGGCACAAGAAATACGGGCTCGCCTGCCACAACACGGCCCCTCTTTAGCGGGACACACAGCGCTCACACGAGCATGATCCAGCTGCCACACGGACTACTTCTGGTGCATGCTGGGAGAGGTAGTTGGACAGTGTAATGCCTCTTCCCGAACTACAACAGGATCAGCTGATCTCCCACTTGTGGGAGTGTCCGAGGAGTTCTAAAGAGGGAGAAGGCGTCACCTGGCGGTCACCAGCATCTGAAGAAGGCAAAATCGCCGAAATGCATTATGCTGTATACTGCAGTGAATAAAGGGCTCCTGAAACTTACCCCGTTGTGTCCTAGGATTACTTGGTTGCAAGTGGTCGAGTGGAGAAATTGTGTGCGTCTGCCAGGAACGCAGTACTAGGACCCGCCTTACAAGAGTCCAGGGAACATTGCTGGCAAGCTGTAAACGAATCGAGGTATCGATAGTTCCCTGTACCGCCCCAGGAACGAGCAGGCTCAGTGGCCGCTGCCAGCGGTAGACCGTGACTACACGGGGAGGCGGGTTGAATCCCTCCCGCCTTACGGTCCGACTTGTTCTATTTCGAGGCGAAGGTGTTCGGGACCTGAGGGAGCCCTTGGCACAAGAAATACGGGCTCGCCTGCCACAACACGGCCCCTCTTTAGCGGGACACACAGCGCTCACACGAGCATGATCCAGCTGCCACACGGACTACTTCTGGTGCATGCTGGGAGAGGTAGTTGGACAGTGTAATGCCTCTTCCCGAACTACAACAGGATCAGCTGATCTCCCACTTGTGGGAGTGTCCGAGGAGTTCTAAAGAGGGAGAAGGCGTCACCTGGCGGTCACCAGCATCTGAAGAAGGCAAAATCGCCGAAATGCATTATGCTGTATACTGCAGTGAATAAAGGGCTCCTGAAACTTACCCCGTTGTGTCCTAGGATTACTTGGTTGCAAGTGGTCGAGTGGAGAAATTGTGTGCGTCTGCCAGGAACGCAGTACTAGGACCCGCCTTACAAGAGTCCAGGGAACATTGCTGGCAAGCTGTAAACGAATCGAGGTATCGATAGTTCCCTGTACCGCCCCAGGAACGAGCAGGCTCAGTGGCCGCTGCCAGCGGTAGACCGTGACTACACGGGGAGGCGGGTTGAATCCCTCCCGCCTTACGGTCCGACTTGTTCTATTTCGAGGCGAAGGTGTTCGGGACCTGAGGGAGCCCTTGGCACAAGAAATACGGGCTCGCCTGCCACAACACGGCCCCTCTTTAGCGGGACACACAGCGCTCACACGAGCATGATCCAGCTGCCACACGGACTACTTCTGGTGCATGCTGGGAGAGGTAGTTGGACAGTGTAATGCCTCTTCCCGAACTACAACAGGATCAGCTGATCTCCCACTTGTGGGAGTGTCCGAGGAGTTCTAAAGAGGGAGAAGGCGTCACCTGGCGGTCACCAGCATCTGAAGAAGGCAAAATCGCCGAAATGCATTATGCTGTATACTGCAGTGAATAAAGGGCTCCTGAAACTTACCCCGTTGTGTCCTAGGATTACTTGGTTGCAAGTGGTCGAGTGGAGAAATTGTGTGCGTCTGCCAGGAACGCAGTACTAGGACCCGCCTTACAAGAGTCCAGGGAACATTGCTGGCAAGCTGTAAACGAATCGAGGTATCGATAGTTCCCTGTACCGCCCCAGGAACGAGCAGGCTCAGTGGCCGCTGCCAGCGGTAGACCGTGACTACACGGGGAGGCGGGTTGAATCCCTCCCGCCTTACGGTCCGACTTGTTCTATTTCGAGGCGAAGGTGTTCGGGACCTGAGGGAGCCCTTGGCACAAGAAATACGGGCTCGCCTGCCACAACACGGCCCCTCTTTAGCGGGACACACAGCGCTCACACGAGCATGATCCAGCTGCCACACGGACTACTTCTGGTGCATGCTGGGAGAGGTAGTTGGACAGTGTAATGCCTCTTCCCGAACTACAACAGGATCAGCTGATCTCCCACTTGTGGGAGTGTCCGAGGAGTTCTAAAGAGGGAGAAGGCGTCACCTGGCGGTCACCAGCATCTGAAGAAGGCAAAATCGCCGAAATGCATTATGCTGTATACTGCAGTGAATAAAGGGCTCCTGAAACTTACCCCGTTGTGTCCTAGGATTACTTGGTTGCAAGTGGTCGAGTGGAGAAATTGTGTGCGTCTGCCAGGAACGCAGTACTAGGACCCGCCTTACAAGAGTCCAGGGAACATTGCTGGCAAGCTGTAAACGAATCGAGGTATCGATAGTTCCCTGTACCGCCCCAGGAACGAGCAGGCTCAGTGGCCGCTGCCAGCGGTAGACCGTGACTACACGGGGAGGCGGGTTGAATCCCTCCCGCCTTACGGTCCGACTTGTTCTATTTCGAGGCGAAGGTGTTCGGGACCTGAGGGAGCCCTTGGCACAAGAAATACGGGCTCGCCTGCCACAACACGGCCCCTCTTTAGCGGGACACACAGCGCTCACACGAGCATGATCCAGCTGCCACACGGACTACTTCTGGTGCATGCTGGGAGAGGTAGTTGGACAGTGTAATGCCTCTTCCCGAACTACAACAGGATCAGCTGATCTCCCACTTGTGGGAGTGTCCGAGGAGTTCTAAAGAGGGAGAAGGCGTCACCTGGCGGTCACCAGCATCTGAAGAAGGCAAAATCGCCGAAATGCATTATGCTGTATACTGCAGTGAATAAAGGGCTCCTGAAACTTACCCCGTTGTGTCCTAGGATTACTTGGTTGCAAGTGGTCGAGTGGAGAGATATATATATATATATATATATATATATATATATATATATATATATATATATATATATATATATATATATATATATATATATATATATAAACAGAACTCCTTCAGGCAAGTGAAGAATGGAGGCCACAACAGGGGAGAACAGTGGAGGCACCTTTATTCAGCAGCAATGCACCCCTTGCGAATGCATTTCGGCGTCTGTGTCGCCTTCTTCAGCGCCGGGGGTAAGTAACAAGATGTCCATCTGGGGATAAATGCCCTGCCCCATCCTGTTAAATAGTGCACAGGTCCGCCCCCTCGATAGGTAGTCCAGGCATGCACTTCCTGTTGGTAACCTGTTGTCCGGTTACTACAAGTCCCAGAATGCTGTTGGAAGTGGGCCAGTGCTGCACGGGGTGGATGTTGTGCTTGATGGTATTAGCCCCCAAGTCGAGTGCAGTTGCCGAACATCACCGCCTCCTCAGCTCCCCTTCCGCAGCCACCCCCTCGCCACGGGTCAATTTTCGGCGGGGGCAGGGTCAGAAGTCCGACTAGCCCAGCGTGTCCTCAGTGAGAACAACAGCGCCTCTTCTCTTCCCAGGCACGGAGGCGGGCTTCAGTCATTCCGTTACCACGGATTACAACTGTCTATATATATATATTACCTACTGGCGGTCGCCAGTAGGTAGTTATAGTTAGGATTTTTTTCAATGTTAAATCTCAAAATTCTATTTGGAATAACTTTGGCACCGGTTGACGAATCTGCCTGAAAATTTCCTGAAAATGGCCTCGTCGAGCTCCGGTCCTTCCTTGAAAGTTTGGGGGGGATACGTCAAGCGGGGGCCGAGATAAAAGGGGGGTCCCAAAACGCGTTTTCCCCATGTAAATTTCCATAGGGCGGTCGATTTTACTTTTAGCCCGAACGGCTGAATGGATTTCCACCAAACTTGGAAAAATTGAAGGGACTGGTAGCCCGATGTGCCTTTGCTATGTCTCAAGATATGTGCTGCAGTGGATTTTGAGTAATTTAGGTGCCAAAAAATATATATATATATAGGCGCTCTCCGGTGCGCGCACCGGAGTGCGCTCCAGGCGCGACACGCGACTTGCGCGCAGGAAGCTGATTGGCTCTTGGGTGTCTGTAAACATTCTAAACAGTCTGGAGCGGCCGCCATCTTGTGTCTCGGTAAAATCGAGACACAAGGGGTTTGAAAAAAAAAGGGGCAAATGACCATAAGGGGGAAGAGTAGACCCCCTCTGACCCCCTAGGTTTGATGTAGGGGCTAAAATAGGGTCCTGCGGGGCATTACATTTTTTTTTTTTTTCGTTTTGCGCGGGGGAAGCGCATGGTACGCGCACCGGCGAAGCACGGGGAAAATCCAGGACCATATTTATGAAGGCCTTGCGCTGCCAGTTTTGCGCCTCTTGTGCGTCAATTTTTGTGACGCACCAGCGGTGTAAAAAAATGCGCATTGTTATGCAATATTTAAAAAGTGACGCATCTATCTAGATGCGTCACTTTTTAAATATAGTGCAACGAGGCACATTTTTTTACACTGCTGGTGCGATGCGTCACTTTTCTGTGCGCACTCCTTATGACATTCCAGATGTGTCATATTTAATGTATGACGAATCATGTTGCAAGGAGTTACAGATGCATCAGTATTTCTGACATATCTGTAAACATAAAAGTGATGCGAGGCAGGTGCAAGATTTTGACGCAACAGCATCCTAAAAGTGACGCAGAGAAATCTTATAGATTTCAGTACGTCGTTATTACCAAGCTTTTTGCGGGGGAATGCCCCCTCTGCATACATTATACCTGACGCAGATATAATGTGGCGCAGAGTTTTAAAAAGTGACCCATGTACCTAGATGCGTCACTTTTTAAAAATAGCGTCAGGTATAATGCATGCAGAGGGGGTGTTCTCCCGCAAAAAGCTTTGTAATAGCGACGCAGTGAAATCTTTGAGATTTCACTGCGTCACTTTTAGGATGCTGTTGCGTCAAAATCTTGCGCCTGCTTTACAGCAGGTGTTAGACTGACGCAAGACCTTTCACATGGTGCTTTTTCCATGTGAAAGGACAAATTACTGGAGTTGCGTCACTTTTGTGACGCACTCCAGCAATGCGTTACTTGGAATGTCATAAGGAGTGCGCACAGAAAAGTGACGCATCGCACCAGTGGTGTAAAAAAATGTGCCTCGTTGCGTTATATTTAAAAAGTGACGTATCTAGGTAGATGGGTCACTTTTTAAAATCAAGCGCCACATTATATCTGCGTGAGGTATAATGCATGCAGAGGGGGTGTTCCCCCGCAAAAAGCTTTGTAATAGCGACGCAGTGAAATGTTTGAGATTTCACTGCGTCACTTTTAGGATGCTGTTGCGTCCTTTAAATATAGTGCAACGAGGCACATTTTATTACACTGCTGGTGTGATGCGTCACTTTTCTGTGCGCACTCCTTATGACATTCCAGATGTGTCATATTTAATGTATGACGAATCATGTTGCAAGGAGTTACAGATACGTCAGTATTTCTGACATATCTGTAAACATGAAAGTGACGCGAGGCAGGCGCAAGATTTTGACGCAACAGCATCCTAAAAGTGACGCAGAGAAATCTCATAGATTTCAGTACGTCGTTATTACCAAGCTTTTTGCGGGGGAATGCCCCCTCTGCATACATTATACCTGATGCAGATATAATGTGGCGCAGAGTTTTAAAAAGTGACCCATGTACCTAGATGCGTCACTTTTTAAAAATAGTGTCAGGTATAATGCATGCAGAGGGGGTGTTCCCCTGCAAAAAGCTTGGTAATAATGACGCAGTGCGTCACTTTTAGGATGCTGTTGCGCCAAAATCTTGCGCCTGCTTCACAGCAAACCTTTCACATGGTGCTTTTTCCATGTGAAAGGACACATTACTGGAGTTGCGTCACTTTTGTGACGCACTCCAGCAATGCGCTACTTTTGTGTTTACAGATACGTCAGAAATACTGACATATCTGTAACTCCTTGCGAATTGATTAGTCATATATTAAATATGACATATCTGGAATGTCATAAGGAGTGCATCCACAAAAGTGACGCATTGCTGTTTTCACGTAGCGATGAGTCACTTTTCAGAAATGAGGCCTCCAGTTTATTCACTGTGTCATAACTTTCTTTTCTAACACTCACCTTCTTTCATTCCTCCTACTTCACTTCCTTTCACCTCTCATACCTTTCTGTTCTTTCTTACTCATTCTCCTTTCAATTATCAATGCACTATATTTCACTTACTCTTCATTTTTTTAAGAATATAGCTCTTTGATGAGAATTGGAGGTAGTTCTGAAAAGAATTTTTGGTTTTCTTCTTTTAACTGAACAGGAACAAAAACAGGGAATGGAAACTGCTCAACAGGAGCAAAAAGAAAACAAAAAAATTAGGGGTGGGAAGGGCAGCGATGGTTCTCCAATGCTCGAACCATGAGCAGGACACTTTGCTCCCCATAGGTGAGGAGTTGATTGCAGTATCTGCATTTGACGACCCCATGGTTAAATGCAGGTTGTATGTTTGCCACCTGCTC
This sequence comes from Lissotriton vulgaris, assembly GCF_964263255.1. Lineage (NCBI taxonomy): Eukaryota > Metazoa > Chordata > Amphibia > Caudata > Salamandridae > Lissotriton > Lissotriton vulgaris. Next base: position 1,455,454,890 of record NC_141695.1, on the reverse strand, counting down.
CTGCGATTGCTCTCTCCCAGAAGAAGTTGCTCCTCCGGTTGATGTAGAGGCCCCATCTCTGGGAACCTCTTGTGCCAGAGCCCTGACACTTTCCCGGGCAAAATTCTGGGGGTGCCTCCTCTCCACATGGCGAATCATGGTAAAGTTGCCAAAAGAGTACTTTTTTTGGGGGTTACCCCGTGACAGGACCTGTTTGCAGATCCTGCACTCTACTTTTGGTGCATTCACCTTTTTCTGGTCTGCTGGAAACTTAAAAAATTTCCAGATGAAATGCTCTTTGACCTTCGGCTGAGGAGGCTCTTCATCAATGAATTCAGGCTCATCTTCACTGCTGGATGGTCTGGCAGCCATGATTATCCAAGAAATATGCAAGAGCAAAAAGGCAGGTCTTTCAGTCACAAAAGTGAAAGAAGAAGTGAAGGAAATGGGTGGGGATTTCATTCATTGTAAAAAAAAACTGTTAGCAACCAATGAAAAGTGTTATTTTAGGGTCACATGACCCGACGCGTTTACGCTGCGCGCTCCGGAGCACTTCCGGTGCGTTTACGCAGCGCGATCGTAGGCGCTTCCGGGGCGCAAACGTGGCGCGATCGTAGGCGCTTTTGCGTGCGTTTATGCGCCGCGAACGTAGGCGCTTCCGAGGGCACTTACGTTGCGCGCCGAAGTGACGTCATCAAACTTTTACAGAAATGCATAATCATTTTCCTTATTAAAAAAAACTAATTTTATTTGTATGGTACGAAATGTTTTGCATTATTATTAACTTTTCATTCATATTTTTTTTCACGAACGACAGTTGCGCTCTGGGTGCGCTTTCAGATGAGCTCACGGAAAAGCTTACCGGAGAGCTTAGCTGAAAGCTTCCCGGAGCGCGCACCCAGAGCGCAAAAGAAAAAAATTATATAAAAAAAAATGAATACTTTAAAAAAAACAGCAAATTGTAAAAAAAAAAAAAAGGTTAGAAACTCGATATACAAAGGAATTAGCATTTAAAAAACCTATGAAATTCACTGAAAAAACCATAGGTTTCACACCAGTTATAGTTAGGAATTAGCATTTAAAAAACCTATTAAATTCACTGAAAAAACCATAGGTTTCACACCAGTTATAGTTAGCTGGAAATTTTACTGATATAAAACCATTGAAATTCCCACGTTATAGTTAGATGGACTCACTATAACTTGCGCGTGCAATGCACTGCTGATGATGTCTTAATAAGCCAGTTATTCAATATTTTTTTTTTTTAAAACCATCCATTTAGACTTTTATTTAAACATTTATTCTTCCATCAACTTTTACATATACATATATAAAATATATTTATTTTTCAGAAAGACACACATTCACTGGATGGTGTCATCAGTGATGTCATGAGTGATGTCACTGACCATGTCATGAGTGATGTAATATGTGACGTCATCAGCAGTGCATTGCACGCGCAAGTTATAGTGAGTCCATCTAACTATAACGTGGGAATTTCAATGGTTTTATATCAGTAAAATTTCCAGCTAACTATAACTGGTTCAAAACCTATGGTTTTTTCAATGAATTTAATAGGTTTTTTAAATGCTAATTCCTAACTATAACTGGTGTGAAACCTATGGTTTTTTCAGTGAATATATATATATATATATATATATTCCCGAACAGTCCACTCCAATCGCGGCTAGACAGATGACCCGCACACCATGCCTTCGATATCAAAAAAGTTTTATTCAAGCCCCTACCCCCACAACAGACGCGTTTCGCCCGGAGGCTTCGTCAGTGTTCACCCGTGTTCCGTTACCAAACGCCATTTAAAGCCCACACATCATAAACATAAATGACGGTATGTTGTTATCTATTACATTTTGTGGCGGCCATCTTGTAATGTGCAAATGCGCAAAGTTTAACATTTCATGGCGTAAATCTTCAATAAAGTGCTCAGTGCAAAATTTAAAAGACATAAGGTGTTCAATGAAAACATTATCAACAGTGCATGCAGGTAGTTGTAAATTGGCAAACATATAGATTACTGCCTAATGTTCAGTACAGTTCTTTTCAATTGTAACTTTATTGTTGTTACACTTAGGCAGTGTTCCATCCCCACAATTGTGCCCTGAATGGGCTTTCAAACCCTCTCTTTATACTTTTCTTACTTGCTGGCCTGGATGGGCTAAGGGGAGGGAGGGAAAGGGGAACGAGGGAGTGTTCCAGTAACTGGATGCAAAGATATCATTGAGAGTACAGAAACTCTGTGGCAGTAAGAGGACTGACTAGAGGAGTGTGGAGATATTAAAACAATATTCAGATATTATTCCAGGTGTATCCATATCTCCTCATTGTTGTTCAAACCCCAGGGAACTGTGGTCTTTAGCCCGATTATGTATCTCGACTCTAAAGTCCGGAGTCTTTTTTCTCTGTCCCCACCCCTCTCATTTCGTTCCACTTGATCTATACAATAAAAGCTCAACAGGTCCCTGTCGCTTTTGTGGAACTCAGCGAAGTGCCTCGCTACGGGGTAGGCCTTATCCCTGTTGGTAATTGCGTAAAGGTGTTCTAAAATTCGCATTTTTACAGGCTTGATCGTGCTCCCTATATACCGTTTTTTACAGGGACAGGTGAGACAATAAATGGTATACTCAGAATTACAGTTGAGTAATTTTTTGATACATTTATCGGGTTCATTTTCATCAGTTTTCCCTGGGTATGTCTTAGTGGTCCTACTGTTTTTACATGCCTTGCATGTTCTGCACGGAAAGAAACCAGTGAATTTTGTGATGTGGACAGGTTTTTTCCTCTGTGGGACAAAATGACTCTGGACAAGATGATCCCCCAGAGATTGACTCCTCTTATATGTCAAAATTGGTCTTTCTGGAAGGATTTTGGCCATAACCTGATCTGTTTTGAGGATATGCCAGTTCTTCTGAAAAATGTGCATAATCCTGCCTGATTTAGAATTGAAAGTGGTGATCATTCTGGGATTGTCCTCTTTTTTCAGCATTTGTTTGGGTATCAGAAGATCGTTCCTTTGGATTTTATTTGATTTCTCTTCAGCATTAGTTAATGCGTTCCGAGAATACCCTCTAGTCTGGAACCTTATTCTGGCCTCTTCCTTTGCCTGAACGTACTCCTCCTCAGCCGAGCAGTTTCTTTTCAGCGAAGGAATTCGCCATATGGTATGCTGCCTATCAAACATTTTGGATGTTGGCTTGCTGCATGTAGGACAGCATTACCGGCCGTCAGTTTTCTGTACAGCCTGGTCTGTATTGCATCATTTGCTACATAGACCTCCAGATCAAGGTAGAATACCCTGGTGTCACTTATCTCATGGGTGAATTTGAGGTTCCAGTTATTGTTATTAAGTTCGGCGATGTATTCCTCAGCCGAGGATCTACTACCGCGCCACACCACAAACAGATCGTCTATGTATCTTGTCCATAGAAGAATATTTTCTGTCCAGCAGTCGTTTGCCACCCCCCATGCCTCGTGCTTCTCCCATCAGCCTACGAAAAGATTCGCATAGCTGGGAGAGAAGCACAAGCCCATAGAAGTCCCTCTAACCTGTCTGTACAGTTGTCCTGCAAACAAAAATATGTTATTGTTAAGACAAAAGGTTATTAGTTGTACAAGCATTTCATTGTGGTCCCGATATTGGATGTGTTTTTGGTCAAGGAACCATTTAGTTGCAGATATGCCGTGATCATGTGCTATACAAGTGTAGAGGTTGACAACGTCCAGAGTTATCAAAAGGAAACCAGGCTCCCAGGGAATGTTGTTGATCAGCCGAAGAAAGTCCTGTGTATCCCTCACACAAGAGGGGAGTTCTTTAACAATAGGTGCGATAAATCCATCAATGAATCTGGAGGCATTCTCCAGTAAGCTGCCAATAGCCGAGACTATCGGCCTCCCAGGTGGTCTAATGGGGTCTTTGTGGACTTTCGGCAAATGATAAAATGTCGGAAGGATCGGTGAGTCGCATTGTAAATAGTGGAGTTCATCAATGCTTAGCATTCCATTTGCCCTCCAAAATGTCAGCAATTTGTTGTATTCCACAATGCTCTTGTTATATTCCTGTCTGTTGGTAGTTTCATAACAGTCTTTTTTTTATTTTATTTTTTTATTTCTGTAATTTTTTATTGTAAGAAAAAAAAATATTTACATGGAGCATGGGATATACATGAGGAGAGAAAGAAAAAAAGAAAGGAAGAGAAAAAGGGGGAGGAGAGAAGGCGCCGGGGGGGGGGGGGTGGTGTGCCTCCATTGTCCAAGTTCAGTTTGTTCAGTTGTCTTCTGACACCCCCTATGCTGGGCTACGTTGGTCTCTCTATTGTTGTATAGATTCAGCGCCTATGGGGGTTTGTGCGACAACAGGTAGAGGTCCAGGGGCCCCAAACATGTTCGCCTGCCTGTGAGTTTTTGGCGAGTGTTTCGCTGTGATGTTATCTGCCCCCCTTAGGAACGTGACCCAGTTGAGTCATGCTTTGGGCTCAGCTTTCGAAGTGTCCTTCCAATTATTCAGCACTATTTTGACTGCCGCTGTCAGCAGTAGATCAATGAGGTCTCGATCTTCTGTTGTTGAAATTGACGGGGACGCGAAACCTAGGGCTAGACTTGGGAAGTCTATGTGTATTGCCACTCCTGTGATCTCATTGATGAGTTCCCCAATTCTATCCCAGAAATCTTTGAGGTTAGGACAGCTGAGTAGAAGGTGTTCTAAGTCTCCCTTACCTTGGCCACAGTTCCAGCATGCTTCACTGTCTCTGATCCCCAATGCAGCTAGGCGAGCCGGAGTCCAGTATGCTTTGTGTACTAGCCAGTATTTGGTTTGGCAGAGTGCTGGTGTTATCTTTTTCCTAGAGGTGGATTTCCATAACTCTGCTTTCTCAGCCTCGCTTAGCTCCCTACCTACTTGGGTTCCCCAGAAGTTTGTGACCTTATCGTTGAGTTTGGTGTTTTTGGGGCGGAGGGCTTTGTATAGGTGTGCTATTTGGTGTCCGAGTGTGTTGAGACTGGCTGCGAGTCTCACTAGCGATGGCGTGTGGTTGTTGAGTTTTGCCTTCCCGATTGCTACTTTAATTTTCAGGAAGTTGTAGAGCTCTATTCCTTGTAGGTTGTGTGTTTCTTTAAGGGTGTCGAAGGTTATGTGTGTGCCTTGGTTCTGAAGATCGTGGGCAGTGGAGATGCCGTGTCTGTACCATTCATGCATGTCTAGAACCTTGCCTCGGTACTTCACTGTGGGGTTGTGCCAGATGGATTCAAATTGGCCTCCTTTGATGCTTGTTGTAAGTGTTTTGTCGATGTTCATGAGCGCTAGTTTCGTGTTTTTCAGGACCGGGTTGTCCTTGACTACTGGGTGCCGAGTGGCGGTGAGGAGGGTGATGGGGTTCATGCCTTTTAATAGTCCCCGCTCTAGTGTTAACCACGCTGGGGTGTAATCCTGTCTTGGGTCTAGCCAGTGTAGCCCCTGTCTTGCTATGCATGCTATCTGAAATTGTTTGAAGTTGGTTATGTTCAGACCTCCTTGGTCTTTGGAGAGCTTGAGCTTGTGTAGGCTTATCCTGGGTTTTTTGCCTCTCCACAGGAAATTGTTCAGTATTTTGTCAAGCCTTTTGTGGAAGTCCTCAGTGGCAGTCAGGGGGAGCATGGTCAGCATGTAGTTGACCACTGGCGTGATCATCATTTTTATCGCTTCTACCCTCCCCCACTATGTCGTGAATTTGGGGGACCACCTTTCTACTTTGTCCTTAATTTTCTGGATTATTGCCTGTTCATTGTCTTCTAGTGTTGTTATTAGGTCCCTCTCAAAAAGGATGCCTAGGTATTTTATGGGCTTCTGCTGCCATGCTAGTCCTGACATCCCTAATACCGTACTTGTTGTGTGGATGTTTAAGGGTTTGCACTCTGATTTGTCTGTGTTAAGTTTGTATCCCGATACCTTGGCGTATTCCCCTATAGTTCCAGTTAGTGCTGTGATGGACCTCTCCGGTTCCTCTGTGACTATTAGTACGTCGTCAGCGTACGCTGCTAACTTGAAGGTCTCTCCTCCTATTGGTATCCCCACTATGTCTTCATTCGTTCTTATCATCGTGAGGAGCGGTTCGATGGCTAATAGGAATAGTGCTGGTGAGAGTGGGCACCCTTGTCTCGTTCCCCTGCCTAAATTGAGTGTATTTGATGTGCTCCCATTGACCACTACCCGTGCTTGGGGGTTGTTGTATAGGGCCATAACCATCTTCCTAAAGTTTGGTCCTAAACCGAATTTCCCCATGCAGTTATCTAAAAATGGCCATGATACCCTATCGAAGGCTTTCTCCGCGTCAAGGGCTATCATGACTGCTGCATTGCTGCTTCGGGAGGAGTGGTTGATTATGTGGCAAAGTAGTCCCGTGTTGTCGTGGGACATACGATTTTTGAGGTAGCCAACTTGGGAGTTGTGTATGAGTTTGGGTAGGTATGAGTTGAGTCTGTTGGCAAGTATTTTTGCATAGATCTTACAGTCTACGTTTATGAGGGAAATTGGTCTAAAATTCTTCGCCTCAGTTGTGTCTTTCCCCTCCTTTGGTATTACAATTATGTTTGCCTCAGCCATTGAGGGTGTCATGCGTCCAATCTTGACACATTCCGTGAAGACTTGTTTCATTGTGGGTTTGAGAATGTGTAAGTAATGCTTGTAGAAGCCAGCTGTGAAACCATCAGGCCCCGGTGCTTTATTGTCCTTGAGGCTTGCCGTGGCTTTCTCTATCTCGTCCTCTGTTATGGCTAGGTCTAGGATGTCGCGTTCTTGGTCTGATAGTGTAGGAGTTGTTATGCTTCCTAGCAGCTCTTTGCCCCCATCCTCCTTTAGCGTATCGTCTTTGGTGTACAGACCCTCGTAGAAGTCTCTGAAGACCTCTAGGATGTCCTTGTTTGCAGTCATGGACTTGCCTAGTCTGTTTTTGACTGCCGCTATCGTGTGTTGTTTTTGTTTCCCCTTTAGGTAGGATGCTAGGTTTTTGCCCGCTTTGTTTGCAGTGCAGAGGTTGATAGATTTGTATTTATTGATCCATGTCCCTGCTCTCTCACTAAGTATCCTGTTGAGTTCGTACTTCTGTTTGGTCAGGTTTGTGAGTGTGTTATTGTCCTCCCTTCTAGCTATGTGGCTGTTTTCCAGCCTCTTAATCTCTTTCTCTAGATCTTCAATTCTCTTGTTCCTTTCTTTGTTCATTCTACCCTTGACTGTCATTATTGTCCCCCGGATGGTGGCCTTAAGTGCCTCCCATAGTACTTTTCTGTTTGTCTCTGGAGTGTCATTCATTAGCATATACTCTTTTATTGCTTCCTCTATCTCGGCTCTTGCTAAAGTGTGACGGAGCAGGCTGTCATCGAATCTCCATCTGTGGGTTGGCTTTTCGTTGTGCTTGCCAGATAGTGTTAGGCTTATGTGCGAGTGATCTGATACTGCTCTGAGTCCTATCTCCGTGTGATCTAGGAGGTGGGTGTGTGTTTCTGACATAAGGATGTAGTCTATTCGGCTGTATGAATTGTGTGTGTTAGAGTAGAATGTGTAATCTCTGGTGTTTGGGTTGCTTAAGCGCCATGGGTCTCTCAGTCCTAGTTTGGAGCACAAGTTCTTAAGGATGTTTGGATTTTTTGTTGTTTGGGTTTGTCTGTGTGGGTGTCTGTCGTTTGCCGGGTCTAGGACTTGGTTCATGTCCCCTGCGACGATCAGTAGGTCTCCAAGCGGCAGGGTATGTAGTTGTGTGCCTACCCCCTCCCAAAATCGTTTGTCATCCGTGTTAGGACCATATATGTTCGCGACATGAAACGTTTCTCCTGCTCGTCTGAGAGTGGTTACCAGTATTCTACCTTGGGTATCTGCTTGCGAGTCTACTACTGCTAAGTTAGAGTTCTTGCTGATGATTGTTACTATCCCTTTCTTCTTGTTCTGTGCCGGTGATCCCACCACCTCGCCTATCCAGTTCGCACCTATGCGCCCTATGTCTGCTGCTTCTAGTCTCGTTTCTTGGAGCACGTAAATGTCACTTTTTAGTTTCCTGAGGTGTTCAAGTATCTTCCTTCTCTTCACTGGACTGTTTAGACCCTTAACGTTTAGGTCTGTCGCTATGCTACTCTGGTTTCTATTCGTCATTTAGGGTACTTTGTCTTTCGCTGTCTGGATGACCTTTCTTTGTATGCTTCTGACCTCTGGTTGGTGTGTGGAGCCATGCCCCTACGCCTGTGCTTGTTGCTCCTCGGTGTGAGTGTATGAAAGAGAAGGTAAAAGATAGTAGAAAGAATGAGGTAATAGTAGATAGTAGATAGGCCCATGTATACGCGCCCCGCTCCCCCCCTTCCCCCCCTCCCTTACTTTCTGAATGGGTGTGCGACGACAAAGTTCCTCTGCCCCGCATCGTCCCTGAGGTAGAGTGAGTGTTCCCTTCCTGTTGTCGGTCCTCGTGGTCTCTTCTAGTTGGTATTGCCGGTTTCCCATCATTAGAAACTGGGTGTCATGAGGTAGATACGTTGCTTTGTATTTAATACTTTAGTGTCTAGTGGCACTTCTTATTCGGATTGTCCGCCCGCGTCTGGTGATGCACTTCTTTTCGCTGCTCCGGGGCTTTTGACTTCCTCCATCTGTTCCGCCGGGGGCTCTTGAAGGTAATTCCTTAGGTCACCTGGACTTTCAAAGATCATTGTTCTCCATTTGTCAATTACCTTGAACCTGGCCGGGCCCACAAAACTGAAAGTAGCTCCTTTTTTACGTAGGGTATCTCCGAGGGCGAGGAATCCTTTTCTTGCTTCCACCGTTGGCTTAGAGTAGTCTTGGGTTAGCACAATCTTGCTTCCCTCCCATGTCAGGTTCTGATTTTTCCTGGCAAAGGCGAAGATGGCGTCTGTCTGGCTCAGTCTCAGCGGGTTGCATATTATTGCCCTTGGCCCCTTGCCTGTCGCTGGTTTCCCTGCTGGTACTCTGTATGCTTTTTGCACCTCGAACCTTCTCTCGAAAGTGATGCCTGTCAGTTGGGGGATCATCTCTTCCAGCATACCTGCGCACGATCCCGCCTTCTCCTCTGCCCCCTCTGGTACGCCGAGTATCCTTATGTTGCCTCTCCTCGCCCTGTCGTCCTTCTCCGCTAGTTGTTTTTGCATGGCTATTGTGACTTTCTGCAGCTCTGCTATGGCTATGGTATTCTCTTTTGTCTCGTCTTCCACTGAGCTTATGCGGCCCTCAGCTGCTTCCATTCTTGTGTTCGTTCTGTGAAGGTCGGCTCTTATTGCTGCCAGCTCTAGCTGCATGTTTTCCACCTTAAGTTTCGTCTCCTTCGCCACCACATTGCCCTCGTTTATTCTCCTGAGGATGATCTCTAGGGTGGCTGTCTCTCCTTTAGTTTTCAGTGGGGAGCCTTGAGTGTCGAATTTGGTCCTTTTTTGGTCTTCCCCCTTTTTCCCCCCATTGCCCGTCATTGTCCTGATGCCTCTCCTGGATAAGATGTCGCCTAGTCGCCCCTCTGCTTGGACCCCCTTTGATAGGCTGGATGTTGTCTTTAGCCCAGGAACTGACACTTGTGCCCCCAGGAATCTGTACCTGATGGGCTCTCTGATGTGCCTTGTTCTGTTCTTTGCCTTGGGACCTGCCAGCGTGTGCTTTGTCTTGTTCGCAGCTTCCCTGGTCGCTTGCTCCTTGTTGCTGTTGCTCTATGGGTCTTGCGGCAGGGTGATGTGGGCTTGTTGAGCACTTGTAGCTGCTGGGATGTCTGTGTGTTATCCCTTATTGGGGTGGTTATGGCTTGCCTTATGGTCTATATCTCCTTTGGGCTCCTTGTTGCTGCTGCTCTATGGGTCTTGCGGCAGGGTGATGCGGGCTTGTTGAGCACTTGTAGCTGCTGGGATGTCTGTGTGTTATCCCTTAGTGGGGTGGTTCTGGCTTGCCTTATGGTCTATATCTCCTTTGGGTCACTGTTCCACTTTACTCCCGTTCTGTGGTCTGGACCATGGTGCATCCCCTTGTTGAGGGCCTTGTGCTGCCTTGTCCTACTGTGTTCCAGTGAGCCTATCACAGTACAGAACTGCCTCTCAATGCAGGTGACCTTCTGCCCTCTCCTCCTTAGCTCCGGCTCATGCGTGTAGTTTGAGCCCTGGTACGAGCGTTATGTGTTTGCCTAAGTTGCGGGGGGCCTTTGCCTTTGCCTTTGCCTTGCTTGCTCCCCCTGCATGGACGGAGGTGCTTGTGTTTTATTTTATCTTTATTTCTCCCTGCGTGCAGCTGCCAGCGTTCGCTTCGTGTACCTTGTTTAAAAGCCGAGCGGTGCTGCAGCTGGTCTGGCCTCACCCCTCCGTCACTCCTCGATTGTCCTTGGCTGTACGCGCTGCACCTTTTTCGGCACTTGGCCTCTGGGTCCGCTGGGCTCGCGCTTCTTTTCTCGCGCGTACCTGTCGCTCCAGTGCGCTTGCCTGCCGGTTCACGTCTTTCCTGGTTCGGGACAGGGGCTCCAGTAATGGCCGCTCTTCCGCTTCCGCCGCTGTGTCCCGGTCTGCAACTTCCGCCCGAGGTCGGAGGAGACTTCCTGCAATGGCGCCCTCTCCTGAGGTTACTTCCGGTTTCGCTGACCTTGCCTAGTCGGTGGGTCCTCCTCGGCTTGGGCTCGCTGGGTTGTTGGGTCGCTGGTTAGCCGCCCCCCTTCTCTTATCGCAGCTCGTCTAGCTTGGGTGCAGCCTTCGCTTGTGGGAGTCCCCGGCACCTTTCCTCTGGCCCTCGGAATGGCGTAAGTTGCCCTGTATGATGTGCGTGACGCTTGTCCTTGTCTCGGGGGAGATGGCACGGAGCGGCGCCGGTGCAGGTACAGGAGTGTCGCCCGCAGCCACTCTTCGATGTTCCCCTTCTCGGCGGCGTCTACTGACCACAGGGCGCCATCTTGTATCCCCTGTTGTTGCTTCCACTGCTGGGTGTCGGGGTTGATTACTCCTTGATGCAGCTGTTTTCCCTCTACTCTCTTCCGTTTTCTTGTTGCCTTGATCTTCCCCTGCCGTTTTTTAACTTTGGAAACGGGATCCGTCTGGTTAGGCTGGTTTGTTTTCCCTCAGGGACGCGGAGCTGACGGACCTAGACGACCGTCCTCATTGCCGTCCAAGCCACGCCCCCCTTTCATAACAGTCTTTATCTCTCAATTGTCTTAGAGCCTCCTCCTGGTATTTCTCCTTTGAGAAGATTACAATGTTTCCACCTATATCGGAGGGTTTGATTTCGATTGTTTCATCACTGCTCAGGGATTTGATCGCTTCCCATTCTTTTCTAGTTATGTAAGATTTACTCATATCTAGTTTTTCTTTAGCCAGCTTTTCTAAGTCCATAAGTATAGCATCATTAAAAACATCAATCGCATCACATTGTGTTTTGGGAAGTTTCTTCGATTTTTTCTTCTTGTTACTAGGGTCCCTTATTTGTTTGCATACATTCTGTGAAGTTTGGGCATCTGTGTCCAGGTCATTTGTTGTCTTGGGGGCACTGTCATTCAATGTCTCCACCAATTGTGTTAGTGTGACAGTATCCTCACCTTCGTTGTATGATGTCTCATTTATGTTACTTTCATTCGTGGGATGTAGAGCGAAGATTTTTTGAAATTTCAGTTTCCGAATGAATTTAAAGAGGTCAATTTTCGTATCTACCAGGTCAAAGTCGTTAGTGGGGCAGAAGCTTAGGCCCTTTTTAAGTATCCGTTCTTCATCTATTGTTAGGACTCTTGACGAGAGGTTTATGATGGTTTTGTCCTCTACCGTTTCGTGCCCTTGGAGGCACTCCTGGTTACTCTTGGAGAGGCGGTAGCCACATTTCCCCCTCTTGCCCCTCCTCGTTTTCCTCTTAGATTTGGGGGATGATTGCGTTGTTGTGGCCTCTGTCTGGTTTCTTTTATTACTGTAAACTCGTCGAAAAAAGCATTGTCTTCTTGATCTTCACTCATGACATTTCTGTCCCCACGTGCCCCTGCTCCTTCCTCATCAGAAAGTTCAGATTCTGAAGTTTCAGCAGTGTTTGTTGGAGGGGCCCCTTGTGCCAGCCGTTTCCTGGTAGCATCAAACTTGCGTGCAAACGTCGAGATTCTCCCAGATAGGTAGTCCTGTTCATCTCTTAAGAATTTGTTTTGTTTCCTTTTTCTAATGCCAAGTTCATATTCTTTGACTCTCTTCATCATTGCAGTTCTAAGTTCTTCACTGGTTTTGGTGTCTTTTTCATTTGAGATGGTTTGTTCCAGGTCTGCTATTTCCTTTAGATATTCTTCTCTGTCTATCCACGCGTATTTTATTAACATTTTCACCATTCCTTTGGCGCTTTCGGCTGTATATTCTACCCATTCTCTTAGTAGGGCTGGATTGGGCTTTTCATAAGATGGTACCGTGTATATTCGCAGACCTCTTGGAACTCGGTCACAGTCCACATAGCGTTGTAGGGACGTGGCTTCCCACCACTTTCTTACTTCTCTTTCCATTAGTTTCTCTAGCTGCTGGAACAGTATGTTTAGATTAGTTGTTGGTGCTGGAATGTTGGTTTCTTTTCCAGTTTTTGATTGTTTATCTTTGTTGGTTTTAAACAATACATCAGCTGCCGACTCTCTTTCACGCATCCATTCTCCATTATTTGACATCTTGTTGGTTATATTCAGTTTGCCGTTTTCTAACCTGCAATGCACACGGTTTTTTACTTGGGGGCGGTGTCACGTTGTTCGGCACACTTGCGGGGCTGTTTCTGTTTTACCAGAGTTCATTCAGGCATGTGTTATCGGGACAAGAGCGCATACAATCAGCAGCGTGATACTCGTCGTCGTTTCACTCACCCGAATCCCGGCGGGGTGTCTCGGTCCGTCTGCCGTAATCCCAGCAGATGCGTCCTAGTCTTCCGCCGATACTCCAGGGTTCCGCGATGCTTGAGTATCACTTCGTTCCACGCTTATGTACTTGAGCACTTCGTTCCGCTCAAGGCTCCAATCCGCCCCGGGGCAAACGGCCATAAAAATTTGCAACACAGGGTCCTCACCGCCGTCGCTCCTCTATGTCCCGGGTGCTCGGTCAGCGGTGGTGAGCCGCTTATAGATTCCCGAACAGTCCACTCCAATCGCGGCTAGACAGATGACCCACACACCATGCCTTCGATATCAAAAAAGTTTTATTCAAGCCCCTACCCCCACAACAGACGCGTTTCGCCCGGAGGCTTCGTCAGTGTTCACCCGTGTTCCGTTACCAAACGCCATTTAAAGCCCACACATCATAAACATAAATGACGGTATGTTGTTATCTATTACATTTTGTGGCGGCCATCTTGTAATGTGCAAATGCGCAAAGTTTAACATTTCATGGCGTAAATCTTCAATAAAGTGCTCAGTGCAAAATTTAAAAGACATAAGGTGTTCAATGAAAACATTATCAACAGTGCATGCAGGTAGTTGTAAATTGGCAAAACATATAGATTACTGCCTAATGTTCAGTGCATGGGTGTGTTGGTGAGTGAATGGATATCTCAGTGCTACATGTGCAAGTAAGTACATACGTAAAACACAGTGCATGTGAGAGTTGGCATATATAAATGACTATACATGAGAGCCAGTGAATGTGCGAGTGGCTATATGGATCATTGTGTACTTGAATCAGTGATTGTATAAGAGAGTAAGTATGTGTTAGTATATGTTTGAATAAGTAAGGTGTTGTGTATATAACTGCATAGTTGAGAAAATGGAAGTGTGATTGATTCTTTGCATGACTGACTAGGTGTGTGAGTAACTCCATGGATGAGTGGCAGTGTGTGAGTGTCTGTATAGGTGTATGAGTGCATATGATAGTGTTGTATTGATGAGTGACTGTATGTATGAGTGATTCTATGGGTGAATGAGTGAATGTGTGTGTAGACCTAGGAATCAGTGAGTGCGTATGTAGTAACTGGTATTGGTGTGTCAATGGTTTCAAGAATGGTAGTCTGTATTTAACACTGGGTGTATCAAGGTTATATTAGAGTGTGAGGAGGTGCATCGTATTATCACATGAATGATATCATCAGTGATGTGATCAGTGATGTCAAATGAGATGTCATCCGTGATGTCATTTGAGATGTCATCAGTGATGTCATCAGTGATGTCACTGACCATGTCATGAATGATGAATTATGTGAGTGGATTGCGGGTGCGCGAAATATAGTTAGTACAACCAACTATATAGGAGCAATGTCAAAGGTTTTAAAATACTAATTCCTAACTATATAAGGCCTGAAACCTATGTTTTTTTAAGTGAATTTGCAGGGTTTTTTAAATGCCAATTCCTAACTATATCAGGCGTGAAACCTATATTTTTTTCCAACAAATTTCAAAGGTTTTGTAAATGCTAATTCTATTAGCGGATAACGTTTATATATGTTATTATCCTTCTGGGACCACCTGAGCAGCCATCTTGTTTCTCAGGAGAAGTGAGGCACAAGAGAGCACAAAACAAGAGTGGAAACGCGAAAAGGGGGCAGGGTTGAGACCCCCTGACCCCCTAGCCCTTCTCAGGGGGTACGCGTATGGTGCGGGTACCCCGCGCTTTTTAGGAATTATTATTTTTTTTTTGCCCTTGGGGGTCCTTTTGGGACCCCTTAAGAAGGGCTAGAGGGTTGGGGGGTCTTTACCCTGCCCCCTTTTCGTGTTTTCCACTCTTGTTTTGTGCTCTCTTGTGCCTCAGTTCTCCTGAAAAACAAGATGATGGCCAACATTTCCTGGTTTGGACAGTTTGGAATGTTGACAGTCGACTGTCAGCCAATCAGAAACTTGCTCGCGCACGGTAGGGTGCGCGCACGTACGCATACAGTACGCATACCGTACACGTACGGTGAGCGCATATAGATATATAATTTGATCACATTCAATTTTCTCAACAACTACTGGAGGTATTTTCACCAAATATAGAAAAGGCACTTCTGCATACCTGTTCCTATCATTTTGCCAAGTTTGGTGTAATTCCGTTCAGCCGTTCGGGCTGTAGCTGTGTCTAAAGGTCCCATAGAAAATGCCATTTGAAAAATTTCAAATTACATTTTCTCAAGAACTACTGGAGGGATTTTCACCAAACATAGCAAAGGCACATCTGCATACCAGGCCCTACCATTTTGCCAAGTTTGGTGTAATTCCATTCAGCCGTTCGGGCTGTAGCCGTGTCTAAAGTTCCCTATGGAAATTAACATGGGGAAAATACGTTTTGGGACCACCCTTTCGGCCCCCGCTTTATGAATCCCCCCGAAACTTTCAGGGAAGGAGCGGAGCAGAGCTGGCCAAAATTCTGGAAAATTACATACAGATTCCTCAATCGGCGCCAAAGTTATTCCCAATAGAATGTTGAGTGCATATAGATACATAATTTGCTCAAATTCATTTTCTCAACAACTACTGGAGGGATTTTCACCAAATATAGAAAAGGCACTACTGCATACCTGTTTTATTCAAGCCCCTACCCCCACAACAGACGCGTTTCGCCCGGAGGCTTCGTCAGTGTTCACCCGTGTTCCGTTACCAAACGCCATTTAAAGCCCACACATCATAAACATAAATGACGGTATGTTGTTATCTATTACATTTTGTGGCGGCCATCTTGTAATGTGCAAATGCGCAAAGTTTAACATTTCATGGCGTAAATCTTCAATAAAGTGCTCAGTGCAAAATTTAAAAGACATAAGGTGTTCAATGAAAACATTATCAACAGTGCATGCAGGTAGTTGTAAATTGGCAAACATATAGATTACTGCCTAATGTTCAGTACAGTTCTTTTCAATTGTAACTTTATTGTTGTTACACTTAGGCAGTGTTCCATCCCCACAAAAAAAAAAAATATATATATATATATATATAGATATTACCTACTGGCAGTCGCCAGAAGGTATATATAGTTAGGATTTTTTTCCTATGGGATTTCTGAAAATTCTATGTCAAATAACTTTGGCGTTTTGGCGTTTGTGGACGGAATTGGCTGACATTTTCAGGAAAATGGCACATTTTGTTTCTGAGCAGCCCCTGAAAATTTGGGGGGGGTTTCGTCAAGGGGGGCTGAGAAAAAAGGGGGGTCCCAAAACGTGTTTTTCCCATTCATTTTTCCATAGGGCGGTTGGAATCCCTTTTAGCTCGAACGGCTGAATGGATTTACACGAAACTTGGCAAAATTGTAGATATGGTTTGCCCGACGTGCCTTTGCTATGCCTCAATATATGTGCTCCAATGGATTTTAAGAAATTAAAGTATTAAAAAACAGATATATCTGTGACAGCGCTCTGGTTAGCTCCCTGGTTCGCGCACCTCGGTAGGATCGAGAGACAAGAGGTGGAGAAAAACGAAGGGGGAAATGAAGGAAAGGGGGCAAGGTAGACCCCTCCAGACCCCCTAGGATCGATGAGGGGGATATTAAAGTGCCCCGCGGGGCAAAAAATTAAAAAAAGAAAACTTTTGCGATTTTTCGCCGTAGAGGCGCGTCCCGGTACACGAACCGGGCAGCTAACCGGGCAGCTAACCGGGCAGCTAACCGGCAGCGTAACGGGAGTCTGAGGAGAAGCTGATTGGCTGTCAACATTGTAAACAGTCCGGATCGGCCGCCATCTTGTCTCTCGGTAGGATCGAGAGACAAGAGGTGGAAAAAAAAGGTGTAAATGAAGGAAAGGGGGTAAGGTAGACCCCTCCTGACCCCCTAGGATTGATGAGGGGGCCATTAAAGTGCCCCGTGGGGCAAAAAAGAAAAAAAAATGTTTTTGCGATTTTTCACGGTAGAGGCGCTTCCCGGTACGCGAACCGGGCAGCTAACGGGCAGCGTAACAGGAGTCCGCCATCTTGTGTTTTTGGAGCATCCGGTTCGCGTACCGGGTAGCGTTCCGGTAAGCGTAACAAGGGGAAAATCAAGAGAAACAGTAAAATAACATTTAAGGGAATAGATTTCCACCAAATTTGGCAAAATTGTAGGGACTGTTTGTTTGAAGGCCTCAAGATATGTGCACATGTGGATTTTGTCTAATTAAGGTTAAAAAAAATATATATATCTGTAAGCGTGCTCCGGCGCGCTTACGTTACGGGTTTTGTTTGCGCTGCAGAGCCGATACGTCACGGTTATGCAACGCGTCATGAGGCGTCTCACGTGGCTACGTGATACGTCACGTAATAAAGAATATATTTTACAGCTATAGATATTAGCTTTTAAAAAACCAATGAAATTCACTGAAAAAACCATAGGTTACAGACCATATATAGTTAGGAATGTGCATTTACAAAACCTTGAAAATTCACTGAAAAAAAACATAGGTTAGAGACCATATATAGTTAGCTGGACATTTTAGTGATATAAAACCAATGAAATTCCATATATAGTTAGTTGCACTAACTATATATTTCCCGCATCCGCAATCCAATGCTGATGATGTCACATATTACATCATTCATGACATGGTCAGTGACATCACTGATGACATCACTGATGACATCTCAAATGACATCACTGATGACATCCCAAATGACATCACTGATGACATCACTGATGACATCTCATTTGACATTACTGATCACATCACTGATGATATCATTTATGTGATAATACAATGAACCTCTTCAGACTCTAATTTAACCTTAGATACAATCAGTGTAAACAGACACTCACAGACTGTCACTCATCCATGGAGTTACTCACACACCTAGTCAGTCATGCAAAGAATCAATCACACCTCCATTTCCTCAACTATACAGTTATACACACCTTACTTATTCAAACATATACTAACACATATTTACTCTCTTATACAATCCCTGATACAACTTCACAATGATCCATACAGCCACTCACACATTCACTGGCTCTTATGCACAGTTATTTATATATGTCAACTCTCACATGTACTGTGTTTTACATATGTACTTACTTTGACATGTAGCAATGAGATATCCATTCACTCACCAATACACTCATGCACACAGTCAACCGCCCATACAGCTGTTTCCACATGCACTTTTGAACCCATACATCTAGTTAATCAACTGCTCACACATCTATGCACAGAGTCATACACCTCCCAGCCACCCACACACACACTCAGTCTCCCATACAAATACTTGGGCAACCAATCAATAACCCATATAGTTACTCATATAGCTACTGATCAACACATGCAGCAGTTTACAGAATAACAGACATAATGATGCACAAATTAAGACAGTTTAGTCACTAACCCATGCACTCAGTGAGACACATTTAATCACTCACTCATACAGTCAGTCATGCACCTACTAAATCCTTCATCCAGACACTTATACATCCACTCATTCTTCAATATGTAAGACATTTTAACTTTACAGAAACATACAGTCACTGGATGTTGTCATCAGAGATGTCATCAGTGATGTCATTTGAGATGTCATCAGTGATGTTATCAGTGGTGTCACTGACCATGTCATAAATGATGTAATATGTGACATCATCAGCATTGGATTGCGGATGCTCGAAATATATAGTTAGTGCAACTAACTATATATGGAATTTCATTGGTTTTATATCAATAAAATGTCCAGCTAACTATATATGGTCTCTAACCTATGGTTTTTTTCAGTGATATATATATATATATATATATATATATATATATATATATATATATATATATATATATATATATATATATATATATATATATATATATATATATATATATATATATATATTCACTGAAAAAACCATAGGTTTCACACCAGTTATAGTTAGCTGGAAATTTTACTGATATAAAACCATTGAAATTCCCACGTTATAGTTAGTCGGACTCACTATAACTTGCGCGTACAATGCACTGCTGATGACATCACTCATGACATCACTGATGAGACCATCCAGTGAATGTGTGTCTTTCTGAAAAATAAATTTGTTTTATATATGTATTTGTAAAGGTCGATGGAAGAATAAATGTTTAAATAAGTGTGTAAATGGATGTTTTTTTAAAAAAAATTGGTTGGGTAACTGGCATATTATGTGTATCTTAGTGAATACATATATTAGCGAGTATTGTTTAAATATTTAAATGTTTGTATCAGTGTTTCTCTTTGTGTATAAGTGGCTGCATGGGGTTGGTGACTGACTCACTGTTTGTATGTGTTTTGAAGACAGCATATGTGCAGGACTGTATGGGTGGATGAGTGTATATATGTGTGTGTTAGTGAGTGAATGACTGTCTCACTAGTGTCTTCATTAGTAACGACATATGTTTTAATCTAGTATATGTGAGTATTGATGTATATAAGTGAGTATAGTATATATAGTGAGAGATTGTAGGAGTTCCTGTGTAAATAAGTATGTGTTTCTATAAGTGATTGTTTAAGAGAGTAAGTATGGGTAAGTTTCCTTAGAAGTAAGGTGGCAGTGTGTGTATAAATGTATATGCAAAGAAAAGAAATGGATGTTTAATAGTTTATTTGCATGTGTGAGTATGTGTGTGAGTAACTTTTGGATGATTGCTGATGTGTAACAGGATGTGTAGGTGTATCACTACATATGATGAGTGAGTATATGTATGAGTGACTATATAGAACTGTTGGTGAATGAGTGGATGTGTATATAGATGGTGGAATTACTGAATTGGTTGTTGTTACTGGTTTGGGTATCTCCATTTTTTAGAAAATGTTTGTTTCTATTTTTGAATATGTGTTTCAAGCGTTACATTACACTGAAATTAGGTCTGTCACTCTGTCACAAGGATGGTGTCATCAGTGATGTCATGAGTGATGTCATCAGCAGTGCATTGTACGCGCAAGTTATAGTGAGTCCGACTAACTATAACGTGGGAATTTCAATGGTTTTATATCAGTAAAATTTCCAGCTAACTATAACTGGTGTGAAACCTATGGTTTTTTCAGTGAATTTCATAGGTTTTTTAAATGCTAATTCCTAACTATAACTGGTGTGAAACCTATGGTTTTTTCAGTGAATTTCATAGGTTTTTTTAATGCTAATTCCTTTGTATATCGAGTTTCTAACCTTTTTTTTTTTACAATTTGCTGTTTTTTTTAAGTATTCATTTTTTTTATAATTTTTTTCTTTTGCGCTCTGGGTGCGCGCTCCTGGAAGCTTTCAGCTAAGCTCTCCTGTAAGCTTCTCCGAGAGCTCATCTGAAAGCGCACCCAGAGCGCAACTGTCGTTCGTGAAAAAAAAATATGAATGAAAAGTTAATAATAATGCAAAACATTTCGTACCATACAAATAAAATTTGTTTTTTTTAATATTGAAAATGATTATGCATTTCTATTAAAGATTGATGACGTCACTTCAGCGCACAACGTACGTGCCCTCGGAAGCGCCTACGTGCGCGGCTCCTAAACGCACGCAAAAGCGCCTACGATCGCGCCACGTGTGCGCCCCGGAAGCGCCTACGATCGCGCCACGTGTGCGCCCCGGAAGCGCCTACGATCGCGCAGCGTAAACGCACCCGGAAGTGCACCCGAGCGCGCAGCGTAAGCGCGTCGGGTCATGTGACCCTAAAATAACACTTTTCATTGGTTGCTAACAGTTTTTTTTTACAATGAATGAAATCCCCACCCATTTCCTTCACTTCTTCTTTCACTTTTGTGACTGAAAGACCTGCTTTTTTGCTGCTCCTTTTTTCTTGGTTCATCATGGCTGCCAGATCATCCAGCAGTGAAGATGACTTCATTGATGAAGAGCCACCTACCCCAAAGGTGAAGGGACATTTCATTTGGAAATTTTTTAAGTTTCCAGAAGGCCAGAAGAAGGTGAATGCACCAAAAGTAGAGTGCAGGATCTGCAAAAAGGTCCTGTCACGGGGTAACCCCCTAAAAAAATACTCTTTTGGCAACTTCACGATGATTCGCCATGTGGAGACCAGGCACCCCCAGAATTTTGCCCGAGAAAGTGTCAGGGCTCTGGCACAGGAGGTTCCCTCTACATCAACAGGAGGAGCAACTTCTTCTGGAAGAGACCAATCTCAGGGGCAGGTAGCAAACATCCAACCTGCATTCAACCATGGGGTCGTCAGATGCAGATACTGCAATCAACTCCTCACCTATGGGGAGCAAAGTGTCCTGCTCATGGTTCGGGCATTAGAGAACCATCACTGCCCTTCCCACCCCTAATTTTTTTCTTTTCTTTTTGCTCCTTTTGAGCAGTTTCTATTCCCTGTTTTTGTTCCTCTTCAGTTAAAAGAAGAAAACCAAAAGTTCTTTTCAGAACTACCTCCAATTCTCATCAAAGAGCTATAATCTTAAAAAATGAAGAGTAAGTGAAATATAGTGCATTGATAATTGAAAGGAGAATGAGTAAGAAAGAACAGAAAGGTATGAGAGGTGAAAGGAAGTGAAGTAGGAGGACTGAAAGAAGGTGAGTGTTAGAAAAGAAATTTATGACACAGTGAATAAACTGGAGGCCTCATTTCTGAAAAGTGACGCATCGCTACGTGAAAATAGCGATGCGTCACTTATCTGGACGCACTCCTTATGACATTCCACATATGTCATATTTAATATATGACTAATCAATTCGCAAGGAGTTACAGATATGTCAGTATTTCTGACATATCTCTAAACACAAAAGTAACGCATTGCAGGAGTGCGTCACAAAAGTGACGCAACTCCAGTAATGTGTCCTTTCACATGGAAAAAGCACCATGTGAAAGGTTTGCTGAGAAGCAGGCGCAAGATTTTGGCGCAACTGCATCCTAAAAGTGACGCACTGCGTCATTATTACCAAGCTTTTTGCAAGGAACACCCCCTCTGCATGCATTATACCTGACACTATTTTTTAAAAAGTGACGCATCTAGGTACATGGGTCACTTTTTAAAACTCTGCGCCATATTGTATCTGCATCAGGTATAATGTATGCAGAGGGGGCAATCCCTCGCAAAAAGCTTGGTAATAACAACGTACTGAAATCTATGAGATTTCCCTGCGTCATTTTTTGGATGCTATTGCGTCAAAATTTTGCGCCGGCCTCGCATCACTTTTATGTTTACACATATGTCAGAAATACTGACGTATCTGTAACTCCTTGCAACATGATTCGTCATACATTAAATATGACACATCTGGAATGTCATAAGGACTGTGTACAGAAAAGTGACGCATCACACCAACAGTGTAATAAAATGTGCCTCGTTGCACTATATTTAAAGGATGCAACAGCATCCTAAAAGTGACGCAGTGAAATCTCAAACATTTCACTGCGTCGCTATTACAAAGCTTTTTGTGGGGGAACACCCCCTCTGCATACATTATACCTGACGCTATTTTTAAAAAGTGACGCATCTAGGTACATGGGTCACTTTTTAAAACTCTGCGCCATATTGTATCTGCAACATGATTCGTCATACATTAAATATGACACATCTGGAACGTCATAAGGAGTGCGCACAGAAAAGTGACGCATAACACCAGCAGTGTAATAAAATGTACCTCGTTGCACTATATTTAAAAAGTGACGCATCTAGATAGATGCGTCACTTTTTGAATATTGCATAACAATGCGCATTTTTTTACACCGCTGGTGCGTCACAAAAATTGACGCACAGGAAGCGCAAAACTAACAGCGCAAGGCCTTCATAAATATAGTCCTGGATTTAGGGGGTCAGAGGGGGTCTACTCTTCCCCCTTATGATCCAATCAGCTTCCTGCGCGCAAGTCGCTCGTCGCGCCTGGAGCGCTCTCCCGTGCGCGCACGGGAGAGCGCATATTCCCGCGCAAAACGAAAAAAAAATTTTAATGCCCTGCAGGACCCTATTTTAGTCCCTACATCAAACCTAGGGGGTCAGAGGGGGTCTACTCTTCCCCCTTATGGTCATTTGCCCCTTTTTTTTTCAAACCCCTTCTGTCTCGATTTTACCGAGACACAAGATGGCGGCCGCTCCGCACTGTTTAGAATGTTTACAGACAACTGAGATCCAATCAGCTTCCTGCGCGCAAGTCGCGTGTCGCGCCTGGAGCGCACTCCCGTGCGCGCACGGGAGCGCGGCTATAGATATATATATTTTTTTGAACCTTAATTACTTAAAATCCACTGGAGCACATATCTTGAGACATAGCAAAGGCACATCGGGCTACCAGTCCCTACAATTTTGCCAAGTTTGGTGGAAATCCATTCAGCCGTTCGGGCTAAAAGTGAAATCGACCGCCCTATGGAAATTAACATGGGGAAAACGCGTTTTGGGACCCCCCTTTTATCTCGGCCCCCGCTTGACGAATCCCCCCCAAACTTTCAGGGAAGGACCGGACCGCCATGAGACCATTTTCCTGAAAATTTCAGGCAGATTCGTCAACCGGCGCCAAAGTTATTCAAAATAGAATGTTGAGATTTAACATTGAAAATTATCCTAACTATAACTACCTACTGGCGACCGCCAGTAGGTAATATATATATATATATATATATATATATATATATATATATATATATATATATATACCACTCTACAACAGACAATCCTTCCTGGTTAGTTTCTGTAATTTTACCTCATTCAGACTCAACACTCTATATTGTTTAATATACATCATAAAACAATACCATTTCAATGTGATACACTTTACAACATAGATCTTCTCTGTGAAGTGTGTGGTTTCTTCCGGAATCCTGTCCCAAACTGCCCAATGCATCACAAAACCACATTGTGGAAAAATGTTAATTTACAGTACATAGCCAATAGCAGCGTCACCGGAAACTTCTCCAGTCTCACGCACGAGCACTGGGTTGGTCGAGGTAGGTGATCGCCAGAGAAATGTTACGTTGTAACTCAACACAGTACAATGAATGAAAACAAACGTATCACACTCAGGCAAAACAAAAACGTAAGAGAGAAGCATTCTATTTGGAATAACTTTGGTGCCGGTCGATGAATCTTTGTGAAATTCTTCAAGAAGATCGGGCGCTCGGCTCTGCTCCTATCCTGAAAGTGTTGGGGTGATTCGTCAGCTGGCATCAAGAAAAAATGGGGGTCCCAAAACGTGTTTTCCCCATGCAATTTTCCATAGTGACCTTGAGACACAGCTACAGCTCGAACTGCTGAATGGAATTACACCAAATTTGGCAGAAAGGTAGAGTTTGGT
Organism: Lissotriton vulgaris; assembly: GCF_964263255.1. Lineage (NCBI taxonomy): Eukaryota > Metazoa > Chordata > Amphibia > Caudata > Salamandridae > Lissotriton > Lissotriton vulgaris. The sequence goes on along the minus strand of NC_141695.1, from coordinate 1,455,430,860 downwards.
TTGCAGATTACACTTTTGTTAAGTGGTGTAAATCCATTCAGTAGTTCCTGAGAAAATCAAAAGTTAAATCATAGATATATATATATATATATATATATATAGAGGAAGTACGGTACGCGTACCCTCCCGAGCACGAACTTTATGCTAATTGGCTGTCAACACTCCAAACCAGGAAGTGTTGGCAGCCATCTTGTGCTTCGGTGGAACCGAGGCACAAGAAAACAGAAAAAGAAATGCGAAAATGCGAAAAGGGGGCAGGGTAGAAACACCCAGACTCCCTAGGCCTGCTTAGGGGGTCCCACAAGGACACCCAAGGCCCCCAATTTATTTATTTTTTAAATCGCGGGATACACGTAGGGTACGCGTACCCTGCCGATCCCCCCAAAAAAACAAAGCGGGGCTCCCGCGGTTTAATGTAAATTAGCCCCCGGGGGCCAAATCTAGGTGCCCACCCCCGCGACACTGCTGTTTGTTATGGTAGGGCAGGAGCCTCGCGGCTCCCGCACCTACCATAGCAAATTTTATTTTTATTTAATTTTTTTAATTTGTATGGCGCACAGCTACCCAATAAGGGTTTCCCGGCGCCGATGACAGATCGGACAAAAGAAGAAGAAAATTGATAAATGAAAGAATTATTTGTGGAAGAGCCAGGTCTTCAGGTTCTTTCTAAATCTGGCATAGTTGTCTTCCTTACAAATGTGAAGCGGAAGATTGTTCCAAACAGTGGGCCCTAGTACCGAGAAAAATCTCCCCCCCATTCTCGCTAGTTTGAATCTCGGGGTTGCAAATAGTGAAGAGGTCTGGGAGCGCAGTTCTCTAGATGGAAGGTAGGGGGTTGCAAGAGATAGTAGATACTTTGGTGCAGTGCCAGATTTGATTTTGAACATGTAGCGCAGGGCTTTGAACCTAATGCGGTTTTCCACCCTGAGCCAATGAAGGTCAATTAGATGTTTAGACACACTAGATTTTTTGGGGATGTTGCAAAGCAGTCTTGCGGCCACATTTTGGGCACGTTGCAGGCGTTTGGTGACGGCTTGGTTGGAACCCAGGTAAAGGATGGTGCCGTAGTCAAGCCGGGATGTTATAAGTGCATTGACTACGGTCTTCTGGGTGGCAAGGGGCAACATCCATAGGATCTTTCTCAGCCATTTCATGATCGTGAAACAAAGGCCGACCACTCTGTTTGCCTGTTGTTTCATTGAGAGGGTGTTATCAATGATAACACCGAGATTTCTCACGCAAACTGCTTTGGTTTTTGAAAGAGACAGCAGGAAACCTGCTCTCTCTTTCAAAAACCAAAGCCGATTGCTTTTCTGCATGGGGAGCAGCATGTTAGCTGCTCCCCATGCAGAAACGATTCAGAAAAGGGGGTGGTGATGAACAGAGTGTCTGAATTAAGCAGATCACTCTTACCCAGTCCAAAGATCAGGGCTTGATCCATCACCGTTATTTATCTCACTGCCCCATCCCAGCTCAGAACCTGGCTATATGCAAATCAGTCTGTCCCTGGCCCAGTGCATCATGGGAACAGGGCAGACTAAACTACCAAGGCAATTCTTCACCAGAAAGGAGACAAGCTACCGGGGACCGGTTTCTGGCATTTCAGCCGTCTTCGGCCCGGCTTGCTTGAATCCTGATGGAGCAGTGAGAAAGGGACTCATGTCTGAGTATACCCTGCCACACCTATAGTGGCCACAAACGATTCAGAAAAGGGGGTGGTGATGAACAGAGTGTCTGAATTAAGCAGATCACTCTTGCAGAAAAGCAATGCCGGCTCCTGCAGGATGCAGGGAACCGACAGGGACCGTGGGGGGTATGTCGACCCCCCCACGGTCCCCAACGGAGAGGGCCAGGCCCCGGGAGATGGGAAAAAATAATAATTTTTTTAAAAGGATGCAGCCCGGCCCCGGGGGAAGGAGTCCCTGGGGCCTGTGGCCTGAGGAGGGGGGCTATGCAGCCCCCCTCCTCAATTTTTTTTTCAAATGTGGTCCCCGGGGCCTGGATTAGCCATGGGAGGGGAGCCATGCGGCCCCCTTCCCGTTAAAAAAAACTAATAATAATTTTGGGGGATCAGGCCCTGGGGGATTGGGTCCCCAGGGCCCAAAAAAAGAGAAAAAGAAGGGGGGACTACACAGCCCCCCTTCTTAGAAACAAAAAAAGTACAAAAAAACGGGATCTGGGAGGAGGCCACGCCCCCTCCCTGCACCACTCTGCAAACGCGCCCCCTGGCGTATTTGCAGAGAGGGAAGTAATTCTCCTTGAATACTGGGGGTCCCTGCGGGCCAAGTAGCACACCTGGAACCTCCAGTATGCGCCAGGGGGCTGCGTTGCAGAGTGGTGTAAAAAGGGGCGTGGCCTCATTACACCTTTCAGCAATGCAGCCCCCTGGTGCATACTGGAGGTTCCTGGTGGGCTACTTTGGCCTCGGGGACCCCAGTATTCTAGGGGATTTATTTCCCACTCTGGAAACGCGACAGGGGGCTGCGTTGCAGATGCCCATTTTTACTCTTCTCTGCAACGCAACCCCCTGGCTCACACTGGATGTTCCTAGTGGGCTAGTTGGCCCCCAGGGACCCCCAGTATGCAAGGGGATTTAGTTCCCCTAATGGAATCTTGCCAGAGGGCTGCGTTGCAGAAAGGTGTAATGAGGCCAGGTCCCTTTTTACACCTCTCGGCAACTCAGCCCCCTTGTGCATACTGGAAGTTTCCGGTGGGCTAGTTGGCCCCCAGGGACCCCCAGTATTCAAGGGGATTTAGTTCCCACTCTGGAAACGCGCCAAGGGGCTGCGTTGCAGAGAGGTGTATTAAGGACATGCCCCTTTTTAAACCTCCCTGCAACGCAGCCCCATGGTGCATACTGGAGGTTCCGGATGGGTTAGTCGGCCCCCAGGGACCCCCAGTATGCAAGGGGACTTAATCTCCCAACTTAGAATGCGCTATGGGGCGTGTTTGCACAGTGGTGAAGGTAGGGGTTGGGGCTTCAGATGATATGTGTGCAAACATGCCCTGTGGTGCGTTTTAAGTTGGGAAATGAATTCCTCTTCAATCCAGAGGTCCAATAGAGGTCAACTAACCCAACAGGTACCTCCAGTAAGTGCCACGGAGCTGCGTTGTAGAGTGTTGTAAAAAGGGGGCGTGGCCTCTGAACACTTCTCTGTAACGCAGCTCCCTGGTGCATACTGGAGGTACCTGGTGGGCTAGTTGGCCCATAGACCTCAGGATTGAAGAGGAATGTATTATCCAACTTAAAACACGCCATAGGGCGTGTTTGCACACATGTCCCCTCAGGCCCTGCCCCCTTCCTTCATTATTAAGCAAAATATTCGTCTAAAAATAAAATCAGCTGAACTACTCACCAGTTATACGGAGAGACGTCAGTGCTGCATCTTTGAGCCCAGTACAGAACCTGAAAAGTAAATCTAAGCGTACTTACCAGTAGCTTGTATTCCCTTCCATAGGAATCTATTGTGTGGTTTTCACCAGAAAGTTTCTAAGTGTCTATTTTTGAAACGTACAAATATTCCTCTAAAATCAGCCGAACAACAAATTCCGATTTACTCACCTGTTATCAGGAGAGACCTCAGTGCTGCATCTTTCAGCCCTCTACTGATCCTGAAAAGTAATTCGAAGCATACATACAGTAACTTGAATTTCCTTCCATGGGCTAAAATTGACTGGTTTCACTTGGAAATTCTTCTAAGTGTGGAGTTTTGGAACTTTAAAAAATTCCTCTAAAATCAGCCGAACTACAAATTCCGATTTACTCACCTGTTATCAGTAGAGACCTCAGTGCTGCATCTTTCAGCCCACTACTGATCCTGAAAAGTAATTCTAACCACACTTACAGTAACTTGAATTTCCTTCCATAGGCTAAAATTGACTGGTTTCACTTGGAAATTCTTCTAAGTGTGAAGTTTTGGAACTTCAAAAAATTCCTCTAAAATCAGCTGAACTACGAATTCCCATTTACTCACCTGTTATCAGGAGAGACCTCAGTGCTGCATCTTTCAGCCCAGTACTGATCCTGCAAAATAATTTTAACAGTACTTTTTTTTAAAAATATTTTCATTTTTGCATCATTTCCATAATCTCACAATCTTTATCATGGTCATACCAATAACAGTTCGAATTTTTTACAGATTTTCTTATCCAATATACTTTAAATTGCAGTTTTTTCTTTTTGCAGAACTCCCTTACAACCGTAACTCCCCCCTCCCCCTTTTCCCTAGCACCTCATAGGACGCACGTATATGTCTTTCTTGGCAATGTCCCTCAGTTCTATCTCGTAGTACATTTCAATTTTCCTGCCGACACCTTCCCCATCTTAGTGTAAGTTATTAATCATGTGATTAATCTCTGCATCCCGTCATGTGCATGCCCTGTGCACCTTAATGTGTATAAGACAGATGACACAATTGCGCTGTAACTTAGGTATCCCCTCCTTATACATCTCTGCACATCATGATTCTACTCCAAGTATGAATCAGCGCACATTTCAAATTTCACTAGCATGGAGCTCCAATGAAATGTGTGTTTTTCTAAGTCCTCTACGCTCATCCTTCTGTAATTCCACTCCTTCCGCCTTTCCCCATCGCAATACCTCTTTATGCTAGTCCTCAGAGTCTAGAGATTTAGCCGACTTCCACCTCATCGCTATTGTCTCCGTTTTGCTAACAGCAGCGCCATACCTACAAAGCGTGTGGCGGTGCTCCTTTTCTTCTCCATGTGATCTAGTCCCAATATACTGTATATCTGTGTGGTATAAGGCCTGTCTGGTGCAATCACTGACAAGATTTTGTGTACCGTTTCCCAATAGTCGCCTAACTTGGGGCAGTCCCAGAACATATGTAGGAGACCTGCATCTTCCTCTCCGCATCTGGGACACGTGGCCTCTGCTTCTGGGAACATGGCGTGTATTCGGTGGGGAGTGAGATAAGCTCTATGGACCACCATTAATTGAATAAATTTGACCTTAGGATTACGCGACACTTTTTTAGGGAACTTCAGGATCTTCTCCCATTCCTTGTCTCTAAGTATTCTGCCTATGTCTCCCTCCCAGCGTTCCTGGGTGGGTTGTAGTGTAAGCGCCTTGCCCTCTCTGATACCACCTGTCAGCCACCTCGTCAAATGGCATCCCGTCCCCATCAGATATTGCATTGTGAGTAGTGAATTCGTGGTTGGTTCTTCACCGTCCCGTGCCCGTGTCGTGGTGACGTAATGCGTGACCCGCTTGTGCCGTAAGAATAATGCTTCAGGGGTCTGATGTAAGCGTGCAAAGTCTGTGTGTGTCAGGGTGTTGCCCTCCGCAAAGAAGTCCTCCTACTTGTATGACACCTGCTTCGTCCCATGACCTGAGCTCCAGTGTACCAGTCCCTAAGGGGAACCCCAATAGAGGTATTGTGGGTGCATAGGACGTTGTCGCATTATTATATTTGACCGCTTTCCTCCAGTATTTGATAGCAAGCCTAAGTAGGTGTGGCGCTGAACCAGGTACCTTAGCATTTGGTAGTAGTAGTCAATGTATAGTACCCCTGTTCACATCAGCCTCTGTCATACCCTGCTCATGCAGGTTACGACCCGCTAGCCAATAAGCCAAACAATGGAGATGGCAGGCATAACCGTAGGCAATTAAATCTGGCACTCCCATGCCTCCCCTGTCTGTTGGCAGTTGTAACTTGGCAAGGCTGATACGTCACCCGCACGAACCCCATATCAATTCCGTCAGCAACGTGTTCAGGGATTTAAAAAACCTAATCAGGACCAGGAGCGGCAGGTTTGTAAAAAAGTATATAATTCTGGGCAATACCACCATCTCCAAGATTGCTACTTTCCCTGCCACTGACAGTGGTAATGTATTCCAGAATTGCACCTGTGTCCTTAAAGTGTTGAGCGCTTTGCCCAAATTCCCATCCAGTAGGTCCCGGGCAGTCCGGTACACTTGTATCCCTAGGTACTTGAAAGTCGTAGGTGCCACCTGGAACCTGTGTGGTGCAAACTGAAGGTGAGTGTCCCCCAGTGCCATATGGAAGCAGTAACCATAAGATTTGGAGTAATTTACTGTAAGGCCCGATATCACTCAAAAATCGTTAAATATCTCTGGCAGCGGGTCAAGTTGGCCTGTCATGTCTTTAATGTATAATATGATGTCATCTGCATACGCCGATATTATGTGAGGTGTTGAGTGTCTCGTTATCCCTCTTTTTAAGGCTAGGATACGCACTTTAATCAATAAAGGTTCCAGAGCGAGAATGAACAACAAGGGTGACAGTGGGCATCCTTGTTGTGTGCCTTTTGTCATGTCAAATTGCCCAGAAATACATTTATTGGTTCGGACCCGCGCTGTGGGATTTAGATATAGCAGGTTTACCCACGCTATGTATTCTGGCGGTATACCGAATTTGCTCAGCACCGCGAACATATAATCCCATCTCAGGGAGTCAAAGGCCTGCTTGAGGTCCAGGGATATACATCCCTCAGCAGTGTCCCTCACGTCCTCCTGTGTCATTAACTGGCTCAATCTTCTCAGATTCAGTGCAGTGCTCCTACCAGGCACAAAGCCACACTGGTCAGGCTGTATAAGTTTCAGAGTATATTGGGATAAGCGTGTCGCTAATATCTTACTAAGCATCTTGTAATCCGTGTTTAACAGGGATAGGGGTCTGTAGTTTTCTAGATGCAGAGCATTCCTGCCGGGCTTCAAGAGGGAGACTATCAGCGCCTGGAGTGTTGTGGATGGTAGGGTGTTAGACTCCATCGACTTTCTATATAGTGTATGTAAGTGCGGAGCTATTATGTCAATGTACGTCGTATAGAACTCGGCTTGTAAGCCGTCGGTTCCGGAGGATTTGTTCCATGGTAACGCTTTGATGGCCTTCCGAATTTCGGCCATCGTTATGGGTTTTGCTAGGTCGTCCTGTTGTGTAGTCTTGAGTTGTGGAATATGTAGGTCCGTCATAAAGGACTCAAAGTCCACGTCCGATAAAGGTGTGTGTGGTCCATATAACTCTGCGTAATAATCTTTAAATGTGTTGTTTATATCTATTTGGGAATGAATGACCCTTCTCTGCGGATTGTTCATCTCCACTATAGGCGGGCCCACTGGAGTGTTTCGCACCAATCGTGCTAGTAGCTGCCCAATCTGTCAGCCTGTGTATGCTGCCTGCATGTGTATTCTCTGTAGTCTATTATTCTCAGCTCCTCTAGTAATTCTGTTTGCTGAATATGGGCTTCTTGGAGTTGTGTAAGACCTGCGTTCGTGCCCGCTGCCTCATTTTCGAACATCGCCAGTTTGCCCTCCACTTCCTTAAGCCTCTCTACTACCTTATGTTTAATGCCCACTTTCGTACCCATCACTACTCCACGTATGGTCACCTTAAAGGCGTCCCACTCGATTTGCCTGGAACTAGCTGTATTTCTGTTTTCAGCAAAATACTTTATGATGGCATCCAATAGTAGGGATCTGAAAACAGAGTCTTCCAGTAACTCAGGCGGTAAGCGCCTCATCGGTATCGGGGTAGGGATCCTCCCCCATTGTATTGTTAGTTCTACTGGGTTATGGTCCGATAGTGTTTTACCCATGTGTGCAGCTGATTCAATGGACCCTATTAATGTATTAGGGCAGAAAATGCTATCAATTCTGGTGTGCAACTTGTGGGGTGGGGAATAAAACGTGTATTCCCTGTGATTTGTGTGCTTTATTCGCCACGCATCTGTCAAGTCCCAGCCATTCGCCCAGTGCGCTAGTGCTTCCGCTTGCTTTCTGCTATCTGTCGCATTTAAGGGGGGGTGGGACCGGTCAAGAGATAGATCTAGTACCGAGTTGCAATCTCTACCTATGATCCAGTCGTACTCCGACCATTCCGACAGCACACCACTGATAACCTCAAAGAACTTCGACTGTTCCGTATTAGGTGCATATATACATCCTAGTACTATAAAGGAGCCGTCAAGTATCCCTTTTACAAACACAAATCTCCCCTCTTTATCCACCCTTTGCTCCAATTTTTAAATGGGATAGAGTTTTTGATCCAAATGGCCGCCCCTTGGGAAAATGCTGAGTAATCTGTAGCGTATAGTTGGCCCTTCCATTTCCTAATCAACTTGGCGCCCTCTGATCCGTTTAAGTGGGTCTCCTGCAGGTATGCTATAGTTATTTGCTGTCTTTGCAGTTGTGCCAGTATTCTGTGTCTCTTATGTACTGAACCCATACCCCTCACATTCCAGGTGCAGATCTTATATGTGTTAGGAGTCGTCATGGCAGCGAGTTTCCATATTGTGTGACATTACCATTACCACAAGAGTGTGTGCCATTGTGCTGTGCATTGTGTGTGCTACGTCAGTGCAGAACTTCCTAACCTTAAGGTCCCCGTCTAAAAACTTCTGAGGACCAAACAACAATACCCAACGTGGGTAAAAATACAACTCAATTGTGCCTTCGCCTGGGGGGGTGAGCCCAGTCAAATTGTCATAACAGCTATTCACTGAAGTCTCTAAATACCACCCTTATATCAGCATGTAACCTGGTTCACTGTCCCCATCTCCAAAAATTCAATCTGCTGTGTGCATACGTTACCATCCTGCTTCTTCGGTATATCGCATCAGAATTCGTTTGCCATCTGCGCTGTGATGCGTGGAAACAATTGTAGACTAGTGTCCGATTCCGATGCTGCCGTGTGTGAGCTGGCTTTACTGTTCGTGTCCATCTCGGTTTGGGCATCATGTGCTGCCAGTGCATTAGCAGTCAAAAGTGCTGCTTCCGGTGTTTCTCCCACTCCGTCTGGCGTGTGGCTTCCGTTCTCTTTGGTTTTCCCTGCCGCAGCTCCCCTCAGGTCCGGATGCGGTTCCTAACCGCCAGTTGTGCACTCCTCCATTGCTTCCGTCAAAGGATCCTGAGATGGGTTCGGCATGAGCGCCACCTCTATCCTCTCAGACGCTTCCTCTGGAGTGTCAAAAAAATAGGTTTTGTGTTCATGTATGATTTTAAGGAGTGCTGGGAAGAATAGTGCATATTTCACATTGCGATCCCGCAGTGTACGTTTCACATCTAGGAAGGATGATCTTGCTTTCTGAACAGCCGGGGTGAAATCCGGGTATATCGACATCGTCCTGTTTTCATATTTCACCGTGGCATTCTCCCTTGCGGCCTTTAGTATTGCGTCTCTGTCCTTCTAATGTAGGAGGCGAGCTATTAGGGGAAGTGGAGGAGCCCCCGGTCCAGTTAGCCTTGGGGGTACTCTGTGCGCTCGTTCTACACTGTACATCGGGGTGAGTTCCTCAGGGGTCGCAATTTTCCTCAGCCAGTCTTCCACAAACTGCATTGGGTTTGTCCCCTCGCTGCGCTCCGAACGCCCAAAATGCTTACATTGTTGCGGCGTGAGCGTCCCTCTGCATCGTCCACTCTGTCCAGTAAACCTTTGATCTGGCGTTCCAGTTCCTCCAGTCTCGTGGAGTGTTCCGTCTGTTGGGGAATCAGATCATCCAAGGCTAGTTTGTGTTCGGTGACCTTCTCTGCTAGTTTTTTGTGGTCGGCCTTCAGGAGGGACAGACCTGTGGACATCGCGTCTATGCACATTTCCAGTGCTACTCTGGAGGCCCTGATTTCGGTCAGAATCAAGTCTAGCTTTGCCTCATGTGAGCCCATGCCCGTCGGCGGAATTATGTCATTATTAGAGGAAGCCAGAGGGTCTTCCTAATCAGTTGAGCACAATTTGTCATTTGTCGCTGGATCTTGCTGGCGGATTCTGTTCCACCCCATACTTCACCGTACTCTCATGGTCTGAGTATACCCCTCCGTAATATGACTGGTTCTCTCGTTCCTAGTGTTTTACCCCCGTCCCCCGTGACTTTCAGCTCAATGTCGCAGGACTCTATTTCAGGGCGAGGCCTCAGCCGGCTAGGGACAGTGCTTGACCGGCGTGCACCCCAGCAGACTTCGAGTTGCTGCCCCCAATCCCCAGGGGTGGAATAGTGTACTTCTGTGACGCCGTGTCCTGATATGGAGGGAGTGCCTTCGTGTCGCCCTATGTTCTTCCTGAGTTTTCTCTTCCGCCTCAGTTTATCACCCTCCTGTGCACTATCTATATGGTTTGCAGGACCCCCCAGATGACTCCGGGATCACTCGGCTGCCTTGGGCTTCTTTGATCTCTCATGCAGCTCCTCCCGACACTCCGAGCCCGTGTTGGACCCCTCTATGCATTACGTGCCGTGTCCTGTGCCCCTTCACTTGTGACCACCGCAGGTGGGGAGGGCAGGGTTTCCCGGTGTCAAGCTACCACTATGACAGAGGGCATAGCTATGTTGGCGCTGCAACCCGGTCTGCTGCCGATTCTGCTGCATTCTATACCTCCAGGTTGCTCCCGCACCTGTTGCACAAAATGACTGCCGCTGTTACTCACACGGGCGTATTGTCCGGACTTTCGCAGGGATCCACACCGTGTAGACGGGGCCCTCTAGGTCTCTGTGCTGCGAAGCTGGACTTCTCTCCTTCGTGTCGGCGTTCTGGGCAGAGCGCCCTCCCAATTCCGCACACTCTGCTGTCGCTCGCCCAGGCCACAGCCCTCTCTCGGTGTGGGGATCCGGGCCGTCTTTCGGGGGAATACTCCCTCCCGTCCGCTTTCCGCTCCTTGTTATCTTGTGCGGGGCCCAAGAGTGTGGTGATCCGGCCTCGTAGGTCCTCAATCTCAGCAGCCTTCAAATTTCGCCACACACTGCCCGAACTTGTCTCATGTCATGCGGTTGGAGGTGTGGGGGTTTTAGCGCCAGTTGGCACAGGATAAATGGCTTATTTCCAGGGCATCAGACGGAGCGGACTCAGCTCACGTCTACCATGCTTGGCTGGTAGCCACGCCCCCCTTTTAACAGTACTTACCAGTAACTTGTATTTCCTTCCATAGGATATCATCGCCTGCTATATAAAATATATATAAATAAAAATTATATCAAATAAAATAAAAAAATATTTCAATTTCAATATTTAAAAAAAAAAAAATTCAATTTATATTAAAAATATGTAATGTAATTTAAAAAATAAAATATCTAGAAATAAATACTTTAAATCAATGTAGTAAATCAGTATAAACAAATATAACAATAAATACATTTAAAAATGATCATTTTCTAAACCTTTGAAATTCTCTGAAAAAACCATAGGTTTCACACATGTTATAGGTAGCTGGACATTTCACTCATACAAAACCATTGAAATTCCCCCGTTATAGTTAGTTCAGCTAACTCGCGCCCCCGCGAATTGCACTGCTGATGACGTCATATATTACATCACTCATGACATGGTCAGTGAAATCACTCATGACACCAGTGATGACATCTCAAGTGACATCACTGATGATATCACTGATGACATCATCCTTGTGAATATATATTACCTACTGGCGGTCGCCAGTAGGTATATATAGTTAGGATTTTTTTCCTATGGGATTTCTGAAAATTCTATGTCGAATAACTTTGGCGTTTGTGGACGGAATTGGCTGAAATTTTCAGAAAAATGGCACATTTTGTTTCTGAGCAGCCCCTGAAAATTTGGGGGGTTTCGTCAAGGGGGGGATGCAGGCCCGGACTGGCGCTTCCGGGCACCGGGCAATCCCCCGGTCGGCTGGAGGGTTTTGGGGGCCGTTTTTTTTTAAAAGGGGGCCGGTTTTGTGTCTGGGGGCCGGTTTTGCCCCGCGGCGGCACAGCGTGTGGTCACTCAGTCTCAAACAGGCTTTGTTGAAATCGGCAGGGCCGGCCGGCAGCCCGGCACGCACTCGCGTATAATTTGCATTGCAGGCAGCTGGAGAGTTGTGGTCCAAAAAAATGTTGTCATCCCGAAAAAAGCATTGATTCAGTTCTAAATGAGACAATTAAATGCACAGATGCTGACGATTTTATGATGCCAGTAGATAAACACTGAAAAAATTAATTCTTAACTGATGCCTTACCTCAGGAAGCACCCACAGATAAAAGGAAGTGAAAAACTTAGAAATACAGCACGAGTCCACGCGCCGGAATAACATTGTGGTTCATTACAGATGGAGCGGATAACGATCGGGAATGGACTTCTATTAAAAACAAAATGATCATGTATTGCACTTTTTCAAGCACAGACGTGCCAGACTGTTTTACATAATGTGACTCCTTCCGGCCGAAATGAAATGTGTTTGAATCGGTCGGTTTAATTTTAAAGAAGTGAATTGTGGGGAATTTAGTTTTTTTGACAAGAGCACCAGGTGTGACATTGAGATAGCGGGAAATTTCAAAGCAGTTAGCCAACAGAGAGGTTGTAGCGCAGAGCTAAAAAGCGCAAGGAATTGTGGGAGGCATACCGTTACAGTGGAAGGAAGAGTGAGGATGTATGGTCTTTATACGGCAGCATGACAGGTACGTGTTAGATAAGAAGATAGACTGGTGGGTAAGGGCAAGAGCTTTACATATGGTTTAAGTCGGAGTTAAACAGCTTCATATGAAAGAATGGTGATATGGAGTTGATACATAGTACACGGGAGGGTATTAAATCTGGAAGTGGGTAGTAAACATGAGATCACGCATAGACGCTAAAAGCGAGGGAGTGAAGACCAGCTAGGGGAGAAGGATTGTGGGTTAAAGGATACTAGAATGATGTAGAGAATATTAGATGCACACTATCAAGAGCAAAGGAAAAAAGATGGTTGTATGAGTAAAAAATTCATTAATCACAAAGTTTTGGGATCCAGTCTCACACTAACGGTAGGGAAGTGATGCACAGGGATAGAGACTGTTTGGCTGATTGGAATGGCTTAGCGCAATAGAAGTATTTTCGCGGTCCAATGAATGGTATTAATTTCATAATGAAAATAACGTATCTTTTGAATAGATACTATAGCAGTTTTTAAAGGTGCTTTAGCTAAAAGAAATGTTGAAACTCATGTAAATTACTGTCTGTAATCGTGCCTTTATGATTATTTACAGTGACCCCCGAAGAAGGGCGTTGAGCCCGAAATGCATTGGGTTATGTTAACTGAATAAACGCTGCCTGAAATTAATTCATGCTTCAACTCATGTTCTTGCACAAGGTCAGGATAGACCAGCTGGGACAGTAGAAACTTGAAAAACAGCATGTACACTAAGCGTGTGGACTCAATCACAAGTATATAACATGGAGAATCATATGTGAAGAACGAGGAGAACTGAATAAGATTACTGAAGGTTTAAAAAAACAGATAAATTTTTGCCAAGTGGCAACAATGCGCTGTGCATTTTGCTTGGGACGTGATGACGCCCCACTTTATTGACAGTAGATAAACACTGGCCATCTCTCCAGGATGGTGCGTGTGACGCCAACAACTAGTCGTCCGGGGTCGGGTCGTCTCTTCCGACAGTGCACCCAGGGGGCGAGGCGGAGACGGGGGGTGGTGGGAGGGGGTGCGGATATCGGGGGCGAGGCGAGTCCAGCTTTAAATGCTTGTTTGTAGCGAAAGCCCTAGTCGGAGTCTACACGGTTCCCTTTCTGTGGAATAATGGTGGTCGTCCATATGTCAGGATGTGGCGTAATGGCTAGAGACACCGACATTTGAGTTGGGGAACCAGGTTAGAGTCTCAGTGTCGGCTGGACATTCTAGGCAAATCATTTAACCCGGCCTACCAAAAATGAACGTGTCTTGGTGTAATGTAACAAGTGCGCATGTAAAGCGCTCCCACACCTTCGGGTCGAGTTGGTGCCAGATACAACTGCAGAAACAGTACAACTGTACCTAAAGTTTCCCGTGAGCACAGACAGGATTACTCTTCAAGCGACCGCAGACTCGCAGTACCTTTTGATTTGTTATTTGACTTGGCTGTCAGAAAATTAATTTGCCTCGGTGCATTATCTTATTTTGACCAATCATAACTTTTTACACAAATCCTTTAATACCGATTCTAAACACTGTAAATTACCTGTGTTATTGTTACCCAGTCGGCCTCGATGGAATTCGAGCTCGTGACCTGCAGCTCACTGGGTACATCAGCAGCGAAATGTCATGTTGCTATGAAACCAAACAGGTCATGCCCTCTGAGGGTGGTATTGTTTCCCCTCTTCTAATGCTGACAGGTGCTGTCCCTTTCCTCGTGCTACTTTAATGGCTTCTGCTGTGGATGACCCCTCAGTTGATTTACTTTTACAAATTCCAGAGTTAAGAGTAAAACTGCTTTTTCAGTCAAAAATAAGGGAGGGGAACGGATTCATATGGCAAATAATGAAAGTGTTCATTTAAATATAAAAGTTGTAACAAAAAGAATGGAAAATGTCAACTGAGAGTAATCCAGTAAAGCAAACTATTTGACTGAAGCGTTGGTACATACTTTATCTAGAGAGGTCGTCATCATTACTGGAACCTAGAACCACAGTAGCTTCCCCTTAATGGAACTCCGGGAACTATTTTGTACTAGTTAATAAATAAACCCCAGGCCAGGAAGGTGTCCTGACTGAACAAGGCCCACTTATAGTTCAACGAAAAACACACCTTTGTTTCAGGTCCGTTAGAGGGCACTTATTTAATTGAGAGGGTAGAAGAAACAAGGAAGAGTGGGGATACGTTTAAAAAAGCTTTGATGCGACCAGTGTTGACTACATCATATGACAGAAATAGTACCTCAATCACGGTATGAGCAAGGGATGGCCACCGTAGGGACACTAATCAAACCTAAATAATCTCTACTTGGTCCGTGTGCCACAGAAAGAAGAGGAAGGGACGAGTTAGCAAAGAAGGAAAATGATACCAACCAATGGTTCCAAGCCCATTATTGAACACAAGAGCCTAACAAGGGAGAGGGCATTCACTGACACATGCTATCACATGTTCACGCCGGCAAGACCTAAACAAGCATTTACAATGCAATGGTCTCGTCCTTGTTAAAGTTAGAGCTATTGGCATTGCTCATGACATTATTTTTGTTTTTAAAACATAGAAATAAATGGCATTGTCATTTCCAATGCCAATAGCTTAATCTCTCGCAAATGCGAGACCTATTGCATTTGCACTCACACACACACACAGAGCCACATGCACTCACACACAGAGCCACACACACCCACACACACACCCACACACAGAGCCACACGCACCCACACACACAGAGACGGAGCCACACACACACACAGAGCCCCCTCCCTCTCTCTATCTCTTTCCATCCCTCTCTATCTCTTTCCATCCCTCTTCCCATCTTTCTCTCATTCCACTCCTTCCTCTCTCTCATTCTCTTCCTCTGTTTCTCCCTCTACTTCTCTCTCTCCATTGCTCTTTCTTTCTCGCACCTCCTCTTTCGCCCTCCTTCTCCCTCCCTCCTACTCTTTCTTTCTCTTGCCCTCTCTCTCTCTCGCTGCGCTCGCTCGCTACGCGCCGGACGGGGGCTGGCTTGCTACGCGCCAGACGGGGGCTGGTCTGGCAAAATTTGCCAGGGCTGCTTTCAGTTCCCAGTCCGGCCCTGGGGGGATGAGAAAAAAGGGGGGTCCCAAAACACGTTTTTCCCATTCATTTTTCCATAGGGCGGTTGGAATCACTTTTAGCTCAAACGGCTGAATGGATTTACACGAAACTTGGCAAAATTGTAGATATGATTTGCCCGAGGTGTCTTTGCTATGTCTTAATATATGTGCTCTAGTGGATTTTGAGAAATTAACGTTTAAAAAAACAGATATATCGGTGACAGCGTCCCGGTTAGCGCCCCGGTTCGCGTACCTGACGCGTAACGGAACTTCACTAGGAGAAGCGGATTGGCTCCCCGGTGACTGTGAACATTCTAAACAGTCCGGAGCGGCCGCCATCTTGTGTCTCGGTAGGATCGAGACACAAGATGTGGCAAAAACAAAGGGGGAAATGAGCATTAGGGGGTGGAGTACATCCTCCCTGACCCCCTAGGTTTGATGAGGGGGCTTTAAAAGGGCCCCGCGGGGAAAAAAAATATATATATATATTTTCGTTTTTTTTGCAGGGGGAGCGCTCGGTACGCCCACCCGGAAGCAGTCCGGGAAGCGTAATATTGGGAAAATAGGATGAAAGAATGTTCAAATTTTGTATGTTTATTGATTGTTCTTTTTGTTAATTTTTTTTTTTTTTTAAGTATTAACATGTAGGTACCAATGCAGAGTCTAAAAATAAAAATAAACCGTTTTCTGTGTAAATATCTTGCATGTTGTTTTAGAAGTTATTGTGGTATATGGAATTCATAGCGTAGTCTGTCAGGAAAGCAGAAACACCATGGAGGCAGGAGATGATAAAGAGATGTTAAATACACATTGGAGATAATATAGTGAAGAAAGGAAATAACTATGAGCAAACTATGTAACACAAAAAAGTTGCACAGTATATTTAAAGTCTGATTTTACATTATAATCAATTTGCTACTAGTTTACAAAATACATATAAAAATGAATAATGTCTCAAACAATTTTTGAATTATTAAATATACATTTATTTTTCTGATTCGTTTTCAAAATTAAAAAGAACTTCTAATAATTCATTGTGAGAAATTTTCTCATTTTCAATTAGGTAATCTACTGATTCTACACATTGCAGGAGTTCAAAGTCCCGTGATTCATCATAGAATTCAGAGTCAATTTCTATATCTGTGTTGCTTTCTGCAACAATTTCAAAGTTATTTTTTTTCTCTCCTTCCATTTTTGTGCTGTAAAATGAATTTTAAAAAAATATATCAGTACAGATAGGGCACTGTTGGGTTTAAGTACAGACAGGTAGTTTGGTTTTTTAAACAGTGATTTTATCTTTGGGCAGTGTATGGTATCAGACTGGAAGTTGAAATATAAAAAAAAATGTATGTGATAAAGTTAATTCTTAATTATACAAGACAAGCCTAACTCCATCCATAACTAAAACAGAGAAGTCTATCTTATTTTATAACTATTACAGAGGGATAGTATATAACTATCAGAAAATGTTTTCCTAATTAACTTAAAGTGCAGAACATACTTCAGTTTTTAAAATAACATCTTACCTTTCAAAAAGAAGTTTAAGTTCTCAGTTGAAATGCACTTGATATGTACTTCAGGAAGTAGTAGTCAAAATGACTGTGTTTCTCTCTCTTTCTTTATATATATTCAGGTACATAACCAATCAAATGTCATGAAATAATAAAAGATATTGAAAGTAGCATTTTGATTGGTTGTCAATTCTAACACTTCATAAGTGTTTTTGTTAGGTAATTTACCTTAGGATATTTAGTCAGGCTTACAGCATAATTTTCTCAATGGAATTCCATCAAATTTGGGTAAATGGTAGGGACTGCTATGTAGTAGGGCCTATTCTATATTTGATGAAAGTGTCTGTAGTGTTTTTTCTGTAAATTACTTTCCCACCTTTTTTATCGAGCGCTTACCGGTGCGCTCCCCGGTACGCGAACCAGCAGCGTTACGGGAGTCCTCCATTTTGTGTATCGGTAGAATTGAGACATAAGATGGAGGACAAACAATTTTCGGAATGGGTAGAAGTGGGCACGGTAGACACTTTGTGACCCTCTAGGTTTTCTGAGGGGGGATTAGGACGCTGATATATGGAAAAATAAAAAAAGAACATTTTTGAAAATTTTGCGGTGAGAGCGCCCAGTACGCGCACCGGTAAGCGAACCGGGGAGCGTACTTTGGTGAAAAAAAAAATAGAAAAAGATAAACGTTTTGAATGATCAGAGGTAGGGTAGCTCTGAAAAGAGCTATTGGGTTCTGTTGCTAATTTAGGTACCTACAAGTAGGTTCCAATGCACACTTTTAAATAAAGGACGAATATTCTATTGCCTTCATCGGAGAAGTGCACACCATCTCTTCTGTAGATGTCTTGAATGTTGGAACGCAAGTTATTGTTGTATATTATACCCATTCCATAGTCTCTCATGTAAGCAGAAACAGATTTATTCACATGTTTCCGTGCTTTCTCAAAATGTGGAAAAAATTGGTTGGACCACTTACATTTCTGTCTTTGACTTATATTGGAATATACCAAGGCAGTTTGGGGAAAAAGTGTCATCAAATGAAGAAAGGTGTTCTTTAAAAGCATTTCAAGATCAACCCCAGTCATAGTGCCCAAATCATTTCCACCACAGTGCACTATTAAGAGGTCAGGATTTGGCAGATGCATACATTTTTTTTATTTATTTTATTTAAAACATATAAAATATATTTTTGCATTAAAATAAGAATACATTTTACAGCTTTTGATATTTGCTATTAAAAAACCATTGAAATTCACTGAAAAAACCATAGGTTATAGACCATATATAGTTAGGAATTAGCATTTACAAAACCTTAAAAATTCACTGAAAAAAACATAGGTTATAGACCATATATAGTTAGGAATTAGCATTTACAAAACCTTAAAAATTCACTGAAAAAAACATAGGTTATAGACCATATATAGTTAGGGATTAGCATTTACAAAACCTTATTTTACTCGCACAAAACCATTGAAATTCGCATATATAGTTAGTTCCACTAACTATATATCGCGCACCCGCAATCCACTGCTAATGATGTCACATATTGCATCATTCATGACATGGTCAGTGACATCACTGATGACATCTCAAATGACATCACTGATGACATCACTGATGACATCTCATTTGACATTACTGATTACATCACTGATGATATCATTCATGTGACAATACGTTGAACCTCTTCAGACTCTAATATAACCTTACATACACTCAGTATAAACAGACACTCACAGACTGTCACTCATCCATGGAGTTAATCACACACCTAGTCAGTTATGCAAAGAATCAATCACACCTCCATTTCCTCAACTATACAGTTATACACACCTTACTTATTCAAACATATACTAACACATATTTACTCTTTTATACAATCCTTGATTGAAGTTCACAATGATCCATACAGCCACTCACACATTCACTGGCTCTTATGCACAGTTATTTATATATGTAAACTCTCACATGTACTGTGTTTTACATATGTACTTACTTTGACTTGTAGCACTGAGATATCCATTCACTCACCAATACACTCATGCACACAGTCAACTGCCCATACAGCTGTTTCCACATGCACTTTTGAACTCATACATCTAGTGAATCAACTGCTCACACATCTATGCACAGAGTCATACCCCTCCCAGCCACCACACACATACTCATTCACGATCTCCACCCCTGAAGTTCTTAGGTATCTTGTCTATGCCATAGAACCTCAGGCTCCCATTATTGCTTTTGTGGCTCTCTTCATAATGGCGAGCCATCGGGTAATTATGGTCTTTGTTAGTGATGGCTTGTAGGTGCTGCAAAGTCCTAACCTTGAGTGGATGCTTAGTGCTGCCTACGTACTGGAGGCCACAAGGGCATTCGAGCACGTAGACAACAAATTCAGTATTGCAGTTTATTTGGTGTTTGATTATTTTCGTTTGGCCTGTCCCTATCTTACAGTCTTTCTGTGATTTCCCATTGCGATCGCATTTACAATTACCGCAAACAGAAAATCCATTAGGGATAGGGGGCCACTTCATTTTAGATGGTTCATTGAGGTAGCTATGTACTAATCTGTCTCTAAGGGATCGCGCCCTACGGTATGTTACTTGTGGTCTTGTGCCCACTAGTTCTCCAATAATGGGGTCAGATACCAGTAGGCTCCAATTGGCCCTCATTACTTTTTCTAGGGCCCATGCTCCCCTACCGAAGTTCGTGATCATGCGGGGTGCATTCGGTTGACTCTTATTTGGAATCTCCTTTCTTTTTTTATCACTGGTAGATGTTCTCATGTTTGAGGCCTTGAACTTTATTGTGGTTAATCTTTAAGGTTTCCTCATCATATCCTCTTTTGGTGAATCGTTCTATCATTGCCTTTTGTTCAGTCTCAAAATCAGTGTTGTGCTGCAATTGCGGCGAGCCCTCAACAACTCCCCGTAGGGAATACTTCTCTTCAGGGGAATTGGATGAAGGCTCGCCGCATGCAGCGCCGCATTGCCTGCCGTTGCCTTGCGAAACAGACGTGTGGTTATACCACCCTCTTTCACCTCAACTGCTACATCCAAAAATCCAAAATATGAATTGCTGATGGTATAGGTAAAGCGGAGATTGAGGTCATTGATTCCAAGATGATTAATGTACTGTTTAGCTAGTGTTTCCGGGCCATTCCAAATTATAAAAAGGTCGTCGATGTACCTGACCCACATCAAGATGTGATCAGTGTACATCTCCGATTTCTCTGACCAGACGACCTGTTCCTCCCAACAGCATAGGAAAAGATTCGCTAGGCTGGGGGCAAAACAGGTCCCCATCGCGGTCCCAGATCATTGTCGGTATACCGCTTTTTCAAAGAGAAAAATATTCTCTTGCAAACAGTACAGCATCATTGTCTTAAGCATTGCATTGTGCTCATAATAATCCATATGTCGGCTTCTCAAATAGTGCATGCATGCTTCTACTCCCTTTACTTGGTTAATGCATGTATAAAGTGAGCATACATCCATGCTAATCATGTAATATCCATCCTCCCATTTAAGATCATGCACTCTTTTCAAAAAATCTGTGCTGTCCCTACAATAGGAATTCAGGTTCAATACATATTCATTCAGATATAGATCCAAGAATATTGAAGTGTTCTCCAGTAACCCCCCATTTGAGGACACGATAGGACGCCCTGGTGGTGTAGTGGGGTCCTTATGGATCTTGGGAAGAAAGTATATACATAGGATACGTGGGTTATCTTTTTTCAGAAATTTATATTCGTCCGTGTCCAATAATCCAGTGTGATACCAGCCTCCAAGCAGTATATGATAGTCCTTTATAGTCTTTTTATATTGCTCCCAGTTGATCAATTCGTAGCAGGAGGTATCGTTTAATTGTCTCATTGCCTCCGTTTTGTAGTCCTTATAGTTCATAACTACAACGTTGCCCCCCTTATCGGAGGGCTTGATCACAATTGTGGCATCTTCCTCTAACATTTTTAGGGAGGTTCTTTGGTCTTTTGTTAAGTTATCCCATTTGGAGTTTTTGGAGTTTTTTCTGTTTTTTTTCAATTCAGTTGTCACTGCTTGGCTATAGGCCTCCATGTTATCAAATGGAACATTCGGATTGAATTTGGTCTTTAATTTGAGGCCACTATGCTTTACTCGTCTATTCGTTACGCCACATGCTTGTAGAACCACATGATGGCTTCTTTCATCTTCATCCGCAATCTCCAATTGGTACATGTCTCTTAAGAGTTCAATGTCCTGTACTTGTAAGTTTATGTCTGAGGATCACATTGTGTTGGTCATTTTTGGTTTTGCACTGGATCGAATTGCATATAATTTCAGCAGTTTCAGTTTCCTAACGTATAAGAAAAGGTCCACCCTCGTGTCTATGTAATCCAAAGTGGCACTAGGGCAGAAGGATAATCCCAATTGTAAGTAAGTAGATTTATTCGATAACAAAAAAACATATCATAAAAGCATTTACACATCTTTTAAAAAACATTTTTAACAACAATCATCAACATAAAAACATTTCATATCCAGTACAGCATATTGGGTGGGTGGGCTTGTTCACTGGATTAACAGTTTTCTTGCAGTTCTTAAACGCCAAGCCCAACCCAAAAATGTTGCCATGCAAGTGGAAAAGAAGGGTCTAGCATCTGTACGTAAAATACGCAGGGCTTCCAAGTGAGAGCGAGTTCCCAGGCTTCTGCAGAGGGGCTTCAACCACCTACGTCTCGGGGCTACATAGACACTACATTCGAACAACATGTGAGACACAGACTCTACCCTTAGATCACAAAAGGGGCAATAGGGTACGGTTTGAGCGGGCGGTTTCCAAGTGGACGTGAACTCACATAATGGAAGCACCCCCAACCTGAACTTGATGTACAGTGCTCTGTCCCTTGAGCTCTGAATGGTGTCTAGATAAGGTTCCCTTAACGGTAACTCCTTGGCTGACAGAAACAGAGCTACAGATTTACAATGGTTTGTGCTTCGGGCCCTCTCACTGTCTACCCATGCCCAATAGACCTTCTTTAGCTGATGTTTCGTGGGTGCAGATTTGTTGGACCAAGCCTCTCCTAGGCCTAATTTGTAGAGCAGCTTTTTAACCTCCCTAAGCCAGATGATCTTATGAGAACCCGGTAATGACAAAATGTCGTTCAAGGCATCTGCGTAACTACTTAATTCCTGCACATTCCAGATTCTGGACCATAACAGGAGTGGGGGTAGTTTCGCTTGGTCGCAGATTGCCCGGGTACCTGCATCTATCAGCAATGGGATTGTTGGCGTGCTGTGGGGTAAGCCCATTAGGTCTTTATGGAAGTTGTTCTCAAGGTGGGCCAGAGTGTCAACTCTTTGAGTGCCCCACAGCTCAGCACCGTAAAGTGCCGCGCTTACAACCCTTGCCCTATAGATATCTAGGGGAGCCCCAATAGGTTTTGATGATGATGCTCGCTACTCTTTGAGCAGCGCACCTGCCACCCTTTTATGGGTAAGGAAGACTTTTTGGTGGTGTGCCTTCCAGCTCATAGTATCACTGATGCGTATGCCCAGGTAGTCAAATTCTTTTACGCGATCAAGTGGGACAGAATCTAGGACCGGGGGATAAACAGATTTTTTTGGCGGGTTAAGGACTAGAAACTTAGTTTTGCCTATATTTATGGCCAGACCCCTTTCATTACAGAATTTTTGGAAGCTGGAAAGCAACGATTGGATGCCCATTGGTGATTTTGAAATTAGGAGGGTATCGTCCGCGAACAGGAGCGTTGGGATCTTCCTTCCAGCCAGGGTGGGTGCATCTGATGGTTGTTGTAGAAGATGCTCTACCACTCCGTTAATATAAAGAGAAAACAGAGTGGGGGCAAGCACACACCCCTGGCGGACGCCTCTGTCCACGGGGATACGAGATGTTTTCTCTCCCTGTGCACCCCATCTAATTTGGGCAAAATTCCTATCGTGAAGTTTTACAAGCAGCGACAACAAATAGAGGGGGAGGCCTAACCCATCGAGGACGTTCCATAGAAGTGCGCGTGGTACCAGGTCGAAGGCAGTCCGCAGGTCAATGAAGACTAAATACAAACTGCCCCCTCCCAGCACCACCACTTTCCAATAGATCATTAGAAGGCAGAACGTCTGCTTGATTGTGCCTGTTCCTGTTCTGAAGCCCGCTGTGAGATCTGACAGGATGTGATTTTCGTCTGCCCACTCGATGATCCTGCCCAATACCACCTTTCCTGCTACCTTTTGAGAGGAGTCTAATAAACTAATTGGGCGGTAGTTCGCTGGGTCGTCCCTAGAGCCTTTTTTAAAAATAGGTACGACCTCAGCGCCCCTCCATGAGTCAGGAAAGACTCCACCCAACATCACTTCATTCAAAAGCGAGGCAATTAATCTACTCCAAGGAGATGGGTAATTCTTAATTAGGTCTCCTGGGATTCCGTCAGGACCCGCTGCTTTGTTCGAGACAATGCATTGGATTGCTCTTTCTACTTCTAAGTTGGTAAATAGGCCATCATGGCACGGGGGGTTAGTTGTAAAACCCATGGGTGGGCAAGCTACCTGGGCTGGGCCTGAGGGAGCAGAGTACAGTTGCGAAAAATGGTCGAACCATGCACCCCCTGTAATGTTACAAGTTAGCTGCTGGTCAATGGGCTTTTCCCTAGATCTTAATAGGTCCCAAAACCTCTTGGCATCCTTCCTAGCGCTGGCCTCTACTAAATCTCCCCAAAAGTTAAAATCATAAATCTGTTTAGCTTCAACTATGATTTTTTTGTAAAATTTTCTAGCAGCCCTGATAGCAACTGCATCTTTGGACTTCAGTGCCACAACAAGTTCCTTCTTAGCCTCACGACATTTTGGAGTATACCACTTGTCTGACTGTTTAGGCAATGATTTCAAGGGACCCCTTCGAGTAGTTTGGGGAACAATAAATAAGTCACTCAGCGCCAGTACAGTCTCAGTGAATAGAGGTAGGATCTTGTTCTCGGTTTGGCTTAAAGTGATCATCCGGGGCTCCACTTCTTCCAAAATTGTCCCTGCTTGGGCCATCCCTGTGTCATCGGCTAAGACTTTTGCCCACTTTAAGCGCCTACTACAGTTTGTGGGGACTAACTTATGGGAGGATTTCCACTTATGACCGGTTAAGCCTTGCCTTCCAGCCTGCCAAGGAGATGAAATGGATAGCGACAAGGGGTTGTGGTCGCTATCACCCGACACTATAACCTCCATATCTAGGTGATGCTGCCAGAGGTTGTAATTAAGCATAATATAATCAATCCTAGACGTGTGGTCTTGTCTGTTATAAGTGTGGGCACCCATATGGTCAGATTTGGATCGGCCATTTGTCGGTCGCAAATTATGCTCCATGCACAGGGCATTGATCTCTATTGCGTTTTGCGACCATTTGGGAATCGGGTCCAGATTCAAAATAGGAACACCTCTCCTGGTGTCCTCCTCAAAAGTGTCCAAGATATCTTCACTGGCCAAGGGCTCAAAACAGCAGTTGAAGTCCCCTGCGAGCATTATATGGGAATCTGCATCGCAGGCAGCCAGGTTGTGGTTTAGACCTGTGGATGGTAGATGGGATGCACCGCCTTTGGCACCCCTCAGGTAGATGTTAAAGACTTCCATGCTTCTTCCCCCTTTGTGTGTTATCGTTAGCCACTGGAGATCCGAAGATTGGGTGTTTCTTTCTTTTACCCTGAAGCCTAGAGCAATACTAATCCATATAATAAGGCCGCCTGACGGGCGACCTTTGGATCCTTGTTCCTGGACTGCGGGGATAAAAAAGGTGGAGAATCCCACTCGGTGTCTTGGCTCCAAACACCAGGTTTCCTGAAAGAGGCAGATGTAAAAGGGTTCCAGGAAGTCGTTCCATTCAGGAATGTCAAAGTTACGACCAAGACCAGCCACATTCCAGGATAGAATTTTTAGGACAGAGTCAGCTGGTGGAGAGACCTTGGTGGAGTCAATAGGCATGGGCATAAGAGAAACAGTCGCACCCACAGGTTTTGAAGACCTCACAAGTGGCTCGATTTGCTGGAAATTGGAGGTCACATAGGGGGCAAGGCAGGTAGGATCCGACTGTTCAAGAGATGTCGGTGCAGGGGGGGTCACACAGAGCGGGTTTGGCCAGTCTTCCCTGTTACAATTTGCTATTTTATCCAATGACGTTGCCACCCCATCAACCCTTGCGTTATTGGATCGTCCTCCTCGGCTTGTTGCAGATTCAGGGGCAGGACAATCCGTGGAATGATGCCTTTGCAAAGTTAAGAATACCCTCTGGGGTTGCTTGGCTGCTTGCACAGGGAGTCAGTCCACCTCCTCTAAACCACCAAATCTATTATAGGTAGAGAGGCCATTCCAATGTAGCAGAGTCTCTCTGTGGCCCCGAGACCTATTCGGCCGTTGGTGGTGCTGGACCAATGTCCAATTGTCCCCCTGATTACAGGTAGGTCGGGGAGGATAGAAAAAGGATAGTAGCTTAGGTTTGACTAAGGAGTCATCATTACTGGGCCAACTACAAATGTGGTGCGCCGTGTGTGGATCTTCGAAGGTCACTACTATGCAGTCCCCCGGACTGGATTTCAGCGTTGGCCCTACCCAGGGAGTTCTGCGAACCATCAATACCCTGCTTCTTTTGCCATTGGGGATTGGTCTGTTGACATTCAACCAGTGCATTATTTTATTTTTAAGTGACCAGTGATTTTCAAATTGGCCATTACCTAACGTTGGAACACCCGTCAAGACAACGACATAGTCGTTTGCCTCTGGGGGGAGGTCAATATAGCCACCTCTAAAGTTGTCTTTAACTGGAGGGACCTGGGTTTCACTAGGAACCGGTCTAGTTGATGTTTCGTGTTTGGGATGTTGCGAGTTACGTGTGGAGCCTCGTGGAGAAGCCTTTGGTTTAACGCGAGCTTGCTCCACCGTGACTGACCTTGGTTTAGGAACGGGTTTAATTATAGGTGGTACTGAAGAGGAAGCTAGATTGGTTTGGGGTGCGGTAGGTTGTGGCATTGGGTCAGCTGCAATAATGCCCTGGTTTTCCAGACTTTTCAGCCCAAGAGTGGCCAGCGCAATAATGCTCTTCTCCATTTCTAACAAGTTATTTTCTATCCTTGATAGTCTTAGGTCCAGAGGTGACAAAAGTTTTTTAAGTGTGTCCCAAACCACCTCTATAAATTCTTTATTGTTATTGGTTAGCCCGTCTACTTCAGGACCCTCGCCTGTTGTGGTATTAAGGAGGGGAATAGATGGATTTTTTCCCTGTCCCTCACTACATGACTGGGTATTAGGGGTGAACTCAGCTCCAGCATTAGATGCTGTGATGTTATTTATGGGCAGATCTTTTGGAACAGCAATTTTCGCTTTCTTACGGAAATAAGCTGAGCGAGAATTGCGTTTCCTCTTTGGTTGTTTGCCACTGGAGATATTATGAGACAGATTCGGGAGAGATACAATGGGAGCAGGGATGAGCACACTAAAAGGTGTCGATGGAATATCCTCATCCGTACTTCCTGAGGCAGGTACGGGAATAGCCGGGGTCGGTGAATGGTGAACATCTACCTGAGCGACTATGCAATGTGGGCGGGCTGGGCGCTCAGGGGTAACAGAGGTGGCTATGTGGCCTAGGGAGGATTTCTTGGAAAGTGCAATTACTTGGGACACTCTTCTTGCGGCATCTAGTTCTAGCGAGACCCAGGTTTGGAGCTTAGATATTTCTTTGTCTATGGCTATGTTAGTGCGGGTTATAAAGTCATCCATGGGGCCGCTGATCAGTGACCCACATTTAGAAGACTTGCTACGGGTTACCCTTGGATCCATAGCACTAGGGCACTGTGACGAAGATATATCAATTTCCCCTCAGTTAATGATGTAACTACCAAGAATATTGAGCCAAGAGGGGTGGGCCAGTCCAGTCCTCTCAGTCCTCGAACGGCCTCAAACGGTCCCGCTCTTGTCCCGGGCTTCTCCCGGCGCCCTCCCGCGCAGCGGGGAGGCTGTCCGACTTTTATAGTTATTGGATTGGAGGCCGAGGGGGTGGGGCCGGCAGGGAGACCAGCCCAGATGGAGACGGGCTCGCGTGGGCTCCTGGACCTTGGAGTCCCCACGCTGCTAGCTCGCAGCCCTGCCGGTCAAGCCAGAAACAGAAACAGAAACACCCCTTGTAGAACTGGTCTGGCCGCTGCTGACCGCGAAGCGGGACCCGCGATGCGGGTCCGGCGAGGCGTGGCGGCAGCAGCTGGCTCTGAGGGCTCCCGCTGGTCAATAACTACAATCCTTCGTCCCTTGATGGCAGCCGGTTGGTGGAGCAATCCGGTGAGTTAGGGGCGCGGTGGTGCTTTCAGTGTTCAGGTGGGGGTGGGGCCGGCAGGGAGAGCAGCCCAGATGGAGACGGGCGCGCGTGGGCTCCTGGACCTTGGAGTCCCCACGCTACTAGCTCGCAGCCCTGCCGGTCAAGCCAGAAACAGAAACAGAAACACCCCTTGTAGAACTGGTCTGGCCGCTGCTGACCGCGAAGCGGGACCCGCGAAGCGGGTCCGGCGAGGCGTGGCGGCAGCAGCTGGCTCTGAGGGCTCCCGCTGGTCAACAACTACAATCCTTCGTCCCTTGATGGCAGCCGGTTGGTGGAGCAATCCGGTGAGTTAGGGGCGCGGTGGTGCTTTCAGTGTTCAGGTGGGGGTGGGGCCGGCAGGGAGAGCAGCCCAGATGGAGACGGGCGCGCGTGGGCTCCTGGACCTTGGAGTCCCCACGCTACTAGCTCGCAGCCCTGCCGGTCAAGCCAGAAACAGAAACAGAAACACCCCTTGTAGAACTGGTCTGGCCGCTGCTGACCGCGAAGCGGGACCCGCGAAGCGGGTCCGGCGAGGCGTGGCGGCAGCAGCTGGCTCTGAGGGCTCCCGCTGGTCAATAACTACAATCCTTCGTCCCTTGATGGCAGCCGGTTGGTGGAGCAATCCGGTGAGTTAGGGGCGCGGTGGTGCTTTCAGTGTTCAGGTGGGGGTGGGGCCGGCAGGGAGAGCAGCCCAGATGGAGACGGGCGCGCGTGGGCTCCTGGACCTTGGAGTCCCCACGCTACTAGCTCGCAGCCCTGCCGGTCAAGCCAGAAACAGAAACACCCCTTGTAGAACCCGTCTGGCCGCTGCTGACCGCGAAGCGGGACCCGCGAAGCGGGTCCGGCGAGGCGTGGAGGCAGCAGCTGGCTCTGAGGGCTCCCGCTGGTCAACAACTACAATCCTTCGTCCCTTGATGGCAGCCGGTTGGTGGAGCAATGATATTTCTGTCGGGTTTAATGATCTATTAGAGAGATTCACAACAGTTTTATTTTCCTCACTGGTATCAGCTGTAAATTTACACATTTTGTTGTTTTTGTGTCTCCTTTTTATTCGTCTTCTTCGTCCGCTGTTCCACGTCCTCTTCCTCTTCCTCTTCTTGCGCTCTTCCCCTGGATGCCTGTCCTCTGCTTTGCACCCTGTTCTGTTGACTTTGTTCGCTCTTCTATGTTAGGATTTCGAACTCGTGATGAAAGGTCAGAGGACGTATCCCTAAAGGGATCCCTGTAGTGCGGTCTTCTGCGTCTGTGCTTATATCGGAGCTTGACCCTGTGGATACAGCTGTCGCTTTTTTATTTGTCCAGTTGGCCCTGATATCCTTAGTGATGTCATTTGAGATGTCATCAGTGATGTCACTGACCATGTCATGAATGATGTAATATGAGACATCATCAGCAGTGGATTGCGGGCGCGCAAGTTATAGTGATTCCAACTAACTATAACGTTGGAATTTCAATCGTTTTCTATGAGTAAATGTCCAGCTAACTATAACTAGTGTTATACCTATGTTTTTTTCAGTGAATTTAAAAGGTTTTTTAAATGCTAATTCCTAACTATAACAAATGTGAAACCTATGTTTTTTTTAGTGAATTTCAATGGTTTTTTTAAATTCTAATTCCTAATTATAACGATTGTGAAACCTCTGTTTTTTTCAATGAATTTCTTAGGTTTTTTAAAAGCTAATTCCTTTCTATATCCAGTTTGTTTCCTACGATTTTTTTTATTTGCTGTTTTGTGTAAGTATTAATTATTAATAATGTATTTTTGAAATAATATTTTTCCAAATTATTTATTTTTATTTTTATTTTTTCCTGGGGCGCTCAGGGTGCGTGCACCCAGGGTGCGCCCACTGGTAAGCTCTCCTGAGAGCGCACCGAGAGTGCTATTTCTGCGTTTGTTTAAAAAAATATGTATGAAAAGTAAATAATAACACAAGACATTTAGTACCATACTTATAAAAGCAGTATTTATGATTTACGAAAGGAAAATGATTTTGCATTTCCGTGAAACTATCGAAATGCCACTTAGGCGCGCCGCGTAAGCGCCCCCGGAAGCGCCTACGTTCGCGCTGTGTAAGCGCCCCCGGAAGCACTTCGGTGCGCGCAGCGTAAGCGTGTCAAGTCATGTGACCTTAAAATAACTCTTTTCATTGGTTGCTAACAGTTTTTTTACAAAGAATGAAATCCCCACCCATTTCCTTCACTTCTTCTTTCACTTTTGTGACTGCAAGACCTGCCTTTTTGCTGTCAGATCTTTGTTGGAATATTATCTTGGATTATATGCCTTCCAGACCATCCAGCAGTGAAGATGACTCCAATGTATTTCTTGATGAAAAGGTTTCTCAGCCGAAAGTAAAAGAACACTTCATTTGGAAGTTTTTTTCAATTCCTGATGACCAGAAGAAAGTAAATGATCCAAAAGTGGAGTGCAGGATTTGTCATACTGTCCTGTCACAGGGTGACCCCACTAAGAAATATTCTTTTGGAAACTCCACAATGATTCGCCATGTGGAGAGGAGGCACCCCCAGAATTTTGCCCGGGAGAGTGTCAGGGCTCTGGCACAAGAGGTTCTCAGTGATGGGACCTCTACTTCAACTGGAGGAGCAACTACTCCAGTGAGGGGGCGATCGCAAGAGCTGATTCTGAATATTCAGCCTGCTTTTAATAAAGGCGTTCTTAAATACAGAGACTGTGATCAGCTACTTTGCTATGGGGAACAAAGTGTTCTGCTCATGGTTCGAGCATTGGAGAACCATCGCTGCATTCCCAGCCCTAAATTTGTTGGGTTTTTTTGCTCCTGTTGAGCAGTTTCCATTCCCTGTTTTTGTTTTTGTTCTAAAAAAAGAAAAAAGAAGAAAAAAAGTTCTTTTCAGAGCTACCTCCAATTCTCATCAAAGAGCTATGTTCTTAAAAAAATGAAAAAGAGTAAGTGAAGTGGAGTGCATTGATAAAGGAGAGGAAAATGAGTAAGAAAGCACAGAAAGGGACGAGAGGAGAAAGGAAGTGAAGTAGGGTGACTGAAAGAAGATGAGTGTGGGGAAGGAGAGTGAGGAGACGGAGAGTGAACATGGGGAATGTGGATATTCAAAGAAAATGTAGTAAAGGAACGGGGTGTGGAAGGGTAAGAAAAGAGCAGTGATGTTTTGGAAAGAGTGGAGATACAGACTGGATAAAGACAAGTAAGTGTGAGACAAGGTAAGTAAGGCAGTGAAGAAACAGAGAAAGTGAAAGAAAAAATAAGAGTAGAAGACTGAAGGCCTCATTTTTGCACCTGCCTCACAGCAGGCGTAAGACTGACGCAGGTCCTTTAACATGGGCCTAGCCCCATGTGAAAGGATGCATTGCTGGAGTTGTGTCACTTTTGTGACACACTCCAGCAATGCATCACTTTTGCGCTTACAGATATGTCAGAAATTCTGACGTATCTGTAAGTACTTGCGACATAATGCGTCATAAATTAAATATGACGCATGAGTAGAAGACTGAAGGCCTCATTTATGAGGCCATGCGTCCCTTTTACGCCACCGGTGCGTCACTTTTTGTGACGCACCAGTGCTGTAAAAAATGCACCTTATTCAGTCATATTTACAAAGTGACGCATCTAGGTAGATGCGTCACTTTGTAAACCCCTGCGCCACATTATACCTACGTCAGGTGTAATGTATGCAAAAAGGGGATATTGGCGCAAGAAAGGGTCGTAGAGGTGACGCAGTGAAATCTATGAGATTTCATTGCATCACTTTTAGGACGCTGTTGTGTCAAAATCTTGGGCCTGCCTCACAGCAGGCGTAAGACTGATGCAGGCCCTTTCACATGGGACTTGCCCCATGTGAAAGGATGCATTGCTGGAGTTGCATCATTTTTGTGACACACTCCAGCAATGCATCACTTTTGCGCTTACAGATACGTCTGAAATACTGACGTATCTGTAAGTACTTGCAACATAATGCGTCATATATTTAATATGACGCATGAGTAGAAGTCTGAAGGCCTCATTTATAAGGGCCAGGCCTCACTTTTACGCCACCGGTACGTCACTTTTTGTGACGCACCAGTGCTGTAAAAAATGCTCCTTATTGAGTCATATTTACAAAGTGACGCATCTAGGTAGATGCGTCACTTTGTAAACCCCTGCACCACATTATACCTACGTCAGGTGTAATGTATACAAAAGGGGTGTATTGATGCAAGAAAGGGTCGTAGAGGTGACGCAGTGAAATCTAAGAGATATCACTGCATCACTTTTATGACGCTGTTGCATCCAAATCTTGCGCCTGCTTAACAGCAGCCGTTAGACTGATGCAGGCACTTTCACATGGAACTGCCCCATGTGAAAGGATGCATTGCTGGAGTTGCATCATTTTTGTGACACACTCCAGCAATGCATCACTTTTGCGCTTACAGATACGTCTGAAATACTGACGTATCTGTAAGTACTTGTGACATAATGCGTCATATATTTAATATGACGCATGAGTAGAAGGCTGAAGGCCTCATTTATGAGGCCATGCGTCACTTTTACGCCACCGGTACGTCACTTTTTGTGACGCACCAGTGCTGTAAAAAATGCACCTTATTGAGTCATATTTACAAAGTGACTCATCTAGGTAGATCCGTCACTTTGTAAACCCCTGCGCCACATTATAACTACGTCAGGTGTAATGTATACAAAAGGGATGTATTGACGCAAGAAAGGGTCGTAGAGGTGACGCAGTGAAATATAAGAGATAACACTGCATCACTTTTATGACGCTGTTGCGTCCAAATCTTGCACCTGCTTAACAGCAGCCGTAAGACTGACGCAGGCCCTTTCACATGGGACTGGCCCCATGTGAAAGGATGCATTGCTGGAATTGCATGATTTTTGTGACACACTCCAGCAATGCATCACTTTTGCGCTTACAGATACGTTTGAAATACTGACGTATCTGTAAGTACTTACAACATAATGCTTCATATATTTAATATGACGCATGAGTAGAAGACTGAAGGACTCATTTATGAGGCCATGTGTCACTTTTACGCCACCAGTACGTCACTTTTTGTGACGCACCAGTGGTGTAAAAAATGCACCTTATTGAATCATATTTACAAAGTGACGCATCTAGGTAGATGCGTCACTTTGTAAACCCCTGCGCCACATTATACCTACATCAGGTGTAATGTATACAAAAGGGATGTATTGGCGCAAAAAAGGGTCGTAGAGGTGATTTAACTGCGTAATTTTTAGGACGCCGTTGTGTCAAAATCTTGGGTCTGCCTCACAGCAGCCGTAAAAGACTGACGCAGGCCCTTTCACATGGGACTGGCCCCATGTGAAAGGAGTTGCATCATTTTTGTGACACACATTCCAGCAATGCATCACTTTCCTCCTAACACTCAACATTTTTTTTTTACTCTATTTTTTTACACTGTTTTTCCCTGTGGTGCACTCACGGTGCGCGTACCGGAGAGCGTATAGGGGAGCGCCGCCAGCGCTTACCACGTGAAATTAAAAAAAATAATAATAATTTTTTTAGCCCTTCAAGGTCCTTCTAGGCCCCCCTCAGAAAACCTAAGGGTTCAGGGGGTGTCTACTCTGCCCCCTTTAAATTATATCCCCCTTTCTTTTTTCACCTCTTGTGTCTCGATTCTACCAAGACACAAGATGGCAGACTCTCCGGACTGTTTAGAATGTTGACAGACACCCGACAACCAATCAGCCTTCCGCTCGCGCACTTCCATAGCGTGCCGGGTGCGCGCCCCGGTACGCGCACCGGTGAGCGCCCGCAGCGCGCCTATAGATATATATGTGTTTTTGAAGTTAATTTTCATAAAAACCACTTGACAAATTTTCACCAAACATAGCAAAGGCACATCTGCGTACCAGTCCCTACAATTTTGCCAAGTTTGGCGTAATACCGTTCAGCGGTTCGGGCTGTAGACTTGTCAGACCGTCCTATGGAAATTAACATGGAGAAAACACGTTTTGGGACCCCCCTTTTTTCTCAGCCCCCACTTCACGAATCCCCCCGAAACTTTCAGGGAAAGAAGCGAAGCGCAGCGAGACCATTTTAAGGAAAATTACAGGCAGATCCCTCAATCGGCACCAAAGTTATTCCCAATAGAATGTTCGGAATTTCCTATGGTAGCCAATCCTAACTATAACTACCTACTGGCGTCCGCCAGTAGGTAATATATATGTATATATAAGCGAGGGTCTACTGAGTAAACAAGAACATCCTTTTTTGAAAAATGATTTCCCTGTTACACCCTTCTTTTATTTGATCCCTAAAATCCACAAGCAAGTTCAACCAGTCCCTGGGCGACCGATCATCTCCGCCCAGGGGAGCTTATTGGAATCTATCTCCAGATATGTGGATCAATTTTTGCATGAATTTGTGGAAGCCTTACCCTCCTACATTAAGGACACTGGACACTTCCTCTCAAAAATCAATGGGGTAAAGTGGGTAAAAGGATTTATACTAATAGCTTTAGATATTAATTCCCTTTACACAAGTATTTCTCATTCAGACGGACTGAATGCTTTCAAATTTTATTTAGGGAAACGAAGCATTGCTTACAGTCAACATACCACCATGCTGCTTAGAATGTTAGAAATATGCTTGAATAACAACTACTTTTTGTTTAACAAAGAGATCTTTCAGCAGCTGAAAGGTGTGGCTATGGGGGCATGCTTCCCCCCTACCTATGCATGTTTACATGTAGGGTGGTGGGAGGAGCATGTCCTCATGGGCACCCTCGCCAGCTCTTTCCCTAATTGTATCGTACACTTTTGGCGCTTTATAGATGATATCTGCATGATATGGAATGGTTCGTTGGAATCAGCCACAGAGTTTGTGAATGAAATCAATGAGAACCAACTGAATTTACAATTCACCTCCCAAATTAGCACTCAAAAGATCCAATTCCTTGATGTAGAAATCTACGTCTCTGAGGATAAACTACAGACCGACTCCACAGAAAATGACAGAAAAATGACGCTGCTAGACTCATCTTTAAAAAACCGAGGAACACGCATGCATCCCCCCTCCTGCGAGAACTGCATTGGCTGCCAGTTAAACAGAGGATAATGTTCAAAGGGTTGTGTATTGTCCACCAAACCCTTTATGGTAGGGTGCCAAGTTATATGAAATCACGCCTGACCCTCTACAGGCCGGGTAGGGCGCTAAGATCTGCAGAAGCTACCCTCCTTACTCAACCACGTTGTAGACTGGCTACTGTGGGAGGTCGTGCTTTTTCCCATAATCTCCCAGCTCTCTGGAATAAACTGCCAATGAAACTGCGAAAAGAAACCAAGTTGCTGTCCTTCTGAAAGAGATTAAAAACAGTGCTCTTTCAGCAAGCGTGGGGTTGCCTGTAACTTTTGACCAGCTGTATCTTCTTTATTCGTCTGTGTGGATCCTGACAAAGCGCTATGAGACCCTGGGTTATAACGCGCTATACATATTGTGAGAAGTTGGCCTGGTATATAATGCTCACTAATTCTAGTGATCACTTTGTACCATGCCAAGCAACCCTTATGATGATGGTTGTAATTCAACCTTGTAGACCAGTTATCCTAGTGGTAACGTGGACAAAGCAGTCTTAGGCTAAATTCTGAAAGGCATGTGAAGCCAGCTGTTATACCATACACAACCCCCTTGAATACCAAATGAAAGGGACACCACACAGATATATATTGAAAATATATATTGATTTATTAACTATAAAATCCCCTGGACTCTTTATGAGCACAGAAGCACAAGCATTAAATCACAAGACAGTTTAAAATACACAAACGTTGCACTATATGGATGAGCCCTGGGGGCCACCTAAACCATATACTAAGAAAGTGGTATAAGAGATACCAGGAGGAAAGTGAAGAGGCCTAGGGCCTTGGGAATCGCTGGAGCTATTCGAGACTGGCAATGACTAAGTCGGGAAAGGCCCACGGGACTCGGGTGCAGTGTTCAAAGTGCACGCACTTCTCAATACAAAGTCTATGGTGCGTAAAAAGCACAAAGTTAGAAAGTTAGGAACCTTCCGAGTGACCTACGGAGCTGAAACTTAAAACACAGGCCCTTGGGATGTGTACCAGTGCAGGAGCACCGGCCGAGCTGAGTTACCTCACCCACAGGAAGCGGGTGCACAGGGTCGAAGTTGTGTCGGGTTTCGTCACGCTGGTCGATGGTGCTTGGAGCTGAAGATGCTGCAGGCGGCTCGATGAGAAGAGTTCCGGTGGATCCAAGGGTGGATCTGAAGATGTGAAGACCTGAAAGCAGAGGGGACAGTGTTCAAAGTCACTAGCCAGTGACTACCGTGGAACCAGATTGGAACCAGGCGATGTCGGGTGCAAACAGGCGTTGTCAGGTAGCTTCTTTCTGCAGCCACGTGGATACCCGGGGTCGAGGACGTCCAGGAGTCGGTCACGAGCTGTCCCACGTAGGCTTCTCGCTGTTGGCGGTATAGGCGACCTGATCGGAGCAAACAGGCCTTGGCAAATGCAAGCCACGCAGAAGTTGAAAGATGCTGTTCACTCGGACCAGCAAGGTCAGAGCGGGTGCTCCTTTTTACAGGAACTTGGGTAGGTCTGGAGCAACCAGACCTGCTGTGTAAATCTTCGGTTTCGTTGCCAAGATGGCCGCTGACCACGTGGCTAGTGGCCGGGATGGCGCGTCGAGTAGCACAATGCAAAAGGGCCCCACGCAGATCGTGGAGATGCTGGAGGGCTGCTCTTCGGTGCAAGGGCTGCTCGGTGGTGGGGGTTCTCAATCCCCAAAGCACAACGTCGAGGATGCCTCAGAAGCTGCGCAGTCAGCTTTTCGAGTGTCTTTCAAGAGGTCCGGTCCCACGTCACTCGGTGCCTCCACGGGTCCCTTCTTCGCAGGGACTGTGGATCGGGCTCTGAGAGGTCTGGGAGTCTGGTTCTTGTCGTGCTCTGGGCTCGGTCTCCGGCGGGAGGCGGCGGCAAAGCAGACGTCGAGTTGCTGGTTGGTACCTGTGTTCACAGGGTGGCCACTCCTAGGCCACAAGGGAGATTCTCTTCAGTCTTCTGTGCAGCAGAATGACGAAGTCCAGTCTTCTTCTTGTTTAAAGTTGATTTCGGGATGATCTGCTGTGCAATGGCACTGCTCCCCCTCTTATTCCCAAACTGGGGGTGGATCACCTACTAGGTCCCTCCTCTGGGAGGAACCAGGAAGGGGGGCGGTTACACCCCCTTTCCTTTGTCCAGCTCCACGCCAGGACTGGGGCTGGAAGGCCCCAGAACCGGTTTGGACTGGCCTATGCACGGGGAGACCTTGTGTCTGATTCTATTCAGCCCTGTCCTACCCAATACACAAAATCCTGTCTGGGGTGGTGCTCGCACCTCCCAAGGCAGGAAACCCTTTGTCCAGGCCACCATCTGCCGAGTTTCGGTCAGCAGATGGAGGCCAGACTTGTGTCTGTGGTGGCAGCGTCCATTTTGTGAAGCTGAGGCTCTGTTTAACTTTAACCGGGGTTAAGGCTACACACATGTCGTGTCCCTCTAGAAGGGTGGAATGCTATCCCCGTCGCCAGAATTGGCGAGGGGATAGTATTCCAATTCGTATGACACCTTACTCGACATGTTTTGATAAAGCCAAACCAAAGATAGCATTTAACCGCGAGGATTATAATGCACTTAAGAGTATATGGTATGGCAATATCCCGGAACAGCTTAGGGAGTTGTTCCCGACAGCTGCAGACAGGCTCAGCTCATGCTAGAGCACCATCTCACATATTTCCAAGCACTCTGCCTCCAGGATTGATGAGGCCTTCCATAGGAGTGGCTGATCGGAACATATGTGTCCAATTTAGGGTTAGGCACAGACATACTGTACCTAAGTAAGAGGTGGTTACACCGACTTACCCCAGCTGAGTGATCAGCCAGTTGTGTCAAATATGGAGGCCAGGCCAGGGGTGGCACAATACGTGCTGCAGCCCCTGGTAGGCCTTGGATACACCTATGCCCTGGGCACCTAGGGTGCACTATTACAGGGGCTCATAAGGTGAACCAGTTCCAATTCGTAATGCACCTAGAGTGCATTGGCAGTAATTTAGAGAGAGAACAGCAGGCTGTGGGTCTGATTAGCAGGCCCACAGCCACATTAAGTCAGAAACCAGTGAAGCAAAAAGCAAAAATTTGGGGTGACCATAGGATAGCAGACCCTACTCTCCTACATAACCCCCCCCCCCAAACGCAGGGACATTAGACTAACCTTGACCAGTTGTGTCTTCATGTTCTAAGTGGAAGTACCTGGAGAGACCATCTGCGTTGCCATGGTCAGTCCCTGGGCGGTGCTCCACTGTAAAGTCCATCCCCTGTAGGGAAATGGACCACCTGAGTAGTTTGGGGTTTTCACCCTTCATCTGATTAAGCCATAGGAGGGGCTTATGGTCGGTCTGAATCTTGAAGTGAGTGCCAAATAAGTATGGTCTCAACTTCTTCAGGGCCCACACCACAGCAAAGGCCTCCCTCTCTATAGCTGACCAACGTTTCTCTCTGGGGGTCAGCCTTCCGCTAATGAAAGCAATGGGCTGGTCCTGGCCATCTACATTAAGCTGTGAAAGCACTGCTCCCACTTCCAACTCAGAAGCATCTGTTTGGACAATGAACTCTCTTGAGTAGTCAGGACTCTTCAGGATAGGTGCAGAGCACATGGCCTTCTTCAGGTCATCAAATGCCTTTTGACAGATTTCTGTCCACTGAACCTTTTTGGGCATCTTCTTGGATGTCAGATCATTAAGAGGAGTCACAATGGACCCATAGTTCTTAACAAACTTCCTGTAGTACCCAGTCAGGCCCAAGAAAGCTCTGACCTGAGTCTGGGTAGTTGGAGGGGACCAGTCCTTGATGGTCTGGATCTTACTCTCCAGTGGTTGAACTTGGCCTCCACCTACAAGGTGGCCCAGGTATACAACCTTGCTCTGCCCTATCTGGCACTTTGTTGCCTTGATAGTGAGGCCTGCCTTCTGCAGAGCCTCAAGCACTTCCTTCAGGTGGACCAGGTGATCCTCCCAGGTGGAGCTAAAGACAGCAATATCGTCCAGATAAGCTGCACAAAAGTCATCCAACCCAGTGAGGACTTGATTCACCAACCTTTGGAAGGTGGCAGGTGCATTTTTCAAACCAAAGGGCATCACCACAAACTGATAATGCCCACTAGGGGCAGAAAATGCTGTCTTGGCTTTAGACTCCTCAGCTAACCTGATTTGCCAGTAGCCAGCTGTCAAGTCAAATGTGCTCAAATATTTGGCAGAAGCCAACTTGTCAATGAGCTCATCTGCCCTTGGAATAGGGTGTGCATCTGTCCTGGTGACAGCATTGAGTCCTCTGTAATCCACACAGAACCTCATCTCTCTCTTGCCATCTTTGGTGTGAGGTTTGGGGACCAGAACCACTGGGCTAGCCCAGGGGCTCTCTGAAGGCTCAATGACACCTAATTCCAGCATCTTTTGCACCTCAGTCTTTATACAGTCCCTGACGTGGTCAGGTTGCCTGTAAATTTTGCTCTTTACAGGAAGACTGTCACCAGTGTCCACCACATGTGTACACCAGTTAGTCTGACTGGGTGTCAAGGAGAACATATGCCTGTATGCCTGTAGAACTTGTCTGCAGTCATGTTGCTGATGTTCAGTGAGGCTGCCACCTAAGGCCACACCATCAACTGAGCCATCCTCAGGGTTCTGAGTGAGCAGGTCTGGGAGAGGGTCACTCTCTTCCTCCTGTCCCTCATCTGTAGCCATGAGCAAGCCCATGTCTGCCCTGCTGACATATGCCTTCAATCTGTTCACATGGAGCACCCTGTGGGGGCTCCTGGGAGTTCCTAGGTCCACCAAGTAGGTAACCTCTCCCTTCTTTTCCAGAATTGTATGGGGTCCAGACCATTTGTCTTGGAGTGCTGCTGGGGCCACTGGCTCCAACACCCATACCTTCTGTCCAGGCTGAAATTCAACAAGGACAGCCTTTTGGTCATGCCAAGCTTTTTGTAATTCTTGGCTAGCCTCAAGGTTTTTGGATGCCTTTTCCATGTACTCTGCCATCCTGGAGCGGAGACCAAGTACATAGTCCACTATGTCCTGTTTAGGCTTTTTGAGAGGTAACTCCCATCCTTCCTTCACAAGACACAGGGGTCCTCTTAGAGGGTGCCCAAACAACAATTCAAAGGGGCTGAAGCCAACCCCCTTTTGTGGGACCTCTCTGTAAGCGAACAAAAGGCAGGGCAGAAGGATGTCCCATCTTCGCCTGAGCTTTTCAGGTAATCCTTTAATCATGCCCTTTAGGGTCTTGTTAAATCTCTCAACAAGCCCATTGCATTGTGGGTGATAAGGAGTGGTGAACTTGTAGTTTACACCACATTCCTTCCACATAGCTGTCAAATATCCAGACATGAAGTTGGTACCTCTATCTGATATTACCTCCTTAGGAAACCCCACTCTGGAGAAAACTCCAAGTAAGGCCCTGGCCACAACAGGAGCTGTTGTGGTCCTAAGGGGAATTGCCTCTGGGTACCTGGTGGCATGATCCACTACCACCAGTATGAATCTGTGCCCAGATGCTGTAGGGGGATCCATTGGACCAACAATATCAATCCCCACTCTCTCAAAGGGAACCCCCACCACAGGTAGTGGTATCAGGGGGGCCTTTGTTTTTCCACCTGCTTTACCACTGGCTTGGCAGGTTTCACAGGAGCGACAAAACTCCTTGGTGTCTTCAGACATGTGAGGCCAGTGAAAGTGAGGGACAAGCCTGTCCCAAGTCTTGTTCTGGCCTAGGTGTCCTGCTAAAGGAATATCATGGGCCAAGGTGAGTAGGAAGCCCCTAAATTGCAGAGGTATAACCAACCTCCTGGTAGCACCAGGCTTGGGGTCTCTAGCCTCTGAATAAAGGAGTCCATCGTCCCAATATACTTTATGGGCACCTTGAGCATTCCCAGCAGCCTCAGCAGCAGCCTGCTGTCTGAGGGGTTCAAGAGAAGGACAGGTTAACTGAGCCTGCCCCAAGTCTGCCCTAGAAGGTCCCCCTGTCCCCAGAAACTCAACCTGATCAGGTTCAAGTTCTTCAGGGACAGTTCCTTCAGGGGTCTCAAGATCAGTTTCCTGTGAAGCCT
This sequence comes from Lissotriton vulgaris, assembly GCF_964263255.1. Classification (NCBI taxonomy): domain Eukaryota; kingdom Metazoa; phylum Chordata; class Amphibia; order Caudata; family Salamandridae; genus Lissotriton; species Lissotriton vulgaris. The sequence goes on along the minus strand of NC_141695.1, from coordinate 1,455,390,480 downwards.
GATCCTCACTTGGAGGCAGTTGGGAAGGCGCAGCCTTAACCCTCCTGTTCATCTTCTTGGGAGGTACTTGGTCCATTGTTCCAGGATCCAAGACCTGAGGTTCAGAGAGGCACTTTTTGGCCTGTGACCTGGTCACAGCAAGGACATGTGATGATATCCCTAACATCTCTGCATGAGTCCTGTACTCAACTTCTGACCATAGAGAGTTCTCCAGGTCATTGCCCAACAAACATTCTACTGGGAGATCAGCACTAACCACAACTTTCTTTAGGCCAGTTACCCCTCCCCAGGAAAAGTTAACAAGTGCCACACTATGTGTAGTAGTGACATTGCTGGCATTGGTCACCAGGTAATCATCGCCTGGCATGTATTGTCCAGGGTCCACAAAGTTAGGTGTCACCATAGTGACACTGGCACATGTGTCCCTGTAAGCTTGAGCCACTTTGTTGTTAATCAAAGGTGTCTGTCTGTATTTGCCCAGGTTACTGGGACTTATGTCAGGGGTCAAATCTATGTCCCCTTCACAAACCAGAACAGCCTGTGTAAGAGTTCTGACTAGGTCAGAATCTCCTTCAGTTCCCAAAGTGATTCCCACTAATCCCTTGGCTTGAGGACCAGCACTGCTAACTGTACTAGTGGGTGCAGGTGCCTTAGGGGCTGCAGTGCTGGGGGCTCCACCCTTTTTACACTCACTTGTCCAGTGAGAGGTGTTCTTACAAGTTTTACACCAGGGTTTCTTCTGACCTTCTTTCTTCTTCTTCTTGGAAGTTTGGGACCCACCCTCTGTCTCAGTTTGGGGCCCTGTTGAAGACTTCTGGTCTTTAGCTTTCTGCTCCCCACCCTTCTGGTCTGTTTTCTTCTGGTCACCACCCTGGTTCTGGTTCTGGTTCTTTTGCTTAACTCTGGTTCTTACCCATTTATCTGCCCTCTTTCCCAATTCTTGGGGAGAGGTCAAATCTGAGTCAACCAAATGTTGATGCAACTGCTGGTTCTGACAATTATTTAAAATTTGTTCTCTCATCAGCAAATTATACAATCCTTCATAGTCTGTAACCTTGCTTCCCAGCAACCATCCCTCCAGAGCCTTAGTGGCACACTCAACAAATTCAGACCAGTCCTGAGTCTGTGTCTTCTGGGTATCTATCTCTGAACATTAACCTGTACTGTTCAGTGGTTAAGCCTAACCCATCAATCAGAGCACTCTTCAGGACCAGGTAGTTTCTACAATCCCCATCACTAACTGTGAGGAGTCTGTCTCGGCCTCTACCTTCAAAGGAGAGCCACAAGATTGCTGCCCACTGCTCCTGAGGGATCTGCTGTACTCTGCAGGCTCTCTCCATTGCAGTAATCCATTTATGGATATCATCCCCAGCTTTGTAGGGGGGCACAATCTTACTCAGGTTTCTATTATCAAAAGACCTGTCTTTATCCTTGTGGATATTGCTGCCACCAGTGGGTTCTATTACCCCACTCTCTCTAGGCTGTCTTGCTCTAGCAAGTTTCTCTTGGGCCAGGGCAATCTCTAACTCTTGTCTCTGGACTCTCAATTCAGCCTCTCTAATTTGAGATTCTCTCAATTTGGTCTCATGTTCCCTTCTCTGAGGGCTAGTCATCCTCCTTCTGGAGTGACCATGAGAACCTCTAGAAGCATAGGAGTTGTCAGAGTCACCTGAGTGAATCCTTCTCCTCCTAGGCTCCTGGTTAAGTCCACCTGGGGGTCTGAATGGGTTGTTACCTGATTCATTCCCAAGTTGACTTAAGTTAGCCTGGTTCAGTCTACTGACCAGCACCTGACTATCTCTGTCATCATCTGACTCACTGCTTTCCACCTCCTCCTCCTCTTCTTCTTCCTCTACATCTACCTGAGGAGCTCCAGTGGTGGAGGCTTCCTCATCTACCAGGATGATATGGGCAGGGGTGTCTACAGTGTCATCCTCTGAAGGATGGCCTCCTTCAGCATCCCCTGTGGGGTTTGCTTTAGAGGTCTTTAGAGCCTCAGACTGATCCAAGAGCTCTCTTAGGTGGTCTGTAGTAGGGGAAGGCCCTGTCTTCAGACCCCTTAAGACACAAAGCTGTCTTAATTCCTTAAAGGGAAAAATAGCAAATTTGGATGGTGCCCTTGGAGGGTCACTCTCAACAGGAGTAAGTCCACTGGACCCCTCTGCTCCAGACATTGCTCTAGTGTGGGTGGATGTGTTGCAATCTACCTACACTGGTGTTTACCTACTAAACCTATCTAGTAGTTGTAGCTAGGGTGTGCTACTCCCTTTGCTCTACAACAACTAAGTTCAGTAGAACTTAAGTATACTAGTCTTGTTTTATATGTACCTAGCAGGTACCTGTATGATCTTTCAAATGATAATCTCAAAGATTGTAATGGTAAAACAACAGCAAGCTCAGATCCCAATCCGCTGCTCACCAATGTGAGAAGTTGGCCTGGTATATAATGCTCACTAATTCTAGTGATCACTTTGTACCATGCCAAGCAACCCTTATGATGATGGTTGTAATTCAACCTTGTAGACCAGTTATCCTAGTGGTAACGTGGACAAAGCAGTCTTAGGCTAAACTCTGAAAGGCATGTGAAGCCAGCTGTTATACCATACACAACCCCCTTGAATACCAAATGAAAGGGACACCACACAGATATATATTGAAAATATATATTGATTTATTAACTATAAAATCCCCTGGACTCTTTATGAGCACAGAAGCACAAGCATTAAATCACAATACAGTTTAAAATACACAAACGTTGCACTATATGGATGAGCCCCAGGGGCCACCTAAACCATATACTAAGAAAGTGGTATAAGAGATACCAGGAGGAAAGTGAAGAGGCCTAGGGCCTTGGGAATCGCTGGAGCTATTCGAGACTGGCAATGACTAAGTCGGGAAAGGCCCACGGGACTCGGGTGCAGTGTTCAAAGTGCACGCACTTCTCAATACAAAGTCTATGGTGCGTAAAAAGCACAAAGTTAGAAAGTTAGGAACCTTCCGAGTGACCTACGGAGCTGAAACTTAAAACACAGGCCCTTGGGATGTGTACCAGTGCAGGAGCACCGGCGGAGCTGAGTTACCTCACCCACAGGAAGCGGGTGCACAGGGTCGAAGTTGTGTCGGGTTTCGTCACGCTGGTCGATGGTGCTTGGAGCTGAAGATGCTGCAGGCGGCTCGATGAGAAGAGTTCCGGTGGATCCAAGGCTGGATCTGAAGATGTGAAGACCTGAAAGCAGAGGGGACAGTGTTCAAAGTCACTAGCCAGTGACTACCGTGCAACCAGATTGGAACCAGGCGATGTCGGGTGCAAACAGGCGTTGTCGGGTAGCTTCTTTCTGCAGCCACGTGGATACCCGGGGTCGAGGACGTCCAGGAGTCGGTCAAGAGATGTCCCACGTAGGCTTCTCGCTGTTGGCGGTGTCGGCGACCTGATCGGAGCAAACAGGCCTTGGCAAATGCAAGCCATGCAGAAGTTGAAAGATGCTGTTCACTCGGACCAGCAAGGTCAGAGCGGGTGCTCCTTTTTCAGGAGCTTGGGTAGGTCTGGAGCAACCAGACCTGCTGTGTAAATCTTCGGTTTCGTCGCCAAGATGGCCGCTGACCACGTGGCTAGTGGCCGGGATGGCGCGTCGAGTAGCACAATGCAAAAGGGCCCCACGCAGATCGTGGAGATGCTGGAGGGCTGCTCTTCGGTGCAAGGGCTGCTCGGTGGTGGGGGTTCTCAATCCCCAAAGCACAACGTCGAGGATGCCTCAGAAGCTGCGCAGTCAGCTTTTCGAGTGTCTTTCAAGAGGTCCGGTCCCACGTCACTCGGTGCCTCCACGGGTCCCTTCTTCGCAGGGACTGTGGATCGGGCTCTGAGAGGTCTGGGAGTCTGGTTCTTGTTGGGCTCTGGGCTCGGTCTCCGGCGGGAGGCGGCGGCAAAGCAGACGTCGAGTTGCTGGTTGGTACCTGTGTTCACAGGGTGGCCACTCCTAGGCCACAAGGGAGATTCTCTTCAGTCTTCTGTGCAGCAGAATGTCGAAGTCCAGTCTTCTTCTTGTTTAAAGTTGATTTCGGGATGATCTGCTGTGCAATGGCACTGCTCCCCCTCTTATTCCCAAACTGGGGGTGGATCACCTACTAGGTCCCTCCTCTGGGAGGAACCAGGAAGGGGGGCGGTTACACCCCCTTTCCTTTGTCCAGCTCCGCGCCAGGACTGGGGCTGGAAGGCCCCAGAACCGGTTTGGACTGGCCTATGCACGGGGACACCTTGTGTGCCCCGGGCATGTCTGATTCTATTCAGCCCTGTCCTACCCAATACACAAAATCCTGTCTGGGGTGGTGCTCGCACCTCCCAAGGCAGGAAACCCTTTGTCCAGGCCACCATCTGCCGAGTTTCGGTCAGCAGCAGGAGGCCAGACTTGTGTCTGTGGTGGCAGCGTCCATTTTGTGAAGCTGAGGCTCTGTTTAACTTTAACCGGGGTTAAGGCTACACACATGTCGTGTCCCTCTAGAAGGGTGGAATGCTATCCCCGTCGCCAGAATTGGCGAGGGGATAGTATTCCAATTCGTATGACACCTTACTCGACATGTTTTGATAAAGCCAAACCAAAGATAGCATTTAACCGCGAGGATTATAATGCACTTAAGAGTATATGGTATGGCAATATCCCGGAACAGCTTAGGGAGTTGTTCCCGACAGCTGCAGACAGGCTCAGCTCATGCTAGAGCACCATCTCACATATTTCCAAGCACTCTGCCTCCAGGATTGATGAGGCCTTCCATAGGAGTGGCTGATAGGAACATATGTGTCCAGTTTAGGGTTAGGCACAGACATACTGTACCTAAGTAAGAGGTGGTTACACCGACTTACCCCAGCTGAGTGATCAGCCAGTTGTGTCAAATATGGAGGCCAGGCCAGGGGTGGCACAATACGTGCTGCAGCCCCTGGTAGGCCTTGGATACACCTATGCCCTGGGCACCTAGGGTGCACTATTACAGGGGCTCATAAGGTGAACCAGTTCCAATTCGTAATGCACCTAGAGTGCATTGGCAGTAATTTAGAGAGAGAACAGCAGGCTGTGGGTCTGATTAGCAGGCCCACAGCCACATTAAGTCAGAAACCAGTGAAGCAAAAAGCAAAAATTTGGGGTGACCATAGGATAGTAGACCCTACTCTCCTACACATATCAAATAAATAAATAAATAAATAAAAGCAACAGCGGGTAATGCGATACTGCATGCTAGCAGTGCGCATCCCAACCACCTCATTAGAAGTATCCCGTATGTGGAATTTTTGAGGATGCGGAGGATCTGTAGTTCCGAGGTAGATTTGGAGAAGTGTCAAAATGATGCATTCACAAGATTCTGTCACCGTGGCTATCAGCCCTCGTTGTTACAAGAAGCTAAGAACAGGGCTAATGAATTTAACAGAGAGAACTATCTAGCCTCCATTTCCATCAACTCCACCCAGATAGCTAGCAGTTATGAGGAAGGAGATTCCAGTACCAACATCAGCTTGATCACTACCTTAATGGTGATGAGAGGAAGGTGAGAGGGATACTGAAAAAACATTGGCCATTACTCAAAACTGACATCAGTTTAGCTTCTCTGATACCAGATGAACCCTCTATTGTCTTCAAAAGAGCCCCCTCGATGAGGGACGCCCTGGTTAGATCTAGTCCAGAGGTGATTTCTAAAACAAACTGGTTATCAGATAAATGCGGCTTTTTCAAATGCATCTCTGCTGTACCCAAGAACATCAGGGGAGGCAATAGGGAGAAAACCCTTAGACAATTGGAAAGCAAATATATCTTGCTTTTAGATACCAGGATTCCTAATGGGATGAACACAGGGGAGGATTTACACTGTTTTTTATGAGTCCTTGATGTGTATCCATGTGCTGTGAATCTCCTGTGTTAATTTCCAAAGAGACATTATTTGTCCCTCCCTAGTCTTTTCAGACATGTTAATACGCTGATTATCCTGTTGTTTACTTTGTCTTACTCCATTGGTTAGTTATAACCTTAGATGTACAGATGTTTGGAGTGTGCTTTGCCCTTGTTCATGTATTAGTTCACCATGTATGGTCTCTGTAATCCACCTTATCCTATTGTCAGTTAACCTGAGATATGGACTTAGTTTTGGCACTGAAAAACAGTTTCTAATCTTGACATGAAGAACCGATATAATTCAGGCACTATGCCATAATGTTTCATTTGTGTTGTGCCACTTTGCTCATGCCGTATATTTGGTTTTAAATCATCGGTTTCCACGTCATGTAACCCTCCTAATTAGGGGTCCTAACGTGCCGTCCGAATTGCTTCCGTAAATGTATGTATCCTAAATTTTGTTTAGGAATTGCACTGTGTTGTATTTTGCACGATTTGCACAGTATGAATGTTTTGCACTTGCACTTTTTTAGCAGATTGAGCCATCGATCATTTGTCGCACTCAGCACTTTAACATAAGACTGTTTACAATATAGTTTAAACAAGTTGTAAATATTGCCTCCGATGTACCATTCATGGTAGGATAATTTTATGATATGTATATAGAAGAATCATGCATTTTAATAAGATCAAATTAATGTATTTATTTATCTATAGTTGTTTTCTCGGAGAGTAACTGATAGTATGTCTTTTATGTTTACGACTGCTGACGCTGCATCAATCTGCATTTGCACTGTATTTAAGCACAAGCATTGGTTCCTTTGGTCATGTGATCAAGGCTACTGTGTTGTAGCCGAAACACGTCATGCTGGTGACAAGGGAGCAATAAAACTACCTTTGAAAGGATCCTGAAGCGTTGTTGTGGTCTGTACCTGCGTTGGGGGATCGGCGTCCAGAGACGGTCGGTAGGAGTGGTGAACGGATATATAAATATATATATATACTCCAAAGGCTCGCCTCCACCACAACTTCCCAACGGACTTGCAAAATGAGACAAGGGGAAGACCCAAAGTCAGTGCTTTAGTATATATATATATATATATATATATATATATATATATATATATATATATTCAATGAAAAAACCATAGGTTATAGCCCATATATAGTTAGGAATTAGCATTTACAAAACCTTATTTTACTCGCATAAAACCATTGAAATTCCATATATAGTTAGCTAACTATAAGCGCTAACTATATATCGCGCACCCGCAATCCACTGCTGATGATGTCACATATTACATCATTCATGACATGGTCAGTGACATCACTGATGACATCACTGATGACATCTCAAATGACATCACTGATGACATCACTGATCACAACATCCAGTGATTGTATGTGTCTGTAAAGTTTAAATATGTTTTACATATTGAAGAATGAGTGGATGTATAAGTGTCTAGATGAAGAATTTAGTAGGTGCATGACTGACTGTATGAAAGAGTGATTAAATGTGTCTCACTGAGTGCATGGGTTAGTGACTAAACTGTCTTAATTTGTGCATCAGTATGTTTGTTGTTGTGTAAGCTGCTGCATGTGTTGATCAGTAGCTATAAGAGTGGCCATATGGGTTATTGATTGGTTGCCCAAGTATTTGAATGGGAGGCTGAGTGTGTGTGTGGGTGGCTGGGAGGTGCGTGACTCTGTGCATAGATGTGTAAGCAGTTGATTCACTAGGAGTATGAGTTCAAGAGTGCATGTGGAAACAGCTATATGGGCGGTTGACTGTGCATGGGTGTGTTGGTGAGTGAATGGATTTCTCATTGCTACATGTGCAAGTAAGTACGTATGTAAAACACAATACATGTGAGAGTTGACATATATAAATAACTGAACATAAGAGCCAGTGAATGTGTGAGTGGCTGTATCGATCACTGTGAGCTTGTATCAGGGATTATATAAGAGAGTAAATATGTGTTATTATATGTTTGAATAAGTAAGATGTGTATAACTGTATAGTTGAGGAAATGGAGGTGTGATTGATTCTTTGCATGACTGACTAGGTGTGTGAGTAACTCCATGGATGAGTGACAGTCTGTGAGTGTCTGTTTATACTGAGTGTATGTAAGGTTATATTAGAGTCTGAAGAGGTTCATTGTATTATCACATGAGTGATGTGATCAGTGATGACAAATGAGATGTCATCAGTGATGTCATTTGAGTTGTCATCAGTGATGTCATTTGAGATGTCATCATTGATATCATTTGAGTTGTCATCAGTGATGTCATTTGAGATGTCATCAGTGATGTCATCAGTGATGTCACTGACCATGTCATGAATGATGTAATATGTGACATCATCAGCAGTGGATTGCGGGTGCGCGATATATAGTTAGCGCTTATAGTTAGCTAACTATATATGGAATTTCAATGGTTTTATGCGAGTAAAATAAGGTTTTGTAAATGCTAATTCCTAACTATATATGGGCTATAACCTATGGTTTTTTCATTGAATTTTCAAGGTTTTGTAAATGCAAATTCCTAACTATATATCCACTATAACCTATGGTTTTTTCTGTGAATTTCATTGGTTTTTTAATAGCAAATATGAAAAGCTTTAAAATGTCAAGTACGTGATAGATAAAAACATTTTCGTATTTATGCACGCTGATGTGCTTTGAACGCTGCCCCCCCCCCCCATCCCCTCTTTTGCCTTTGTTAGTACTCTCTCTTTGCAGATACAGAAGGGTAGTTAACGCAGGCCTTTACCCCCGTTGTAATCCGTCGTACCTCCTTGTCTCTCCATTTGATTGATTGTTGTCCAAGCATTTACTGTTTTAGAATTGGTTCTCTTTGGATCATTCTCTATTTACAAACAAGCACAAAGTCGCAATACTCTGTTTAGTCTTTGCAGATAGTGAAAAATCGTGTAAAAAAATAAAAGTAATCGAGTAAAATCAGTAGGCCACTAATTGGATCTCTTTTTGACCTCGCTAAAATAGAAATATTAGGAACAACCCTTCTTGAGAAATACGAAAATAGTGAGATGAACTGAGCTCCACACCATGAGGGCTGCAAGACAGCTCGGCTCTATCACCCATCCCGCACAAAATAATGACAAACCCTATGCAAATATTAAAAATATAGACAACACACCAGCAAAGAAACAGGGTAAAACATTTTATTAAAAAACTATTTACATAACGTTGGTTTATAAGATGATGTCAGTAGTGGACCGATGTGTGAATAGATCGAAAACAGCACAAGGCTCCAAGATCCGGAGAGCAAGCTCCTGGATGTTGGGTGCCATAGTTTAGAGTTCTGAATTTCAGCCTTTTTCAATGCCTGTGCTTTGTTGAATCAAAATGGCGGCTTGACACAAAGCTGACTCAAGCGTTGCTACTGATGCAGACCAAAACTGGTTTTCAGTTTGTACATTTTTCTAGATTTTTCAATCCAAGTTTGGTTGACTTTGTAGAACGATGGCTTCAGATTTTCAACATACGATGTGGTGGCGCTGACTGGGAGGGGGCGCTTCGCTCCTGCCCCCTCCCCAAGTAAGATTTTCATACGTGAAAGTACGTTAATGGTTTTGGTCCCCGAGATGCTTCGATGTCACTACCATTCTCAAATAGCATAAGTTCTAGATGTTGGGTGCCATAGTTAAGAGTTCTGAGCAGCGCTTGTAACACTGTCTGAAGCTTATTTCCACCTACTGCAGCTTCACTATTCTCAAAGTAAGTGAGTGTCGTTTGTGGACCTGACTGCATTAGAAAACAATGTCATATGTTACCTTCCTAAACAGCTTGACGGAGGCCCCTGAGGGGCGCTGTGATGGCCATGGACTCGGAGAAGACGCTTGGCTCCGACACCCTCCCCAAGTCTTATAGCACTGGTGTAGCCTGAGATCGCCCCGGACATAGGCGGCCGGCTCCCGGGGTCCGGCGGTACTTTTTGCCTTTTGATGACTCTTCAATTCTGGACCTTGTCCCACAATCCGTTTGACCTGAAGACAAGCTGTAGTGGGGCGCCCCTTTATCGTTTTAGTTGCCATTCCGCCCGCTTTTGCTACACTGTGCCTCTTCCGCCATTCAGCTGTTTTCCGCCCGCTCTTGCGACTACAGCGTCTCGCTCACCATGTAGTTGAGATGCGCCCGCTCTTGCGGTGCAGCGATAGGCGGCTGCCACAGGACTCTCAAAATGGCGGCCGTCTCTTCGGTTTTGGGCCTGGTCCACTAAAATGGCCCTGGGACACCTTGGAACTCGGACGCTTGTCTGCTAGGGCTTGGGTCCCATTCTCGAAAAGCGTCCCCTCAGCCGTGAAGATTCTACAAAAGTCTTGGGGGCCTCCGACTCCCGCAGGCTTCTGGTGGGGAGCGGCTGCCATGATTGCTCGTGGAATGGCCACGACGGAGCTACGAAATGGTAGTGGTCTCATGCTGACGCCAGCTTTAGTCTGAAACATCCAGAAACACTGTAGACTACCAATTCGATCAGTTCCGGTAGCGCCCCAACATGACCCGGAAGAGAAGAACTTGCCCTCCCCTCTTTGACTGATGGTTCTTGTTGCCTGTCCCCTCTGTTGTCATTTAACAGAACTTTTTGGACTGCTGAAAGGGGTTGTGTTCTGAACGCTGGTTGGTGGAGACATTTAGACTATATTCTTGACCTACGTTGTCGCGTAATGCGTTTTATGACACGCCGCGTTAGCGCACCCGGAAGTGATCCGAGGCGCGGCGCGCAGCGCGTAACGTAAGCATAACAGGTCATGTGACTTGTTAATAAAACTTTTCATTGGTTCATTTTACTTTTGTTAATTTAATGATGAAAAGCTTGGTCATATGACCTAAAAATTACGCTTTTTATTATTTTCGAACAATATTTTTTTTTCAAACATATGTTATAATATTCCAAGCTAATGTACTTTCCCGGAAAATTTACAACTGTCTGGCAAGTAAAATATATTCCTTTTTCGAGAAAAAGGGCGTTTCTTCCTTCCATGACGGAGCCGTTGAGTAAAAGAGATTCGGCCTGCTGTCTTAGTCGCCGATACGCCTGATTATCAGATTCTTATCGATCACTTTATGTTGCAGACATGAAAAACACAACTGCCCTTGACCATTTATCTTTACTGCGTTCCTACATATTATACCTTTTATCCGTCATGTAATTGGACTGCTTTATTTCACTTGCCTTTTACTGATTCGAAAACAGTCACTAAAAGTAAAAACTTTACAAATGAAAATACTACTACCGTGTTTTGTTTTAAAAACCTTTATTGTGAAAATGTCAGTATACAAATACGGGCCTATAACCACGTGGGCCGGCCACGGAGCAAACTCAAATCGTATATGATGAGGAGACATTTACACTGTAGAAGAACGTAACGAGCGGGCCATTAGGTGACAAGAACAAAGGTGTCTAACAGTTGCGGAATCGGTGGACGTACATTTTGTAATTAAAATACGACAGGGCCACTTACAATAACATTTTCTAGATATACATTTGCGGGCAAAGAGTTACGAGTCCCATTTATACCGGCGCCATTTTGGGCGAGGCCGGGCAGGTCCAAGATATAGTCAAAATGTCTCCACCAACCATCGGCCAGACCAGAACCCCTTTCGGCCCTTTATGCTACAAGATGGTGTCTTCCATTCAGAAAATATTGGTGGCAGCATTTTGAAAGGAAACAGAAACAGCCGTTCTCCTAGTGAATTTCACATTGTTACATTTAGGAAGAATGTTGAAGAGTAGTATGTGGAAAATCTGAAGCCATTTTTCTACAAACTCTCAATCAGACTTGGATGGAAAAAAAAACCTGAAGAATGTACAAACTGAAAACCAATTTTTGTCTGTATAGCACCAACAGTAACGCTTGAGTCAGCATTGTGTCAAGCCGCCATTTTCATTCAATCAATAGCGTCCCCCTGCACACATTCAGGGACCTGGTCGTGTCTTTAGATGAAACGCATTGTAGGAAAAGAAGCAGAAAGGAAAAGGAAAAAAGTTCCGCCGGACCTAGTGAAGCTGCAGCAGGTGCAAATAAGCTTCAGACAGTCTTACAAGCACTGCTCAGAACTCTCAACTGAGGCACTCAACATCCAGGACTTGCCATTCGGATCTTAGCGCCTTGTATTTTTGTTTTGTTTTTGATGGAGGGGAAAGAACAAAAAACAGACATTGAAAACGGCTCAACTGGAGAAAAAAAAAAATTACTTCTTGGGTGCATTAGGGCATTTATGATTTTCGAATGCCGTATTCATCAGGTTGATGCTCATGTTGCCATAGGACAGCATAGCACCACAGTGTATACAAGTTAACTTCATATGTTCAGATGAGGCAGGTGGCATATTTAGCATTCACCTTCTTTGATCCAGGAGGGATGGAGAAAAACTGCCAGATGAAACTTGACCATCCAGATCTCGGCGCGTTCATTCATTCAATAGCGTCCCCCTGCACACATTCAGGGACCTGGTCGTGTCTTCAGAAGAAACGCATTGTAGGAAAAGAAGCACAAAGGAAAAGGCAACAAGTTCCGCCGGACCTAGTGAAGCTGCAGCAGGTGCAAATAAGCTTCAGACAGTTCTACAAGCACTGCTCAGAAATCTCAACTGAGGCACTCAACATCCAGGACTTGCCATTCGGATCTTGGCGCCTTGTGCTGGTTCCGACCTATTCACACATCAGTCCACTACTGACATCACCTCATAAGCCAACGGGGCACCCCACGCCATCTTTCGGCGCAGCATTGTAGGATGGCCACACCAGTGCAGCCACTTGCTGGACACCACCTCGGTGCCATCCGGATCTCAGCGCGTTCGAGTCACTGTGCCGGAAGACTAACCGGAACTCAGCTGAACACGCCGTCTTTCGGCGCAGCATTGTAGGATGGCCACACCAGTACGGCAATTTGCTGGACACCACCTCGGCGCCATCCGGATCTCGGCGCGTTCGAGTCACTGTACCGCAACAGTGACCGCAATTCTGCTGGACACGCCGTCTTTCGGCGCAGCATTGTAGGATGGCCACACCAGTGCGGCAATTTGCTGGACACCACCTCGGTGCCATCCGGATCTCGACGCGTTGTGCTGCCTTCGGCCTATTCGCACATCGGTCCGCTACTGACGCCGCCTCACGTGCCAACGGATTTTCTACGCTTTTTGTAGCCCTATGCCGCAGAACAGGTCATGTGACTTGTTTATAAAACTTTTCATTGGTTCATTTTACTTTTGGTTTCCTAAAGATGGAAGGCTTGGTCATATGACCTAAAAATAACACTTTTCATTGGTTTAGAACATTTTTTTTCCCAACCGATGAAAGCCCCACCTTGTTTCTGGATCATTCAGACTGAAGCTGGCGTCAGCATGAGAGCACCACCATCTCGTGGCTCCGTCGTGGTCATTCCGCGAGCAATCATGGCAGCCGCTCCCCACCGGAAGCCTGCGGGAGTCGGGGGCCCCCAAGACTTTTATACAATCTTCACGGCTGAGGGGACGCTTTTCGAGAATGGAGCCCAAGCCCTAGCAGGCAAGCGTCCGACTTCCAAGGTGTCCCAGGGCCATTTCAGTGGACCAGGCCCAAAACCGAAGAGCCGTCCGCCATTTTGACAGCCATGTGGCAGCCGCCTATCGCTGCACTGCAAGAGTGGGAGCAACTCCACAACATGGTGAGCGAGACGCAACTCAGCTAGATGGCCGCCACCTGGGGAGGCCCGTTCACGCCGCCTCCCCCCCCCCCCCCCGGGCCGCCGCACGCCAATTTTCGGAGCAGCATTGTAGGATACCAAAACCAGTGCGGCAGTTTACTGGACATCACCTGGGTGCCTGTCGTACATGTTGTGTCAGCCATGTGACACTGGACACAGACCGCTACTGACGAGGCCTCCCCCCGCACCACCCGGGACGCCCCACGCTGTTTTTCTGTGCTGCATTGTAGGATCCCTAAACCAGTGCGGCACCCAGGCGACATCACCTGGGTGCCGTCCAGAACTCTGCACGTTGTGCTGCCTTGGGACTATTCGCACAGCAGACCGCTACTGACGAGGCCTCCCCCCGCCCCACCCGGGACGCCCCACGCCAATTTTCGGAGCAGCATTGTAGGATCCCTAAACCAGTGCGGCACCCAGGCGACATCACCTGGGTGCCGTCCAGAACTCTGCACGTTGTGCTGCCTTGGGACTATTCGCACAAAACACAGCTTCTAACCATTGTTGCTTTTTGTGTTAATAAATGTTTAAATGTTTTTAGTTTTTGTTCTGTTCATTATCGTTAAAAGTTAATAAAGTTTTATAACCTTACTTTGTTGGACTGTTATCTATTTTTTGAAAAACGGGTGAATGGGGCCTTGAATCGGGTTATTGTCATGTGTGGGCTTTGGAAGTGTGCTGCTGCAGGATCGGACATTTCAAACTCAAATGCACGTTCTTTTTCTTACCTTTCCGAAGCATGGAGCGCAATAGCAAGCAGAGAAAGGGTGATGCACGTGTTGAACACTACCTGACCTGGCAAGTTGCTGGCAGTGCCCCCCCGCCCGCTCCTGAAAGAGGGCACACACACACCGCCGCCCCGAGTACTTCAGAAATCTTTAAAAGACCATGCGCTTGTTCATGAGGCTTAAATGGTTTATCACCTCTTCTAGAACCCCTACATCGACCCTCTGACGTTTCATGGAAAAATTACCATGTAACACAATACCAAGCCCTATCAGCTGAAACCCCCAAGGAATCGTGGGGCATATTAGCAAGGGGGTTTATCTCCGCTTTTTTGGCTTTAAAAACCATGAAAGCGGAGATAAAATTATTTCCCTATTATCAAGCTGTCGCTAACACCAGTTAGTGACACCTAAAAGGAGATAGCGACCATCTTGGGCCCGGCTTTGCATGTCAGTGATACTTATCACTAATGACATGCAAAGTGGCGTGCCAAGATGTTAGCGACTGGAAACAGTCCCTAACATCGCTACCTTCTATTACCAACTTTTGGAGATATTCGCACTAAGCGCGAATATCTCCAAAAGCTAACACCTGCCCTGAGCAGGTCTTAGCCATGTTATCCAATGGGAGGTGGATAACATGGCTAAGAGCATTAGGTCGATAATACATGAATATCGCTGACTTTTCTGCGATAATAGCAAGGTTTATCTGCGATAAAAATCGCCGATGTGCGGCGATAATTTTTGTCTCTAAACAAGTTATAGACAAAAATTATCGCTAGTTGTTAGTAATATGCCCCCGGGTTTTTGCTGGCAGAAATCGGGAGGCGGGAGACTAGCACTGAAATCAGTACTTACACGCCTGAATCAGGAGAATTGGCATGTCTGAATTCTCTACAGCTGGGGCCATAAACTACATCCGCAGGGGTAGGTGATAGCCTGGGACCAGCCTGGCATCTAAAATGGCTGCCGTGCACGACAAAATTGTGGCATTCGAAAAAAGGCAAGATGGCGCAGCCGCTGGAAGAGATATATCAACATATATCAGCCTCCTCAGCCACCCTCAGGAAACATAGGGGATTAGGATATGTCTCCCGCACCCCCTTATACCTAGTACTTTAATTAACGAAGCACAAAATGGCGAATTCCCGTTTCGCTACCAGTTTGCGGCCCAGTTCGCGGCCCGTGAAGCGCTTCTACCGTGAAAAATCATTTTTTTTTTATTTTCCCCACGGGACCCTTTAATAACCCCAACAACATTCCTAGGGGGTCAAGAGGGGGATACCTTGCCCCCTTTCATTAAATTCCCCCTTAGTTTTTCACCTTTTCTTCTCTCTCGATCCTACCGAGAGACAAGATGGCGGCCGCTCCGGACTGTCACGCAGCAAAAAAAAAAAAAAAGCTCACGCACAGCCGCTGGAAGAGATGTATCAACATATATCAGCCTCCTCACCCACCCTCAGGAAACATAGGGGATTAGGATACGTCTCCCGTACCCACTTATAACTAGTAATTTAATTTACGAAGCACAAAATGGCGAATTCCCGTTTCGCTACCAGTTCGCGGCCGCGCTTCTACCGTGAAAAATCATTTTTTTTTTATTTTCCCCACGGGACCCTTTAATAACCCCAACAACATTCCTAGGAGGTCAAGAGGGGGATACCTTGCCCCCTTTCATTAAATTCCCCCTTCGTTTTCCACCTCTTCTTCTCTCTCGATCCTACCGAGAGACAAGATGGCGTCCGCTCCGGACTGTTTAGAATGTTGACAGACACCGGAGAGCCAATCAGCTTTCTGCGCGCAAAGTTCCGATAAGCGAAAAGTAAGCGGACCGGATCGCTGCCCAGAGCGCTGTTACAGATATATATCTTGGTTTGAACGTTAATTTCTCAAAAACTACTGGAGCACATATATTGAGACCTAGCAAAGGCACATCGGGCTAACAGTCCCTACAATTTTGCCAAGTTTCGTGCAAATCCATTCAGCCGTTCGAGCTAAAAGTGAGTCCAACCGCCCTATGGAAAACTCAATGCAAAAAACGCGTTTTGGGACCCCCCTTTTTTCTCAGCCCCCCCTTGACGAAACCCCACCAAATTTTCAGGAGCTGCTCAGAAACAAAATGTGCCATTTTCCTGAAAATTTCAGCCGATTCCGTCCACAAACGCCAAAGTTATTAGACATAGAATTTTCAAAAATCCCATAGAGAAAAAATCCTAACTATATATACCTACTGGCGACCGCCAGTAGGTAATATATATATATATATATATATATATATATATATATATATATATATATATACACATGTATATATATATATAAGAAAAGTTGCCACTGGATTGAAAAATCTTAAAACCTTTATTCCGTTGATTGCATGAAGTTCAGCCTGTCACACGAAGCACAAACAACAAGCCAGACACATTTCAGGCATTTCCTGCCCTTGTTCACTGGCATAGAAAATGTATAGCATCAAGCGGACCACCTGCACACTATAAAATATCCCGCCCCGGTGGGCGTGTGGGTGAGTGCATCATGGTCCTCGTAGTCTGCTTGAAAATAAAACCCTTGTGGGTGCCTCTAAACTCCCAAAATGTACCATCCTCCCTATGTGGGCATGCTTACAATGTCCAAGGCATCCAGTCCATGCCAATAAACACCCACAGAAACGGACTCCCCGTACATGCAGCGTCTCTTGATTCATGGCGCTGCCGTCCCGCAGAATATGCAGTGGGGCTTGTTTGCGGCTCTGGCAAGCCGCTCATTACAAAAGAAAAGTTGCCACTGGATTGAAGAAGCCGCAACAGGGTAAGCTTAAAACCTTTAGTCCGTGGATGGCATGACCTTCAGCCTGTCACATGAAGCACAAATAACAAGCCTGACACATTTCGGGTATTTCCCGCCCTTGTTCACTGGCAAAGGAAATGTATAGCAGCAAGCGGACCACCTGCATACTAATAATATATATTGAAGTCCAGACACGGAGCCTCCCTTCATCATAACATCCAAAGAAAAACGCCAAGGCACAATTAGAGGTAAAAGGCACTTTAATAAACAACAAAAGGGGAGGCAGCAAGACCACAGTCTGACACATTTCATCTCTGATGAGCCACTTTCACTACAACCATAGAAATTTAGCAGTTACAGTAACCAGAGCTAACTATAACATACGCCCCCACAATGCACTGCTTATGACCTCACATATTACAGCACAGATGACATGGTCAGTGAGATCACTGGTGACATCAGTGATAATATCATCCAGTGATAGTTACTGTGTAAACTACTAATGAATGATTCCTTTTTTAACATCGTTTATGTGAGTTGCTGTGTATCTGTATGTGAGTGAGTGTCTGAGTGACTGTACAGGTGTGTGAGTGGGTGTGTGAGTGGCTGCATGGGAGTATAAGTGAGTATTTGAGTAGATGTGTGGGTGACTGAGTGATTGTGTGAGTGGCTGTATCGGTAAGTGAGTGGGTGTGTCAGTGGCTGAATGAGTGGGTGAGTGAGTGGCTTTGTGAGTGACTGTGTGGGTAAGTGACTGGGCATCTGAATGGCTGTATGAGTGAGTGACTGGCTATGTATATGATTGTATGGGTGAGTGAGTGGCTGTTTGAGTGAGTTTTGGTTCATTGAGTTTTTGAGTGAGTTTTGGTTCATTGAGTGGTGTGAGAGGCTATATGGAAGCTTAAGTGTCTGTGGGATTGGCTGTATGGGTGAAAGAGTGACTGTGTGAGTGGCTGTATAGGTGTATGAATGGGTATGTAAGTGGTTGTGTGGGTGTGTGAGTGAGTGTGTAAGTGGTCATATGGGGGAGTAAGTGCCTCTGTTGAGAGGCTGTATGTGTAACAAGTGGGTGTATGAGTGGCTTTATAGGTGAATAAATGGTGTGTTACTAGATATATGGTTGAGTGTGTGGCTGTACAAATGACTGTATGGGTGAGTGATTGGTTGTATGATCAGGCTCTATGAGTGAGTGGGTGGGTTTGTGAGCAGCTCTATGGATATGTCTGTGGTTTTGTAAGTGGTTGTATGGGTCTGTGAATGGGTATGTGAGTGGTTGTGTAGGTGTGTGAGTGGTCGTATGAGATGTTGTATAGTGGTGTGAGTGGGTGCGTGAGTGCTTCTGTGGATGATGTCATCAGTGATGTCATTTTGATGCCATCAGTGTTGTCACTGACCATGTCAGGAGTTATATGTGAGGTCATAAGCAGTGCATTGTGGGAGTATAAGTTATTGTTAGCTCAGCTAACTATAACAGCTGAATTTCAGTGGTTTCAGAGTCAAATCTGAATCTAACTATAACGTCCCTATAACCTTTGTTTTTTCAGTAAATTTCTATGTTTTCTTAATTCTATTTCTTAACTATAACATCCCTGTAACCTTTCATTTTTAAGTGAATTTGTAAGGCTTTTAACCTTTATTTCCTAACTGTAACCATTAACCTTTGACACTGAGGACTTGATTATGACTTTTAGTGAAACAGTGCACTGCCGTCCCATGGTTGTGCTGTAGGTTGTCGCCCAACAGATTATGACTTTTAAGTAAGTATGGGTGAATTTTGCAAATTCGCGATCCGCGAATTCGTGCGAAATGGCAAAAAAATCCATGAGTTCGTGGATTTTCCTGCGAACTCGCAGATTTTTAGCCATATGCACAAATCGTGTGTCTGTGACTTTGCCACTGCGCCGAAAGGCTGTCCATCATAGTGAGGAAAGGGCGGGAAGATGTTGCATACCCTAGTGTGTGTGTGGCAGGGCCAAACGGGCTACGCTTCGCCTTGTATGCAGTTCACATGCCTCTTGTTTATAAAGGGTCAGAGACCAATTAGAGCAGCAGATGAGAAGGAAGCAGCCTCCTGGTCACAGGCTGTACACGGGGATTGCGCTCGAGAAACTTGTGGATGCAAAAACCTCCATCAAGGATTACATCTAATTGTAGGCGGTAGATATGGGGAAGAAGCACACCTGCCTAGCCTAGACCGTGCTCACTAGTTGTTTGGGCTGATTATAATGCGTTACTGAATTTGAGCTACAACTCGGGCACCATGCAAGTTCACATGCCCCTTGTAAGTGTCAGAGACCGATCAGAGCAGCCGATGAGAAGGAATCAGCGCCCTGGTCACAGGCTGTACACGGGGATTGCGCTCGAGAAACTTGTGGATGCAAAGACCGCCATCAAGGATTACATCTAATTGTAGGCGGTAGATTTGGGGAGGAAGCACACCTGCCTAGTCTAGACCATGCTCACTAGTTGTTTAGGCTGATTATAAAGAGTTACTATATTTGAGCTTCAAATCGGGCACCATGCGAGTTCACATGCCCTTTGTAAGTGTCAGATAAAGCATAGAAGGGCAGCATACCACTGATAAAGCAAAGAAGGGCAGCATATCGTCACCTAATCCATCATGCCAAGGTTGAGTGGGGTAGTGAGAACTGGGCAAACTTAACATCAGCTTTGGCAACAAGAGACTCCCGGAAGTTCTGGCTGATTGTCAATACGAGATCGGCAAACCCCGTAGCGGCCGTAGCCCCCAACATCTAACCGGATGTATGAGAAGAACATTTTCATGCTCTGTATCAGGGGGAAAATCTTACCGAGGACCTGGCACAAGTTCGATTACTTTCTAGTTCTGATCCTGAAATGACAGAGCTAGAATTTACAGAGGCAGAAGTGAGGGCTGCTATTTCTAAATTCCCGCTTGGCAAAGCCCCTGGGCTGGACAAGGTGCCTGGCGATCTTTTCAAGCACGAACCCAGGCTCTGGGCCCCTTACCTAACGGTAATTTTTAATGCCATTCTGGGAGGCATGGCGGTCCCTAGTACTTGGCTGGGGGCAGAGATAGTCCCTACCTTTAAGAGGGGCTCTCCTCTGCTCCCAGCCAACTACAGGCCGATCAGCCTCATAGATGTTTCGCAAAAGCTATTCTCGAGCCTGATCTTAGATCGCCTCCTAGACTGGATGGAGGATTTTGACATCTTAAGCCCATATCAAGCGGGTTTAGAATGAAAGTATCTAATACGGAGAAGATCTATCGCTTAACCCTCCTTTATTGGAAAACTGTCAAGATTGAGGGCACCTCACTCTATACCGTTTTTGTGGACATTCGTGCGGCTTTCGACTTAGTTCCACATAGGAAACTGTGGACTGTGCTTTCAGAGTTGGGCATTCTCTCAGCTCTTTTGACTATAATAATCTGTTTGCACACTGAGAATTTTCCACAGGTCAGGTGTGGGAAAAATGGTTCTTTGTCATCTAGATTCCCCGTTGGCAGGGGGGTAAGACAGGGGTGCGTTTTGGCGCCCATCCTGTTTTGTCTCTTTGTCAACGGGGTAATCTCCCACCTGAACGCGGTCCCCAATAGTGATTCCCCAAGACTTGCTGGGTTCGGTATCTCCACGATTATGTTCGCGGATGATACATTATTGCTTTCTAAGACCACTATGGGCATCCAGCGAGTACTTGATGGTTTTGTGCTTTTTTGCCAGGACCGGTGGGTTGGAAATTAGTACCATGAAAACAAAATACATGATTTTCAACCCCCGGCAACAACTCGTCCAAGCCCTGTGAAAGGTGGAGTCCGCCTTGAAAGAGTTCAGACGTTCGAGTATCTGGGTCTCACATTAAATGAAAATGTGACATGGGAGCAACATCAAATAAAACTACAACTGAAGCTGTCCCAAAAAGTGAGGACCATTATTAATCTTTTAAATAAATCTACCGTCAAACCAATTGGTCCTCCAGTACAACCTCCTGGTTGCAGGCTGTACACGGGGATTGCGCTCGAGAAACTCATGGATGCAAAAACATCCACCCGCGAGCGAATTTGCGAGTTTTCGGCAATTTCGCGAGATTCGCGGATTGCGAAATTGCCAAAAATTCACAAATTCCGCGAGCGGAACGGATTTTGCACCCACAGTTACTTTTAAGTAGTCTAGCAGGTGGGGGGTGCATTGGTCCTATGCTAGTGCCTTATTGGCTGCTCTGATCAGTCTCTAACACTTACAAGGGGCATGTAAACTCGCATTGTGCCCGAGTTGAAGCTCAAATTCAGTAACGCATTATAATCAGGAAGTTTCAGAGACCGATCAGAGCAGCCGATGAGAAGGAAGCAGCCTCCTGGTCACAGGCTGTACACGGGGATCGCACTCGAGAAACTCATGGAAGCAAAGACCTCCATCAAGGATTACATCTAGTTGTAGGCGGTAGATATGGGGAGGAAGCACACCTGCCTAGCCTAGACCGTGCTCACTAGTTGTTTGGGCTGATTATAATGCATTACTGAATTTGAGCTTCAACTTGGGCACCATGTGAGTTCACATGCCCCTAGTAAGTGTCAGAGACCGATCAGAGCAGCAGATGAGAAGGAAGCAGCCTCCTGGTCGCAGGCTGTACACGGGGATTGTGCTCGAGAAACACATGGATGCAAAAAAATCCACCCACGAGCGAATTTGCGAATTTTCGGCAATTTCACGAGATTCGCGGATCGCGAAATTGCCGAAAATTCGCAAATTCTACGAGCAGAAACGATTGTGCCCCCACACTTACTTTTAAGTAGTCTAGCAGGTGAGGGGTGCAGTGGTCCTATGCCAGTGCCTTATTCAAAGGCAACAGTTCCTTTGAAAAAGGTACCACAAAGGGTCAGCAAAACATGGTTCCTGCACAACATTGACTTGAAAGACCATGTTGTGCAGACACCTAGGTGCATGCACACAGGAGGCACATGTTATGCCCCGCTGTGTGCATCCACATGCAGTGGAGGTACAGGGCACCCTATAGGGCCCTAGGGCCCCCTTTGTTTCCTCTCCACCAGGGTTTTCATGGAGGTGGAACTGCCATGAAAACCCTGGCAGAGAGGAAACTCATAATATGCTTGATGGGACCATTGCGGTCCCACCAAGCATATTGCTGTCTCAGGACGGCTGTGCTACCTCTAAGGAATGACGGTTTTCTGGCAACATCAGTGGTCCCAGGTTGGTGTGGTGGTGGCTGGACCACCACCCCCAGACAACCATGAGTCTAGCAGTCCTTGGACCCCCCCAGACTTATAATGGGCCCTGAGTGTGTGAGTGAGTTCATGGGGAAATCAGTGGGTCTGTGAGTGGGTTTGTTAGTAACTGAATGTGTCTGTGAGCAGATGCATTAGTGAGTATATGATTCTGTGAATTGTTCTGTGAGTGAGTGCATGAGTCTTTGAGTGAGTATGTGAGTGGGTGCATGAGTGTCTGGGTGCCTCTTTCAGTGGGTTTGTGAGTCTCTGAGTGGGTGTGAGAGTCTCTGAGTGAGTCTGTGATTTGGTATATGAGTGTCTGAGTGGGTCTGACAATAGGTGCATAAGTGTCTGGATGGGTCTGTGAGTAGGTGCGTAAGTGATTGAATGGGTCTGTGAGTGAGTACGTGAGTAGCTGGGTAGGTCAGTGAAAGGGTGCATGAAGGTCTCAGTGGGTCTTTGAATAGGTGCTTTAGTCACTGAATGAGTCTGTGAATGGCTGCATGAGTACCTCAGTGGGTGTACGAGTGGGTATACAAATCTTGACTGGGTATGTGAGTGGAGCATGAGTGTCTGAGTGGTCTTGTGGGTAGGTACATGATTCTCACAGTGGGTCTGAGTGTGTATGAGATTCTGAGTGGGTCTGTGAGTGAGTACATGACTATCTGCATGGGTCTGTGAGTGGGTGTGTCAGTGACTGAGTCGATCTGTGAGTGGGCACATAAGCCTGAGTGAGTCTGTGAGTGAGTGCATGAGTATTTAGGTGTAATCTCAAGGTACATGGCACCAATTCATTTATCAGCCCTTCTGGACAGGCACTATATCACAAGTCCAATTTCATTTTTTATTGTTCTTTAAACTGAAGGACTATCAATGCACTGCCCTTTCTTGGTGGCAAAATGCTGCTTTACTACTGCTTTCCTCTTTGAATTCGCCTTAGCTCTTTGTTTAAAAATGTTTAGTCATTGTTATTCATGAACGATGTTTTGGTCTTTGACAATTCTTCATTTAGCATTTTACCATCCAAGCCTATAATCTGAGGCTGGAGCACAGTTTGTTAAATGACAAGCAAGGCTGACATATGATTGAAATAGCTCAAGGTCAGGCAGTCTTTCAGAAGCACCACCCCCATAAAACAAAATTTTAGACAGGTATGTATGTGACTGACTGCCCTGCGCATAAAGCCCATTCAAATGTGCCTGTCTTGTTTTTGACAGTTTGAAGTCTTTGAAACATTTGTAGTATATGGATGGAATGGCAGATCCATAATGTCAGTACTTAGTTTGTGAAAAAAAAACATAAGTACAGGGACCAAAGCATTTCACCGCTTGTGCTGCTGAATCCAAGTATGTCTAGTCTTGATTCCAGTACATGCTTCTTTCCAACTCTAACACTAAAATTCTTGGGCCTTATTTACAAAGCATTAACGCCACACAGAGCCGCAAGCAATTTGGCTGTGCCATTCTGTGTTAATTCCGAAACATAGAGATGCATCATATCTACGATGGTATGACCGATCCCTTTGCTCTTCCCTGCGCTTGTGCACAATTAGTAGGTATAAAAGGGGGTGGTGATGGACGGAGCATCTGAATCAATCAAACACTCACACCCAGTCAAAAGATCTGGGTTTGATCCATCACCGTTCTTTAGCCCACTCTGCCACCCCAGTTCAGACATGGCTATATGCAAATCAGTCTGATCCTGTGCCTCATGGGAACAGTCCAGCTCGAACTGCCAAGCCATCTCTTCCCTGGACCGGAAACAAGCTTCCAAGGACCGGTTTCTGGCATTCTGGCACAATTAGTAGCTATGCACCGGCACAGGCACCCTTGCACCAGGATGAAGGATGCCTGCATCATGGGGATGATTGTTTGTGTGCAGAAAGGTGTAACTTCCTGCACATAAACAATCTGAAATGGTGTTAATCAACTTCTATGTGTTCAGCAGTAGCACATATAAAAGTTGCAAAACGTCAATTTTTTAATGATTGTTTATGTGCAGGAAGGGACACGTTCCTGCACACAAACAATCACAAAAGGTAATTTCCTCATTCTATGTGTGCTGCAGAGCATAGAAAGAGGAAATAAACTGAGGAGAATTGTATTAATTTCTTCTCGTTGCGCCTCACTATTCCTCACCTGGGAGGCGTAGCATTCAAACGCATTTCCAGGTTTTCGATTTCTAGTAAATCTGGAAATATGTCAGGTTCCATGGGTGTTACGTGGGAACATCAACAGCAACATCCATGGAAGCCCCCTTCACGAAAAGGGCTGCCTGGAAAAGGGGCATTTTTACAAAGACAGGAAAAGCAGCGCTGGTGGCTTTTCATGTCTTTCAAAATATGGGGCAGCAAAATGAGTCATCGATGCGTCCAAAAAAAGAGATGCAACGGCGGCGCAGGGGGCTTGAAAATAGGCCCCCATGTTTGTTAACCTCACTCTTGAATGTTCTTTTTCATTTCTATATTCTACCTTAATCAGTACAGGTCCTCAAAAATGATTGCCCCTGTGTGCCATTCACCAGCAAAAACTACCACAAATTAAGCACTTTCTGATGTGTAACTGCCTCTGCCCTGTAAACCTGTCAGAAGATGCATGTTAGCGCCTTTGAGAATTACAGTTAGGGCCTTGTTCACAATAATATAAACTTGCCACGCTTGCCACACAATCCACCATTTTCCTTGGGGTGTCAGCATATCGTATGCAATATATCTCAATGCATTATTATTACATCCACTTTATTGACCTCTCACTACATACTAAGGGCCTCATTTACGAGGTTTTGCCGTAGGGCAGCTCCGCAGGCCTTCCTGCTGCGCTTCCCTACGGTAAAAGAAAAGGGCAGGAATGCGCCATATCTATAAGATACTGCGCATTCCTGTCCTTTTCCCCTGCACCGGCGCAATTTGGGCTGCCGAGCGCCAACCCAGGCACCTTGTACCATGTGCAAGTGTGCCTGCCTTGCGGGGATGAATATTTTTGTACAGGAAGGGTGACCTTTCTGTACAAAAATAATCACAAGAAGATTTTCCTCTTTCTACATGTGCTGCTGAATGCATCACACGTAGAAAAAGGAAAAACTAGGAGAAATCAAAATATTTCTCCCTGCTGCGCCTCCCTTACTCCTCCTCTGGGGAGCCGTAAACTTTTGGCACTGCCTCAGATTTACGATTTCTCGTAAATCTGGGGCAGTCTCAAAAAGCCATGGATGTTGCTGGGAACACCCCCAGCAACATCCATTGCACGCCCCTTTAACGCGGAACCCTGCTTTAAATGGACTGCTATTTATCAGGCAGCATTAAGCCCAAAAAAGTGGCTTAGTGCTGCCTGATAAATATCACACAGGCTTCTGCGCCACGGAACGTCACACAAAGTGACGTTCTGATGGCACAAGGGGCCTCTTAAATGAGGCCCTAAGTATACAATATATTTACTATTCTTAAATTCACTTATTCTTTCCTCCAAAAGCCAATATTTGTGCAGTAAAGAATAGTGAAAATACATTTACTTTTTAATGCAATGGTAAGTCGATGTAGAGGGGATGCAATATTATTGTGTGCCGAAATTTACAATTTCGATATAGTGTTAATGAACATCATTTGATTAACGTTTTTCAGATTGCAAAGGAAAATGTTTGTTGCTAGTTCAAACGGATACAAAAATACAAAACATCGCAGTATAGACAGTACTGTTATGCGTATGGCACTGCGAGCTTCAATCCGTCACATTAGAGCTGCTGACTGCTTTTTTGTTTCAATTACTGAGACACTTTTTTATCACAGATATTATGATCATCCCTAAATGATGGAATGCGGGGAAGGCTTTTGTATGCAGATTAAAACAAAAATTCGGAGTACATAAGAGTTATTCAAACAGAGTGGACAATATCCACTTTTATCATAAAATTATTTTGTTTTGCTATCGATTTAAACTGATTTGTATACCGCACACAGGGGTATATTTACAAGGGAATAGAGCCTCCAGAATACCACTTTTAGTGACCTTCTGGTGGCGCTATGCCCTTCTTCATATTTACAAAGTGGCACTAACCCACTCTGAGTGGCTTAACGCTGCCTTCTAAATACGGCCCCTTGTAGGCATCACTTTGTGTGAAAGGGCCATGCAATAGGTGTTGCTGTGGGCGTTCCACAACAAAACACCCATTGTATTTTGACACTGCCCCAGATTTACAAGGAGGTGTAAATCTGAGACCGCACCAAAAATGAACACCATGCAATAGCAGGCATTAGAATGGTGCAACGAGGAGAAATGCTTTCATTTCTACTCGTTTTTGCTTTTTTTATGTGTGCTGCATTCTGCAGCACACATTGAAAGAGCAAAACGCCATTAATGATTGTTTATGTGCAGGAAGGTGTCCCTTGTCGCGCATAAACAATAATTAAATAATAACAATTTGCTACTTCTATGTGTGCTGCAGAATGCAGCACACATAGAAGTAACTAATCACCATTATTGATTGTTTATGTGAAGGAAGGGGCACCTTCCTGCACACAAACAATCATTCCTTGCATAGTGCAAGAGTGCCTATGTTGGTGCTAGGCAGCTACATTTAGTGCCAGCACTAGGGAAAACACAGGGGTGACCAGTATTATTGTTAATATGGTGCATCCCTGCGCTATGGAAATGTCAGAGAGCAGCGCTGCTAAGTTTGGCGCAGCTTCGCGTTGCGACATTTCCTTGTAAGTATGCCCTACATTGTTCTCTAATCTGCCACTATTTCAAGAGAGCACTCAGACTTAGAAATATTCCAAACACGTTCAACCTTTTTCAAGATTCAATATCATATCATATAAAATAATGTGCATTATGTGTACATCTAAATGATAAATATGAAATGTTCTATTCTGATTTCCATGGCTGCTTCTTTCTGGAAAGAGTTTAATCCTGGAACTGGAGAAAGGTTTTTTAAACATTGCTTGAGTTCCCTGAATAAATCCAAGGACCACCAGACTTGCCGGGGCAGTCTTCTGACCACCCTGTCACCATTAGGGTGGTCGGACCATCACTGCCCTGCAGCAGTCGCCAGGCAACCGCCATTCCCTGGTAGTGTTATAGCGGTTTTGAAGTCGCAATTGGCGTGGCTGGACCGCCGCCTGTAATCTCTAATATAATGTCTCTTAAAACGAGGCATTAGAATATCTTTGTGTACATAATACAATATCCACACAAAAAAATAAAAAGTATAATAAGGATTGACCAGATCTCCCATCATACGAACAGGATTAAGAGTCAAGGTTGGCTTGAAAAGCCAGGGGGAAGCATAATGAATACTTAACAGTACCAGCTCTCAGGCGAAATAAAAGACTACGCTCCAAGCAGCCATGGATTTCTGTAGATAACCGACTATTAAATTATCACTCTTGACCTTCAAATACAGGGCCACACTAGGTTTCCTAGCCTCATTAGCTAGTATTTCCTTGTTATAACACTTGTATAAAGCTGCCTGAATCTCCTTTTTTTCTTACAGCGTCAAAGTTCTTAGGTCTGTCAAATATATGAGCATAGCCAATCCTAAACAAGCTATTTTTTACTATGCTAGCCACGGAATATCTATACCTTTGTCACAGCTAAGGCAGTCTTCTATAATATCTCTTGTAAGGTACACCGCCTTATTTTTTCAGGCAGCTAGCCAAAACAAGGATGGGTGAGCTCTGATGTAATCTACATAGTGGAAGTTCAGTTCACTGTTGCAAATGTATTGAGGTGAGGTGATGTTATATGAAAACCTAAACCAGTTATTTAAAATATAACATAAATAATGCAATCTAAAAAAATAAGTTAAATAGTATTCTTAAAAAAAAATAATGTTAGACTTATGTATATAATTTAATACTCAATTCAATTCAATAAAATCTGTATCCGGATATAATTTATCCATAAAAGCACAGAGCAAAATACCAGGAAAAATGTACATTTTAAAAGCAGTACACAATTTGAAACAATAAACACACAATGTAAAACAGTAAACACACAGAGACCTGTGAATTGTGCAAAGGGGCGCAACACATTCTTCATAAACTTATGATAAGCTTAAGACTTATGACAAATGTTTCTCATAGCATGTAGCAGCATAATTTGATAAAGTGCAAAAGCATTTAACAGAGAGCAGCAAAATATGATCTGGATACGGTAGAGTGTAAGCGGCTAGTTTGGACCATAGATTAAATGACAACACTTTCCAGGGCACAGACCAAATTTCCTTTCAAATAGGAGCAAAATGTAAAACGTGCAATCATATTTATTCATAAAGTAGTCATGGAGGCGCGTGAATGGATTGCCATTTTCAAAAAAGTGCTGACACAGAAAATTAAGTCTTCCCCATTAAGCTTAAGGATATCCCTATAGGCTACTTTGTAGTCAGTAATGGCCAGTGCCTTGAAAAAAGGGATCAGCAATTGTTTACTATATTTTTGATAAAAGTTACAGAAGAAGAGAAAATGTTACATAGATTGATTGCCATGATTGCTGCAAGGGCAGGGCATTTGCTCAAGGTTAGTGTTGAAGCCTGAAGGGAAGAACAGTAAGTATTTTAAAGTGACAGCCCTAAGGTGAAAGAGCAAGCTTCTCTCCCAGTGTCTTTTAGGAGGTAACTGGCTGGCAAAAGTGAGGAGGGGCAATCAGCGTCCACCACAGACATTTACCGTGCCACTGATGATTTCGAGATTTCTATTACATGTCTCATATCCCTATAATGTTCATCTAGGGCCACCTGAAGAATCTTTTTATTTATACCCTCCATATTGCTTAGGTTTAAAAAGATATGGTCGAAATTCACGCTGGTCAGGCTTTCACTAACAGCCGCCAGCCAGGGTATATCCCCACCCTTGTCACATTTATGACACTCAACTATAATTTCTCTCGTTAATTTTGCTGCTGGGTTTTGACAAACCTTTAGCCGAAATATGGCCAGGCGAGACCTAATATAGTCCCCTACATAAACCAATTTTAACTCCTTGTGGCAAGCAAAGCATGAGGAAGAAATTGTCACCCAAAATTCTCCGGCAAAATCAATTTTCTTCTACTTGAATGCTATGACAGTTTGTAAGCCCCCAAACTTCTGCCCCATATGTTGCAGTAGATATACACTGTGTTTTGTATATTTTCAATAGAGATAGCACTACCTCAGTCCTTTTGAGTTGGGAGAGGCTCAAAATTGAGTTAGTAGCCTTTAGCAATGTACTCCGGCTATGTACCATGTGAGCTGCCCAGGAACCGTTATCTGATAATATTGTTTGTAAATAAGAGCAGACTATTTGGCTGTCATATTGTGTAGCACAGAAAAATAAAGTTACTGAGCTCTACTTAAAATAGCTCATTGAGGCTGGTGGCCATCTTGGAGTGGTCAAGTTTTCAATGCCACAGTCCCCACTATCCATTCCGGTGTCTATCAAGCTGTGTTCTATTGTTGCACAGTGCAATAGTTCATACCTAATTATACAGATTTGATACTCTGTGTAAGAAAATACTGGGTGATCCTCTACAGAGATAAGTGGGCTCCTTGCAGGAAGTACCATGGTTGCATTTGCTACTGTTTTTACCTAGAGGCTAAATATGCTGTTGTAATCAGTGGGTGACAGGCTTACCTCCAGTATGTGCACTGAATGGGCCAAAGTCTGTGTGGGTTCTGTTCCCTGCAGGTGTACTTCTCTACCTAACATCTCAGCGGAATATGTGTCAGTTTACTATGTAAAAAATCCTCCCCTCCCATTACCTCCAGTAAGTTCTCATAGCAGGCCATGCCCCCTTTGTCCACCACTCTGCAAACGTGCTCCCTGGTGCACTCTTGGATGGGGATTGAAGTCCCCTAGCCTACCTCTTACCTCCAGTAAGCCCCACACAGTGGGATTGCTGAGAGGTGGACTAAGGCCACCCCCCCTCTCCCCATCGCTCTGCAAACACACCTCCGGGCGCGTTCTAAGGTGGAGTATTAAGTTCCCTTCATTCCCGAGGGTCCCTGGGGGGACAACTAGCCCACCAGGTACCTCCAATTAGTGCCACACACCTGGATTGCTGAGAGTGGTCTGAGGCCATGCCCCCTTTTTACACCACTCTACAAACACAGCTCCTGAGGCACTGCTGCTTGGGGAGGAAGTCCACTTGTATCCTGAGGTCCTTAGGACACAAGAACATGACATCCAAAGACTTCAATAATGATGCCCATTGTATCCACCGTGGGTGCAAAGCTTTAGAATTAGGTATACTGGCCTTCGTCACTGCCTCCAGGGCAGGATACGGGGTAACAACGAACATGTGTTTTCCCAGAAACAGTGCGCGTTCCTTCAGAATCACAATTTGTAGTACTGTCAAAACTTTTTCCACAGTGGAAAACCGCATTTCAGCCGAAGTGTACAAGTGTGACTTGTAAGCGATAGGTACTGTGTCACCTTCGTTTAAAGTAAGGTATGTGAAACCCACCAGGTTGGTGTGGTTATCATGAGTCAGTAAGAATTTTGATTCGAGCAGATCAGCCTGCAAAGATTACAAAATGGCTGAATGTTCAGGCAGCCAGCACAATTTGGTAAAAGTAGGTTGTATCAAGCATACAATGGCTTGATTCGCTGGGCATATTCTGGAATGTATGTATGCCGAAATTCAAAAATCCCAGCAAGGATTGCAATTTTTTCAGTGTTGTAGGAGCGTGCAGCTGTGCGCATTTCCCCAAGAAGTGAGGAGCCAATCCTCGACCTTCATTGTTGAGCTCATAGCCCAGGCACAACACTGTATAGTCTGCAATGTGTGAATTCGCAAAGTTAAATTTATAACCGAAGTCCGCAAAATTACAAATTATGCGGTCAACGCGACACAGATGCGCTAATATTTCGTCTGTGAGATAAATGTCATCCACATACGAACATGGGTCTGGGTCGACCCTCTCTA
The DNA here is from genome assembly GCF_964263255.1 of Lissotriton vulgaris. NCBI lineage: Eukaryota > Metazoa > Chordata > Amphibia > Caudata > Salamandridae > Lissotriton > Lissotriton vulgaris. The sequence goes on along the minus strand of NC_141695.1, from coordinate 1,455,359,290 downwards.
GTAGAGATACGATACGTGCAGCAAACACATGGGGCCTATTCTTATAGCTCATGGCCAGGGGTTTAAATTGGCATTGTTTGCCACCAGTGGTAAAACTGGGCCATTGGGAACTCAGACCAGACAAGTTATGGGCAAAAAAAACATTGGATATGTCGATTGTGGTTTTAAACCGTTTTCGCACAAGACCATCCACCAAAGCAGATCCCTGGGTATTCTGTACTGCACAGGTACAGCAATGCGAGTTTAAACGCCGGTAATCCAATACCAAACGGTACGAACCATCAGGCTTAGTTACAGTGAAAAGTGGGTTATTGATCGGAAACACACAAGTTTCAATCACTCCTTGATATTCCAATTGTTTAAGGATTTCCGTTACGGAAGCTTTTGCTACACGCCGCATGGGATATTGAGGTTGAGGCTGTGGCATAGACCGTAAGGGAATCTCGTGGTGGAGGAGAATTTGTCCCAACCACAGTGAGTACAGTGCAAAGCCGGCTCAAGGACCTTAGCCCACTCTTCTGCAAAATTCAGCACATGCTCCTTAGACACTGTGTGTGTGAAACTAGGGAGGATTACCTCCTCCCCTCTCGGAGCTGCGAGAACAAAAGGTGGGGGCCAGTCAGCCTCCGCTAACAAAATGTCATAGGTAGTTGTAAGATTTTCAGAAAATCCTCCTGTTATGGTACGTTGTATGTCACCTTCAATCAAAAGGTCAATTTCAAAAAGCCTATCAGCGGGAGCTACTCTAATATCAGCTGTCTCACCAACAATAAATTGGTCAGTCGCTGTCACCTTCAGTTGTGGACGCAGGGCCTCGCGGACAATGGTAATCTCCGCCGTGCTGTCCAACAACGTCAGCGCCCATGTCAGATTCCGAAGCTGCTTTCTCACTATCTGTATTAAACAAACAAAATTCCAGTACTGCGCATTTAATCCAAACTGAAAGTAATTGAGTTGAGGATCCTCAATTACAAAGACCACTCTTTCAGTCCAATTTATCAAAACATTATTAAGTTTATTTTAATTTTTCTTTTTCTTTACTTATAGAATTGCAAAGGTTTTTTTTGGCTAGGAAACAAAACAGTATTGAAGTAGCTCCTACTAAGTCTAGTATATTTCACAATTTATCTACAGTGAAACCAGGTTATTAATGGTAGGGATGATGTTGGAAAGAAAATTGTGAGAGAAAAATAGTTTTGGAGGAACACAAAACATTGATTAGACTCCAGACAGTGCACTTAGTTGTCAAACATAGACACAACACCAAACAATTCAAAAGATGGTGCAGGGGGGAGGGAGAAGTGTAAAGGATGTGTGTATGCCCTGCGCTAGTCCTATTTATGGGAGCAGGTGCTGCCACCTCCACTAAATGGAACAGAAAAAACACACAGTTTTGCTTCAATCAAAACAATAGACCATCAACAATTTGAACAATTAAACTGTAGTAGCTTAAGATTGGTCTAAATTTATGGGTGAAGGAGGTCAACGCGTTTTGAATCCCTTTGAGTGGTGGGATTCTCATCAGGACCATGTGGACAAAATCTGGAAAAAATAAATTTAAAAGCATACTGTCAGTCACACGGTTGAGCAACTCTCAACTTAACATTCAGACCTGCACACACTCAGCTCATACCTGGACTTTTGTGAATACTCTTTGGTCCCTGAGGGGCATAAGTTGATTTACTGGAATATGAAAATAAAGAGAGGGGTCCGTGAGTTTACACGATTGAATGCGGTGTTTCATAATGAGAGCACAAACGTTCAGGGAGAAAGTTGTAATACTCACTTGGACGTATAGGAAAATGAATCTCTTCTGATCTTTATAGTCCTCAGACTATTATATCTTTTTTTGGAATGAATATAATTCGTCCGCTTTTGGTATTTTCTGAAAAAAGATCAACAAAGTTGGAGGTGTTGAATACTTTGTTCGGTAGATGGAAGAACTTAAACCACTGCAGGTCATGGATGCCGGGATGTTCTATAATAGATCTCCGTTTATTTGAAGAATCAAAGATGTAACATGTCTATCTCGGAAAAACAGCGTTCGATGGACACTCACATTTTTTTCACATTGTTGTTAAATGGCATTGAAGTTGTTTTATGCTCAGGATACGTGCTTAATCACGACCTACGTTGGTGGCCCGGGACGGGGTAGAACATGCTTGTTTAAAAAACGGACTTATCACAATGTTGGCGAAATGACAGAGAGGTTGTTTTTGTCTCCACGGACAAGCTTAATCACAACATTACATGGGGCCGCCCTGCCGGGGCAAGGCATGCTTATGGAAAATACTGCATATTTATAGACATTGGAAAACTTCGATCGCGGCTAGCTTGGATATTTAAAGCGTGTTATTAAATACAGCATATAGCTTCGGTGCACATCTTCATCTTTAAACAGTCCCTGCGCTTGGTTGTAAAGTCTTACCTTCAGCTCAAAAACGGGAGTCCTCCATGGGTGTCTCTTTCCTTGGTCGGAACGCCGTGCACTGATTCCGGTTCAGCAGGTTAAAATAGATGTGAATTCTGGGTCACCGGCATGCTGGGAGTTGTAGTCGGACATTGATTTCCTATGTAATGTGATGTTTCGGAGTACAGTTAAAGTATGTTCTCGGTTCCATAAATTGTATTTACACATTGGCGATTGAATTAAGCCCTTGGCACACTAATAGTTCGTGGCAGGGTGGAATTTTTGAGAAGACTGTCGATTTTAAAATGCCAGTCATCTGAATGGACTATTAGACTAAATGTTAGAACGGTCTCTAGTTATTACAGACCAGTGGCTGTCATTACGTTTAGCATTCCAAATTGAATATCGTGTGTTCTCTCAAATTGGACCATTCAGGTGAAACCCTATCTCTTCTTATTTTTTCAAAGGTTGTATAATTCAGACATTTCGTTTAAACCTCGGGTAGCAGTATTAAATTTCAAAATGAGCATTGCTGCTCGCTGTCTTAATTTGGCCTCTAGGTCTCCGCCTCTCAGATCAGTTTCCACTTTTGACATAACTGTCCATCTGAAGTCCAAATACCCATGGGCTTCGTCAATCCAGTGTTGTACTAGAGGGGAGGTAACAACTTTTCTCTTTAGCCTGGATTTATGTTGTGATATTCTTTGCCTAGCTTCCTGATTGGTTTTCCCTATATACAACTTATTGCATGGGCAAAGAATTACATAGACCAGGTTGCGCGATTTACAATTCGTGAAGATGTCATGTTTTCACGATATTCCTTCATGTTGTAACACATTGCCTTCAATTGTGGAATTACAGCACAAGCATGTTCCACATTTCTTATGTCCTGTGATTGGGGGGAGGTTCACATAATCACGCAATGTAGAAACTTTTGTTCTCGGTACGGCTGCTCGCACTATTTAATTCGCAATGCTCTTGTCTTTTTTAAAAGCAAAGAATGGTGTAGCCATAAACTGGGCATCTATATCTTTTAACAAATGCCAGTTCTGGTGAATAACTTTAAAAAAAAATTAGATGATGAGCAGAAGGTTGATACGCATACTGTGCATTTCAGATCTTTCTTTTTGAGAAGTTCTTCACGTGGTGTCCACCACGCTCGTTTTATGGCTTGTTTCAATAGTTTAGATGGGTACCCGCGGTCCTATAATCTCTCCTTTAAGGCATTCGCATGATGCATGCACTCATCTTTGAAGGTACAATTTTTTCGTATTCGAAGGAACTGGCCAATGGGTAGATTTTGTTTTAAACTTCTTGGGTGATTGCTCGTATAATGTAGAGCTTTGTTGCGGTCTGTTTTTTTCTTGAAGAGTGTCGTTACTAATTGGCCATTGGTGCAGTAAACTTCCACATCTAAAAAAGAGAGTCTAGTATGTGATGATTGAATACTGAATGTTATATCTCTTGATCGGTTGTTTAGCTATTCATGAAATTCAGAGAGTTGTTCAGTGGTGCCAGACCATGTAAAGAAGATATCGTCGATAAAACGAACCCAGCCTCCAATCCATTTTGGAATGGGTTGTTATTATGGACATATGTGTCCTCATATTGGCTCATAAACAAGATAGCTAGTTCCGGGGCAAAAGGACAGCCCATAGCTACTCCTTTTATCTGAAAGAAAAAGTCGTCTTGGAACTTAAAGTAGTTTTTTGTCAAAGCCATCTTTGCTAGATCGAGGATGAATTCAGTTGGTATTTTAAACGGACGATCTCTCTTGTCCAAAAAGATTTCTAAAACCTCTAGTGCCTGGTCCTGAGGGATTTGTGTATACAGTGAGACAATGTCCATGCTCACTAAAAGATCTTTTTCTTCTGTGAATGGTAAATCCTGTAACTTATTCAGAAAATCTGTTGTGTCTCTGAGAAATGATTTGACTGTCTCCGTGAAAGGTTTTAGAAAAAAATCAATAAACTTTGAGACTGGCTCGAATAGAGAATCACACCCAGAAATAATTGGGCGGCCTGGAGGCGATCTTTCGTTCTTATGTACTTTTGGAACACAATTTATCTACTCCGAAACATCACATTACATAGGAAATCAATGTCCGACTACAACTCCCAGCATGCCGGTGACCCGGAATTCACCTCTATTTTAACCTGCTGAACCGGAATCAGTGCACGGCGTTCCAACCAAGGAAAGAGACGCCCATGGAGGACTCCCGTTTTTGAGCTGAAGGTAAGACTTTACAACCAAGCGCAGGGACTGTTTAAAGATTAGGATGTGCACCGAAGCTATATGCTGTATTTAATAACAAACTTCAAATATCCAAGCTAGCCGCGATCAAAGTTTTCCAACGTCTATAAATATGCAGTATTTTCCATAAGCATGCCTTACCCCGGCACGGCGGCCCCATGTAATGTTGTGATAAAGCTCGTCCGTGGAGACAAAAACAACCTCTCTGTCATTTTGCCAACATTGTGATAAGTCCGTTTTTTAAACAAGCATGTTCTGCCCCGTCCCGGGCCACCAACGTAGGTTGTGATTAAGCACGCGTCCTGAGCATAAAACAACTTCAATGCCATTTAACAACAATGTGAAAAAAATGCGAGTGTCCATCGAACGCTGTTTTTCCGAGATAGACATGTTACATCTTTGATTCTTCAAATAAACGGAGATCTATTATAGAACATCCCGGCATCCATGACCTGTAGTGGTTTAAGTTCTTCCATCTACTGAACAAAGTATTCAAGACCTCCAACTTTGTTGATCTTTTTCAGAAAATACCAAAAGCGGATGAATTATATTCATTCCAAAAAAAGATATAATAGTCTGAGGACTATCAAGATCAGAAGAGATTCATTTTCCTATACGTCCAAGTGAGTATTGCAACTTTCTCCCTGAATGTTAGTGCTCTCATTATGAAACACAGCATTCAATCGTGTAAACTCACAGACCCCTCTCTTTATTTTCATATTCCACTAAATCAAGTTATGCCCCTCATGGACCAACGAGTATTCACAAAAGTCCATTTATGAGCTGAGTGTGTGCAGGTCTGAATGTCAAGTTGAGAGTTGCTCAACCGTGTGACTGACAGTATGTTTTTAAATGTATTTTTTCCAGATTTTGTCCACATGGTCCTGATGAGAATCCCACCACTCAAAGGGATTCGAAACGCGTCGACCTCCTTCACCCATAAATTTAGACCAATCTTAAGCTACTACAGTTTAATTGTTCAAATTGTTGATGGTCTATTGTTTTGATTGAAGCAAAACTGTGTGTTTTTTCTATTCCATTTAGTGGAGGTGGCAGCACCTGCTCCCATAAATAGGACTAGTGCAGGGCGTACACACATCCTTTACACTTCTCCCTCCCCCCTGCACCATCTTTTGAATTGTTTGGTGTTGTGTCTATGTTTGACAATTAGGTGCACTGTCAGTAGTCTAATCAATGTTTTGTGTTCCTCCAAAACTATTTTTCTCTCACAATTTTCTTTCCAACATCACCCCTACCATTAATAACCTGGTTTCACTGTAGATAAATTGTGAAATATACTAGACTTAGTAGGAGCTACTTCAATACTGTTTTGTTTCCTAGCCAAAAAAAACCTTTGCAATTCTATAAGAAAAGAAAAAGAAAAATTAAAATAAACTTAATAATGTTTTGATAAATTGGACTGAAAGAGTGGTCTTTGTAATTGAGGATCCTCAACTCAATTACTTTCAGTTTGGATTAAATACGCAGTACTGGTATTTTGTTTGTTTAATATAGGATGGGCGCAGCCTTACTGCGCTCTAGCCAAAACCCTTGCTGTTTTTCACTTGAGTAGCGGGCACCTGCTCGCGAGGTTTTTTCCTACGTTCTTCAGCGTTTAAATCAAAAAAATACACAATTCTGTCACCAGTTGGGATTATTTCCCTATTTCATGTTATTCCCTGCATAAACGTTCTATCATTTATTTATTTTATTTCTTGGTCTTTGATGGATGTATGTGTATGACTGTATAGTCAAAAGTGTTGAGATACATCAACACTGTATGTGGAAAGGTATCTTACAAATTCTGGATTATTGATTTATCATGTCAGAAGATCAAACATTCGCCTACAGCGAAGAACATATAAAAAAGTTACCTAGCAATCCTCCTTCGTTTGGTTCAGCTATCCTCAGCAGTACCGCTCAGACAAATAACGAATCAGACAAACTCATCCGTTTAAAGAAAAAACAAATCCGGACAGACTTGCATGGCCACTATCTGCTCCAACATATCAGATCAGGCACTATCCCATCAGGTTTGATAGTCAAAAATATACCAGTCATTTTCACCGAAGATAACATCTACAAAAAAGGTTTCAGCTTTATTGAGACTAAATGTAGCCGAGACCTTATGGTCTTAACTATAGAAACCGCTCAACGGTTGTCAAAAACTCAACTCGAAGAGATAGAAGCACTGGAAACGGAAATTAGATCTAATCCCTTAATTCAAGACTCTAAAATTTTACTTGAAAAAGTTGAAAAGGACATTTTGGAGTTCAAAGATTACACAGTACAACAAAAAGAGAACAACTTTGACAGAGACAAACGTAATTTTTCTTTTGAGAAAGCCTATCCATATTTACAACAGGATTTTTATTCTCGTCCGGAGGCTAGACGCTTAATCCCAGACAATCAAGGCTGATCACGAACCAAATATTTGACCTTCTCAGACACATCATCATCAGGAGGTAGCGACTCAGATCAAGGTACTCACCGGCCCCAATTTGGTCGGTGGGGAGGATATCAAACAAATTACCAACAACAATACCAACCGAACTACCAACAAAACACCCCACAACAACAACAGCAGCCTTTTTTAGCACAAGGCCAGCCAAAAGTTTGCGGGAAAACGCGATACCAACAACCATGGGAGATGTCCACGATGAGGCAAAATTACAAAAACTAGAGAAATCATCAATCTTTAAAAAAAAAACTCACTTTGACAGAAATAAGTGTTTTGGAAAAAGGACTGACTTTTGTTCCTTCGAAATCAACAGACTTTGTTAGAATGAAATTAGAATTCATTGAGTTCTGCCGGAAGATCCGATTAATCTCATTCTTTTCAGACAAAGAAATGATATCCCAAACAGAAACTACTGGACTAAAGAAAAAAATCAACCTTTTGCCCACCAGCTTTTAAAGTACCAAAGGAAGTGATTTATTTTGAAAAAACAGTGTTATCGGCAATTGCGGCTCAAGAAAAAAAGAAATACTACTATATCAAATCCAACTTGACTATAGCGGAAAAACAAGCGTTATATTCTCTCAAAAATAATGAGAATATTATAGTAAAACAAGCCGATAAAGGCGGCTCCATTGTCATCTGGGGAACAAATGAATACATAGCGGAAGCCAACAGACAACTACTTGACATCGAGTGCTACCATAAAATCAAAGTGGATCCAACTATGGAACTTCAAAATGAATTAGGCAAAATCTGAAATAGTGGCTTCAAACAAGGTTTCCTAGGAAAGCAGGAATTTAACTATTTGGTGAACAAACACCCGCAAATACCACTATTCTATGTACTTCCAAAAGTACATAAGAACGAAAGATCGCCTCCAGGCCGCCCAATTATTTCTGGGTGTGATTCTCTATTCGAGCCAGTCTCAAAGTTTATTGATTTTTTTCTAAAACCTTTCACGGAGACAGCAAAATCCTTTCTCAGAGACACAACGGATTTCCTGAATAAGTTACAGGATTTACCATTCACAGAAGAAAAAGATCTTTTAGTGAGCATGGACATTGTCTCACTGTATACACAAATCCCCCAAGACCAGGCACTAGAGGTTTTAGAAATCTTTTTGGACAAGAGAGATCGTCTTTTTAAAATACCAACTGAATTCATCCTCGATCTAGCAAAGATGGCTTTGACAAAAAACTACTTTAAGTTCCAAGACGACTTTTTCTTTCAGATATAAGGAGTAGCCATGAGCTGTCCTTTTGCCCCGGAACTAGCTATCTTGTAGCCATGGGCTGTCCTTTTGCCCCGGAACTAGCTATCTTGTTTATGAGCCAATATGAGGACACATAAGTCCATAATAACAACCCATTCCAACAATAGATTGGAGGCTGGGTTCGTTTTATCGACAATATCTTCTTTACATGGTCTGGCACAACTGAACAACTCTCTGAATTTCATGAATGGCTAAACAACCGATCAAGAGATATAAAATTCAGTATTCAATCATCACATACTAGACTCTCTTTTTTAGATGTGGAAGTTACTGCACCAATGGCCAATTAGGAACGACACTCTTCAAGAAAAAAACAGACCGCAACAAAGCTCTACATTATTCTAGCAATCACCCAAGAAGTTTAAAACAAAATGTACCCATTGGCCAGTTCCTTCGAATACGAAGAAATTGTACCTTCAAAGATGAGTACATGCATCATGCGAATGCCTTAAAGGAGAGATTATTAGACCATGGGTACCCATCTAAACTATTGAAACAAGCCATAAAACGAGCGTGGTGGACACCACGTGAAGAACTTCTCAAAAAGAAAGAGAAGAAAGATCTGAAACGCAATGTATGCATATCAACCTTCTGCCCATCATCTAATTTTTTTTAAAAAGTTATTCACCAGAACTGGCATTTGTTAAAAGATATAGATGCCCAGTTTATGGCTACACCACTCTTTGCGTTTAAAAAAGACAAGAGCATTGCGAATCAAATAATGCGAGCAGCCGTACCGAGAACAAAAGTTTCTACATTGCGTGATTATGTGAACCTCCCCCCAATCACAGGACATAAGAAATGTGGAACACTAGGAGAAGTGAAACTTCTAGAAAGAAAATGGTGACGCCAATACAAGAGTGAAGATAGGGAAAACTATAAAAAGGCCAGGAGGAACTACCATACCTCTATCAAGCTTGCGAAAACCAACTATTATACAAACCTGATTGAGTCGACCAACAATAACCAAAAAGAGATATTCCAAATAGTCAACGGCTTTAGAAAACCCAAAATATTATCTCAGGAAATTCCACCGTCCCAAGCTCTCTGTGACAAAATTGCGGAATATTTCGAACAGAAAATCACAAACTTTACAAAAGAGTTCCCACAGATCAATCAGCTAGCATTAAACACAGCTGACCCTACAATTCCAAAGGATACACTTGGAACCACAACATGGGACAGCTTTACCATGATCAACTCAGCCGAGTCCTCCCAAGCCATCTCAAAATTAAACTCAGGCTCTCCACTCGATCCCTGTCCTCCTCTACTACTTAAGGCCATAAAAGATGAGGTTAACCCAATGACCAATTCAATATTGAACTCTTCCCTGCAAACAGGAGATATCCCCACATGCTGGAAGGTCGCAGTAGTCAAACCTCTCCAAAAAAAAGCTATTCAGGACCCTACGACATTGTCAAATCTTCGACCCATATCACTTCTCCCAGCATTATGCAAACTCACAGAGACATGCGTAAACAAACAGCTCACCGCATATTTAGAGAACAATAACCTTCTCCATCCAAATCAAGCGGGCTTCCGCTCTCACCACTCCACTGAATCTGCCCTCATCTTCTCGACGGAAACAATCAGAGCCGCTTTGAATCAGGGCAAAAGAGCAGTCCTGATCCTATTGGATTTATCCGCAGCATTCGACACGGTGTCCCACGATATTCTACTTCATCGCCTGAGTAGTGCAGGCATAGGGGGCACCGTGTTGAAATGGTTTACCAACTTCCTGAGACAAAGAAAACAGACCATCATCCTAGGGCCATATCACTCTGAGGCAAGGGAAGTCCAGTCTGGGGTACCTCAGGGCTCCAGCTTAAGCCCCATATTATTCAATCTATACATGGTCCCATTAATGAAACTCATCTCCTCCTTCGCTATTAGTTCAATAGCCTATGCCGATGACACTCAACTAGTCCTAATTCTATATGAGGACGCGGCAATTGCAGAACGCTCCCTTAGAGATTGTCTGAAAGCCACTTTTGAGTGGATGAACACAAACCATTTGAGATGTAACACCGCAAAGACCGAAATCTTGCCCTTCGGGAAAAACAATCTGTTCTCTCCCCAGACCTGCTGGCCATCCAACGTAGAAGCCCCGCCGAGCACTATAAAGAGTGCCCGAAACCTAGGAATCAAATTCGATGAGGCATTGTCCTTTAAGCAACAGACCAGTGAAGTGGCTGGCTCTTGTTTCAATGTCATTAAGAGTCTTCGGAAATTCTTTCACTTACTCCCCCTATCAGCCAGGAAAACGGTAGCGGTGGCATTAATCACATCCAGGCTGGACTATTGTAACAGTCTGTATGTAGGGGTCAACAAAGCCTCCCTACATAAGCTGCAAATGGTATATAAATGTACAAAGCCTGTCACACCAACAAGAATTATTAATAAACAAATTTTTTCAACAATATTTCAATCACATAAATATAATACAAATTCGATAGAGATTCAACTTCGTTTAATCTTTAGAGGTTTTCCTCCAGTCCAGCCAACACGTGTTTCGTCGATTGGGATGGAACCCACGACTTCATCAGGGCTGCTATTCGAAGTTCATGCACTTTGCGCCTTCTGACTGGTGATAATTCCAACCCAGCCTTATGTGGCATGGGTAGTAGTATGCCTTTGAATCTTGTGTTAGTCGAATCTTTAAAAAAATTTATTGTATTCCGTTATTTATATCAATTCTTCCCTGGAATCCAGATCGTGTTAAATCTGTTCTTTTTCCCAAGTCAATTTGAAGCCAAGGTGCTCCCTGCTTCTTTATTTCGAAGTCCAGGGGCTGCGAGAGTCAGCTATCCATAGCGCGGTCTTCCGTATTTTGGATTCCAGGGAAGAATTGATATAAGTGCATGAACTTCGAATAGCAGCCCTGATGAAGTCGTGGGTTCCATCCCAATCGACGAAACACGTGTTGGCTGGACTGGAGGAAAACCTCTAAAGATTAAACGAAGTTGAATCTCTATCGAATTTGTATTATATTTATGTGATTGAAATATTGTTGAAAAAATTTGTTTATTAATAATTCTTGTTGGTGTGACAGGCTTTGTACATTTATATACCTAATCTAAGGATTACTTGGGGGTACGGATGACAACCCATGCCTAGGCACCCAATTACAGATACACTTAGTGGTGTGAATAGCAAGAAGAGCCTACAATTGTAAAGCGCCAATACCACCAAGATTGGTCATCCTTCTATCGCTATAAGCTGCAAATGGTACAACACGCCGCAGCAAGATTAGTGCTAAAAATGCCAAGAAAGTCCTCGGCATCTGCAGCACTTGACCCTCTCCACTGGCTCCCCATACAAAAGAGAATCCTGTTCAAACTACTGATAATCACCTTTAGGGCATTTCATAAAAGAGGCCCAACATACCTGCTCAACAATTTCAATCTCTACTACCCTGGACGTCATCTGAGATCTGCTACGGCCAACCTAATGATTATCCCAAAGTTCCGACTGGCCACTAGAGGGGGAAAGTCTCTAGCGGTCAAAGGCTCTAAAGCATGGAACAAACTTCCATCTCAAATTCGGGAAATCTCTTGCGAGAGAAAATTCAGGAAAGCCATCAAAACCTGGATCTACAACCAAACAGACACCACCTGTAAAACCCTGGTTTAAAACTGAAACGCCTTTATGGGTCACCACATCTCTCACCTCTTTTTCTGGAATACATAAGCCACAAATAAGCGCCAAGATGCTCCTCGGAGTGATAGAGCGCTATACAAATTTCCAATCAAATCAAACATGCTTGTGCTGTAATTCCACAATTGAAGGCAATGTGTTCCAACATGAAGGAATATTGTGGAAACATGACATCTTCACGAATTGTAAATCGCGCAACCTGGTCTATGCAATTCTTTGCCCATGTAATAAGCTGTATATAGGGAAAAGCAATCAGGAAGCTAGGCAAAGAATATCACAACATAAATCCAGGCTAAAGAGAAAAGTTGTTACTGCCCCTCTAGTAGAACACTGGATTGACGAAGCCCAAGGGGATTTGGACTTTAGATGGACAGTTATGTCAAAAGTGGAAACTGATCTGAGAGGCGGATACCTAGAGGCCAAATTAAGACAGCGAGAAGCAATGCTCATTTTGAAATTTAATACTGCTACCCGAGGTTTAAACGAAATGTCTGAATTATACAACCTGTGAAAAAATAAGAAGAGATAGGGTTTCACCTGAATGGTCCAATTTGAGAGAACACACGATATTCAATTTGGAATGCCAAACGTAATGACATCCACTGGTCTGTAATAACTAGCGACCGTTCTAACATTTAGTCTAATAGTCCATTCAGATGACTGGCATTTTAAAATCGACAGTCTTCACAAAAATTCCACCCTGCCACGAACTATTAGTGTGCCAAGGGCTTAATTCAATCGCCAATGTGTAAATACAATTTATGGAACCGAGAACATACTTTAACTGTACTCCGAAACATCACATTACATAGGAAATCAATGTCCGACTACAACTCCCAGCATGCAGGTGACCCGGAATTCACCTCTATTTTAACCTGCTGAACCGGAATCAGTGCACGGCTTTCCGACCAAGGAAAGAGACGCCCATGGAGGACTCCCGTTTTTGAGCTGAGGGTAAGACTTTACAACCAAGCGCAGGGACTGTTTAAAGATTAAGATGTGCACCGAAGCTATATGCTGTATTTAATAACACGCTTAAATATCCAAGCTAGCCGCGATCGAAGTTTTCCAACGTCTATAAATATGCAGTATTTTCCATAAGCATGCCTTACCCCGGCAGGGCGGCCCCATGTAATGTTGTGATTAAGCTTGTCCGTGGAGACAAAAACGACCTCTCTGTCATTTCGCCCACATTGTGATAAGTCCGTTTTTTAAACAAGCATGTTCTACCCCGTCCCGGGCCACCAACGTGGGTCGTGATTAAGCACGCGTCCTGAGCATAAAACAACTTCAATGCCATTTAACAACAATGTGAAAAAAATGCGAGTGTCCATCGAACGCTGTTTTTCCGAGATAGACATGTTACATCTTTGATTCTTCAAATAAACGGAGATCTATTATAGAACATCCCGGCATCCATGACCTGTAGTGGTTTAAGTTCTTCCATCTACCGAACAAAGTATTCAACACCTCCAACTTTGTTGATCTTTTTCAGAAAATACCAAAAGCGGACAAATTATATTAATTCCAAAAAAAGATATAATAGTCTGAGGACTATAAAGATCAGAAGAGATTCATTTTCCTATACGTCCAAGTGAGTATTGCAACTTTCTCCCTGAACGTTAGTGCTCTCATTATGAAACACCGCATTCAATCGTGTAAACTCACAGACTCCTCTCTTTATTTTCATATTCCAGTAAATCAACGTATGCCCCTCAGGGACCAAAGAGTATTCACAAAAGTCCAGGTATGAGCTGAGTGTGTGCAGGTTTGAATGTCAAGTTGAGAGTTGCTCAACCGTGTGACTGATAGTATGTTTTTAAATTTATTTTTTCCAGATTTTGTCCACATGGTCCTGATGAGAATCCCACCACTCAAAGGAATTCGAAACGCGTCGACCTCCTTCACCCATAAATTTAGACCAATCTTAAGCTACTACAGTTTAATTGTTCAAATTGTTGATGGTCTATTGTTTTGATTGAAGCAAAACTGTGTGTTTTTTCTGTTCCATTTAGTGGAGGTGGCAGCACCTGCTCCCATAAATAGGGCTATCGCAGGGCGTACACACATCCTTTACACTTCTCCCTCCCCCCTGCACAATCTTTTGAATTGTTTGGTGTTGTGTCTATGTTTGACAATTAGGTGCACAGTCTGTAGTCTAATCAATGTATTGTGTTCCTCCAAAACTATTTTTCTCTCACAATTTTCTTTCCAACATCACCCCTACCATTAATAACCTGGTTTCACTGTAGATAAATAGTGAAATATACTAGACTTAGTAGGAGCTACTTCAATACTGTTTTGTTTCCTAGCCAAAAAAAACCTTTGCAATTCTATAAGAAAATAAACAGAAAAATTAAAATAAACTTAATAATGTTTTGATAAATTGGACTGAAAGAGTGGTCTTTGAAATTGAGGATCCTCAACTCAATTACTTTCAGTTTGGATTAATTCCGCAGTACTGGCATTTTGTTTGTTTAATATAGGATATGCGCAGCCTTACTGCACTCTAGCCAAAACCCTTGCTGTTCTTCTCACTATCTGTGGCATATCTTGCTGTTAAACAGCAACTTTCTTTTTCTGAAACTGGGGTCTTTTCTATGAAGAATCGTCCTGCTTGCCTTTTCAGTCTTTCGGGTGGGGTTGGTCGCGACTCTGCTGGCCACCCCGACCTCTGCATCCGCCTCCACCACTGGAAAAAGAGGCTGATGTGTCCTTTAAAGAACGAGGAGAGCATTGATCAGGAACCTTAAATCGATCAGGTGACTTAATCGTAGAGCTATCGCGCAAATCATAAACGCGCTCAATAGACGCTGGCACGGGTAACGCGGGACGGGACTCCTGTTTCTGTTATTGTTTTCCCTGTTTTTTATTTCTGTTCCAATTTTGCTTTGGAGCTCTGGGTTGAACGACTGTTTCAGGCTTCGTACCCTGAGGTTGGTTTTTATCTTTGTCAGAAAAGGGCTTGACACCTAAACTATTATGGCGAATGGTTTTATAAGCCACAGTAATCATTCTCGGTAACTGTCGGGGTTTGTCGACATCAGGGACATCGGGCAAGGCATTAGCCACTTGAAAGCTCACCGCATCTCCCTTTATATTGTTGGTTGATTGCTTTATTTCGATATGCATATATCATAAAAGCAGTACAAAGAATAAAAGCAGCATGTCGAAAAAATGTGACTGTACATTGAGAATAAAAGGAATAAAAACACATTTGATCAGCATAAATTAACTAAGACAGGATTAAATTGATATGGACAGTCTTTTAAGTCGAATCAACCAAGCCCATTTTAAAAACTTGGAAACGGCACAAACAATGGGAGGGGGTGTATTGGTTAAAAGGATCCGGAGGGCGACCGAATGCTGGTGAGTGCCCAATTCTCTGCAAATTGGTTTAAGCCATCGTGATATGGGGCGCCCATAGTCCGGACATTCAAACAGAAAGTGTGGCACCGTCTCTGGTTTGTCAGGACAAAGGGCACAATGGCGTGATGCGGGCTGGGATTTGTTCCACCTGGAGCAAAGGTTGGCAAGGGTAGGGTTCCTAACCGGAATTTAATGTACAAAGACCGGTCCATGGCGATGGCAATTAAGTCCATGTAGGGCTTGAAGGCAACAACATCTTTTATTAGCAAGAAGGCTGCGGTGGCTTTGCAGTGCTGCTGATTGCTGATGCGCTTCGCGAAGACCCATTCCCAGTAAAGTTTTTTTAGGGACTCCTTTGGGGGGGCTGAGTGACTAAGCCAACAGGAGTCCAGACCTAGATCCCCTAAAAGTTGTTTAATTTCCCGGAGCCATTTGATCTTGTACCAACCGTCGGAGCGCATCACCTCTGCTAGTCCGTCAGCGTAGGATTTTAGCTCCGGAACCCTCCACAGGCGAGCCCAAAGCAAGAGAGGTCGGAGGCGGGCCTGGTCCCCAATTGCTTTACAGCCTACATCCATTAGGACTGGGAGTGTCGGGCTACTCATCGGGATGGCAAGGAGGTCTTTAATGAATTTGTTCACGGCCTTGCTCAGTGAATCCACTTTACCTAGGCCCCATAGTTCAGCTCCGTAAAGTGACGCAGATACAGCTCGGGCTTTATAAATGTCTATTAGAGGGGCAACACACTGTTTGGTTGAATTATTGTACTCCTTAAGGAGGGCCCCCCCCCACCCTTTTGTGACCAATTGTCATTTTGTTGATGTGGGCGGTCCAGCTCATCGCATCACTTAAACGGATTCCCAGGTAATCGAATTCTGCCACTCTTTCAAGGGGGGGGAGTTCAAGATAGGGGGACGGCCAAGTTTACGAGGTGGGTGCATGACTAAATACTTGGTTTTGTCCACATTGATGACTAGTCGTCTGATAGTGCAGAAGTCCTGGAAGCGGTTCAGGAGTTTCTGGAGACCTTGGGGGGTTTTCGAAATGAGGAGGGTGTCATCGGCGAACAGCAAAGTTGGGATTTTTACGCCTCCCAAGGTGGGAGCGTCTGCTGGTTCGCCGAGCAGGTGCTCTACCACCCCATTAATGTAGAGGGAGAATAGGGTGGGAGCCAGGACGCAACCCTGCCGCACTCCCCTCTCGACCCTGATCTTATCGGTCTTTTCCCCATTCAAGCCCCATCTAACCTGGGCATAGGTGTTGTTATGCAGTTTGATGAGGAGGTTTAGGATGTACGGAGGCATCCCTAGGCCATGCAACACCCTCCAGAGTTCCTCCCTAGGAACCAGGTCAAAGGCAGTCTTCAGGTCGATAAAGGCCAGGTAGAGACTGCCTTTGCCTAGCTCCACCACCTTCCAGTACAATAACAGGAGCCTGAACACTTGTTCGATAGTTCCGGTACCTGAACGGAACCCGGCTTGCATATCAGACAGAATGTGGTTGTCGTCCACCCATTGTAAAATCCTCCCCAAAATGGCTTTCCCCGCCAGTTTCTGACTCGAGTCTATTAGGCTTATGGGCCTATAGTTCCCAGGTAAGTCCCGGCAACCCTTTTTGAAAATAGGGACTACCTCTGCTCCTTTCCAAGAGTCTGGCACAGATCCTCCCTCGATGATTGCGTTAAGGAGGGCCGAGATCAATACCCCCCATTCTTCAGGGTAGGCTCGGAGGATGTCTCCTGGGAGACCGTCCGGGCCAGCTGCTTTTAATGGCACCAAAGTTTTGATCTGCTTTGTGACATCCAGAGCGGAAAACAAATCCAAGTCTCGGTCTAAGGTGTAAGGAGGGAGGATGAAGGGATCATTGAGTGGGCCTTCAATGGCGGAATAGAGTTTTTGAAAGTAGGAAAACCATGTCTGAGCGTTGATGCTACAGGTCCTCAGTGTGTCATCGGGACGGTTCCTGCTTCCCACCAAATCCCAGAAGCCTTTGGCATCTTTCCCACGACTGGCAGCCAAGAGGTCCTGCCAGTAATTATCCTCCCACTCCTTCTTGGCATTTTTTTGGCAGAGTGAATGGTGCCTCCTGAGTCCTGGCCACCCTAGTCCTGGAGGGTATTTTAAACTTAACCGCTTCAATAGGAAGCGACTTCGCCTCCCTACACTTCTGGTTAAACCAGCCCTGTCTAGCCCGTGTACGGGGTTTCCTCCTGTTAGTACTAGCTGGGACTACGAAAAGGTCACTGATGGCCTGGGTTATGGTGCAGAACCTAATGGTCACCTCCAACAACCCATCCTCACAGGGGTCAAGGTTATCTAGAGCTGAGGTAAGAAGCTGCCTGATGACAGAGATTTTCTCCTCTGAGAGCGACAGCTTCGCCCACTTTAACCGACGTCCACAGTTGGAAACTGCTGTCAAGTCCGGGGCGGGATTACGAGTGGTTCTGGTCACAGTGCTAGATAGCCACCTATGGGACAAGGTGAGCGAGAGGAGATTGTGATCACTCTCTACAGATGGTATGATCACCATGTCCTTTACCATGCTCCACAAGTTTACGTCAAGAAGAAAATAATCAATTCTTGACGTGTGTCCAGGCCTGTTGTAAGTATGGGCCCCTGCTTTATCAGAACCAGTCCTGCCATTAGCAGCCCTCAGGCCAAACTCCATAGTTATGGAGTTAATCTGGAGGGCCACTTCTGTCCACTTTTTGATAGGGCTGAGTTCTAAGGATGGTATCCCCCACCGGATGTCATGTTCCTCTTGATCTTGTAAAATTTCGGAGTCCAGGGGCTCAAAGGTGCAATTAAAATCGCCCGCCACCAGAGTGCAATACTTGTAAGGTGACGAACGGAGCAGGGCTTCTAGGCAAGTTATGACTGGGGATTCTCTACCCCCCTTCATACCTCGGGCATAAATGTTAAAGATGTTTAAGATGACTCGACCCTGAGGGTTTTTCAGGGAGATGTTGAGGAGGTCCGGGCATTTAGTATCCCCCTCCACCACCCTGCAGTTAAGTTCAGAGGCCGCCCAGATGAGGAGGCCGCCTGAAGGGCGACCCCTACCAGTTCCTGCGTGGACAGCTGGTAAATAGTGGGTGGAGTATCCTGCCTTGTGTAGGGGCTCCTTACTCTAGGTTTCCTGGAACAGGCATATGGAGTATTGCTCCACAAGCGAATTCCAGTTGGGCAATGCCAGCTTTCTCTCGAGGCCTGCTACATTCCAGCTGAAAACCCTAAGGGATTGGTCCGTCACAGCCGCAATGCTACAGGTCTCGACAGGAGCAAGTGAGTCCACAACACCCTCAGTTGGAAAGCCAACTGGGGGGTCAAGTGGTGCCCTCACCTCCCCTGATCCCCTTGCAGTCTCAACAATGACCTGGTCTTGTGATGTGGTCGGAGGGCTATGAATTTTAGCAGAAGAGGAGGACTCGACGTCGGGACTCCAAGCCACCAAAGCCTCCTCAGGAGCGTCACGGAGTCAACAGCCCCAGAAACCCCCGTTCGGTAGTGGTGGAACTGGATGGGACTGCGCTAGGGTAATTCCTGGGAAAAATTGACCATGGGCGTTGTTTTGGAAAGGGGGCCCGGGATGGATAAAAGGGGTAATCGGGGCCGGCCGCGGGTAGAAGAAGGATAGATCAACTGCATCGACTCCCGGACCGGCCACGGTTCGCCCTTGGCAGCATATTGAATGGGCAGCTCTTATGTCTTGAAAATTGACCACCACGCAGTCTCCCTCAAAAGGTTTTTTCCTGTGTCCAATCCAGCCCACCCTGCGCACCCCAAGAATCACGCCCAGTGGAAGGGGTCTATTGGTTTTCAGCCAGTGGGTGACCTTATTCTTTAGCGCCTGGTGAGTTTCCTGCTGTGTATCTTTTAGGGGGGGAACTTTGGTGAGAACAACAACATACGGGTGGCATTCGGGGGGGAGATTAACCGGGGGGCACTTACGTGTCGGATTCTGCGGGATGGCCACTGGGGAGGGATTTTTAGGCGAAGAGGTGGTAGGTTTAGCCTTAGAAGTTATCGCTACTCCGCTGGTTTTTGCCAGCGCAGCAGCCGCGGGTTGCAAGTTTGGACCAGCCCCTCCCTTCTGTTGTTTCTTGTGGGCGGGATTAGGTGCAGGTATTATCGCTGCTGGGGGGGGAGTACCGTGCACTTGAGCTGCATGAATGGAAACACTCGGCCTTGCCTGCTTCACACTGGCCTGGGAAGCTAAAGTTGGTGCTTTCCCGGTAGCTAGTGTCTTGGCTGGCAGTGTCGACTGGTCTCCAGATGGTTGGCTCACTGGAACCCCTTTACCAGCATTCCTGTCTGTATTGACCTCACTAGGCTTTGGCTGTAGTTTCAACAAGGTTTTCAGGGAGAAAAAATTGTCCCTGGTGACCTGTTCAAACTTGTGAAGCCTATCCCCCAGGCTCTTAACTTGGTCAAAGAGTGGAATCAGCAGGGACTTTACCAGTTTCTCGAGGGGCTCTAGTGAGGGACCCTCGTTTGGTGGAAAAAGTATTGCCGGGACCAAGGGGGGAGGTGGCGGGGAATCGGCTGCAAGCTGGGGGGGGGCTGGGATTCCCGAGAGATTCAGGCCCTCCGGAGTCTGAGTGTGAAGAACCCCTTTGAAGCTGTGTCCTAGGGCGCTTGTAGAGCGTGGAGTAGCTTCCCTTCCGAATATTGGTCCCCCTTTTCCTTTTCCTGTGCACCCGGGTAGGTCTAATCTGGGGCAATGGTTTTGGATCGGGTGAGGGAACAATAGAACCAGATTGAGGCCTACTACCAGGAGAGCTAGCTATAGGATGAGCAGGCCGGAATCTACAACCGCAGTGCAAGGACTGCTGGGGGGAGAAACTGATATCAGGCTTTCTATCCTGTCTATTCCTGCCTCTAACGCTACAATATGTTGCTCCCCAGATAGGGACCCAGGCGGAGGTGCAGTGGGGATAGAGGAAGTTGGAGACAATACATGTGCCGCAGCTCCCAGGGAAGAGCGTTTGGATGGAAGAAGGTCAAGTGAGAGGCGGCGTTCCGTCATTGCAATCTCCTTTTCAATGACGTCGGCCACCCTGGTGATGAATTTGTCCATAGTGCCAATCATCGTGGAGCCCCCTGAAGCACTTTTTCCACCGACCCTCAAAGCTTTGCCGGAGCGAGTTGACATGATGGTTACGGGTCCCACAGGTGACCTCCGGGGTCTTGGACCCGAGGCAATAGATGTAAGGGGGGTGGCCCAGCCCAGCCTCTGTCAGCCCCTGACTGCCACAGACTGCCCGCCCTTTGCTCGGGCTTCGCTCGGCGTCCCGCTCGCGTCCCGCTGAGCGGTTACCAGTTGATTTTGTGCCGAGCGTTGCGGCCGGGGGGCGTGTCTTGCTGGGGGCGCGGCCGTGCACACCTGTGCAGCGCAGGTACTCCTGGTCTTGGTAGTCCCTGCAGCTCGCGCCTTCAGTTGACTCAGATGTTCCCTCCTCCTCCTTTCTCCAACAGCAGCTGATCGCACTCCAGTTGCCTCGACCCCACGCCTCACGCCGTGCAGCGGCACCCGCGAAGCGGGTGCTGCAAGCTGTTACCACACGGCGGGGCGGTCAATCCCTCCAGGGATACGGGGAGTCCAACTGGGAAGCGGAAGCAGAGTGGCGTTCCGGGCGGCAGCAACCGGTGAGTTCCTCAGCACGAGGGGTCCCGCTTTCTGTGGCGAGGCTTCCCTCTTTTGAATCCTGGTCGGCCGGGGGGCGTGTCTTGCTGGGGGCGCGGCCGTGCACACCTGTGCAGCGCAGGGACTCCTGGTCTTGGTAGTCCCTGCAGCTGGCGCCTTCAGTTGACTCAGATGTTCCCTCCTCCTCCTTTCTCCAACTGCAGCTGATCGCACTCCAGTGGCCTCGACCCCACGCCTCACGCCGCGCAGCAGCACCCGCGAAGCGGGTGCTGCAAGCTGTTACCACACGGCGGGCGGTCAATCCCTCCAGGGATACGGGGAGTAGGCATGGGCGGAAAATCCGTTCCGCTCGCGGATTTTGCGGATTTTCGGGAAATCCGCAATCCGCGAGATTTGCGAATCTCCCGCAAAATCCGCAAATCCGCGAGCAGCGGATTTTGCTCGCACTGCTCGCACTGTTCGCGTGAGTTCGCGTGAGTTCGCGCCCCGCGAATAAGTGCAAAATTGCAGAAATACGATTTTAGCAAAACTGAAAGTAACTACTTACCAGGTTCAAAAGTTCAGGCTCATCATTAGTAGCCATTTCCTGTAGTGCTTCCTGAGGGGCCCCTCCAGAGTTCAGTTGCCAGTTGAAACTATTATGTGACCCTGCTCTGAACCTCAGAATAGTTACACATATGCCACAAAGGTCCTGAATTACAGCTAAGGGAGACAAGCAGGAGCCAGGCTGGAAGTTAAAATCCATTAATCAGCCCCTAATTCATTATTGTCAGTTGGGGCAGGGCAGGTGTTGTAACTAATTTTGCAACAATGAAAGCACTTAGCAAGTGCAAAAGATCACTAATCAGGGCGCACTAAGGAAGCAGGTGCCAGCTAAAAAAATATTCTGTGACACATTAATCAGCCCCAAATTAATTCAGGTCACTTGAGGCAGGGAAGGTGTGCTTTGCTTTGCCGAAAATAATGTACACTGGACAACCAGAGGGTGTGGTGATGAAACAGAGGGTGGCATGGGTGGGCCAGAGGGTGGCATGAGTAGTCAGAGAGTGGCAGTGGTGACAGAGAGTGGCAGTGATGAAGAAGAGTGTCCCAAACAGGCTGGACACGTAGAAACAACAAGTTCGCGAAACTTGCGACCCGACAGGTAAGTTCGCAATTTGCGAAAGTGTACAAAACCCTCGCGAACTGGCAGAAACACGGGCGAACACAAAAAAAAAAAATCCGCAAATTCGCGGGAATTCGCGGATTTTGCGGATTGCGAATCCGCAAATCCGCAAAATTCGCGAACGCGAGATCCGCAAAATTCGCTCATGCTTACTCCAACTGGGAAGCGGAAGCAGAGTGGCGTTCCGGGCGGCAGCAACCGGTGAGTTCCTCAGCACGAGGGGTCCCCCTTTATATTAGAAAGGACTAGATTGGAAACTGCTTCAAATGTGCCAACGAGTCTCATTCCCAATTCAACCGCAGCCTCAGGTCCCTGTTCATCTTGAACAGGCTTAATGACCGTTGGAAGGACAGCCATTGACGGAGTGCCGAAGCACCTCGTGTACACTGCCGCAAAAATTCAACCCCATGATTCACAGTCACTGCTTCTGGTACCAAGTCCTTGGGTAAACTAATTGTAAGAATCCTGGGGCATATTATCAAGGGTATGTAACTGTTACCACGGATTTTTAACAACGCATACCATTACCACGCATACATTTACAACGCTGGTCATTTTACAACGCATACCTTTACATCGCAATACACTACAACGCACATACTATTACAACGCATACCATTACATCGTAAGTATTATTATAGGTAAGTTGAACATTTTTTAGTGGTATTTGGTTATGGGGTAAAGGGGTATTTTTAGGTTTTAGGGTTGGGTTTGGGTTATGGGGTACAGGGGTATTTTTAGGTTTTAGGGCTGGGTTTGGGTTTTGGGGTACAGGGGTATTTTTAGGTTTTAGGGCTGGGTTTGGGTTATGGGGTACAGGGGTATTTTTAGGTTTTAGGGCTGGGTTTGGGTTATGGGGTACAGGGGTATTTTTAGGTTTTTGGGCTGGGTTTGGGTTATGGGGTACAGGGGTATTTTTAGGTTTTAGGGCTGAGTTTGGGTTTTGGGGTACAGGGGTATTTTTAGGTTTTAGGGCTGGGTTTGGGTTTTGGGGTACAGGGGTATTTTTAGGTTTTAGGGCTGGGTTTGGGTTTTGGGGTACAGGGGTATTTTTAGGTTTTAGGGTTGGGTTTGGGTTTTGGGGTACAGGGGTATTTTTAGGTTTTAGGGCTGGGTTTGGGTTATGGGGTACAGGGGTATTTTTAGGTTTTAGGGCTGGGTTTTGGGGTACAGGGGTATTTTTAGGTTTTAGGGCTGGGTTTGGGTTATGGGGTACAGGGGTATTTTTAGGTTTTAGGGCTGGGTTTGGGTTTTGAGGTACAGGGGTATTTTTAGGTTTTAGGGCTGGGTTTGGGTTTTGGGGTACAGGGGTATTTTTAGGTTTTAGGGCTGGGTTTGGGTTTTGGGGTACAGGGGTATTTTTAGGTTTTAGGGCTGGGTTTGGGTTTTGGGGTACAGGGGTATTTTTAGGTTTTAGGGCTGGGTTTGGGTTTTGGGGTACAGGGGTATTTTTAGGTTTTAGGGCTGGGTTTGGGTTATGGGGTACAGGGGTATTTTTAGGTTTTAGGGCTGGGTTTGGGTTTTGCGGTACAGGGGTATTTTTAGGTTTTAGGGCTGGGTTTGGGTTATGGGGTACAGGGGTATTTTTAGGTTTTAGGGCTGGGTTTGGGTTTTGGGGTACAGGGGTATTTTTAGGTTTTAGGGTTGGGTTTGGGTTTTGGGGTACAGGGGTATTTTTAGGTTTTAGGGCTGGGTTTGGGTTTTGGGGTACAGGGGTATTTTTAGGTTTTAGGGCTGGGTTTGGGTTTTGGGGTACA
This sequence comes from Lissotriton vulgaris, assembly GCF_964263255.1. Lineage (NCBI taxonomy): Eukaryota > Metazoa > Chordata > Amphibia > Caudata > Salamandridae > Lissotriton > Lissotriton vulgaris. The sequence continues at coordinate 1,455,335,299 of NC_141695.1, read as the reverse complement.
GGGGTATTTTTAGGTTTTAGGGTTGGGTTTGGGTTTTGGGGTAGAGGGGTATTTTTAATATATATTTACAAATAATAACATTAAAATTAGTTTAATTTCATTAATATAATTATTTTATAATTTAATAATTATTATTTAAATTAAATATTACATAAATAATTATTTACAATATATATTAATATTATATACTTACCTATACTTACGTTGTAATGGTATGCGTTGTAATAGTATCTGCGTTGTAGTGTATTGCGTTGTAATGGTATCCGTTGTAACATGACCTGCGTTGTAAAAAATCCGTGGTAATGGTATGCGTGCTAAAAGTACGCGTTGTAACATCATATATCCATTATCAAGGGGGTTTATCACCGCTTTTTTGGCTTTAAAAGCCAAGAAAGCGGAGATAAAATTATCTCCCTATTACCTAGCTGTTGCTAACACCAGTTAGCGATAGCTAGTAGGAGATAGCGACCATCTTGGGCCCCGCTTTGCATGTCAGTGAAATTTATCACTAATGACATGCAAAGTGAGCGTGCCAAGATGTTAGCGACTGGAAACAGTTGCTAACATCGCTATCTCCTATTACCAACTTTTGGAGATATTCGTGCTAAGCGCGAATATCTCCAAAAGCTAACACCTGCCCCATAGCAGTTCTTAGCCATGTTATCCAATGGTAGGCGGATAACATGGCTAAGAGCATTAGCTCGGTTATGCATGAATATCGCTGACTTTTCAGCGATATTCATGCATTTTGGCTGATTTTTATCGCTTAGGAGATAAACCTTGATAATAGCAAGGTTCCTAAGTGATAAAAATCGCCGCCGCTCAGCGATAAAAATATTGCCGCTAAGCCAACATAGCGATAATTATCGCTAGTTGTTGGTAATATGCCCCCCTGTGTTTTTCTACAGGAGTCAAATTAGGAAAAACCGCCTCCAGCTGGTCAAATTTCTCGAAAAGCCAAAAAGGCATATCATCCTAATATTGGGGGCACTTGCTCATAACCGCATTAACCTAAGTATGGGCGAGAAAATCCGCTCCGCTCACAAAATTTGTGAATTTTCAGCAATTTCGCGATCCGCGAATCTTGCAAAATTGCCCAAAAATTTGCGAATTCTTGATCGGGCGGATATTTTTTTTGGGCCCATAGGAAGCACAGCTAAGGCAGGTGCTCGAGTTCAAGCTAACTTTGTAACCATTTTAGAATGGCGCCAGCAAGCTGACAGAGTGCTTGCTGGCGCCATTCTAAAATGGTTTCAAAGTAAGCTTCAACTCGGGCACCTGATTTAACTCTGTAAGTGCTTCCTGTGGGCCAAAAATTAAACCTCAACAGGAAGCAGTTACATATATAAATAAAGTAGGTGCCAGAGTTGAAGCTCAAATTCAGTAATGTTTCATTCAGCCCAGAACATTAGTGGGCACGGTTGAGGCTGGGCAAGTGCACTTTAACCTCATATCTGCCGTCAAAAATTATCTGTAATACCCGAGGGAGGTCTTTGCATCCCTGAGTTTCTCGAGCGCAATCCCCGCTCCTGTGACCAGGAGGCTGCTTTCTCCTCAAATGCTGCCCTGCTCGCTCTCTGACCCTTTGAACACTGATTGCAGAGTTATATAGGGACCGTAATTCAGCAACGGGGGTAGCGAGGTGAACCCAGCAAAAACAGGCCAAGAAGCGGCTGGAATGGACAAAGGTCCCAATCTAATCGCCGTTACACTGTGGGGAAGGGCGCCATCAAACCAAACACAGTGCTGCCATGCAGAAATCGGAATCTCCTGTGTCCTATAAGGAACATCTTCCAAGGGCACGGCTGTGTGAAGCATCAGAGTAGGTACATCCACTGGAGGAAATGTCACCCATGAGTTGAAAATCTCAAACGGGTAAGCTACCTCAGCACTTACCACCCAATAAAACGCCATGCCCTCCAAACCAACGTTATAAGCCTGCAAATGATTGCGGACCACAATGCGACTATGCTGCGGTATGTCAACGTTAGCCATAGCGACACAGAGAAGTAGAGGTACAATGTAAAACAATGTAGCACAACTGGGTAGTAATTCAAAAGGAAACTGTATTGAAAGATTCAAGCTTGAAAAGACCTAGGTAACTATAGGTAGGTTTGTCCAACACCACTTTTAACTGGAAACAATAGTGAAGGGGCTAAGGACTGATATAAATACTACTCAAGCGTCATGTAATAAGACCACCATCGTTAGGGCACCATGTTGCAGGGATTCTGCTCCTACACAGAACTGTGCACAGAGACTTGGGACCTCAGTGAATTAGGGTGTGCCAAAACTCACCTTAGTACCCAAAATCCCCTACCAGACAGGAATCAGTGCCACATTGGCTCTATCAAAATACCAATGATTAGACAACCCAGAACATGCAACTTAGGTTACCTCAGGCAATGTGGAAAACATGAACACTCTTTCGTTATACTCTCATACCAGTCCAAAACAGGGAGTAAAAAGAGACACGAGCAAGTTTGAAATAGTTATTTCTAACGCTGTGTTCCTATGTGCAGCATCTTAGCTAATACAAGGAGACATATTATCAGAAACAAGATTGTCAACATAGTTACTATTTCATAAAATACAAAGGGAGAAAGCATGTTATAATGCTAAATGGAATTAGGTTTAAAATATACCTATATTTCAACCTCCCTTGCTAGTAGGTTATTTTATAACTACAGAAGGTCTCTTGGGATTACATAGGCGGCCCCATACCTCCGGTATTAGCAGAAGTGGATCACATCAAATTCTGCACAAGCTCTCAGCATACGAATGTTCTCCAAGTGTGTGTGATCATGCCTACGCAGAGCATTACTAAACGCGCCAAAATCAGAGGTGGACGCAGCTGCATATGTTAATGTCTAGAACGTGCACTGATCAGTCCGAACAATAACCACAGTGTTGAAATAACCTTGAAGGTCTCAGCACTCATTGTTCAGACTAAACTTACCAAGCAAGGCTACTAATGTAGAAATACATGTTATTCTAGTGTGAAGCAAAACACTCTGCTAAACTCCAAACAATTAATAAAGTGTATGCCGTGTGCAAAATGCAGCAGAAAGGAAAAATGGTGTTTAAACTTCTAATAAGCTCATGTCAATCTAACACTGTGTGAATGCAAGGCTCAGCCCCACGACAGGACCCAATTGCCCCACCAGCAGTGCGCCAAGAGGTGCGTTTGCAGAGTGGTGGAAAAACGGGCGTGGCCTCGGACCACCTATCTGTAAACCAGCTATTTGGTCCTGTTTGTACGTACCTGGTGGGCTAGTTGGCGCCCAGGGACCCTCAGTAGTCATGGGGGCTTAATTTGCCAACTTACAACGCGCCCGGGGCGCGTTTTCAAAGTGGTCCAGGTGCTCTGGCGAGATGCCAGCTTTTCTTTTTGTTTTTTAGAAGGGGGGGATGTGTAGCCCCCCTTCTTTTACTATTTTTGGGGCCCTGGGGACCACATCCGCCAGGGCCTGGCCCCTTTTTTTCTTTTAAATATTTTTTTTTACGGGAAGGGGGCCACACAGCCCACCTTCCAAGGCCGATCATGGCCCCGAGGATCCCATTCCCCAGGGCTGACCCTCAAGTTGAGGACCATGGGGGGAGCCCTAATGCCCCCATGTTCCCGCTGGTGTGGCCCTGCTACCCTAGGTCACTATCCGCCCTGGAGACTCCATCCCCCGGGGTGGACCTGTCGTTTTTTGTTTTTATATTATTAAATTGGAGGGGTGCCCATCCTGTGGGCCTGGCCCTCAAGTTGGGGACCAGGGGGGAACTCCAATGCCCCTCCCCGGTCCCGCCGGCTCCCCGCCTCCTACTGGAGCTGGCATTGCTTTTGAGCAAGAGGATCTGCTAACATGCAGCTCCCCTTGCTCAAAAGCATCCTGCTTTGCTTCGTTGCAGCAAGAGCAGGTTTTGCTATGACAGGGTGGGAGCTGTACTCCCGCCCTACCATAGCAAACAGCAATGTCCCGGGGGTGAGCACCCGGGACACTGCAGGAGCTGACCCTGGTGGGTGGAAGTCCACAGGGCCTAGGAGGGATCCAGTAGGGGGCTGCGCGGCCCCCTTCCAGCATTTAACATAGCCCTTAGGAGGTGGTAGTCCCCGGGATTTGGGGGGGGCACATGAGGCCCCCGGCAAAAAATTGAAGAAAGCCCCGGGAAGGTGGCGGTCCCCAGGGCTTGGGGGTTTCTCTGAAGGCCCTCAACCTATGTTTGTATAAAAAAATTAATTTAAGGCCCGGGGAGGTGGCAGTACCCGGGGCAGCGGGGGGCCGTGTGCCCCGTCAATATTTACATAAAGGCCCGGGGAGGTGGTGGTCCCCAGGGCTGTGGAGGCCCCTGCATCCCTGCTATATTTTTTGACATTGCCCGAGGGACCTGGCCCACCAGGGGGCTTACAGATAATGGAACACAGACCCTGCGCTTCATTTAAAAAAAAAATTATTTGCAGAATTTGTGCACCAAGCATGAATTCTACAGAATTATTTAGTTTTTCTGCTTTTTTGGGGCCTGGGGTTCCCTGTGGGACCACTTGAGCAGGCCTAGGGGGTCAGGGTATTTCTACTGTGCCCCCTTTTCTTGTTTTTGACCTTTTTTTCAACTGATTTCTTGTGACTTGGTCACCTAGTCACACGATGGCTGCCAACACTTCCTGGTTTGGAGTGTTGGCAGCCAATCAGAAGTCCGCTCGAGCTCAGGAGTAGTCACGACTCCTCCTCGGTGCTCAGATATTGATATTTTTCTTTTTTTAATTTCTCAGGAACTAGTGAACAGATTTACACTATTTAAAAAGAGATCTCTTTCTGAACCAAGGGCTAACTTTTTGCCAAATGTGGGGCACCCGCGCTTCATTTAATTAAAGCCCCCAGGTGGGCCAGGTCCTGGGAGCATGTGAAAAAAAAGTGTGGGGGGGCCCTATCCCCCCCACACTGCCCCGGGGACTGCCACCCCCGGGGCAAAGCATGAATATTTGCAGGGGAGACATGACACACCGCAGTCCCGGGGACCGCCACCCCCTGGGGCATGCTAGTTTAAAGCCCCCCCAAGCCCTGGGGACAGCCACCCCCTGGGGCTCTAATAAATGATGATTGTGGGGGCACACTTCCCCCCCACAGCCCCGGGGTCCACAACCCCCTGGGGCTTTTTTTGTTAGAAATGTAACCTATGTGGGAGGGCTCAAGCCCCCCACATGCCCCGGGGAGCACCACCTCCCGGTGGCACTAAATATTCAAAATAGCGGGTCCGTTATGAATCCCTGAGTCCCAGGGACCACCACCCCCCAGGGCTTTGCATTAAGTGGGAGGGGGTCCCTCCTGGAGCCAATGATGGCCCTGGGGACCGCCACCCCCCAGGGCCAGCTCCTGCAGTGTCCAGGGGTGCCCACCCCCGGGAAACTGCTGTTTGCAATGAGAGGGCGGGAGCCTCGCAGCTCCCGCCCTGTCATTGCAAACTCTGCTTTGCTTCATTGAAGCGAGGGCAGGGAAACCTGCTCTCACTTCAATGAAGCAAAGCAGAATTGCTTTTCCACAAGGGGAGCTGATTGTCAGCAGCTTCCCTTGTGGTAAAGCAATGCCGACTCCTGCAGGATGCGGGAAGCCGGCGGGACTTTGGGGGGATTGGGGACCAGAGAGGTGTTTAGAGGCCACGCCCCTTTTTACACCTCTCTGCAATGCAGCTCTGTGGCACTTACTGGAGGTACCTGGTGGGCTAGTTGGCCCCCAGGGACCCTCAAGAATGATGGGGAATTAAATCCCCAACTTCAAACATGCCACAGGACGTGTTTGCACACATATTACCTCAGGCCCAGCCCCCTCCCTTCACCACTGTGCAAACACGCCTCGTGGCGTGTTTTAAGTTGGGGGATTAACTCTCCTTGAATCCTGAGGGTCCCTGGGGTCTAACTAGCCCACCACGTACTTCCAGTAAGCTCCAAAGAGCTATGTTGCAGAGTGGTGTAAAAAGGGGCGTGGCCGCTGAACACCTCTCTACAACGCAGCTCCCTGTGGGCTAGTTGGCCCCCAGGGACCCCCAGTATTCAACGGGGATTACTTCCCCATCTTACAACGTGCCAGAGGGTGCGTTTGCAGAGTGCTGCAGGGAGGGGGCGGGCCTCCAGCGTGATGCTGTTTTTTTTTTCTAAAGAAGGGGGGCTGTGTGGCCACCCTTCCTTTTCTATGTTATGGGCCCTGGGGACCCCATCCCCCAGGACCTCACTCCCATTTACCTAAAATATTACGGAAGGGGGGCTGCATGGGCCCCCCTCCCATGGCCTATTCCGGCCCCGGGGACTCCATCCCCCGGGACATGGCCAAATTAATTAATTGTTTTATTATTTAGGGGGCAGCATGGACCCCTCCTAAGGCCTCTATTGGCTCCGGGGGACCCCATCCCCCGGGGCCGCCGTTTATTTAAAAAAATATATATTTTCTTTGGGAGGGGGCTGTGTGGTCCCCTCCGGGGCCACTTCTGGCCCTGGAGGTCAAGCAATGCCCAGGCCCCCTGGGGCCTGGGCATTCCTTTTATTTTATTTTGTCGGAGGCAGGCTGCATGGCCCCCCTCCTCAGGCCTAGTATGGCACCAGGGACCCCATCCCCTGGGGTCAGTGATGGCACTGACCATGTCAAGAATGATGTAATATGTGACATCATCAGCAGTGCATTGCGGGCGAGCAAGTTGTAGTTACCAGAACTAACTATGCGGAGGAATTTTAATGGTTTTGTATGAGTGAAATGTCCAGCTAACTATAACAGTCCTGAAACCTATGTTTTTTTCAGTGAATTTCTAAGGTTTTTAATTGCTAATTCCTAACTATAACATGCCTGAAACCTATACAAATATTATTCTGTAAAATAGTGGATGAAATACAAAATAAAAATTATTTCCAAAACATTTTAAATATTACAATTGTTGTACAAATTAATAGAACACATTTAACAAAAACTATTTATAATAAATAAAAGTAATCATTTTTACAAACAATTTTTACTTTTTTTTAAGCAAATATTAATATTTAAATGCATTGAAATGTATTAAAAATACATAGACTTACAAACAAATTATTATTCACATATTTTAGTTATCTCTCCACCTTTTTTTCCTTTTTTAACCGGTATTTCTTTATTGATTTTTTTCACCTGCATATCACATGCGTTTATCTATCCACCCTTTTTTACCCTATTAACCCAACATCCATATGTATATTATTTAAGAAATCATTATTAATAACAATGAAAATTTTAATTTATTTAAATAGCAAAACACATTAACACTAAATATGACTAATAAAATTAACAAACAACACTAATAAAATAGTGCAATGCTGCTTTTCAAAACAATTTGTTTTACAACGATATTAAACCAACAGTTAACTCCTTTCACGCGACACGAATTTCACCGCGGTGCGGGAGCTCTAAAGAGTGGGTGGGTCTGCGTCGGCCAACGGTCGTGCGCAGCATTGGCAGGAAGTGCTCAGGTTGGCCGTTGGCCAACGCGAGCACGGAATGGGTTAATACAAAATTCTTACCTACAATCTTCCTATCTGCAATATTTTTTACATGATATTTATGTATCACCATATTTTTTATTCAATATTTTATCCAAACACCTACTGGCCTTCCACCTTTGTCGGGTTCTTCACATTTGTTTTTGTAATGGTTTTCCATTTCTATGTTTTCTTTAGATATTTTTGTCATTTTACTTCGCAGATATTTTTTGTGATGACAATGTTAGTATTCTTCATTTTTGCAAATGCACATTTTACAAGCTGCTGATTCTTTTGTCGGATACAGAGTCTTTACACTTGCCTTTAAATATTTCGGTTTGTGTGGTTTGCCATTTCGTTTTCATATTAATATGTCTGATCTGATTTGCCCCTTTTATTATTTTCTTACATCCCCCTTTTTTTTCAGATAACCTTTTTAGTAGTTTCTCCTGCGTGACAACCATTTTTCATTGACATCATTGTTTCCTCTCATGTTGTTGTTTTGGCTCCATCTTTAGCCCAATCTCTAGTCTTGAAACTCAGGATAAGCATTTGTTATATTTGGGTTCACATGACCCCTAGAAATTGACACTGTGAGAATGTCATATCATCCCATTCCAATAAAGTTATAGGGCCCGATTCACAGAACTAACGTAAGACAAAATCCTAAACTTACTACCATTTTGGTATTCACAGAACGCACTTACTCATTTTGGTATTCACAGAAGGCACTTACTCATTTCGGTATTCACAGAAGTTAGGACTCCTATCTTTTGGACTCCTAAATGCCTTCTGTGAATACCGAAAGTCTTAAAATTTGTATTTTTCTCAATTTTACTACTACTAAACTGAGACAAATCCTAATTTTAAGACTTTTGGTTTTTACAGAAGGCATTTACGAGTCCTAAAGTTAGGAGTCCTAACTTTACTACTCCTGAACTGAGAAAAATCCAAACTTTAGGACTTTTGGTATTCACAGTAGGCATTTAGGAGTACTAAAGTTAGGAGTCCTAACTTTACTACTACTAAATTAAGAAAAATCCTAATTTTAATACTTTCGGTATTCACAGAAAGCATTTAGGAGTCCTAAAGTTAGGAGTCCTAACTTTACTACTCCTAAATTGTGAAACATCCTAACTTTAGGACTTTCGGCATTCACAGAAGGCATTTAGGAGTCCTAAAGTTATGACTCCTAACTTCTGTGAATACTGAAATGAGTAAGTGTCTTCTGTGAATACTAAAATGAGTAAGTGCCTTCTGTGAATACGAAAATGGTAGTAAGTTTAGGATTTTGTCTTAAGTTAGTTCTGTGAATCGGGCCCATAGTATTCACTTGAATCTCCTTAACTCCCTTCTTCAGTCCAAGGGTTTGCAGACTTTCTGTCCTAAAATCATGGTCTATATAAATATATGACAGCAAACTGGTTGAATTATATCACACACAGCATAATGTGTATTTTCATTTTCCTCCAAACTGGTCCAAATATCTTCTGAGGCTGGTATTGCAAAACGTTTGTTAAGGACCAGGGGGCATATTATCAAGGGGGTTTGTCTCCGTTTTTTTGGCTTTAAAAGCCAAGAAAGCGGAGATAAAATTATCTCCCTATTACCTAGTTGTCGCTAACACCAGTTAGCGACAGCTAGTAGGAGATAGCGACCATCTTGGGCCCCACTTTGCATGTCAGTGATATTTATCACTAATGACATGCAAAGTCGGTGTGCCAAGATGTTAGCGACTGGGAACAGTCGCTAACATGGCTAAGAGCATTAGCTCGGTAATGCATGAATATCGCTGACTTTTCAGCGATATTCATGCATTGCGGACTATTTTTATCGCATTTGCGATAAACCTTGGTAATACCAAGGTTTATCCGCGATAAAAATCGCCGCAGCTCAGTGGTAAATTTTTGTCTCTAACCAAGCAATAGAGATAACTATCGCTATTGCTTGGTAATATGCCCCCAGGTTATAATAAAAACAAAGGGTCATATTACCAAGCAATAGCGATAATTATCGCTGTTGCTTGGTTAGAGACAAAAATTTACCGCTGAGCTGCGGCGATTTTTATCACAGATAAACCTTGGTATTACCAAGGTTTATCGCAATTGCAATAAAAATCGGCCGCAATGCATGAATATCGCTTAAAAGTCAGCGATATTCATGCATTACCGAGCTAATGCTCTTAGCCATGTTATCCGCTTCCCATTGGATAACATGGCTAAGAACTGCTCAGGGCAGGTGTTAGCTTTTGGAGATATTCGCGCTTAGCGCGAATATCTCCAAAAGTTGGTAATAGGAGATAGCGATGTTAGCGACTGTTTCCAGTCGCTAACATCTTGGCACGCCCACTTTGCATGTCATTAGTGATAAATATCACTGACATGCAAAGTGGGGCCCACGATGGTGGCTATCTCCTACTAGCTGTCGCTAACTGGTGTTAGCAACAGCTAGGTAATAGGGAGATAATTTTATCTCCGCTTTCTTGGTTTTTAAAACCAAAAAAGCGGAGATAAACTCCCTTGATAATATGCCCCAAAGTGCATTATGTTATGTGTGATCGCATTCAAGAAGCTTTCTTAGTGCCCACCTACGGCCAAATGGACAACATTATGGCATGCCTTGAAGGAGTTAAATTGAATAAAGAAAAATTAAAATGATATCCCAGTAACAGAAACAGTTATATCCACGGAAATCAACAGAAATAATTGACAGTTCCTATGGGGTAGTTTGCAGATTTATGTGCATCTATGGTGTGGGCAGGCTCTCCAATGTAATTGTGGCTAGATTGTATTTTTCTTATTAGAGAATGGCAGACCTCTTGTTTCCAGCACTTTATCATATACTTACAGTGGGCTTTTGGTTAACGCCCTTGGTCATGAATGGATAGCTTTATTGTCAGCTCAGGTCACTGCTGTTCATTTGGTGGCTTTCCTCCCTAATATTTTGTTTGACCCGCATTTCAGTCTCATATTGTTTTAATTGGATGAGTTGCTTAATTCAGCTGTTGACATCACTGCACTGTTTTTCTTTGCCAGGCAGGGTCATTAGCTGTTATCTTTCCATGATTATTGAAGCTGGGAATGACTGATTGCTGTCGAAAATGTAGAAGGTCATTCACTTGTAAATAGAAAGATCATTCACTTCGAAACACAAATTAGCTAAGAATGATAGAGTAACTTCTTCCAGAACACGTAGGATAATAATAGGAGCCCTTAAATATTGAATTATGTCAAAGCCAAGTCGTTTCTGTCATTTTGTCTATTGACAACAAACCCACAATCATCTTCCATAATTTCTTTCAGCTTTCAACAAAAGACACTCAAGAACATCTGTCGTATTCATAATTCGCTTGTGTCTTGAGATTGTTATGTTATGTTAAAATATTTGTAAAGCACATGGCTACCCCAGCAATGGGTCGTCCAGTGCTTAATTTGTAAAAATAGAAGTGCCAGGGCCCTCTTTAGGAGACCACGGCCACTTCCCCTTACACCCCTCATTGCTGCAATGAGCGCTGCCAATAACAGGAAAAACACAACTACTAACCATCACACACCTATAAGTGTGACAATTACGACTATTCCCGCCCCCCCAAAAAAAGCTATAAGTATGGCTTTGGAGGCAGGTATTAGTCATTGAATTATAAACACCTGTTGTTATGCTTGTCTCTAAATGAGACAAACAGCACCATCACGCAGAAGACTGTCATAACAGCCAGTGTTGACAATTAAGTGCCAGTGCTTAGCACCGGAAACCACTGGCTCAAATGAAGCACTGGCCAGGCGTCCCAGCGCTAGCCTCTAAATGGATTGACTGGGCAGGGGGAAAATATCAGTGGGACTTTGTGTAAATACATTAAGTACTGCAGTCTGATTATGACAAGGACAAATATCTCACATTACTGGACAATTTCCCATTTAAAAACTGTCTACGGTTCTGCACCCTGCTTCAGAAAAGGGTTTGTGTCTGACTCCTCTGACATCTAGGAACCTCCCTTGGAAGTGTCACCTGATTACAGAAAGGACATATTTCTTACTCCAGTGACCTCTACTACTGACCTAAGGTACTGCAGCATAATTATTTAAAGGACCTACTTGACTCCGGAGACCTCTAGTAACGACCTAGGATGCTGCACCCTGCTTTTGGAGAAGATTTGTTAGGACACTGGAAGTGCAAGTCAGAGTAGCACAGACAGAACAAAACTACAGAAGCAGATGGAAGGGTTGTGAGTGTTAATAATTCACATAATTCAAGACTGCCTTATAACTCCTCTTCTGCTCTCCAATATGTAAACAATTACAACCTTAACTATAGGAACCTCTAGTAATGACATAGGATACTGCAGACTGCTACAGAAAAGGTTTGTTTCTGACTCAGTGGACCTTTGGGTTCTTCATCCTAAAATTAATAAAAGGATTTGTGTCTTACTTTAAGGACCTTTTAGGACCTAAGGCACCAATGTCAGTATGAAAAATGATCTGGGTCTGACTCAGGATGGTTTAGTAACAACCTACGGTAACACACCAAACTACAAAAAGGGTGTTTGGGTGTCTCTTTGGACCTCTTTAACAACTTACGGAAATGAAGCCTGATTGCTGCAAGGACATTTGAATTGCTCAAAGGACCGCTGTCAATACCCTAACGTACTGTAGCCTGCTTCAGGAACATTGTGGGACATATTATCAAGAAGGGCGTTAAAATTATCACCGGGTTAGCGGCAGAGAACTGCAGCTAAAGCGGCGATAATGGGCTTAATGATATGCACTTGAGAATTCCAATAGAAGTCCATATTCTGGTGTGAACATGGGCTTCTATTGGAATTCTCGAAGGCATATTATCAAGCCCTTTATTGCCGCTTTAGCTGCAGTTTTCTGCAGCTAAACCAGCGATAATTTTAACGCCGTTCTTGGTAATATGCCCGTGTTTCTTACTCTAGGGCAGAGTTCTTCAAACTGTGGGGCGCGCCCCCGCGACACCATCCTTGGGGGGCGCAAACTCCTCTCTAATTTCACAACTACTCTCTAATTTCACCTTTGTTCTCTGCGGCAAGTCGAGGGAGGAGGGAGGGGAAATCGACGAGGCACGAAGTGCCCATTCTTTTATTATGTTTACCCTCCCAGGAGGGGGTTAATTCATTCAGCTTCAGCAAGGAGGCAGGAAGTCTCCTCTGCTAAACCGAAAACTGCCTTTCGAGGACATTTAATTTAGAAAAAGAGGTCTGTGATGGTTTCTGATGATATTCACAGAAGCCATGGTGACGTGGGAGGCGCTGCTTTAGGTGACAGAGCCCAAATGCAAATTATGGTTCGTGAAAAAATGGGAACAGCGCCAATTGCAAACAGGAAGCATTTAAAGTTGACACGGAGCCCGGCCCCCCTTTGAAATGAAGTGAATCCATACCAAGAGCACAAAATCGTAAAGAACAAAATCATCCAGAAATTGGGCAAAGTCACAACATTCAGACCATGAAACAGGACATATTGTTGCAGCCTCATTTTGACACATTTATAGCAATTGATTTGTGGCGCTTGCCAATGGTCCCTTAACCCACATTCGTGATTGTCTGTCCCCAGAGGTGAAATACAGAAGCCTCATTAACATACAAATGGTCTTTTAAAGACCTGTGAAGTGCTTGGGTGCATGGGTGTGTGTGCCCTGAAGCTGTATCAGCCCGGGCACAGACAGGCAGGATGAGATGAAGAGGGTGATAGAGGGAGGTAGAGGGAGGGAGACAGAGGGAAGAAGGAACAAGCATTTGCAATGCAATAGGTCTCGCATTAGCAAAGTTTGAAGTTGTTGGTATTTTAAATGGCATTGTTTTTTATCTATTTGTTTTTAAAAGCGTCCGTGGTGCATTATTTATTATAGTTTTATGTAGCACTATGTTCTAACGTTGCATTAGGGGCGAATTAACACATTCCGTGCTGCTTGACTCCCGCACAATAGGAGCATCAGCTGAGAGGCCACTATTTGAATGGGCACAATAACAAAGCTGTATTTAACTGCCTTTAGGACACCTCTATTTGGAGGGTTGCGGCTAAGTACTGTAACAATTCCCGCATCTCCATGATAGTCATCTTCCTGACAGTGGGACGACGGTGCGCAGCCAGCTCTGCTAGGGTTCAAACTCACACTCTGCAGCCTGCAAGGACGTTTCTCCAGCAGATGTGTGAACCCGCTCAGTTACCTCCTACCACCATCATGCACTCTGGCAGAAGTTACGAGGGGTCAGCTGGGCTATAGCGCACACGAATCATGATGACCTTGAGGCGCTTTCAGGCAAAGTCCCATCTTAAAAGAGTGAGAAATGCTAAAGCAAGTCAAGGGTCCATGATAATGCTATAAGGTGTACATCTGACTGTTGAGGCAAGTTAGTCCAGAGGCATTAGGGGCGAATTTACACATTCCGTGCTGCTTGACTCCCGCAGAATAGGAGCATCAGATGAGAGGCCACCATTTGAATGGGCACAATAACAAAGCTGTATTTAACTGCCTTGAGGACACCTCTATTTGGAGGGTTGCAGCTAAGTACTGTAACAATTCCCACATCTCAATGATAGATGTACTTTTTAGTGTACTTTTGATAAATATACAAATATATTTTTAAAAACGTTAAGGAAGCTAACAAGAATGCGTTCTTAAATTATAATATTAAAAGTACCTTACCTTATATTTACGTACTAAATATAGCAAGGCTTTCAGCTTTCCAATTCACCGAAGTGTCTCCGTTGGAACAAATGTTTGCAAATGCTTGCTTGTGTGTGCTTAAGTAGAGGAGCGGGAAAGGGAGGCAGACAGAGGGAGAGCGAGGGAGGGAGGGAAAGGGAGGGAGAGGGATAGAGGGAAATGGAGGCAACAGAGGGAGAGCGAGGGAGGGAGGGAAAGGGAGGGAGAGGGAGGGAGAGAAAGGGAGGCAGACAGAGGGAGAGCGAGGGAGGGAGGGAAAGGAAGGAGGGAAAGGAAGGCAGACAGAGGGAGAGCGAGGGAGGGAAGGAAAGGAGGGAGGGAATGGGAGGCAGACAGAGTGAGAGCGAGGGAGGTGGGAAAGGGGGGAGGGAGAGGGAGGGAGACAGAGGGAGAGCGAGGGAGGGAGGGAAAGGGAGACAGAGAGAGGAGACAGAGAAAGGGAGACAGAAAGAGGGAGACAAAGAGAGGGAGAGGGAGGGAGACAGAGGGAGACAAAGAGAGGGAGAGGGAGGGAAACAGAGGGAGAGGGAGGGAAACAGGGAAACAGACAGAGGGAGACAAAGAGAGGGAGAGGGAGGGAGACAGAGAAAGGGAGAGGGAGACAGAGAAAGGGAGAGAGAGGGAGACAGAGGGTGACAGAGGGAGGGAGGGGGGGCAACAGAGTGAGGAGGGCGACAGAGTGAGGAGGGTAGGAGAGAGAGGGAGACAGAGATGGATAGGGAAGGAGAGAGAGGGAGACAGAGCTAGGGAGACAGAGAGAGAGGGAGACACAGACAGAGAGAGAGTGACAGAGAGAGAGAGAGGGAGTGAGACAGTCAGAGTGAGTGAGACAGGGAGGGAGAGAGAGGGAGTGAGAGGGAGTGAGACAGTCTGAGTGAGACGGAGGGAGAGAGGGAGAGAGAGAGACAGTAAAAGAGAGATGTGTGTATGCCTGGTCTGGTGGCTCAGTGGACGAAGGTGTCTGCTGCAGGGACCTCTGTTCAACATCAGTTTTTTTATTTTCTCTAGCCCCGCCCCCTCCCCCACTTACCCTGCCCCCACCGGTGTGGCCCTCGGACACAAACCACACTGTAAATTTGGCCCCCGAGAGAAAGTTTGTGACTGCCCATGGTTTAACACGTTTGAAACCCTACTCTGCCCTCAATAACATTCTGAGTTACTTCAAGTGTCTTGGAATGCACCTTGCATTCAGACAACTCGCTTCTCATTCTCAAAAATCCATCCACAGATTGAGCGTCTGTGACGAAAAACGGGCACACCCGTAACATTTATGTTGGTGGTGTTATCAATCAATGTCATGTGTAAAACAAAGCATCCTAGTAAAAACAATTTGCGCACATTTTATCTAGGAAAATGGTGGTTTGAGCTATGTAATAATCTTTCATTTCAGCACCCCCACTAACAAACCTGCACTTAACTAAACACTCTTATTATGTTTGACATTATATGCTGGATATGGCCCTGGGTTTGGCGCGGCGGTAAATTATGTAGTGTACCCGATTCCAGAAATTTCTGTCAGGTTTTGGGGGGGTGGCAACAGCTGAAAAAAGTGAGCTGGGGGGCTCAACCTACAAAAGTTTGAAGACCTCTGCTCTAGGGACTTATAGTACTGCCCGAAGGCACTGCCACCTGCCACAGGAAACATTTGTGACTTCAGGTACCTCTATTACTTACAGAATATACTGGAGACTGTCACAGGAAATGACTTTTTAAGACAGCTTAAAACCTGCCCCAGAAAGGATTTGTGTCTAATACCATGAAATTCTTGTAACTACCTAAGATACTGCACCTCCTACAGCAAAGTCTTAAGTTTGACTGATGGAATCTCTAGAAATAAGGTCATGGTTATGGGTTGAATTTTCAATTACAAGCCACACATATTGACATTGCCAAAGTTTGTATAAGATAAAGTAAGACCTATTCACATTTTCAGTGATTGCTTTTACATGTGACATGTTTGCTTCTTCCTCAGTGTACCATCACCACTGTACTGTGATCCTTCCTTTGGCCTGGTGTCTCCAAATGCCATGAGCTTAAATCCCTCTCTGTCGAAGTAGATTTTTGTGGCCAATTTCCCATCTAATTTTTATAGTTTTGTAATTTTGCTCAAAATTGCAGAGAATTTTGATTATCTGCTCACACTTTCTCAATCCGAATGCAAAAATGTCAAGTATAATATACTTTTCCATTCTTTTTACTCAAATGTTCGAATGCATGGAAGGCAAACAGGAGGACCTCGGTCCATTGACCAAATAAGCATCTCTTTTTGGGGGTACCCTGTGTGCTCTCATTAGGCAGTCTATTCACAGTCACATTCTTTTGAGGAGAAATGGAATCAAGACTTTTCACCATATTTGTGATAGTCTTTCGAAAATAGCTTAATAGATCTTTAGGAGAATGTGTGAAATTCCAGAGTGTTTGACGCAGGAGACGTTGACTCTTTGTAAATCATGGGGTTTATGGAGTCCTGATGTTTCACTTTCCAGACTGCAGCTACTTTTGTGGCTCTTGTTCCTTTCAACAATGACATGACTAGTTACTAGTGGCAACTGCCAGCTTTGCTTTTGGTTCTTCACAGTTTGCCAACATTCAAACTCTGATTCTAGGCTCACCTCTACTCAATGTCTGGTGAGCCTCTTTGAGAAGAACCTGCACCATCACTGACAACACTGGCTGCTCTAATACAGACTGTCACCATTATTTTATTTAGATCTCCAGAGTCTTATGATTTTTATCTGAAGATCTGAAGTAGCTATATTTAGAAAGTCTTGAGGTACATTCTTAATTTCCTTCCTATGCACGCTCCCCCCAAAGTCGTTAAATTTTCTCTTAAAATATCTTCCAATAATATAGGTTTTGGAGTTTCTGTGGCTAAGAAAAAATATAGCAAACCTTCCTCAGGCATGAAATATTTGCCCTGTCTCCTCTCCCTTAGTTTGGCCATCCCTCTTACTTCCTCTGCACATATTTTCTCATTCTCACACCACCCCTAGTCAGTTCGAGGACTTCACAGAGCCTGCAGACTGAAAACCATTAATCTGCTTCAGGCAGTGCTTGCTTGTGCTCCATGTGTGCCATAGGACATCTCACCATCTCCCTGACTGCTAGGAGAGTGATAAGGAAGGCCAGCACAGCACAAGGGAAAAAGGACATCTGAAACAGATGCAAGGGTAGACTCTGAATAAGTCAGATAATTTAAAGATGCTTCCTACCGTCTCTTCTGCTCTCTGTTATTTGTACATGAACAACTTCAGCCTTGTCGCTGTGTGTCTCTTTCTGTTTCCTTACCCTGTCCATTTCTTCATAACTCATGGTCAACCTATCCCTTCTTATTCCCAATGTTATTACGTTCATGTTTTTTTTATTTCTGCCTCAAATATTGAATTTTTATAAAGGATTTCAGGACTTTTATGGGTTTGAGTGGTTTTCCAGATTTGTCTTCTGAATCTGACAAAATACCCAGGCATAATGATTAGTTTGTAAACATTGTTGATGCACTCCTTTATTGCTGAAATACGGTTAGAGATCTTTGTGAGCTACTGAACAACCGTTTTGCTGTGAATGCATCACAATTTGTGATGTAGGTGTGTCTCGTTATACATCACCGTACAGCGACCAATAAAGGGACAGACATCCTGGCATTTACTTTCATTCTACAATTGGTCTATCCAATTATATGGTTCAACCGCAAACTCCTGAAAGTTCAAGACCCAATTTCTGTCTTGTGGTCAGCAAAAGTGACAATCACCAACTGTAGGCAGACCAACTACAATCTGTGTATGAAGCTAAAATGAAATGACTAACGGGAGGAGAGGACAGTCTTTCAGACCCTATTTCCCTGATACTTATTACTCACCCATGAACAGTCCAATGGTCTGAGCCCATTGTTGCTAAGGGTCATTATGTGTGTGTGTATGAGGGTTGGTTACATCAGTCCCAAACCTCACTCCTCACTCAAAACAATATTCCCATGCATATTAGTACCTCCATATGCATAAAGGTATGTGCCACACCTGGGTCTTTCTTAAGTCACTACATCCCAGAAACAGTAGAGTCTAGCAGGTGCCATGTTATTGCCTTCAGAGAATCAGAAAAAGCAAATGAATGCATATACAGCTACAATGGCTACTGCCAGGATAGCAAGTTATCAGGGAACATGTAATACTAGCACTAAGGTTGCAGACAACCACCACTACAATCATGCATGGCCTTTCCAGTCTTTTATTTCTTTGTAGTGGATTGGATATGTTGATGATGTTGGGGGTGAGAGAGGGGAGTATGACTCCTCTCCTCAAAGTCTTCAAGAATTCAGGCAGTGCCCATTATTTGGTACAGAGCAGAGTATCACCCATAACTATTTTCAATCACTGCTTTGGTAACCCCAAAGCAGTGATTGAAAATGCACACTTCGGTGAAGTAGTGTGGCTCACTGGTTAGAGGCGCCAGACCAGAGGCGGCAGACCCGAGAGCAGAGGACGGCCCGGGACCAGGGTTCGATTCCCGGCGCGGCAGGTTTCTGGACCAGGGTCAGCGGACTCGATAATTCTCTCGCCTCGGTGCCCACTCTGATCAGCGATCACACTCGGCAACTCTGGGCATTAGCTTGCCTCATCTTCACTAACGGCCCCACCAGACCGCCGGGGATGCCTGGTCTCACCCTGGAGATACCCATTAAGGGACCATCTCTCAGGACGCCAGGAAGGGTTTCGCAGCGGTCGAAGCGCCTTGAGACCCTACGGGTAAGTAGTGCGCTATATAAATGCCTATACATACATATACATATACATACATACATACATTCATACATACATATACATACATACATACATACATACACATAACCCTGTAGCTATGACCCACCATGCTTGACCCACTCACTCTCTAGCCGAGACTGAAGGATCTAAGTTTTTATGGTTGGGCTCTATCTCCAATTGAACCATATAATGCAGTAATGGCATATGACCAGTAGAACTCCATGCCTGATCCCACCAACATATAGAATAGCATTGCCCACAATCACTAATTAGCATGCCAACCATTGACAAGCAAACATCATGTCCCATTTGATTCTCAAAGACCTCACCAGATTGACCATTTACCCCACCCTTAACACCTCACAGTGAATTTGAATTTTGAATTTTGAATTTTATTTTATTGCACAGTTAATAAAAACTCACTATATTGAGCAATAGATAAAAAGTCTTTAAAAAAGAGTGTTGCACATTGATAAAAACACAAAGAGTCTATAGTAAATTAGTGAGTCTTTTTCCTGTTGGCCGTGGGCTTACTTGTTGTGCTTATGATTGTAAGCCCGTTGGAGATGTCGCTATTCTCCTGGTATAATTAATTGTTCCACCCAACTGTCTTTCCATTTAGTCTTTTAGATGATTTCATATTTTATTATGGTTGCCGTGGCCTTAGTACATTGTGGGCCTTATAGTTTTTAAAGCCATTAGGGAAATCTGCTATACTTCTGATGCGATTGGCTTATTCCAGTAACAACAAAGAAGGAGTACCCCCCAAGTGAGAGGAAAATAGCAATTAGCTATTTCCTACAGGATATTTTAGGTTAGCACTAAGTGCCCAAACCCGTTTACCGGACAGTGCTTGTCCTTTGAGAAGACCCCTCACTCACCAACCTAGTTGGTGACATGCTTCATCATTGGGGTCCCACCCCATAGGCCGAGTGCCTATAGGGTGTGCTGCGACACCTGACTACAGTGTAGCGGGATATTGTTTCTTTTTTTATATGTGCTTATAATTACAGTGAGAAGGTATGTTCAAAAGGGCCAGTACTACTCAATTCAAGACTTTATTCTTGAGCGTCTGAACCCCAATGAAACCAATGTGGCACCTATGCCTAGTTAGGAAGGTTTTGGTGTCTCAAGAAGTGTAATATATTAAAAATAGCAAAGTGTGCTATGTGCAAAATTTTAAAGTAAAATAGGTCTACATGTTTCAACCATTACAAAAATTCTCTGGTTTTCGTCAGGACTGTGAATATTACACGGGGTGGTACGTACACGCTAAGGTGCGCCCAGCCCATGTGCAATTTAAAGACCACAAAAATTGTGATCTAATGTAAAAGGGTGTGTTTAATCCTGGTTTCAGGAAAAAAACCTGTAAGAAAGAGAAGGGAAAACGGGGTTGGGATTGCGTACTGGGAAAGACACAACAAGAGTATACATATAACATATAAAGTGCTTAATGTGGTCACCCCCGTCAGGTGACTACCTATATTATTATTTTCATATAGGCGGTGCAGGTTCCAAATTGACTTAAGTGTTAATTATAGGATCGCGCTTAAGTAGGTACCATCGTGCGAGGCAAACTCTGTGAGGTACTCGACTTAATGAAGTTGGTGGTAGGAGTAAGGAGTGATTGTTTAACGTATTAATGGGCAGACTGCTAGTGAGTATATCAGACGTAATTGATTTCGGTTCGGGAAACATGGGATATTTGACCGTCCGATTGACATTTGGCTAGCAAACAAGTGTTTAGCATGCTAAATTCATTACAAGGTTAATGAGAAAAAGAATATCCATTCAAGCGATGCTTACACTTAAAGTGGTGAATGTCGCTTCATGGGCTTCGGATCTACCAAGACGGCTTCCATATCGGTGATCTTACATCGTAATCGCTTGTAGTTAGCTGTATACTCTGTACACATGCTTCTTGTTTCTGCTGCTTCATTCTTACAGGTCAGGGCCAACTGGGCTTTAAGTGGCAAATGGTCGCTCTGAGCTCTGTCTCCTATCTTAAATGATTGCAGTTTGTCATACAGCGGGAGTGTTACTAGCATGAAGTCTAGGTAGGATGAGGTGATTGACGAGTAGTGTGTTGGTGCTGGAGAAATATCCTCTTTGGATCGTCCATTGAGAATGCGCAGGTTCAATTGCTCTAGAGCTTTTACTAGCTGTGCGGCAGTGTTGCTATGTTTATGTCTGGAGGAGATTGATTGAGTTGGGATTTTCCATACTATGTCCATTTCCTGTGTCATGTTGTCGGTTTCCTGTTCACCAAATAGATGGAGGTTGAAGTCGCCAGCCAGTAGCATATTATCCGCTTCCCCATCCTCCATGAGTCTTGTTAACTCTTGAACTAGTTCGTTTGACCCAGTCAGCTTATTCTTAGGGTGGATATATGTGTTTACCACGTGTAGCTGATGGCTTCCTTGGTTATTATCAATTATGAGTGATATTGCCTGTATTGCATTCGGTGGGGTAATATTTATGCTTGATGGTTTGATTTCTCCTATGACTGATATTGACGCAAAAATTGCCAGGCCGCCAGAGCAGCGGCCGTACTGTGATTCTCTACGGGCCAGGTGTGTCCAGGCTGTATATCCTTGTAGGGCTATGTCGTTGGGCTCCCATGTTTTCTGGAGGAGAATCAAGTCAAAGGATTGCAAGTAGTTCAATATTTTGGGGTCCTCCAGTTTGTCGGTTAGTCCATTAATATTCCAACTGCAAATTTTGAGTTTATTTTTGTTTTTGAAGGGAGCCACAGTTTTGGTGGATGAAACTGACTTTGTTTGTCAGTTGGTGTTGCTTCCTGTTATTGTGCGAGTTATTGTTTCTTTACAAGGAGCTGTTTGTTGAAACATTGGATTTTGCGATTTCGCCGGGTATTTTTCCTGTTCTTGGGAGTGGCTTCGTGCTCCTTTAAGTATTGACTTGACCGGTCGGGGTCGTTCTTCCTTCCTTTCTTTAAGAAGCGGGGTAGGATAAGCTGGTTTTATTTCTAGTTCAAGCTGTATTCCCCACTGGGAGAAGTTAGATGCTGTCTCCATGGTTGTTTTTGCTACCTCCCTGGTTTTCCATGTGGCCCTTGTTTTCTCATTCCCTTGAGGGTGTGTTGCTGGGTGGAATTCAATTGAGAGCAGGTCCGAGGAATTTATAGGTTTTAGTTTGTCTATTGAGTTGATTAACTTTAATATATTGCCCCTATTTAGAATGTCTACTCTTCCCTTGGATTTGTATTCGGGAATGAAAAAGATTGTTTCTGTGTCTATTTCCCTTGGAGCCGACTTTTTCTGTTGGGGCTGTTCCTCGGTTACGCATGATCCCTCTAAGAGTTTGATGTTCTGTTCGTTTGGTTTCCAGTTTGAAATATACCGCTCAGATTGATGGCTAAAATACTTATCTTAGGGGTTTACGATACATGAAGTCTGAAGATTTGCTTTGCCAGGTGTCGTCTTCGTCTTCTTACAAGTGCACTGTGTTATAGAATTGTTCAGTGTCGGTGTCACGTAGTCTTTGATGGAGATTGGCTCATCCCGATCCTTTTTTCCTTCCTCCGAGTTTATATTCTTTGCCCTTGAGTGGCCATCCGGTTGACCTAATGCCGGCTCTAATTGGTGTCGGCATGTTAACTCGTTTCTACTTACAATCTGTTTTCTCACTGGCTGGTTTATTGACCCTCGCTGGAGATGTGGGTTCCTAATTCTTCTATTGACTTTACCATTGAGGGCAGTGGGGTTTCTGGTTTCAGTGAAAGGGGGTTGTCATTCCTTTGAAGCTTGCCGGTTGCTGGTGTCCCCGTGCCTTCCGGTGCTGTGGGATTTCGGTTTTCTCCTTGACAGTCCTCGTTGACCTTTCTGTTGCGCCCCTTCCTTTTTTGCTTACGACGAGCCTGTGCGTTCAGTGGGCTCCCTGGTTCATTAGTTTGTCCTGTTGTGAAAGTGTTCTGAATGGTCTTTTCTGCTGTGGGGTTGTTAATTTGGGTTTGACCCCCCGGCGAATTGAGTTTTTACATATCGACAGTCTTTCCTGGAGGCCCTGCCTTTGTTGGAGATGGCTTCGTCGCTTTTGGGTTTAGGTCGGGCCCCTCCAACCTGGATTCCGCTTGAGGGAGTTTTGTGGTGTTTAGTTTTATTTCATCCAAAAAGTTGCCCAGCATCGTGGGTAATGATGATTACTTGTCGATTATTGGCGAGCAGGTGCAGCTAGTTCTGTTTATTTCGGTTAATTTGACTGACTCTTGCCCTCTTTTTATGAGTCCGTTAAGGTCTGCCAATTTCCTATCTATCCCCATTGTGGCCTCTGCTAGACTTTGCAGAACTGATAGTTGTAAGTCCAACTTATCGGATTGATACTATAGGGCCATCGAAGATAGCTGTATTGTGTTGAGAAGAGTGACCCGAAAAGTATTGACTGGGTCCGTGGTCCTCTCTGAGAGCGGGTGTGAACTTTTTTCGCTGATGCTGTTTATGGGCTGCCTGCCATTATATGCTGCCTCCAGGTCGATCCATTCTTCCGAGGTCAGGAAAGTCATATCCCTGGGTGAGGCGACTAAGTCAGCCTTAATTGGTGAGGAAGTTTTGTGGTCGAGTTTTAGCTCTTGGAAGTCGGAAGTCCTTGTGTTGCTATCAGGCTTTGATTCTGTGGTTAAGTGGTTGTTTTGAACTTGGTGGTCTTCGATTTCTCAGAATTTTTCCTCGTCTGGTGCTGCATCTTGAGTGGGTAGGGAGTAGGTTGTTGTTACAAGCTGGCGTTGCGGGTTGCTTCTGGAGGACCCAGAGTTCCCGTCTTGCCCTTTTGCTTGGTTGTTCGATATAGCGGGTGACTGTGGGGGGCTTATTAGTTGAGTTTCCTCTGAACATCCCGCTTGTAGTAGTACCGGGCTAATGCGGCCTTCTTTTGACGGTGACCTGATGTATTGTTGAGCCACATCTCCCCATTGTCTGCTCCATATCCAGTTGAGTTTGTTGTTTCATTTGGCATTGGTGCCGTGTTAATTTCTGCTGTTGTGTGGCTAGTAGTTGCGGGACAAGCATTGGACTCACTGGCCAGTTGCAGGGGGGATTGGAGTCCGGTAATGGAGTCGTTTGAAGAATAAATTGCGTTCCCCGGGTTTTTTAGGAAATTGAATTTTGTATAGATTTTTGGCTGGAAGTTATATCTTGTTTCACTTTGATGTCCTGGTAGTTTGATTAGTTGCTGATTATTTTTCCTTTTGTGACTTCTGCACCTCCCTTGTTTTGGAGATAGGCTATTTTTTGTTTTGTTATCTCCGGTCTTTTCAGATGTTGTGGCGAGACTGTCCTCTACTCCTAATCTTGATCCTTCTGCTGGCCCGTCAAGTGGGTTAATGCTGGGTCCTTCGTCTGCTCCTTCGAGCAAGGTTTCGTACCCCATTATATTTTCGGGCACCTTTGTTCCACACGGGGTCAGCTTGGTCAGCTTGGTCGTTCCAGGGGACCCTCGGCTTGTTTATGTACTTGTGTTATTCCATTTCCGTTTGTTTGGCTGAGTCATTTGAGGTCTTCTTTCCCTTCCAGACCTCATGGCGGGCCGCCTGCGCCCTGTTCCCTCTGCCGTCAGCTGTCCGGCGGCCGGGCCGGTGCCTACCCTCTCCGACCTCACAATAGCAGAGACTGCTCAGGAGGTACCCCACTGTCGAGGCTGGCAGGGCCGGTGGTGCACCACTGCGCTTTTGCGGTCACACCACGCTACCTCTAGGTCACTCTCCAGAGCTGAGGCGTTGGTGCAGTGTTAAAGTTGGCAGCTCCAGCCGTGTGGTGCTCACATACACTCTCCAAGGTGTAGATTACTTCTTGGCAGTATGGCAGTATGGCAGTATGGCAGTGTAGGCGGCTTCCTGCGGTTCCTGCAGGTATGCCTGCCGAAATGCCTGCTGGGATGCTGAGTTTTATGCGGGCTGGGTTGTTGCAGGGTTGTTGTGATTCTGGCCGCACTGAAAGCTACTAAAATGCTGCTAAAAAGCTCCAGCTGGAGACGGCTACAGTGGAAAGGGGGGGAGTGGGTTTGATCACATTCTGAGTTACTTCAAGTGTCTTATATTGCACCTTGCATTCAGACAACTCTCTTCTCATTCTCAAAAACTCCATCCACAGATTGAGCGTCTGTGACGAAAAACAGGCACACCCGTAACATTTATGTTGGTGGTGTTATCAATCAATGTCATGTGTAAAACAAAGCATCCTAGTAAAAACAATTTGCGCACATTTTATCAATGAAAATGGTGGTTTGAGCTATGTAATAATCTGTCATTTCAACACCCCCACTCACAAACCTGCACTTAACTAAACACTCTTATTATGTTTGACATTATATGCTTGATATGGCCCCGGGTTTGGCGCGGCGGTAAATAATGTTAATGTAGTGTACCAGATTCCAGAAATTTCTGTCAGGTTTTGGTGGGGGCCCAACAGCTGAAAAAAGTGAGCTGGGGGGGCTCAACCTACAAAAGTTTGAAGACCTCTGCTCTAGGGACTTATAGTACTGCCCGAAGGCACTGCCACCTGCCACAGGAAACATTTGTGACTTCAAGTACCTCTATTACTTACAGAATATACTGGAGACTGTCACAGGAAATGATTTTTTAAGACAGCTTAAAACCTGCTCCAGAAAGGATTTGTGTCTAATACCAGGAAATTCTTGTAACTGCCTAAGATACTGCACCTGCTACAGCAAAGTATTAAGTTTGACTGATGAAATCTCTAGAAATAAGGTCATGGTTATGGGTTGAATTTTCAATTGCAAGCCACACATGTTGACATTGCCAAAGTTTGTATAAAATAAAGTAAGACCTATTCACATTTTCAGTGATTGCTTTTACATGTGACATGTTTGCTTCTTCCTCAGTGTACCATCACCACTGTACTGTGATCCTTCCTTTGGCCTGGTGTCTCCAAATGCCATGAGCTTAAATCCCTCTCTGTCGAAGTAGATTTTTGTGGCCAATTTCCCATCTAATTTTTATAGTTTTGTAATTTTGCTCAAAATTGCAGAGAATTTTGATTATCTGCTCACACTTTCTCAATCCGAATGCAAAAATGTCAAGTATAATATACTTTTCCATTCTTTTTACTCATATGTTCGAATGCATGGAAGGCAAACAGGAGGACCTCGGTCCATTGACCAAATAAGCATCTCTTTTTGGGGGTACCCTGTGTGCTCTCATTAGGCAGCCTATTCGCAGTCACATTCTTTTTAAGAGAAATGGAATCAAGACTTTTCACCATATTTGTGATAGTCTTTTGAAAATAGCTTAATAGATCTTTAGGAGAATGTGTGAAATTCCAGAGTGTTTGACGCAGGAGACTTTGACTCTTTGTAAATCATGGGGTTTATGGAGTCCTGATGTTTCACTTTCCAGACTGCAGCTACTTTTGTGGCTCTTGTTCCTTTCAACAATGACATGACTAGTTACTAGTGGCAACTGCCAGCTTTGCTTTTGGTTCCTCACAGTTTGCCAACATTCAAACTCTGATTCTAGGCTCACCTCTACTCAATGTCTGGTGAGCCTCTTTGAGAAGAACCTGCACCATCACTGACAACACTGGCTGCTCTAATACAGACTGTCACCATTATTTTATTTAGATCCCCAGAGTCTTATGATTTTTATCTGAAGATCTAAAGTAGATATTTAAAAAGTCTTGAGGTACATTCTTAATTTCCTTCCTATGCACGCTCCCCCCAAAGTCATTAAATTTTTTTAAAAAATATCTTCCAATTATATAGGTTTTGGAATTTCTGTGGCTAAGAAAAAATATAGCAAACCTTCCTCAGGCATGAAATATTTGCCCTGTCTCCTCTCCCTTAGTTTGGCCATCCCTCTTACTTCCTCTGCACATATTTTCTCATTCTCACACCACCCCTAGTCAGTTCGAGGACTTCACAGAGCCTGCAGACTGAAAACCATTAATCTGCTTCAGGCAGTGCTTGCTTGTGCTCCATGTGTGCCATAGGACATCTCACCATCTCCCTGACTGCTAGGAGAGTGATAAGGAAGGCCAGCACAGCACAAGGGAAAAAGGACATCTGAAACAGATGCAAGGGTAGACTCTGAATAAGTCAGATAATTTAAAGATGCTTCCTACCGTCTCTTCTGCTCTCTGTTATTTGTACATGAACAACTTCAGCCTTGTCGCTGTGTGTCTCTTTCTGTTTTTCTTACCCTGTCCATTTCTTCATAACTCATGGTCAACCTATCCCTTCTTATTCCCAATGTTATTACGTTCATGTTTTTTTTATTTCTGCCTCAAATATTGAATTTTTATAAAGGATTTCAGGACTTTTATGGGTTTGAGTGGTTTTCCAGATTTGTCTTCTGAATCTGACAAAATACCCAGGCATAATTATTAGTTTGTAAACATTGTTGAAGCACTCCTTTATTGCCGAAATACGGTTAGAGATCTTTGTGAGCTACTGAACAACCGTTTTGCTGTGAATGCATCACAATTTGTGATGTAGGTGTGTCTCGTTATACATCACCGTACAGCGACCAATAAAGGGGCAGACATCCTGGCGTTTACTTTCATTCTACAATTGGTCTATCCAACCATATGGTTCAACCGCAAACTCCTGAAAGTTCAAGACCCAATTTCTGTCTTGTGTGTAGCAAAAGTGACAATCAGCAACTGTAGGCAGACCAACTACAATCTGTGTATGAAGCTAAAATGAAATGACTAACAGGAGGAGAGGACAGACTTTCAGACCCTATTTCCCTGATACTTATTACTCACCCATGAACAGTCCAATGGTCTGAGCCCATTGTTGCTAAGGGTCATTTTGTGTGTGTGTATGAGGGTTGGTTACATCAGTCCCAAACCTCACTCCTCTCTCAAAAAAATATTCCCATGCATATTAGTACCTCCATATGCATAAAGGTATGTGCCACACCTGGGTCTTTCTTAAGACACTACATCCCAGAAACAGTAGAGTCTAGCAGGTGCCATGGTATTGCCTTCAGTGAATCAGAAAAAGCAAATGAATGCATATACAGCTACAATGGCTTCAGCCAGGATAGCAAGTTATCAGGGAACATGTAATACTAGCACTAAGGTTGCAGACAACCACCGCTACAATCATGCATGGCCTTTCCAGTCTTTTATTTCTTTGTAGTGTATTGGATATGTTGATGATGTTGGGGGTGAGAGAGGGGAGTATGACTCCTCTCCTCAAAGTCTTCAAGAATTCAGGCAGTGCCCATTATTTGGTAAAGAGCAGAGTATCACCCATAACCATTTTCAATCACCGCTTTGGTAACCCTGTAGCTATGACCCACCATGTTTGACCCACTCACTCTCTAGCCGAGACTGAAGGATCTAAGTTCTTATGGTTGGGCTCTATCTCCAATTGAACCACATAATGCAGTAATGGCATATGACCAGCAGAACTCCATGCCTGATCCCACCAACATATAGAATAGCATTGCCCACAATCACTAATTAGCATGCCAACCATTGACAAGCAAACATCATGTCCCATTTGATTCTCAAAGACCTCACCAGATTGACCATTTACCCCACCCTTAGCACCTCAGAGTG
Source organism: Lissotriton vulgaris (assembly GCF_964263255.1). Taxonomy (NCBI): domain Eukaryota; kingdom Metazoa; phylum Chordata; class Amphibia; order Caudata; family Salamandridae; genus Lissotriton; species Lissotriton vulgaris. Next base: position 1,455,306,839 of record NC_141695.1, on the reverse strand, counting down.
AATTTGAATTTTGAATTTTGAATTTTATTTTATTGCACAGTTAATAAAAACTCACAATATTGAGCAATAGATAAAAAGTCTTTAAAAAAGAGTGTTGCACATTGATAAAATCACAAAGAGTCTATAGTAAATTAGTGAGTCTTTTTCCTGTTGGCCGTGGGCTTACTTGTTGTGCTTATGATTGTAAGCCCGTTGGAGAAGTCGCTATTCTCCTGGTATAATTAATTGTTCCACCCAACTGTCTTTCCATTTAGTCTTTTAGATGATTTCATATTTTATTATGGTTGCCGTGGCCTTAGTACATTGTGGGCCTTATAGTTTTTCAAGCCATTAGGGAAATCTGCTATACTTCTGATGCGATTGTGTTATTCCAGTAACAACAAAGAAGGAGTACCCCCTAAGTGAGAGGAAAATAGCAATTAGCTATTTCCTACAGGATATTTTAGGTTAGCACTAAGTGCCCAAACCCGTTTACCGGACAGTGCTTGTCCTTTGTTAAGACCCCTCACTCACCAACCTAGTTGGTGACATGCTTCATCATTGGGGTCCCACCCCATAGGCCGAGTGCCTATAGGGTGTGCTGCGACACCTGACTACAGTGTAGCGGGATATTGTTTCATTTTTTATATGTGCTTATAATTACAGTGAGAAGGTATGTTAAAAAGGGCCAGTACTACTCAATTCAAGACTTTATTCTTGAGCGTCTGAACCCCAATAAAACCAACGTGGCACCTATGCCTAGTTAGGAAGGCTTTGGTGTCTCAAGAAGTGTAATATATTAAAAATAGCGAAGTGTGCTATGTGCAAAATTATAAAGTAAAATAGGTCTACATGTTTCAACCATTGCAAAAATTCCCTGGTTTTCGTCAGGACCGTGAATATTACACGGGGTGGTACGTGCACGCTAAGGTGCGCCCTGCCCACGTTCAATTTAAAGACCACAAAAATTGTGATCTAATGTAAAAGGGTGTGTTTAATCCTGGTTTCAGGAAAAAAACCTGTAAGAAAGAGAAGGGAAAACGGGGTTGGGATTGCGTACTGGGAAAGACGTAACAAGGGTATACATATAACATATAAAGTGCTTAATGTGGTCACCCCCGTCAGGTGACTACCTATATTATTATTTTCATATAGGCGGTACAGGTTCCAAATGGACTTAAGTGTTAATTATAGGATCGCGCTTAAGTAGGTACCATCGTGCGAGGCAAACTCTGTGAGGTACTCGACTTAATGAAGTTGGTGGTAGGAGTAAGGAGTGATCGTTTAACGTATTAATGGGCGGACTGCTAGTGAGTATATCAGACGTAATTGATTTTGGTTCAGGAAATGTGTGATATTTGACCGTCCGATTGACATTTGGCTAGCAAACTAGTGTTTAGCATGCTAATTTCATTACAAGGTTAATGAGAAAAAGAAAAAGAATATCCATTCAAGCGATCCTTACACTTAAAGCGGTGAATATCGCTTCATGGGCTTCGGATCGACCAAGACGGCAATTGTCGGTGATCACCGAGGCACCGATCATTCTACGGGGCTTCGAGCGCAGTAACCAAGTACGTTTACCACCAGATGATCGCATACCGAAAGTAAGTACATATCCATCGCTAATGGGCACAGCGCGGTGTGACTGCATTGCATCCGAGTTTCACTAGTTGGATGACTACGCGAACATTATGTTTGATCCTCATGTACTTACGCTTATTTTTGAACTGTGTAGGTGACGGACAATTGCCGTCTTGGTAGATCCGAAGCCCATGAAGCGACATTCACCGCTTTAAGTGTAAGCTTTGCTTGAATGGATATTCTTTTTCTTTTTCTCATTAACCTTGTAATGAAATTAGCATGCTCAACACTAGTTTGCTCGCCAAATGTCAATCGGACGGTCAAATATCACACGTTTCCCGAACCGAAATCAATTACGTCTGATATACTCACTAGCAGTCCGCACATTAATACGTTAAACGATCCCTCCTTACTCCTACCACCAACTTCATTAAGTCGAGTACCTCACAGAGTTTGCCTCGCACGATGGTACCTACTTAAGCGCGATCCTATAATTAACACTTAAGTCCATTTGGAACCTGCACCGCCTAAATGAAAATATTAATATAGGTAGTCACCTGACTGGGGTGACCACATTAAGCACTTTATATGTTATATGTATACCCTTGTTGTGTCTTTCCCAGTACGCAATCCCAATCCCGTTTTCCCTTCTCTTTCTTACAGGTTTTTTTCCTGAAACCAGGATTAAACACACCCTTTTACATTAGATCACAATTTTTGTGGTCTTTTAATTGCACATCGGCTGGGCGCACCTTAGCGTGTACGTACCACCCCGTGTAATATTCATGGTCCTGACGAAAACCAGAGAATTTTTGTAATGGTTGAAACATGTAGACCTATTTTACTTTATAATTTTGCACATAGCACACTTCGCTATTTTTAATATATTACACTTCTTGAGACACCAAAGCCTTCCTAACTAGGCATAGGTGCCACATTGGTTTTATTGCGGTTCAGACGCTCAAGAATAAAGTCTTGAATTGAGTAGTACTGGCCCTTTTTAACATACCTTCTCACTGTAATTATAAGCACATATAAAAAAAGAAACAATATCCCGCTCCAATGTAGTCAGGTGTCGCAGCACACCCTATAGGCACTCGGCCTATGGGGTGGGACCCCAATGATGAAGCATGTCACCAACTAGGTTGGTGAGTGAGGGGTCTTCTTAAAGGACAAGCACTGTCCGGTAAACGGGTTGGGGCACTTAGTGCTAACCTAAAATATCCTGTAGGAAATAGCTAATTGCTATTTTCCTCTCACTTAGGGGGTACTCCTTCTTTGTTGTTACTATTATTCCCGGGGACCAGGAGTTCCCACCTCACATAGTTTATATAATTTCCCTTACTCTCCCTCCTGTTATATACATTGGGTTATTCCACCCAGGTCTTGTTTCTTTTAGTTTTAGTTTTTTAGCCACTATGTCGAAGCATTTGACTGTTCTACAGTTTAACTGGATCTCTTCTGGGTTGAAACAGAGCATCGCTGCTTGCCTGCAGGTTTTTACGCCCTTCTGGTTCCATATGGGCCGAAGCAGGGAACGCCTTGTGTCCACAAGAGCTTCGCAGATACAAATGATATGTATAAGGTCCTCCTTCGCAGATTGGCAGAGGCCACATGCGTTTGATGGATTAGGGCTTTTCCATGGTGCTAGATGTCGTGCTATGGGTATATTGCCTAAGCGCATGTTTAGAAACTTATCTTTTGTTTTTTGTGTGAGGCCCGTTGATAGATACTCTTGTGGCTTTGTGGTTTTGGACCCTTCGAGCACAACCCATCCATGCGCTCTCTTGGATAGGGTAGCTTTATCCTCAAGTGAGGAGACCAATTTGATGACTTTCGACACTGCTTTTTTAAAGGTCCCAAAATCCGTTCTTGTTTCCCAGAGCGTTTTTAGTCCTAGGCTCTCCAATGAGTTAGTTAGGTAGGCCCTTACTGGTGAAATTTCTTTGGCGGTAAGTTCAATCCAAAGGTTGGCGTTTAAGGATCCTTGCTCCGCATCTTTAATTTTGCCCCAGCTTTTTATATATTGGCCTTTCCTCTCCACAGATTGTTTCTGTAGTCCAAATTCTAGACGAATTTGTGCGGGCGATGAGTTTTTAGTAAGTTGGAAGATTGCCCTATATGCACGGTTGATTGTGTTGTCTAGAGTACTTGCATCTTTACCTCGCATTGATTCACTCCCGTAGGTGAGCATGGGCTGCAGGCGAGCTTTTATAACCTGTAAGAGTGGCGCTAATGTCCTGTCAGGGAGGGCTTTCTGCAGGGGCCTTGTTGATAGTTGAAAAGTCATGCCCTTCCGGCGAATGGCCTCTAGTTGTTGTTTAAAGGAGCCATTGCCATCTATTATGACTCCTAGATATTTATATGCGGGTCACCAGTTCTAGTCTTTGGTGGTCCAGGAACCATATGGGTTTCCGTTTTTTGTTATGGTTCATTGGCATGACTTTGGTTTTATTCAGATTGATTGTTAAGGAATTTGCTTTCGAAAATGCGTTGGTTCTGTCCAGAAGGTTTTGGAGGCCTATGGGAGACCGGCTGATGAGGACCAGGTCGTCTGCGTAGAGCAGATTTGAGAGCGTAATATTTCCTAACCGAGGTGCGTGTGATGTTACTGTCTTTAGCTCTTCGGGGAGATCCGCGAGGAAAAGGTTGAACAACGTTGGGGCAAGGACGCAGCCCAGTTTTAATCCTTTGCTGGTCTTTATTTTTCTTGATAGATGTGTGCCAGATCCCAGTTTTATTTGAACCCAAGTGTCAGTATGTAACATTACCAGCTGCTGTAGAAGGGGGCCGGGGATTCCCCATGAGCTCAGCTTCCGCCATAGTTTGGGCCGACCTCTATGGTCAAATGCGGCACTATAATCAATGAAGCACACGAACAGGGAGCTTTTTACGGTTTTTGCTGCATCAAACATTAGGGTTAACGCCATGATGTTTGTTAGGGTACCCTGGCCCCTCCGGAAGCCCGTCTGTGTAGCTGGGATGATGTTCTTTTCTGTTGCCCATGTTATTAGATCCTTCAAGATGAGGCCTGCGTAGTACTTTGCCTCTACGTCTATCAGGGCAATCAGACGGTAGCTGCTTGGATCAATCCTAGCGCCTTTTTTGTATATTGGGCTTATTATCGATCCACTCCAAGATGTTGGCATTTTTCCTGTTTCCCTTACTTCGTTGAATACTGGAGCCAAAGTGATGCTCCAAAAAGCTGGGTCCTGTTTATATAGTATCGGAGGGATCCCGTTTGGTCCTGGAGCCCCCTCAAGTTTTCCCTTAGAGATTTGTGTAGGAATAGTGTCTGCTGTTTCCTGAGCTGATAGTTCATTCTCGATTATTCTGGGCTCAGCTGTTGTTGGACTGGCTTCGTCCTCTGTTGGGGTGTGAGAACCGGTTGATTCCTTGTTGAGCGCCTGGTTTGCATTTTTTGTGAGTGTGACAGTTTTTTCCATTTGATCAAGAGCTCCCTCTTCCGAATCAACCCCTTTGGCTTTCTTCACTGCAGGGTCGCTTGTGTTAAAATGAATTGTTAAATAGTTTGCCCAGTCGGATTCCGGTATTTCAGAGTTGATGCCGTTGTGGTCTGGCTGTTGGAGCCTGTGGATGGTCTTCCAAAAATTAGAGCTGTACTTCTGCTTTGAATTATGTAGAATTTTAGCCCAAAATTATTCGTTCAATTGCCTTTTCCTTTCCCAGGTTTTCTTTTGTAACAATGCTTTCGACCTGCGAAGCTGCAGTTGAGTTTCCATGTTATTTGGATCTTGACGGAGTTGCCTGAGGGTCTTTTTTATTTCAAATTTGATGTTTTTTGTTTGTGCAGTTGTTACTTTGCCAAACGTGAACCTTGTGGTATTCCCTTTCTGGGTTTTATTCCCAGTGGCATGTTTTTCTCCTAGTACCGCTGTGAAGTCTTCCCAAAGGACGAGGGGATTGTCGGTTATGTTGGATATTTCCTGTATTATTGTTTTTGCACTGGTTGCTAGTGCTTCCATATCCGTGATCTTACATCATAATCGCTTGTAGTTAGCGGTATATTCTGTACACATGCTTCTTGTTTCTGCTGCTTCGTTCTTACAGGTCAGGGCCAACTGGGCTTCTACCGGCAAATGGTCGCTCTGAGCTCTGTCTCCTATCTTAAATGATTGCAGTTTGTCATACAGCGGGTGTGTTACTAGCATGAAGTCTAGGTAGGATGAGGTGATTGACGAGTAGTGTGTTGGTGCTGGAGGAATATCCTCTTTGGATCGTCCATTGAGAATGCGCAGGTTGAATTGCTCTAGAGCTTTTACTAGCTGTGCGGCAGTGTTGCTATGTTTATGTCTAGAGGGGATTGATTGAGTTGGGATTTTCCATACTGTGTCCATTTCCTGTGTCATGTTGCCGGTTCACCAAATAGATGGAGGTTGAAGTCTCCAGCCAGTAGCATATTATCCACTTCCCCATCCTCCATGAGTCTTGTTAACTCTTGAACTAGTTCGTTTGACCCAGTCAGCTTATTCTTAGGGTGGATATATGTGTTTACCACGTGTAGCTGATGGCTTCCTTGGTTATTATCAATTGTGAGTGATATTGCCTTTATTGCATTCGGTGGGGTAATATTTATGCTTGATGGTTTGATTTCTCCTATGACTGATATTGACGCGAAAATTGCCAGGCCGCCAGAGCAGCGGCCGTACTGTGATTCTCTACGGGCCGGGTGTGTCCAGGCTGTATATCCTTTTAGGGCTATGTCGTTGGGCTCCCATGTTTCCTGGAGGAGAATCAAGTCAAAGGATTGCAAGTAGTTCAATATTTCGGGGTCCTCCAGTTTGTCGGTTAGTCCATTAATATTCCAACTGCAAATTTTGAGTTTATTTTTGTTTTTGAAGGGAGCCACAGTTTTGGTGGATGAAACTGACTTTGTTTGTCAGTTGGTGTTGCTTCCTGTTATTGTGCGAGGTATTGTTTCTTTACAAGGAACTGTTTGTTGAAACATTGGATTTTGCGATTTCGTCGGGTATTTTTCCAGTCCTGGGAAGTGGCTTCGTGCTCCTTTAAGTATTGACTTGACCGGTCGGGGTCATTCTTCCTTCCTTTCTTTGAGAAGCGGGGTAGGATAAGCTGGTTTTATTTCTGGTTCAAGCTGTATTCCCCACTGGGAGAAGTTAGATGCTGTCTCCATGGTTGTGTTTGCTACCTCCCTGGTTTTCCATGTGGCCCTTGTTTTCTCATTCCCTTGAGGGTGTGTTGCTGGGTGGAATTCAATTGAGAGCAGGTCCGAGGAATTTATAGGTTTTAGTTTGTCTATTGAGTTGATTAACTTTAATATATTGCCCCTATTTAGAATGTCTACTCTTCCCTTGGATTTGTATTCGGGAATTAAAAAGATTGTTTCTGAGGGAGGAGCCAAGATGGCCGACAGGACGGACGTGTAGGCTCCCAGCTCCGCGAGCCTCTTATTCCTGCACCGGTATCCTGTCACTAATCCTGAGAAATTGCCGCGGCGCCACGATCGCATGAACGCGCAGATCACGACCGCGTTCCTCTGAGGGCTCTACCAGCCGCGTGGACGAAGATACAGTTGAGCGAGCCGTTCGCCATTGCATCCCCCTGGACCTCGCTCTGCTGGCCGCCGCGGAATGACGATGCACCGGGAGGACTAACACGGGAGACACCGCAGCTCACGCCAGAATTGCTGCCGGTGGAGTGGGACGGCGAGGTCACCTTTTTAACCGGGGGCTCTCTGGACCTGGATGCGGCGGGCGCTGGCGGGATGGGACCCCTAACCCCTTTGTTTCCTGGAGTGATTCGACTGGAGGACTGACTCGGCTCCGGCTGGCGGTGCCGCCTGTGCCGGGGGCTGCCTTCAGACCAGCGGCGAGGGGTCGCTTACGGTTTGCCATTGTGCTCCACGAGCTGCTCCCCTGCCGGCGCCCCCGCCTGCTGCATCCCGACTTCTGATCGTCTCTCTCCCCCCCCTTTTGTCACTGGATTGCTGCAGTAAAGATGGCGGTCTCGAGAGACGGGGAGACGACCGCTTCTTTGTCCCCTGGACGTACTGCCCTGCCTGCACTAACCCACTCCTGTGAACCGGGGACACCGACCCAAATGCCGTATTGTGTTGCCCCGCAGCGGGCCCCGACTTGTGTGGATGTCCTGGCGGCTATCGCGGATCTTGGTTCCGCATGTCGGCAAATTACTAGTGAGTTGTGCCGCAAGTTTGATGAGGCGATTTCTGCACCGGGACACCAGCTGCCTATAACTATCCTTGACCCGGATACTATGTTTCAGCTGGCGCCTGACACGGAGCTGACGATTTCTGGCAACAGTGTTGTTGACTTGCCTGCCGACGTGAAGGTGGATACATTGTCTTTCTCCACTCTGCACTCTGATGCTCAGCCTCCGCCATTATTGCTTTCACATGGTCCGCTGGCACCCCGGCTGCTGGACTTCCTTGCTGTTCTTGCTGCTGGAGCTTCATCCTTTCCCCAGTCGGTGGTGCTTTCTCCCGTGTGTGCTGGGAAGCCCCCCCTTTTTGCCAGTCATCCCCTTGTAGACCGGGACCATGCACCTCTTTCTTTCATGTTTTCTCTTCGTTGGGGACGGCCATCTTGTCCCTTTGTTCTGCCTTCGGCATGTTTCCCGCGGTGGCCATTTTCGGAAGGACTGCAACGCTCAGGCCAGGGGTGATGGATCTTTGTGCTGACTTTGCTTGCCTGGCTGACAGATATCGGGACTCTCGACCTATTTTGGAACTTCCGACGGCGTTTTGTTTTGCCCAGCGTGGGGTTGTAATTGGTGGGCTCAGCTGCTGATTTCTGCTTGAGAGATGGGGGTTCGGCAAGCGGGCGGTCCTGGGGTATGTGCAGAAGGAGGGGTCCCTGCTGCGGTTTTCTTTATTTGGCTGGTTGCATTTTGGACTGTGTCATCCCTCAATGTACTGGGAGGCTGTATGGTTGGTATAATTGCTTGTTTTGAGCTACATCTGATATGGTCTCTGGTGGGTCGTGGTTGTCGGGTGGGAGGTTAGGTGTGGGCTGGGAGCCCGGGTAATAATGTTTCTGGCCCTCCTCCGGGCTTCTGTTCTATGGGAGTGGGATTGGATTTTCTTCTCTTACTCTCATATTTCAGTCACTATCGTGTTTCCTTTTTCTTCCCTTTTTCTTTCTTAAGCTAAATTTCGGGTTTACTGGGCGACAGACACACTGCTGGGGGGGGGGGGGGGGGGGTAGGCCGTAGCCTCTGCATGCGTGTAGGGTGGTGGGTTGGGGGATGGGTTTTCTTCTTTTCGGTTTCTATGGTGCCTTGTTTTTCCTTTTTATGATTTTTCTCTTTCTTCCTGTCTTGGGCCTGTGTCGGGATTGTATGCGGGTGGCTGGGGGTGCACACCAGATAGTTTACTGATCCTGATACCCCTGTTGGTCGTACTTGACCTCTATGCTGCCTGCGGAACCTTGATTTTTGTATCATTATCTGTATGGTGGAAATACCGCCACTGATGCGTTTATGCCTGCACGGGCCCTGCCTTATTATTTCTCTACCCTTATCTTGTATTTTATATTGAAACAGCAATGTTGGACTTTAATTGTTGCCGGATAAAACCTTTCAAATTAACCTTACAGCTCCTGTGACGAGATATCACGTTAATCAATGGTGTAACTTTTTGATATCAGCCTGTGTTCATTATGTGCTACCGTGTCATTGTATTGCTTGCGACAGTGCTGCTACAGTTTTTCGTGGCCGGCCAGAGGGTTGTAGGCCCGTATATGTACTTCTACAAATGCACAATAAAGGTTTTCCAAAAAAAAAAAAAAAAAAAAAAAAAAAAAGATTGTTTCTGTGTCTATTTCCCTTGGGGGCGACTTTTTCTGTTGGGGCTGTTCCTCGGTTACGTATGATCCGTCTAAGAGTTTGATGTTCTGTTCGTTTGGTTTCCAGTTTGAAATATACCGCTCAGATTGATCGCTCAAATACTTATCTTAGGGGTTTACGATACATCAAGTCTGAAGATTTGCTTTGCTAGGTGTCGTCTTCGTCTTCTTACAAGTGCACGGTGTTATAGAATTGTTCAGTGTCGGTGTCACGTCGTCTTTGATGGAGTTTGGCTCATCCCGATCATTTTTCCTTCCTCCGAGTTTATATTCTTTGCCCTTGAGTGGCCATCCGGTTGACCTAATGCCGGCTCTAATTGGTGTCGGCATGTTAACTCGTTTCTACTTACAATCTGTTTTCTCACTGGCTGGTTTATTGGACCCTCGCTGGAGATGTGGGTTCCTAATTCTTCTATTGACGTTACCATTGAGGGCAGTGGGGTTTCTGGTTTCAGTGAAAGGGGGTTGTCATTCCTTTGAAGCTTGCCGGTTGCTGGTGTCCTCGTGCCTTCCGGTGCTGTGGGATCGGTTTTCTCCTTGACAGTCCTCGTTCACCTTTCTGTTGCGCCCCTTCCTTTTTTGCTTACGACGAGCCTGTGGGCTCCTTGGTTCATTAGTTTGTCCTGTTGTGAAAGTGTTCTGAATAGTCTTTTCTGCTGTGGGGGTGTTAATTTGGGTTTGACCCCCCGGCGAATTGAGTTTTTGCATATCGACAGTCTTTCCTGGAGGCCCTGCCTTTGTTGGAGATGGCTTTGTCGCGTTTGGGTTTAGGTCGGGCCTCTCCAACCTGGCTTCCACTTGAGGGAGTTTTGTGGTGTTTAGTTTTATTTCATCCAAAAAGTTGCCCAGCATCGTGGGTAATGATGATAACTTGTCGATTATTGGCGAGCAGGTGCAGCTAGTTCTGTTTATTTCGGTTAATTTGACTGACTCTTGCCCTCTTTTTATGAGTACGTTAAGGTCTGCCAATTTCCTATCTATCCCCATTGTGGCCTCTGCTAGACTTTGCAGGACTGATAGTTGTAAGTCCAACTTATCGGATTGATACTGTAGGGCCGTCGAAGATAGCTGTATTGTGTTGAGAAGAGTGACCCAAAAAGTATTGACTGGGTCCGTGGTCCTCTCTGAGAGCGGGTGTGAACTTTTTTCGCTGATGTTGTTTATGGGCTGCCTGCCATTATATGCTGCCTCCAGGTCGATCCATTCTTCCGAGGTCAGGAAAGTCATATCCCTGGGTGAGGCGACTAAGTCAGCCTTCATTGGTGAGGAAGTTTCGTGGTCGAGTTTTAGCTCTTGGAAGTCGGAAGTCCTTGTATTGCTATCAGGCTTTGATTCTGTGGTTACGTGGTTGTTTTGAACTTGGTGGTCTTCGATTTCTCAGATTTTTTCCTCGTCTGGTGCTGCATCTTGAGTGGGTAGGGAGTAGGTTGTTGTTACAAGCTGGTGTTGCGGGTTGCTTCTGGAGGACCCAGAGTTCCCGTCTTGCCCTTTTGCTTGGTTGTTCGATATAGCGGGTGACTGTGGGGGGCTTATTAGTTGAGTTTCCTCTGAACATCCCGCTTGTAGTAGTACCGGGCTAATGCGGCCTTCTTTTGACGGTGACCTGATGTATTGTTGAGCCACATCTCCCCATTGTCTGCTCCATATCCAGTTGAGTTTGTTGTTTCATTTGGCATTGGTGCCGTGTTAATTTCTGCTGTTGTGTGGCTAGTAGTTGCGGGACAAGCATTGGACTCACTGGCCGGTTGCAGGGGGGATTGGAGTCCGGTAATGGAGTCGTTTGAAGAATAAATTGTGTTCCCTGGGTTTTTTAGGAAATTGAATTTTGTATAGATTTTTGGCTGGAAGTTATATTTTGTTTCACTTTGATGTCCTGGTAGTTTGATTAGTTGCTGATTATTTTTCCTTTTGTGACTTCTGCACCTCCCTTGTTTTGGAGATAGGCTAATTTTTTGTTTTGTTATCTCCGGTCTTTTCAGATGTTGTGGCGAGACTGTCCTCTACTCCTAATCTTGATCCTTCTGCTGGAAATTAAGTGGGTTAATGCTGGGTCCTTCATCTGCTCCTTCGAGCAAGGTTTCGTACCCCATTATATTTTCGGGCATCTTTGTTCCACACGGGGTCAGCTTGGTCAGCTTGGTCGTTTCAGGGGACACTGGGCTTGTGGATGTACTTGTGTTATTCCGTTTCCGTTTGTTTGGCTGAGTCATTGGAGGTCTTCTTTCCCTTCCAGACCTCATGGCGGACCGCCTGCGCCCTGTTCCCTCTGCCGTCAGCTGTCCGGCAGGCCGGGCCGGTGCCTACCCTCTCCGACCCCACAACAGCAGAGACAGCTCAGGAGGTACCCCACTGGCGAGGCTGGCAGGGCCGGTGGTGCACCACTGCGCTTTTGCGGTCACACCACGCCACCTCTTGGCCACTCTCCAGAGCTGAGGCGTTGGTGCAGTGTTAAAGTTGGCGGCTCCTGCTGTGTGGTGCTCACATACACTCTCCAAGGTGTAGATAAGTTCTTGGCAGTATGGCAGTATGGCAGTGTAGGCGGCTTCCTGCGGTTCCTACAGGTATGCCTGCCGAAATGCCTGCTGGGATGCTGAGTTTTATGCAGGCTGGGTTGTTGCAGGGTTGTTGTGATTCCGGCCGCACTGAAAGCTACTAAAATGCTGCTAAAAAGCTCCCGCTGGAGACGGCTACCGTGGAAAGGGGGGGAGTGGGTTTGATCACAATGGCGGCTGAGGGGGCGGGAGCGGGGGCTGCAACGGCGGCTACAGTGGCGGAATGGGGGCACAGGACGCCGCACCGTTGCTGTTCTTAGCGCTTGCTTACTTGTTTGCCGCTCTTCACTCAAGCCGCTGCCTGCTTGCCCGCTCGCACCGCTTTCGTCGCTATCCCCCGGCACTTCGGCACTCTCTGCAGTTTGCCCCTCTCGGACCTCAGAAACCTGCAGTAACCTCGGTCTGCAGCTGTGTCCACTGCGTCCGCTGTGTCCGTTGTGTCCGCCCGCCTGGGTGACCTGGAACGCCGGCGTCTCCTTTTCTCTCTGGTGCCACCTGCAGCTCAAACGAAGCAGAACAGAGCTCTGCGGGATTCCTTACTGCAGTCTGCACTGAGTTACGCTTGCGAATCAGTGGATGAATAGCAGTGGGTCCTCACAGTGAATAGTGGCTAAGAAAAAAGTTGTGGAGAAATAAAGAGGGTTATTAGAGATCTGTTTACTCTCCGGTCTGATGCTAGCCTTCATGTATTCTAATGCCTAGAGCAGCCGATGCAGTGATAGGGGTCTCAAAGTCAAGCATGGAATAGAAGCTGCTAACACTGGCTAATGCTAATTTAAGTCCATCATTGCAATCAAGTCCCTGAAGCCTGACTGCTCTGTGACATTTCCAGTGGCAGCCTATTCAAAGTCAAGTCCTGTTAAAAATGGGATTTCTGGTTGGCTAGGGCTTGCGCCTAAGCCAGGCAGAAAACACTACTCTAGTCAGGGCAAGCGAGTCACATGCTGAAGATAACACCTGCTCACCCCCTGGGTAGCTTGGCTCCATTAGTCAGGCTTATCCCAGAGGCAATGTGTAAAGCATTTGCGCAATACACTTACACAGCAGCGACATACTGGGCACACTACAAAAGAAACTCCACACAAGGTTATGTAAAAATAGCCTTTGTATTATCCATAAAACACATTAGAGCATAATCACAAATGTACACTGTGCCACAAGGGCACTAGGTATTACTTTACAGGGGATTATATACAGGACAGGGCCAATTGGACCACTGTCAAAACCCTCAAAGCAGGTAAGAAGTAGACAACCAGTAATTACTGGTACAGACACTTTGCGTAAATCACATTAGGCATAAATCACATTTAGAAGTGTACCATATTAATACTCCCCAGGTGCATACATCACCTTAGGGCCTTGCACCCTCCCCGCACACCAGATGCTCACAGGCAAACTGGCCTTCCACAGGGGGCTTGTCTTGGGCTGTTCCCAATGGCCTTTGTCGCACAAAAGACAGGGCCCTAAGCTGCTGATGCAGCACTCCCTCTACCATCAGGCTGCCACTGCAGCAGGATACAGGCCCAACAGGCCAGTACCAGAACTAGGGGTGTGAGGGTGTAACTCACCCTTGTCTCTCCTGAGACACCAAAAATGCCCCCAACGCAGCAGCTGCCGCGATCTGGCGGTGCAGCAGTGAAAATAATCACTGGCACCAACAGTGCCTTGGGAGCCCCTTTCACAGGTGCAACTGACACCTCAAATAATCACTTGCAGTGCCCAGCACCGGCCCCACTCGCCAGGGCCTTAACAGACTCTTTACGGTCTTCCTGTAATCTCCAGTTGGGCAGCCAGAGCGGATGTCTCCCCTGTCCAGCGCGATCCTCAGTTTGTGTCTGCTTCGCTTGGGGGCCACCTCACGAGCGTGTGAGGTGCCAGCTCTTCCCGGTCTCCTGCAATCTTCACCTGCAACCAGACTTCCTCCTCACTCTGGCAGTGCAGAGGTCAACCTGCCCGGAGTGAAGTCTCTGCCGACCCCGTCTCTGTCATTGCACCACGCGCGGGGCTCTTTCTGGCACACATGAGCCTCGCCCTCTTCTCAGACTGCAGATATGGTTACCAAGCACCCATCACACACTTCGGGTGTAAACCTTCGGCGGCCCCCAGCTGAGGGAAGGCAGCGAGGCTGGAGTTTCTCCTTGTAGGGAGCCCTGCCTACAATCAGGTTTCCTTGGGGAAATCCCACCCCCAATCAGGCAGCACAGGGGAATCCCCATGCCAGAATTCCTTCAGCACAGCGCTTTCAGGTGCAAAACCCCCTGAGTCACTCCTCACGCCTCAGGGCAGTGTGGGCCCCCCTCTGGGGCTCCGGTCACCTTGGAGAGGTGAGAACTGCCCACACTGCAGGGCACAAGCGCTCCTCCCATTTCCCCGCACCAGCTAAATACCCCTGAAGTGCTCATGAGGCACTAAGTCTCAAATCCAGAGGGCGGAGCTGGGCACAGGCAGGCCAGCATGTAGGGACCCTCAAGAAGCAGCAGCTGGGTCCCATGGCAGCTCCTCCTTGCCCAGAAGTCCTTCAGCTTCACAGCTCCAAAACAGGTACACTCACATTGGGTCACAACCCCAATATTTATACCAGCCAGGGCTTTGTTCTGCACACTTCACTGGGCTTGGGGATCCAGTCAAAACCAGTTCTGGGGTCACTCAAAAATAATATGCAGGTCCTGGCCCCTGACACACCACAGGGGGCGGAGCCAGAATTGTTCAAGGCAGGCACAGACCTATTCAGGGTCAGGAGCTACTAATCTCACTACTCCAAATGCAGATCTGCCTATTCAGCCTAGCGTTGACTCACCCAGTCGCTCTGGAGCCACGGCACCTCCCCAGCTCCTGTCATTCCAGAGCCAGACATGCAATACACATTAGGCAGGTACAAAAACACATAGCACACATAAATGCCAACTTCTAAAAGTGGCATTTCTAAAATAGTGACAATAAATCTGCGCACACCATTACGCAGCATTTATTATCCTATTCTAAACTTGATCATAATGCTCCTCTCATATCAGGAATCAGAGAATCCCTAATGCATTCCTAGTAGAGGGCAGCCTCACAGTAGTGAGAAACCAAAATGGCTGGTTGTGACTACCAGGACATGCCACACAGTTAGGGCACATGTCCTACCTTTTACCTACAATGCACCCTGCCCATTGGGCTAGCTATGGCCTACCTTAGGGGTGACTGATATTTAGTAAAAGCAGCAGTAAACTGTGCATGCAGGCACTGCAATGGCAGAGGCCTGAGACAGGTTTGAAAGGCTACTTTGGTGGGTGGCGCAATCAGTGTTGCAAGCCCACCAGTAGCATTTAATTTACTTGCCCTGGGTATTTGAGATACCACTTTACAAGGGACAGATAGGTAAATTAAATACATCAAACAGGTGTAGACCAATCATACATGTTTACCACAGAGAGCACACACACTTTACACTGGACAGCAGTGCTAAAGTGCCCAGAGTCCTAAAACCTTCAACACAGGTCAGAAATAGATTAGGAGGAAGGCAAACATTTCAGGGATGACCCTGCAAAAAAGGGCCAAGTCCAACAAGGCCTCTTCAAGAGAAAGCATACTGTGCTATCAATATCATTCCTGACTGATTTCACCTGTGCATTGCCTGAGCCTAGTTCTGTAGCCACGTCCTGCTCGTCAGCATTTTGTAGGAAGCTGCCTCTGTATATACTAACTATACCTAAGTGAGGTATATTGTGAACAGAGTCCAGGGGATCCATGAGGCATAGCAGAGGCTAACATAGATAATACTAACAGCTCTATTTGTGGTAGAGTGATCAAGCAGTTAGGCTTGTCAGAGGACGGTGTTAAGCATTTATTGTACACACTCAGGCAAGAAATGTTATCACACACTCAAAGATTGAATCCAGACCAATTGGTACATATAAGAAGTTATACTTTATATTTAATTTAAGAACCAAAGGTTACTTAATGCAGGTAAGTTGTAAACCTTTCGAAGTATCCAGGTTTTTCAAATATAAAGGTTTGCAGAGTTCCAAGCGGTACTTCTCAATTCGAAAGAAAATACTTGGTAATCAGTATATACTGTTAGGGCAATTCATGGAGAAGGCTAGGCAATCCTGCTGCAAAAGAAACAGGTGAATGACTTACAAGTAAGTGCCCGGTTTACAGTTTCAGTCTTCTGGTGGTCCAGGCCAACATTGTGGGAAATGTCAGTTGAGGGAGATTTGGAGCAACCAGAGTTGTGGGTTCAGTATCTATGCTGCCGCGGTTGATACCCAATGAGATTACCCTTGCGGTTCACGTGGAGTATTGTAGTAGGTTGGATGTCAGCAAACCCCCAACACGGTTTCCATCTCAGTGGCTGGCTGCTGCAATTCAGTTGGTGGAGTTGTCGCACCATCCAGGGAGGTCATGGTTGGACAGTAGGGCTGGAGGAGGCCAATAGGGCCATTTGCAGGAGGATACAGGCTCTCAGGCAGCAGGTGGGTACAGATGGGGTCTTGGGAGCCAAGAGTATACCTCAAGGTCATGGAGGCCGTCCGGCTGGGTTGCTTTTCTTTTGGCAGGGCAGAGTCATGTCGACACAAGTGTTGGTCCTCTACTTCTGCCGTCGGGGAGTGCTCGTCCTCCTCACTGTGGCAGTTCTGGTACTGGCGGTTGCCAGGAACTAGAATCTCTAGTCTGGAGGGAGACTTTTGCTGCATTGGCGAAGGTTGCAGGGCCTCCAGGATTTCTTCGAGGTCAGGCAAGGTTTTGGCAAGGGCTGTAGACCCAGTGGTTGACCCAGGTGCAGGGCTCTTGCCGAGTTTTGCATGCAGTAATTCTTTTCCTGGCCCAGCAGTGGTCCTGGTTCGTCTTCTTTGGTCCATTAAATCTGAAGAGCTAAGTTCAGGGGTGCCCCTAGATACTGGATTATTGGGGTGTTACAAGGGTTTGCAGATCAGGACCAATGGATACCTTCCTTGGGGTGTCTACATCCCCTAGTATGCCATCCTCCAGAGGGATGGGGGCATAATCGTCTTCCTAATTGGCTGAGCCTCCTCATCTTCAAGATGGACGGGACTGAAATGTGTCCTTCACGTCGCCTCCACCACATGAATGGTGGGGTTGGAAAAGGTAGCCATACCTTTCTTCCTGGCTAGGTTTTCCCACCAGTTCTGGCCCCCAAATAGGGGCCAGAACTGGTTGGAACTTGTTGCTGATAGCATCAAAAGGCTGGGGGCATCTAACAAAGGTGGCAGGCATTTGAAGCTCCCTCTTCGTGGACCCTGCCCATCCTGGAGGAGGAGGCATGACACCTCTGCCTATGATGTGATTTGTTTCCAGACCCAGAGAGTGGAGGGCTCTCTATTCAGGGGTATAGAAATGTCTGGTGGTGGCAGATGGCTGGTAGCCCATCAGGAACCACACCAGGGCTGGTCGTGTTTCAGGGGGAATCTCTAGGAGGCCCTCTGGGTGCATTTCACATTAAATCCAACACTGGCATCAGTGCAGGTTTAAAGTGCTGAGACATTGATACCAAACTTCTCAGGGTTCAGTAAAGCCATCATGAAACTGGGGAGTTTGTGATGACTAACTCCCAGCCCAAGTACTCGAGATGGCCTCACTGCACTTACAATGTCTGTGAATGGCACATACGCCATAGAGGGGTGACTTGCCTATGTCGCATGGCACCCAGGAAAGGGGTGCCATGTCGACTTTTAGATTTTGGGTCCCACTCTGACACACAAGCTGCAGTGACAGGGGGTATGGTCCAGGGCAGGAGTCTCTGGGGGTGGCATATTACATGCTGCAGCCCTCAAAGGCTCTCTCTGGTCACAAGGCCCTTTGGTGCCAGGGATACCTTTTTTCAAGGGACTTATATGTGGCCAGACATTGTGCTAATCGTGGAGACAAAGGTCCCGTTTGGGAAAGAACACCAGTGCGGGGTCTGGTTAACGGGATCCCAGCACACACTTCTGTCAGGTTGACATCAGAGTTACGAAAAAGGTTTAGGGGGTAGCCATGCAAAAAGGGGCATTTTCCTACACATGTCACAAATCAAACATCTACCTGTACTCGAACAATCTTTTTTCTATCATAATCCCTTGTTTGTTTATTTGATTCTTTATTGAGGTGTTTATAAAAATGTCATGCAAACTCAGTGCAATGTGTTGGTAAATCTAAACTATAATATTCTGACAAACAACCAAGACGGCACACTGAGCACCGGAAGCTCCTTGAATCAGGGATTGTACACCGAGTCATTATTCTCACCCTGGTGGTCCTTATTCCTACCACTTCTGAATGCATGCGAGACATAATGACTAGCAGGCACTGTGATATTTTGCCACATGCAGGCACCGTCATACACAAAAGGCGCTGCCTACCCATATGCCAGTGAACACGAGCGACGGTATCAACAGGTGTCCCTTCTGAGGAGTTTCACTGCCACATCCATGCACAAATATAAGACATGGTATCCAGAGGCTCTTTCACTCCGTGAAAGCGGTCAATACACAAGGAGCGAAATACCTCGTTTACAGACAAATCTGTTCCCTTCTCAGCATGAAACCCTAGAAAAATCGAAATTCGTATTTATAATGTAAGTCACTATTAGTCCGATTAAGTCCTTGAAAGCTCTCAGATAAGACGCACCGACTGATGGAAAAGCTGAATTAATTTCCCTAATGGCAGTTCCCAGTTATCTGGAGGATAGACAGCTGCTCTTTTTATGTCAAATATATCACCCAGGAATGGAATCTGCTACATCAAAATGAGCGCCATCATTGCCTCATTGACAACGATTGACAAGGAAAGCAGAAAGAGGCGAGTCCTTTAAGAGGCGAGCTGACAGGAAGCTTCCAAGTGTGCGCAGATGTCGCAGTCATCCAAACCGGGATAAATGGATGTCCCATCCTGGGCAGCTGCATGGTAGTGACTCTCAGAAACCACGCGATGCTCCAGGAACAAAGATCCCGAGGGGGTTCTAGGGGTGTGCGAAAGTTGTATTTTTTCCGCGCGATAAATACAAATTTCAGGAAATTGCATGTGTTACACAAAATACGATTTACCTTGCACAAAATGTTATGCGAGGTCTCAGCTGGAGACTGGTTTTGTTTGAGGGAACTTCGTTCTCTTTGACACATTTACTACTTGTGTGGTAAAAATCATGTGACATTTTGCTTCACCCGAAATGGTGTTCATTTTCCACATTTTGCGTCATGCTAATTTCGAGATTTATGTTAAAGTAGGATGGAATAAAAAAAAATGCCCAGGATTAATCCTGAAGACCTCGCGTGACAAGCAGAAGAATCCTTTTGTGAACTGGGAAAGTGAGGGTCTGAAAGTAAGCTTCATTCTCATTTCTAAATTAATTCCCTGTAATTCACATTGGATACCTTGTTGGTATATCCGTCCAGGAAAGGCTGAAGGGTGCCTTAACTTGAGCCCAGGAATGCGGATTCAATGCAGCTCCTGATTCACTAGCTCTCCTTACCCATGCCTGGCCTTGTAGTGGTTACACAACTCTTCTCATTTGCAGGGGTAGCTCTAAAGTTGTTGCTGCTCTTAGTGGAAATGCCCAAATACGTCCCATCACATTGCTCTTAGATTCTCTCTCTCTCTCTTTCTCTCACACACACAGACCTTGAGGTATTTTGAGCCTGATTACGACTTTGGCAGTACGGTGTCGGGTGCGGCCCGCCACTGCACTGCCAAATTTGTGGTCAGCCGTCTGCCAGATTAGGAGTTTCCTCTTGTCTGGCGGGCTTTTTTTGGGCGCTCCCATGGCGGTGTCTCTAAAAATAGGCACCACAATGAGAACGCCAAAAACAGTTCCTGCAAGGCATGGACTGTTACGTCCATGCCATGCAGATACTGGCGTGCATACACAAGGGGGGCACATATTCTGCCTCCTGTGTGCATCCACATGGCATGAGGCACCAGGTTGCCCTTTAGGGCCCGGTATGTTTCCTTTCCACCACAGTTTTCATGTAGGAGGAACCTCCATTAAAACCATGGCGGAGAGGGAACTTGTAATATGCTTTGTCCTGCCAAGCATATTACTTCCTCTACACTGCTACAATGCGGCGGGCAATGACAGTCTGACCACCCTAACTGTAATAGGGCAGTCAGGAGACTGCCACTGACACGCTCCCATGGGTCTGGTGGTCTGTGGACTGTCAGACTCGTTATCAAGTATTGTTTATTTAACATATAAAATGCTCTCTTAAATGGCATCTTTAATGGTAATGTATTTAGTGAGATCATGAAGCCTTTCAAGCTCCTTACACTTAAAAGTATCTCTGCTGCCAATCCCACACCTGTGGGTATACCCACACACACATGCGTGAGAGCAGTTTCATGAAAGGAAGAAGGGTATGCTCTCCTGAGAGTGGTTTTATGAAAGTAAGAACAGTATGTCCTCCTCAGTAGGTTTGTAATGACCCCAAAGTACACTATCTCTCTATAGGGGACACTCTCTGGTAGAGTTCCTGTTTAAAAGGATGTTGGACTCTCACCCGTGTTAATGTTTATTGCTCATCGTTGAGCTGGTAACTTTTGTTTAGTGTCCACCATGTGCCCTTGTTGAGCACTTGCTCTGTTTTTGTTAAGTACAACTTGGTTCTATCATAGACCAATTTTGCTGCTTAAGGGTAGTTACAATTTGGTTGTGGTAAGTGACTTATTAGTTGTTTATTCTTATCTCTCTAACATAAAATTAAAAACATTTAACATAATGGTGTTATTCGGACTCTTCTATATGACTGCTGTAAACATTTTTCAGGCCATAGGAAACTAGTTTCATATCTGGGCACTCATCAGGACTGTCTGGTCTCCTAAGTAGCTGCAGCTGAGTCGTTTACTACAGCTTGTCAAACATCATGTATGGACATGATTGACGAAGGAATATACAACCTGGGGTGCTGACCAGGTTGTTCTTGGTTTTCTGAGCTGAGTCAACCAAACACATGCACTTATTCAAAGTTTTGTCATAAAATCCGTTACCACTACAAACTCTGTAGAGAAAGATTTTTCTTTGTAAGAGCAGCACTTTTGCTCAGTGTATCATGGGCTACACCTTCATTAATGGTTGTATGTCACTATTTCAAATGGCTTAATTTCAGATGACCATTATTCCAAATCTTTAATTTCAGAAATATTTCAGATTAGCATACTTTTGGCAAGGATCTATGCAATTATTTCAAGGGTTTTATTACTTTTTTATTTTCTTCATTACTGTCTCCTAATCTTTTATTTTTATTTCTATTTCGTTTTTATAAAAAATATTTAAGTTTAAAACGAAGAAGAAAAACATGTCACCCAAATTCTTGGATCCAAACACATAGCTCGAATCGAAGATGAAGAACAACAATTGTAGGTCAATATTGTGGATCAGAAATATAGTGGTACACCTGTTATGTTTAGCCACAACACACACACCTCCGGATGTGTATCTAATAAAGCAATAAATAAAGATGGGGAGAGGATGTAGCCTTACGGCTAGAGTGGTCGACCTCAAAGCTGGGCAACCGGGTTTGAGTCTCAGCTGGGACGCTTAACATCCTGTGATTCTGGGCAAATAACTTAATCTCTGCATGATAAACAAGAATGAATGTGTCCATCTGTAATGAAACTGGTGCTCATGTAAAGCGCTCTGATATCTTCAGGGCGGGTTTGCGCTATATACAATTCTAAAAAGAAAATGAAAAAAAAGATGTTCATCACTGTTTGTCCTGTCAGCCTTAGGGTATTCTTCCCCTAAACTTTTTGCTTTCCTCCTCCATTTTTCCTAACTTTGTTTTTGCTGGCCATAAGGCTCTGCACCCTTTACCACTACTAACCATTGCTAAAGTGCTGGTACAATCTCCACTAAACATGGTAACCTTGGCTTAATTGCAAGTGGCATATTTAATTTACCTATATGTCCCTAGTACAGTGGCACTACCTGTGCCCAGGATCTGATAATTAAATGCCACTTGTGGGCCTGCAGAACTGATTGTGTCACCCACTTTAGTAGTCCCTTCAACATGTCTCAGGCCTGCCACTGCAGAGCCTGTGTGCAGCTTTAAACTGCCATTTCAACCTAAAAAAATGTTTGCCAGGCCCAAACATTACTTTTTTACATACATATAACTCACCCATAGGTTAGCCAGGGTGCAATATATTTAAAAAATAGGATATGTGTTTTTAGGTTTTACAGGTCCAATTAGTGAGAAACTCTTAAATTCATATTTTACTTCTGCAAAGCCGATCTCTCCCATAGGATAACTTGGGAGGTGCCTTATTACATTTAATAAGTGTAATTTGCAGATTGGAAGAGATAAATAGTTCATGTTTGGTGCTGGAATTGCAATTTAAAATCCTAATATTAAGGTTTAGTCAGATTTCAAATTGCAATTCTGAAAAGGCCACTTTTAGAAAGTTTGCATTTGCTTGACTTAGCGTTTAGTGCCTTTGGTCTGTCTCTGGTCACATGGCTGTGTGTAGCAGACAGGTGAGCTTTTGTTATTCCTCCTAGACAGCTATACACAATAGGGAGCTTAGGTGTGCCTGAATGGGCCATAACTGGCAGGATGGGAAGGAGGAACTGGGCATTGCCCACTTACACCGGAATAGACTGTACCTGCCTCGACATAAAGGGTTACATATCACCAGTAGTTAGTCTGGAGCCAGGGCCCGGATGGCTGGATGCCTGGGAACTTCAAAAGGAAACTTCTAAAATCTTCTTCACACTTCATAGGCACAAATAGGAATAAATACTGGATCTCAGATACCACCACTTCAGTACACTTTTGGACCTGTGGATACTCTGTCAGGAAGAAGGGCTGCTGTGCTGCTACAAGGATCTTACTCTGCTTGACTGCTGCTCTAAAGGAACTGCTGACCTGCAGTGATGACCTGCTGCCCTTTTAGCTGTGGGAGAAGAACTGGACCTGAAACTTTATCTTGAACCCATGACCCCAAAGTGATTATAAGGGCTAGTTCACTGGACTCTTGATCTGAGTCTCAGGGAGATAAAATGCTCCCCAACCAGGTCCTGGACCCAGCTGGAGCATGTTCCAGGCCCCAAGTGGTGGCCTCGACCTTTGGTGTGGCTCAGCAAGCTTAAAACAAGCTTTTGGGCTCTTTGCGTCCACAAATGGACCAGTTTGCACAGAGACTGCACCACTCACACTAAAAACCAGCCTGTCTCTTTGCAAAGCAGCCTCTACTGCCCGCGGGGACTACCAATACAAAGCTGCACCGCTCAGCTTGCTCTTCGTGCTTTGTGGACAGCCTCCTGGGATGTTCTCATTGCTCCTGGTGGCCCTCTCCAAGACAAACTGACTTTTGGCACAAAACGTGAGCGGGTAAACCTTTAGCATGAGTCATCTGGGACTGTGTGCTCCATCGCAGTCAGCCTGATCTTTTGACTTTGACGCAGTTCAGTGTGACTAGATAACCATGGTTGGCGCTTTATGCTTTTAGCTGCTTTTTTACACTTTTGTCTTTAAAAATTCATAACTCCAGTTCTACTGATTATATATTTGTTGTTTTGGTCTTGTTTCATTTATTAAATGTTGCTCTATTTTTCTAACCTGGTGGGGGATGTTTTTCTGTGCTTGAAGTATACCTTACAAATCGCCTCTAAGTTAAGTCTGACCGCTAAGTACCAAACTACCACAGGGTTGAGTATAGGTTAATTTAGGATTTGATTCTGCCTTACCCTGACAAAGATTGTGGTTGCTGCTTGAGCAGGGCCCACACCCCCACCAATTTTTTACCCAATTTCTTACAGTCACTATGATGTGTTGCTTACCAAGTTGAGGTTTAACCACATTGGGGCTGTTAGAAATGGGGGTCTCTAGTTGGCAATGGTTTGCACCATTATCCAAGTAGGGACCCTTCTTCCTAGTCAGTGTAAGGGGGATGCACTTCTAAAATAACCCCTGAATCCCCCCTTAGTAGCTTGGCACGAGCAGACAGGTTTATGTCAGAGGCAATGTGTAAAGCATGTGTGCACACATACAGTAATAAAGTGAAAAATCTACAAATGGACACTACACCAGTTTAGAAAAATAGGTAATCTTTATCTAATTCCAATTAGACCAAAACGACAACAAATCCACAATACAGTAATAATAATATGCCTTTTAAAAGATAGAAACAGTTCTGTCCATAGCAAATTATAGATGGGACACTTTCAACACAAAGTACCTTGGATGCGTCAAAATAAAAATCAAGAACAGCCGCAGGGAAGGTGATGTGTCAGTTCCTTACATGCAGGGAAGGTGATTTGTTGGTTCCTTACTCTAGCTGAGGTGATGCGTTGGTTCTTCATTGCCAAACAGGGGAGGTGATGCGTCGGTTTCTTACCGGGGCCCAGGTAGTCTTTTAGACTTGGCGCCCTGGTGCGATGCGTGAGGATCGGGGATATGCTGGTTCTCAATGCGGCAGCGGCAACGGCAATGGTGCTGCGTTGGTATCTTCATGGTGTGTTGGTTCTTGCAGCCGCACGGCAGGGCCTGGGACGGAATCAGTGCGGTGATCTCGGACTCCGTAGATTGGTGCACTCAATGCAGCATGCAGTGATTTCTCAAGCCGCGGGCAGGCACTGCATCGGTTTCTTTGGAAATGCATTACTGTTCCAGCTTCCAATAGTAGGGACAACCTCCAGAGGCCCAGCACAGCAACAGGCACCTCTTGCTAGGTTAAAACTCCCAGAAAGGAAGTTCAGGGGAGCTGGGAGTGAAGTCTTTGTGTTCCTGTGACTTCAAAACAGGAGGCAGGCTCTACTTCAAGCCCTTGGAAATCTTTTTCAAGAAGGGGACACAGCACACAGCAAAGTCCTTGTCCTTTCCTTGGCAGAAACAGCCCCTGCAGACCAACCCCAGACAGCACACAGCAAAGGGCCAATACTTCTCCTTCAGCTTCTCCATCTCTTCTCCTTGGCAAAGGTTCCTCTTGAATCCCAGAAGTAATCTAAAGTTCAGGGTGGTCTGGGCCCACTCTATATAACACAAATTCCATTATTCTCTGGTGGCAGAGAAGGTATTTGGCCAGCAAAACTAGTTCTGACATCTCTGGTGTACCTGCCTGGCAGGAGGTGGAGACAGTATTGCCCAAGGCAGGCAAAGCCCATTCGTGAAAGAAATCTCCCCCTACTCTGAATGCAGACCTGGTCTATTCAGCCCAGCCCTGACTCACCCTGGAAAGGCAGGACACACCTCATTCCCCCCCCCCCAAGTGGCTGTCTGAACAGAATGCACACCGCCAGCCCCTGTCACTCCAAAGCCAGACAGTCATTACACAAACCTGGAAGAGGCGCACAGGATTGCTGAGTAAGAAAATACCTACTTTATAAAAGTGGTATTTCCAAACAAGGAATGTAAAAATCATCCTCACTAAAAGATGTATCTTTATACTCAGAGTTCAGCCATACTAAACTTTACATTCCTATCTTGTCCGAATGGGAAGTTATATTTATAAGATGTTATAAATGAACTCCCATTGTATTCTATGGGACAGATACCCTTTCAATAGTGAATAACAAAATTGGTAGTATTTCACTATCAGGACGGGCCACACACACCAGGACATGTCCTTCCTTTCCCATTCACTGTACCCTGCCCACAAGGGTACATTGGGTCTACCGTAGGGGTGACTCATGTGTAAGAAAAGGGAAAGTTATGTTGGCAAGTGGTTGCACTTGCCAGGTCGACATGGCAGTACTACTGCGCACAGACACTGCAGTGGCAGGACTGAGTTATATTTACAGGCTGCTCATGTGGGTGGCAAAATGATTGCTGCAGGCCCACTAGCAACATGAGGTTAGAGACCTTGGGCACACACAGTGCACTGTACTAGGGACTCAACAGTAAACCAAATAAGCCAATTATGTAAACACCAATAGATAAGATGCTATACTGTATGCTTTCCACAATATAACTTGCAGAGATTGAAATGTTGCATTTTTTCCTGGCACAGATTTCACAGGGTATGATGTGGTGTAATTTCTGTGATAAAACCGCTAGGTCAATGCATGAGCATTACTTTTACTGACAATTCAGACGCAAAACTCTAACCGGCTTGTTTATGGTAGGCTTGCACTGCCGGAGTGTCACTTTTTTGATGATCCAACAGCGCAAGACTCTCAATTATATCTATGAGGCGACGCAAATTCACTCTGTGTGGTTTTGCATGGCCTCATAGATATAGAGTAAGACAAAGCAGCGCAAGTCACTTTTTGTCCTGCACCAAGGAGGATTTCCATGGGCATTGTGTTGGGTTTTCCCACTCAACACCTATGAATTTTGATGCCGCCCGAGATTTACTTAATCACGTAAACTTGGGACAGTGCCAAAACTTTACACAGGCATAACAAGGAAAAATATTTTTTTTCTGCAGCACACATAAAAAGAAGATAACGCCTCTTGGGTTTGTTTCTGTACAGGAAAGTCCCTCTTCCTGCATAGAAACAATCATGCCTGCAACTGAGGCACGCCTTCACCATGGTGCAAGGGTACCTACATTGGAGCTTGGCAGAAAATTGCTCACAAGCGCAGAGGGATTGCACAGGAATGCTCTGTATTTCATAAATACAGTGCATTCCTGCTCTTTCACATTGGCATACAGCAGTGCAGCAAGAAGGTTTGAGGCGCTGCCCTACTCAAATTCCTATTAAATGAGGCCCTTTGTGTAAAGAGAAGTCTGTCCTTTAGGGTACAGTGATGCAGTCAGCCAAATTCAACTATTAATTACCTTTTACTTCTTTCTACTCCAACATTATTCACAATGAAATCATTTTTACCTCCGCTCACAGACCACCCGCTTCTCAGATTGGATCCTGATCTGTAAGTCTGGAAGGGTGACCCTTGAGCACACTTATCATCTGCATCTGTGGGCTAAAGGAGCCACCTGGTCTCTGTGTGTTTTTCCACCGTCTGCATACCAAGTGTGAGCAGTTGGCCTGGTATATGATGTTCACTATTCTAGTGAGCACCTTGCACCAGTCCAAACAACCCTTATGGCGATAGTTGTAAAGTCAACCTCATAGACCAGCTATCCTAGTGGTAGCATGGACAAAGCAGTCTTAGGCTAAACTCAAGAGGGCATGTGAAGCCAGCTGTTTTACCATGTGTAACCCCTTTAATACCAAATGAAAGGACACCACACAGGATATATATAAAATATATATGTATTTATTTCTAAACAATCCCTCTGAACTCTTTATGAGGTCAGAGGCACAAGCACATAACAAGATACTTAATTAAAATTCAAAAAGTTGCACAAAATACAGTATGGCCCGGGGGCACGCTAAACCATATACTAAAATAGTGGTATAAGTACCACTGCTCGGAAAATGAATAGGCCTAGGGCCTGGGGAATCGAAAGAGTTAGAAACTAGTTCTTTTAGGGCACTTCTGACTGGACTCAATGAAAGTTACTTGAAACCTAGACAGTTGGATAGTCAATGCCCACAGGAGCACCGGAGTAATCGCGTTACCTCACCCACAGGAAGCGGGTGCATAGGTACCAAAGTGTCGGGTTTCATTGCTGAATCTCATGGAGCCGTGAAGAAAGATGCTGCAGGCGACCAGGAGAGAAGTGTCCGGTTGGATCCAAGGGCGGATCGAGGATGAAGAGTACCTGAAAGCAGAGGGGACAGAGTCTAGGTCACTAGCCAGTGACCAGGAAGGAACCAGGCGATGTCGCGAAGCAATCAGGTGATGTCATGAAGCTTGTCTCTGTAGCCACGTGGACCAGGAGGCGTCTATGACAACCTGGAGTCAGGCACAAACTGTCCCATGAAGGCTCTCGCTGTCGGCGGTGTCGGATTCCGGATTGGTGTCAACAAGCCTTGGCAAAGGCAACCCACGCAGGAATCGAAGGTGGCTTCTTAATCAGACCAGCAAGGTCTGATGGGCTGCTTCTTTTCAGGGAAGCAGAGGCCCATCACTTACATCACTGGTCTTGAGCAACCAGACCAGTGATGTAAGTTCAAGGTTTCGTTGTCAAGACGGCCACTAGCCAACGGGCAAGTGACCGGACAGACGCGTCGAGCAGGAAAATGCAGAAGGGCCCCACGAAGAACTCGTGGAGTGTGCAGGGCTGATCTTCGGTGCAGATGATGCTCGGGGTTGGGGCTTCTCAATCCCCAATGCACAGCTTCGAGGATGCCTCAGAAGCTTCACGGAAAGCAAGTCGCTGACTTTTCAAGATGGCCGGTCCCACGTCTCGCATCACCTCCACGGGTCTCAACTTTGCTGGGACTGTGGATCGGGCTGAAGGAAGTTTGGAAATCCAGTTCTTGTCAGGCTCTGTGCTCGGGCTCCAGCGGGAGCGTTGACAAAGCAAGCTGTTGATCGCTGGATGGTGCCTGCTTGTGCAGGGTGGTCACTCCTTGACCACAAGGGAGATTCTTCAGTCTTCTATCTTCTTTTTTTTTAATGTATTTATTTATTTATTATTATTTTTTGTGTGTGTTGGTACAAGGCATGTACTATCAATTACATTTTTACATTCATAAATAATTCAAAATACAGAAAAGAAGACAAAAAAAACGAACAAAAAAAGAAAACATAAGTTATTATATAGCAGTTCTACTGTACTATCACTTATCCAAGAATCATTTATACAACAAAGCAAAAACCAGACAGTAGCACAAATAAAGCAAAATACAATAACAAAGACGAGCAGAAAGTCACAACAATCAGGATCAATGTTACTTATAGTGACCTCTAACTCATCATCTCCATTTATGGTGTAAACTCAGATTCTTGTTCCCTCCATTTCGTCACCGGGCCCCACATTTTTAATCATAACTTTTTCCCCCTTCTCCCTTTCCTAGCGTATACTGCCTTTTCTAGACTGTATGCTGACAAGAGTCTACCTAACTACTCCTGATAAGTTGGAGGTGTTTTATCCAGCCAGGCCGATGCAATTGCTAACCGTAATATTGCCATAGCCACAAACAAGAAGTAGCTATAGTCCAGTTGGAATCCTGCATCTACTATACCAAAGATAATAATTTGGGATGTGAGTTTCAGTTCTATTCCTAGGGATCTTTTAAGAAATATCTCAATTTCTTCCCGGATCGTTTGTAAATGGGCGCAGGACGCAAACATATGCACGATATCAGCTTTGTCTGCGCTACACCTGGGACAAGTAACTCCCGTTCTTCCCCCCCACTGTGCTATCCTTGCCGGGGTGTAATACAGTCAGTAAAGGGTTTTAAAATGTTGCGCCTGAAGTGGGGCTGAGCAGAGGATGTCCTGCCCCCACGTTAGGGACAATTGAAATATTTCTTTAGCTATACCCAGCTTATGTGCCCATTTCTGTTCTTGTTTCTCCAGGTCATCTATTTTATTCGTAGTCAGTTCAGCATACGCATTTTTAATTGTACCCCCTACTCCTCCCTGGATCAGATCCAATACTGAATTTGTGTTAAACCCGTTCGGGCCTCCTTTCTTTGCCGCCATAAAACTCCTAACTTGCAAAAACTTTTAAAAATGTCTCTGATCCAGATCATATTTTACTCGAATTTCAGAAAATTGCAGCATTCCCTGAGTCACGATTATATCTCCCAATTTACTAATCTCCTGCCTACCCCAATCAGCGAACACCGTGTCTGAAAAAATTTCACGTGGAAGTGTCTCATTGTCTGTCACCCTAGCATACCTATTATATTTCCCTAATCCAAATCTTTTCGTAAAGGCCTTCCAGATATTATAGGCTGCCAGCATGGTCTTAAATGTAGTCCTGTTATAGTAAGAAGAATCAGTTTGTTTCAGAAATACGTTCTCTGCTTCGGCATCCAAAACCAATGTGTAAATGGCAACCGTTCCCAACGGATCCTGTCCTTCCGCTTCTGCCCCTCCCCATAGCCCAACCATATATTGCAATCCAGCCGCCCAGTAATATAATTTAAGGTCCGGTACAGCCCACCCACCTCTCTCCCTAGGCACCTCCATGAATCTCAATGCCCTTCTTGTCTAGTCATGTGCCCATATAAACCTATTTATCATGTGCTCCCAGATCTTAAACCATTTTACCTCAAATAACAGTGGAATTGCCCTAAAAATGTACAAGAATTTCGGCAAAAATATCATTTTAATAATATTTACCCGCCCCACTATTGACAGATGTAGATTGTTCAGTCAAAGTCAAAAGTCAAAAACAACTTTATTCGGTTTTACAAAAGAAAACCATAAAAGTTCATAAAAATACATTTATACATTGGTTCAATTTAGAAAAACTGTTAAAAAATCGAAAATTTAGAATACAGTTTATGTAATCATAAAAAAGATAGACTTTACTGCCATCCCTTGTGGTCTCTTCATTCATTTGATTATCAGAGATTAGACCTATGGCGTATACAGAATTTCAGGAAGCGTGCAGTTGCTTTTGCTATCAATTCATTTTCCAAATACTGTAACGCCAGGAATGCTGGACGACATTGGCGTAGGCCCCAATATTTGAGTATGGGCAATAGCCATTGTCTACGGGGTGCCTCAAAGAATTTACAGAATAAAACTGTATGTATCGTTGACTGCTGTGATTGGGAATCACAAGGGCACAACAACATTTTTGATGACCAATCATTCTGTGTGGGAAAACAGACCATTAGGTGGAACATGTTGAACCTGAAGCGTGTCAAAAGTAGTTTTTCAAATTGGGTAATATTGTACATCAAATAAGGTTCGACAGATGTTACTGTTTGGACTAATAGACTTTGTTGTACAGAGGGTTTATGGATTTCTTTTAGCAGACGTATTTGTTGCAAATGTGATAGACATGCTTTCCTCAGTTCTAGTTTGGGAATACTGCTTAAAGATGTTGGATCTGTAAAGTAATGACTGTAACCCATGTCTTTTAAAAAGGCTTTTACGTAGGCTGTCCATTTCATCCGCCCATAGTGCTCAAGCTTCTGTATATCCTGGATGATGAGTCTGGTTAGATGGCATTGTTCAGTGACCCAAATTCTGCGCCAGAGCATTATAGGTTGAGTTCTTATAATGTCCTCTAGGTGGTCTATGCCCAGCTCTTCGTGGCAGGCGTATGTAGATGAATTTTTTGGTAGGCCCAATAGGGATCTTAAAAAGGCGTTTTCTATTTTTTGTAAGTCAGTCACGTTTGCGTATCCCCATATCCCTGCCCCGTATATGGCGGTACTGACACATTTTGCCTTGTAGATTTTTAACGTTTCTAGAGGTGGCTTATGACCCAATTTATGAACAAATGATCTCAAAGCCGTTGTTGCTTTCAAAAATGATAATTTCCTTGCAGAAATTGCCGCTTTCCACTTGAATTTGTCATCGATGACGATTCCCAGGTATTGGATTGTTCAGTCTATCTAATTATCTTTTAGTTTTAGCGATTATTGGTGCTATGTTCAATTCCACCAGTTTGTCTAGCTCCGACGTAATTATAACCCCATAATATGTACCTGCAACCACTACCCTTGGGTCATTAGAGCCCGCCTTGATGTTCTGTATGATTTGAGTTTTAGAAGTGTTCAGGGCATAACCTGATACCTGACTAAACTGTATCGCCTCAACCTCCACTTCCCTTATGGCCTCTGTGGGATCTGAGGTGACTATCGCCACATCGTCTGCATACGCCAGTACTTTGAAGTCCCCCCTGTGGGTCTTAATTGGGGAGATATTAATGTTGGCTTCCATTTTACGTATGTAGGGGTCCATATATAAGGCAAACAGCAGCGGGGAACACGGACATCCCTGCTGTGTCCCCCGCCTAATTTGTAGTGGGAGAGTATATCCTGCATTGACCCGTACCCTAGCGGATGGCGTTGTGTATAAAACTTTCATTGCTGCAATAAAACCTGCTCCACAACCAGCTCTTTCTCAGTCTTCTATCTTCAGATAGAATGTTGAAGGTCCAGAGTTTCGTTTCAAGTTTCAGTCAGGATAAATCTAAAGTCTTGGGGACTCAGATCCTACCTATATACCAAATCTAGGGGCTGGATTACCTGCTAGGTCCCTCCTATGGGTGGGACCAGGGAAGGGGGTGGTTACACCCCTTTCCCTTTGTCCAGTTTCGCTCCAAGGCTGGGTCTAGAGTGCCCCAGCCCCGGTTTGAACTGGACTATGCATGGGACATCTTGTGTGCCCCAGGCAGTGTCTCATTTCTTTCAGCCCATCTGCCCCAATACACAAGAGCCTGTCTGGGGTGGTGCTAGCTCCTCCCAAGACAGGAAACCTATTGTCCAAGCCTCCCTCGCTGGAAGGACTCCCAGCAGCAGGAGGTCAGACTCGTGTCTGTGGCAGTAGCATCCATTTTGTCATGCTGAGGCTCTGGTTAACTTTAACTGGGATTAAACATATCTTCTCCCTCTAGAATGGTGGAATGCTACCCTCATCGCCAGAACTGGTGAGGGGGTAGTGTTCCAAAACGTATGACACCTTACATGACATGTTTTGATAAAGCCAAACCAGAGTTAGCATTTAACCGTGAGGTACATAATGCACTTAAGAGTATATGGTATGGTATGGCTATATCCTAGAACAGCTATAAGGACATGGTTCCGAAAGCTGCAGACAGGCTCAGCTCATGCTAGAGCTCCATCTCACATAAAACCAAGCACTCTGCCTCCAGGATTGTTAAGGCCTGCCATAGGAGTGACGTATAGGTGTATATGTGTCTAGATATAAGGTTAGATATAGGAATACTATACCTAAGCAAGGGGTGATTACACGACCATGCCTCAGCTGAGTGATCAGCCAGTTGGGTCAATGTGAGTGGCCAGCCAGGGGTGGCATAATACATGCTGCAACCCCTGGTAGGCCTTGGATGCACCTATGCCCTGGGTACCTATAGTACACTGTACAGGGGCTCATAAGGTGACCCAATGTCCAATTGGTAATGTACCTAAAGTACATGGTATTGAATTTAGAGAGAGCAGATAGCCTGGGGCCCTGATTAGCAGGATCCCAGGCCAACTAAGTCAAAAACCAGCTAAACACTAGGCAAAAAACCTGGGGTAACCAAAGTCAGGTATCCACCTTCCTACACCAAGCTCTTGTCCTTGTGCTGTCAAAGTACAAATACAGCAAAACAGAGGAAACCGAGAGACTCTCATTAGCCTAGACCTAAAAAGTGTTCTCATGCCTCAGACACAAACTGTTGCTTCAAAACATTTGTAGGTGATTTTTGTTGAAGGTGCACGACACCACTGCCTTAAACTGTTTTTAATCTACATATTTCCAGATAAAAGGGCCATGGCCAAAAGAGATTGATGCAGACCCACTTAATTGCTACTATTGTGACTATCGTGATTTCTTCATAACTATTATCGAGTCCAAAGGAGTCCACTGGGGAGTAAATGTGGGAGCCACTTTTTTTTTGAGATCCTATTCCCTTTTTAAATAAAAATCCTCAAGACTCCCCATACCTGGCACATATATATATATGGACCCTTTGACTAACACATGCGTAAAGGGACGACAGGACTGATAAACATTCCTCTACCTCAAGTGTAAAATAGATCACCTTTGGCATTATCTTGCCAGCTGGATCCTCAAAGAAGACAATAAAATCCAAGAATGTTGATAGTGTCACAAGCATTTATGTTGGATATTAGCATATTATAATTCGATAATATGTGCTCGGGTGTTGAGTTGTTAATGAAGGGACTTTAGCCAAAGTGAAATAGGAGATAATTGCAGCTGAACCTTTAATGGTGCTAAAACTAGCCTTACTGAGAAAGCAGGTCTATTATTAAATAACCACACCACCCAATCCTCCAATCTCAAGCCCTTCAAGGAGAATTTGACCATGTTATCTAGCCTAAAAAGAGAAATATCTATTGTAGGACATCAGGCTTCTGGCCTTCTGATGAGATGGCGTGACAATGACACTCTTTGCGTTAGCCATGTCCAGTAAGAAGCCTTATTTTGTAGCCCATGCCATCAGTAGGGCTCTACACTAAAGATATGTCCATCTTCCTGCTCATCCTTTGTGACTAGTGTGACTACAGTTCGGGCTGGACTATTCCCATGAGGATCAGGGTCAAGACTGATTTGCATATGGCTGGGTCTGAACTGGGTTCGTGACGTGAGCTAAAGAACGGTGATGTATTCAACCCAGATCTAATAGTGACTGAAGGTGAGTGTCTGAAAAGTTTCAGCGCTCCGGCCATCATCTCCTTGTGTTTGATTTGATGAGACTATACAATCCAGGGCAAGGCTCTACATGGAAGTGGAGCAGAGAAAAAAGGCGAATACAACAAGCATTCTGATGAGGTGAACATGTGCATGAATTTAGACAACAAATTGAGTCAATGTGCCCTCCATTTATGGACCACAGGTCAGTATTATAAGTTCAGCACCCTTAGGCGTATCTCTCACCAGTGCTTAGTTTTTAATTAAAATAAAGAGTGCTGGTGCCCAAAGCGCTTCTCAGAAGTCCACGACCAATGAAATAGAACATTGACTGTCTGAATAGAATAGAATTAAATACACCTCATCCCTCATTAATCCTCTATCAGACAGCCCCTGTGCCTTTGTCTCAGTCCTGCCGGTTCCGCATTCTCCTTTTGTGAAGGTTTTGCTATCTGTCTCTTCCTCTGTCTTTCCAGTTTGTTTGATTTTCCTGTCTTGTGCTTAGTAAAAGTCCATTGAAGAAAAATAAGTCTCGGTCCCTAAAAATAAGTGCCAATGGCACCCAACAGTAACCGCCCTCTGAATTTACACACTTTTTGTCTCCCTCTCTCTGTTCCTCCATCTAGATTTCTCTGCCCAATTCTAAGGTC
Organism: Lissotriton vulgaris; assembly: GCF_964263255.1. Classification (NCBI taxonomy): domain Eukaryota; kingdom Metazoa; phylum Chordata; class Amphibia; order Caudata; family Salamandridae; genus Lissotriton; species Lissotriton vulgaris. Next base: position 1,455,272,169 of record NC_141695.1, on the reverse strand, counting down.
TTCAACCCGGGATATATTTCCGAGAGTTGGGGTGGGGAATGTGCCAAGAGCATCTAGCAATCTGGGAAAGAGAATGTATCGATGTAATGAGAGTAACACAGTCTCTCCATTAAGCTGTGGGTATGTACCGTTGAGGCAACAAGATTTTTTATGAAGCGTGGACCACTGACATGAGTTCTGCACTCCAGGCACATCACTTCCTCTGCTTCTACCACCTGACTGACAAGACTTCTATACTTGATGCTAAGCTCCTTCACCTGGGATAGACTCTTAGGAGGTGGACTAGGGAAAGGGCCAACTTTCTGGTAAAGTGAACGTAGACAAGATTTACGATCACAAATGGAGCCTTAGCTTTAATCTGTCTGTACGCTAGTACAAAGCTAAAAAGGCAAATATCCACCACAAAGAACCAAGTGGGCTGCTTTTGGATCTCTCTGCTGAGTTTGACAAGTTGATCATAGCATTTTGATTGTCCGTTCAGGTACAGTCTGTATAGTGAACATGCACTGAACTACTTCAGGTCTTCCTTGAATTAATGAAACATGACATTGTGCTCTCCCCATTCCGTTCCACTTCACTGCAGAACTATTGTTTCATTCTGCAAGGGCCAAACTCCCAACCCCCATACTAATTAACATATAATTTCAGCTATTGGGACCTGATTTGGTCACTCATCTTTAAGGCACTCTTTTATGCCAATAATACTCAACTTCTGTTTAGGTTTAACTACCAGTTCTCAAATGCTTTCTCCAGTTGCCTTAACGTGGCACTCAAATCTCTTAACCGCACATATTCCCAATAGAAGAACTTTGCCTAATCAAAACGCAAAACACTGAGGTCATGCATGTGATGTCTATGTGTTCTTTTATAAAACACATAAAAAAAAATAATATTCAAGTGTGTGACCTGAGCCAAGAGCAACCCCATGACATAATAGAAATGTTGTTATTAAAAAAAGACTTTGTACAAACGTCGAACCTACTGTAATAAAGTGCCGGGAAAGGTTGCTGTGAAATGGACCTACTGAAAAAAGGGTTGTTTTAATTTCTGTAGTATTCATTTGTCGTACATGTTGTCAGCGCTCATCTCCCATTGCTGCTAGAGAGCTCTCTGACTGTTGTGAAATAGTCCCTCATGGATTTAAGTAGTGGTAGAATGACACACTAAAGCAATAAAGGAAGAATGAGTCTACGATTCCAAGATGTGATTGGCAATGTCTCAGGCCAATGTCTGAATGGTCCAGGGAAAAAATTGAGTCAATGGCTAAAAAAGTCAGGCCCAAAGCCCCTTAAAGTAAGTACAGAATACAATATGTTCGCAACGAAAGCTACAAGCACCATGCACATTCAACCTAAAATGTAATTGGGTGGCAAAGATGCACACATTACTCTTTATTTATATCAAAAGATTAAAAAAGAAATCAAATTAGTTCAAGCCACTTTTTTCATCACTATAATTGCTAACTCCTCTAACGCTTCCAAAAGATTTTCAAATATTCTTACATTTATCACTGTACAATCTACAGTTAGCCCTACTGTGGATGCCTAAGTAGAGCACACCAACGATTTGGCTACTTTCTTCCAGAATATTTTTATTAGACATGTATTCCTCCTTCCCCAATACGATTGACTTGGATGGCTCTCCCCATAGTCAATCCTTGTCTAATCTAAAAGATGTCCATCTCTCAACTTTTTCCAATCTCCCTGAGAGTTGTGTTAAAGATCTCTAAAATTGGGCTCACCACTGGATCTGGCCCTTCTCCATGTTCTTCAACAAGGGTCTGATTGCATTACTCCAATGCTGACAGAGTTGTTAAACATCTCTCTCTCTCTAGCGGGCAGGAGTTGCATCAATGAAAGCATGCAATAGTCAGACCACTTTTAAAAAAGCATAACCTGGACCCCCTTTGTTTAAGCAAGTATAGGTCCATTTCCCTGTAACCTGGAGCTGCAAAAAATTCTAGAAAAACATGTTATCAAGAAACGTTTGGCCTTCCTGGAATCTAAGGCAGTGCTTCCTCCGACTCAAAAGGGGTTCCAACCACAACACAGCACTGAATCTTCACTTTTAGCAGTGGTTGAGGAATTAAGGAAACTCATGGACCAAGGAGGATCTGCAACCGTTATCCTTCTCGATTTAAGTGGTGTTTTCAACACCGTGGATCATCCAACTCTCATTCAGAGTCTTTCTAATGCCAGTGTCGGGGCAGAACACTTGAATGTCTCTCTTCTTTTTTGGAGAATCGCACCTTTCAGGTTCTGGATCAGGCCTTCTACTCAACCAGTCTACCCCTTAGTTGTGTGGTGCCTCAGGGCTCCTACCTGAGTCCCACCCTTATTAATCTGTACATTCTCCCCCTTGCCAATATCATGCAATCGTTTGGATTATCATTGGTCCCTTATGCCGATGACAACCAGCTGATTATGTATATCTCCCCCGATCATACTTCCAATACCATATCTCTAACTCCGTGCCTCCAGAAAGTATCCAGCTGGATAGCCGGCTGTAAATTGAAACTTACTGAGGACAAAACAGTTGTTATACTGCTGGGCAATAACTTCTGGAGCAATGTCCCGAGCCCCTTACCAGAATCTATGAGCAAGTTGCTGATTCCCTATGGCTCGATAAAGAGCCTAGGGATGTGGCCAGATCCCAATGTCACAATGGAACATCAAGCCCAAAAAATATCTCTTACCTGCTATGGTGCTCAGAGACTATTGAGGAAAGATCTCAAGCTTCTCCTGGGACTATTGAGGAAAGTTCTAGTTAGACCTGGCATTTTTTGAGTTGTTTCTCCTGTCTTTTTGCTTTCTGACCTGGTCTTGCCTCTGTTTTTGCTGGTTCAGTGTCTCTGCACACTTTCTTACTGCTGTTCAGTGTTAAAGTGCATGTGCTCCTACTGTAAATTATCTTATGGATTAGTGTTTACATGATTTGCATGTTTTGATTTACTGGTACGTCCCTAGTAAAGTGCACTGAGAATTCCTAAGACTGTAAATTAAATGCTACTAGTGGGCCAGCAGCACTGATTGTGCCATCCACAGAAGTAGCCCATTAAAGGTATCTCAGACCTGCCACTACAGTGCCAGCGTGCAGGTTTTACTGCCATATCGACTTGGTAAATGCACCCACTTGCCAAGCCCTAACCCTCCCTTTTTAGGTCTCGGACTATGCAGCGCATGCGCTGTCTCGTCAGAGAGATGTTGTATACAGTATAGTGCGGGAAGTTCCGTCCACTTTCCGGCTATCTTTTTAATTGGTCGAAATTGTAAATACTGCATTCTCATTGGTGTTCGTCAAGTTAGTCCCGCCTCCTCACGGCCATGACATAATTTTTATCCCTCCCTGGCTATCAGCCCCTTAACTTTCAAATCACTTCTGTTCCCCTGGAACCCCCGTTCCCTCCCCCAGTTCGTCACTTCTCTGCCCACCACAACCCCCACCATCCACTCCCGTTCCTATCTTCTTGTACAACAGCAGTTTTATTTACAATGCAATAGGCTCGCATAAATACAAGCCCTATTGCATTTGTAAATGCTTGTTTTACATAGACGTCACCCCTAAGGTAGCCCAAAGTACCCCTATGGGCATGGTGCACTGTATGGGAAAGGTAGGATGGGCACTGGTGTTTGTGACATGTCCTGATAGTGAACTACAATGTGTTTTGTTTTTCAATATTGAAAGGCTATATGTCCCATAGGTTAGAATGGGGGATACTTTGTAACATCTTACAAGTATAACTTCCCATTGGGACATAGTGGAGAAATGGAGTTTAGTATTACTGAACTCAGAATGTATAAATGCATCTTTTTGTAAAGATGATTTTTATGTTGTGTAATTGAAAATACCACTTTTAGATACTGGGTATTTTCTTGTGTAACAATCCTATGTGCCTCTGCGGAGTTGTGACAGGGGCTGGGAACACGCATTTTCTTCAGACAGCCACTGAGGGGGTTGATGTGTGTCCTGCCTCTCCTGGATGAGTCAGGGCTGGGCTAAATAGACCTGGGATGCCTTTAGAGTAGTGGGAGTTGATTTCCTTGCACCGGAATAGGCCTGGTCTTCCGTGGACAATACTGTCTCCACCTCCTGCCAGGAAGCTGGGCCAGAGAGGACAGAACTGGTTTGTACTGAGCACAGACACACTCTGCTGCAATAGAAGAAATGGAAATGTGGTATAAATATTGGGGGCCAGACCACAGGACTTTAAAACAATTTTGGGCTCAGAAACCAGCCAAGAAGAAGAGCTGATATGACTGTGAGAAGGAGCTATCAGTTTGCTGTGCACTTTGATGTGCTTCTGTCTTGGGCAGAGAAAGGACTGGAATGAACTTTCTGCAACTTCTTTGTTTGAGTTTCTCCAAGGGCTTGAGGTAGACCTTGCCTCCTGTTCAAGAGGTTTCAGAACAGCAAAGACCACCTTACTCTGGATACCATCTGTGGGACAACATGTCTTAGTTGCCACAGAGGGAAATTGAAACCACAAAGACTGCCGGTGCTTCAGTGACCACAGAAGGCACTGCCGCACTTCGCACCACAACCCTGGCCTCACCATCGACGAACGACACCGCCGCCAGCGGGCCACTGCTTGCACTACAAACCACCAAGACCGCCGGTGCTTCCGTGACCACAGAAGGCACTGTCGCACTTCGCACCACAACCCTGGCCTCACCGTCGACGAACGACACCGCCGCCAGCGGGCCACTGCTTGCACCACAACCTGTGGGTACCGCACTCCGCACATCCTAGCTTCACTTTGCCGCCCTAGTCTTACCAAAGAGTCACAATGCCATTGCCAGCTGACATTGCCGCTGTGGTCTGCACCATGCTCTGGGGCACCACTAGCAAGCTACACAAAGCACTGCTCTGTCCAACTCCACAGCTCCAGCCCACCAACACGAACCTCATCGACCCCCGATCTTCGACGGATTCCGCCACTTGCACCGTGACCGTCAGCACCGCAATGAGCACTGCTCTGCTTTGCACCACAGCCCTGGTATCATCGATGTTGCTACGTGACCGCCACAAGTCGCTGCCTGTACCGCATCCTGAGGGCACCGAACGCCACACGCTCTGCTTCACACTGCAGCCTTGACAACCTCTGCCACCGGCCCACAATGCCGTGGTCGGCCAGAGCAAAAGATACTGTTCACAAGTCTTCTGACACTGACGCTAGTCCGCACCGACGGTCGACCGAAACTGTTGGATTTGGTTGTTCTTAGCACCGCAGTAACACCGGATGGAGCTACCAACTTTAAGGAACTGCATTTCTACAGTTATTCTTGAAAAGTGCATATTTTGATTATTGTATGTTGGATTTTTATTGTTATGGTCTTGTTTTACACAGATACATATTGGATATTTTTCTAAACTGGTCTGGTGTACTTTTGTAGTGTTTTCACTCTATTACTGTTGGCTATGTGCAAATGCTTTACACACTGCTAAGTGGTCAAAAGGTTGCAAACTGTACGGAACACGGCCATTTGACTTTTTACAATACAACCACATTTCAGTCAGTTACTAGGGTTCTCCAGGATCTCCACTGGCTCCCAGTGGAGCATAAGATTTAGTTCAAATCTCTCTGCCTCATGCCTCTGCCCACTTACTCAAGGTCCCCAGGATTCAGAGATCGCGTTTTTGTGGACGCTCCACATAATTTTTGGTGTCCAAACTCTGGAATTCCCTGCCTCTCAAACTATACCCTTTGGAGCAAGCAAGTACTCCCCTTTCGCAAAGCCTTGAAGACCTGGCTGTTCAGGGAGTAACTTTTGGTCCCGGAGGCTCTGGGGTATCTGTTGCAGCGCCGGGATGCCTCCTGGTAGCCATGCTGTATACAAAAACAGCAGAATAGAATTAGGAACCATGGGCAATCTCATCAAACAATGTACACTACCTTGCAAATTAGAAATGCTGACTGAAGAGTGCAGGGAACCTCTAGTCAACTTATATTTATATAGCTGTATATTAAAAATATAAGATATATGCAATAAAAAAATGTTAGGCAACTTCAATATGTTAAAGAAAAAGCGGGCAGATTTACAAGAAACTAACACAGCGCTATGCCACAAGTAATTTTGCTGCGCCGTGCTGCATTCGTTTTGAAGCACAGGGATGCGACAGATTTACAACAATATGTTGCATGTCTGTGCTTTCCCCTGCGCAGGCTCACACTTCTTCCATGCATAGGCACCCTTGCACCATGGTGCCAGGATGCCTGCGTCGTCGGGAGATTGCTTTTGTGCAGGAAGGGGCACCTTTCTGCACAAAAACAATCAATTGAGGTGATTTCCTCTTCCAATGCATGCTGTAGAATGCAGCACGCATTGAAAGAGGAAAAAAATAGGAGAAATAAAAATATTTCTCCTCTTTACAGCTCGCTACACCACCCCAAGGATGGCGTAGCATTCTGAAGCATTTCCAGATTTATGATTGCTCGTATATCTGGAAATGCATCACTGGACATAGGTCTTGCGTGGGAACACCCACAGAAACACCCATGTCGCGCCCCAAAAATGCAAAGTTTTGTGTGAAAAGGGGTGATATTTACCAGCACACGTAAAGCCATGCAGGGTGGCTTTACCTGTGCTTTTAAAAATCACGCAGCAGGTTGCGCTGCCGGTGCATCACGCAACTTGACATACCGGCGGCGCGAGGGACTTGTAAATCTGCCCCAGCATGTTTATCGATAACGTTTTTTTCTTAGGGGCCTGCTGAGACTGCCTTGTTCTGATCGGACCTCTTATCTCTTCTTATTCCACCACTGTACACATCGTGTCTCTTCATCACACTCTTGCATGTCTTTTTCATCCCTTCCTTCTCCATCTGTGAACGTTTTCCTTATTCTTTCTCTCTTTTCTGCTTTTGTCGCTCTGGGGTAAAGTGTGATGATGAAAAAAAAAACAGTCCAGAAAAATTTTGTGGCCACCTTCTGCAACCACCGGCACAAATTAAGGACTGGCGGCATGTAAGAAGATATTGTGCCCCCAGCAGCGTGTTATATTATACAGGCACCGCAGCGATTGCAGAGGGTCGGGGGGCACCCATTGCTGCCCTGCCCCAGCCAGGCGCCCACCCAACGCCTGGCCTAGCCTCTCCTGGAGGCAGAAGGCGGATCAGCTCTGCTCCAGCGACTGCCGTATGGCTTTGATGGATTTTCCTTTGTTAGAGAAGGTGAATTAAGCAGGGAGTGAATGGAAAAGAGAAACTCATTTAAAGTTCAGGAAAATGGCACACACGGTGTTTTAATGAGCAAGGCTTTGTATTATTACATTCGCTCTGTATAATTGCAATTTGGTTAATATGCGAAACGGTTTGAATTGAAGAAAATTGGTTTCCTCTCTGAAATGTCAGCGCTGTTTCTCATTTCCGCGCAGACTTTTGAAGCAATGTGCTTTTAAAGTACTTATCATCTTAAAAACATTGTCAATAATTAAATGAAATCCCTGTGGATCAATCCAACGTGTTCCAAAACATGCGAACAAAAAGTATGAGACTATTGACTATAAAGAATGATGAATCCCTTAGAAAGGTTTCAGAAATTTTTACCATTTAAGGATTTTTTTTAAATTGAATTGAGGGCCAAATGATTTAGAAAGTTACATTAAAATGGAGAGAAAGTTAAATCGCGAGTCTGAGAAAAGGAGTGACTGAGAGACAGAGAACGAGGAGAAAGAGAGAACTGGCACTGTCCTTCTGAAAACAAGGGGGCATATTATCAAGAACGGCGTAAAAAATTATCGCCGGTTTAGCTGCAGTTTTCTGCCGCTAAAGCGGCGATAATGGGCTTGATAATATGCCCTTAAGAATTCCAATAGAAGTCCATGTTCTGGTGTGAACATGGGCTTCTATTGGAATTCTCCAAGGCATATTATCAAGCCCATTATCGCCACTTTAGCAGCGTTTTTCTGCCGCTAAACCGGCGATAGTTTTAACACCTTTCTTGATAATATGCCCCAAGGTACTTTGGATAGAAACAGGCTTTGGATAGTCACAACCTCAAATTCCAATCTATGCTGAGTTCATAGTGGTGTCTCCTTTGCCATTTTAGTTTCCCATTGTGAAGGAGCAGAAGGTCAATAGGAACCAAAAAGTCCCTTCTTTATGTCTGACAAGACTTTATGCCAAGGACTGCCTCTGTTTTACAAACACAGTGGTCCTCATTGTGGACTTCCCTACTCCTGAAGGGGCACAAATAGAGTCCACTGGTGTAAACTACTTGTGGAAGATGTGCAACGGTGATTCTATGTATATGGTTCATAGATCAATCTTGAATTATCAATTACAATACTCTGTTGCTCTAAAGTTACTCCCATTCTAACTGTTATTGCTGGTTTGTGTGTTGTGACTTGTGAGTTGTGGGCAAAAAAAGTAAGCAAAACCTTAGGGGCCTCATTTATGAAGCCTTGCGTCAGTTTTTCGCTTCCGATGCGTCACTTTTTGTGACGCATCGGCGGCGTGAAACATGCCTCCTGTTGCGCACTATTTACAAAGTGATGCATCTAAGCAGATGCGTCACTTTGTAAACCCCTGCGCTACATTACACCTGCGTCAGGTATAATGTATGCAGGGGGGGCGTTAATCTATGAGATTTCACTGCGTCACTTCTAGGACACCCTTGTGTCAAAATGTTGCGCCTGCCTCACAGCAGGCGTAAGACTGATGCTGGCACTTTCACATGGGGCTTGCCCCATGTGAAAGGACGCATTGCTGGAGTTGCGTCACTTTTGTAACACACTCCAGCAACGCATCACTTTTGCGCTTACAGATACGTCAGAAATACTGATGTATCTGTAACTTCTTGCGACATGATGCGTCATACATTAAATATGACGCATCAGGTATGTCGCAAGGAGTGCGCACTGAGAAGTGACACATCGCTGCTTTCACGCAGCGATGCGTCATTTCTCATAAATGAGGCCCTATGTATTTAGGGTGTGAATAGCTGGGACGGCCAGACAACAACAGGAATCTATTTGTGGGAAAAGGTAAATATAGCCAATGTGCCACACACAGCATCAAAAATAGATTAGATCTGTGCTTTCTATTGTGTACACTCACAAACGCTACCTGACCACATCTGGAGACTGGTAGTTCAATGCATCCTACACTATACCATTGACAAGTAATTCAGCTCACTAGACCCAAAGCCCTAAATTGCCCCAGATATACCTGATTGGCAGATGGCTTATCACAGAATGATAGAAATCATTTCTAAAACACCAATAGTCAACAAATGCCACCAACCGATGTCCAAACCACTATATCAAATTTTAAATACAGTCCTGCCAAAATGTTGTAACCAGAATACTACAATATTGTAAATATAAGTATACATAGGTAAGCAAAAATATACTACTCCACATCTTTGTGCATTGATGGCACACATTCATGCGCGCTCACGCATACACACAAGCACACAAAGACAAATATCTGGGCCACAGGAATGATGCGATTTTGCGTCTGTGGCTTTTTCCGCATAAGTATGGATTTACCACTTTTGTAACATACTGCATCATCTGCTACAAAATCTGCAGATTTTCGTTTCTACCTCAAATGTATTAAAGGTTACTAAAACATGGCCACTCATATTCCTGCAAAGTGGAAGATCCTTCACAAAGGTTGAATGGTCACCTTTCTTTTTTCTTATTACTGTTTTTCTGTGTTAAACTGATACTAATGAGGTGAAATCTGTGCCAAGACAGTGTTCACTTATGTAAAAGTGTCAATATAATAAAGTGATACTATAGCAAAATGTGCCACTATACGCTCCATAATTTGCCATCTCTTGCAGCATAATTTTGTTCTCCTCTGCCCCACATTGCAAGTAGTCCGGCATATATGACATCACTAATGTATTAGACATGGGGTCTACTACCTTGAGCCACATTATTCACATAAAGAGTTACAGTAAGGACAGAAATGATCCTCGGGCTCCCTTTCAAGCCAGTAGTATTGAAATAAGTCAGTAGAGGCATGTGCTAGTTAAGAAGCTTGCTAGCAATAATGTTCCAAGTGGACCAATGTCTGCAGGGCTGAGACCTGCAAAAAACAGACACTGACCAGGGTCCTTACAGGCTCTGTATTTGTGTCCTTCACTAGCAGAAGAAACAGGCATTGAAAATGCAATTGGTCTCGCATTTATTTGTTGTGAAGCTTTTGGCATTGTAAATGGCAATGTATTATACTTATGTGTATGTGGTGTGTAGTGGAACTATGTGGGTTGGATTGGATTAGTTAGTTGTGCAATTTTGTGGAGTAGAGCTGTGTGGTGTGGAGTGGATTTGGGTAGTGGCATTATGTGGCATGCGGGAATATATGGTTAGCAATTTTGTGGCATTATGTGTAGTGGGATCGTGTGGAGTGGTAACTTGTACAGTTTAATTATGTGGTGTGCAGTTGAATTTTGCGGCACTGTGTAGAATTGTGTGGTGTGTTTAGGACGTATGTGGTGTTGTGTTATTGTGTTGTTGAGTTGTATTATGTGGTTTGGTGTTAAATTATGTTGTGTGGGTTGGAAATGTGTGGAGCTGAATTGTGTGGCATGGAACTTTGTGTATAGCATTGCGTTTCTGGTGACGGTAGAGAACTAATAGGTAGGAGCTAAGCATCAGATCTATGAGTTTTTTTTTTAAAAAGGAAAGAGTTGTAGCTCTGTAAATGTGAATGTCTCTTACCTATGTGTTATGGATTGGAGTGGATGTATGTGGTGTGTATCAATTATGTGGGTTGGATTGGACTTGTTAGTTTTGGTATTGTGCTGCATGAAACTGTGTGGTGTGGATTTGTGTAGTAGATTTATGTGGTATTGTGTGCAGTTGTATTATGTGGATCGTAATTATGACTTTTTGAGTGTAATGGAATTATGTGGTGTTAGACTGTGTGTAATGGAGTGTAAGTATGTGGAATGGTATTTTGTGTTGAGGAGTGGTATGTAGTGGAGGTTAAAGACAACATTGTGTACAATTGAATGACTCTTTTAAAAAAATAATTATCAAAAAATGTCTTCTAGGTTTATTTTGTCCTTGCAATGCTGGCAACCTCCTCTGACCTGTTGTAATGCTTGTTTGTTATAGCTTTTTTTGTTATACAGCATCATAAACCATAGGAGGGTGGAGATTTAGAAATAGTTCCTGAATTACATGAGCAGCAGATGGACGCTAGGAGAGAATCAACCGATGACAGATTCTGAGGGCACACTGAGGTGGTGCTGTGTAATGCTGAAGTGGTGCTGACGTGGTGGTGCGCTGGTACATATGTGATGTTCAGGTGATACTGAATGATACTCAGGTAGTGCTAAGTGCTGTTGAGGTAGTTGTGTGCTCGTTTGGAGGTGATACTGAATGTTACTGAGGTGGTGCTGAGTGATGCTGAAGGGGTGCTGAGTAAAACTGTGGCACCGAAGCATGCTGAGGTGTTGGTGCAGCGGTGGTGCTTAGGTGGTGATGTGTTGAGGTGATGCTCTGCTGATGTGGAGGTGGTGCTGCATGGTGGCTGGGTTGCTGCTGAGGTGGTGGTGGTGCACTGATGCAGAAATGGTACTGTGCTTTTTATCTTGTGCTGGGCTGGTGCTGAGGTGGTGTTGCGCTGATGCTGAGTTGGTGGTGAACTGATGAGAAGTTGATACTGAGGTGGTGCTGAATGGTGCTAAGGGGGTGCTGAGTAGGGCTGAGGTGGTGCTGAGTGAGGCTGAGGTGGTGGTGCTCGCTGAGTCTGAGATGGTGCTGAGCTGGTTCTCAAGTGGTGCTGGGTGATGAGTTGGTGCTTTGCTGTGTTAATGCTGCGCTGATGTTGAAGTGGTGCTGCATCGGCGCTAAGTTGCTGCTAAGGTGGGGCTGCTTTGGTGCTGAGCTGGTGGTGATGCACTGATGCAGAGATAGTGCTGTGCTAATGCTGAGCTGGTGTTGAGTCATGCTGAGGTGGTGCTGCTACGCTGGTGCTCAGGTGGTGGTGAGCTGGTGCTCAGTTGGTGCTGTGTGATGCTGGTGTGATGTTGTGCTGTAGTGGTGGTGCCTGATGTGGATATGGTGCTATGCAAATGCAGAGGTGGTGCTGTGCTAATGCTGAGTTGGTGGTACACTGATGAGGAGGTGATGCTGAGTGATATTGATGCTGTGGTGTGCTGAGTGATGATGAGTGGTGTTGAGTTATGCTGAGGTGGCGGTGCTGCGCTGGTGCTGAGGAGGTGCTGAGTGATGCTGAGTTGGTGCTGCGCTGATGCTGCATGGGTCTCGAGTTGCTGCGGAGGTGGTGCTGTGCTGGTAGTGGTGCACTGATGCAGAGATTGTGCTGTGCTAATGCAGAGATTTTGCTGTGCTAATGCTGAGATGGTGCTGTGCTGATGCTGTGGTGTTGGTGGTCGTGTTCAGGTGCTGCTGTGCTATGAGGAGATGGTGCTGTACTGATGATGAGTTAGTGCTGCAGTGGTGGTGGCCCACTGATGAGGAGATGGTGCTGTGTTGATGCTGATGTGCTGTGCTGTGCTGATGCTGAGGTGGTGCTGAGTGATGCTGAGGTGGTGGTGCTGCACTATTTCTGAGGTGGTGCTGAGCTGGTGATCAGGTTGTGCTGAGTGATGTTGAGTTGGTGCTGTGCTGAGGTAGTGGTGTGCTGATGCTGAGGTGGGGCTGTGTTGAAGGCGGTACACTGGTGCTGAGATAGTGCTGTGCAGTGCTGATGTTAATGTGGTGCTGCGCTAATAGTGAGTTGGTGCTGCACTGGTGGTGCACATATGAGGAGGTGGTGCTGTGTTGATGTTGAGATGGTGCTTAGGTGATATTGAGGTACGGTAGAGTGATGCGGATTCCCTCACCACCACCACCCTTTAACAGTGTCCCTTAAGTCTCCATAACCACTAATGTTCAGATGCATTTAATTAGTTATAAAGCGCCACATATACCAGTGGAGGGTGTGAGAGCACTTTGCATCACACACAAAATACACAGAGACAATCAATCATAAGTGTATACATTATTGTAAAGGAAATGTTACGTAATATAGAGGACTACAGGATGTAGGAGTCACAACACATGCATATTGGTAGGCAGCATTGCTAAAGAGTGATTGGGCCCAAGAAGCACAAACTCAGAATAAAACAGAACACCATTGAATAAAAATAATCAATTTCCATCCAAATGAACCCTTTTTGCAACTTTAATATTTCATCTAATCTTTAATTTGCAGTGCATGCAGTTCTTTGATGACAGTTATAAATTCATGGTTCTGTTAGGATTTTAACTCATAAGCTGCAAGTAACAGAAGAGCAGTAGCCCATTGACCTATTTACATTTCATGCTCTTTGTAATCTGCATGGTATACTTTCTTAGCAGCTGGCATATTAACCCTCTGGCTACCTTGCAATGAGTTAAAACTTCTCCCACTAGACAACTCTGATCTCTCCAGCACAAACATCAATCACTGGAGTTATCTTGACATTTTTAATGTCTGGAAATTGCAGGAGGCCTGGAATGTGTGGAGTGCTGTTAAAAGTAAAATAAACTGTGAAACATTGCCCCTATGAAGTCCATATCCAGTGTGATCCATCCCACAGCCCTTGTGCTGGATCTGTGTTCTTGTTCTACTTTTATTTAATGTAATACATTCAAATGCACATTTTAAAGGGGACATTTTTCCAGTAGGAAATAATTTGGCCGCAGCACAAAAACGACGAAGATAAACTTCCAACTCCTCAGCCAGCAGCCAAGCACAAGTCCTGGAGGGAAGTTAAAAACACAAGTAGCATGCATATTAAAGTATCATTTCAAGCTGTGTTTAAGTTTTGGTTGAACTTTTCAAATGATTTAGTGCTGCAGTAGCTAGAAAGCATGGCTGGCTGAGGATGGCTTAGGACAGTAAGGACAAGACATGAATGCTGCAATAAAATGTAAGCAGTTATGTCTGAGCATCCACAGTGTAACAAAAGGTTGAAAACATAATAAAATAGTCCCCCCCCCCACGAACAGATCAACAGTACAAAGTGTAATGATATAGTACTAAGGGCCAGATGTAGGTAAAATAGATTTACTGATTTTTAATTACCGAATTTTACCGATTCGGTAATTAAAAATCGGTAAATCTAAGGGGTGGATATGTAGGTATTCCAGATGTGCTGGAATACCGATTCGGAAGAATTCGGTAAATACCAATTTTCACAAGGGTGCAGGGGGTGTCACTTTGACACCCTCTGGCACCCCCAAAACAGGCTCGGGTGCCATGTGGCAGGCATACGTGCCCTAAGGGCAGGTCTGCCTGTCACATGGCATAGGTGTGCATGCACACCGGAATCAGTATTTTACCATCAAATTGGATTTGATGGTAAAATACCGATTCGGTAAGGCCTCTGGGACTCTGAAGAGTCCCACCTACATCTGGGTGCCTCAGAATCGGTAAAATTACCGGATTTTTATTTGACCAAATCGGTAATTTTACCGATTTGGTAAAATAATGCCCCCTACATACCTGTCACTAAGCGTGGGCGGAAAATCCGTTCCGCTCGCGGATTTTGCGGATTTTCGGGAAATCCGCAATCCGCGAGATTTGCGGATTTCCCGCAAAATCCGCAAATTCGCACGCAGCGGATTTTTTTGGCGGCGCGCGGCGTTGGTGATACAATTTTTGCGGCGCGCGGCGTTTATCATCATTTGCCGAGTTGTTTTTTTCGATAGTTTGCGAGTGCTGCGCCATTTTGGATCTTGCTGTGTGATCCCGCGGGAATTGGCGAGCGCGATTACGTCATCGCGGCTTGCCAGCGAGAGTTTGTCAACGCGAGTACGGCGAGATCACGTCTCGCGGTACTTCGCAAATTGCGAGATTTGAGATGCGGCGCGCGAAAATATAAATTTGCAATTCTGCACAAGAAATCCACCAGCAAGCAGCATAAACCTTCTAGAAATGATGATTTTTATGTGAATAACTCCTTAGTTTGACATTTGCCTGCACTTTTTTAGCGAGGAGTCCATTTTGGGGAGGGGGGCAGGGGGGTGGGAGGAAGGAAGTGCCCCATAGTCTTCAACTTCCTGTTCCTGTTCAGCAGGCTCCTCCCAGTGCTTTGTCCATCTCCTGGTCACTTTTCATTCGGATGTGGACCTGGAAGGATTACCTTTTGTGGATGCTGCTGGATCTTTGGATTTGAGGCCTTTTTGACTTTCTTTGGATCACTGTTGGATTAGAAATTTTACAAGTAAGTTTGTTTGGGGCATTACAGTTGCTGCAACTAAAATTTTGGGATTTTCGATTTTTGGGCTGTTTTGGGGCCTTTTCCCAGGGGTACTCAGTGGTGGGTGGACTGATTCTTTCTGTGGGTTGTCTTGAATTTAAACATCATGGAGGCCATAGATGAATTGGGATTGTGCTGATTTTTCTGTGTTTTTCGATTTTTTTTTTTTGTAAAATTTTGTGTTTTTCGATTTTTGACCTGTTGTTGGGGCCTTGACCAGGGGTAGTGAGTGGTGCATGGGGCCTAGTCTTTCTGTGGGCTGTCTTGAATTTAAACATCATGGATGGAATGGGATTGTGCTGATTTTGCAGTGTTTTTCGATTTTTGGGGGTGTTCATGGGGAGGGACATGCCATGTGGCTGGTGGCCATTTTGAGTGCAGCTACAGGCACTTGCCATGTGCTGGCAGGCAAGTGGCCATTTTGAATGCAGGCTTTGTTGTTAGGCCTCCAACCATTTTCCCTACTTTTCAACCTTTATTTATGCCAGGGGTAGTGAGTCTTGCATGGGCCTAGTATTTCTGTGGGTTGTCTTGAATTTAAACATCATGGAGGCCATAGATGAATTGGGATTGTGCTGATTTTTCTGTGTTTTTCGATTTTTTTTTTTTGTAAAATTTTGTGTTTTTCGATTTTTGACCTGTTGTTGGGGCCTTGACCAGGGGTAGTGAGTGGTGCATGGGGCCTAGTCTTTCTGTGGGCTGTCTTGAATTTAAACATCATGGATGGAATGGGATTGTGCTGATTTTGCAGTGTTTTTCGATTTTTGGGGGTGTTCATGGGGAGGGACATGCCATGTGGCTGGTGGCCATTTTGAGTGCAGCTACAGGCACTTGCCATGTGCTGGCAGGCAAGTGGCCATTTTGAATGCAGGCTTTGTTGTTAGGCCTCCAACCATTTTCCCTACTTTTCAACCTTTATTTATGCCAGGGGTAGTGAGTCTTGCATGGGCCTAGTATTTCTGTGGGTTGTCTTGAATTTAAACATCATGGAGGCCATAGATGAATTGGGATTGTGCTGATTTTTCTGTGTTTTTCAATTTTTTTTTTTTGTAAAATTTTGTGTTTTTCGATTTTTGACCTGTTGTTGGGGCCTTGACCAGGGGTAGTGAGTGGTGCATGGGGCCTAGTCTTTCTGTGGGCTGTCTTGAATTTAAACATCATGGATGGAATGGGATTGTGCTGATTTTGCAGTGTTTTTCGATTTTTGGGGGTGTTCATGGGGAGGGACATGCCATGTGGCTGGTGGCCATTTTGAGTGCAGCTACAGGCACTTGCCATGTGCTGGCAGGCAAGTGGCCATTTTGAATGCAGGCTTTGTTGTTAGGCCTCCAACCATTTTCCCTACTTTTCAACCTTTATTTATGCCAGGGGTAGTGAGTCTTGCATGGGCCTAGTATTTCTGTGGGTTGTCTTGAATTTAAACATCATGGAGGCCATAGATGAATTGGGATTGTGCTGATTTTTCTGTGTTTTTCGATTTTTTTTTTTTGTAAAATTTTGTGTTTTTCGATTTTTGACCTGTTGTTGGGGCCTTGACCAGGGGTAGTGAGTGGTGCATGGGGCCTAGTCTTTCTGTGGGCTGTCTTGAATTTAAACATCATGGATGGAATGGGATTGTGCTGATTTTGCAGTGTTTTTCGATTTTTGGGGGTGTTCATGGGGAGGGACATGCCATGTGGCTGGTGGCCATTTTGAGTGCAGCTACAGGCACTTGCCATGTGCTGGCAGGCAAGTGGCCATTTTGAATGCAGGCTTTGTTGTTAGGCCTCCAACCATTTTCCCTACTTTTCAACCTTTATTTATGCCAGGGGTAGTGAGTCTTGCATGGGCCTAGTATTTCTGTGGGTTGTCTTGAATTTAAACATCATGGAGGCCATAGATGAATTGGGATTGTGCTGATTTTTCTGTGTTTTTCGATTTTTTTTTTTTGTAAAATTTTGTGTTTTTCGATTTTTGACCTGTTGTTGGGGCCTTGACCAGGGGTAGTGAGTGGTGCATGGGGCCTAGTCTTTCTGTGGGCTGTCTTGAATTTAAACATCATGGATGGAATGGGATTGTGCTGATTTTGCAGTGTTTTTCGATTTTTGGGGGTGTTCATGGGGAGGGACATGCCATGTGGCTGGTGGCCATTTTGAGTGCAGCTACAGGCACTTGCCATGTGCTGGCAGGCAAGTGGCCATTTTGAATGCAGGCTTTGTTGTTAGGCCTCCAACCATTTTCCCTACTTTTCAACCTTTATTTATGCCAGGGGTAGTGAGTCTTGCATGGGCCTAGTATTTCTGTGGGTTGTCTTGAATTTAAACATCATGGAGGCCATAGATGAATTGGGATTGTGCTGATTTTTCTGTGTTTTTCGATTTTTTTTTTTTGTAAAATTTTGTGTTTTTCGATTTTTGACCTGTTGTTGGGGCCTTGACCAGGGGTAGTGAGTGGTGCATGGGGCCTAGTCTTTCTGTGGGCTGTCTTGAATTTAAACATCATGGATGGAATGGGATTGTGCTGATTTTGCAGTGTTTTTCGATTTTTGGGGGTGTTCATGGGGAGGGACATGCCATGTGGCTGGTGGCCATTTTGAGTGCAGCTACAGGCACTGGCCATGTGCTGGCAGGCAAGTGGCCATTTTGAATGCAGGCTTTGTTGTTAGGCCTCCAACCATTTTGCCTACTTTTCAACCTTTATTTATGCCCAGGGGTAGTGAGTCTTGCATGGGCCTAGTCTTTCTGTGGGTTGTCTTGAATTTAAACATTATGGAGGGCATGGATGGATTGGGATTGTGCTGATTTTGCAGTGTTTTTCGATTTTTTTGTGCTCTATAACTGAACTGATGTTCCTCTGTCTTCCATTTTTTTTAGGTGCACAAGACTCAAGAGAACCACCAGTGCCAGGAAGAAGTCCTGCAGCGGTGTGTGTGTGCAGCATAACGTCACGCGACGTCACGTCTGGCCTCAGACAACTCTACAATTCGTGCAACTGCGGCCTGCTGTCTGACCTGCTCTGAAGAAGATGGCCCCAAAGAAACTTCTCCGTAGCTCCTCTAGCAAGAAAGTTGCTAGTAAGGAGCAGAAGAAGCAAGTTACCAAGGAGGCTGGTGTGCCACCCACCACTTTTTTTGGGAGCAAAAAAAAAAGTACGCCTGCAGCAGCAGGATCTGCTGGGGACCAACCTGAGAGCAGCACCCCTGCTCCATTGGGTTCAGTGCCTCCACCACCACGCCAACTTAAGTCAAAGCCCTTGAGTGCTTCAGAGGCAGTCAGTGTACTTCTCCAATCACCATCGACCAGTGATGTTGGCTCATCGCAAGAAAGTAGCAGCAATGTCCCTGAATCAACACAGGTTGTTGTAACTCATCTGACAAGTGTTGAACAACCACAGCCGCAACAACAACACCATGTGCAAGTACACGCCCAAGTACATGTGGAAGGAGAGGCAGCAAAAGGAGATGCGCAAGCAAAGGTGCATGGACGTTCACAAGTGCCCACAATAGTTGTTCCTCCCGAAGTAGGGGCACATTTGGAAATCGACAATGAAGCTGAGGTATCATTGGAAGCCACTCCTCCTGATGATCATTCATTGTCTTCCACATCCCTAGCAAGGAAAAGATCAAGGGGGGTGTCTACATCTTCTTCAAGCCCACCTCGTTCTGGTGCAAGTGATCTGTCTTGGGAACCACGACAACTGCGGTCTGACAGTGAGGCAGAGGCACACCATGATCTGCCACCGGTACCTAAGCGTAAAAGGAAGGTCGTCCAAAAACTCAAACCTATGGAGTGTGATGAGGCTCAACAAGAAGTGACAGATACTGCTGGTGATGAAGCCTCTCACGATGACGACGAGGCAGTCATCACAAAGGTCACTGCAGCCCCACCGGGCATGCAGCAAAGAGACATTTTGACCCTATCCCGAGAAGCTGCTGAGCGTGATGATGATGTCGGCGAGGAGGCAATGGAAATGGAATCATTAGATTTGGAGTTAAGTAGTACACCAAAACCTACCGCTTCCATATTTCTTCCTCGCAAGAAGGTACCCACCTCGTCCTCGACCTCAATTCGTGGTGGTGAAAGTGCAAAACGTACTGAAGTTCGGCAATCCACATCCTCCACTTCATCTGTCATTAGCAGCAGGACCACCACCACCAGTATCGCCGCCTCCTCCGGCCCCCGAAGACATTTCAAGTCTCCAGTTTGGGACTTCTTTAGTGTTTGCCCAAAAAAGGAAAACGTAGCCATTTGTAGCCTTTGTAAGCTTCGATATAGTCGTGGTAAGCTTGGTTCTAACTATGGTACCGGAGGCCAGAGAGGTCATCTTGAGAGAAGGCACCCTGTCGAATGGTTTCCGCACCTAGAGGCGGTCAAGAAAGCCGGAATTGCACGTAATGAAAACGTTGATTTGTCATCTGCTGATGACGAGGAGGTAGAAGAAGACGATTCAAACACTTCACTTACACCCAGTTCCCATGTCAGCAGCACACCCCATGGGAGCCACACTAAGAGTGTGGGAGAGAGTGAGACATCAATGCGGAAAAGTTCATCAGCGAGCGTAACTGGGTCGAAGAGATCATCATCATCCCGTAAATCATTGGTCCAGGGCAACATTAAAAAGATGTTGTTTACAGAAGCGCAATATGAACGCAACCACCCAATGACCCGTCTGTATAACACTAAGCTGGCTAAAATGCTAGCTCTGGACCTTCTCCCTTTTTCTTTTGTAGAAGGGGTTGGTTTTCTAGAATTAGTGACAGTGCTCTGCCCTAAATGGAAGGTTCCTAGCCGGTTCTATTTTGCCCGAGTTGCGGTTCCAGCACTACATGAAGATGTTCTGAAGTTGATTGGGGCAGCTTTGGAGAAGAGTGCTGTTCACACTATACATCTGACAACAGACATGTGGACCAGTGGCGCAGGCGCTGATTACATGTGCATCACTGCACACTGGGTCTCTTTTTCAGGGGCTAAAGCAAAGCTAAACTCAGGTGTTGACACTAACATTGTTTTTAAAGGTGCTCGGAAACATGCAACACTAGCCATGTTTGGTTTGGAGAAACGTCACACAGCAGAAAACATTTTGGATGTCTTTAACACAAAGGTCCTTAACTGTCTGTCCCCACTAAAACGCAAGGTTGGTTATGTTTCCACAGACAATGGCTCCAATATAGTTAAGGCCATGAGGGACGGTTACTATTTCAGAGTGCCGTGTTTGGCGCACTGTATAAACCTGGTTGTCCAAAAATTCTTGGGTAATAAACGCAGTGCAGCGTACAGTGTATTGGACAACTGCCGAAAAATTTGCAAGCATTTCAGGCATTCTTTTAAGGCCCGCAAGCAGCTGAGGAGCATGCTATATCAAAGTCAAATGCCAGTGAAAGCACTCATCCAGGAGGTGGTAACACGTTGGAACTCAACCTTCTACATGCTTGAGCGTCTGTATGAGCAGTATACGCAACTCGATCAATTTTTCTTGAAAGAGGGTATAGAGGAGCTGAGGATGGGTGGGCCGCAATGGAACATAGTTGAAAGCCTAACACGCATGCTTCGTCCTTTTGAGGTCTTCACACGTGCAGTCAGCAAGGAGGACTCTAATTTGGGAAAAGCTATCCCATTGTTGTACATGCTGGAGGACCAACTGAAGGAGGTGTGTTCTGTGTTTCGAAAAGATGACAAAAAGAAAGACTCTTTGCTTCTGGCTGAGACATTATTAGAGCTCCTACAAGGTGATGAACGTCTTCAAAAGATCCACTCAGAACAGCATTACATTTGTGCTACTATTCTGGATCCACGCTACAAAAAGGCGCTGGCAGGCAGAGCATTCTTTCCTTTTGCTGATGAAGATGTTACAAAGTACAAACGTTGGCTAGCCTTGTCAGCCAAGAAGTTTGAAACAGAACGGCTGGAAATTGAAGGAAATGGCAGTACATCAGCAGGCCATCCCCAGTCAAAACAATCCACTTCTGCACCTGTGGCTGTGGCACAAGTGACCTCTCAGCCGTTAAAGACACCGGCAACCGCATCATCTGCACGAAAGGCAGCAGAAACATTGGAGGCTGAAGAGGATTGGCTAGCTCTGCGTGGGTTTGGTTCTCAAAAGGCCAGAGGCACAGCAAGAGCTACGCAAAGTGGAGGAACCTTGGAGGAGGACCTTGAGTCGATGGTGAAGGACTATCTGAATGACTCCACAGAGGTCTATGTTAATTCTGACCCATTGGCGTATTGGCATGGGAAAAAAGAATTGTGGCCACAGCTCACCAACCTGGCTTTAAACTACTTGTCTTGCCCACTCGCAAGTGTGTCTTCTGAACGGGTTTTCAGTGCGGCTGGTGGGATTGTAACTCCCAAACGGAGCCGCCTCTCGCCCAAAAATGTGGAGAGGTTAACAATGATCAAGATGAATCAGCACCTCATACCACCAGATATAAGAGTACGAGAGAGCGTGCCGGATGAAGAGGAGGTGGCCAGCACCATAGATGAGGGAATTTCTACTCTGTCAGGTGGCACTGACCTCACCCGGGCTGAATTCGCAGAGTATGATGACGAAGCCTTATTCTTATTCCTGGACCGTGATTCCGACTTCGAGCCCTGAAAATGAGACAACGAATCAATAACTTTCTTTTTCATCCTTATTCACTTTTATTCCTGTGTGTCTGTCTTTCTTTGTTGTGCACAGTTAATATAATTCAAACTTTAATCAGATAATCACAAAGACAAGCCCATCAGCAGAACTGTCTTCACTTGTTTGCTAATTTATTTGAAGGTGCCGCAGTCTGCATTCCTCAGGTTCACAAGTTCAGAAGAACATGCTCCTCTATCCTCCTCCTCCAGACTCCTATTTCCATCAAAGCAGAGGGCTGGTTTACGCCCAATGAAGAAAGACTCAGCACTTGTGGGGGTGTTGTTCTACCTCTTTGCAGGTGAGTTGACGGGTCTGGGGCCATTGCTGGGAAGCACTAAAAGTGGTTTGTGCCAAATCCGAGGCGGAAATTTTTTTGTGTTTTTGATGACTTGCTTGCCTTTGAGGTGCTCTTAGGGGGGGTTCCGTCTGTTTGTGGGTGAGTTTCATGGTCTGAGAGCATTGCTGGGACACTCTAATCTTGATTGCATTTGCTTTTCAGGAAATCCGTCGTGCCAACCCCGACTTATGGCCCAGCTACGCAGCGCGTTTGGACCGAAGGCCCAGAAATATTGCAAGTATGAGAGTTTGCTTTTGGCCTGTTTGGGGGTGTTATACTTCTTGGCGGGTGGGTTGCCGGGTCTTGGGGCATTCCTGGGAAGGTCTAATACCGGGTAGAAGTGGTTGGGACTAAATCCAGGCCGATTTTTTTTTGGGCTATTTCTGACATTTTGCTCTATGTAGCGTTTTCGGGGGCCTGTTTGGGGGGCTTCCTGGTGTTTGCGGGTGAGTTTCGTGGTCTGGGAGCACTGCTGGGACACTCTAATCTTGATTGCATTTGCTTTTCAGGAAATCCGTCGTGCCAACCCCGACTTATGGCCCAGCTACGCAGCGCGTTTGGACCGAAGGCCCAGAAATATTGCAAGTATGAGAGTTTGCTTTTGGCCTGTTTGGGGGTGTTATACTTCTTGGCGGGTGGGTTGCCGGGTCTTGGGGCATTCCTGGGAAGGTCTAATACCGGGTAGAAGTGGTTGGGACTAAATCCAGGCCGATTTTTTTTTGGGCTATTTCTGACATTTTGCTCTATGTAGCGTTTTCGGGGGCCTGTTTGGGGGGCTTCCTGGTGTTTGCGGGTGAGTTTCGTGGTCTGGGAGCACTGCTGGGACACTCTAATCTTGATTGCATTTGCTTTTCAGGAAATCCGTCGTGCCAACCCCGACTTATGGCCCAGCTACGCAGCGCGTTTGGACCGAAGGCCCAGAAATATTGCAAGTATGAGATTTTGCTTTTGGCCTGTTTGGGGGTGTTATGCTTCTTGGCGGGTGGGTTGCCGGGTCTTGGGGCATTCCTGGGAAGGTCTAATACCGGGTAGAAGTGGTTGGGACTAAATCCAGGCCGATTTTTTTTTGGGCTATTTCTGACATTTTGCTCTATGTAGCGTTTTCGGGGGCCTGTTTGGGGGGCTTCCTGGTGTTTGCGGGTGAGTTTCGTGGTCTGGGAGCACTGCTGGGACACTCTAATCTTGATTGCATTTGCTTTTCAGGAAATCCGTCGTGCCAACCCCGACTTATGGCCCAGCTACGCAGCGCGTTTGGACCGAAGGCCCAGAAATATTGCAAGTATGAGATTTTGCTTTTGGCCTGTTTGGGGGTGTTATGCTTCTTGGCGGGTGGGTTGCCGGGTCTTGGGGCATTCCTGGGAAGGTCTAATACCGGGTAGAAGTGGTTGGGACTAAATCCAGGCCGATTTTTTTTTGGGCTATTTCTGACATTTTGCTCTATGTAGCGTTTTCGGGGGCCTGTTTGGGGGGCTTCCTGGTGTTTCTGGGTGAGTTTCGTGGTCTGGGAGCACTGCTGGGACACTCTAATCTTGATTGCATTTGCTTTTCAGGAAATCCGTCGTGCCAACCCCGACTTATGGCCCAGCTACGCAGCGCGTTTGGACCGAAGGCCCAGAAATATTGCAAGTATGAGATTTTGCTTTTGGCCTGTTTGGGGGTGTTATGCTTCTTGGCGGGTGGGTTGCCGGGTCTTGGGGCATTCCTGGGAAGGTCTAATACCGGGTAGAAGTGGTTGGGACTAAATCCAGGCCGATTTTTTTTTGGGCTATTTCTGACATTTTGCTCTATGTAGCGTTTTCGGGGGCCTGTTTGGGGGGCTTCCTGGTGTTTGCGGGTGAGTTTCGTGGTCTGGGAGCACTGCTGGGACACTCTAATCTTGATTGCATTTGCTTTTCAGGAAATCCGTCGTGCCAACCCCGACTTATGGCCTAGCTACGCAGCGCGTTTGGACCGAAGGCCCAGAAATATTGCAAGTATGAGATTTTGCTTTTGGCCTGTTTGGGGGTGTTATGCTTCTTGGCGGGTGGGTTGCCGGGTCTTGGGGCATTCCTGGGAAGGTCTAATACCGGGTAGAAGTGGTTGGGACAAAATCCAGGCCGATTTTTTTTTGGGCTATTTCTGACATTTTGCTCTATGTAGCGTTTTCGGGGGCCTGTTTGGGGGGCTTCCTGGTGTTTGCGGGTGAGTTTCGTGGTGTGGGAGCACTGCTGGCTATATATACTTTACTTTGCAAGAGGTTTGAAGCAAATCCATGGTGGCTGAGGGGACTTAGGGCCTAGCTGCAGAGCGCGTGCGGAGTGATTTGGGAAATTTGTGAAAAAGTGACTAAGTCCCCATTTTTGTACTTTTGCTCTTTGGCTGTTTGGGGGTCTTCTACTCGTTTTCTCCTGGGTTGACGGCTCTGGGGCCATTGCTGGGAAGCTCTAATACCGGATAAAAGTGTTTTGGACCAAATCCCAGGCGGAATTTTTTTTGTGTTTTTGATGACTTGCTTGCCTTTGAGGTGCTCTTAGGGGGGGTTCCGTCTGTTTGCGGGTGAGTTTCGTGGTCTGGGAGCACTGCTGGGACACTCTAATCTTGATTGCATTTGCTTTTCAGGAAATCCGTCGTGCCAACCCCGACTTATGGCCTAGCTACGCAGCGCGTTTGGACCGAAGGCCCAGAAATATTGCAAGTATGAGATTTTGCTTTTGGCCTGTTTGGGGGTGTTACGCTTCTTGGCGGGTGGGTTGCCGGGTCTTGGGGCATTCCTGGGAAGGTCTAATACCGGGTAGAAGTGGTTGGGACAAAATCCGCGCGGAAAAGCCTTTAGTTTTGGCACTTTTTGTAACTTAGGGTTCGTTAGGGTTAGCCCTAGCAGCAGGATTGCATGTGTTTCGGGGTGTTTTAGATTTTTCAAACTGAGTTCTGGGGTCTTAGAGCACTCGTGAGAATGTGTAATTTTGGTTGCAAGTCATTTGAAGAAAATCCATGGTGGGAAAGGGGGGATTTGGCATAGTTAAAGAAAGCCTTTGCCACTATTCTTAACTTAGGGTTCGTTAGGGTTAGCAGTATTTCTATTGCATGTGTTTGAGTGGGGGGGATTTCGAGTCTTGGAGCGATGCTGGCTATGGCTACTTTTGCTTGGTTGCTTGCAAGTGGTTTGAATGCAATCCACGGTGGGTAATGGGTAATTAGGGTACTTCGGCCTACTTTTACTTTCAAAGTAAGTTTTGTCACCAGTTTTCTGCTAGGCCTCGTTTTTTGAGATTTGATTGGGGGTCTTCTACATTTTTGCGACTGGCTTTAGTAAGGGTCTGGGTGGAAGCACTGCTAGGAAGATCTAATTTTGTTCTAAAACACAGTTTACAGTACACCTAGCTTGAGGGGCAAGATCCGATACATTAATTTGCCCATACATCCTTCAAAAGGTGACTCAGAGTACGCACTTTCAAAAACATTGTACTGTCTACTAGGAAAAACAAATTGTGACTTTTTGCACTCCACAGCCTACATGCCTTATATTTATTTATCAGTGGTGTTGTAATATTATATCACTTCCTGTTTTTCGTTGAATAATTACAGGCCGGGTTTCAGTCTCTGCAATGGGGAAAAAAGGATGGAGTCAGGCTTCACAGTAGCGAGCCACAATTCAGCATCAGGCAGGCAGTGGACAGGGTGTCTTCTGGTGACCAACATCGATGGACGAAGCGTCGGCTGCAATGGAGGAGTGCCGCTAATAGGAGGATTTTTTTTCTGCGGGCAACTTACTTACCACTTCCAACAGGACCACTACAACCACATAGATACAGTATCCCTTGCCTTTTTCTCTGACTGTGACTGCATTTCTTGGCTCTCTCTCTGCTTCTACATTGATCCCTTAACACATCACTTAGTCCACTCCACTATCACATCTGCACCACACATAGTCATTTGTAAGTGCTCCTACGTAATTCGCAAGTCGCAGCACGCCCCAGGCCGTAGAGGACTGGGATGGCCCCAATGATGAAGCATGTCACCAAGGGGCAACCCTGGTGAGTGAGGGGACACCTAGAAAAAAAGCAATTTCTCCTTTTCTATCTACTATACCTTCTGTCAGGTTACGCAGCCCCTAAGCGCCTACCGTACTATGAAACTACATTTCCCATGAGTAGGCGGGAGACTTGCAGACTATTTAGTGAGACTATATGAGAGTACCCTTGTATGTTAGGACAGCACTTCACTGATGCCTGTCTTGTCTTCTGTTACAGGTATCCTTTCCCTGCTGACCCTACCTTTACCCATCCCACATTTTTTATTTTAGTTTGTTATTTTTCTCCCCCGCCTAATGCCTCGAACACCCTGTGTTTACACTTCTGGGTGTTGGTGACATTTGGAAGTGGAACCATATTTGCATCGACTGGATCACGGGGAGTAAACCTGACACCTTCCAGACCAACCCCATTGAGTGTTGTTGTGAATGGATTTATAGTGACCAGCAAGGCTCTCAGGTATCTGGCTACAGAGACCTTATGTTGAATATAGTTATCAATATTTCCACCCACGCCCTGTACTGTCGCATTCTTTCTTCCACAGTTGTCGAAAGTACTAATTACTTTTAACTGACATGCATGCAGTTACAGTAGTGTATGCACTTTCAAAGATTGATGGATAGGTTTGTACCCAAAGATTTGTTTATGTTCACAATTGTTCGTCCATGCTGTGCTACTTTTTCTTGTCTCCCAAAACCTTTCCCAAAAACCCCCGTACCCATCCATTTTTCAAACCCTAACCCTCTTCCCCCGGGCTGTGTGGTTTTGATTGATGTGTGACTAAATTACAGCAATAAATCCACACACTTGCTGGGGAGGATAAGGTGATAGCAACAGGCTGGTGAAGAAATCCGATGATATATTCTTACTCTGCTTGACAAAGACCCATGGCTAATGTCAAAGAACTTCAACCGAATTAGTTATACTTTAACATTTGTTAGGCTACAACGTGGCACTGTTCTAGTGTACTTCTGTCACCTGCTATATTCTGTATTGTACCTTTGTATTGCTCAGGAGCACAAACCAGATTTCATTTTCTTTTTTTCATAGGCAAGCAACTGCCACTGTGTCACACCACTAGTACCACCGCTATGAGGAAATTTTATCCGCCCAGGATTGCCAACCTTATTTGCTGTTTCCCGTGGAGCCAGCCCTGGGCCTAGCCCTACTTGCAAACAGAAATTACAGGTAAGATAGGCGTTTGGTTGGAGGTAGTATAATGGAGTATTAGGAGAGACGAGAGATTTGATTGACGGTAGTACTACTAAAGTCCTAGGACTATTCAGGAAAACAAACTTACTGTTATGTTAAACCCCCACCCACCAGACTCAAAAGCAGTAAAAAACAGGTATGGTCAGATAAAGTTTCAAAAAGTATATTTTTATAGCCCTAACAAAAGAATCTCCCGCAAGACCCTCCCTAACCCCAACGATTGTCCTTCAAAAGTCCCCAAAAATCACAACTCCCAATTCCCACCCCCCAAAAGTCTCTAAAAAAGGGGCAAGGGACACTATGGCAGGGTGCTGTTGGAATTAGCAGCCAGGGCATCATGCTCCTTGCGGAGGGTGGCAAGTTCGAAGCGGAGGCCCTCCACCACGTTCTTATAATTATGGACCTCCTGCTCCAGGTAGGACAGTCTGAGGGATAAGCGGCGCCGGTGTGCCTTGCAATTCCTGTGAGGGGCAGCTGCTTTCTTTGCTGCTGGGCGGTGGCGTTTGGCTTTGGTAGCCCGGCTCCGTACCGCTGGAGCACTGCGCTGGCTGGCAGCCCGCACGGAGGAGGAGGCAGCTGTCCCAGTGGACGTTGTTGTTGTTCCAGACTGCGTCTCCTCCTCCTCCAGGGCCACCAGCCGCCGATATTCAGCAACAGTGGCATCCAGCCTCCGTTGCCGGGCCATTCGAGCCTGCTCCTTCCTCCTTGATGGTGTCTTGGATTTGGAAGGAGCAACTACATGAAAAAAGAAAGACATAGTCTGTAACCAATGCTCCTTAAGATTAACACAAAATGATTGAGCAGAAAGTTGTCACAGTACAAGTAGCAAATTGAAAGCACAGTGCATAACTATTGAGGACAGTATCTATGTAACCTCCGACTTCTTCATCCTTGCTCTAACATTAGTGGGAGTTTAAGGAACAAATTCTACGAGCACTATGGACTTCTATTACAGTCGACTATGACAGTACACCACTCTTATTCTTCTTCTTCTCTCTTGTTTAGGACAATTGGTACGTTATCTTATGCAAGCCGGCATAATGCCAGCGCAGTGAACTTGCACCCGAGAAAAACAGACGCACACCATGGTGAGTGAGACAGACTTGCGTTACTGTACCGGTCCAGTACATGCAGGTGGTGAAGCTCTTACTTTTCTATTACGGGTGGCACTGAGAATACTCTGTTAAAAGGGCTACTGCTTAATTAATTTAGCTTTCACCCTACAGTGCAAATGAGTATTAGAAAAGGAAAATGAAGAAGCTAAATTATCTGATTATCTATCACTTCACATGGGATGTATTTGATGACATATGGGATGACTTTAGGTGCTTTGCTTATTATTGAGTGAACAGTGATACCCCCACACATGAATGACGTACTACTACTAAACTAAAGTTATTAAGGGAGGTAGGGAGTGCCCACCGTAATAACTGGATATATGCTGTGCTTGCAGTTGCAATACAAACTACTGCTACTATTCATGGTAGTCTTTGGACAACGTTACAACTTCTTTTCCTTGCCTTTCCTACACTGGAACGGACGTGCGGGTGCGGTGTTACATGCTCTTCAAAGTAACACTTAGTTCATCCAGTGACCGTCTACTCTCTCTAGATTCACATATGCTATCTAAGAGTCAGATAGTACCATGAATGATCCAGGCATCCATCCATTCAAAGTATATTGCACACATACAGTTTCTGTCTCACCCACCCAGGCTGTTCTCCTTCCACCCATCCTTGCTTCATCATTCACCCAGCCATGCACCATACCATTTTCTTACCTTCCCAGCCACCTCGGGGACCAAGCAAACACATATCATTCTTCTTTGCCAGTCATCATTACATTTCTCGTGCTTCCACACTTACTTACACCCTTCTTTCGCTTTTCGTTCATCCCATCCATCAAGTTCACCTCAGATCTGATTGGGATTCTTCTCGCCAAAAACTTCACAGCTAAGTCGAAGTACATTTAGAGGAGGCTACTACCTGCTTTTTTTATAATACACCCGTGCAGAAAGCACACTCTGCAGTCTTCAATCTCAATGACTAAGGAATGTATAGCTTACCTCTGCCCGCCACCACCGTGTGAACCCTCACAGGCATGTCCTTTTCCGGCACTTGCACCGCCTCCTCCCCAGAGTTGTCCTCCTCGTCCAATGCCACCACCTCCGCGCTGGCCCCGTCTCCAGATGTTCCACCTACAAAGTACATTTAATAATGTTAGAATACACCACTCACTACTATATAATATTTGGTCTAGGAGGAAGAAAGAAATGTGAAAAAAGTGTACAATTTAATAATTTTTGACTGTCTACTCTAGAGTAAAAAGGTCCCTTTTTCCAGGGAAGGCTGTTGTCTTGCTGCACTTTTTGGCACAACTGATGAATGTTTGCTTTTTACTTTTTAACACGCACCACTTTTTCTCCTAACAGACAGAACCTTGACTTCTAAGAACACGAGCAGGATCAAGTTCAAACCAGGTGAGAGCTCGGCTCGACCACAAGAAATGTGTCCAATTAATCGTCAGCACTAAGCACTTTTCCATTTTCAGTTACACGTTCACTTTTATGACAAACTTGAATTTAATAAATGTGTTTACTTTTAATAAAGCTTTTAAACTTAAATAGAGTCTGTGGTTTTTGGTCATCCAGACTAGAGTGGATGAGCTAAAGGTTTTCGAATTTTTGCAAGCATGAGTCCGTGCCTCTGCCATCGGTGACTTTGGGAGCTAAATGACTCTGCCACACTATCTAGTCAGTAAGGAGATTGGGGCCGGGGTTCAACTACAAAGTCTGTTATCACTGAGGTATGTGGAAAGTCTAACAGTTACAGCACCTATTATAATTGATAAGCTAAGCGATGCATTATTTAGTGTCCATAGTTCTGTTTGTGCAGATTTGTCCCTGCAACAGTAGTAGAATGGATTGTCCTATCCAAACCAAAAGTAAAGTAGTATCTTATTATTTCTTGGTGGTGGTCATTCACCTTTTTATTGTTGGCAATGGTCAAAGCATAAACATTTAGAATACTTGAAAAGACAATATGGACAATCCCAGAGGACTACACTCAGTGCATAGAGCTATTGCTGACTAGAATGGGAGTCCAATGGAAATGCCAAATGTGCAATCTTAGTTAGCTACACAGACAGACTAATAAGAATAATCTAGTAATACCACACGGAGTCATAGGGATAAGAATTTAGATCCTGTCTACAAGAAGATCAAAGACGATTTAGAAAAAATCGAATGAGGAACGCTAGGAAAAAATAAGTACTCTATATTAAAATTAAAACTTACTGGGGCCAGCAAAGGAGCCCTCGACTGCCCGGTCCTGGCCTGCATCGACAACAGCACCCTCCTCCTCCTCCTCCTGTGTCCTCCTCTTGCCCCTGGGGGAAGCTGATGTACAACATGAAAGAAAGAAAAACAGAAAACATGGATGATATTTATTTCTCAACCAAATCAAACATTTAAAAAAGAACTAACAAAGTAACAAAATATTTTTGCGAAATAGCAAATAGGGAACGACTCCACGGGATATATTATTGACCAATCTCATGTGGTCGACTACGTCATTACTTTAGTATTGCTTGATTTGCGGACCGTCGAATTGGAAACTACCCTATGTAACTCACTAAACAAAGTACTAAAAAGGTTTGCCTAGGATTGGCAGGCAGCAGTCCGCAGCACGCAAAGTGACAGCCAAAGTCCATTGTGATTGAAGATCAGCGACAACACTAAAGTTTCCTACTACATTCACCAGTCATTAAAATACTCAAACTATTAATCCACCACCACTATTTCTTCTTATCGCCATGTGTACAAAGGAAGGACTGGACTTGAGTCTGTAGGGGCTGATTTATAAGGCCCTTGCGGCTCTTTTGCTCCATTGTTGCGTGACTTTTGTGACGCAGCGACAGCACATAAGAGGCGCAATGGTGCGGCGTATATTAACAACGTGACGCATCTGGGAGATGCATCACGTTGTAAAGCCCTGCGCCAATAGGGGTGTTCCGGCGCAAGGGAGGGCGTTCCTGCGCAGGAACGCATCCTAAAAGTGGCTGAGGGAAATCTACAAGATTTCAATCAGTCACTTTGAGGACAATGATGCGTGACTCAAACCCTGCGCCTGCTTGAAGCAGACGTACGGCTTGACGCAGCATTGGGGAGATAGGGCACCCCAGAGAATTGATGGAGCTGCACCATCGTTGCGACGCAACTCCAGCAATGCGCCACCTTTACGGCACAGATGCGTAACGCTTTGGTGACGTTTTGGGCCCATGGCGCGCCGCATTGTAATACGGCGCACCATGGGTGATGGTGGCGTGACGCACAATTACTGGCGCATCCCTGCAACTTTGCAGGGATGCGCCGGTAATTAAAAATCTGAACCTTAGTGTGTAGCATTGCGCAGTTCTTTCAACTACACTCATACATAATTTCACAGGCCAATGAAATGAACACAAAATCTAAAACAAATAAGCATAGTAGCAACACTACTGAGAAGGAGAGCAGTGTACCTGAAATGCACAGAAGATTTTGAAATAAAATGTACCTACAATGTAATGAGCAGCATTATTGCTCTTGTAAAAAAAACAAAAATTTGCAATATAATAACACAGCAGGAGAAAACATAGTAGTAAAGACATAGCTACTACTACTCACCAAGCCCGGGGATCTCAAGGCCAAGGAGGTCGAGCAGATCTCGCTCACGGGTCAGGACATCCGTCCAGCGGTGGGTGGCCTGGTTGTAGGTGCGCCAGACCCGAGAGTGGTGGTAAATGGCCTGGCACACCTTCTCCCACCGCTTCCGGCGCTCCCGGGCCCCGTACCCGGCACTGATCTTGCCGCCTCCCATGATGGTCCTGGGGAGGCGGCGCTGAACATAAAAAATGAGCTGGCCCACCTCCTCCGGGGTAAAGATCTCCCGTGGCATCACTAGCTCCCCCCTCAAACGCCCGCACGGGAGCCGGACACGGGGTGCGGGACCCTTCCCCTTCTCGGGATGCTTCCCGGCTCCCTTCACCATGGTCTGGGCGGAAAGGAATAAAGAAAATAGAATAGGGAAGAGAAGAAAAGAAAAGAGTTTACAAAAGTAGTTTAAAATTAACCAAAAGTAGCAGTAAACACAAAAATATAGGGCTAGAAAAATAGAGGGATAGATAATAAGTAAAATAGATAAAAAAAAACTTCAAACAAGCAAAGGATGGCAGAGATTGACAGAGGATACAAAGACCATGCCCAGAACCATAGCAATGAATGAGAAACAAGATGGCCGCGCCCGTTCACGACCGCGCGGGTAAGTTCGCGCGAGATTTTCCTTGCGAACACGCGCGAGACTGTACTGGCAAACCGCGGACTTTGCGAGATTACACTTCGCGCCCGGAAACGGAAATACGTCAGGCAAACAAGATGGCTGCGCCCTTGCACGACCGCGAGGGTAACTTCGCGTCTTGCGCTACGAGCGGCTCGCAAAAACGCACAAAACCTTGCCAACTAACACGCTGCAAAAAAAACAAATTGCATATTCGCACGAATTTGCGGCTTCCGAATCCGATCTTGCGCGTGTTCGCACCCCGCGAACCCCGCGAAATTGCAGAAAAACGAGTTTTTCAAAAGTGAAAGCACTCGGCAGGGGCAAGAGTTCAAACTCATCATTAGTAACAATTCCCGGTAGTGCTTCCTGACTGGGGCCCCTCCAGAATTCAGTTGCTAGTTGCAACAATTGTATGACCCTGCTCTGACCCTCACAGCAGGCTCATACAATAGCTACAAGTAGGCCACAAAGAAGGTCCTGGGGAAAAAAAATGCACTGCAACAGAAAGCAAAATTACAGATAAGGAAGCAGGTGCCAGACTGGAATTTTAAAACAGTGACACATTAATAAACTAACCCCAAATTAATTCATCTGAGTTGAAGCAGGGATGGTGTGCTTGCTTTTCCCCCCCATAATCTACAGTAATGATGAACCAGAGGGTGGCATTGATGTAACAGAGGGTTGCAGTGGTGAAACAGAGGGTGCTGGGAACCTGTGATGATGAACCAGACGTAGAAACAACATAATTCGCGACCGTTGCGCGACGAAATGTAAGTTCGCAATTGCGAACTGGTACGAAACCCTCGCGAACTGGCAGAAATCCTTGCGAACACAAAAAAAAAAAAAAATCCGCAAATTCGCAAGAATTCGCGGATTTTGCGGATTGCGAGTTCAAAAATCCGCAAATTCGCGAACGCGAGATCCGCAAAATTCGCTCATGCTTACCTGTCACCCATTTACCGATCGGTAACTGCCAAAATCGGCCGTTACCGCTCGGTAAATGGCCTCAAGCGGCAACCTACATCTGGCCCTTTATCCCTTCTCCTTGGAGGAAAAAGGAGGGACAAAGAGTCAGTACTGGCCACTAGTAAGCAAGGATTTTTAAAGGGCATTGAAGCAAACAAATGAGAGGCAAGGAGTGGCATTTGGCCCACAGAGATATATGTATACTAAAGTATACAAGAGGTTGTATGCTTACGTTCGACCTAAAAAAACTGTAGCCATCTGCTTTTCACAAGGTGGAGCCGCCAAGCAATGTCATCCCTTAGTGGCACATGGACAAAGCAACTCACTGTATACTGTCATTAACCTTTGCTGTCCCAGAGCCAAAGATACTATTTCATTCCCACCTGGAAGTTGTGGAGGTTACCGTTTGACCCTGTGTTCTCGGGTCTGACTCTTCTTGGGATGTCCTGTGCTGCCGCTGCCTCTCGCCGCACCCGCTCCGCGGGTGCCGCTTCGCGGCTTGGAAGGAGGGAGAGGCGAGGTCTAAGCGCTGTCACTGGGAGGCGCCTGGAAGGACCAGCACGTCGGCGCTAAGCAGGGACTCGGAAGACCAGGAGTCCCTGCTTCCCCAGCTGCACAGGCGGACGCGCCCACCTACAGACACGCCCCCGCCTGACCAGGAGAAAAGGCGCGTGTTCTCTACACTTGGCGGGACCCACCTGGAAGTTGTGGAGGTTACCGTTTGACCCTGTGTTCTCGGGTCTGACTCTTCTTGGGCTGTCCTGTGCTGCCGCTGCCTCTCGCCGCACCCGCTCCGCGGGTGCCGCTTCGCGGCTTGGAAGGAGGGAGAGGCGAGGTCTAAGCGCTGTCACTGGGAGGCGCCTGGAAGGACCAGCACGTCGGCGCTAAGCAGGGACTCGGAAGACCAGGAGTCCCTGCTTCCCCAGCTGCACAGGCGGACGCGCCCACCTACAGACACGCCCCCGCCTGACCAGGAGAAAAGGCGCGTGTTCTCTACACTTGGCGGGACCCACCTGGAAGTTGTGGAGGTTACCGTTTGACCCTGTGTTCTCGGGTTTGACTCTTCTTGGACTGTCCTGTGCTGCCGCTGCCTCTCGCCGCACCCGCTCCGCGGGTGCCGCTTCGCGGCTTGGAAGGAGGGAGAGGCGAGGTCTAAGCGCTGTCACTGGGAGGCGCCTGGAAGGACCAGCACGTCGGCGCTAAGCAGGGACTCGGAAGACCAGGAGTCCCTGCTTCCCCAGCTGCACAGGCGGACGCGCCCACCTACAGACACGCCCCCGCCTGACCAGGAGAAAAGGCGCGTGTTCTCTACACTTGGCGGGACCCACCTGGAAGTTGTGGAGGTTACCGTTTGACCCTGTGTTCTCGGGTCTGACTCTTCTTGGGCTGTCCTGTGCTGCCGCTGCCTCTCGCCGCACCCGCTCCGCGGGTGCCGCTTCGCGGCTTGGAAGGAGGGAGAGGCGAGGTCTAAGCGCTGTCACTGGGAGGCGCCTGGAAGGACCAGCACGTCGGCGCTAAGCAGGGACTCGGAAGACCAGGAGTCCCTGCTTCCCCAGCTGCACAGGCGGACGCGCCCACCTACAGACACGCCCCCGCCTGCAACGCCCCCTACTTTACGAACAGCTCGACGCTTGGCGGGACGCGAGCGGGACGCGAGCGAAGCCCGAGCAAAGGGCGGGCAGTCTGTGGCAGTCAGGGGCTGTCAAGGCTGGGCTGGGCCACGTCCCTTTCCTATCCAACGCAGTGCGCTCATACGGCCCGTGTGAGGCCCCCTGGGGTCCCCTACAATTATGTCTACCCGCTCTGGAAAACTTCTCAGGAGTGAAGGTGAAAGAGGAGCCATTACCGGGAGCCCTGTTATTGGAACCATGGACCGCTTTATTACCAGGGTGGCGGCTGTAATAGAAAAGGAAATTGCTATGTCTGAGCGGCGCCTATCGGAGGTCTACCTCCCTGCAAGACGTTCTTCCCTGGGGGCTGCTGCTCAGGCGTTTACACCTGCCAGTGAGCGGGTTTACTCCGTCTCCCCTGCTGGCGTTTCTGGAGACTCTACAGACCCTCCCCAGTTGCTCGAAATAGGGCAAAATATAGACAGACTGGAACTCCTGGCCGCGCTTCTACCTAGTGGCACTGAGGAAGAGGGTGGTCTTAGTAAATCATTGCCACCAGTATTACCTAAACCCCTAAACGTAGCCATCAGCCAGCCTCTATCACCAATACTGCCCACTCCAATCATAGTAATACCAGATGAGGTGCCAGATGGGGTGTCCCCTAACATTCAAACTCCTGAAACTAGGCTGGATAAAAGGTCCGTAAACAAAAAGGCAGGAAAACGTAAACAGGGTAGGTTTGTGAGACAGGCCGCTCTTTACCAAAGAGCAAAAAAGCCTTCTGGAGTTGGTGTGAAAATCCCTAGGGGCCGGTCAACAGAGAATCAAGCGGACATAGAGGGGGATGTTGTTGTCTCTCCAAAGGGGCCACTTATAAATGATAACTCCGCTAATATCTCCGATGTTTCCAAGCCCACTAACCCGGTAACTATCGAAAATATCCTGGAGAAGGTAAATAGTCTCCTGATGCCCCTACTAATACAGGTTAAGGGCTTGGGGGCGAGGATAGATAAACTTGAACAATCAACCCTTGACGGGTTTCATTCACTCAAAACTACATTTAAACAACTAGCCAGAGCGAGTGAAAACCCTGATATGGGTGTAAGGGGGAGCGAACTACCACCACAGAAAGACCCTAAACCCCCAAAATGTTTAAATAAGGTTGAAAGTAATAGAGCACAAACCTCAGCTCCCAAAACTTCTTCCACCTCCTTAGTAGGGCCAAAACCTAAGGGACCTCCAGTACACTTAGAGACTGTTACAAATAAGTCTAAGCCACCCCCTCAAAAACAGCAACAGACAGCTAGCGGTAAAGTGAAAGACATTCAAACATCACGCACAGGTGAAAAAGCCCAAAAACTAGCACCAGGGAAAGCTATTAGACCTGTCCCCCAACCTACAGCTCCAACTACTACCCTATCGGGCCCTAGAAATCCAGTACGACGGATCCCCCCAGTAAACCTCCCGCCAGACTGCCAACCTTTCGTTGCTGTCTTGGTAAATGTACCCCCCCTCAAGGAAGACCAAATGGAAAACCATCAATCCCTCAAAAATAAATGCATCCATTGGCTTAAGTCAAACAAGCCAATCCCTTTGGGTGTGGATGGGATCATCTTAAGTGTTCGCAGGGTTGAGTGGGTAGGGCAGGGTAAAAAAACTCAGGAGGGGGACTGTATAATAATAAATTTTCAAGACCCTAGAGTAGTCCCTTCCATCTGTACTCCAATTAGAAACATGGGGGCTCCGGGGGTTAAAGTAGTAGACTTATCCTACTTTTACCCCAGACATATTGTTAGCTTAACTGAAGGAAGTTTGAGCCACCCCAGTTTCGGCCAAAATTGGGAGACATGTTGGGCAGGAGCTGCTGGGGGTCCAGAGGCGAATCCCTTGTGGACACCAGGGTCCCACTGACTGGAGGAGGCTGACCCCAGGATAAGTAGGAATAAAGAATCTGTGAGTAGAGTAGATCCAATTGGAGTACCATCCCCCCAAACTGTCCCTCTCTCAATTGATGATATTAGCGAGATGACAACCTTTAAAGGTATTCCCCAAGATCCTTGCCCCCTTCAGGCACCCTTGATGAGGGCCATAGACAGGGATTCTCTTGCGTCCAGCGACATTCCAGTTGTGACGGACCTAGCTTTTAAGGTTTTCAGCTGGAATGTCGCAGGGATTGCAAGAAAGTTGGCTCTACCCGATTTTACTGCTTGGGTGGATGAGCACTCCTTGTGCATCTTTCAAGAGACGTGGAGCCTGGTGCCGGTACACAGGGTGGGATTCTCTTCTCATTCCGTCCCTGCACGAGCTTCGGAAACAGGGAGAGGGCGACCGTCGGGCGGCCTACTCATTTGGGTTGCAGCCTCCCTTGACTGCAGTGTAGAGGAGCTTTACACAGGCTGCCCTGACATCCAAAACATCACCTTAACAGATCAAAGGGGAAGACTGATTCTAAATGTTTTCAACGTCTACGCTCGTGGGACTAAGGGTGGGAGAAAGTCACCTGTATTATCTCTCCTTGAAACCCTCTTAAATAAAACCCCACATAAGATGTGTACACTGGTAGTGGGTGATATGAACTGCACGTTCGAGCCTTTGGGGTCGGACGTTGCCATTGACCAAGATGAGGAGGATTCTAGGCTGGGGGTCCCTGTACTGTACATCCCATCTGTCAGGAGGTGGTCAGAAGTGGTGCTTCAGCTATACTCCCTGACCCTTGAATTCAATCTAAGGGCAGCCAATGGGAGGACAATCTCAGACAGGGGGGGGGCCCATACATACAATAGACCAGGACATACCTCCAGGATAGATTACCTGCTAATAGATGTATATCTATGGAAACACGTGAGGGATATGCTGGTGGTCGCCACGACTGAAAGTGATCACAACTCACTTTCATTATCCATGGACTATTGGTGGCGACCAGTAAGAAAGGGTGATAATAACTTGGTAGTTGTACCCCCCGACGAGTCTGAAGTCTCGCCCTGTGGTAGACGTTTAAAATGGGCCAAATTGGTCCTCTCTGAGGCAAGGGTTGGGGAAATTTCATCCCTCTTAAATCATGCGATGTCAACCCTGGGGTCCCCCCTTGAAGGGGTGGGTGGAATGAGTAGACTTTTTGTTTCCTTAGTGGAGGCCCTGACAAACGTGTTCACCACTCACTCTAGTAAATCGGGTAATAAGAAATCTAAAAACCTAGAGGATGGCTGGTATACCCAAGTATGTAGGTCGCATAAGGCAAAGCTAGTAGAGGCAGTAAAGCATAAATCCCACAGTGACATTCAGGAAGCAAGGAAGGCATACAATAGATCCCTCAAAACTGCTAGCGAGGAGTGGGAAGACAAATTCTGGGATGACCTGCTCCAAGCTAGTAAAAGTAGGGACCCAAGGTCCTTTTGGAATGCTATAGCCAAACGGAATAGGCCCGAGGGAGCTATTAGACCCTGTAGCATCCCCCCTCAAAGTTGGGTCAAACACTTTGGGGCTCTATACCTTCCGCCAGAAGGGGAACTGAATCCCAGGACGAACTTGCAACTAGTAATTGAACCTCACACTTATGACCTCTTTACCCCCCTAGAGATTGAAAAAGTAATAGGGTGGGTAGCCCCACGCAAGGCAGCTGGCCCAGACAGCCTTCCAGGGGACCTTATGAGGGCTT
Organism: Lissotriton vulgaris; assembly: GCF_964263255.1. Lineage (NCBI taxonomy): Eukaryota > Metazoa > Chordata > Amphibia > Caudata > Salamandridae > Lissotriton > Lissotriton vulgaris. Next base: position 1,455,233,253 of record NC_141695.1, on the reverse strand, counting down.
ACCCAGTGGAGTGGGGAAGGGTTATCGCCGCTCTCCTCAATGACATCATGATGGGAGGGTCAGTACCCGAATCCTGGAAAGGGGCGGTGGTGGTCCCGATTTACAAAAAAGGGTGTAGAGAATCCCCGGGGAACTACCGCCCCATAAGCCTGATAGACTCCACCCAAAAGATAGCAGGTAAAGCTATACTCGGGAGGATTCTCCATTGGGTGGAGGAGAACAAGATACTATCGGACTTCCAGGCAGGTTTTCGGGCTGGAATGGGGACAATAGAGCAGGTGTTTAGGTTGGCACTTCTGGGGTGGAAGGTGGTGGAACTAGGCAAGGGCAGTCTCTATTTGGCCTTTATAGACCTGAAGACTGCCTAGTCCCCCGGGAAGAACTATGGAGGGTACTTTACGAGTTGGGTTTACCCCCTTATATCTTGTCCCTCCTCATTAACCTCCATGCCCATACCTTCGCACAGGTTCGCTGGGGAAAAAACGGAGAGCTCACTGAAAAAATACCGGTGTCCCGGGGTGTAAGACAGGGCTGCGTCTTGGCGCCCACCCTATTCTCACTATATGTGAATGGGGTGGTAGAATATCTTCAATTAGAACCAGCCGATATCCCCTGTCTTGGAGGAGTGCGGATCCCCACCCTGCTTTTTGCGGACGACACGCTTTTGATCTCGAAGACCCCTCAAGGCCGCCAGAAATTGCTAACCCGTTTTCAGGAATTTTGTGCCGCAAAGGGTTTAGTAATTAATGTGGACAAAACAAAATATCTGGTTCTAAACCCCCCAAAGAAACTGGGCCGCCCACCTATGCTCAACTCTGTTGCCCTAGAGAAAGTATCCGAATTCGACTACCTCGGAATTCGGACAATGGACAGAATGACGTGGGCACCACATATCGACAAGATGGTTCTTAACCATAAGAGAGTAGGAGGAGCTCTCTTGAGGGAGTTTCGGGCTTCATCCAGGAGATCCCTTACCCCAGTAATCGACATTTACAAGGCCAAGGTAGTCACATCAGCCTTGTATGGGGCAGAACTGTGGGGGCACTGTCGTATGGACACCCTGGCGACAGCGGAGAGCAAGTTATTAAAATCCATCATCGCCATCGCCATTCCCCTGAGCACACCGTCCATACCAGTGTTGCTGGATACAGGCTGCAAAAGCATCGCAGATCAAGCCCAACTTCGCCCTCTCCTCTTATGGACACGAATCTGGAGAGGTGAGGAGCTAAAATCCTATGCGGATGGCCTGGGGGAAATAATGAGCATGGGTGGCTGGGCAAAAATAAGATGGCTGAGAGACACTAAAAAGCTACTGGAGAAAATCGGTCTGGGGGATTGCTGGTCATCACGCTCTGTTCCTCCGAAGGATGTTGTCAAGAGCCTTTTTTGGAAATGGACGGCGGAGCACTTAATTACAAACCCGAACCATTGTAAGTCTACTGCCGCCTTTCTACTAGTTAAAGACATTGTGGTATTCGAGCCCTACTTGGACCTTATTACCCTCCCTTTTGACCGAGCTTTATATTTTAAATTTAGAGTTGGCTCTCTACCGCTTGGAGCTGTGGTATCAAACTGGAAATCAGCGGCTCAATTGTCCCCTAACTGTGCTTGTTGTCCGAGTAGGATAGAGTCCATCTCGCATGTCCTGTTTGAATGCCCGGACTATGCAAAGCCCAGGAGCTTTTGGTTGAAACCACTTTGCCGAAACATGGGCACACGCAGCTACTTAGTAGCTCTACGCATCTTAATGACGGACACATCCCCTCCAGTTGTATGTGGAATAGCTAAATTTTTAAAACAGTTTTGGCTTATTCTTTGCAAGAGACTGTCAGTAGCGGTTTAATTCTTTTTAGATAAATTATTATGGGCACCTTATGTCCTTTTATTCTTTTTAACATGAGTTCATACTGACTTCTTAAAGTGATGTATTTTTTGTACAATGCCAATGTTTGTATTGTATATGTGCTTATAAGATATCTTGCATATCGAATAAAAGCTTATGACTGACTGACTATTTCATTCCAATTGAATAACCAAGTTATCCCCTTTTTACACTTGATTCTGCAAGGTTAGTGATAAAAGGGAGTTAAGAGAATGCTTACTTTTACATTTATTAATTTTCTATTGATTATGGCCTAAGCCAAAGTGCTGTAGATACTGCTGGATAAATGTTCTGGTCTGCTGGTTTTGTTATTCAATAACACTCTATTTATGAATTTGTCAGCCCAGGATTCTGGTTAACATGCTTTAGGCTCCACCCTTATTTATGGAGTCCAACACTTCTTGCAAATGTTTCATATTAGCTTAATTGGTCCCTTTCTTTTAGAGCCCCGCCCACTCCTTTTTCACCGCCCCCCCAAAGCAGTGCTTACTGGGCTATCAAAATCATAAGCTTACACAACACTTCTAATTAAAAACATTGAAACGTTGCATTTGTGGCCGGAAAGAATTTATGGATGGGCACGCAACGCTACTGTTTGAATTGTATTTGCGACTGGTTTATGTTCATCTAGTTTTATAATAAAGTGTTTGTGTAACATACAAAAGACAAGGTCAAACAAGCATTTGCAATGCAATAGGTCTCGCATTAGGAAAGTGTGAGCTATTGGTATTGTAAATGACACATTTTTTTAATGTGTGTTGGCTTTGAAAATATATAAATTAATAGCATTGTTATTCACAAAGCCAATAGCTTACACTTTCCTAATGCGAGTCCTATTGGCTATGGCAATGCTTGTTGGCAGCAAGCAAGGATAGTGCTGTTGTGGTGCTGAGTGATGATGTGGTTGGGCTGAGTGATGTAGTGGTGCCCCTGAGTGATGTGGTGGTGCCCCTGAGTGATGTGGTGGTGTTCCTGAGTGATGTGGTGGTGTTCCTGAGTGATGTGGTGGTGTCCCTGAGTGATGTGGTGGTGTCCCAGAGTGATGTGGTGGTGTTCCAGAGTGATGTGGTGGTGTCCCAGAGTGAAGTGGTGGTGTCCCCGAGTGATGTGGTGGTGTCCCCGAGTGATGTGGTGGTGCCCCCGAGTGATGTGGTGGTGCCCCTGAGTGATGGAGGGTGGAGTTGGAGGGTGGAGTTGGAGTTGGAGGGTGGAGTTGGAGGGTGGAGTTGGAGTTGGAGGCTGGAGTTGGAGGGTGGAGTTGGAGTTGGAGGCTGGAGTTGGAGGGTGGAGTTGGAGATGGAGGGTGGAGTTGGAGTTGGAGGGTGGAGTTTATTTCTTCGGTGAGAAGTGTGTATGTACCTTTAAAAGCGTCACGAAAGACCTATGATATCCAGTGCACTTTAAACTAGCTGGGAGAAACAAGAGGGTTAGAAATGAGGAGAGTCAGCTGGTAATGGTAAGGCAACCTTTCCAAAGTAGTGGCGAACAGATATATATTACAACAGTGAGCGGAAAGTGATTTACGTTTCTTTTATTTATGCAATGAAGTTCGGCATTTGAATCTATGTATGAACGGTACGGAAACACCCTATTGGTCAGACATGGTCAACGCAGAACACAGTGTTGATTTGTAATGCCTGTATAAACTATGATTAACAACATTGTTTGTTGGTAATGTTTTTAAGTCACTCGTGGTCAATGCCAAAAATCCCCTCGCTCTAATCTATGAAGCAAATTTTATGGCGGCCATTTTAATCCCAGTCTATTGTATTACATGGGTTGTTAATTTTGCACAGCAAAACTCTCACAGGTGTGCTAATCTGGAGCTGGTTTGGGATGAGAATGCAAGCTCCAGATAAAAGTAAATAAAGGCTCACGAGAGCAAGGCCAGCAAGTTCGGGAGCGCATTCCTTTGAAGTCTGATGGGGGGGAGCAGAGGAGCGGCTTCCTTTGAAATGCCAAAGTCTTAGAAAGGCACATCGCTAACAGCGTGATGGTGGAATGGGGACGGTTCCACATAAAAACAAGCACCCAGGAAGTTGTACGAGGCGAATAATGGAGCACAAGCCCGTTTGGCGGGGGAAGGGGCTGAAAGCACGTCTGTGTGGAATGAAAAGTGCTAACATCTGTAGAGCACTTCCGAGCTGAAGCAATAAGGGATTTGAATGGAAACAGGTGGGACAGAGGCTTGTGATGGGGAGAGAGGATACTAACTGGGACGGGGTAGGAAAGAGGGGAATGGACGGGGGGAAAAGGCAGGTAAAAAGATAGATGATGCAGAGGGCAGGTGAGAAGGGGCGGGTGAAACAAGCTCTCGGCATTGCTGTGGCGGGGGTGGGCGGGGGAGCGGCAGCCTTTTGAAAAGTGCAAACATCTGTAGAGCACTTCAGAGCTGAAGCAATAAGGGGGTTGAATGGAAACAGGCAGGACAGAGGCTCTTGATGAGGAGAGAGGGGGCTAACTGGGACGGGGAAAGAAAATAGGGGAATGGACGGGGGAAAAGGCAGGTAAAAAGATAGATGATGTGGAGGGCAGGCGAGAAGGGGCGGGTAAAACAAGCTCTCGGCATTGCTGTGGAGGGGGGTGGGCGGGGTAGCGTCAGCCTTTGAAATCTGATGCCGAGGCTCAGACAAATGGTGGTTTGCGAGCGGCTTCCTTTCAAGTCTGATGGGGGGGGCCGGGGGAGAAAATGGCGAGCATGCGCCCGGCGCACATGCACTGGCCATAATCCGCATTCCAAAGCCCTCTTGGTAGGATTTTCTGGTGCCCCTCTATATCTCTCGCCAGCAATGTTCAAGTGCATTGGCAGGCGAGACCTAAAAAAGAGATCTGTGGTCCTAGAGGTCTGTATCTTTGGTATGAATTCAGTATTAGAACGGACGTTTGAATAAACATTTTGAAGGACATAACGCAATGTAATTCTCTCACATTCTCTTGATAGTCTTTTCATAAACATTTTAGACAACGGTACTATTCTTTGGCAATTAAAAGCAAGACTGCTTATAAAAAGTAAGAACATTTTAGACCGAAAGTGAATATCGAGAAAGCTCGGGAACTTCGATGAAAAGAGAAAAGAAAAATAACTTCTATGTTCTTTAAAGAGAGATGGGTTCTTGCAGAGCTAGGAGACGAGCTTTTAATTTTATTTTTTTTCTCCACCAAACATGTATAATTGTTTATAAAAGCATAACAAATCAAAGAACGCATTGATATCGTGTACAATACACACGTGAGAATGGATTAAATCTGTAATTATTTATGTTTGTTTTTTCAGTGCTTCCAAGGGCTGGTGGGCGCTTAAAGAGGGTTAAAATGCAAGTCTTAAAATAAATAACACCTAATTTTGCAACCGCTTGCTTACCCTTAACCCGCCTCCTTAGAAGCCACATTGACAGCAGGTGTGATAACATAAAATGAGCTATTTTTATAATAGCTGTCACCGATCTCATGAAACGTTGATTCAGTCAAATCTCCATGAAAGACGAGTGTAATTCACACTTCCCACCTGAGTCAGGTAATTGAGGGCGCACGGGGAATACCAGAAACCCTGACAGTTTCATAGGTAATTGAGCAATCATTTTCTATAGCGGGTGGTGATCAGCCTCCCGCGGCGTGCACGGCTCACGCACAGCAACACTTTTATCACTTTCTACAGCGCGTTTACCTGATACCTGTCACTTTATTTAAACTCTTATCACAGGTGTATCTATGAAAGAAGCGAATTCCGATGGCAAGATGTTGTTTGAAAGCTGCTCCTCAAAGACATGTTCCATACAAGTCGCTTTTTTGTATGCTAGGGACATCCCACTGCTGTACCGACAGGGATGGTCTTTTCATGAGGTGAATAATGGCTGGAGCCTTATGGCCCCCCTAAGAAAATACCCCAAAAATCAGTTGTATGACCCTGATTCCGAGTTGTGCCCCGAAAATTAAAATCCCTGCGTAAACTCTTTATGGAGGGATCGGAAATCCGAGTTGTGCAATAATTATCTAACCTACCCCCACTATTTCCGCATAATCTTTTTTCCAGCGAAATAGGTCAACACTTAATTGGAGTGAATGACAGGGAACATGTCAAAAATGCAGGAGCTGGAGATGTAATTGGCAGTCCAATATTCACCTGAAATACTCGTGGGAGAAAATCTTTACACCACGTAACACATACTCCATCACAGGTAACAGTATTTGCCACGTGCTGTAAGTACCATAAACTTTTTAAACAAGCAGTTATTGTAAGGTCTTTTTTGACAGAGGGCCCTCCACCAGCCATATACTATATGAACATTTGTACCGCAAAAGCTTGGTACAAATTCAAGTATAAGAGGCACTCCAGTGGATGGACCTTTGTCTCAAATTGTGGTTCAACCAAAAAGAACAGATTATGGACAGAATGCTGAACGATGCAAACATTCGCCCCCAGTCAATGATCTGGGTTTAAGTCATTATTTTTTTGCTCACCACATCACCCCTGTTTGGACCCAATCATATGCTAATCAGTCTAGACCTGGCCCCTCATGGGAACAGTCTAGCCCGAACGGCCAGGCCAGGTCCTCCCTGGACTGGAGACAAGAATCCTGGGAACGGTTTTGGAGTATCACCCCTCATCAGCTAGGCTAGCATGAATCCAGTGGTACAATGAGCATAGGACCCACATTAAAGCTAAGCATAAACAGCTCAATAGCATCTCAATAAAGGTGAAGCACATTTTGCCCCACAAGGACTACAGATAGTAATAGATCTGCAAACCACACAGGTTTATTAGCAGATTGGCACACTTATAAACGCAATTCCCCAGTTTAGTCATAATTCATTAATCACCTGGTTGCACCAGGATTCAATATAATCCAATGAGGGTCAAAATAGCAAATACAAAGGCAATATGGCGACAGAGTCGCAGATGGTCCATGCCAATGTATACTTACCCTACCCACATCCTCAAGACACAAATGCAAACCAAACAGCTTCGATATTTCTTTGGGATAGGGGGTCAGAACACCCCCAGGCAGTATTTATTAACAAAATTAAAAACCACAGTAACCACATTTAAATGTTTGTTACATCTTTGGTATCCTAGCCTTAACATCAATTCTAGTACATGTGAATCACCTAAGCATCTTAGTCTGTTCCTGTGCAGCCAATAAAATTATTCTGTGACGATTCTGAGTGAGATCAAGACTGGCTCTGCCACTTGTTTGACCCCATTGGGGGCCCTTCTCATGGGAGGAGTCCCCTATCCCTCCCCTGTCTGTCGCCACGGGGAGGGCTCCAATGTTATTGCAGAAACTTGTGCAGGAGGCCCGGCTCCCCTTAGTATACCTACCGCGGGACAACCCCTACACCCAGATTTGTCATCCCCCCCAAGGGCCAGTGCTAGGTTATGCCCAACTGCGCATGTGCGAGTGGCTGCTAGGTAAAGGACCGTGTCAGCGACCACTCAGAAACTCCCTGCGCCCCTGCCACCTCCTTCCGACCTGGTGGCAGCCCCCTTGTAGGTTCCATCAATGTCAATGTCAAATTTGGTAAAACTGGATGGCTACAAAGGAGCGTAAGTGTCCCCCCAATCTTGACCTCACCCACCAGAGGCCAGCATAGTTCACAGACTATTTGCCCCCCCGCCCGCCAAATTGCGCTGGTACAGCCAGGCCAGCAGGTTTTCAAGAAACATAGCATTACCCTCATCAGGTAAATGCACTTCATCCGGCAAGAGAAAACGCTCCCCTTTAATACATCCATGAGATATGGCTGACAACCGATTCGTCCGGAACAACTTACCAAGTTTTCGGTTCGGTCTCTTTACTGACTCATTGATGGCTTTATCCGACTTACCACCTCTCCATTTTATCCCCGGAATCATATTGGACCACACAATTGTGGCCTGCAGGAATTTCTCTGCCAACCAACACATTTCAGAAACAATTAGCTCACACAAGTCTCTCCGATTCAACTCAGTGATGCCATTGCCTCCTATGTGCACAATTATCACCCCTGGAAGCGTAAGCCTCCAGGCCAACATTCTATCCAATGCAATTCTCATTTCCCCCACATGTAGCCCACCTTGGCCAAAGAAAGTCAGCTGATAACCGTCCTTTAAAGCGCGTAACATGTAGTTGCCAACGAAATAAACACTCTGTGCAAACTTTACATAGGAATGCCCTAACACCAGCACATCTGTAACAACTCCAGCTCCAGCGTAAGCCAGCCGCAATGAGGTGTCCAGCGGCTGGATCCCCCTAACCTCTCTACAATCTGCATTGATGAAAGAAAAAGGGGTAAGGCACCAAGACTGCAACAGTGACATTACAACATATTCAGTCTGACATATCATTTGTAGCAATTCGACTTCCAACGGCCTATCCTTTGCACAAACTGTCCTGCCAAACCCATACATGCGGCAGTTGTCGCTGCACCAATACAGAATGAATGGGAACCATAGTCAGCAGCAGGGTCCAAACCTACTGCCCCCAAAGCCACCTTGAGCACCTTAGTGAATTGGAATCTAGTTAGTGGTGTCCCATCCCAGTGCAACAAAAGATCACCACTCATACTCCCCACCCGGTGAGCCAGAAAGGATTCCAAATTGCTCAGTGGACAACAACTGCTCCCCATAGCCCGGTGCAGCAATATGTGATCCCCCCTTATCATCTGATCAGTTTTGGGCTGGGACATGGTAATCGCCAGTGAGCCATTGGGCCATTGCATATCTTTGTGCTGCAGTCCTCCCTTGAGATTCTTTTCATTCTTTGCCACCAAGACGCTCATCCTTAATGCTCCATAAAAGGCTAAGGAAAACGCTGCTCTAAAGAGGCAAACTTCATCAGGTGAACTACAAATCCCTTCGAGGGATGGCTTGTTACTTTGTTAATGGGGCGCCTGGCGTCGGTTCTACATCCTTTCAGATGTTGCCATCCCCTCAAAGCCCTTTGCACCAGAAATGCCCTGGTCCCATCTGTATACCCCAATAACTTAGCAAAAAATGATATTGCCACAATATTGCGTTTTGCATATGATATGGGTCTCCCCTCCTCTCTCAGGTGCCCTAAAAAAGCAATTGCTGACTCTTGGGAGAACCACACTCCCTCCACATGTGCTTCCTGAAACTTTCTATATGTGCCATATGCCCCCTCATATGCACACCTTGTCTGGTCTGGTAAACTGGGGCACCACGTTGCCATAGATGTTCCTGGAATGGTGAGGAGAGGTCTGCCGCATCTGGGTGGTGGAACCGCAACGCCTACATTTTGAAACAAGATAAAGCATCTGCTACATTGTTCAATACACCAAGGATATGTTAAGACATGAAATTAACATTCAATTTCATGCAAGTAAGACAATCTCTTTGAATAACTGCAAAATAATTTTACACTTGGCAGTTTGGCGATTGATGCACTCGACCAACGTCATATTTTCTGACCAGAATACCACTACCTGACTGCAAAAGTGCGCAGGCCAGATTGTGAGAGGCACAAAGATGGGAAAAAACTCGACAAAACTGAAGTTTGCCACTACGCCTGACCCATGCTATTTACTCGGCCATTGCTCTGGGCAAAATAGTCCCAAAACCCATGCTGCCTGCCACGTCAGTCCATAAACCCAATTCTGCATTGGTCCTAGCAGTGCTCGGCCATACTAATGACCCATTAAAATCCTTCAAAAATGTCTGCCATATTCTCATGTCCTGGTAAACCTCACTGAACAGCCTCGCATGGGGATGCTTTGACTTTAGGCTCGCCATGGCCTGGGCAATAGATTTAGAAAATGGGCGGCCCATGGGTATAATGTGGAACGCAAAATTCAGCTGCTCAACCACCACCTGTAACTGATGCAGCGTCACCTTCTGAGCCCGCAGGTAGATTTCGAGTGCTTTAGAGAAACCTCTTATCTTCTCCTGAGGAAGCCTGGACACACCTGCCTCTGAATCCAAATCTATGCCCAATAATTATATTGTCGTAGCCAGTCTACAAGTCCTAGCCTGTGCTAAAGGGACTTCAAAAATACCCATTAGCTCCAGGAAGCATTGCAAAGCCTTCCCACAATCATCTGTGCCCGGAACCCCAAGGAAAAGGAAGTCATCTAGGTAATGAAGAGCCCAATGGTGCCCTATTCTCCTCCTAAATACCCATTCCAAAAAGGTACTAAACTTCTCAAAGTAGGTGCAAGATACTGAGTAACCTATGGGCATACATTTATCAAAATAAAATGCACCCTCAAACTGAGCACTCAAAAGATGGAAATCTTCAGAGTGAACCGGCAACAGACAGAAAGTGGATTCTACATCAGCCTTTGCCAACAAGGTCCCAGCTTCTGGAGCTTTGTAATGGCGTGATCTAGTGGGGCATATTTCACAGTGCACAATGACCCATTAGCTTCATTAACAGACTGTCCTTTTGGGGCTGAAAGGTTGTGAATAATCCGAAACTCCCCAGGGTCTTGGGGCAGGCAGGAAGCAGAGACCCGTCTGCCCCAGTGCGGCTGCATAACTAGGGGCGGGTACAAGAACGCCTCACCCAGAAGCACTATAGTGCTACTGGGGCAGCGAGTGCGGCAACCAATCTGTGCTGACCTTGCCCGGAAGGACGGGGCGACCTGGCCCTGTACTTCCCGCTTGCCCGTGGCCCTCCAGTATATCGCCGGCTCCCCAATGGAGGGGAGAGCCTCTGTTAGCTATTTAAGGATTATTGCAGGCAAATCATGAAAGATTAGCTTCTCCTGTAGAGAAACTTCCCAATACTAAGCTAAGGTTTTAAGTAAGGTATGTGAAAATGTAAGCAGCAGTTGCTAGCAAGTGAAGCTTCTGAGGCAGAACCAAATGAAGGTTCCAATCAGACAAAAGATAAATATGTTTTCTTAAAATCGTGACTCTATGAACAGAAATAGAAGAAGAACAGGGTCTCAAGAGAGGCAGGGTGGGCAATCTGAACTGACTAATTTAGCAATACACAATCCCATTCAATATTCAGCAGACGGTAACACATCCCACAGTTCCCAAGAGGCAGGATCCAATCGAAATCTAACATTCAATGATAATTTGCAGCGTTCTGCTGCCCAGGCAGCACAAAGGAGGCCTACTGCTTCTCAACGTTCAGATTACCTCTGTCGGACAGGTCAAACCATCCTGGCTGGGCACAGATGTATGAAACTCCTTATAAGGTTCTAGAGAAATGATCAACAATGCATTCCCTTACAGATTAAAAACCAGTTTAAACAATTGTTACTCAAACTATTGATTGTTTGGCTTCTGAAACAAAAACAAAGAGTGCGATAGCGCATTAACAGCCAAAAGCACAGTTTCCATATTAGCAGACATTTCCACTCTGAGGCTTGCATTTACAGAGGCTATTACTACGGCCAGCTTAATGTGAACACTTAAATTATGGTCATATATAAAGTGAGAATAACAAATTATGCTCAAAGCTGAACATAAAATCAAACTTGAATATAATCATATAATGGTTATACATAATGTGTATTAGCATGTTATCGAGCTGAACAAAAACAAATAGTGACAACCTGCCATTCTATTTCCTACAGAAGTCAGGTGCTGTAAGTCTGATATGGTAAAAAAAATATATACCATAATAGGGCAGGTATTACATTAGGAACAGGCCCAGTTATTCATATAAAATTGAGTAAAGAGACTACCTGTTTTTTCATTTCCAGAGTCCTGGCATCAACAGAGCATTCCTTCGAGTGCCTTCCATCATAGATATTAATATCAGGGAAACTTAATAACGCGGGCGTTCAGTTTTACATGAGGGACAGATCTCATTCACTATCGATATTCATGAGGGGGCACCGGCAGGACTTCAAGTGTAGGGATGGATGTCATAAATCCTACCTCTATTCTTTGAAGACATTCTGTTGATAAGCAAGGAGGCCTAGGGTTCCAATGCTCGAAAAAAATATGTCAGTACAAGAAATGCTGCTTTGGTGAAGCTTCCTTGGATGTCAGTGTGGTGTCGGGCCTCAGGCCCACGTCAGGTAAAAGAGAGACACAGACAGCATGCGAGTTAGTGTAGTAACGGGCATCGAGCACGTGCACCCAGGCCCTTTCATTAGCGGGGTCACGTCACTCATGACACCCGTGATGGATGGGTGGGTGGGTGCAGTGTGTCCAGCCCTCAAGGGAGTGGCTGGAAGTCTAGCTTCCTGCGGAACACTAGAACGTGTCCCGCAGGACATTACAGTCAGTATGTCACGAGCTGGAACAGAGGAGTCCAGTTTTGTTTCATAGGCCAGGGGTATGGCCACAGCAACACAGAAGATATTTACACAGAAGATATTTACACAGAAGATATTTACCTGTAGTGGAGATGAGTCAGTAAGCCATTTGCGAGTGGGGGTTCAATCTGCATGCACGGAATGCAAGGTATTCAGAAAGGGCAGACATGCATTCGTACACCCCTTCCCTTTGGTGCGATATATATTTTTTTGCAGAGTTTTATATAGCGTGAACTTGACCCGAATCGGATATCAGAGCACTTTACATAGTACCAGTTACGTTACATGAGGACACACATTCATTTTTGTTATGCACAGAGAGATTAAGTGATTTGCCCAGAATCACAGGATGTTCAGCGTCATTGCCGAGACTCGAACCCAGTTCCCCAGATTCGAGATTGACCATGCTAGCCGTTAGGCCAACTCCCCTCCCCTATAATGCTCAATGTCGTCAAACAAGTATATCTCATTGTAGAAGCAGAGCATTTTCACTGACAAGGTTGTCCTTTTAAACTCAAGAGTTTGTGGGGATTCACTAGCTTTCCCAGGAAAAAGTTTCACACTTGATGACTGAAGAAATTCACTTTCAAGAGAGGACCTGGGCTTAAAACAAAGCCAAAGTTGCTGAGGGTGCTAGCAAAGGAACTTCTCCACAAGGAAAATATTGAACTGTATAGAAAATTCACAAAAATGCACTTGCATGACTGCAACATGCTTTTTACCTGGTCATGTGTTCATCAAATGCAATTGTGACAGAGTGAAATCCAAGTTCAGTGCCAGTGAGGTCTACAATTAACCATAAGTGGTACTCAGTCCATTTATTCATTCATTTGTGTTATCCGGCACACTGTAAGCAACCTTTGCACTCTGCTTGAGTTTGGAAATCTGCAATTTTGTGAGGTCGAAAACCTGCAGATAATACATTTCGGATTTTTTCTGTCAGTCGGCATAGTAACTCTGTGTAGGAACTATTTATGTAGAGAGTGGCCCTCCTGAAAGCATTGCATGGCTTGGCCCTTATGGGCCGCAGTAAGACTCCCCTGAACTAGAAGGTAGAAAAGGTGAGAGAGATCAGGTTTGCGGCAAACTGGGTGAATTGATTAAATAGCAAACATTATTGAATATGAGGCTAAGCTGCAGGATAGGATTATGTGAAACAAATAAAAGGGGATGGGAGGAATGCTCACAATAAGCCTTATCACTGGCAATTGCTTGAGGTAGCATTCCAACCCAATGTTCTTTTTCCCACCTTGCCACCTCAGTTTGGACACAGGCATATACAACTTGGTCCATACTCTGCTCCAATAGGAACAGCCCAGCCAGAATTGCCTAGCCAGATGCTCCTCAAACCAGAACACAAGCAACCCAAGACTGGTTTTGCCTGAATGCGACTTTTCAGTTGGGTGTAGCTTTGTTCCGGTGGCACAGTGGCCACAAAGAGCAGGCTTATGTGAATACATTCAAATCTCAGATTGACTTTAAAGGTAAAATACAAAATTCTGCCTCTGGATTGACTGAGTAGGATTTCTGGGAGATTTACTTCGACAAAGTGACCATTTTGCATAAAGGCTTATATTAGATCTTGCTGCATTAAAGTAAGTAGAAGCTAATTTTTGCTAAAAGTAGATGCCTGAAAGGTAACACGTTAGGGCATATATGAAACTAAAAAAAAGAATGTGAAAATGATGTCACATAGGAAATATATGAAATACTTGACAGGCTACTAGAGACCATTGGTGAGTGAGTTATGGAAGCCTCACTGGAAAGAACATAAGGAGCAGCAGATTACTCTTCTGGCAAGTGCGCCATGGGGTGAAATTAAATGATACAATCAGTGGTATGCCAATATCACTGTAATGCACTGTAAACTCATTATCTGAGGGGTTAAAAAAAATGCTGAAAACAGAACATATCCACTTCTGTTACTGGTATAATTTCTGGCACCGTTTTTAGTAATGATAAATACAGCAGGACTGAAATTATCTGAGCATCATATACTGAGCTACTTTAACTAAGAATTGTCATACATTTACAGTGATGTACTCCCGCTCCCAGGTGTAAATTCAGGACCTTTGAGAAATCCTCAATATTCCAAGCAGTACGTCTGGTAAACTACACCGTTCTCCTTTCCAAGTAAACTACTCTGAATGGAATGTGACATCTGCTGTCTCTCCAGTGAGGAGAAACATGCAAGGTACACATTAGGGAAATGCCTGTGCAAAAGTGCCCTTTTGTTCTTCAAAGATAAACTATTTTTCCTCATGGAGAAACCCCTTACATACATCCCCACAACGTTTTTCGGTGATTTAATCCCATTCCCACCTCAGAGGGGTACTCCTGCCCACTATTGGAGTGAATCTCCAACCGGTTTCAGACAGAGATGGGGTTGGAGAGAAGTTTATGACTACAATTTAAGGGTTTTTGGACATTTACCAACTCTTAAGGCATCATTCTCCCACTCCCTACCTCTTGGATGTAGTTTATTGCTTCATAATGGTAAGCAGTAAGGTGTACAGTTAATCAGTTGTAAAATCATTTATGCCTGCCAGGTAAAATTTTGTGGATTCCCGACAGCTTCAAATTGAGCCATTTCTGACTGTAAGTGAAGGTTTACAGGCTTAAATTGCTTGGTAAATCAGACTAAGTAGAAGTCAAGCATCTCTGTCATTCTTTGTTTGTTTGATTTGAAGGACTGGGCTCTTTAAGACCCAGCGGTGCCAGGGCACAACACCTGAAACCTTCGTGGGTAACCTGCTCCGGCGTACGAATGACAGAGACACGGGACACTTCCTTCGGCGTCAAAGATTCAAGGTTTATTTACTGCAGGGAACACAGAAGTCACGACAAGTACAACACGTGCAACTTGGGGAGACTGCTTCAAATTGGTTCTGTGGATCGCTCCTTTTATACAGAATTTACCCATAGGACAACATGATACACAAAGGTTTACAACCCGGTTCCCACAATTATCCCCCAGAGGGGTCGCTTTTGGTCACTTTGATACACACAAGGTCCGGAACATAAGTGCGGAAACATTTGGCGGTTCCCAACTGTAAAAACCCATCTTCCCAACATTAGTGCATTCCAATCGGCAGTAAAACAGATCGAAATAGGAACAAAGACAGGTGCAGAGGAAGATGGAGACAGTGGGGAGATCGGAAAGGGTGTAAAAGGGGAGGTATCGGGAAACACGAGATACAGGCATCAAAGGGACGTGCCTAATAAGATGCACGGCTGAGACAATAAACCGGCACGGCAAGATGAGCCTCGAGCGGGGCCATCTGCCTTACAGTATCATCCCCCTCGTCATAAAGACACTTACAAAGAACATGTGTCTTCCGCAAATATCTTGGGAGTCCCAGGGTCGCGAAGCGGACAACGTCCGTTCGCTGGCTACTTGAGGGCAAGAGACAAAATGGATGCCGTATCTAAGATGGAACCCGTGGGTACAGATGAAAAACCCACATAACAAACGAACGGTTTAAGTTAGCACAGCGAAACTGCGCACACTTACTAAACTCGTCATTTGCGGTTCGTAGATACCAGACTCGACCATATTCGTGCGAGTCGAAAACACCACTTACAATTGTCACGGAACCTCAGACGCTCCTTTTGCCCTCATGTAGGCAAGCACTAGTCGGAATCATACTCGATATTCATCAGACCATCTAGATGTTGCTGTAGCATATGTCTGTCCAACCGAGTCCCCTTGGTAACAGGTGGCTGTCTCATACACGTTGTAGCACAGAGGCCACATAAGGCAGGACCGCACTGCACACAAAGGCAACACGTGAACAGGAACGCCACAACGACTCCGATGATCATCAGAATCTTCCAACCCCAAGTCGACATCAGGCCCCAAAACCATCCAAGTAGCGTCCAATCCCCTACATCCACGTGTATGGATTCGGAGATCTTATGCAACTTCGAGATAACTTGATAGACAGTCGGAGCATTATCAGGAATGAAAATACAGCAGCTCGAATGGATCACCTTACATACCCCACCTCGATCTGCTAAGATCACGTCTAAAACCATACGGTTTTGTAACGTCATAAGTCTATCCGCCTGAAGTTCAGTGGTGATATTACCAAGGGCACTGGCAGTAATATTAGCTGTTGATTCTACCACTCGAGTCAACTGTCTCAGGCTCCTACTATTAACCATAGGTCCCCAAAACGGGAGGAAACCCTTGAAAAAGTCTCCTGCCTCTTGACCGGCAGTATCCTCTTCGCTAATTACGCCTCTCACAACTCTAGTCTTGTGATAATCTGCATCTACAGTAAACGTCGGAGGCAACAAGTTTGCGATGAAGCATGAGCCCATAAAGTCAGAGGGCAACCATGCATATGCACGATCATGACAGATAAAGTATGTACCCTTGGCGGCCAAAAACACAGGGGACGAGACCATCGGCAGAATGTAATTTTCAGTGCAAGCACTCTCTCCAAGTCGGGCTTTCGATCTTCGGCCACGACCTATTAGACAAAAATTACCAATGTGGGGTACGACCCATATCGGAGGCGAGCTTTTAAGCTGCTTTTCACTAGTGAACACACTATATTCGCCTCTACTTAGGACCCTATAGGCTTGTACCTCTTCTTCAGGAATAAGCGAGGGATCATAGATATCGCTATCTAAGTCTTCAATTGCTATAGACAAAGGTTTTTGATACGAGGTAGGACCAGAGCAGGGGGAACGTGGTTCTCGAATGGGGTGGAAACCTAGTGCGCTTCGAAACATTGTTTGAAATGCTCGAGCAGACCCTTGGGAACTATACGGTAACACCAGATATGGAATTCCCTTATCCGTAGTATGTGGCATCAACCCACACACCCAACAATTAGTAGTGTTAACCACTAACTGATGCTGGTGAAGGAGCTGAATAAAGGAATTATTGCGGAATTCTGCACGTCTAGCCTGCTCGTGTTCAGGTAAGATATGAAAAGAATGAGGAGAAACAGTGGAGGTGAGTTTAAGGTCAGGGTTAGGAGTAGGTATGGCAGAAGGTAAGAAGTAAGACATCGTGTAATACACCCCACCCGCCAATAATGCAGAAACAGTCAAAAACAATACGAATATTTGGATCATAAAACATTTGGTACGACTGAGTTGCTGCAGCTTGAATCTTTGCGCTTGAGCTCCTTCCAAGTCCGTCAGCTTCGAAAATGCCATCCCCTACGACCGTCCGCAACATTTCTTGACGCACTTCGTTCTGTGTAGCAATAGTCAATCCCTAGGAGTTCCCAGGAACCGACGGTCTTTAACCTAGTGTCAAGACCTACTAACCAGAAGGAAGTACGCGCGCGGCCCTACGGTCTTTATTTCACAAATATATATATGCGAAAACAATGTTTCTCAGCTATGGAAGCAAAAAGTGTAAGGAATGGAACTCAATGAATATATACAAAAATAATTACAATGATATGAGTGTTCAAACTGATCGTGGAAAACGGGATAATGCAATTGTCAAGGGACAAAACAGGATCTTTTATTAGTCTTTAGTGCTGGATCGCAAAAAGTATCGGGTTTTCCCAGGACGTGTCTGTTCGTCAAACAAAGGATCCGTTGAAGAGACAGCGTTCTGTTGATCAGTTGAATGTTCTGGTCTTGAGTCTTTCGATGACAAATGTTCAACAGTGTCTTTTTGCTGCACTGAGGATTCTCCGACAGGTTGTGCGTCACTGAAAGGTACAAACGCCGGCAATCCTTCGGTTTCAGTTGATGCAATGCCTCTCCTCACCCACGAGTCTGCCAGCAACGGAATAGGGACCTTTTTGGTGTGGGTGGCGTGCACCCAATTCTTCCGTCCCTCAAGACCAACTGCAGTTCTCGTGGCAAGGAGGACCTGGTAGGGTCCAGGGAACCTGGGATCCAAATTGTTCTTGCGCGAAAAGTTTCGCGTTACCACCCAATCTCCGGGCTGGAGCTGGTGGCCTGGACCCTCCGTCTGTGTCGGCAATGCTTCGTGAACCTGTTGGTGAATTAACCTCAGTTTAGCAGTCAAGTCATGAAGATAATCGATCAACATTGGATACTCAAGGTCACAGAAAGCACCTGGTCTAGGGACCCCCCACACATTGGCAGGACGACCGAACACTATTTCATAGGGACTGAGCCCTACTCGGGAGTGTACGGTTGCCCTTGTTGACAGTAATGCTAAAGGTAAAGCGTCAGGCCACGAGAGACCAGTCGTAGCCTGAATCTTTGCTAGTTTTAGTTTTAGGGTGCCATTATACCCTTCAACCAAACCAGCTGACTGGGGATGATTGGCGCTATGGAATTTCTGATTAATTCCAAGTCCCTTACACACACTCTTCATCACACTCCCCACGAACTCACTTCCGTTATCTGACCACACGACTCTAGGCATTCCGTACCGAGGAAAGTATTCCTTCAGTAGGATTTTCGCAGTTGACAAAGCAGTATTGTCTTTGAGAGGATAGGCCTCGATCCATCGGGAGAATGCGCAAACCACAACTAAAACGTATTTCAGGTTATTGCATCGCTCCATATGGATGAAGTCCAATTGAATCACCTCAAAGGGACATGAAGGGGGAGCAAAACTACCAGGAGGAGTTGGGGTTCCCTTACCAGGATTGTACAACATACACACCATACAATTCTTAACCAAGCGTTCAGCACATTTTGTAATACCATCATTCTTCCACACAGGGGACAGCAACTTACAAATACCTTTCGCACTAATATGTGCTAACCCATGCGCCATAGTCACAACAGCCAGCACATACGCATCAGGCAACATCCATCTTTTCTGATCCGATAAGTCAATCCAACAACCATGCGCATCCAACTTTCCCATACTATCTTTCCACTTCGTCTTTTCAGTCTTGGTGGCCTCATTCTGAATTGCTTTCACACTCTCGATAGTGTCCTCACACATACTCGATTCTGTAGGCCACCTCACCGAACTCGTCACATACATTCGAGTGCTAAGGTTTCGTGCAGTCTCCTTAGCAGTCTCATCCGCAAAAGCATTACCACGACCAACATCATCTGTCACCTTACGATGCGCACTACATATGACAATCGACACTTGCTTAGGCAACGTAAGTGCATCCAAAAGATCATTCACAAGCTGGCCATGCTGAATCTTCGTACCATGCGAGGTTAGAAAACCTCTCTCTCTCCACAACCGTCCAAAACTATGTGCGACGCCAAAGGCATATTGGCTGTCGGTAAACACATTCACACGTTTCCCTTTCGCTAACACACACGCTCTAGTGAGAGGGATCAGCTCTGCGGATTGGGCAGAATTCTGATTTAATCTCGCAGTCTCAACAACAGTATTCAATGTTACAACAGCATAAGCAGTAGTCACATCGCCATTCGGCAACTTAAAACATGAACCATCCACATACAGTGTTCCATCTGGGTCTTCCAATGGGGTGTTTTTAAGGTCCACTCGACCTTTTGTTTCCTCCTCTGTCCTCAAATAACAATCGTGTTCTGTTATTTCATCTGACTCTGAGCTAATTGGTAACAAAGTTGCCGGGTTCAGAACATTACAACGTTTTATTTGAATGTGGCTTGCCAACAGCGTCAACTCGTACCCAGACAACCTCGCACTCGTCAAGTGCTGAGTTTTCGTACGATTCAAAAGAGTGTCGACTGCATGCGGAACCATCACCGTAAGCATATTATCCATGACCAATCCTGCTGATTGTCGGATGGAGACCGCGGCTGCCGCCGTTGCTCGTAAACAACTCGGCAATGCTCTAGCTACCGGGTCCAAGGTCGAGGAAAAATATGCACATGGACGTTGCTTACCACCAAAATGTTGCGTTAAGACACTCAACGCACAACCTTCCCTCTCGTGAACATATAATGTAAACGGCTTGCTGTAGTCAGGAGTACCTAACACAGGAGCCGAACACAATGAATCACGTAATTCAGAAAAACTTTTCTGACATTCTTCTGTCCATGGTAAAGGAGTCGAAACATCCTTGCACGTAAGAGCTACCAATGGTTTCGCTAGCAATGAAAAATTTGGAATCCATTGCCTGCAGTATGACGTGATACCTAGAAAGGCACGCACATCTCTTTGGGTTGTTGGCACAGCCATTCGCACAATTGCTGCAATTCTCTCTGGGGTCAACCGCCTTCCCTCCTTTGACAATAAGTGACCTAGATAGGTTACTTCTTGACAACAATATTGGAGTTTAGAAGGTGACACCTTGTGATTTAACTCGCAGAGATGCTGCAGCAGCGATACCGTAGCAATTTTGCAAATGTCCTGAGTATCTGCAGCTACCAATAAGTCATCGACATATTGGATCAAGGCCGCACCAGCCGGCAACCTAAACGCATCCAGTTGACCCTTCAAGGCTTGACTGTAAATCGATGGACTCTCACAGTAGCCCTGAGGAGCGCGTTTGAACCGGAAGCTGCGTCCACCAAGAGAGAAACCGAAAAGGTCTCTACTCTCTTCTGCAATGGGAATGCTGAAGAACTCATTCTTCAAGTCAATCACCGAAAACCACGATGCAGAAGCTGGAATCAGAGTCAGTAGTGCCGTGATGTCAGGCACAACGGGGAACTGAGGAATCACAATTTTATTCACCTCCCGTAAATCGATAACAAAACGATAAACAGGTGGTTTCGAAGGATCAGTACGTTTTAGAATGGGCAGTACAGGGCTGTTGCACACGTTTCCCTGTGTTTCCTCAATAACGTCTTTCTCGATCAAATCATAGATGATCGCTAACAATGCTCGTTCACCATCAAGAGAGATACGATACTGGGGAATACGTGGCAATCAACTGGACAACATAAGGGGAGATGTCAAGCAGGCCCACATCATTGGGACCTGTTGCCCACAAAGATGCAGGAAGAGAACTCAATTCCGGTGGAAGCTTATCGAGAGACAAGTACATAGGAGAGACAACCCTCTCTCCCAACGTAAGCTTTACACCCGCAGGAGAACAATACAAAGTTGCATACAAACGTTTAAGCAAGTCCAGACCCAAAAGATTTTCACCACAACCCGTGGTCAAAATCAACGGAGCTTCTAGCTCATGAGGCCCAATTGTAAGGGGCAAAGGGCGCGAAACTGGATTGCTAACGGGGGCGCCAGAAAATCCAACGGAAACATTTGTTAAGCCAGACAAAGGTGCGCCAGGGAGTTTCGAATGCTTTATGGAACTTTTCGCTGCACCAGTGTCCAACAGAAAAGGCTCAACGACGCCCGATGTAGCAACTGCGACGTAAGGCCCTCTCTGATCAACCGGAACTGATACTACTCCCTCTCCTTGTCTTCGGCTGTCCTAGTAATTACTGTCGTCAGTTCCCTGATCGACGTAATAATCGTCTACATTGTACTGCGCAGATCGTCCTTGCGACGATCCACGTTGATCAAAACAATTATCGGAATTTGATGAGTTATCTGAGCGATCATTCTGAGCACCACGACCTCTACCACGTGGTGCCTGCTGTGAACCACCACGACCTCCTCTAGATGAATTACCACTATTACGTTCGTTTAGAACAGGACAATTGAATTTGATATGTCCCTCCTGTCTGCAATAAGCACATTGATTGTATCCTAATGACGATCTTTGGAAAGAGGAATCATTACGAGTTTGTGATCGGTTCGATTGCGGCTGCGATCTATTTTGTTGTGGAGCATTCTGATTCGAACGAGGAGGATAGGCCTGCTGTAACAACACTTTAGTTTTTAGTTCTTTCGTCTTTTTATCAGCACGGTCACTCTCTTCTTTCTCTCTATTCTCATAATACTGTGCCGTAGCCAATATTTGAGCCGAGGTAGAAACGGCCCACGCACTTTCTGAATTCTTCAATTTATTGCTCAAATCGGGCAATAAGTTCGAAACAAATTTATCCACGAACAACCTTTGACCACCCTCAGTGCTCATATCCTGACCACTATGATCAATGAATGCCTCCTCAAACCTCGTAAAGAAGTCGGAGACACTCTCGTCCTTCTTCTGTTTACAAGCTGACAATTTGTCCCAATTCACTCTCATAGCTGGCATGAGAGTTTTCATTAACGTTATTATTCTTTGAGGGAGAGCAGTAATGAGTTGTTCAGGCTTAGCCCCACCGACTTGTCGCGTATCAGCCGCAATAAGAGCAGCCCAATCGCCACCTAATTCATTTGGATGATTTTCCTGACGAATCTGAGCCCATACCGGCTGCGGTACGACATTGCCAAACAGCATGTCAATATCGGCAAGATTCATTACCGTAGCGTCTACGAGCTGCGACAGTTCTTTATAATACCCTGCAGGATTTTTGCGAGGGTCAGGCACGGATTGTTTCACCTGCAACACTTCTGAGCGTTTCCATGGGAGATGTATCCATACTCTCTGGAAATGTGGCAAGATCGGAGGTTGAGCATTAGCGTCGCCTGGCATCCACACTGGTGGAACTTCTCGCATAGGAAATTGACCAGACTCATCTGGCTGTCTTTCAATATCTTCAACAAACAAGGCTTGAGGAATAGGAGTGGGACGAAAAGATAGCAACCGTTCAACAGCACGCCGTACGTTGGTATCCACTATCAGTCCAGTCGAGAACTGAAGTTGCAAATCAGACAACGCGGTCAGCACCTCGTCAGGTGCGTCGGCCGATATCTGATCACGAAGGACCTTACACATTTCCTCGAACACAAATCTCTGGGTTGGTATATTGAATTGACAAAACGTATCGAGTACAATACGTGGTGGATTTCTAAGGGGATGCGTCATCCAACCCATCGCCATATTATATAGTGAAGCGCGTTCCCTGTTACCAGGAAGCTGACTACGTCTCTGAGGACCATCAGAACCAGCGGACCCAAGAACAGGTCCGAGCGAATGAAAAAAACTAGCCGCAAGAGGAGAATTACGACTACGAGTAGAGGGAGAAGTATAGGACACAGGACTAACAAGTGAAGGAGTAGAAACAGAAGCAACAGCAGGAGTTAACAGAGCGGGAGCAGTAGCGGGAGCAGGAGTATGTGGAAGCGGAGGAGCAGTAGGGATAGCAACAGGCAAAGGAGCAGGAACAGTCGGAAGAACGGGTGCAGGTTGAGGAGCAGGTACAGGAACAGGCACAGGGGGAACCACAGGAACTGCGATACCCTGCACGTACGGAGGTGGCGACTTCATAAGATAAGACATTAAGGGATCCTCAACTGCGTCTTCCTTCTTTTCCGACTCAGTAGGCAAATCAGGATAGCATTTATCTATAGTCATACGCTGTAATCTATCAAACACTTCCTTTTCCTTAACCTCCTTATCATGCTGAAATTGCTCTGCTTTCTTTACAATGGCAGCAACACTATCTCTCTGATTTCGTTTAGTCTGTCTGATTTCTTTCTGTCGGGCTTCTTTACGCCATAACCGAAAGGCATCAAACATGGCCGGCCTTGACTTTTTCTCGAACAATTTAGCCTCTAGGTTATCTAAGATCGGGGTCTCAAAAGTACCATGAGGTGGCCAACTAAGGACACCATCCTTCTTTGTATAGCGAATCCAGTAATAGTTAAAGGTAATCGGGCCTAGCCCATGTTTACTGTACAGTTCATAAGTCGGAGTTCCAACCGGAGGTATCGGACACGAGTCCTCCAGTCGGGAATCCGCACCACAAGGTCTGAAACAACTAAACAAAGTACTACGACCAGGCATCTTGCACACTAGCCGAGTTTCACAAACTTCAAAGGTTACGGGATTTACCAAGTCCCAGCAAAGAGCAAAAACCCTCGGTTTTTGGCGGCTGCAGTCGTCAAATAACACAACAAAGTACGCTAGCAAAGTGTCACCGACAAAAACACTCACACAGCGTCTACAACAAAAACACTCGCTAAAAAGTGTCAACAACTAAGAACTCTGGGAGCGACCCACAAATACTTAACTCAAAGATCGATGGCGTCACCAGGAAGGCCTGTCAATCGTCTCGCTATACCAAGGTCTACGCCAGGCGCCAAAACAGGTCTACAGTCAGGGCAGCAGTCCGTCGCAGCCGTCAGGAGGCGGGAATCTTCGCGGGAAAAGTCTTCGGGCCACTTATTTCGACAACAGGATCGATGAAGCGGAGTGCACCCTCCCTCGGAGATTTCACACGAAGTTCCTCACGATCGTCGGGCTTGGACCGGTACCACTGATGCAGCCCGACGTTGGGCGCCAACTGAAGGACTGGGCTCTTTAAGACCCAGCGGTGCCAGGGCACAACACCTGAAACCTTCGTGGGTAACCTGCTCCGGCGTACGAATGACAGAGACACGGGACACTTCCTTCGGCGTCAAAGATTCAAGGTTTATTTACTGCAGGGAACACAGAAGTCACGACAAGTACAACACGTGCAACTTGGGGAGACTGCTTCAAATTGGTTCTGTGGATCGCTCCTTTTATACAGAATTTACCCATAGGACAACATGATACACAAAGGTTTACAACCCGGTTCCCACAATTATCCCCCAGAGGGGTCGCTTTTGGTCACTTTGATACACACAAGGTCCGGAACATAAGTGCGGAAACATTTGGCGGTTCCCAACTGTAAAAACCCATCTTCCCAACATTAGTGCATTCCAATCGGCAGTAAAACAGATCGAAATAGGAACAAAGACAGGTGCAGAGGAAGATGGAGACAGTGGGGAGATCGGAAAGGGTGTAAAAGGGGAGGTATCGGGAAACACGAGATACAGGCATCAAAGGGACGTGCCTAATAAGATGCACGGCTGAGACAATAAACCGGCACGGCAAGATGAGCCTCGAGCGGGGCCATCTGCCTTACAGTATCATCCCCCTCGTCATAAAGACACTTACAAAGAACATGTGTCTTCCGCAAATATCTTGGGAGTCCCAGGGTCGCGAAGCGGACAACGTCCGTTCGCTGGCTACTTGAGGGCAAGAGACAAAATGGATGCCGTATCTAAGATGGAACCCGTGGGTACAGATGAAAAACCCACATAACAAACGAACGGTTTAAGTTAGCACAGCGAAACTGCGCACACTTACTAAACTCGTCATTTGCGGTTCGTAGATACCAGACTCGACCATATTCGTGCGAGTCGAAAACACCACTTACAATTGTCACGGAACCTCAGATTAACACAACTTAATTGTTCTAGGGGTGGGAGTAGAAGGTTTGGAATCCAGACCTTACAAGACCAGAGTCCGAGCTGGCCTTTCTTATGGTGGAGAGTATTTTCTATGCTGGGGAGACAAGGCTCCACTGAATGACTCTGCACAGCGGTTGCGGCAAAATAAGATGAGTTAAAGGAGAATCAAATCTGACTCACTTGGCTTCAATTAGGTACAAGACAGGTTGTCTTGCAGCTGTGTATGTACATTTTAGAGTCAGAGTACACGGGATAGAGAAGAACATGCCAGCAGTGATTCACAGTACTGAGCAAAGGCTCAAGCCCAGATTTACTATGATTGTGCATCAGAGTTGTGGCACTTATGTGGCACAGCGCTGGCAAAAAACAATTTGACTTTTGCTAAGCCACACAAAGCCCCTTTGTGTGGCTTTGCATAGTTTAGTAAATATAAAGTAACACAATGCAGCGTATAGCGCTGCTTTGCAATACTTTGCTTCACGGAGGTGTTACATAGATGGCACATAGGCATTCGCATACATCCACTCTTGTATGTTGATGCAAACCCAGTTGCAAACCCAAATTTACAAAGACATTTAAACATGGGTTTGTGCCAAAATGCTGCATGTACCCAACAGAGGTAGAAATATCTTTATTTCTCCTAGCTAATTCCTCTTTCCACATTTTGCTGCACACTTAAAAAGAGGAATATGCTCTAAGGATTATTTTTGTCCCGGAAGGAGTCCTTGATGCATAAAAAAACTCTTGCCTGTTACGCAAGCACCCTTGCAGCATGGTCAAAGGGTTCCTGCGTTGGCGCTAGGCAGCACACAGTACACCAGCGCAAGGAGGGAGCAGAAACACTCCATATCTTTGTAAATATGAAGTTTTTCTTTTTTCTCCCTTTCACTCAATGCAACGTAGCAAGTTCCCTTTCTGGGTCGCATTGCATGAAACAATACCAAATGTGTCCCTCTGTACTTAACTTTGGTAAGATCCACCGATTCCATTTACCCGGGGACACTCACTCTAAATGCATGGCAAATATATTGTGTCTCCTTTTCTTTGACAATGCATGAATAGAAAGGCAAAGTTATAGAAGTGTGGTGCTTCAAAATAATGGAATTGGGTTTGGTCCATTTGAAATTTCCAAACCGGGATTTGCCGCCCTGTTGAAACACCAACATTTGATTTATAGAGACAAACGTGACAACGTATGACTTGCTTCACGTTATATCCACAAATTTTATGGGTGCACCAAATTTGCAATTTATTTTGCGAAATGCGCAAAATTTCACAAAATGCGTTTCACTTGTATGGCAAGAAACTTTTCACTGCAAGTATATACTTTGCATAAAAAGATCTTATGTGTTGCCAGTAGAAGTCTGGTTAAAGGACAAACTGGCATATCATCAAGCGGCAGCGATATTTATCGCTGGCCGCTTTTAGCGTGCACAATTCTAATGCCGTTTATCACCGGATTCTATCGCCCTGGGCAGCTCACTATTAACAACGAGCATCGCTGAGGCAATAGAAATCCCGGCAATAGTGGTGTAAGCGGCAACATTGCAGGATTACCAGCTGTAAAAAAGAAGCGTTAAGGAAAACATTGTAGATAGGGAGATGTGGACTCAGCATTATGATCCACCTCCCATGATACATATGGCTAAGTAGGGAAAATAGAAGGCGTAAGAAACCAGCGATATACCAGGTTAGCGCTACTTTTTATGTTGCTAGACGGGTTAGAGATTTCCTTGTTGATAGGGAGAAGCTGTGTTATCGATTGTTTCCACTGAATTTCAGTTGGGAATGCCCACCTCTCATCTCATTAGTGATGCGAGGCGCAAAGAAAATGGGCGCAAAGGCATGGATTCACGCGTTAGCTTGTCCAAGCTGATAGGGGGATACAATTATCGCCGCTTTTCACCCGAAAACTGACGCTAAAGCAGCGATAATTTTAACGCCGGGCCTTGTTGATATGCCCCATAATGTCTATCAGTCAAACATGTTCTACTCGAACCAGTCTCCCATGGGAAAAAAACAAGAGAAATCTTGTAGGAGGCCCCCTGCACTTTCATCCACCAAATGAACCAAAACTTCACAGAGCATGCAATTGGCGATTCTAACATCAGATCTTTATTGAGCTTTGAATCTGGCAAACTAACTTTGACACTCACCCTGCATAACTCAACCCCATTCAAGCTTGCACGCCACAATACTGAACGCCTGCACATTCCATAGCTTTGGCCTTGCGTAGTGTCTGTAGTGTCCTGCAGGACCCGTTCTAGTGTCCCACAGGAAGCTGTAATCCCAGCCACTCCCTCAAGGGCTGGACACACTGCACCCACCCACCCATCCATCACGGGTGCCACGCATGACGTGGCCCTGTCAATAAAAGGGCCTGGGTGCACGTGCTCGGAGCCCAGTTATCACACTAAACCTCCTAGTGTGCGTGTCCCTTATTTATATGATGCGGGCCTGAGGCCCAACATCACACTGGCGACGAGGCGGGTCCGACCTCGTGTGCCTACTGCCGGGTGCTTCGTCGTTCTTCGGTGGGAGGAAATGCGCCTATAGATGTCATGCCCCCACTGTCCTGAGGCACGAGCTCGGCAGCGTTATGGAGTGACCACCTGGCTATCCTCTACCACCTTTGATTCCGGCCGGAAAGGAGAGGAAGCACGACCTCCCAGCACCGGGGTAGGCGACGTGTTTGGTGTCCCTCAACCACATCCCTGGCATCTATCCCGGGGACAGGAGCAGCCTGAGCGTCAAACGGCTGGGGACATAGCGGACCAGCAATAGGACGCAGAGATATGCCACTGGATCGGTTCCGAAGGCACCCACGTAGGTGAAAAGAGTGGATCCCCCAGGACACCCAGGCAGAGTGCAAGCCTCAGTGACTTCCGCCACTGTAGAATGTCCGAGGACAGCAACACAGGAGAGCAGCTATCATGTCAAAGGTAGGGATGGAATCGCCCCGCAAGAGAACGTCAATAAGAGGGCCCGGGTGCACGTGCTCGGGGCCCAGTTATCACACTAACCCTCCTAGTGTCCGTGTCCCTTCTTTATATGATGTGGGCCTGAGGCCCAGCATCACAGTGTCGTCTCACCCTGTACTCGCTAAATAAATCCCTTTTTACCCTACATCTCGGGTGGCTGTCAACTTTGCTTGGTGATAAATGCTAAGATACCTCAAATTTTTATATGGCATCATTTTATGGTACAAATTATTTTGTCTTTTTTTATATTGTGTCTTTTTTATGCTATTGCTTTTGTAAAAGATTTTAAGTAATCAAGCAATAAAGATTCAATTTATTCATTCAATAGTGAAATTTCGTGAAACAATGAAAATTTAATATATTTTGTGTAAGGCAAAAATCAGGATTTAGAGTACCATTAAATGCACGACGTGCAGGATGACATATTTTTTTCTAAACCATTATCATGCTCCCTCACAGCTCCTTCAATCTCCGTTTTAAACCCATGAATCTCGTTTCAAATAGCACACACCATGCATTCATTACACAAGGTAAGAAACAGGCAGAAGTCTCCGCCTGAATTATGAGTTAAGTCTGATGAATGAATATTCGAATGACTGCACTGAACGAGACAGCCTTTAAGGTTCAGCCTTGACGTTCCATCAGCAGTCATGCAGTGGGCATTTAAAATCTGCTAATTGATAACATATATTTTGCTTATCAATTGGTCGGAGTCGGCACTGCTTCAAGCCATCCCCCTAACTTCAAAAGTCCTATGAAAAGGATGGTAAAGGATTTCCCTGGGGCAGGGAAAAGTGGTGCCTTTTTTAAAAAAAAAAGAATCACTAGCAATTAACTGTGCTTCATCTAAGCCTCCCTCGGATGCTGAAATTCTTAAGGTAAAAAGGTCAATCTTTGCGGTGTGTGATAACTGAAAATAATTATTTTTTTTATCGCGCTCTAGCCAATGTTCAGCAGCTAGCCTATTTAGTGTCAGATACTTTGGTCTCCTCACAAGATGTACTTTTGATCATCGATTTCCTTTTGTGGATGAAAAATTGTTCTTCCCCTTGTTGTCAAGCAACTTTATTGATTAAAAATCTGAAATCTTGGATGTGTGAAGGGGGTTCGCAGCCTCATCTTTGTATAAGGGCAAACCCTGACCCTGTGTTTTTCTTCAAGGTGTCAATGTCTTCAGTAGCTCGCCCTTGCTTGGACCTTTCTCCCCGAAGCAAATTTTCTGGCAACATAACGAGAAGATTCAGTTTCTGCCAAAACTGCAATTAATATTTGTGCATGATTACGCAGAATTCGCTTCTGCCAAGCTGTGTAGCGTTCATTTTAATTCACCAACCTACTACATTGGAGTTAGGTGTGCTGAAAACCAAAATACTAGATTGCACTACTAAATATAGAGACCTAAAGTATTGTAGTATACAATATGGATACAACAGTATTGGCACCCTTAATATCATCGACCCTATATGTGTAAAATTGCCAAAATATAAAAAACAAAATGTCATCATAAAATACATTATTACAATTTCAAAACCTAAAATATAGATCAAAATGATATAGATTGTTTTTTTAAATAACATTAAAAGTAACCAAACTATAAAAACCCAACATATAGACTTCAATCAATAAATCAATCAATCAATCAATCAATCTTTATTGGGTCTTAGTCACGTCCATAAAAGATAAAATCACAAAGCTAATACATTAAAAACAGTGTCATAAATAAATATTAATACAAATACTGAGTAAAATCACATTGATACAATATGATATAAGACATCCATAAAATATGAATCAGGTCTCCATTGTCTTGACCTCCATGCTGCCTGAAGAAAGGAGGTTACTGCAAAAAGGATGTGCCCGTTTAGTAAAATCTGTAGACCCATAAGGGCCACCAGAGCCTTGCGTGAAACTCAGGTGAAATGTTTGCACAAGAGCACAAAATGCAGGGTGTCCTGTGGATACCGATTGTTGCAGCCACAGGGCCCTCTCATATTGATTTGAGACCAGCCAGATGGAGTGGCCAAAAGGTGATGGAGTTGGTTAAACATGAACCGGGCCAGCAAGAATCTGTCCCTTTCGCTAGAAAAGGATAGAAAGGTAACTCTCCATACCCTGCACAGTTTTAAGTAGTAGATGTGCTCTCATGGCCGGCTCTGCAAGCTTAACACTTTCACAATGAGAAAGGGCGTACATAAAAAACAGACTCTTTACATGCCTAAGCTCAGAAGAACTCAAAGAATCATGGTTGAAAAAGATGTCTCCCACCCTATACTAGTAAAGGACGCCTTTACAGTAGCAATCCCGGCGTACAGTACAGACCATAAGGACAGCATCGCCTGCGTACAATAAGACTGGCAATGATTTTGTGCGAAGTATAAGGCTGTTGGACTGTACTGAGGAGAGGGACTGTTCTAATCCATTAATGTACAATGTGAACAGAAAGGGCACAAGGATGCACTCTTGATGCGCACCCCTAAGGCAATTGTACTGATATGTGAGGCCCGCCAGAGAATTTCTCACAGCTGCTGTAGTGTGGGCATTAAGGTTTTTTTAATAGAATAACAATGTCAGGGTCAGTGCCCAAAGAGAGAAGGACGCCTCATAACTTGTTTTGATTCATGGTTTAAATCTTTTTATTGATTTTGAAGATGCATAGGTGAACATGACCCACCACCTACTTCCCATGGCCGGTGGGGAGTAGTAAAGAAAGAATTGTACAAGAAAGAGTTAAAGGAAAGGAACAAGAAGCAAAAGTATAAGAGAAGGAAGATTGAGAGTTCTGGTGCCTAAATCGGGTTTCTGATTACACATGGCTGACAGGTAGACAACAGAGGGGATTATTCCCCTATTATGGGGCGGTCTCCTGAGTGGGAAATCGTGGTGTGGAGTCGGAGTACTCAGAGGTATATTGGACATGTGAGATCTATAAATTCACAGGAAAGGAATTCAATGGTGGCACACCATGTTTTATGCAATCTGGCTAGAGTGCGGGACAAACCGACCGTAATCTTTTCCATGCCCAATATCTCCTATACCTTGTACAGCCAGTCTATTTTAGTCGGAACCTCTTCAGTTCCCCAACAGGACAGTAGCTCCTGCTTAGCAGCTCCCAGGGTTAGAGTGATGGCCCTTCCCCGACATGACTTCAGACGGTAAGTAAGGGAATTTGATAGCCCCAGCAGAGTGTAACCGGGAAATCTGGGTATTTCATTGTGGTGAATGGAATCAACATCTTGTAGTACTGTGTTCCAATAAGCCTGTATTTTTGGGCAGTGCCTGAGAATATGGGTGAGGGTGCCCTGTTGCCCACAGTTGCGCCAACACAAATCGCTTCCACTGGGTTTCCATTTTGCAAGTCTAACTGTTGTATAGTACCAGTAGTCTGCTATGCAGTACTACAGGAGGAGGCTCTGGCCCTATGAATTATATCCTGCCATTCTTTAGGGGAAAATTCCTGTTTCATCTCCTATTCCCATCTACACTGCACTGGGGTCTTAACGATATGTTTGGGATTATTCAAAAAGGAGTAAATATCTGACAGCAAGCGCTTGTCTGAAGTGCTTTTGATGTACCATATCTCAAATTTGTGAGGGGGGGGAAGCATGGGGTTGCATCTGAGGCTGAGTTACCCAGTGTCCATCACTAAATATTGCTGGTACGTGTCTTGGGGAATTCAAAAGCCTGATACCAACCCAGGGAATTCCATAATCCCCTTCTCATCGAATAAGTCACCTATCCTTTTACGGTTGGCTTCTTGCCAGTTCAGGGGCTAGTGGAGAAACGTGGTAGAAAGTCTAAGGGGCTCCTGTACCTTGTCCAACACCCCAATGGTCGCCCTCAGTACCGACGAGATATAAACTCCAGCTGGCCTATACCGTTTAGGGAGCTAGGGAACCTTCCATATGTGCATCCCTGCAATTGCGTGATCGATGAAACACCAATGCTTTTCAGATTCTAAGTTGTACCACTCGATCATACACCATAGTTGTGCTGCTTGAAAATATTTCTCTAAGTGTGGGACCCCAAGACCCCCATCGGCCTGCTCAAGAAATGTTTGATGTCACGCCATGCTGGCTTTTTTTCCTGCCTATATAAAGTTCCCGATAAGGTGTTGTAGTTGTGGCAGTATTCGGGGGGAGGGGCATAGTGGTAGGTTCTGCATCACATAGAGGATGCGAGGCAGAAAGGTCAATTTGATGTCTGCCAGCCTGCCTAACCATGACATGGAGTGCTTCTTCCAGTTAAGGAGTTCGCATCTCGTCTAATCCAGCAGGATGAATAGTTAGCCTTAACCGTCTTTTCCGTCGGGGGAAATAGCTGCAGCTCTAAGTAAGAAAAGCCCCCTTGTGCCCGCGCGAATAGGAATTTCTGCCTCAGTTGATCCTGCTCAGCTCGGGGCAGGGTTAGGCTGAGTGTCAATGTCTTTTGTATGTTGATTTTGAATCATGAGACCGTGCTAAATGTTGTGACATCTTCTAATAGGGGAGGAAGGGAGAGCGCTGGTTGCTTGAGGAATAACACCCCATCGTCCGCATACAGGGGTATTTTGTGCTCTCTGTCACCCATATGAATCCCAGTAACTTTTTGGAGCTGTCTGACTCTTTTGGCAATCGGCTCCTTATTGTGCGCAAAGAGCAAGGAGGAGAGTGGGCACCTCTTGCGAGTCCCCCTTCCTATCACAATCGGACGGGAAGCTATACAATTCACTCTAATGTGTGCTTTCAGTGCTTTGAATATGCCCATCTCCAGTAGTGTTCCCCAATCCCAAACCTGCACATGACGTGACTCAAGTACAGCCAATGTACACTGTCAAACGCCTTCTCAGCGTCGTCCGACAGAAGTTGCACAGGCTGTTGGGTACACTGAATTTTGTGTAGTAAGTGACAGAAGCGTCTAGCTCCATCGCTGCAGTTGCGTTCGGGAATAAAGCTGGATTGGTCTGGGTTCACCAGACCCTGCATATGAGAAGCCAGGCGGGCCGCCAATAAGCTAGTGAAGATCTTTAAATCGATATTTACTAGAGAAATCTGGCAATACGAAGCGCACTCTAGTGGGACTTTTCCGGGTTTCGGTTTCACAACCACCTCCGCTTTAGACATTGTGGGGGTTAAGGTTCCAGTTTCACTGAATTCATTAGAAAGACCAACAAGGAGTGGTGTGAGCTCAGGGGCAAATGCTTTGTAAAAGTCTACTGGAAAACCTTCCCCTCCTGGTGCTTTCCCTACTGTTAGCTTTTGTATGGATTTCAGGACCTCCTCGGGGCGGATATCCGCGTCCATAGCCTCTGCTTCGGTCAGGGAAAGGGACGCCACCGGCAGTCGATGGACATAGTCCTCGGCAGCCACCTCATCCAGGTGCTCTGCCATGTATAGTGTGGTGTAGAAGGTTTCAAATGCCGCTCCAATGTCAGCGTCATTCTGGAGGATCTCTCCTCGGGGGTCCTTATACCCGCAATGCAGCGTGAATTAGTTTGGGACCTCAGCAAGTGTGCTAAGAGTTTCCTGGCTTTGTTTCCCCCTTCATAGTAGTGCTGCTTCGTACATAGGAGCGATTTCCAAGTAATCATACATCACGGCCAGTACGTCGCCCATATTGGAATCGAATGTGAGTAATTTATGGTTGAGCCTCCAAGACTTGTGGCGATGTGGCCTTCCAGGTAAGTACAGCACCAGTAAAATCGGGGAGTGGTCTGACAACCCCCATCATTATATCCTTGATATAGCCCGTAACCCAGTGAGAGGTCCAAAATAAATAGATCCACGCATATGTTTGGTGAGAGGTCCAAAATAAATAGATCCACGCATATGTTTGGTGTGATGCTGAAAAAATGTGTATTCCCCAGCGGTGGGGTTGCGGTACCTCCAAGTTTTTGTCAGCCCCACCTCCCCAAGTCTCTGGAGAATGATTCTGAAAGAGATCCTGAGTTACCCAACAGCACTACTGACCTATCGAGCTGTGAGTCCGGTACTATGTTAAAATCACCCCCTAACAATAATTCCTCATCTTGAGAGTCCACAATGACGTTTATGGATCACTGACATAATATCGACAGTCAAAATATCGACTTGCAAAAATATCGAGGTAAAAATATAGAATGCCAGAATATCGACTTCATATCTACAAACAGGTAAGTACAAAAATATTGACTCCAAAATATCGATAGGAAAAAATATAGACAGTCAAAATATCGAATTTTTTAAATATCTTAAAAGTAATTTAAAAGTAATATAATAATAAATAGAATTAATTTAAACATACTTAAAATACTTAAATAAACTTAAAATTAATAAATAGTTAATGTAACTTTAAAAAAATAGTAATTAAAAAAAAAAATATATATATATATATATATATATATATATATATATATATACATACATATTATTAACAAAACATATACAATATCGTTTCCGTAGGATAGCGAGAGGGTTTAATTTACTATTCACACTCCAGAGAGTGCAACAGTAGGGAAAGCGTTGGATAGCGGAGGGGTAAAAATTACTATTCCCACTCCAGAGAGCGTAACAGTAGGGAAAGCATTGGATAGCGTAGGGGTAAAAATTACTATTCCAACTCCAGAGAGTGCAACAGTAGGGCAAGCGTTGGATAGTGAGAGGGTAAAAATTACTATTACCACTCCAGAGAGAGCAACAGTAGGGAAAGCGTTGGATAGCGTAGGAGTAAAAATTACTATTCCCACTCCAGTGAGTGCAACAGTAGGGAAAGCATTGGATAGCGTAGGGGTAAAAATTACTGTTCCCACTCCAGTGAGTGCAACAGTAAGGAAAGCGTTGGATAGCGTAGGGGTAAAAATTACTATTCCTACTCCAGAGAGTGCAACAGTAGGGAAAGCGTTGGATAGCGTAGGGGTAAAAATTACTATTCCAACTCCAGAGAGTGCAACAGTAGGGAAAGCGTTGGATAGCGTAGGGGTAAAAATGACTATTCCCACTCCAGTGAGTGCAACAGTAGGGAAAGCGTAGGATAGCGTAGGGGTAAA
This sequence comes from Lissotriton vulgaris, assembly GCF_964263255.1. Taxonomy (NCBI): domain Eukaryota; kingdom Metazoa; phylum Chordata; class Amphibia; order Caudata; family Salamandridae; genus Lissotriton; species Lissotriton vulgaris. The sequence goes on along the minus strand of NC_141695.1, from coordinate 1,455,198,088 downwards.
AATTACTATTCCCACTCCAGTGAGTGCAATAGTAGGGTAAGTAAATACTTCATATATAAATATAAATAACATAAATATTAATACCAATTACAAAATAAATGAAATATTTTACAATTTTATAAAACATATTAATTAATCAATTAAAATTACAAATAAAAATTAAATAACAATAAAAATTACCTACTAATACTTATTATTTACCAATTACCCACAAATTCATTTACAATATAAAAATAAAAACGACACAAAAAAATATTAAAAAAATGTAATTACTTACAATTAAATTACTTCCCAAGCTATTCCCCTATAAACACACAATCCACTACAGAAAATAATGTAATAAAAGTAACATATTTATCAATTAATCAATTACAATAAATTACCAATTATATTTTAATTAATTACCAATTAATAATTATTTAACAATTAATTCTAAATAAATACCAATAAATAAAATAACATATTCAATTAATTATAATTAAATTACTTCCCACCGTATTCCCCTATAAACTCACAACCCGCTACAGAAAATAAATTACTAAAATTAACATATTTATCAATTAATCAATTAAAATTAATGGCCAATTATATTTTAATTAATTACCAATCAATAATTAATTAACAATTAATTCTAAATAAATACCAATACATAAATTAACAAATTGCATTTATTATAATTAAATTACTTCGCACCCTATTCCCCTATAAACCCACAACCCGCTACAGAATTATATTATGCAAAAATTAAAAATTAATACTAACTTACCTTAAATTCGATATTTTTGTTGTCTTTATTATGTCTAGTCGATATTATGTAAATTCTGTATTTTTGATTGGATATTATGTCCATTCTATTTGATATTAAAATTTTCTAGTCGATATTTTGGTAGTCTACATTATGTCTAGTCGATATTATGTCTATTCTATATTTTTTACTCGATATTATGTCTAGTCAATAATTAAAACTCGATATTTTGTCTCTATAAAGACATTTATAGTATCCTGGAGGAAGACCTCCTGGTGCTTATTAGGGCTGTATATGGAGGTTATGGTATATGTGTGGGGTCCTACTAGGACTCGCAATGCCAACATCCTGCCCGGTTTTGCATAATGTACCCCCATTACAATTCCCAGGAATTGTGAAGCTATTAGAATAGCCACTCCAGTCTTCTTCCCTGTGGTCGATGAGAAGTATTGTCTATCGACCATTTGGAGTGGGAGCGCTTCCAATCGGCGCATAGCAAGTGGGTCTCTTGCAATAAGCAGATATCGCAGCAGGCCTCTCTAAGCATTGTGAGCAGTGTACATCTCTTAACGGGTGCATTGAGTCCCCGGACGTAGAAGCTAATTAGCCGCACCTTAATTGTGGACATATGGGTGTTTAAGAAGATCGTCTTCTGGGGTAGAGTGAAAACTGGGGTGCAACGCCTCTGCCCACGGCCTATCTGGGGCCCTATGTGTTGGCATGGTACCATGATGGAGGCATCCCTTCATATCTTCTCTCCCGTTCCACCCGCAAGCCGTAGTAGCTCTCGTGATGGTGTCCCCCTCACTGTCCCAGCGTATGTGTAGGGCATGACATAGTGACCCATGGGTTTGAGCTGTAAGCCACTTGGGGCAGAGGCTCCCCCCTCTACCCTGGTTTTGATATCCCCCACATTCGTGTTTTAACTCCCACCCTGTTTCCATGTGCCCTATAAATAAGTATCTGTAAGGCAAGTGGGTTTGACTGAGAAAATATTGCATAAAATACTGAAAATATTTTTCTAATTTGTAGATACGGAGTCAAATGTTTTTAATGTCCTGAAGAAGGTGTCAAGAACCAAAAAGCACCGAAACGCCGCAACGACTGTTTTAACTTTGACTGCTTGAAAATTTCATTGTAATGCCACCGATGGTGGTTGTTTTTAAACCTTTTTAATTTGTGTTTGATTATGTTTTAGATTGTAACCCAGTTGGGAGGTACAAATACATTTTTGGATCCTTTTTTTGTTCAAATCTGTTTTTATTGTGAACACAGCGTTAAGCCTACAACCCCGTGCTGAGGCCGGCCGCGCATAAAAGAATTTGTAGGTGCATACCACCCGGGGGGGGGGGAAAGTGGAGCTTTAACACAGCGCCCTGCCTACAACCCCGCTGGGGGGGCCGGCTGCGTGGCTTATGGATAACGATTGCAAGGGTGGCCACACGCGGCTGCTGCATCACTGTGCTGGGGAGGCGCATGTGAAGTCGATAACTGCAGTGTCACAGTTTCGAAAGGCCCAACGGGGCTCGAACTGCCCCAAAAGGGGGCGAAGGCCAGGGTGGCAAGTAGGAAGAAAGAAGAGGTCGGATGAGGGCTAAGCAGAGGTGAGAGGGAGGGGGCCAGGGAGAGGTAGCAATAGTATTGCAGCTGCTGGTAGGAGGGCAGAACTCAAGCGGGCTTGCGGGGCGTATTAGTGCCTGCATTGGGGAGAGCAGTTAAGGGCATAGCCTTCTTGGGTCGGCAGGGATAAGGGCGTCCTCAAATAGGTGCAGCGCACGGAGCCTAGGGGGCATGTGGCACGCATAGCTGATAGAGCACAGGTGGCGCACAAGGGGTTCCCACACTGCTTTGAAGGGCGCGCCCCTCATTTGTATCCGCGCCGTAAGCATTTCCATAGCCAGGACCTGCCAAAGGCGCACAAACCAGGAGGCTATCGGCGGCGCTTCAGCCCGTTTCCAGTATAAAGCGATGAGTTGCTTGGCAGCGCCTAGCATTTGGAGCGTAAGGATCCAGTCGCTGCGCGTGAGGGCCCTAAGCGCAGGGGGTCGAATGCCCAGCAAAAGCGTGCAGACCTCTTCAGGCAGGGGAAAGCCCAACACCCTCTTGATGTGACTGAGTACCTCCTTCCAGAAGACAGCTAGGGTAGGGCACGTCCACCAGATATGCACGAAGTCACCAGTCGCAGTACCACACCTCCAGCACAGCGGCGAGGCGGTTGGGAACATTTTGCTAAGTCTCAAGGGAGTATAGTACCATTGCGTGAGCATCTTGGAGGCATTTTCCCTCTGGGGAATGCTGCGAAAGATTTTGGGGATATCATTCCACAGCCTGGCCCACTGGGATGGCTCTATGTCAGCACCCGCCGCCGACTGCCATTGCCTCTGGTAGGGGTGTGCAGGTGGTGAGGTGGGATGCTGCAGTATGTTATATATCTGAGAAATGAGCCTCTTCAGCCCCCCTAGAGAGCGTTCCAGTTTCTCGAATGGGGTTTAGTCCCTGGTGGCCGCCCGGAACATGTCGTCTCCCATAGTCCAATGGCGCAGCTGGGCGTACTGCAGGCCGGCAGTCGAGGGCAGACCAAATTCCTCCTTGCAATCAGGCCACGATTTGGGCGATCCTCCAAGAAAGAGGTCCCCTATGACCCTGCAGTCTCCTTGCGTCCAGTTCTCGAATGCGCGGGTCCGGGCTGCGGGAGGGAAGTGCGGGTTACCAGCGATGGGGGTGTGCGGAGAAGGGAATGTGGTAAGGCCTTTGGGCACCGCTACCTTGTCCCAGATGTCCAGGACCGTTTTCGTCGGGACCGCCATGTACGCACTTCTGGAGCGTGCCACTCGCGGTAGCCAAGGTAGATCCCAGATAGTGCGCCCCGTGACCACGCGGTCCATGTGGAACCAGTGCTTATCGCTTTCACGCACACCCCATTCTATGACAAACCGGAGATGTGCCGCCCAGTAGTAGTGAAGAAGGTTCGGGCAGGCAAGGCCGCCCCTATCCCTTGGTTCCATAAGGACCTTCTGTAAGAACCGGGGGCGTTTACCACCCCAAATGAACGACGTGAGGTCACGTTGGAGACTCTTAATGCAGTGAAGAGGGATTGGGGTGGGTAAACATTGAAAGACATAGAGAATGCGGGGGAGAATCGACATCTTGACCGCGTTGAACCGCCCTAGCCATGCAATCATCAAGGGCTTCCATTTTCGCATGTCCGCCCGGACTTCTTTGCGGCAAGCCGCCCAGTTCCGCGCGGACCAGGAGTCCAGGTGGGGCGTCAGGTCAAGACCCAGGTACTTGATGTGGCTCTCCGCCCATCGGTAGGGCGCAGCCCCTTTCAGGAAGTGGACCTCCTCCCCAGGGATGGTGAGGTTGAGCGCCCAGGATTTGGTGTGGTTAATTTTAAGGCCGGATGCTCGTTCATACAGGCAGAGCACATCATGCACCGCTAGGAGGCAGTCGCGGGGGCGCGTAAGAGTAAGGATCAGGTCATCTGCGAATAGCGCCACCTTGTTGTCGCGACCCCCGTGGGGTATTCCATGGATGTCAGGAGTGCGCCTTATCAGCGCCGCTAGCAGCTCCACCGCGAGGGCAAACAGGAGCGGCGAGAGTGGGCACCCCTGCCTCGTGCCCCTGTGAATCGATAGTGGCGGTGTCAGCTGGCCATTGACCCTGATTCTGGCCTGCGGCCCAAGATAGGGGGCCATGAACCTGGCGACCATTTTGGGACCGAATCCAAGTTTCTGGAGGACCGCTCTCAAGAAGGCCCAGTCGACCCGGTCAAAGGCCTTCTCCGCATCAAGCGAGAGAAGGCAAGCCGGGATGTCCCAATGTCGCACCTTCCCCACTAGGTGTGCCAACCTGCGCACGTTATCAGCCCCCTGTCGATCCCGAATAAACCCCACCTGGTCCAGGTTTACCAACCCCGGCATGTATGGGTCCAATCGTTTGGCCAGGAGTTTGGTGTAGATCTTCAGATCGGTATTCAGGAGGGCGATAGGGCGATAGGAAGCACACAGGTCGGGGTCCTTCCCAGGCTTAGGGATCAAGGCGATCTCCGCCAAGCCCATGTCAGGGGACGGTGCAGGCGAAGCTGGGTCAGGAATACGCGGTAGAAGGTCAGAGGCAGACCATCCGGTCCCGGGGTTTTTCCAGGGGGGAGGTCCTTGACAGCCGCCGAGATTTCCTCCTCCTGCAGGGGTTCTTCCAGTGCAGCCGCACATGCCGGTGACAGCGAAGACCCCTCGTAGTCAGCAAGAACGGCCTCCCGCGCCTCAGCCGAGGTGGGGTCCTCTGCATACAGGGAGGAGTAATAGGCAACAAAGGCCTCCTGCTTGGCTTTTTCAGTGGTGGCGCAGGTGCCATCCTGTCGTCTGATATTGGCAATGTGAGCCCTGGCTGCCCGAGCCCGCAGTCTGCCAGCTAGAAGGCGTCCTATCTTGTCCCCACCCTCATAGTAGCGTTGCTTGAGCGCCAGCAGGGAGCGCTCTGCCTTGTTAGTGCGCAGTGTGCGGAGTTGCCCCCTGAGGTTGGCGAGCGTTCTCTTAGATGCCTGCGAGGGACAATCCCTGTCTCGAGTTTCCGCTTGTTTGATCCCGCTGGCCAGGTCGGTTTCTAGTTTAAACGCCTCACGTCTCAGCGCCACCGCCAGGGAGGTAATGTGGCCTCTGATGGTGGCCTTAAAGGCATCCCAGACCATCTGGAAGGGCAAGTCTGGGGTATCGTTAATGGCGAAATACGAGTCTATGGCGTCACGGATGCTGGCAACATCCTCCGGGTCCCGAAGGATGCCCGGTGGAAGGACCCATCTCCGCTCCCGAGTAACACGAGCCAGTGGGTCCTGTAACAGAAGTTCCAAATGCGCATGGTCTGAAATAGAAATGTCGGAGATAGTGGCCGTCAGAGACTCTCGGGTTAACTCAAGGGAAGTAAAAAGATAATCTATACGGGAGTACGTCCTGTGGGAGTGTGAATAAAAGGAGTAGTCCCGGGTTCCCGGATTGTGGTAACGCCACACATCCACAAGTCCCAGGTCTGTGATCTGCGCTCTAAGGGCAGAGGACATTGCTCCCGTGCCATTGAAAGAAGCCCCCGCTCAGTCCAATTCCGAGTCCCACACTAGATTGAAGTCCCCACCTAGAATCATGTGGGGATCGCCTGATTTAAACTGATCCCGCAGAAGCGCTTGGAGGTATTTATCCTGCGACTGGTTGGGTGCATATACACAGCCCAGGGTGAACTGCGTGCTCCCCAACTTCACCGTGGCTCGGAGGAAACGCCCATCAGCACTCTTGTAGGGTTTCGTGGGTCCCCGTCTAAAGCCAGCCCTGCAGAGGATTGCCACCCCCGCCGTTTTAGTGTTAGTGGAGGCCCAGAATTGCGTGGGGTATCTAGGGTGCGCCATGCGCCTGGTATCCCCCTTCAGAAGGTGTGTCTCCTGGAGGAGGATGATGTCTGGGGAGTGGTGTAGGAGATAGCGCCACACCTGATTCCGCTTATTGGGGGAGTTGAGCCCTTTAACATTGAGTGACAGGACCTTCAGGGGTGCGGGGAGGTTTGCCGTCATCGCACTAAGGGGGTTGGGCCGCGCAATCACCCATGGAGCACCTCTCCCCTCAGACAGGGCAGCGGCCGCCTCCCCCCGCCCCCATCGCGCCAGCACCCGCGGTCCCCACCCTGCCCCCACACTGCAAGCGCGGGGGGAAAACCAGAGGAAAGGGCAGCGCGAGAAAAAAGTAGGAAAAAGAGAGAGAGTAGGAAAATAAAGAGTGCAGAGAAAGAACACAACCATAACAGGCCAACAGGGCCACAATACAGTGTCCCAGGTACCGGGCATCCTCTACCCGAGGGTTCGGATGAACACAGGAATGTCACTTCCTACGGGACAAAGTGAGGGTGTGGAGATCCGAGAGGGAGAAATCTGGTCGTCCCGCTGCCCATCCACCCCGCTGTCTCGGGGAAGTCCGAGGTCAGCAAGAGCAGGGAGGCACTTAAGTCCGGGTCAGACGCCAAGAGGGCACCAAGGCTCGATGTTGGGGGTCAGGGCCCGGAGAGGGCGGAAGCCACAGGCCACTCCCTCAGACCCCCCATGGGGGGGGACGGAGGCGGTCCACGAGGGAAGAAAAGGTCCCCATCACCGTGAACAGCAGGGCTAGGTCACCGTGGCGTGACAAGGCGGACCCGAAGGCCCAGAGGTCGAGGGCAGGCTCAGAGCAGCATAAGTCACATCATTCCTAATCAAAGTTCGTCTGGAGTTGGGGGACGATCCTCTCCTTCAGTGCCAGAGGCAAGGAGCTGGGAGGCCTGCTCCTCGCGGTCACCCTCAAGGGAGCGTATGTGCGCAATAATGTCTTGCTTGGCCTGGGACGTGGAGCAGCTATCCACCGGGGGGGTGCGGCGATGCCTGCGCACCGTGGACCAGTCCGGGCGTGGAGGGGCCCTCTCCGGGCGGTGAGAGCGGGGCGGGCTGTGATCCGAGGATTCCGGCATGCCTAGCAGTTGTGCCGCCTCCCGGTAGGACCGGAGGGCCCTGCGCTTGTCCTCCCACCGAAAGATGAGGGCGAAGGGGTGTCCCCACTGGTAGGAGACGTTGAGGGCCCGGAGTCTCTCAGTGATCGGGCGGAAAACCTTCCTCCTGTGGAGCGTGGTAGGGGCCAGGTCTTGGAAGATCTGGATCTTGTGTCCTCCGTAGCGCAGGTCCGGGTTCTCTCTTGCCGCTTTCAGTATGGCCTCCTTTTCCGTGAAATAGTGGAGTCTGGTGACGATGTCAGGCAGGAGGCCCGCCTTGCCGCCCACTCCAAAGACTCGATGTGCACGATCCAGGCGTGGCGGGGAAGCGTCGTCCTTACCCCACACCTCATGTAGGAGTTGGGCCCCATTGGCCATGGCGTCAGTCCCCTCTTCTCCGAGCGGCACTCTCCGTATTCGGAGGTTATTCCGGCGACCCCTATTTTCCAGGTCCTCCTACTTGATCTGGAGCTGAATGTGCTGCTCCTCGAGGGTCGCCACCCTCTGCCATATCTGTTCCAGGTCTTCGGTGCGGGAGTCGACCGTTTTTCAAGGCTATAAACCCGATCGCCCAGGTCGGTGACCTCCTTGCGCAGCTCCTTGACGCATGTGTGGACCTCCGATCTGAAGGACCCAATTTCAGTTTTTAAGTCAGACATGAAGGAGGACATGAAGGCCTGAGTCACCGGGGGGGAGTCAGCAGGGGGTTGGGACTGCCCCCTCGACGAGGATGGACCCCGGAGGAGGGCGGCGAGCCCGCTTTGCCCCACATGGTGGCCACTGAGGTGCCCTTGGTCGGCACCGCCGGCGGGTCCGTCTTGCCCCCCCTGCCACAGTTCATAGTCCACTTCGGGTGCACAGCGATGGGAGGAAGGGTGGTCCGTTATGAGCGGCCCCCGGTCCGCACTGGTAGAGAGTCCAGTAGAGGCCCCCGCAGTCCGCGTGACGACGAGCAGCAAAGGGGAGTCCAGCTGCGGCGGCCTGGCACGGGGCCACAACGCTGTTCCTCAAAAGTCCCCGCGGCCCAGCAACACCGGGCCTAGGGTCAAAGGCGCCAAACCGCAGGGCAGACAAATGGCGGAGAGTGGCGGAGGTCCCCGCAGGTAGGGGGCAGGGCTGTCTCGGCAGCGTCCAGCAGTTCAGTTTTCACTGGAAAACAGCATCACCAAAACTCAAATGAAGCCACATTCGTGAGGAGTTCAGTTCTCGATAGCGTACAGCAGTTCTTATGCGCAGGGGGCCGCGTGAGCAGGTGAGACGTCCCTCCACCTCGTCTGGGTGAGTCGCCACAGGCAGCCGACAAGGGGGACAAGATGGCGGTCGGCTCCGCAGAAGGGCCTCCCCGACCACAGGACACCGCCGGTGACAGGCAGGGGGGGGGGGTGATACAAAAAAGGGCTGCTCACCGGAATTGTCCCGCGGCGGTCAAGAGATCAGGAGCCGGGTCTCGCTGGGTGAGGTCCTCCGGTGACGTTTCCAGGCTCGGCCTTCCATTCCCGCCAAAGCCGGGGCCTCTCCCGGTCGCGGCGCCCGGGCAGCGTCAACGCCCACCGGCAGGGGCGGCCCGGCGCCAACAGCCTCGATAGAGCCGCCCAAGCAGCTATCCGTCGCCGAAGGAGGGTGTCCGCCACAGTTGGGGCACAGGCAGCATCCGACGCTTCGCCGATGGCGGTGATCGGCCCCGCTCTAGGGGAGCTGAGCCAGGCATCCCAGCGGCAGACCCTGCAGGAAGATGGCGGCCAGTGGCTGATCGCGGAGGCTCCGGGGCTCCGGGCGTCGCAGCGGGGTCCCCAACGGCCAGGACTCGGTTCCGGGGTACAGTGCTGGTAGGACTCGCAGGATAGGGGGGTCCCCAGGAGAAAGAACCCCCCAGACTTCGCAGAACCAAGCTTATTATACAGCGGGGCGACGGAGCTCGCACGAGACGCGTCCGCTCACATCGCTGTCTCGGCCACGCCCCCTTGGATCCTTTTTTATAATTACTGTTTGCTTGGTATATTTACTTAAATCGATTCATTGGTGTAGTTGTCCACTTTGCCTTATGTGTCCCGAATTTACATGGGTATAGATAGTTAGACCCCACTGAAGTTAGACCATTTCCATTAATTACAAACTTAGCGAATGAAATCCGCTTTTCATACAACAGGGATACAAAATTTCTTTTGAATGTGATTACCCCCCTCCCTATAATACATTTCAGGGGTACCTCCTTGTGTTAATAATTATTCCAACCTGGAGCCCCTAAAAAGCAATGGTAGCTTTATCTCTAGTGGCAGCCATAATGATCTCTTTCTGCTGGAAAGAGTGGAGACATGTAAGGATATCTTGATGTTGTCCCGGGACCTAGGCCGTCGTCCTGCGTGGTGTGAGTGATCAAGGATGACTTCTTTGTCTCCGAGTGCCAGTGGCACATGTCGGAAAAAGCGTACCACCCATTCCTCCAGCTTTTCTCCATCCGCCAGGAGAGGTACTCCATCAATGCTCATTTTGGGTCTCCGAGAAGACATCGAGGTCCTCAAGGCGGAGGTAGAACTCCTCATTTCGGTCCCTTAGCACCAGCAACTCAGTGTTCAATGATCTCTTCCTCTCTTTGGTCTCCAATCCTTTCCAGGGAGTCGACTCGGTCACCAATTTCCTGTATCTCTTCCCTGATCTGCTTGATATCGGAGGTGACATCTTGTCTCAGGCCTGTGAAGTCTTCTCTGAGTGTCCTGAACAGCTGCTTCAGAAAACCGCGGGTGATTCGTTCCTCCGACTGCTCTCCAGGAGAGTCCATATCCTTCTCCTGTGTCTGGGCCCCATGCTGTTCCACCTTTTTGGTACCTGGTTTCTGCAGGAGATCTTTGGTCATCAGATTTTTTTTGTATGGTGTGTGGTCATTGCTACAGGGCCCTGACGCTAGTTTGCCAGCAATGCAGTCGCTCAAAGCAACCTCAGCTAAGTTTGCAGGCCCTCTGGGGAATCCGCAGACCCGGCCTATATGAATCCTGGTGTTGGCTTGTTGTTGGGACCCACATTCACATTCAGGATCAAAGGGCTCTCGGCCACCACCCGCTCTTCCCTCTCAGGCCACTGCAACTATTTCCCTGCTTGGGGACGGACCCAGCACTGCCTCCGGGTGAGGTCAACCAGTAATGTTGGTGCCTGGTTCCTGATGACGTTTTGGGGAGTCCCAGGGGCTTTCTCCTTTCCCCGTCACTTGAGTTGCAACTTTCCCATCTGCATCAGGCCCAGTAGGGCCCGTCACCATCCCCGGCCTCTGCCAGCAGCAACATCAGCTCTGTGGCTCTCCCCTTATTACCACCGCATTCAGGCTTAATGTCTCTCAGCTACGCCTTTCCCTTGCTGGGGGGGACCAGGGTGGCGTTTCTTAGGATCGCAGCACTATTGTAGGCCGGGCTGCAGCACAGCTCTTTTTCGCGCCGCATGTCGAAAATCCCCTCCCAGTCTGGTCTCGGCTTAATTTGCTGCTTCCCCGGGCTGCTCAGCTCCGGCGTCACTGAGCACTCTCTTCTGCACCGGGGGTCCTCTCAGCCTCTGCAGGGGACTCTGCTCCGAGGCCGCAACAGTGATCTCACCGGTCTTGCATCAAGACCCACGGGTCGGCCTCACCCTGCTCCACTGCTCATCCACTGGATCGATGGCACAGGATGGCACCGACGCAGAGCCGGCTCCGCCCCTGGTAACAGGTCTCAGTATTTAATGGTTATATGCCCCGCGGAATACAGGGCATGTTCAGCTGTGTGCAGTGTCCCAGGGTAGCTGTTGGATGCTGATTTACCGGCCGTGGCGAGCGGTGCTCCAATGGAACGCTGCTACTCCGCCACCATCTTGGCCACGCCCCTCGCTTGTTTTGATTTTCTCTATCAAAAGCGGACGTAACGTCCATGAAAGCTAAAAACAGAGCACCAGGTTGGGCCCCAGTATATTTATTGATTATTTGATACAGATTTAAACACTGGTCAGTCGTTGTACTTTTGCTTGTGCGAAAACCATACCGAGCCTCTGATAATATCTTATTTGTGTCTGCCCATAACAACAGTCTATCTAATATGACCCAGCTGAGGACCTTCATGACCGCATCAATAGGAGAAATGGGATGATAACACTTTGGGTTGTCCTTATCGCCTTTCTTAAAAACAGGACTATAATGGAGGAAGACCAGGATGTCAGGATACCTTCCTTTGCTACGGCATTTAAAGCCAAAATTAAAACTGGGCTCCAAACCTCAATTTTGTCTCAAAAGAGGTCTGGAGGAACACTATCAGGCCCCAGAGCCTTGTCACAGGACAGGGCCTGGATTCCCTTACAGACCTACTCAAGGGAAAAAGTTATGTGGGTTTTCCCCAATATCAGGGCCTTCTGCTCCTCAGCCCCTTCATTCATAACCTGCCAAAAGAGTGAGCTACCCCCAGCTCGCTCACTTTATTGAGCTCATCCCAGGCCAGCTTCTGAAAGATTTGCTTCCTTTTCTTCAATGCCCCCTGTAACAAGGCAACTGCTCGCGCGCTAGCTTCAGGTGGCGAAGGGCACTTGAGCACTCCCTGTCAAACCATTTAGGTTTATCTCAGCGATCTCTAGTTATGGGGACCATTAACAATCGTGAGACTTTTTGTGCGATTTTTGCAACAACACTTAAAATCTTGCTCCCTGAGACTAAAGGGTCTAAATAGGTAAGTATCTCCTGTGGGCATGCTAAGAAAAGGGAGTAGGTGAAGGTCCTAGAGTCTACCTGTGACCACCTCAGCCGTCTCCGCTAATCAATAAGGCTAAATAACTCTGGTGGTTTGCTGGAAGACCCAAGCCCACTCCACACCCCCTCCATCATCAGGGACAAGGGGTTATGATAGCTGATAGGGCTATGAATGATGTCAATAGTCAGAGAGGACCAGTTCAGGGGAGCTGAGACAAAGATAAAATCAATTACAGTGGCACTGCCCCTCCCTTTAAAGGGAGCCAGAAGTGGCTGACCTGACAAATTAGTCAACTGTTCAAAGTAAAAAACCAAGTTGTGGGTAAGTAAAAAAACTGTTTACTTCAGAACCTTTATGGGTGAGTTCCATGTGAAGACCCTCAACGATTGTGCACCATAAAGTGGCCAAAATTAAAGGGTTGTAACAGAAGTGGCAGTTAAAATCCCCTGCTGAAACAAGCTTATCCTGTGCAAGGCCCCCCTGATAAGGAATTTATAGCACCACTTAGGGCTGCAAGAATAGTAGGTCCTTGCATTCCCCCTTTTTGCATTATAAAAATTAATCAACCCAGAATAGTTAGGTCTCCCAGCCTGCATTTTAAGTCTCTGAAAAACATGAGAGTCCCAGTTAAGATATTTGATGGAGCCACAAAGCTTTGGAGCAACAAAGATAAATAACAACCCCCCCCCCCCCAACCCCGGCCCTCCCAGACGTTGATTACCCTGCTGGACATATGAAACTGTTATATCCCTCCAAAAAAAGTTGTTCCTAGTTTCCCATATTTCCTGTAGCAATATGGTGTTAAAAAACTTAAACAGAATCCACCTCTTGTCAGAGAATTTCACTGATGGACCAGCAAAATTCCATGAGAGAAGCCTTAAATCATTCCTGGAGCCTGATACACCACCTGCAAGGGAATTAAAGGACACAGCTGGGGGAAAGGAAGCCCCTGGAGAATGCATCCTTGAGGAAGGAAGCCTGGGACGGGTTGTACCGGGAATGGATATATGGAGTGAGTGTCGAGGCGGCATCCGTGCCCACAGCCTAGGTGGGAGACACTAAAAGTGATCTCTGGGGCAGGGTCTCAGTAACATAATCGGGGAGCCAGTCTTGATCATTAAAATCCACTAAAGGAGCTAACCAATTTGGATAAGCCACCTGACAAGTAGGAATGCTGTCAGAACCCCCAGGTGTGTAGTCTGGGTCAAATTTCAAACAAAGGGAGTGGGTCTATAAAAGAAACTTAGAGGCAGAGGTCCGATACCTTTGTTCAGAGAAGGAGGGTGAGCCTGGTCAAAATATGAAGTGCAATTTCTGGGTATCTGACATTCACTATCACACAATCTTCCTCAATAGTCATACATGAAGCTCTAATCCATGATACCCGCCGAGTCATTACATTTATAATTGCAATCCAAGATGTCAAAACTAGAGTATTTAGAAAGCCTGGGAGAAACCTTGTTAATCAGCTGGCCAGTAGATTCTGACTAGGGGTGGAAAGTACCTGGACCACAGACAGAACCGCAGTATAGGGGCAGCAAGCTGGAAGAAGATTAATTACTGGTAACAAGGCACTTTCAGCAGGGTAAAAAGGAGTGGGACCCACTAAGGCCAGGACAGACATATTAGGGCACATTATGCATGAGGCAAGTGAGAGGCTATAAGAAATAATACTATGATGCTGAACATCAACAGTCGTGTTCTCATGGGCTGGGGGTGTGGGTGCACACATATTTGATACACTGGACCTTGGATTAATACTGGGAATGGAGCCACATTCGATGGCAGGGGTCATCAGGGGAGGTGGTTGCGTTCCAATATTTTCCCAAGCCTGCTTATCATTTCCCTAGTGTCTACAGCCAATTTCCCCAGTTTCTTCAGGAAAGGGGTCAGCAGGGCTGTAAAAGAGTCCATTAACATCTGTAACACGAATGCCCAGTAGTCCTCTGATGCAGTGAAGCAGTTGCAAACATTTTGCCCCAATGTGCCCCTCGGTGCAGTCAGAGATTCAGCAGACCTTTTGGTTTTTCATTTCTGTTTGTGGCCCAGAGGGTGTGTCATGTCCGAGGTGGGTGAGGGGACCCTAGAAGCCCTGCGGTCATGGGTGCCAAAGAGGGGATCCCAGCAACCTGGGTAAGTACTGGGCCATCTGAGATTAGCTGAGGAGGACAGGCAGGGCTTTAAGTGGGGGGGGGGGGTGTCTGTGGGGGTCTGAGCACCCCCAGACTTTTTGGGGGGGCCTCGAAAGGGGTCTCTAGGGGCTCTATTTTCGGGCCTCAAAAGTCAAAGGTAGGGGGACCAGACGTCCCAGTTTTTGTTGGTGTTTCGGATGAGCATGCCCGTGCACTGCTTAAGCCATGACGTCATTGTAGCAGGAAGGGAAATCCTCTTGGGAATTCCCTTCTCTCAGCACCACCTACGTCATCATGCCAGCCATCGCCACAACAACAGCTGGTAGAACCGGCACCACCCTTCAAGGGTTTTGGGAAATTCTGCAATAGATTTCTAAGTAATGTAAAAGATTTTTACATGTTTTTTAAACTGTATTTTATGGCTTATACTTAATAAATATACCTTTTCCCCCATTTTATTATCCTTTGCTGGATGAGACTTCATGATTTTCTTAAGCACACAATGCAAGTTATCTTGATTTTGACCACACCCATACTCGGATAGGCCACACCCCTTTAAGAAATTTGCCACACCCCTTTTAGAGCACCCCCAGTTTTTTTTCCCACTTAAAGTCCTGAGGACAGGGACACTGTCCTTGATGAGTCGAACTGCAACCTGCCAGACCTGCAAGAGCTCTGTAGTCGATGGGAGAGACAAGCCATCAAGCCCCAGGAATAGGCACCTTTCTGCCAAGTCAAGAAAGTATCAATGGTTGCATGACTGGAGGCCACAGATAGTGTGGCTGGTGCAGCTTTCCTTTTCCCCATTGTGCCAATAGTATCAGAAGAGACAGCCGTTATACTTAAAAGCAACACAGAAGATGAAAATAAAAGGCACAACTTACTATTGGGCCAATTCCGCTAGGGGGCTCACACTGCAATATTAAATCAGGGCCTCCTAGTCTAAGGGGCGAAAAGGGGAGGCCCAGCCCAGCCTTGTCTGGCTGCGGACGGGCACAGACTGCCCTCTCTTGGCCCAGTCTTCCCCCAGGCATGCACCCGGGAGAATCCCGCACTGCAGGAGTCCCACAGTGAAGTTATAGGCACCTCCAGGAAATGAAGATTATGTTGGTGGCTTCCTGCCCCAAGGAGAACTGAGGCCTGGAGTCCTGCGCCCTCTGCTGACGCTGGACCTCGTGTCCCGCGCTGCGGGAGTCCTGCAGTAAAGTTATTGGTGCCTTCGGTTTCTGAAGATTAGATTGGCGGCTTCCTGCCACAAGGAGAGCCCTGCCCCCTTTGCTAACGCTGAGACCAACCAACATGAGATCACCCGTTTACTGCGTTGAGACCTGGGTAATAATTATGTATAGCACAAAAGGAGAGCGGCGCAAGTGACAAGTGACACAGCGAGGAATGGCGCAGAGCAGACACACTTAATAATATATACAAGGTTCTTTCTGGTTCACTGGTGATCTGAACAGGAATTAATTTAGAAGGGATTTGACAATTTGGTGAACAATAGAAATGTGCCAAGGATTGCGCTGGAAGGTCAAAGCACAATCCTTGGCGCAAGTCTATTGTTCCTTGCTGTGTGACTTGTCACTTGAGCCGCTCATCATATGTCCCACGCGCACTCATGTGCACAAGTTTTTTGGGTTACCCCACATTTACTGTAATCAGTTCTGATACTGTTCCCCTGCTTATACTTGTTCTAAATAAAGATTATTCCATGCATCTTTCTCCAAACCCTTGAGACTCTTTTCCTTTTCTTTGCAACTTAATGTACATGTTTTAATTAATTGCCTTCTAAATATTACCTTTTGAGACATTGTTTTTGCTATACACCCTTTGCTGACACTGCACCTTGCACCCTTAAAAAAAGATGTATTTTAAAACATTAAATATATGTATTTAAATTAAACATTACTTTTAAGTCTTACTATCATACTACTAGAGATAAAATGAAAAAATAAGACTGGGGCACAGGCAGGGGCAGGTCCGGCTTTAGCACTGGGGGCACCTGGTGTCACACTCAGTTTTGGTGCCCCTTATCCCATGACCTCTTCGGAATCTGTGAACTGCCACCAGGCAAAAGTGCCCCTTATCTCTCCATAGCTCTCTCACGTATACATTTCATTTGTTTTAAAGCATCAGTAAAGCCTGACTTTACCAATAAGAATGTATATTGACCCGAACTAACCATTTTGACCAACATTAGGAATAGATAAGGAAAGCCTGGAGAAAAAACATAACGTCCTAACTATTTTATGCAATTTGAAAACAGCTCTTTGATGACAGTGCGTAACAGTCACTGTTCTATATTAGGGATGTATCTTGTTTAATACAGTAACAGATATCTGTGACAAAAGCAGTAATCCACTCAGCTATCCATACAAAATACACATCTGTGATCTGCATGTTGCGTGTTCTTTGCAGCAGGCACATTAAACCTCTGCGCTACTTTATCTTTATGCCATTAGATAAAACTCAGATCTCTCTCTCTCTCTAACAGGAACATTAACCTCAAGAGTTTTCTTGACACTTTTATTGCTGCTTGAAAGTTGAATGTACAAGGAACTCTGCAGAAGGTGTTTTTTAAATCATAAGTTATTGCTAAGCACAGCGCCCCCTGAGATCAGCACCCCTTCCTCAGTTCAGCGCCCAGTGGGGCCGCACCGGACGCACCACCATAAAGCCTCTCCTGGGTAGGGGCACTGGAATTATCCGTCAGTGGAGGCCCAAATTATGCAGGAAGGTTGGGTAAATTGTGTGGCAAGAAAACACAAATTCTGTGGCTTAATGTGGCATCTTTGGCACTAGCAATATTGAATTTTTCATCATGTGTATACACATGTGCACTGTCTTGGCAAAGGTTTCACTTCATAAATATCAGTTCCACCTCCAAATATTAACTTTTTTAATTTGGGAGTTTTTTATAGCACAGACATGACCTGTCATGGTATCAGAGCACTGTACAAATAGCAGCCAAGTTATACATACAGGGAATACTGAAAAAAGACAGCAAAAAGCATAACAGATACAATATAATAAAAGGCCGGCATATTGAAGCTCCAGCGGTGCCCACAAAAAATTAGTGAATCTGAGAGGCTTCAGGGCTCCTCTTGAAGGCCTCTATTCAACAGAACTATTTTCTTCTTTTTTGAAGGAGGTAGTCGAGGGGTTTGACCTGATTAAAGGAGATAGTGCATTCTATATTCTTGGAGCTAGAGCGGCGAAGGAGCAGTTGTAAATTTCTTTTTGTTGAACCTCTGTGGTTTCATCAGTAGGAAGTTGGCGATTCTTAAGGAACAACTACCACCAGACCGTTTTTTGACCAGGTAGAATGAAGTGATATGATGAAGGTCCTTGTGTGCCATGCAGGTAATCCTCAGCTGAATACTTGATTAAAATGAGAGCAATTTAGATGTTTTAATTCTGGTGTAATGTGGTCAAATCTTAGGTTCCTGTGATGAGCCTAGCAGGTGAATTCAGTGTGGCGCTTAGCGGTGCTAGTCTTAATTTGGGTAAGCCTGTAAGAGTGGCACTTCCGTAAATTAATCAGGAGATGACTAGGGCTTGGACTTTTTCTGAAACTCATCAGGCGGCAAAAGCGGTATGAGTTTCCTTACTGTGTTCAAGTAGTTCTTAGATCCTCTGGTGGTTGGTACAATATGATCTTCCATATTAAAATTTTTGGCCAGCGTTATACCTAGTGATCTAGTAGAGTCAATAACATGGGGGATTCAGTTGAGAGCTGCAAATTGTTTCAGCGATTCTTCTACGGGGTCAGAGTGATTGTGAGGAGTGATCAAGAGGAATTCTATTTTGAATGTGTTAAGCATAAGGTGATTGCAGTTTACCCTTTGTTGGGTTTTCAGTAGGGTGCAATTGAGAGTTTTGGTGAGGAAATGTTGAAGTACAATTGTGTATGATCTGCATGCAGGTGGTAATGAATGTTTGAGTGCTTCAGAAAGTCAGTAAGAGGTTCCATGAACGCGTTGAATAACATGGGTGAGATTGTGGATCCTTGAGCACTCCAATCAAGACCAGAGTATTGTCAAAAAGAATTTGATTAACTTTGGTTCTGTGTGCTCTTTTATGTAGGAATGAGGCAAAATACAGCTTTAACCCATAACCCACTGAAAGGTGACCAGTCAACCTTTGCAAGGGGCCCTCCCCTGAACATCAGCAAGTGCTATCACATGTATTAGTAATGTTTGGACAGTTTGTGCTAGAAATCATTTTTGTGGTCAAAATCTGCATATTTTGCAGCAAGTGATGGAATATGAGGCAAATATAACAGATTTTTAATTTTGTCAAAAAACACCACAGCAGAAAAACAGCATAATAGACTAGTCAATTTGTTGCAGAACCTAGAACTAATTGCAATACAATTTCTGTGAGTGGATTCTT
The DNA here is from genome assembly GCF_964263255.1 of Lissotriton vulgaris. Lineage (NCBI taxonomy): Eukaryota > Metazoa > Chordata > Amphibia > Caudata > Salamandridae > Lissotriton > Lissotriton vulgaris. Next base: position 1,455,179,627 of record NC_141695.1, on the reverse strand, counting down.
TTTGAAAATTTTCCGTAGAAAAGGATGGTGAAAAGTCTATGACTCTATCATGACGCGTTAATCCAATATGGTGGATTTTTCAAAATGGCTGTCCATTATTTGAGATATAGAGTATAACTGTTTATATGCCCATGTGTGGTATCATTATATATGTTTTTAGGGACGGGAAAGTAAAAAAGAACATCAAAAATTGTTTCTGATGACCATAATATCAAATAATCGCGGAATATGTCAGATAGACAAAGTTTGTATATTTTTTCGTTGACTTATATGACAAAGTGTGAAGGAACATAAATAGTACAATTAACTTTTGAAATAAAAAGTTTGCTATTGTTTGTGTTTTGTTTTGTAACTTTGTTGTTATTGTTTGTTTTTTGTTAATCGAAAATGTTTCATTTATGCGTTACAGGTTCTTGCGAGTTGCTGTGAGATAAAGCGAAAATGGACTTAGAAAAGGGTTTCATTTGTGATGTGGTGTTTCAAGAAGATGATGATGTATATGTACTCACTGAAAGAGGAGTGACTGGAATTTAAAAAACATGCAAGGAGAGAAAAATATCTAAGTTTCACGTTTGTGTTCGGCAGAAAGTTCACAAGAAATGTAGAGCGCGTTTTGTTAACTTGAAAACTCTGTTCCAGGAGAAAGAATCAGATTCCACAACTTCTTGTGTTCTACGGTCGTGTAAAACCCTGTTTGATTTTAGAAAAAATTGCTTTTTCTGTGGTAATGAGTTAAGTTTATACTTCAGGGAAAGGAAAAAAAATGTGTGGTTTAATGCAAGAACAGTTGAATTCAAATCATCAGTTTTACAAAGATGCAACAAACGCAATGATGAATGGGCAGACAAAGTTAAGAGATGTATCCAAAATGTGTCTGATTTACATGTTGTAGATGCATGCTACCACAAACAGTGTTCCGTCAATTTTTATACTGGAAAATTCATTCCCGGGCAGTTCACTGATAACCCTCCAATATCTTCAGGTCGACCAGAGGACTCCGTTCGCAGGGAAACTTTTTTTCAAGTAGTTAAATTCATGGAGGAAAACGATGAAGAACAAACTACTGTTAAAGAGCTACTTAATAAAATGCGAGAACTCCTGCCAGAAGATAGCGAACCATACAGTTTGAAGTATATGAAATAAAAACTCAAAGAGCATTTTGAATATGAAATCTTCATAGGAACAGTTGCAGGGACTGCTGATGTCGTTACTTTTAAAAGTACAGCAGCTCATGTATTGCAAGAGTACCACAGTCATAGCCATGAAGATGTTTAAGAGGATCGAAACAATCTCCTCATGGCAGCGGCTGAAATAATAAGAAATTATATTAAAGACATCCCTCTAGAACCAGAAATATATCAACCCATTGAAAACATTTGTAGTGTTGACTATAATGTGAGCTATATTTCTGATTCGTTAAGGCTCTTATTATCAGTTTGGGTTACTGATAAAACCAACAGAGAGAGAAAAGTAGCTTCCATAGAACAGGCGATCATGCAAGCTGTGCGCCCACGAGCCTTAGTTGCACCGTTGCAGTTAGGGCTGGCTGTTCAATTACATGACAACACAAGCTCGAGATTTGTAGTTGAAGCAGTAAATGATATGGGATTCTGCAGCTCCTATTCAGAAGTTCTTCGTTTTGAACGTTCAGCTGCAGCAGAAAGAGGAAATACTATACCTATTCCTTTGGAACCTTCTGAAAGTCCTCTGAAATTCGTTCAATATGCAGCTGATAATATTAATCAAAATATTATTACAATAGATGGCCATGGTACTTTTCATGGGATGGGCATTATCGCCACTGTGACTCCAACTGGAAAATTTTCAACTGCCATTAAGAAACGTCAAGTTTCATTTGAAGAACTGAGGAGGTTGGGGCAAATCCCAATAAAAACATATCAATCACAGGCCAGTGGGATGCGGTTCTTAAAGTATAATACCATTAAGGAAATCGCGTACAGGGAATAGTGTGCAAAGATGTGTGCACGGATTGTCCAGAAATAAGCTGCTGCAATTCCATGGAAGTGGACATGGACGATGATTGAAATCATACTATTATTATATTAAGGAGTGCTGTTTGAATTTATCTCTTTAACAATTCTCATTTGTCAGTGTTATATTGAGAAGTGCTATATTATCTAGTTGAAATGTGTTTATCCTTTGCAAATGATGTTAAAAAAATGTAAATAAAAAATGTCAAAACTATGTATGGCATACTAACATATAATTATCGTTGTTTATTGTATTAATCCCAATTTGATGTTATAGTCATCAGAAACAATTTTTGCTGTTATTTTTTACTTTCCTGTCCCTAAAAATATATAAAATGATACCACACTTGGGCATATAAACAGTTATACCCTATATCTTAAATAATGGGTAGCCATTTTGAAAAATCTGCCATCGTTTTCTACAGAAAATTTTCAATAAGAATCCACTCACAGAAATTGAATTGCAATTAGTTCTAGGCTATCCCATTTTTTGAACTAATTTGACTAGACTATAATTCCAATGGCCCTGTATACAGGGAGTGTGAAAAGAAAGACAGTAGAATGTACAGTTGTTTCTAATAAAAAAGATGCAAATACCTGTCAATGGACTGTATACACATTTCAATATGTATCAGTTATGAAAGCACAACTGAAGCACATTTTGCTCTATAATTCTGAAGTGTGGTAGAAATAAAGAATTTAATAGCACCAAAACAAATCATAGTGATGTAGAAGTGATAAATATTGTATTGCATCGTCTTAAAGCATGTGTGGCTCTGAAGTGCTTAGGTACATGGGCAGTAAGCTGTGCCAAATAGGACTTGCTTTCAGAATCACCTGGGCCTGGCAAGTTTACCTGGGTGCCGATAGGGCGCTGGCTTAAATACCGCCGCTACCCACATTGCAAAAATAGTTCAATTTGCAAGGCAAATTCATTATGTTTCCTTGTGTCCATGGAGGCTTAAGGATCCTTTCTTTCACAGACGATAACCTAGTCACATGATGGGGTACTATTGTTATCATGGGAAGTGTAGGCACACTGTGTGGTGGGACATCTGTGGATCTCTGCAAATTCCATTAGCATGGTCTGCTTTCACTTTTGTATTCTGTGTAACATCAGTACACACAGCATGCTGTACAGCTCGCATTCCAACTTTGATTTTGGAACAGAAAATATTTTTGGTGTTTCGTACCAGAAACATTTTCTTTTCCAGTACTGTGGATGACCTGTTGAATTCTACTGTGCTGGGAATGTAGTGTGGTGGATATCACTGGGCTCTCTTCTGCCCTAAATCAGTTAAAAGCCACCAAATCTATTCAGCCTAATTGACCACAAGCTGCAGGTATATGATTTCCGCATTGCACTAACTTTTTTATTCTATGGTTGTAGGGAATGTCTTCCATTCAGGAGACCTTCAGGATGGTAGGTTTGTGGAGGGGGAAACTGCAAAAACCACTTGGCCATGCACTGCCAAGAGAAAGTTTCAGTTGCCATTCATTGTCTATGGCGAAGAGGGTTATATAATGAATAATGAAAAGTACAGAAAAGATAGAAGAGTAGATAGAGACAAGAGGTTCTACAAAAGGGGAGATAGGGAGAAACAAAGGAGACCAAATAGAAAAAAGCAAGAGAGAGAGCAGGGAAGATAGGAATGTGAAAAAGATGCCTCAACATCCAGAAAGGGGTTAAAGGAAAAGGTTGGAAGGGACAGTGGGGACAGAGATTAGGAGATCGGGAAAGAATAGAGAACACAAAAGAGTCTAAAGGAGCAAAATGAGAAATAGATACTCATGGAGAAAAGATGATTGGAGATTTTAAGTGGAATTTATAGTTCATCATGATTTGGTCAATTGAACTGGCCCACTGTGATTTCAATGCACAACTTTGCACTTTATTTTCTAAAAGGTATCTTAGTGTAAAATCCCTAAATTACCTTGCATAGTATTCTTTAAACTCCTAATGAGATCTGATCATTGTTATTTGGTTCATATTGGGTTTTGCAAATTTCTTAAAAATGGCACCCCCTTGTTAGTTGTTACTTCATGCTTTTGGTGACAAGTGCTAACGCCTTTTCTTTTATTGCATTTCAGCCATGTCTAGATTTTCTGGTATAGACACTGAAAGTTCAGACTACGTGCTGAGAAGTCAAAGTTCTATTAAGGAAATTATTTGGCTTGCTAGTGTACATTTAAAACTTGACTTTTATTTGAGTCTATAGGAATACTGAACAGTACCTTTGTAAGTAAATATTTTATATTTATACTGCATATGGCAGGCTTCCATGATTTCTAAATTCATCAATCAGAAAAGTGCATAGTCATCCAAGGAATGTTGGACACATTGAGGGTGCCGCCTTGTGGATTCTATGCAAGGAGTCTACTGCTTGTGAAAGAGTGGAGAATGTCAATAATTCTGGAAGTGTCAGACTCTATAGCATACAAATGGGAGGTACCATGTAAGCAGCATCAAAGAGATTTTCTCACAGAGCAGGATCTTAGATGCAAACCGTGAAACCATCACTCAGAGCCTTATGGGCAGTGCTACTGCCTGCCCTACAACCACTCCTCTAACTGGAAATGGAGCTGGTGTCCTCAGCCAAGTCAAATGTACCCAATCGCCTATCCTTTACCATGCATACCTGTCTTGCTAACTGATGTCTATCGAAGGTCTCTTTTTGGTTAACACCTTTCACATAACCTGGCCGTAACTGTGAGAGGTATATGCCAATGTCGGAGCCTGCTTTTAGTCCAGATAGTTCTGATTGGTGTTTTGGATCAAATGTAATTGAACTATCCATCTTTTGTCACAGCTTATAAAGAAATTGTAAGAAATTGGTTTATTGGTTCGGGGGTGAAATCCCACCAAAGCAGCAACAACAATCCTTGTTCGGGTGAAGAACCCAAGAAAAACACTAAATTAATCTGTGCTCAACCCTTAGGTAGCTTGACATAGAGCAGTCAGGCTTAAATTAGAAGGAATGTCTGACATAATATCGACAGACAGAATATCGAACTGCAAAAATATCGGCACAAAAATATCGACATCAAAAATATCGGAATCATATCTTCATAAAGGTAAGTACAAAAATATCGAAAAAATAATATCGTAGTACAAAAATATCGGAATTAAAAATATCGTTTTTTTAAATGTATTAATAATAATGTAAAAATAAATTTAAAATACATATAATTTTACAAATATTAAATAAAAATATTAAAACAAAATTAAAACTAATACATATACATTTAAAATAAATAAAACACTTAATAATTTAATGTAATTTTTTTTAATGTTATTTAATTGATTTAATGTAATTTTTTTTGTTTTTACCCTGTACGCCTGTACCCCAAAAACCCCAAACTGACCCTGAACCCTAAAAATATCCCTGTACCCCAAAAACCCAAAACTGACCCTTATCCCTAAAAATACCCCTTTACCCAAAAACTGAAAACTGACCCAGAACCCTAAAAATACCCCTTTACCCAAGAACTGAAAACTGACCCTGAACCCTAAAAATACCCCTTTACCCAAAAACTGAAAACTGACCCTGAACCCTAAAAATACTCCTTTACCCAAAATTAATTAATATTATTTAATTACCAATTAATTATTAATTAACAATAACAATAAAGTAAATATATTAGCACATTAGCTGTAATTAATTTAATTTAATAATTAATATTATTTTTCCCAATTAATTAATTAAGAATAACAAAAAATTATATATTAAAAAAATGACTATAATTAATGTAATTAACTAATTAATATTAATTAATTACCAACTAATTAATAAATAAAAATATGTACAAAATTATATTAATTAATTAACTAATTAATATAAATTAATTACCAATTAATTATTAATTAAAATATGTACAAACTTATAATAATTAATTCATTATTATTAAATTACTTCCCACCCTATTCCCCTATAAACCCATAACCCGCTACAGAACATATTTATCAATTAATCAATTAATTAAAATTAATAAAAAATTAATTCTCAATTAATTAATTAATAATTCCTACTAATGAATAATTAATTTAACATAATTAAATTACTTCCCACCCTATTCCCCTATAAACCCACAACCCGCTACAGTACTAAAAGACAATATTTAATTAAATTACATTAAAAATAAATAATAAAACATCATAAATACAATATAATATACACTAAATTTATTTAAAAATTGATATTAGTAACATCGAAGTTATTTATTTCGATATTATTGACATCGATATTTAAAACTTCAATATTACTGATATCATACTAATATCGATATTAATACTGTCGATATTACTTACCTTCGATATTTTGTCCCATCGATATTTAAACTTCGATATTATTGTATATCGATATTTAAAACTCGATATTTTGTCTGTGTACCAATTAGAAGCAATGTGTAAAGTATTTTTGCAATACCCCAAATAGTATTACCATGAAAACATCACACAAGAAAAATCCCACACTAATTTAGAAAAATAGAGTAATTTATAATAAGTAAAACAGGACTAAAACAACAAAAATCCAGTAAGTAGAACCAGAGATATGAAGGTGGAAAGACTTCAGTGAAAATAGCGCTAAAAATCACAAAGCGCCACCTGTGGAGATCTGGTCCCACCGGACTGGGACAAAGTTGCAAATTCAGGCTGATTGCGATGGACTTCCTAGTGGCTACAGAGACCCAGCTAGACCTGATGAACAAGAGTACATTAAATCCTGGTTGGGGAACGCTGCGAGGTCCCTCGTTGACGATGCGTCACATAGCCAAGGCAATGCGAGGTCCGGGTTGTAGGTGCATCATGCAGCTTTGGTTATGGGGAACTGCAAGACTGCGATGCAAAGTCATCAAGTAGGCCGTGACAAGGAGGCTTGCAAAGAGCAGTCCTGTGCCGAGGTGGTGTTGCGGACCGGCTGGCTCCGTAGAAGCTGCTGGTCTTGTGATGCACAGTTTTGCATCATCGTCAAGGATGTCATCAACGAGGAGCTTGCAAAGTGAGTCCTTGCATTGAGGATGCGTTGCGCAGTGGCGGTTCCAATGCAGATATGGTGGTGATGCAAAGTCCTTGTGAAAGAAAAGTCCACATAGCAAAGGCGATGCGTCTGTTCTGCTTGGGGCTGCCCTGCACAGCAGAGGGGATGAGTTGGTTCTGCTGGGCCCACAGATGGGTTGGCAGAGCAACTTCAGGCCCATTTCCATGGTCTTCCAAGGGTCCTGGACTGGAGTGGCACCATTTGGCAGGGTTGGAATTACAGTTACAGAGTCCAGGTCCTGGCTAGAAGAGACTAGCCCTTGCGGTCACTCTGGTGGTCCTTGGGTACAAGTTTCAGGTCTAGTCCTTTTCACCCAGCCAAGAGGGCAGCAGGTCAGCACAGCAGGGGAGCATTCCTTTAGATCAGCAGTCCAGCACAGCAGCACAGCAGTCCTTCCTCCTGGCAGAGTCTCCCTCAGGTCCAGAAGTGTACTGAAGAGTTGGTATCTTTGGTCTAATATTTATAGCTGGTGCCTTTTTGAAGTGGGTAAATATTCTATAAGATTCCCTTTGAAGTTCTATGGTTTCCTGCCTCCTCTGCTCTGGCCCCAGACTAACTACAGGAGGTATGTAATTGTTTGTGTGAAGGCAGATACAGCCCATTCAGGTGTAAGAGGGGTTGTGCCAAGCTCCATCCTTCTATCTTGTCAGTGATTGCACATCAAGACCCACCTAAGCTTTACATTGTGTGTGGCTGTCCAGGAGAAATACACAAATACTAACTGCCAACTACACTTAGTCATGTGATCCAGAGATAGGCTCCAACCACTAAAAGGCTGGAAAATGCTAACTTTCTAAAAGAAAAGAAGATATGTTTGTAAATAAATTGTAAAAAAAAAGGACCTACGCCGGCCCCTGGGGATGGCGTCCCCGGGGCCATATAATGGCCTAAGGCAAGGCAGCCCCTCCTCCAAAATAAAAAAATAATGCCAATATGGCCTTGCCCCGGGGGATGGGGTTCCCGAGGAAGATTTTGGCCTCGGGAAGGGTGTGACGCGGCCTGTTTCCCAAATTTAAAAAAAAGAATTAATTAATTTGGGGGCAGCCCCTGGGGGATGGGGTTCCCAAGGCCAAGAATATTAGGGAAAGAAGGGAGGCCACACAGCCCCCCCCTTCTTAAAAATTAGGCCACAGGATTCAATGAGACTCTATTCCCCAAATTAAACCGGCCACAGGGCATGTTTGCACACCTCAGCTCAGCCCCCCTCCCTTCACCAGTGTGCGAACGCACCCTGTGGCACCTTTTAAGAGGTAGTTTTAATCTCCCTGCCTTATTATATCCTAGGGGCTTACAGAGGAGGTCATGCTAATAACAGGGGCACCCTAACGCATAGTGTTCCCTATTGTATGTAGGTATTAAAACTGTATTCTAAGTGTCTTTTAGCTTAGCACTGGCTTTAGGACTGGTTAGTCAGAGTCAGTTACCACCAGTACCCATCTGAAAAAGTTGAGGGTACTGGATGATTTTGCAACAAAGTCCTCTTTCTGCTCCTCTGTTTCTTTTTTCTGCACGTCTTCCTTCTTCCTGCACTTTTCTTCATCTTTGAGGACTTCTGTTGCTTCTTTCTGTGTTTCAGTTACGATAAAGATAGAAATTAGCATTTAAAAAACCTTTGATGAGGGCGTGGCCGAGCGGGCAGCGAGATGGCCGCTTAGTCAGCGAGCTCCGCTCGCCACGGCATAAATCCTGTTAAAATCCTGCCTTCCCCTGCTCCCACAGGCTCGGAGCAGACTCGACGTGGCGTCGGAAGAACTGGGGAATAGCGGGCGGCAACTGCGGAGTCTGGACGCGACCGGCAACCCACTTTCTGACCCTTTCCGCCTGGGCCGTGGCGGAGTCGGGCTGCTAGCAGAGGGGCCGGAGGTCGACACCGGCCGCTGCTGCTAATTGAGGACGTGGCTGTGCGGGCCAAGACACCCACTATTTGGTGCTACGGGAGAAGGCACTGGACCTGCGCTGATGGAGGTGGTGAACGAGCGCTGTCCCAGAAAAGGATGCGCGCACTGAAGATTCCACTCCGCCAGCCCGGAAGACTGTTTCTTTGTTCTGGGGGCTGCTTGTGTGGATCGACTGGACGGGGAGGTCGCCATTTTGGATTGGGCACAGCACCACAACTACTCTCGGGCTTGGGGCAGACCTGCACAGCATGTTTTTCGGACCTCAGCGATATGGAGGTCAGTGATCTTGCACGCGTTTGGAGGGTCTGTCCTTGATATCATGACCCCGTACCACACGGCGCAATTGTTGCCTGCGCTTCCCATAAGGGGCCCACAGACTGAGTAACCTATACATGGCCATGGTGGAAATGGCGGATTGCCCCTAACTGCTGAGTGTGTTGTCGGCCCCCGTTTGGTGACTCTACTAATAGCGCTTCGACTAGGTGGAACTGTGTGCGCTTCTGGTGCTTAGTTGGGTAAGGAGCTACATCGAGTGCGACAGAGATTGGACCGGACACGCAAAATGGAGCCCACGGTCCGGGACCTCTTTGTTGCTCTGGGCTCCCTGCATACTGCATGGGTGGGAGGAGCCAGAGAACTTGGACGGAGACTGGACGCCATTGTTGCCCCACCGATGGATGGGAGCCCCGACGATCCTCGGAAGAGTGGTGCCGCTGGCGGCTCTGCACCGGCACCGGATCGCACTGCTATGCATCTACAGTTGGTTCCGTGGGGGGGCCCTGGCTGGTGTTGGAGACGGATTCAAGTCGACCGATCGCGTGAGTGCGGCATTGGGGCCTGAAACTGCAATGCAGGCAGTCTGCTTCCACGGAATGATTCCTTTGCCCACCCGACCTGCGTTGCCCTGGTTGTGTCGCGATTTGGGAGGACGGATCGGTGCCTTGCTGTTGCGTCTGAATGTCTGTAGGGGCTGCTTTCCCAGCCCCTTGATGCTGGTATCTCCTATGGACTCGGCACTGCCTTGCTTGCCTGGTTACCCTGCTCGTTTGAGGTTGTACTGTATTGCTGACATTCAGTTGACACGTACTGATGGAAGGGTCAAGGTGGGTCAGGGTGGAATTCTTCTTCCATATGTCAAGGGACGGATGCCCGACCAGCTACTGCGATGAGGATGTTTTATTGCTCTGTATTATGACGCCACTATTGTTTGTTGATTTATGGACCTATTTGTGGTCGAGCCTGAGCTACTTGGTGCGGGTGGGGGGGAGGGCAGGGGTCTGGTATTACTGAATCTCCCCCGTCTTTTCCCTTTCTTTGGGGCTATTTCTGGGGCGACAGGCACGCTGGTTGGGGGGTGGGCCATAGCCTCTTCAGACGTGCAGGGTGGGGGGCTGGGGGGGTAGGGTTCTTGGTTTCGCATACTCTCTATTCTATGGCCCTTTCCTTGCTTAAGTCTTTCTTCTAAATTTCGGGTCTTCGTTTTGAGGGCGACAGGCACGCTGTCAGGGGGGGGGTAGGCCGTAGCCTCTGCAGGGATGCAGGGTGGGGGGTTGGGGGCTGGGGTTGTTGTTTTGTTCTCCTTTAGTTACTATGGGCCTTTTTTTCTCTTCTTCTTCTTTTTCACTCGTGTTTCCTTTCTTTCTCCCCTTTTTCTTTGGATCAACATGCTGGGTCAGTGGGATACCTCTCGTTGTCTTCCGCTTATCGCGGTCCTGTGGGGGGTACTAGGGTCGTCTTACGATCTTGGGATGGGCATTGACTGGTGTGTTACATGTATAGCTACCTTTTATCTTGTTGATAGATTTAGCACTGGTATCCTGGATATTTGCTATTTAGCTGCCCTGTTGTACGCATTGCCCACTCGGTACTTATTGTTAGACTGTGTAGCATTTGATCCTTTATATTTTCTAAAATTTCAAAATGAACCTTATCTCCTCCTGTATCTCAGTGGTCGCTTTGTTCCAGTGCAATTTGAAATGCTTGCTGTTTTTACTGGTGTGCTACTGAGTTCCCGTAAATTTGCTAATGTGCTACATACTGTCGTCGAGGCCGGCCAGGTGGTTGTAGGCCCGTAACTGTCTGCTGATACTGCACAATAAAGGTTTTCAAAAAAAAAACAAAAAAAAAACCTTTGAAATTCACTGAAAAAAACATAGGTTTCAGGCATGTTAGAGTTAGGTATTAGCATTTAAAAAACCTTAGAAATTCACTGAAAAAACATAGGTTTCAGGGGGGTTATAGTTTGCTGGACATTTCACTCATTCAAAACCATTGAAATTTCCCCGTTATAGTTAGTTCAGCGAACTATAACTTGCGCGCCTGCAATGCATTGCTGATGACATCACATATTACATCACTCATGACATGGTCAGTGACATCACTCATGACATCACTGATGACAGCTCAAATGGGCATTTTAAGTTGGGGGATAAGGTCCCCTTGAATCCCGAGGGTTCCTGGGGTCCAACTAGTCCACTAGGTACCTCCAGTAAGCTCCACAGAGCTGCGTTGCAGAGAAGTGTAAAAAGGGGCACGGCCTAAACCATATCTCTGCAATGTAGCGCAGTGGCGCTTACAGGAAGCACCTTGTGGGCTAGTTGGCCCCCAGGGTCCCTCAGGATTGAAGGGGACTTATTTCCCCAACTTAAAACGCGCCAGCACATATCCTCTCGGTGTGCTGGCCTATTTACAGCCAAATAAGTTTTGTCATGCTGTACCTGAGTATGGTGCGATTTGTAAGAGTGGTTTATCTACATTGAATTACAATCACTGTATCAGGTAGATTGTGCAGATACACGGCAGGATTGCTATACACTCCTATTTTGAATTTGTGCATTTTGAATTTTGTATTTTATCAAATTCCTGTGTAATTAGCTTATAGAGATCAGGAATTAGTCTCTACACGACACAAAACTTATATGGCACTCTAGATGGAATTACATAGAGAGTTCAATGAAAAAATCTTTTTGTGTGCCAGCCGATTCACTGCTCCATGTGTTGTCACTTCGTACCGTGGCAGGGCGAGAAGTGTAGGACTGGTTTACCTACCTTGAATTACGATGTTGAATGTATACATTAGGTCGACTTTGCAGATACACGGCAGGACCGTGATGCTTTTTTATTTTGCATTTTCCTGTTTAATATGTGAAAACAATGTCAAACCAGAATGTAAAGGTTATGAATTGGCACCCTGTTTGAAATAACATGAATTCTATTCCAATATGGCCACCAGCGGGAGTGTATTGAATATCCGACACATCACTTTCTCTATTTCTTTGCATAAGTGACGTAAATGAATTTAAATGGCTCCTCGCAGTGATCAAACTAGACACTGACAAAGGATTTTCCGAAACGCTTCTGTTTGTTTGCTGATTAAAGTTACTGATAGGACAATCCCTGCTAGTGCTCTACTCTGTTCTGGCATTGCGGAGTTTAGGAAGCATGAATATATTAATATATATATATATAAAAAATAATAAATATCTAATATTTTAAATAATAAAATTACTTTAACAAAATAAAGTAGATTTAATATAAATTTTAACTAATATACCAAATAAACTTAATTCAAAAAGTTAAACACACATACATAATAATTTTTATATATTTCCTTTAAAACAACATGTGCCCATAGCCGTGCCAAGGATCTGTTTATAAATAGTCCCATCAAACATATAAATATTATTTGTGAGACATAGATGTATCATTTTGAGTATCATTTTTGTGTGTTCCAGGTATTTTATAGGTCTAGTCTTAAGATAGTGGTGACATGCTGCAATCCCTTTCGTATGAGACAACACTATTGGCAATAATGACTATTATGTATTTATACATATGATTTATGTCAGCTGAGATGTAAACTGTAAGGCTAATACTTTTCCTCTTTGGGATTATTATTGTATAACAATTAGGCACTATGCCACGAATAGAAATAACAAAATATCTCACTATGAGGAATCCACTCAGTATTTTTACATTAGGACATAGGATTGTCTGTCCATTCCGGCTGATTAAAGTTTGTTGAGGAAAAGAGGAAAAAAACTTACCCTAAATAACTATTGAACACAAATACAGATATTCAATCATATAATACATAATATGTAATGCGGTAACTTAGTGTATCGTATTGGGGAAAGGCAGTATTAGCTGAATGCATTAGCCAACGCATGTGCGCGAGTACCTATCGCAAGCAAAGATGACAAAACATATACCGTCATATGCTGTAAATACAGAGATTCTGTATACAAAATGTGATAAATGCATTTATGTTTGGTGCCAATGAATTTGTTAATACAATGTATTTGTTTACACTAGTTACGCCTACGAAAACTACATTCCAATATGGCTGCCATTGTAACTAATACTAAACAGACTGTAGTAGGACGTCATCTATTGCAATGAACCTTGTAAAGACTTCCTTTCATGCTGGTACACTTTGTGTGATCAAGTCAGTTTCACTGACGAAACGCGTCACGGCGAATTAAAACTTTGATATTACTCTGAGTGCGAGTGCTTCTTTGAGAAGAATTGGTGGAAATATATATATATATATGCAGGAACACTCCAAAAGCCACTTCCAATCCCCACGGACAGGCAAAGCAGGAGACGGACCACAGGATCTGAGCAAACGATTTCTTTAATGGTACAGGTAAACAGCAATGACGCGTTTCGGGCTCGAGAGCCCTTGATCACATGCAGAGCGCTTAGACCTTTTTTAGTTTTTATAATAACATTAAATGTGCACGCCCCAAAACATTCTCCTTCCTGGTCATTTGACCATAGACATTGTAGAAATACTGTTCATTCTTCTTCATGAAAGGTAAATTCAAGCTTTTTTGTAATGTGCAAATATGCAGTTTCCAAATACATAAATGTATAAAAACCCTTTAAAAAGCACAAATTAAGCAACATATTAGTAACTGCTTTTTTTTAGAGTCATACATATAAACACAATAAATCAGCATAAATGCATGAAGACTGTCGATCTTCCTTAAAATTATATGTCTGTATGAATACAAATTGAATTTAGAAAGGATAAATTAAATTATGTATATATGTATGTATAGAGAGAGAGAGAGAGAGAGAGAGAATGGTAACAAATTGTGATCCTTGCTGCTATTGTGATCAAGGTCACCGAAATAGGCAGTAACAAGCTATATTTGCTACCCTGGAGCATGTCTACAGTAATAGACCAGAGTAAGGATGATAAGTAGTCTGCAGTAGACATGATAAGCTTTTTATGGTGACTTGTGATGATGCATTTCTTTTTTATCTTGATGTAACAAGCATGTTCAGGAGTATCAGTAATTATTGATCTGGTGGTATGAGGCCAGATAATTTAGGATTCATTTGTATCGGCCCTAGTTACACATCTGGAGATAACAGGTTACTGCAGCTGGTAGCAAAGATACTGCCACACGCAGAAAAACCATGGATGCCATTATTACACCCGTGTTTACCTTCCCTTATCAGAAAAGTCTGATGTGGTATTGCTACATACATTTACCTTTAAACTTGTAATCGGCTGATTGTCTTTGTATGTGTTGATGGCACGATAGCTTTAGCTGCCTCCAGTTATTCTTAAAGAGGAAACCGTATAGTGGATGGGTGTGAAAGAGACAGAGAGGGAGAAAGAAAAACACATTGCTGAATATGTCAAACGTGCTTTGTAGCATAGCAAAGACATTATTTAAAATATTAAAATTGCCTTTTTTTTATCCCCAACAGCCACTGCTTGTAGGAGTTTTTCATCCAGCCTTTCAGAGATTTGATTTATTATAATGCTAAATGACAATCTTTCAAAGAATACCGTCAAGCATGAAAGCTTTGTTGTGATAATCATTTGAGAAACTGACAAATATTCAATATCTGAAAAGAAGTAACTTAACAAAAAAATGCATTAAAAGTTGGTCCATGTTATAATGTGAGGAAGCATTGCAATAATATTGGAGAAAACTCCAATGTACAACACAATATATGTTTCCTTGTGAAGTAACATTTTCGTTCAACATCAGCCAACAGCCTAAAGCTGTATTCAGAGAAATAAAGTGGCAAAAAAAACATGCTTTTGTAATTGCTCAGGTGCTCCTCGGCTGTGGACATACTGTGAGAAATATTTATTTTGCAAACATTAAACCTCAATAGGATGTCAGTCGGACCACCACAGACAGGACGCAAAATGGCGCAATTTGCGACTCACAACTTGTAAGGGTCGTACATCTGGCCCCTAATCCAACGAAAATGTCAAAAATATTCCCTGGGTAATTATCTTAAGAAATCGTTTGAGTAGCTTGGTTTGGGGGGATTTTTCAACAATACCACAAATATGCCTTGACAAGCTAAATTTTTAATAAAAGTGCCTATACAAGTCAAGTGAATTCCTTTCGTGGTTGGGCAGTGGAGCAGTTAAAATAAGTGAGTAGTTTAGATATAACTATTTCATTTTATCTTCCTTGCTCCTACTTGATCTATTTTAAGAATTCTCAACATATGGTTTATTTGACTAGATTTCGCCTTTCTTCAATTAATCTTTTGGTGGTTTATCTAGAGCAATGTACTTGGTCCAATACCTTATGCCCCTGTCCTTCTGATAATTTTACATTACGAGCATCTTGCACTGTATCCTCTATTGCCCGCTGTTCAAGTCTCCCAGAGCTAGATACTTGCTCCCAATTTTAAAACATTTACGTTCTTGTCACTGACAAGGTTAGAGGTTTTTATTGTCTTTGGATTCAATGGGTACCTGCTGTGCAGTTTTAAATTTTATAAAATGATCAATTGCAATCAGAAAGACATATTGTTCTTGTGGAAGCAAATAATGAAGGGGGTTGCTGTCATGTTGATCTATAAGAGTATGTTTTAGGTTTTAATGTTTTCTTAGATGTTTAATTATGTGAATATGTATTCTTTGCTTTTAGGATTGATATAAATTGTATAAAGCCTAATTTATTGATTGATTGCTTGACTAAGCATCAAGCCTGGCTTGATCTTTCAGCAACTCATCCATCTCTAAGTGGAGGTATTGGTTGGAGCATGCAGCTTCAGTGCTTAATTTGTGCCGGTGGTTTCAGGTGCTGGACACCAGCACTTAATTGTCAACACGGGGACTGATGACAGTCTGCCACAGGGTGGTACGGTTTATATGATTAAGAAAACAGCACAACTACAGTTGACTAATAACTACGACACAGCTCTTCTTATAGCTTTGGGGTCCTGAAGTGGTCTTAAATGTCACACTTTTAGGAGTTTGATGGCTAGTAGTTCTGTAGATATGTTGTTGGCAGCACTGGCTGGGGCAATAGGTAGTGTGAGCTGTGTTAGCCTCCTGACGAGGACCCTGGCACTTATTGTTTTACAAATTAAGCACTAAGCGTACTATTTTGTCCCACGCCCCCCACCAACCCCACCCCACCCCAACTCCATCCCATTCTGCATCTGTGTCCCGTGGCTTTGAATCTCATTGCGTGTCAATCCATTCTTACCTGGATCACGCTTTCCAACCTTTTCTGCACAGTGTGGTCCGCTCCAGCTGCAAATGCATACTGATTCGTAAAGCCTTAACCACCTGCAGGAAAATATTGCACAAAGAAATAACTACACAAAACAGACAATATCTTGGCAGAAGACTTGGAGTGAAGACAGGGGTCAGTTGGCCTTAAAGTGCAATGACCCTTACACAGCAAACACCAGAACTCGAATTAAATCATACCACTAAAATAACATATGTTATTATTAGCAGGCTCCTTCGTATTCATAAAATTGACCTTGGAAAGAAAAAAAGGCTCAATAGTTAAACGTTTGAACAACCTATACTACTGGGTAGTACTAAACGCCAAACCGGCTCAAAGCTACACTCACGAAAGTCTCACACCACATAATTTTGACTGCAATTAAATCCCACAAAACAGCGGAGACAGTGAAGAACACTACCATGAAAATGGGGGGGGGGGATGGAATAAAAGGCTAAAGTAAATGTAGTTTACAAACAGCCAGATTCACCACAATAACATATCCACACAAGAAGTTCGATAAAGGAGAATTAAAAATGAACACTAAAGAAAATCAGATAATACAGTACCTGGAAACAAATGATATACATTATGAAACATCATTTCTACTTGACCCTGTTGCCCATTGTGGAGGTTTCCCCAGCTGCCCAGGAGGGTTTTGATAGCTGCTTACTTGCTCGGAGGGGTCCGCCTGCTGGTGGGAGCTTACCCGCATTCGGCGGTGTGCCTGCACGCTCCCAGTAGGTTAGTGATTGATAAACTATCTTGCGCAACACCGGGGGACTGCGAGGCCCAGCATTGAACTCGGACCACAGCTGGTGCCTCTTCCCCCGGTGGACACGCCCCCACGCCTGCAGCAAGTATTTACCTTTTGCGACACCCGCTTCGCGGGTGCCGCTCATTTCTACTTGACCCTGTTGCCCATTGTGGAGGTTTCCTCAGCTGCCCAGGAGAGTTTTGATAGCTGCTTACTTGCTCGGAGGGGTCCGCCTGCTGGTGGGAGCTTACCCGCATTCGGCGGTGTGCCTGCACGCTCCCAGTAGGTTAGTGATTGATAAACTATCTTGCGCAACACCGGGGGACTGCGAGGCCCAGCATTGAACTCGGACCACAGCTGGTGCCTCTTCCCCCGGTGGACACGCCCCCACGCCTGCAGCAAGTATTTACCTTTTGCGACACCCGCTTCGCGGGTGCCGCTCATTTCTACTTGACCCTGTTGCCCATTGAGGAGGTTTCCTCAGCTGCCCAGGAGGGTTTTGATAGCTGCTTACTTGCTCGGAGGGGTCCGCCTGCTGGTGGGAGCTTACTCGCATTCGGCGGTGTGCCTGCACGCTCCCAGTAAGTTAGTGATTGATAAACTATCTTGCGCAACACCGGGGGACTGCGAGGCCCAGCATTGAACTCGGACCACAGCTGGTGCCTCTTCCCCCGGTGGACACGCCCCCACACCTGCAGCAAGTATTTACCTTTTGCGACACTCGCTTCGCGGGTGCCGCTCATTTCTACTTGACCCTGTTGCCCATTGTGGAGGTTTCCTCAGCTGCTCAGGAGGATTTTGATAGCTGCTTACTTGCTCGGAGGGGTCCGCCTGCTGGTGGGAGCTTACCCGCATTCGGCGGTGTGCCTGCACGCTTCCAGTAGGTTAGTGATTGATAAACTATCTTGCGCAACACCGGGGGACTGCAAGGCCCAGCATTGAACTCGGACCACAGCTGGTGCCTCTTCCCCGGCGGACACGCCCCCACGTCTGTGAGTACATAATTGACACTGTTATCCCGCGACGCGGGACGCGCGCGGGACAAAGCACGGGGCGAAGACCGGGCAAAGAGCGGGCCCGTTTAAGCCTGTTTAAGACCGGGCAGGACTGGACTGGCCCACCCCCCTTACAGTTGGTTTTATGTGTTTGCGTAATTATTTATTAATTTTATTCATACGCAAAGTTAAAACTAACACAGGTGCCCTTTACTTGATTGTCCTTTTCCTGTCAATTATTAGGTATTGCATTACTTTACTGCTAGTTGCCTGTGATTGCTTATGTCTCCCAGAAGTATGAGGAGTGCTGTTAAAAAACAGGCACAAACTGCAGGCCAGGTTACAGGCCCCATTGATAAATTTATAGCCAAGGCCAACGACGCAATTACTCAGGATATCACTCTGTTGGAGCGCCGAGTCTCGCAGGACCTTGCGGTCGCTAGACGCTCTTCACTGGGCCTGATAGCGGCAGCAACAACTCCACACAGCCTCTTAGAACCTGCCCCATTGCTGACTACAGCAGCAGAAGTCCACAGCGTTCCAGGTATTGTAGACCTGTCGGCTTCCCTAAACCTCACCGATTCTAACTTGTCATTAGAGAAGTCACCTGTAATGTTTACCTCCCAACCTAGCACTGCTCCCAACCCGTCTGTAAGCAGGGGGTTAAAAGAGGGTGCAATCCCCAAGACAAGGAAAAAGGGCTGTAATAAAGGGAATAATCCCCGTAAAACCACCTCCTCCCTGACTTGCCTTAACCCTGAACCCCTGCACACATTACCCCCAACTGCGCAGCTCGTAGGCTTGGGTTTAGTGTCGCAGGAGGGAGCTACTGACACACCTGCACAAATTGTAACCTCTACACTCATGGACAACACAAATCAAAGTGTGAGTTGTTGCGACACTAGTATAGATGGGTAATGTAAATCATATAGTAATAATGACCTCCTCTTGGTAAAAATCTGGGACTTAAATAGAACTCACTTAAAACCGTTAGAGCAGTCCCTCCAGAGGGTGGAAAAGCAGCTGGCGGAACTGACCCTAGCTTCAGTAAAAAGAGATGCTAAGGCTATACAAACTGTGCCTCCTAAAACAAACCCAAAAGCACTAAAAGAGGGTTTGCCTCCTCCATCCAAAAAACCTGGCGCGACCGGAGCAGTGCAACAGAAGAAACCGCCAACACAAACTGCTCTGGCCCGCCACTCCCCAAAGTCCCTGCACAAACTGTCCTGGCCCCACCACCCCCTAAGGCCCCTGTGCCTCTCCAAATCCCCACCCTTGTAACAACTAAGGCACCTGTAGCTACCAAATCCACCCTTAGAAATAGAAATAGGGGAGGGTTACCTGTTCATCTCCCCCCCGAATCCACCCCATATGTGGTAATCATGACCGGTGTCCCTGAACTGGCGGAAGATGCCCACGAAACTCCCTGGTCGCTGAAAAATAAAGTGATTCATTGGCTGTCCACGAACAGACCCCTCCCACCATTCGTGGACAGCAGAGTCACGTCAGTGAGAAGGGTAGCATGGTTGGGCGCTGTGCCCAAAAACATTCAGGGCGACTGCATTATTGTTAACTTCGTGGATCCTAACACGGTGGAGCACATTTGCTCGTGGGGTGACCATGCAATCATGGATGATATAGGGACAAATAGGTTGTCTTATTTTTATCCCCCAGCACCCGGATATAATACAGGCTCAGCCTGGGGGTGGACCCAAGTAGGGAATTGGGATAGACGCGGGGATCGGGGGGGGGGGTGGTCTGGGAATAGGAACAGGAATTTGCCCCCCGCTCAATCACTGGGATGGTGTGGTCCCCCACTAGCCAACAGGTACGAATGTCTAGATTGGGTGGACTGACCATTAGCATCCGTCACCATTATCGAACAAAGAAGTCCCCTATAGGTATACCTATCACATCATTTGTCCCCTTCCCTATAGTTACCCTCCCTCTGTATGGTGATGCACTGCGACACTTGCCTAGCCCTCAGATAGTTGGGGGGGAGGACCCAGAGCTCGCAGTAAAGGTATCTAGCGATCACGCAAGGGTGGGGGAAGTGGCAGATCCCAAGCCTATTGAACATACACCGGCCCTGTATCCTGATCGAGGCCGCACATGTGGGAAGGACCGAGCCAAAAAAGTTAATAGACGGGTAAACGTGGGGACGGGGCCTCTAAGGGAGGGTGCGCCTAATAATAATAATGGTGTGTCAGTGGGGGTAATGGCGGCTAATCCGTCCACCAACCCCGCACCCCTCAAACTAACACATCTGAGGCTAATTTGGTGGAATGTGGCCGGCCTAGCCAATAAGCTGGACTCACAAGACTGGGTTACTTATATCGAGACTGGGGATGTTTGTATGTTCCAGGAGACCTGGGCAAGGGAGGAATATAATCAGCAGGGTTACCTGTCATTTTCCATCCCGGCCAGGTGGGAGGGTAAGGGCCGCCCCTCTGGTGGACTTACAACTTGGGTGGCATCTCATCTAGGGTGCCAGGCTTCACGCATACCGGTGCCATCGGATGACATTTTAGTGGTCCTATTGGCATGGCCAAACCTAGCGAAACTGGCCTTGATAAACATCTACTCTAGGCTAGTGGGGGTTTCGCGAGAATCTCCTACCATAAGGGAGCTTTCAGCTTATTTATGTGAAATCCCAAGGGGCACCCCCTATGTAGTTAGAGGGGACTTAAATTCTCATTTTGAGCCACTGGCTGGCCTTCTGGACGGATTTCCCATGGAAGAAGAGCTTAGGTGGTCAGTACCCTCTGTAGTAGCACCTCCCCCGAAGGCATGGACACCTTTAGCACTCCAGATTACTGCCCTAACTTTAAAGCATGGAATCAGAGCCTGCAATGGGTGTATTAAGTCTGATATACCAAGCAAACCCACGTACAATAGAGTGGGAAGAGAGTCCCGCTTGGACTATGCCCTTGTACAGCTAGCGAACTGGTCATCCATTCTTGATTTTAGGGTTACCGAAAGACTAGATAGCGACCACAATGCCCTAGAACTAGATCTTATCCACCCTGGTATGGAAGCCTCTAACCCAAGTAAGGAGGAGAATAAACCTGAACTTCTACTGGGTAACAACAGGAGAAGAATCAGGTGGGAAAAATTAGTCACGAGCCAAGAGAAACTCCCGAGGCTCTACGCAGGATTAATGCCAATCTTGGAAAAAGTGGGAGTTTTAGCCAATGATGTGGGCAATAAAGATTCCCATAATAAATTATATCAGGCACACGAGGACCTTATAAAGGGAGCGGCATGTGAGCTCTTTAGTAAGGTACAGAATTCTAGGAGGGGGCAACAATATAAATTCTCATGGTACAATGCTGCCTGTAGGAAGGCAAAGGGAGAACTCCTTACAAGCATCAAGGAGGGAATAGGTGGAGAGAAGTTACGTGAAAATAGGCGGGCATACAAAAAATTAGTTGCTCATGCTAAATGGGGATCAGGGAGCCTCCACTCGGCAATAGAGCCAAATATTGCAGCAGGGGTGTGGCAGGCACATTTCCAGTCACTTTATAGTTCAGAGCTGGGAGAAACCCCCATTACATCCGGTAATGGACCGGCTGAGTTTGGCGGGGACCTGATCACAGTAGGGGAGGTTAAGACAGCAATTGCAGCACTGGCATCGGGCAAGGCGCCAGGGCTGGACGGTCTCCCCGGGGACCTGTTCAAGCAGGAGCCCAATGTTTGGGCCCCCTACCTTGCTATTGTATTTAATGCAGTCCTGCATGGTATGGAAATCCCGAGTACTTGGCTGGGGGCAGAGGTGGTTCCTATATTCAAGACGGGCTCGCCTCTGCTCCCAGCCAATTACAGGCCAATTAGTCTAATTGACGTGCCCCAGAAGCTTTTTGGTAGGATACTATTGAATCGTCTCCAGGATTGGGTGGAGGAAACTGACGCCCTTAGCCCATACCAGGCGGGCTTCAGGAAGGGAGTTTCCAGAGTAGACCAGGTCTTTCGTCTGAATATTATCTACTGTAGGACGGCGATATTCGAAGGCGGCAGCTTGTACACTGTATTTGTGGACTTGCGGGCCGCCTTCGACCTGGTGCCTAGAGGGAAACTCTGGAGTGTCCTGGCTGAGATGGGTCCCCCCCCGGATATTCTGGTAATCTTACAGAGACTGCACCAAAACAACTATGCCCGGGTTAGGTGCGGGAAGCTTGGGGAACTAACGGACAGATTCCCCATTGGCAGAGAGGTGAGGCAGGGTTGTGTATTGGCACCGACCCTGTTTTGCCTCTTTGTCAACGGGGTAATCGCTCATCTCAATGGCACTGAATATACTGATGCCCCTAAATTGAACGGCAGCAGGGTGCCTGCAATCATGTTTGCAGATGATACCCTGCTCCTGTCCAAAACCCCCATGGGGATACAGAGGATCCTTGATTCTTTTGTGGTTTTCTGCACGGAAAGGGGGCTAGAGATCAATGCTATAAAAACTAAGTTCATGGTCTTGAACCCAACCCAAAGATCACGCCCAAACCCCTTGCTGGGATCATCACGTCTAGAGAGAGTCTCCACCTTTGAATATCTGGGTGTAACGTTGAATGAAACCATGTCCTGGGGAACACACCAGACTAGGGCTAATCTCAAACTAGTGCAGACCACAGGTGGCATTGCACGGATGATGAAAAGTTCCCCATATCGACCACTGGGGCCAGTTATCCAAATCTACAAGGCACAGGCCAGGGGTGCCATCACATATGGGGCGGAATTGTGGGGCCACACACCTGCCCATAATTTGTCTATAACTGAAAATAAATTCATTAGACAGATAGTTGCACTCCCGTCTAGTACACCGCTTCTCCCTTTGAGGATGGACTTGGGCCTGAGACCCATAGCAGATGAACTGGGCCTCAGACCCATAGCTTTCTGGCGAAGGTTATGGAGCAGTGAGGAGCTCTTTACTTACAGGGCAGAACTGAGGGAGTTTCTAACCCACCCTAAAGCCTTGCAGATTCCCTGGCTAAAATATATAAAAATGTCCTGTGAGAGAATAGGGTTCCCAGATCTATGGTCCGATCCAACTAATGCGTCACTTATGATCCCGCGAAGAGTCTTGGCCAAGGCTTACTATGAGCAGAAACTGGCATTTGTTTTAGATTGCCAGCGCGAGGGGTCATTAACATCTGCATTTATACATAGCAAGGATTTCTACAGGCTGGAGAGGGTCCTGGATGGGATGACTCCTGGGCTGACCAGGAAGCTTTTTCTCCAATGGAGATATGGCACACTGCCTTTGCGGTCATACACCAGCTCCTGGTCAACACCGCCCTCCACCAAGCAATGCCCGGCATGCACTTGTGCTGAGGAAAGCGACGTACATGTGGTCTTGTTTTGTCCAACTTATAAGGCCGCTAGGAAATATTGGCTTTTACCCCTTATCAGAAATTTTGGTTGTAGGCAATACCTCCCGATGTATAGAATTTTAAAAACTGATGTCTCTGGACCAACGGTGTTTGCACTAGCCAAATTCCTTAACAGTGTCTGGCATACCCGCACCCGTATTTTAAAGTCGCAGTTGATTACTTAAGTACAAGAATATGAATTTTAATGTATGACCTTTTATCTACTGTAACTTAAGAAGTACTTATTTTTTTTATGGTGGAAAGGTTTTATATTGTATTACATGTGTTTTACTGTATATCTTTGATGGTCAAATTGGCCGAAATAAAGATTGAAATACGGAAACAGAATACAACATATGTAGCTTGGAACATGAATAGCAACACAGAAAACTTAGAGAAACTATAAGGTGTGCATAACACATACATGCCAACAGTGACAAAAAATGCAGATAAAAAGATACTTATACACAGTGACCAATCCTAGCTGTGAAAAATCTTTCAAAACAACTGCACACCATCCTAATTGCAATCCATCAACCTGCAACCAACTACGTACTGGTCAGAGAATAAATGTCCCAACCACAGGTACAATATGTTTTGCACAAGAGCAAGATCAATAAACGCTGGAAAGGGGAATCAATTTTGGGAGTCGAGGATATACTCACGTCCCTTATATCAAAAATGGAGGGAAGAGGATTAGAAGTCCATTAATTTCCCCAGAGTAAACGTTCATGAATCAAAAATAGAATGGACACTAGTTTCTACAAAACCATTGGTTTGTTATCGAAAACCCTCATAGACATCCTGGTATTGTCGTTTGCGGTGTATCTTTTATCCGCCCCATCAGGAGTCATGGCGTATTCATCGGGTGATCGATTGACGTGCTGGGTGCCTGCCTCACCTGAGGCTACCTCTGGTGATAGTAGAAGTGTCCAGAGATCAAAATTATTTACGTGAAGGAATAGACTAAAAATAGTGTCTAAACCAAAAAGGTTGTTTATTCTGGATAGTTTAGGCACTATGGTTTAAAAAGGAGAGTTGTGATACAAGGTGGTCGGGTTACTGGATCACCATATCTTTTTAGGTACGTGTCGACATGTTTCAGCTTGCTCGGCCCGTGCGGGTCTATGGAGCTTTCGTCAGGACAAAAAAACGTAAAAACAGACAAACAAAATTATGACATATTTCAAACGACTTGTGTGGGATTCATTGTTTTAGAAGAATGGGAAATTCCCATGCTGTGGAGACAAAAACCGACAAAGACTATTGTAAATGTCGGTACTCAGTACAGGTGAGTAGACAGTCAGGCTGAATTCTGTTAGGAGCGCTATTACTTATACTCCAGACGTGCGCCAAATTTTGGCAGTTACACAGTGAGTTGAGTGAAAAAGGAGAACAAATGTGGTCTTGGGAAGTGCAAAATTGGCGAAACCGAGGTTGGGCTAGCCAAAGTAGAGAATTCTGACACGAAATATACAAGTGTATCGCATGCATAATAGCTCGATGTTGCAACCATGCTGATCCCAGGTCTGTTATCAAAGGGGATTCTAGGGTCTGCTATAGTGGGAACTAGTGCATGGACAGTGATGGTAGTTATTGGTAGGATCAGATTGGGTTGTATAAGGGAGACGTGAGCAGTGACTTATATAACCCTCTTAAAAAAGTTTTTAAATACCTGTTTTTCACGAGGTGAGTACTTCAACAGGGGAACCAGAGTCGCATATGGTAATTTACTGTCAAAGTAAAGGTAGGCCCATTGATTAGTACATTGTATTGTCTTACCCGTTTGGCTGGAGAGCGGTGTGCTACCATTCTTACCCATGAGGTACAGCTAGGTGTCCCTTGTGCTGACTCTTCCCCTGGCTATGGGCGGGGCTATAGAGTTCAGTCTTTTATACTGGTTTTGAAAACAAAGAAGGGACAACTCTAAGTTTTGGGAAGAGTACTAGTAAAATGGAGGATGTTCATGCAATGTTGATTTAGTAGAACTGGTGCCAAGGAATATGATCGTTCATCCCCAGGGTGTCTGTTTTGAGGCGGTCTACCCATCTTTGCTCCTTTTCGAAGAGAGTTTGTTCTGCGTTCTGATTTTTGAATTGGAGCATTTCGATGACTGTCCATCTAAGTTCATCGCATGTATGGCCTGCTTCAACAAAGTGAGTACATAGTTTGGTGTTGTTTTTCTTGAGTCTGATGTTGCTCCTATGTTCTCCTATGCGGAGTTTTACTTTGCGACAAGTCATGCCAACGTATTGGCGTTGGAAGGGGCAGATGATGAGGTAAATTACATGCGTTGAATTACAGTTTGTGTGGCTTCTTTGTGTCCACAATATGGTGTCTGTTAATTGCAGGGTTTTGGTGGTGTTAGTGAACTTGCAGACTCCACATGTGCCACATGGGTAGTGGCCAGTGACTGGGGTCATGTTTGCATCCCTGATGGTAGATATGAGGGGTTTATTCCTTGGCCTGGTGTGTACAAGGACGTCTTTGATGTTCTTTGTCCTTCTGTTTGCAAATCTGGGTTTAGGCCAGTTGAATTTGCCTGAAGTTAGTATTTGCCAATTTTTCCTAATGAGTTTCTGTACGTCATAGGTTGCCGGGCAGAAGGTGGTGACGCAGGTAACAAGATCTTTTAGTGGTTCTTTATTTGTGTGCTGTAGGAGGCATTCTCGTGGCTGATGTTTAGCACGTTTCTTGCATTTGGAGATTACTGTTGGGGTGTAGTCTCTGTTGCGTAACTTACGACTCAGTTCCTGTGCTTGTATTGCATAATCCTCCTTCTTACTGCAGTTGCGTTTGTGCCTCAAAAATTGACTGTAAGGAAGGTTGCCTCGCAGTGGGCGGGGATGATAGCTGTTGTAGGAAAGCAGGCTATTTTTTGCTGTCGGTTTCGTGAACGTTTTAGTTTCCAGTTTGCCATTCTCTGCAAAAATTGTGAGGTCCAGGAAATCAATCTTTTGGTTATTCGCTGTGAAAGTGAATTTCAACCACTGGTCTCTACCATTGAGCCAATCTATGAAGGTAGTGAGATCTAGTCTGGTGTCCCAAATGAGCAAAACATCATCGATGTAACGTTTCCAGTATAATATACTGGAAACGTATGGGTTGGTGTTGTGGAGCACACATTCTTGTTCGAGACGGCTCACATAGAGTCCCGCTACTGACGGCGCGAAAGCGCTGCCCATGGATGTACCATGGCATTGCAGGAAGAGTTGGCCGTTGTATTCAAAGAAATTTTCTTGTAGGGCCAATCTACAGCATTCGAGAATGAAGTGTCGAGGGGTTTTGTGGGTCCAGTCTTCCAAAAAGAGTAGATCTTCTAGCATCTTTAAGGTGTCCTCTTGGGGTAAGCTGTCTCACGTCCCTTCTGCGGAAAGAGGTGTCAGAATGGTACTGGATGTTAATACAGGCAACAGAAGAGGTGCAAGTATTGTTGATAGAGACCTGGAGGAGGGAACTACTGGCTCACGATCTCGATCTGCGATGGCAAGTATCTATGTCTTATTTGTGTTTATATGTGAAGTCTGCCCCACTCAGGAAGAACCATCTCTTTACTGTCCACAAGGCTTATTGGACACCATGAAGACTATTCATATTGGGAATCCGGGCGGTGAAGAAGCGTCCCAAGTGTGGCACGGTCAACGCAAATGAAGTTCGTATGTTCTGGCAGTGACCCTCTATCCAGATCTTCTGGCAGAAAGTGGGTATGACGGTATCGGGAATTTTGTGTCAAGAAACGAAGGTGAGCCAGGTGTTAGTCATTTTTGGGGTGATATTAGATGGAGAGGGTACTAGGGCTTTCTTCAAAATACATAAAGCACGTGTTTTCACTTTAATTCTCCTTGCACGTAGAGAGTTGTGTATTAAATGGATGTTGCCCAACCCCCTCTAGAGGCAGAGTGGATATTCTCAATGCAGAAAATAGCAAATCTCGATTGCGCTACAGCTAATAGTAAGAGAACAACGTTTTGAGAACTTTGTGATAACTGGCCTACAACTATATGTCATTGATTTGTTTTCCCCCCTTCCTATTTTTATGTTAATTTTTTAACTATTTTTTGTTTATTATGTTAAATCACTGGTCCAATGATTAACAGCTTGGTAAACAGGTAGCAGGTTTGGGGGAGCTGTGCTCTCTACCAGCCCGGTTTGTGGTCCATCGTTAGCACCCGTATAGAGGAGTCAGCTTCTAGCCGACTGTACCATTAAACCCGAGATGTGAAACACCCTTCCTCCAAGGAGCGATCGGGCCTCTTTTCTGTTCCAGCCATCTAGATTGTTCTGACACCTAAATAACAAATGTCAACTGAGGACTAAAAAAAGAAAAAAAGAAAAGAAAAAGAGCCGGATCACTATTTGTTGTATTGCCTCTCATCCTAGGGAACAAATATTTGAGAAGGAGAGAGAGAGCGAATATTCAGAGGATTACTCTCTTTCCTAAATTTATGAAAGAGGTATTAGAGAGGTAGTGCTAGAGAGAGAGAGGATATACAGACAGAGAATTACTCTCTTTCCTAAGACTGTGAAGGAGGTATTAGAGAGGTACGACTAGAGGGAGAGATGATATACAGACAGAGGATTACTCTCCTTCCTAAGTCTGCGGAGGAGGTATTTGACAGGTAGGGCTAGTTAGAGAAAAAGGATATACAGACAGGGAATTACTCTCTTTCTTAAGACTGAGTAAGAGGTATTAGAGAGGTACTGCTGGAAAGAGAGAGGGAGAGGATATATGGACAGAGGATTACTCTCTTTCCTAAGACTGAGGAAGAGGTATTAGTGGTAGTACTAGAGAGAGAGATGATATACAGACAGATGATTACTCTCTTTCCTAAGACTGAGAAAGAGGTATTAGGGTGGTACTGCTAGAGAGAGAGGATATACAGCAGAAGATTGCTCTCTTTCCGAAATCTGCGGAGGAGGTATTAGAGAGGTAGTGCTAAAGAAAGAGAGAATATACAGACAGAGAATTACTCTCTTTCCTAATACTGTGGAGGAGGTATTAGAGAGGTACTGATAGAGAGACAGAGGATATACAGATAAAGGATTACTCTCTTTCCTAAGTCTGCTGAGGAGGTATTAGAGAAGTACTGCTAAAGAGAGAGGGGATATACAGACTGAGAATTACTCTCTTTCCTAAGTCTGGAAGCGGTATTAGAGAGGTACCGCTAGACAGAGAGAGAGAATATATAGACAGAGGATTCATCTCTTTCATAATACTGAGGAAGAGGTATTAGAGAGGTACTGCTAGAGAGAGAGATGGTATACAGAGAGAGGATTACTCTCCTTCCTAAGTCAGGGGAGGAGGTATTAGAGTGGTACTGCTAGAGAGAGAGAGAGGATTCAGACAGAGGATTACTCCCTTTCCTAAGACTGAGAAAGAGGTATTAGAGTGGTACTGCTAGAGAGAGAGAGTTGATATCCAGCAGAGGATTACTCTCTTTCTTAAGACTGAGAGAGAGGTATTAGAGTGGTACTGCTAGAGAGGGAGAGCATATTCAGACCGAGGATTACTCTCTTTTCCTAAGTCTACGGAGGAGGTATTAGAGAGGTAGTGCTAGAGAGAGAGGGGATATACAGACAGAGAATTACTCTCTTTCCCAAGTCGGGAAGAGGTATTAGAGTGGTACCGCTAGAGAGAGAGAGAGAGAGGATATACACACAGAAGATTCCTCTCTTTCGGAAGTTGAGGAGAAGGTATTAGAGATGTACAGCTAGAGAGAGAGGGAGAGAATATATACATACAGAGGATTAATCTCTTTCCTAAGTCTGGAGGAGGTATTAGAGTGGTAGTGCTAGAGAGAGATTATATAAAGACAGAGAATTACTCTCTTTCCTAAGACTGTGGAAGAGGTATTAGGGAGGTACTGCCAGAGATAGAGGGGATATATAGACAGAGGATTCCTCTCTTTCCTAAGTCTAGAGAGACAGAGTATATACAGACAGAGAATGAATCTCTTTCCTAAGACTGTGGAAGAGGTTTTAGAGAGGTACTGCCAGAGAAAGAGAGAGGATATAGAGACAGAGGCTTATTATCTTAGCTGAGTCTGAGGAAGAGGTATTGGGGAGGTACTGCTAGAGATAGTGGATATACTGACAGAGGATTACTCTCTTTCCTAGGACTGGGGAAGAGGTATTAGAGAGGTACTGATCCCTCCCAAATGAGCTTGAGGATGGTTGCAGAATGGGAACAGAATTTAACCCCACCAGCAGCTAACTCCCATGCCTTCTCTGCCCATGTCAAGGGAATGGCTGTGCTACACTTCCTGGCTACTGATTTATTCCACATAACCATTAGAATCCCAGCTGGAATCTAAGGGGCAAGCCAATACTGGTACTGGCACTGCATGCAGAACCGGTTGTTTGGAAGGTCGACTGGTGCAGTTGCACTGGGTACTGATCTGAAGGGGGGCACTGACCTGAGGGGGGGAGCACTGTGTTTAGCAATTACTTAGCAATTAAAAGCCGCTGACGCAGATTTTCTTGTGTGTCCAAATTTCAGGCGGCAATAAAAATGGCAAGATATATCTTGTGATTAATGTTCCTGCGAGAGAGAGAGAGATCAGAGTTTTGTCCAGGGCAGTTTTGACTCATCATAAACAAGCACAGAGGGTTAATATGCCCGAAAGCTGAGTGGATTAGTAAAGCGAGCCTTTACCATCACTTTAACACAAATAAAATGTATGCTAGAGAGGGACCCTTTTGATGGGTGCTAGTGAGGGAATCTGAGAAGGAGCTTATGGGGGAGGTGGGAGCGCTAAAAAAGATTGTCACACCACCATCTCTAAAACCGCCCCTGACTCCATGATAGGCAATGGGTGGCATTGGGTTCTATTCCATTGCCCCTTTTCCTCACACTTTTAGTACATTTGTATGCATACAGGTTGCTCATAAGCCATGCAGGCAGACTGCACGCTACTGTTATACTCAAGAATGCTGGTACTCCATATGTATGCAAGATGTCTGTCACGGCAGAGCTCTAGTCACACAACTGGATTCCACCTATCCTTCTGTAACCCATGACAGCTTCATCTTCCATTAGACAATGTTCGCATATCTAGTAAATAGCAGGGAGCAAGGATACATGTCTGATTCCTGGGTACAGCATGCACACACACACACAGTGTACATGCCTGTTAAAAGTAAATTAAAACCTTTATTGTATCATTACCTAAAATCATTTACAAAAGGCAATGTAAATTATGACAAGAAACTGGAATCCAATGTAAAACTAAACGGTTAAAACCTATGCAACGATCATTGAAGGTAAAAATGTAAAATGGCACAACATTTGTAGCCCAAACAAGGTTAACAGCGTCAGGAAATGATATGGCCAGTGATATGAGAGCTGCAAATAACTCAAAGATGTGTTCTGTGTGGCCAAGCATAATGAGGCATCACTGGGCAAAGCCAGAAACCATAGGGTACATGGGCATGCAGTTTTGTGCCATGCACGCACATGCATAAGATTATAAAGTGTGTGGGCATACATCAGCAGATTACAGTGGACTACTCCAGGGTTACATTGTGGACCTTGATGTTTTGCATCCTAGCCAATCGTATGTAGTACCCGCATGGTGCATGCATTAACAAAAATCGAATAAACCTGGGGGCATATTAGCAAGAACAGCCATAAAATGATCGCCGCTTCAGCGTCTGAAAACTGCCACTAAAGCAGCGATAATGGGCTTGATAATAGGCCCTGGAGAATTCCAATATAAGCCAATGTTGACACCAGAACATGGACTTCCATCGGAATTCACAAGGGCATATTATCAAGCCCTTTATCGCCGCTTAAGCAGCAGTTTTCTGCCGCTAAAGCTGCTATAATTTTTAACTCGGTTCTTGATAATATGCCCCCAGTAGCATCCAAATGGCATAGAATATGTGGATGGGTCCCTATGCTGCCACGATCTAGGGTGCTGATTGGTGCGAAAAAATGTGTAATGCGAGTTAAAGCAAGGGACTTTTCCCAGATCGATAATGATAAGGCGTTATGTACATGCCTGTATACCTCAAAACAAATCCATTGACTGGCGCACAACCTCAAATCATTCCTTAGATAAGTCTTGTGAATATATACATAGGTAAAATATGATTAGCTGGAGTTAAGATAGTCTATGATCAATCCATTCACTTTAAGAAGGTGCATAGCCTTAGCCCCCTTGGACTTTCCAGTGCTTTCAGACCTGGCTCCTGTGCCTAGAGGCTCCCGCCTTACCCCTCTCCTAGTTGCACACACTCTCTCTCTCTCTCTCTCTCTCTCTCTCTCTCTCTCTCTCTGTCTCTCTCTATCTCTCACACTTTCTCTCAATCTTTGTGCTTTTCTGTTCTACACACTCCATTTTCTGCTTTGTTTTACCCTGTAGGGTGTTTTGTGTGCCCCATTTTCTGCTCTGTTTCATCCTTGCTCTAGGCCTCTCTGTCTTGTTCTTTGTCATGATTTGTGCCTCTTTTGTTCCATTTTCAGCTCTGTGTGACCTTTTTCTGTGCCTCTTTGCCCCGTTCTTTGCGCTAATGTGTGCCTCTTTTGCTCTGTTTCACCTTTGTTTGTGCCTCTTTTCAACTTCATTTTATCCTTGTTTTGCGCCCCTTTTCTGCTCTGTTTTTCCCTTGTTTGTATCTCTTTGCTTCGTTTTTGTGCCTCTTCAATTTTGCCTCAATCTATGTGTCTTCATTTTACCGTCCGTTTCCTCCCCCAGCACTCCTTGCCTTGCTCCTGCCCCCCCACTTCCAGGATCCTGCATCCCCATCTGTCTAATGCACTGTGCCCTGCTTTTCTCTCCTTCAGGACCTACTTAATGGCATGAGCAGCATGGACGAGCACAGGGCACACTGCTGGTGGTGCACTAAAGGCACGACTATTCAAGCACAAATACACTAGTCCATGACTGGTCCTATACCAGTACCTGGAACTGTGCTCCAGCTCCCACCCTCCACTACCCCACCACAACCCCACTTGCAATCTGACCCAGCTGCAACTCCCCAAGCTGTTGTCCCACCTCACCACACAACACAGAGGGAAAATGTATATGCACCTCTCCTAAGTTCTCTTGCATTCTTTCACCTAAGTCACTCCACATTCTCGCTCCTCAAACAATTTGCAACCCCTCTCTCACAATAATACAGACCTACCACAACCCACATAACTCTCCATGCTCTGTTATTACCCACTCACTCAACAATCACACCACTAAAACCTGGGACCTGATAAACAACAATGGCCCAGGTCTTTCTTTTTCTCACAGAAACATGACTAAACCCATCCTTAGTGCCGTACATCACTACAACCATCTCCATCAGCTCAAAGGTCATTGTATACAGACACACAGGATCATGCACTAACGGACCTAATCACACCTCTTGTCATTGACACTTTCATCCTCCTCAGAGACTTGAAGTTTCACCTGGAAAACTGTACCGACACTTGCTCGATTGAACCCACCAACACTCCTGGACACAACCTCGACCTGATTTTCAACCCCTAGTGCAACAGCAGAGCACTCACAGATCACATCGACACCAGCAGTAACAAGGACATCTTTGCCATTATTAAAGAGTTCACTGCGCTTGTAGCCTCCTCCAGCACCATGACCCCCTCACAGAATGACTGCAATATGCTCATGGAATTCTACTGCAACAAGATCACGTCCATTTACTGCAAGTTTGACCCTCAACTGAACCTCAGCACTCTCACATCGTGGCTTCCCATCTCAGCTGGTGAACTGACCCTAACCGTATGGTCAGCCGTCACATGAATTAGACTCGACTGCCATGAAGTCAATCTAATCTGGGGCCCTGTAAGACTGCTGCCCCACCATGATTTCACCAAAGGACTCCTAACTATCAGCAAAGTTTTAACACGCATCCTCAACCGCTCCATCACCTGTACCACATTCCTGAGTGCTTCAAAACATGTGACTTTCACGCCCCACTGAAGAAACTCTCCACAAACCCAGGCACACTCTCCAACTACAGACAGATCTCCCTCTTACAGTAGGACTCATCAACCACATCAGCAATCACCAGCCCCTCAACGCCATGTTTTCTGGCTTCAGACCCAACCGCAGTCTGGAAACAGCAGTCATTGCCACCACAGACGACATATGTATGATCCTGGACAGACGTGATACGGCGACCTTCATTCTCCTAGACCTCTCTCCAGCATTCAACATGGTATCACACTGAATCCTCATCAGACGCCTACATGAGATCAGCATCGAAGGGCCCGCTCTACACTGGATCTGCTCCTTCTTGATGGATGGAGTTCAAGCTGTCAGACTGGCACCATACTCTGAAGGAATCGAAATTTTACAAGGCCGGGCTATACTTACCAATAGCCCATATATAACATAAGGGAATAATAAGGCAGTCGGCAATGGAGAAGGTCGAATCGTTTATTCAATCAAATACAAGCCCTGTCAGGGGAGCCTCGGTCTACACGACCCATGGAGGTGCGCAGAGGAGACTG
The DNA here is from genome assembly GCF_964263255.1 of Lissotriton vulgaris. Lineage (NCBI taxonomy): Eukaryota > Metazoa > Chordata > Amphibia > Caudata > Salamandridae > Lissotriton > Lissotriton vulgaris. Next base: position 1,455,145,608 of record NC_141695.1, on the reverse strand, counting down.
ACGAAATACAAGTGATACAAAGCATATATATGTTTTCAAACATTCAGGTTAACACCCTACAAGGAAAAACACAAGTTGTCAGTAAGCCAGCAGGAAGACCCATATAAGGACCATTAATTGCTAGTAGCTAAACCGGAGCTATTCCGGGGGCAGATCGGGGAGGTGCCCTCTTGTCTATCTAAAGCCCGGGGAGTACAGGAACGGGCTCTGCTAGAATGCACGCATCCCACAAGAGGGGTAGGTGCGACCTTGGGTTTCCCTGAGCTACACACAAAAGATCAGAGAAGCAGGCTGAGTGATTCAACATGGTTTCGTACCAAGAGCTAACCCATGTGACTTCTGGGAAACAGTACATGAACACGGGGAAAGAAAACAAGGTGGCCCTAATTATATCAATAGGTCTAAATGGGCCTACATTAATCTTTCGTAAAGCTTACATATATAGCATGATACTATGTAGTTATTTATATGCATATACAGTTATATGGTACATAGTGGGCCAATCATGAATATATTTAATTTTATATCCCAACAGACGGCCCTTTTGGCCTACTATGGCCAATATAACTACTTCATTCCACAAATACCCCTTCGTCAATCTGCATGAGGTCTGTTACCTCCTTCTGAATCATTTGTTTCTCTATCTTTTCCTGCCGGGAAAGGGTCAGACATGACGTTATCCTGTTTGCACAAAAAGTACAACATGTGGGGCCGCATTGGAGGCATAAACAACACATGAAGATAACCCTAAATGCTCCTGCTCGGATCATGAATATCTTCCAACCCCAAGTAGCCAGGAGGCCCCAGAACCATCCACTGAGGGACCAAGTGCCGTTCTCTTCATGAATCTCGCTAGCTAATCAATGTAATTTCTTAATCGCGAGGTGAATGGTAGGGGCCGAGTCAGGAATAAATACGCAACAAGAGCTGCCGTTCACGCGGCAAGCTACACCCCTATCTGCCAGGATGACGTCTAACACCATCCGATTTTGAAGAGAAACAAGCCTCGTAGCCTGAAGTTCAACGGTAAGATTGGTCAAGATCTCGGTCGTGGTTTGAACCACATTTTCCACTATTCTAGACAAGTGTCTTATGTTCCGACTATTAAAGATCGGACCCCAGAATGGAACCAGGCCCTTTGAAATGTCCTCAAACTGCTGCAGTGAGGTATCTGTCTGATCAGTACTATCAGTATCATAGCTCCTAATAGTCTGATTAGATTCTACCTCTCTTTTTACTAGCCGATGGGTCCTATGGTAATCAGAAGGGGCAATATACACGGGGGGATAAAGAAAGGACAGATAACACCGTCCTGCCCATCCTCGAGGGAGCCAAGTATAAGCATTTTCCCCGCATACAAAATATACATTAGGGGGAGTGATCATCGGGGGAGTACTGTCGGTCTGCAATGTATAGGTGTAATTACAGGTGCTACTCCCTGCCTTAACGTGACCTCGCCCCCTAATAGAGAATAGGGAGGTGGCATTGATTATGGGGATCGGCATGGCTTTATCATTTGTAACATTGCGTTCCTTAAAATGATGGAAATACAGAGTAGAATTAAAAAGTTCAAAATCCTGCATTTCTTCCTGCAACCAGGTATCATTTTTGGAATCAGTATATACATTCATTCAAGCATTTGGATCTAAAGAACCCTGGCCTTCATCCCCTTCAGCATCGAATCCTTGGTGTCGCTCTATATACTTCAAAATGGCTTCACAGTCCTTTTCAGAATATATTTTGGGATTTGCAACATAGTGCGAATACATTAACGATAACAGTTGCCACCATGCTTCACAGCTAGCTAAATAGGACAAAGGGAGGGAAATGAATAACTCATGCTGATGCATGACTGACGGTAACAAGCCACAAACCCAACAGTTCGTTTTGTTTGTGGTACTGTGAGTCTGATGCAACATTTCGATAAAAACATTCTTTGAATAAGTTTCCCTATGCCTAGCCTTATGCGTAGGCAAAGAATAAAAGAGATGTTCTTCTGGGGCAGGAGTAGTTTTCCACAATTTCTGCACGGGAGGCTGAAATTCCAAGTATACAAACACACATCATTATTACAGTAATTATAACAATAAAAGCAACAAATGCCACCTTCACTCTGGTGGGCCATCCGGAAAACAGTTGCATATTATGAATATGACTCCGAGGGGCAAGTGGTCGTTCATCTTCCATTATAAATCGATCAAAAGGAAACATGCTTTCCAAAAGTCCAAATCTATCTCGGTCCCTTGCTAAAAGTCCAAAACTAATCTCTGTATCCACAAAGCACGCACACCACCAGAGGGTTTCTTCTTCCCACCAAGGGATCTTCTTCCTGTGTCCGTTTTTAGAGCCTCACAGGCAGACCCTTATCGCTCATCCAAGGAAAAGCAAACTTTCAGATTCCAAAGGTACGATCGAAGCCCTTAACTCAGTCTTTCCTTCTGAACAGAGCCTTATTACACAATGTTCCAAGCTCTCTGCGAGTTCAGTCCAGTGTCTCGCTCAGTACCCCAATCACTCTGTTCAAGGTTTTTCAACACAAAGTCTTGGTCTAATTTCTTCCATCAGAGAGTGGGGTAATGCGCTGTTTTCGGGGCCGCAGATCGTATCGACAACGGCCAGGTTGCTCCTGGTCAGAAAAAAATTCGGTAGCATGGGTAACAGACTCGGTCACCCCTTGTGGCACCTCGGGACTGGTGGTAGCTTCTGACTGAGCTGTCACACCTTCCCCTTCAGGCAACACTTCACTTGATTGCCCTATTTCTTGAGCATCCAAAAAGGCAACAAAACTTTTTATCAACTCTCCTTCCTGACTCGGCACTCCGTCTTTGTTCTGCCGATCAGAAGGTAGGGGCAGCGGCAGGCGCTTCACGTGGTTTACGTGGATCCAGTGCTTTCGGCCATGCACCTTTACCGCCGTCCTTGTGACCAAGTTGATCTGGTAGGGCTCGGACCACCTGGGCTCCAAACTCGATGTCCGTTGATAATTGTTCACCAGTACCCACTGGCCGGGCTCCAAACGATGTCCAGGACCCTCCGGTAGTGGCTGCAATGTGTCAGATACCTGTTGATGAATAGAACGCAGATCTTTAGTCAACGCATAAAGGTAATCTGTCATCAACGGATAATCGTTGTCCCTAAAAAATCTGGGCCTGGGGACACCCCACACATTTGCAGGATGGCCAAATATCACCTCATACAGAGACAGACCGGTTCTAGTATGAGGAGTCGTTCTAAGGGACAATAAGGCCAATGGGAGGGCATCAGGCCACTTTAATCTAGTGTCTGCACAGATTTTGGCCATTTTGAGCTTCAGTATACCATTATATTTTTCTACCAAGCCCGCTGACTGTGGATGTCTAGCAGCATGGAACTCTTGCCTTATTTTTAATCCATCACAAACACTTTGTACAAGTAAGGCATTAAAGTGGGGCCTGTTGTCCGACCAGATAATTCAGGGCAAACAGTATCTAGGGAAATATTCCTTGATTAGGACTTTAGCAGTGGCAATTGCAGTGGCATCTTTAGTGGGGTAGGCCTCAACCCATTTACTAAAAGCACATACCACCACCAATACATACTTCAAATTATTCACACGTTCTATTTGTATGTAATCTATCTGTATGACTTCCAAAGGCAAGGATGGCGGAGCAAAATTGCCACTCAAAACAGATTCTCTACCTCCAGGATTATGCCGTAAACACACCGGGCAAAATTTAACAATGTGGGCTGCTGTTTTGGAAATGTTCGGATTATTCCATACTGGGTCTAATACTGCACTAATTCCTTTTGCACTTATGTGAGCCGGGCCATGCGCCATGGTGACCACTGCATATACCAATGCATTAGGGAGCAACCATTGCTGCTTTTCAGATCGGTCTATCCAACATTCATTCTCGTCTAGTTTCCCAATCTCCCGTTCCCACCTTTGCATCTCTTCCATAGTCACTTCCTTCTGTAACTCTTTCACACTTTCAATGGTATTATCGAAAAGGGATGTTTCGGTGGTCCATCGGGCAGATGTACTATGTAACATGGGACTTCCTTTAGCCTGAGCTGTTTCCTTTGCTACTGAATCGGCAAAGGCGTTCCCCTTTCCAGTAGAATCTACAACTTTCATGTGAGCACTTTATTTAATAATGGCCAACTTCTTTGGTAATGTCAAAGCAAATAGTAATCGATTTATCAAGGGACCATGTTGAATTTTCTGGCCATGCGTAGTAAAGAAACCCCACTCCCTCCACAGCCTCCCAAAACTATGGGCAACACCAAAGGCGTACTGGCTGTCTGGAAAAATATTCACCCTCAGACCTTCACTCAATTCACAGGCTCTTAACAAAGCTATTAGTTCAGCTGCTTGGGCTGAGTGGTGTGAAATCCGTGCGGTTTCCACTACTGTATTTAAAATTGTAATGACATATGCAGCTGTTGCAGTGCCATCTGGTAACTTAAAACAAGAGCCATCCACATACAATTCCCCGTCTGGTTCAAGTAAAGGGGTGTCAGTTAAATCTACACGCCCCTTTGTTTCTTCTTCCGTTCTGAATACACAATCATGGACATCAACTCTTTCATCTTTCTCCAGGAGAGGCAATAGTGTGGCGGGGTTCAAAGTAGTACATCTTTTAATAGTAATGTGAGGGGCAAATAATGTTAATTCATATCCTGTCAATCTGACACTCGTCAGGTGCTGGGTATTAGTTCTATTTAAAAGGATATCCACAGCATGCGGTACCATAACTGTGAGGTCAGTGTTCAGGACTATTCCCTCTGATTATCGGATGGCCAGTGCCACTACAGCAGTAGCCCTCAGACAACTTGGGAGGGCTCAAGCAACAATGTCTAAAACTGAAGAGAAAAATGCACAAGGTCTCTGTTTTCCACCAAAAGTCTGAGTTAACACTGATAATGAACAACCGTCCACCTCATGCACATAAAGTGAAAAAGGTTTTCGGTAATCTGGAGTTCCCAACACAGGTGCAGAACAAAGTGCAGACTTTAAAGATTCAAAGGCTTCTTGACATTCATCCGTCCAGGGCAGGGCTTCATGCACATCTTTGGTTGTCAAATGCAACAAGGGTTTAGAGAGAAGTGAATAGTTAGGAATCCATTGACGACAATAAGAGGTTATTGCAAGAAAAGCACGAACATCATGTTGAGTACAAGGTACAGACATGTTAGTTATAACAGATATTCGTTCAGGAGTTAATCGCCTCCCCGCTTTCGACAGGAAATGGCCTAAGTAGGTCACTTCCAGTCGATAATATTGGAATTTAGAAAGGGACACCTTATTTCCTTTCTCAGCCAAATGGTGTAACAATTTTACCGTAGCCTCTTTGCATCCCTCCTTAGTATCAGAGGCCACTAATATATCATCTACGTACTGAATAATTGTATTCCCGGATGAGAAAATTAATTCATCAAGAACTGCCTTTAAGGCTTGGCTATAAATGCTAGGACTTTCAGTATAGCCTTGGGGGGCGCGTGTAAATCTAAAACTTCGGCCAGCCAATGAGAATCTGAAGATATGTCTGCTATCAGGATGAATCGGGATGCTAAAGAAGGCATTCTTCAGATCTATTACAGAGAAGTACTGAGCTGTGGGAGGAATCATAGTCAAAATAGCAGTTATATCGGGTACCACTGTATACTGTGGAACCACTATTTTATTAACCTCTCGAAGGTCAATCACAAAACGATATGTTTCCACCATCAACTGGGGTTTTCTTCAAAATCGGTAAAATCGGACCTGTACAAGTATTCGCCACTGTTTCTTCCACTACCCCCTTTTGAATAAGGTCGCGAATAATGTGTAACATAGCCCGTTCACCTTCTGGTGAAATTTTATACTGTGGAATGCGAGGCAGCTGTGCATTAGATTTCAGGGTAATGGACACGGGGGCTATCTTTAACAGACCACCATCAGTGTCTCTTTTTGCCCACAGTGTCTGAGGAATTGTAGAGAATTCAGGGGGAAGACGTTCACCTTTTGCAAAATATTGAGCGTCCATCAAAGAAGGTTTATGCATCGTCAAATATACACCATCCGGTGAACAATAAATTTGAGCATGTAATTTCTTTAAGATATCCAAACCCAAAAGATTGTCACCACAATTTGATGTCAACAAAAAGGGTGACTGTGTAGAAATAGGACCTACAGTGAAAGGCAAAGGCTTAGAAACGGGGCTTACCACAGGTATTCCAGTGAAACCTACTGATTAAGCATGGGCGGAAAATCCGTTACGCTCGCGGATTTTCAGTAAATTCGCAATCCGCGAACGCTCGCGAATTTACCGAAAATCGGCAAATTCGCACGCAGCGGATTTTTTTTTCTTGGTGATACAATTTTGCGGCGTGCGGTGTAAGTTTGCAATTGCGAACTGGTACAAAACCCTCGCGAACTGGCAGAAATCCTTGCGAACTGGCAGAAATCCTTGCGAACACAAAAAAAGCATTCAGCAGGTTCAAAAGTTCAAACTCATCATTAGTAACCATTCCCTGTAGTGCTTCCTGACAAGGGCCCCTCCAGAGTTCAGTTGCTAGTTGCAACAATTGTATGACCCTGCTCTGACCCTCACAGCAGGCTCATAGAATAGCTACAAGTAGGCCACAAAGGTCCTGGAAAAAAAAATTGCACTGCAACAGAAAGCAAATTACAGATAAGGAAGCAGGTGCCAGACTGGAATTTTAAAACAGTGACACATTAATAAATCAACCCCAAATTAATTCATGTCAGTTGAAGCAGGCAGGTGTCCTTGCTTTTTCCCCCATAATCTACAGTGATGATGAACCAGAGGGTGGCATTGATGTACCAGAGGGTGGCATGGGTGAAACAGAGGGTGGCAGGGGTGAAACGGAGGGTGCTGGGAACCTGTGATGATGAACCAGACGTAGAAACAACATAATCGTGACCGTTGCGAGCCGACATGTAAGTTCGCAATTGCGAACTGGTACAAAACCCTCGCGAACTGGCAGAAATCCTTGCGAACTGGCAGAAATCCTTGCGAACACAAAAAAAAATCCGCAAATTCGCAAGAATTCGCGGATTTTGCGGATTGCGAGTTCGCAAATTCGCAAAATTCGCGAACGCCAGATTCGCAAAATTCACCCATGCTTACTACTGATACATTATTCTGGCCAGACAGAGCAGCCCCTGGGACCATTGTATGAGCAACTGAACTATTCATTGCTCCAGTATCCAATAGGAATTTTCCCGATGCGCCCAACAGTTCCCCTTTGTACATAAGGTCCCTCTTGGTCAACTGGTACTGTAATGTGGCCCCTCTCTGTCCTTGGCTGTCTCATGCATAGTCTTGCCCGTCGTACCCGTCCTCCCTATAATTCTCGTTATAGTACTGCCTATTTTGTGGGCTATCAAAATAGTTTTTTCGAGAATCCTCCTCCTCTCTTCGCATACTATTTCGATCCATATTTCCCCGGCCCCGTCCTCGTCCCCTCCTGGGGCCGTTTCTTGCCAACAACAAAGGACAGTCTGCTCTCCAGTGCCCCTCCTGTTTACAATATGAGCAGTGATTAATACAGATATTCGGGGGACCTCCTCTTCCTCTACCAATAGCTACACCCCTTTGGGAGGAACCACGTCCACCTCGTCCTGCACTCTGTCCTCTACTAGCTTGCTGCAACAAAACTCTGATCTTTAAATCTTTCGTCTTCTTTTCAGTTTTTTCCTTGCTTTCATTTTCTCGATGCTCATAATATTGAGCCATACTGAGGATCACGGACGGGGTGGCCGTGGTCCATGTACTCTCAGCTGCATGGAGGCGAGACATAATCTCTGGTAGCAAATTTGTCACAAACCTGTTTACAAACAGTCGTATCCCCCCATCTGTGGATAGATCCTGCCCACTAAAATCTATGAATGTTTTCTCAAACCTGGTGAAGAAATCCGACACACTCTCATCTTTCTTTTGTTTACGAGTGGTTAATTTATCCCAATCTATTTTCTTAGGAGGGAGGAGGGTCTGCATAAATGTAATAATTTTATCTGGTACTGCTAAAATTTCATCTCGGGGTTTCTCTCCTGGTTTTCTTTCCTTGTCCCAAGTCTTCAGTTGATCCCATGTTCCCCCTAGCTCAGGGACATGATCCGTATCATGTATCTGCCTCCAGATATCAACCGGGATCAAAAGGTCAAAAAATAACTCAATGTCAGCTATAGTCATAATAGCGGAATTGGCAGCCTCGGCCAATTCCTTATAATAAGCTGTGGGATTCTTATGGGGGTCAGGGAGCTGGGCTTTTAATGTAGAACCTCGCTTTGTTTCCAAGGGGTTTAAACCCATTGTTCCTGAAGCCTTGCGTCCAACCTTGCTCTGGTAACATTGCCCCCGGCGTCCTTTATTTCAGGTAATTCCGGAAAGAAGAGAGGATGTACCTCTCTCATAGGGTGCTGGGCTCCCCAATCGGCACATTTCCGATGCATTCGCTCTCGATACTGTAAGAGAGTTGCTACATTCTGATATACTTCATCAGACTGTAATTGGAACGTATGGGCTCGATCTCTTATATCCCTCAGTATTTGAGGAGCGAACCCTTCCTCAAAACACTGTTGCCATTGCGAAATTAATCAGATCGCCATATTTTCTAAAGCCAGTTGCTGAGCAACGGGTTCAAAATCTTTCATGGTGCTCCAAATGTACTCCATCGTATAAATGGCATTCCGCATCCATTGGGACGCCTGATTTACTATAGTCCTTCTTTCCTCCATACCTAGCGAGGATCTAGTAAAAATCCGTTGTTCACTCAAATCAGACCGAAGACGCTTAGGCGTGGTATCTAAGGTAGCCAAAGCTCGAGGATCTATAGCGCTTCGAGCCGGGGGAGATAGAAATACTGGATGCAAAGGGGAAGTCCGGTTGTAACGAAATCAAGGGTGAGGTAGTTGTTCGGAGTGAGGGAGGGGGAAGTAGCGCACCCCGTACAGACCCATCAGACGGGGCCGTAGCCACTGCTCCCGTAGGGTCCTTAATGACTAACGCAGCCCCGGGTTGATCTATTCGAGACAAAGGCACTGCTGGATATAAAACCCTGCGGAGCATAAGGAGGAGGTGGACGAGCTTCTAATAAGTCCTCCAGCTCATCTCCGGTATCGGATCGGGCCACGTAACTTTTATCAGTTTCCAAACGGAAATGTCTGTCCATTTGGGCAATATTTTCCTCTAACTTTTTTTTATCGTAAGCTACGGCTTTCTGTGTTACAGTCTGCCCAGATTTAATCTTTCCCAATTTCTCCTCCCTTATCCGTCGCTGTTTAGCCTCCTTTAACCATAGGTTCAAGGAGTCAAACATCGACTGGCGGCTTTTCTTCATAAACATTTTATTTTGGAGGTAATTAATCTTTTTCTCATCGAACGACCCTGTTAGAGGCCATTGTAAGTCAGTATTATTATTCATGTATTTATGCCATAAGGTATTAAAATTGGTGTAAGACCATGTTTAACATACATATCAAAACTGGGGCTTCCCTCGGGAGGGGCAGGCTGTCTTTCTTCCAGCCGAGCACCTCTCCGACAGCAGCACCCGAAACATATTTTGCTGAAACAAGGCATGACAATAATGATATCACAATTCTTATTTACAATTTCAATCATTCCTTTCATGCGGGCGCGCCCTCTTCACCATTCACTCTCTCATACTCCTCCTATTTTCCAACCATGTAAAGTGCTGTAAAGCGCGTCAGGGTAACAATGAGCTCAATACAAATTCAATGCAAATGACATGTCTTCTGAAACGAACAGAGCCCGTCGACTCTTGTTCGGGGAATCAATTCAAAAAGAATTCCAGACCAATCCGAAATTCAACCACAAATGAACTGAGGCCACTTGGTAGGAAAACCACAAACCCACTCCATGGTTATTCACTGGTCGCATTCTGGTTGGGCCGGATTTCGGGGAACGAAGCTCCAGAACCCTAGCTTACCCAGTTGCTCCCAGGGCTTCCCCGGAGTGAGTTTGGCCGAGCGAGCACTCCGTGCTCCACGAGGCACCAAGTATTATCTCCAATATTTAACAAACAAATCCGTGAGGTGTCTACCCGTGCAGCCCCTGCGCCGCAACGTCAGACCCCTCTTATTCCCTTGTGGACCGGCTTCCCCGACCACCAACAAAAAACAGACTGCTATTACCAAGCGAACACTTTTTCCAAGCGTCCGTTTCCTAATATAATCAAAAGGCTCACTCACCTGGTGCACTCAGGCCGATCCCGACTTCGCCACTGCCGATTTCTAGATAGACCGACACAGCCTGTTCTTCTATCAGGTTAAGCCCGTAGGACTCCGGCGTAGGGACTTCAGCAGCTGGGAAGGATACTGGGCTCGAGGGCGGAATCTCTATTTGTCTTACCACAAGCGGGTGTTTCGGATCAAAATACTGCTTGTCCACCCACTCGGCCAGAACTCCTCCCTCTCCCTTCTGCTCCTGTTTACAGGAGGGGACGACTCTATCGCGGAGTCCCGGCGGAGTCGCCAACTGAAGGAATCGAAATTTTACAATGCCGGGCTATACTTACCAATAGCCCATATATAACATAAAGGAATAATAAGGCAGTCCGCAATGGAGAAGGTCGAATCGTTTATTCAATCAAATACAAGCCCTGTCAGGGGAGCCTCGGTCTACACGACCCATGGAGGTGCGCAGAGGAGACTGACAAAATACAAGTAATACAAAGCATATATACGTTTTCACACATTCAGGTTAACACCATACAAGGAAAAACACAAGTTGTCAGTAAGCCAGCAGGAAGCCCCATATAAGGCACCATTAATTGCTAGTAGCTAAACCGGAGCTATTCCGGGGGCAGGTCGGTGAGGTGCCCTCTTGTCTATCTAAAGCCCGGGGAGTACAGGAACGGGCTCTGCTAGAATGCACGCATCCCACAAGAGGGGTAGGTGCGACCTTGGGTTTCCCTGAGCTACACACAAAAGATCAGAGAAGCAGGTTGAGTGATTCAACATGGTTTCGTACCAAGAGCTAACCCATGTGACTTCTGGGAAACAGTACATGAACACGGGGAAACGAAACAAGGTGGCCCTAATTATATCAATAGGTCTAAATGGGCCTACACGAATCTTTCGTAAAGCTTACATATATAGCATGATACTATGTAGTTATTTATATGCATATACAGTTATATGGTACATAGTGGGCCAATCATGAATATCTTTAATTTTATATCCCAACAACTCCACAGAAGCCAACACACTCATTTGTGGAGCACCTCAAGGTTCATCCCTCAGTCATATCTTCTTCAATGCATACATGATCCCTCTAGACGAGGTCATACATGCACATATCATCAGTCTCCTCTCCTATGCCTCAGTCTTCTCTCCTATGCCAATGACAAGCAACTCATACATACTCTTCCGCTTGGACAAGACCCCAATACAGGAAACAAGTTCACCACCTGTATGACCACACAAGTATGTGTCACTAACTGAATGATTTCCAACTGTCTCAAGTTCAACAGTAACAGACAAAAATAGTAATTTTCAGCAAGAACACCACACCATGGGACTCCACCTAGTGGCTGGCAGGCTTTGGATCAACACCCACTTCCCAGTATCAACACCAGAAACCTTGGGGGCATCATTGACAGCAAACCGGACATAATGTATGTAATGTAATGTATAGGCATTTATATAGCGCACTACTTACCCGGAGGGGTCCCAAGGCGCTTCGACCGCTGCGAAACCCTTCCTGGCTTCCCTGAGAGATGGTCCCTTAATGGGTATCTCCAGGGTGAGACCAGGCATCCCCGGCGGTCTGGTGGGGCCGTTAGTGAAGATGAGGCAAGCTAATGCCCAGAGTTACCGAGTGTGATCGCTGATCAGAGTGGGCACCGAGGCGAGAGAATTATCGAGTCCGCTGACCCTGGTCCAGAAACCTGCCGCGCCGGGAATCGAACCCTGGTCCCGGGCCGTCCTCTGCTCTCAGTCATATCAACCTGCTTCCATTCCCCCCAAAATCCTGAGGAAAGTTTCCAAATGCCTCTCAAGCAACACCAGAACAAATATCACCAACCCCCTTGTCACTAGCAAGTTGGACTGTTGGATCATCTCCTATGCAGAATAAACAAGGAAGTCACCAGAAAACTACAATCCATCCAGAACTTGCTCACCAGACCCTTCCTCAATAAACCATGCAGAATATACTCCACATATTAGGCCATTTTCACTGACTTCCCATAAACAAACATGCACAGTTCAAAGTTCTCACTCACACATTTAAGGCCATACACAACACAGGCCCTACCTGAACATTGCATTTCCTTTCACCAACCCCCAGATATCTACTCTCTACTTGACTCCTACTTGGACAAATAAATTGAAACAGATTTGGAGGTAGGGCATTCTGCTAAAGAATGGAACGACCTTCCGATACACATCAGAGCCAGCTCCTCTCTTCATGAGTTCTGCAAGAAGCTGAAGACCTGAAGACTTTTGATGAACCCCACGCGTTTGGCTAGAATACGCACACACACCTACCCATTACTAGTATACCCTCAGAGGTGACAGTGTGCTCGACAAATACACATAACATTATGTAACATTCATGAATGCACTTTCTTTCTGTCCACTCGTTCCCCTCAGATGTCCAGCAAATGTGACTCAACAGCAGCAAAGCAAACAACGCCCCCCCCCCCAAACCCCCGGGCCCAGGCATCCTAGGGAGCATGTATTCAAATGTCTACCTTGCACGGGGGTCCTAACGTATTCCCCTAAAAAAATGCATTTAACTCATCCTTGTGTGTTCCATAATATTGTCATTCAATGGGCCACTCCAGCTGGATCAATTTCCTCATGCCCGGCAAGTGCCCAGTGATCAAGGTCAGAATGTACACAAACAAGCTGTGGCGTCACACTTCACTTGATCCATATATTTGGTTACTGTTTAGCAGTGGAACAACCATGTTGAGTTAATGACGAAATGTGGAACATTTCTGCCACCACACATGATCTCCTGAGATACATTTGCCTCCTGCTTCACTTCGATGCAACATCCAGTTATAGCTATGGAAAGCACATAGACTCAAATATGTCTTATTTATGGGAAACCTGCATGAGAAATGAGGGAGATGTCCTCCTCGACTATGTATTGCTTTGCGCACCATTAAAGCTAATGTGCGTACAAATACTTCTACTTTGGATCATCATTTCCACGTGGCTATGACAGGTAGTGTGAGTTTGCAAATGTTTTCATTACCCTTAGTGACCTAATAACCCTCTGATAGTATTTGAAAACTATAAACGCCTTTCTGTGACCTACTTTGGTCTTTTTTAGACTCTACAAGATTAACAATATGATGCATATATCGTAGTATGATGCCAACTGCACTACCTGGATGTGAACTAAGTTAAAGTGACAGCTCAGAACGTTCTGAGCATTTCAAGCCACCATTATGACATCTACCTTGGTGGGAGTGGTGTGGCGCCTCGGCCAGTGCGACTGACACTAGAATCTGGGGCTCAAGGTTCGATCGCCAGTCGCAGATTAGCCCAGCACCATGTGGCTCTGGGCAATAGCTTCTTTAATCTTCCCGACGGCCCCCAGCGCCTGGAGACTCTTAATTGTTCGCGCTTTACAAATGTGTATTATTATTATTATTATTATCATTATTATTATTATTAATATTATTATTACCTTCATCCTGGTGCAATGGCAAGTCTACATCTCTTGACATGGAGTTGACCGAGAGGGACCCAAACTTCATGCATGAATAAGTGGAGATTGTGAGGTGGAGGATTCTCGAAACGTTCACTCAATTGCATTGATGGCCTCATACACTCCTGAGGTAGAGGTAGAAGATTTCTGGTGAAAGAGCAGAATATTGTGGGTAAGTGTACTGTATTAGTCTTACCTTCAAAAATCTTAGAAAAACATCAGAAACAAAACTCAGAAGATCGCCGATGCTCCATGTTAAAGACAATGAACATGCAAACGAGGTCTAAACGACACAGGATAACAAGCATTGGAAATGCAATAGGTCTCGCAGCATTAGAGTTAGTGCTTTTAGAATTGTTTATGGGTTTTTTTGTAAATCTTTAGCATTTTTGTTTCCTGTAGCCAATGCTAAAGAATAAAAAAAAAAGCCATAAACATTTCTAAAAGCTCTAACTCAAATGCTCCGAGACCTATTGCACTGTGTGAGGGTGAGGGGTTGAGGGTGAGTGAGGGTGAGTGAGGGTGAGGGTGAGTGAGGGTGAGTGAGGGGTTGAGGGTGAGTGAGGGTGAGGGGTTGAGGGTGAGTGAGAGTGAGGGTGAGTGAGGGTGAGTGAGGGTGAGTGAGAGTGAGGGTGAGTGAGGGTGAGAGTGAGTGAGGGTGAGGGTGAGTGAGGGTGAGGGTGAGTGAGGGTGAGTGAGGGTGAGTGAGGGTGAGTGAGGGTGGGTGAGGGTGAGGGTGAGTGAGGGTGAGTGAGGGTGAGGGTGAGTGAGGGTGAGGGGTTGATGTTGAGGGGTTGAGGGTGAGAGGGTGAGTGAGGGGTTGAGGGTGAGTGAGGGTGAGGGTGAGTTAGGGTGAGGGGTTGAGGGTGAGTGAGGGTGAGGGGTTGAGGGTGAGTGAGGATGAGTGAGAGTGAGGGTGAGTGAGGGGTTGAGGGTGAGTGAGGGTGAGTGAGGGTGAGTGAGGGTGAGTGAGGGTGAGTGAGGGTGAGGGTGAGGGGTTGAGGGTGAGTGAGGGTGGGTGAGGGTGAGTGAGGGTGAGTGAGGGTGAGGGGTTGAGGGTGAGTGAGGATGAGTGAGAGTGAGGGTGAGTGAGGGGTTGAGGGTGAGTGAGGGTGAGTGAGGGTGAGTGAGGGTGAGTGAGGGTGAGTGAGAGTGAGAGTGAGGGTGAGGGGTTGAGGGTGAGTGAGGGTGAGTGAGGGTGAGTGAGGGTGAGGGGTTGAGGGTGAGTGAGGGTGAGGGTGAGTGAGGGTGAGGGGTTGAGGGTGAGGGGTTGAGGGTGAGTGAGGGTGAGGGGTTGAGGGTGAGTGAGGGTGAGGGGTTGAGGGTGAGTGAGGGGGAGTGAGGAGTGAGAGTGAGGGTGAGTGAGGGGTTGAGGGTGAGTGAGGGTGAGGGTGAGGGGTTGAGGGTGAGTGAGGAGTTGAGGGTGAGTGAGGGTGAGTGAGGGTGAGGGTGAGTGAGGGTGAGTGAGGGTGAGTGAGGGTGAGTGAGGGTGAGTGAGTGTGAGGGTGAGTGAGGGGTTGAGGGTGAGTGAGGGGTTGAGGGTGAGTGAGGGTGAGGGGTTGAGGGTGATTGAGGGTGAGTGAGGGGTTGAGGGTGAGTGAGGGTGAGGGTGAGTTAGGGTGAGGGGTTGAGGGTGAGTTAGGGTGAGGGGTTGAGGGTGAGTGAGGGTGAGGGGTTGAGGGTGAGTGAGGGTGAGGGGTTGAGGGTGAGTGAGGATGAGTGAGAGTGCAAGAAAGTTGCAGTTTGGCTTTGAAACGGATCTGAGAGGTGTCTGCGTGATAAATGAATGATGCATAGGAATGGACAGAATGGAAATGTGTTTCGAGGACGTGCTCGGGGTGTGCATACTGGAAGCAGGGTGATGGATTCGAGGCTATGAGCGAGGGTGATGCCGAGCTCACCTCAAGGAGAGGGGGAGGGGCCAGGGCAGAAAGTAGGGAGGGGCCTTGCATCTTCATAGCTGCTAAGGAGCTGCTCCTACTAGTACCAGCAGGAGGCAGTAGAGGGCGTGCTTCCACTACTTGCACCCAAAGGAGAAAAAAATCATATATCCCTGCGGCCGCTCCCTCAAACTGTTAAAACAAATTAGGATTTCATGCACCAGCACGCTGAATGTAAATGCGGACAAGCATGAGTGCCTATACTGTCTGTAACGGCACAATGAGCAAAAAACGATGGAATGGAATGATAGCTAAGCCAATGCCGGTGGTCATCATGATTAATTCATTTCACCCTCCATGTGGAGAAACTTTTGTAACTAAATGTTATACTTTGGTGCTTTATGTAAACATGTATTGACATGAGTAGCACTTCAGGACTATAGAGTTGAAGACCAACTCACTTGTTTGTTGAGTGCCTAACTCATTTACTAACTCACTCAAACACCAAGTAACTTCCTTCAATACAATTTCCTGATGCTCTCACACTCAGTCACTTACTGGGTGACTTAGTCATCTAATCAGTAGTGCAGCAACTTCCATACCAGTGAAATGTGCCTTCATTCACTATTTACACTCAATCAGTTGATGACATAGCATCGGACATAGATACGGATGGAGACCGCATGAAGGTAGGGACTGTTTAAAACCACAGCAATACTGAATCATCCTAAATAAAATAAAAAATACATTAAACAGCTGTTGTTCAATGAGGTCATCGATGATGCAGTGTGACATGAGTCACTGTGCGTATACATCATTACAAAAACAGGGCAACCCAATATTTACCCGGGAACCGAGCAAGTAGACCAGAAACAAAACAACGTTCCGAGTGGAATTACTTACTCTTTTTAATAAAGAATTGTGCTACTTTGTAAACATCAGTAATATGTTCAATGAACGTCTGAAGCAAAGCCGGTTATGTAATAAAAGTACCATCATTTATTCAGACGTATGCATATTGTGGCCAAATATTATAGGGTTAAAAAATTAACACAGCCCGGTGACAATCGAAAGCGGTGCAATGACATGTTGAGGTGTAACAGCATACAACCGGCTGACGACGGTGAAGGGCATGACTACAAAACGTGTAGGCATAGACGAAAAACTTCAAATATGGACTGTTCTCGGTTTTTGGCAATGTTTTTCAAAATGAGGCTTCCATCTTGAAAAGGTGTCGTAGTGAGTGACATAAACGTCCCATTAGGGTAAAACAAACGTCTCATACACCGTGCTGAAATAAAATAGTATCTACCAAAGAAGTGTAGAATGCAGTCTACATCGATTTTACCGAAGAACAATTTACGCCAAATATTTAAAAAAATGATCGATTTCATTGAACATTTAGGAAATGTACAGTAATGCATAGTACCTTTTTCCCTATAATGTAAAAAGTTTGTTTGCAAAAATATATTTAAAAACGGAAGTTGTACACTGGACATATGCGTCTGCGAGGGTGACAGCCCTACCAAGCCCTAATAGAGCTGTTCACAGTGCGTCAATTCAAAGAGGCATTCTAATTTCGTCGCGTGATCTGTGTTATTACGCGTACGCCATTGGGTGATTCCAGATTACAACAGGCACAATTCAGAGACGTCACAGTAATGTTTACATGCTAATCCCATCTGCTTTCCACCGCCCACCCGACAGGTCCTGGCAGCTACATCGAGTTATCACATCTACTGGGCGCATCGAGGGTATCGGAAGAATGGGTTGAGGAAGTGAGCAAAGTTAGACAGAGGGAGCCACGCTCAGCCGGTGCAGTGGAAGAGACTTCTTCGGGCAGGGCAGGTTCTCTGCACGACCTGTAAGTATGCAGCTTCCGGGACTGCGGGCAGCAGGCCAAACTGCAAGATGGCGGCGACACGGGAGCGCGAACCCGAGTGTAGGAGACGGCAGTGAGCAAGCAACTGTTGGGGTGAGAGGATCTTCCGTAGAACAGGCTATGGGAAGGAGAGTGTGCCAAGCGTAGGGGGGGGAGGAGAAGTGCGACACGGCCGCAGCAGGGGGCGGAGCGGGGAGAGAAATGTAATTGACACGGCCGGCCGGTCGTGAAACTGAAAGCATGGCCGGCCGGCCGTGAAAGCCTTTGATGCGGCAGGGGGAAATGCGAGACGGCGGGAAGGGGGCGGAGCGGGTAAACAAAGACGGACATGCACACGCCCGTGACTTTTAAGGTCAATGCGCATGCGCATAAGCTTAATGCGCATGCGCATTGACCTTAAAAGTCACGGGCACTGCAAGGAATCGCCACGATTCCTTGCAGTGTAGATAAAGAGTGGATAACTCGCAATACTCTCGCCTTGCTCGATGCGCATGCGCATCGACAGGCGAGACCTAAAAACCCATCTTCCATCACACCCGAATGGTTTACTTTTTAGAAGCAGTATATATAAGAACTTCCTGGGGTAGATTCTTTGTGGTCTTTTGGCAAGCACAGGTGTGGACCGCTTTCTAACTAGGAGCTGAAGTTAGGCATTTTGGATTTATCATTGACTTGAGAAACATGACCTCCTTATAGCCGTTCAAAAGGCAGACCCGTCAGTTCCCACTCTAGGACACTGTTTTCTGTGCATAGGGTTACAGTGCCCTAGCCCACTGGCGCTTAAACAGAGCCAGGGATTCAAATAGTGAATTGATAAAGGCAAAACAACTTGTGCAAAGGTGACTGTCCTGTAGGATAAGTTAACTTCGGTCCATGAACAACATACACTGGCCCATAAAAGTGAAGGTATTTATGCTATAGATAACTGTGCGATTGATGTGTTGGCAAATGCAGCTGTAAAACGTGTAAGGCTGCTGCTGTAACAACTAACATCTGTACAGATATTATGGTAGAGATTCAGGCAACATGGAAAGAAACTAACAACCTTAAAGTATTTTTGTTAAATATTCTCACAGATTGTTGGAGTATAGTGAGTTCCCATGTGTTCTTTTCAAAAATAAGGGGGAGAGACATAATCCCTATGAAGCTGTTAGCTTAAAACTAAAACAAAACAGCATGTTTTTACAAGCACGACCCAGTAGATCCTTCATGGCGCTTGTCAAGTGCAGATTTGAACCACCTTACCAATTAGGAGCTAAAGGATGAGACAGGTTATGACTCACACATTTCTCATAAAGAAATCAAAAAATGTGTGTATTGGGAGAATCTCTGACAGAATATCGACCTACATAACATCGACGCTGGAATATCGAAGGCAAGTATATCGACACCCTATCTACAACATGGTAAGTACAAAAATATCGAAACCAAAATATCGATGTTAAAAATATCGTAATTAAAAATATCATAAAATGAAGTAAATAATACTTATAAATAAAATAAACAACATATTGAATAATGTTTAAAATTAATAAATAATACAGATTTAATAATAAAAATGTAATTAAAAATAAACATAAAATATATAATATATACTTACTTAATGATAATTTTTATTAATTATTTTAATTACTTATAAATTATAAAAAATACTATAAATTACAAATGAAATCTAAACACATAAAATAATAACATAAATACAATTAAATATTTATATTTAATAAATTTAAAAAATTAAATATACTTTCAATATTTTTAAAATTAATTAAATACAACATTGTCTAAAATAATACAAAAAATATTGAATACATAAATAAATAAAACTACTATTTAAAGACCAAAAAAAACTACAGTAATGAAAACATTGGATAGCGTAAAACGTAAAATTACTATTCCCACTCCAGATAATTCAACAGTAGGGAAAGTGTTATACAGCGTAGGGATAAAAATTACTATTCTCACTCCAGAGAGTGCAACAGTAGGGAAAACGTTGGATAGCGTAGGGGTAAAAATTACTATTCCCACTCCAGAGAGTGCAACAGTAGGGAAAGCGTTGGATAGCGTAAGGGTAAAAATTACTATTCCCACTTCAGAGAGTGCAACAGTAGGGAAAGCGTTGGATAGCGTAGGGGTAAAGATTACTATTCCAACTCCAGAGAGTGCAACAGTAGGGAAAGCGTTGGATAGCGTTGGGGTAAAAATTACTATTCCCACTCCAGGGAGTGCAACAGTAGGGAAAGTTTTGGATAGCGGGTGGGTAAAAATTACTATTCCCACTCCAGTGAGTGAAACAGTAGGGAAAACGTGGGATAGCATAGGGGTAAACATTACTATTCCCACTCTAGAGAGTGCAACAGTAGGGAAATTGTTGGATAGCGTAGGAGTAAAAATTACTATTTCCACTCCAGAGAGTGCAACAGCAGGGAAAGCGTTGGATAGCAGGTGGTTAAAAATTACTATTCCAACTCCAGAGTGTGCAACAGTAAGGAAAGCATTGGATAGCCTAGGGGTAAAAATGACTATTCCAACTCCAGAGGGTGCAACAGTAGGGAAAGCGTTGGATAGCGTAAGGGTAAAAATTACTATTTCAACTCCAGAGGGTGCAACAGTAGGGAAAACGTTGGGTAGCATAGAATTTAAATATAACATACTTATACATAATTTGTATATTTAAAATAATGTATAATTAAATATTTAAATAAATCTACATCATTTGCAAACAATTAATAATTATTAAAAGCAATTACAATTGAATAATTAATTAACAATAAATTAACAACAAATACAAATAAATATTAATTAATAAATAATACTCACCAAATAATAAATATTAAACTATAACATATTTTTCATTACAAACAAATATGAATTATTTAAAAGTAATTCACAATTAAAAATTATTAAACAATAAAAATATTTTTCATACCAAATAATACTTTTTATGAAACATTGATTACCAATTAATTAAAAAGATTTTCCAATTAATAAAAAATAATTACCAATTAAAAATATTAATGGAATGGAATGGAATGGAATTAGTTTTTATAGAGCGCGATAGCTACCCTGAGGCGTCCTAGCGCTATGGACTGAACGTGTGTGATTGAGGGACATGAGCTGACTTATTTGCTGAATAGTAGGGTTTTTAACTTTTTACGAAAGGATAGATGATTAGGCTCTGAATGAAGAGGAAGGGGCAAGCAGTTCCAAAGTCCTGCCGAGTTGAAAGAAAACGCTCGACCCCCACACCTGGCCCTTCGAATCCTAGGTGTTAAGACTCGGAAGGCATGGGCGGACCTGAGCTGTCTGTTTGGGATATAGCGGGTGACAAGCGAGTGATTGATGGTGAACCCCTTTCGCCAGAATGCACGGTGGACATAGCAGTCACTCTTAAATTCGATTCTCTTCCTAATGGGTAGCAGTGGAGGTCGCTTAGCTCAGATCTTATGGGGAGGTGGCGGGGGATCCGGAGAAGGGTTCGTGCGGTACAATTCTGGATCACCTGTAGCTTGTTCAGAGTGCATTGGGGGGCTCCCAAGTAGAGAGCATTTCCGAAGTCCAGTCGGGAAAGTATTAGGCCCTGAATCATAATCTGTCTAGCCTTGAAAGGAAGGAGGGGGAGGATCATTCGAATGAGTCTAAGTAAGCCAAAGCAGGCAGCTGAGAGTTTGACTGCCTGGGGGTGGAGAGTAAGCCCCTTGTCCAGCCAGATTCCCAGGTTCTTGACGGTATCCTTTGCTATGGGTGCCGGTCCGAGAGAGGTTGGCCATATGGAGTCAACGGGGTTTTGGGGGGAATTGCCTAACACCATCAACTCCGTCTTGTCTCCATTTAATTTGAGACAGGACGAGGTCATCCAAGAGAAGACAGCCTCTAAGCAGCCCCTCAGATCACTAGCCTGGGACTGAGGGTGTTTCAGAGCCACCACTAACTGAGTATCGCCCGCGTAAGAGATGATTTTTACTCCGAAGGGGCGGACGACCTAAGCTAGGGGGCTCATATACACGTTAAAAAGCGTAGGGCTCAGTGAGGAGCCCTGTGGGACACCGCAGTTAAGTGATTTGCTTGGGGAAGTGACATTGCCCTCGAATACTTGAAAAGAACGGTCTGACAGAAAGGACTCAAGCCATGTCCTAGCGTTAGTCGCTATCCCCAGGTCAGAGAGCCTCCGTAGAAGGTTGTTGTGGTTCAGAGTATCAAAGGCGGCACTGAGGTCCAGGAGTATGATGGCCGCAGTGTCCCCTTGATCCGTGATCATCCTAGCTTCCTCTGTCACGGCGAGGAGAGAGGTCTCAGTCCCGTGCATGGGGCGGGACACAGTGTGTGAGAGGTCTAATAAGTAATTCATTTCGAGGAATTCTGTTAGAGTGTTATTAACATGTTTTTCTGCGATTTTGCTTATCCAGGGTAGTAGGGAGATGGGACGGAAATTTCCTGGGTTTTCCCGATCGACGTTTGCTTTTTTTAGGAGGGCTTTGACCATAGCTTGTTTCCAGCTGGAGGGGACAATGCCTGTGGTGAGGGAGGTATTGATCAAATCCAGAATAATGGGGAGAATTTGAGGAGAAGCAGTCTGCAGAACATGGGTGGGTGCTGGGTCATTAGGAGAGCCTGATTTGATCTGTGACATGAAGGATTGGAGAGTGGTGGCATCCATAGAAGGAAGGGTTTCCAAAAGGATAGAGGAATGGTGGCCTGCAACCTCGTGCTTGGGTGGTGTGGAGGGAGGAGGAGCGAGGGGGAAGGAGGAATAGATGGTATGAATTTTTTTGTGAAAGTACTCGGCCAAGGTATTACAGCGCATTTGGGCATTGTAGGGGTCTAAGGGGTTTTCTGGGATTTTAAGCAGGGTTTTAGCGATTTGGTAGATTTCTTTGGATTTTGAGGCTGATGCATTTATTTTGTTTTAGAAGAAAGTGTATTGCGTGCTTCTAATTTAATTTTTGTATGATAATAAGGCCGTCCGATAAGCAGTTTTCCCCGAGGGTGAGTAGTCTAAGCGCCATTTCCTTTCGAGTTTTTTACATTGGCGTTTCATTTGTCGTAGTTCCACAGAGTACCAGGGTGCAGTCATGGGCCTGTGTTTGGGTTTAATGTAGTTTAACTGTAGTATTGAATCCAAAGACTGTGTGATCCATCTATTATAATTCTCATTACTAGAGATGGGGTCGGGGTTGCACGGAGGAATGGTGCTTTCCAGGGTAGCTGTCCATTGAGTGTGGCTAAGTTTTGACCCGTTGCGGTCTTTCTGAGGTGCTGTAGGTGGAGGTGGAGACAGATTTGGGATGGTCAGGGATATGGGTATCAAGAAGTGGTCTGTCCATGGAAGGGGTGAGGGTGTACCAGCTGAGAGGTTCTTACAGTTGCTAAAGATAGGATCAAGGAGATGTCCCCTGGAGTGGGTGGGTTTTGATACTAGTTGCGAGAGTTGTAGCGCCTCGAGACTAGCAGTTAGTTCTGTAGCTGCATGATCCAAGGGGTTGTCAAGATGAATATTCAGATACCTTAAGATGGTGTAGTGAGGGAGGCTACAGGCTGTATTAGCTATGGAGGGGGGCATATTGTCGAGGAATTGGCCCATGTTCCCCGGCGGGTGGTTTATAAGAGTACCAGAGAAAGTGACGGTGGGTGAGAAGTCTAGGGAGGAGGAGAGGCTTTCGCAGTTGGTTATCGGGTTGGGAAGCTGCGGCAGTTGTAGCATTCTTTATATATGATTGCTAATCCTCCGCCTCTTCCGGTTGAGCGATCTTCGTAGAGGATAAGGTATCCTCCGGGTAATGCTTGAATAACATCTGGGTCAGACTCGGGATGGAGCCAAGTTTCAGTGAGAAACAGTGCGTCAGGTTTGAGATTGTCTAAAAGTAGGGCGATCTCTACGGAGTGTTTATGGAGTGACCTACAATTTATCAAGAACATGTGGCGTATAGTTTCAGGAGGGGGGTGTCCGGGTGGGATTGGTAGGCGCAATGTGTGCAGGAGAAGTGTTTCCCAGCCGGGTTCCAACTGGAGGCGCAGGGTGTGAGAACCTTTCCTCTCAGTTCAAGAAGTGAACTGGAACTGTATTTGATGGGCTGGCAGTTGGGACGAGCAGGGGTAGTGGCCCCTGGTCCCGGCTGGGAGCGGATGGGCGCAGACGGGCTTGCCTTTGGCGCACCCGCTGCGCTCGTCCGCTGCGCGAGACATATGGCATTGGTCTTTTATGCGGGCAGCTTGGATCTTGAGTAGGCTCCGCCTTCCTCCCCTCTAGCCCGGAAATGATCAGTCTACCGCACCTCCCTCCACATCAATCGGGAATAGTTCCCATGGTGGACCGGGGAGAATGCGGGGAAAGTTACCGGGTGTCCAAGGGTGCAGAAGTACTAGGTGAGCTTACAATTTAGTGAGTTTAAAAAAGGTTCGGCGAGTGATTTTAAAAATACAGCAATCAAAAACGATTTACCAATTAAAAAATGAATTACCAATGAATTATTTTTTTTCCCAATTAAATACATGAATTACAAATTAAAAAAATTAGTTAACAATTCAAAACAATTACCAAATCAAAAATAAATTATCAATTAAAATAATTAATTGCCAATTAATAACTAATTATAAATAAAATAATTATCCATTACAAAAAAATATAAATCATTAATTATTTACAATGAAATTACTTCCCACCCAATTCCCCTATAAACCCACAATCCGCTGCAGAAATAAAAACCAAAATTTATTACAATTAATTTATAATTCCTAAAAATTAATCAATAATTTCGTATATTTAAATTACTTCCCACCCTATTCCCCTATAAACCCACAAGCCGCTCCAGTACTAAAACATAAAATTTACTTAAAAATAACATTATTAATATATAAAAATAGTATACATATAATTTAAAACAATTAAAATACTTAACAAAAACATATTACACATACATAATAAAATACATAAAAATAATACAAATATCGATATTAGTAACATCGAAATTAGTTACATTGATATATATTCTATCGATATTACTAACTTCGATATTACTTACATCGATATAAAAAAAATCGATAATACTTACCTTAGGGTCGATATTCTATCCAACGATATTCTTGACAGTGATATTCTGTACCTTTGATATTTCCAACTCGATATTTCTGTAGGTCGACAATTAGGGGCCCCATTAGGATGGCGGGCGGGCCGCCCGCCATCCTATCGGAAATTGGGACCGTCCGCCCTAAGGGCGGGGGTCCCGTACGCAGCATTAGGATGTGCCCGCCACTTTGGCGGGCACATCCTGTATTTTTAGTATTGTGGCGGGCGGAGCTCTGTGCTCCGCCCGCCACAATACTAAAAATGCTGTGCAGCATTGACATAATCAAAGCGGCAGGCACTGCGCGGTGCCTACCGCTTTGATTATGTAAATGCAGGGGGTACCACAGGTACCCCCCCGTGTGCCACCCCCCTTTGGCCTTCACTCTGGGGGCCCACAGGGGGCCCCCATAGTGAACACCGCATGCCTTTCCGAAAGGCATTGTAAAATGCCCATTGTAATAATACGGGCGGTGTCTGACAGACACCGCCTGCATGTTACTCGTTTTCCGCCCCGGTCGCAAGGCGACCGGGGCGGAAAAGTGGCGGGCGGTGTTTTGCTCCGCCGTGGTCCCCCCCGCCATTCTAATATGGCGGGGGGAATACAGGGAAGGATGGCGGGCAAATTTCCCCCGCCAGCCTGGCGGTGGCTACCGCCAGCCAGGCGGGGGCAACCCGCCCGCCATCCTAATGGGGCCCTAGGAATCGATATTTAGACTGTGTACCGTATTGGGAATATAAAAATGTCAGAAACAGTCAAGCATTGTTGGTTTATTGCTGTTTTAAGTTCTGGCAAGCTTTCACCACAAAAGGAATTCACACTGTTCTTGTTAAAGGCTTTATTTTAGGCAAATTTTAGTGCAGACTAAATAAAAGAGTAAAACACCAGAAACCCGTAAAATCATGTCAAGAGGGTAATCAGTAAAAATATCTTTTATGAAACAAACAACATATTAACCAGTGCATTCTTAAGGATCCCTAACTGCGATATCTTCAGGCCCTAAAATGTTGTCTTAATAAGGGTCACTATTTCAAAAGAGTCAACAGACATTAACCCCTAAACATAATATGTTTCCCAGGCGATGTGCCTGTCTGTGAGGCAGGCTAAGTTACGTCTCTACTGGTTGAAATGTTAAATGACAAACACTTAAATAAATGAGCAAATAAATAACAGTCAAATTCACTTGGTGGCTAATCTTGGAAGCATGGTCCTCTGAGGTCAAATCATTCTTACCGAGGGGCTGAGAACAGCCATTATATACTCTTCGATTCTTTTATTTGAGGAAAGAGCATCTTTGCAATTGTGAGATAAGTTGAGAGGAAAAAAATAATAATACTTCACACACTCATGTTAAAGCTTAGTACTACTATGTTTTTTCCTAAGCACCAGTTCATATGAATACATGAATATATGAATCAGAAGCTTACCATCAAATCTCACAATAAATGTGATGTACATAGGTACACAAAAAAACTCTTTATAGGGACTCACAACAGACATATAGGGTAAAATATATGAAAGCTGCAGCAGAGAATTCTGGCTGGACCTCCATGCCAGTTGCAGGAGCAAGAGCAAAAGCCCGGAAAAAGCACAACCTTTTGACTTCTGGAATCTGTTGTTACCCACTAATGGATGTGATATAGGTTAATTGATTCCACACAGTTCTTTTGTGATCATAATGGAAGATAATATATAGAGATTTTTAGCCAAATTCTAATGCTTACGTTTTTAAAAAGCAGGTGATACCATTGCTAAGCACTGCTATAACAGATGTTTCAATTAACTAATCAGTTCACTAACCTTGGAAGGATGGAAGACTGAGTCTAGATTGATGGAATTCAAACTTGTGACCTGCTAATCAACCGTGGGTCTTCAACCAAAGGGCCATCTTGGCTTATTAGTGTTTACTAGCACCAGATGTTTCACACAGGGGTAAAACTAGGAGTAGATAGCAATTTGTTTTAGTGCCTTGTCTAAAATGTACCCACTCGAGCTTATCAAGTTGAGGGTTGAGGGCAGTGATGTTCTCCCACCTCTATAAATTTCCCACGTGGCTTTGGGTCATTTCAAGGGTACTTAATGTATAGCACTCATTAACATAATTACGCCTTTGTCTAATAACTCCCATTGTTTGAGGGCAAGGGAATTAAAAGGCAGAAGGAGATTTTGAGGCATTTTCTCTTGGTCCTAGCACAATAGGTACTTGCTAAGTAGCATTTGTTCTGGATACCATTGGTCGACACTAATTGATGACTAAAGGAACATCTTTCGTACATTTGATACTCCAAGAGTAGACGTGATGAGCCCTCAAGGCCACCTTCAGGTGGCGGTAAAGGGGTTGAAACCATGATGCAGTATGACACCCTGCTTACAATTAATAAACATAATATATGACCAGATCTGTACCACTTTAGGAGACGCGGGGTCTAAATTTGAGTAAGCTGCAATGAAATAAATGTAATAAAATGTGCTTCCTGACCAAAATCTCATGCATATTTTTGTCTGACCAATAGTCCCCACAGATATCACTTTGGCCCTCAGTCAGACACTAGACTGCACTTTTTGACCCCAGGCAAAATTACATAATACCTAGGATTTACAATCTGGCGCTGACTTAATCAAGTATAGGAATCTACATTATGAAAGCTGGACATGATGCGGATATTACCATGATGGTATGAGAGACCACACACATCTGAGTCATTTTCTGTGCTGGATTCCAGGAAACGAGTCGGAAACATGAGGCACTGGTGAAATAATCTATTTTTTATATAGTGTTCCATATTTCTTTTTCTAAGCACTGTAAAAATATTTTGCTGCTGAAAATATGATGGTTCATAATTTTAGGGGCTGGAGATAAACAGATGGGCAAAAGAGCCTTACTGGTACTCAGTCGTTTGAACCATTTAATGGACAGGAGAGCACTTTCCAAGCAGGGTCACCCTGCCAAAGGACAGTAGTAAAATGCTCTATTTAAGTCAGGAAGCCAGGAATGTCAGTTGTTCTGTTTCCTTGAGTTGAAATAGCACATATTCAAATGCTTTGCCATCACTGACATCTGACACCAATAGTAGGGGAAATAAAAGAGGAAAATAATATGACTGTTCTGATGATATTAATAACCTTTTCTTATGTAGTGTTTTATACTTAAGTTTCAGTTTCGAAGCACCATAAACAACATTTGTTACAACTCTCAGTGAAATGGGACTACGTTTTTGTCCTTTATAGGGGCAGTAATAGGTTCTCAACTCACAAACTAGAGATTTGAGATGTGAGCACCTAAAAGAAAGAGTCTTTTTACCCTACATGATCTGCTATTTAAGCCTAGAAGACACGAGAAGGGGTGGTATGATGGGATGTGAAACCACACAAATCTCAATGTTTTTCTTTGCGCACTTCTTCAAATTAAGATGAATCATAAGGAAAAAGTAATGCAGCTAATCTGGTATGCATTTAATCCGTTTAGTTATCAATTCATATCTGTTTGTATAGGCTGTTATCAACCGGTCATTCTACTGCTAAATTAAATAGTCCCCTTTTTAAGCCAGTGAGCTGTACAGAGGATTGAGGAGACTTTCTGCAATTCTATCTCAAGACCCACAGATCTCCTCTGTAAGATACTGAGGGACCATCTAGTTGGTTGCCTTTCTGGATTACTTTAACAATATCCTGCTTAAGTCCAAAAGCTAGGTGCTGGCATTGTCATGATGGGACAGGAACCACACTCATTCACATGTTTTATATTAGCTATCTTCATCAACCAAAGGAAGTGGAACCACATGCAACTCCTTCTCTTTTTGCAACATGTGCCCATTTGCCATGTTGCCATTACCTACAGTCAGAAACAATGAGCTGAACACAGATGGGTCTTTCAAGCTACTGGGTATCTGACCTTGAACAACATCATTACTTTTCACCCTCCCTGTGGCAATATGTATTGCTTGCCTCAAAATTCCAGTAGTTTTGTATACAACAATTCTGTAGAATCTTCCTTAAATTCATCTCTAACAGAAATTCAACCTAGGCCCAAGTCAAAGATTACGCAAAACATAAAATGTATGATCTTGTTCTTTTAAAGCTCTCAATGAGTGATTATATAGATTCTAAAACTGGTTATTCACTTCTATTGCTTATTAACAATGGGATATAAAAGCTGTTTGTGCATCATGAAGGAGTTCTAGGGTGCTCTGACAGGGATGGGAAACATCCTTTCTTAGGAAGCTGGTATCACGCTGTGCTTTTACAACACCAACAATAGAAAGAATACGTTGTAAACATGTATTCTTTTAGCACACAGGTCGTCGTTACTATGACTGGCTTTAGGGGGCGCATTGATGTTGGATTTTAAGTCCAACACCTTCCCTACTGTTACGCAGACTGGAGTTGCAATAGTAAATGATACTATTCCAAAGTCCAGTGCCCCCAAAGATAAGTCGGTGTAGCAACTTGCGTGCTAAAAGAACACATTGTAATGACACGTCATTCTAATGCAGGCATTGTAAAGGCATGTGTGCTAAATGCATGATTACATCATAAAACCAGCGGGGATATCTGATAGCCTGTCAGTGCAGCGCTGGTTCTACACCACTTGGAGGGGATGGGGGTTGAGTGTGAAGGCACATGAGGGTGGTAGGTTTTGGTGGGAGGTAGCAAAATATTATACTACATTTGAGACAGAGAGCGAGGCCATTTTACATATGGCTCCCCATTTACTTCTCTGACCTTGCACAAAAGATTAACTCAGGAGCAGATGATTTTTGGGACCAAACATAACAAAAAATTTTAGATGGGTAAAATATGAATAATAATGATGTATTTCACCTCAAGATTCTGAGTGACATCATAGACACCTCAAAATTTGAGACATCTATGATCTCCTCAGTGAAAAACATCTGTGTTATTTATGTTACCCATCTATAAATGTAAGTTTTATATTAAAACACACATCCTAATGTTATGGTAAAAAGCAAGGCTGAACTTACAGATATGATGCCCTGCTGAATTGATGTTGAATGGGATGATGTTCTGGCCCCTATCTTATTCAATTTTTATGAGGCTGATTTTGTAGTGTTATTTAATACAGAATAGATGTTCCCTCGGAGATTGAGCCAGAGTACATTCCTTGGTGTGTCACTATGTCAATGATACATTGATGCGGAGCCTCTCCTCTAAATGAAATAATAATTTTAACTTTTATATAACTTTTGTACCAACCATTACCGGGTTTTATCAATTGCTCTAATATGATGCACCTGTTGTTTTAACTATGATTATTTTTAATGTATATATTGTACTTTTATGGATGTATCTACTCCGAATAAAGATCATTTGACTTGACTTGACTTGATACATTGATGTTTAATCATTCTCTTGTGGGCCCTCTTGTTCACTATTTGTGTAGGATGCTATTGCCAGACAAAATGTTGAAATATCAGTTCCTGGAAAGTTTAAGTGTTAGACTTTTTTGTTCAGTTTTTGGCGGGTTTGAAATTGGAGGATGAAGAATAATATTTGCACTGGGGTCCTTCATGTTTACTTCAGTGTATCAACCGCCAATGCTTACCTGCCGCAATAGGAAAACAAATTATTGCACGTACAGTTACACAAGGACTGAACTGCTTCAATATTGACACCCTCAATCAAACATGGTCGAATTTACAGTGAGGCAAAAAAAGTATTTGGAGAAATGCAGACATTGTCAAATGGAATTTTTCCCCAGGGTTATATATGTTGAGTTCAGAATAAAGTGTAAATTGTGAGATTAGAGTTACCACATTTGATTTCTGTGAATGTTTCTGTTTTTTCCTACCACTTTTCCTCTTTCAAATTTTACCAGGTATGCCCCAGCAAAATGTAAATGTGCATAAATCGTGCCTGTGTGGCATTTCTGCAATACAATATATAGCAAGGGGCCATATTATCAAGAACGGCGATAACATTATTGTTGCTTTAGCGGCAGGAAACTGCAGCTAAAGCGGCAATAAGGGGCTTGAAAATATGCCCTTGTGAATTCCCATAGAAGCCCAGGTTCACACCAGAACCTGGGCTTCTATGGGAATTCACAAGGGCATATTATCAAGCCCCTTATCGCCGCTTTGGCGGCAGTTTCCGGCCGCTGAAGCGGCGATAATGTTATCGCCGTTCTTGAAAATATATGGTCCTAGATTGGGTGAAAATATTGTTTCTCCCAATCTCATTATTTCCAATCAACATTATGGGGCCGATTATGATGGCGGACGGACCTGAGTCCGTCCGCCACCATAGAGTATGAGGGACCGTCCGCAGGGGCAGCGGCGGTCCCTCCGTCCAAATTAGGATGTGACCGTCACCCTGGCGGTCACATCCTGTATCTTTAACATTGCGGCGGGTGCTGCTTGAAGCAGCACCCGCCGCAATGTTAAAAATATAAGTTGTGCATTTGCATGCACAAAGCGGCAGGCACCGCGCGGTGCCTGCTGCTTTGTTCACGCAAATGCATGGGGGTACCATAGGTACCCCCCAAGTGCATCCCCCACCCCCCCTTCACCCAGGGGGCCCGCAACGGGCCCCTGAAGTGAAGGTCCGTATGCTTTTCCACGGCGGAAAAGCAGCTGCGGAAAAGCATACATTTTACACCATCATAATATGGCTGGAGGTGTCTGATAGACACCGCCACCCATGTTAAAGCTTTTCCGCCGAGGTCGGGCATCGACCGCGGCGGAAAAGCTGCGGACAGATTTCAAGACCCACCGCCATCCTAATATGGCGGTGGGTCTTTTGAGGCTCAGCAGCGGTTTTCCCGCATCCTCCGGGCTGGCGGTGGCTTCCGCCGGCCCAGAGGATGCGGGAAAACCACGATCCTAATGAGCCCCTAGGGGCCGATTATGATGGCGGACGGACCTGAGTCCGTCCGCTACCATAGAGTATGAGGGACCGTCCGCAGGGGCAGCGGCGGTCCCTCCATCCAAATTAGGATGTGACCGCCACCCTGGCGGTCACATCCTGTATCTTTAACATTGCGGCGGGTGCTGCTTGAAGCAGCACCCGCCGCAATGTTAAAAATGTAAGTTGTGCATTTGCATGCACAAAGCGGCAGGCACCGCTCGGTGCCTGCTGCTTTGTTCATGCAAATGCAGGGGGGTACCATAGGAACCACCCATGTGCATCCCCCACCCCCCCTTCACCCAGGGGGCCCGCAACGGGCCCCCGAAGTGAAGGTCCGTATGCTTTTCCACGGCGGAAAAGCCGCCGCGGAAAAGCATACATTTTACACCATCATAATATGGCTGGCGGTGTCTGATAGACACCGCCAGCCATGTTAAAGCTTTTCCGCCGCGGTCGGAAGGCGACTGCGGCGGAAAAGCTGCAAACAGATTTCAAGACCCCCGCCATCCTAATATGGCAGTGGGTCTTTTGAGGCTCAGCAGCGGTTTTCCCACATCCTCCGGGCCAGCGGTGGCTTCCGCCGGCCCGGAGGATGCGGGAAAACCGCGATCCTAATGAGCCCCTAAATGTGGACCTAATTCAGAAGACACACCACTGACCCCTTTTTAAAAGTCCTATAAAGTCAAGCTCATTATGTCTTGCATTATGGTGCCCCTATTTGGTTGTGATGCAATTTTGATGCACCTTTAAGCTTTTTTCAATCAAATACATTTGTGATAGGGATATGAATCATATGATGCCACATACATAATTCCACACCTAGTTTTACACTTTCATGCACCTCATGAACAGCAGAGAATACAAAGAATCACAAATTAATATACCCTTCTCTCCCATTTTAAAATCAACCCTAATAACCGACACTCACAGTTTGAAAGCAGTAACATGGATATATATGTGTTGACCGTGTGGACGCGATATGCTTGAAGAAATTTGCCCTATTTGGAAGGATAGACGTAGCTTTAAAATTGAAAAAGAACAAACACCAATTGCTATAACTCTTACACTACTGTACGTGCTCTGAATGAGCCTTTACTTGGCTGGCGGGTTTGTAGCCTCTTTCTGGCATGGCTTCCATTGTTTAACCAAGGTTAAGGTTGGGACTGAGTTGTTGGGATGTTCGGCAAGCTACCTAACCTCAGTTCATGTCATACAAATTTCACTGAACTGAAAAAAAAAAATTGGTGTCGACAATAAACTGTACAGCTTTAGAGTGAAAATAGATGTGAGCTGTGAGTGGCAAATAAAACTGGTGGTCTGTCTGACAGAACTAATTAAATTATTTTAAAACAGGTAGAACGTATATGCACTTCTCAATCAGTTTATTACTTTCAGTAATGGAGGTCGCAAGCTCATTGTTAGGGTTAAGAAGGTAAATGGGTAATGGCTAATTGTGTACTAAAGAGAGTGAACCTAAGATTTCATTTTATTCTAGTGCCTCATTAGCCATCAGTTGTTAAGTTATTAACCCATGTAATGCAGGGCAGGGTATTGGCACACAGAATACTAAGGCAAATGAGGCTATGAAAAGGTTGATAAACTTACATAGTAACTTCCAATCCGATGTGGTAAATAGATTTTTTGCTGAGTACTTATAGTATTTGACTTTTCTGACCCAATTACAAGTTGAGCTTCGCAGGGGTGACACAACTGGCTCTGGAATCAGATTGTGGTTCATAATTGCGCTCTTCACCGTGCAATTAGAATATTTTGTCTCAGTAATGTGTAATAACATACAGACCAGGAATTATTGCGTCCTTTGCTGAAAACCCATTCCCCATTCAGTTGAGAATTCCACTCCGATTTGCCTCCTTCTCAATGCCTAAATGGGAGAGGAGGAGTCATGCAGGGTTTGCGGGGGAGTGATTATCAGGCTTTATGACAGGTAATGGGGTGCATTTCATGTTCTCTCGGTTCAGTAGGAGTGTGTCAGGAAGGGGCAAGGCTGTTTTTGTGCCTGAAAACTCTGCACAACACGCATATGATTTTAAGGGCCAGAAGTTCTGGCCAGTAAATTTGGGTGCAGGACTACAGCAGCACTCGTGATTAGGCAGGATAGAACCCTGTCTTACTCGTTATTGGGGCCTAAATATACATGAAAATTGCACAACTCAATGATAACCATTTTCCTGATAGTAACCGCAAAATCTTACATCAACATTCAAAGTTTTCTAATGTATTTGTGTAAGAAATTGGGTTATTAGTTGAGGTGGATGGTAGCTCCACTCAAATAATAAAAACAACCCTCGTCAGGGTGAGCCACAAAAAAACATTTAAATGAACATATGTTTAACCCTATGGTTTAGCACAAAAGCAGTCAGACTTAACTTTGAGTTAAATATTTATTTAGCATACAAACAGTAATAAACTGAAAACACAACACAAGACATATCCCCCACGAATTTAGAAAAATAGAGTAAGTGCCAACTGCAGGTATTTGGTGGCATGAGACTGGGACCAAGTCACAAGCGTTGGAGCACAGGTCAGGTACTGGTCGGCCAGCCAGGTTCACCTCATTCTAGAGAAGAAATTCTAAAGGTTTCCTGGAGAAGGTAGAGTTCTGAGTAGGGCAACCCAGCTGGCTGCAGCCAAAAGGAGGTGGTTGATGAAATCTTGTGAAGCCGTTGATGATAGTCGGACAAGCTCTGAGTGGGGAAAAGCTGGATTTTAAAACTGAGGAAGTCACCCTCATCAATGAGGTACTGGTCACCATCTAGTAAGGTGAAGATTTCTACCTTCGGACTTAGAAGTCATTCTGGAGCTTGAAAAACCGCAGCGGGATGAGACTGCAGGATGTAGCAAAAGAGTGCTCCACAAGGTTGGATACCATAATCAAGATGTTCCACTGAAAAGGTTTTACTACTGCGCAAAGAACGAAGATGGAGCTTTGGTTGAGTCAATCTCACGGGTGATGCACCTTTATGCGATCTGCTTGCAGGTAGGTCCCAGTGTCCTATCAGTTCCCTGATCAGTTTATGTTGAAAGTCTCAGGTTTTGGGGTTTGTTTGTAGGAGACCATTTGAGCACCACACCAAGAGTCCAGGACCTAAGTGGGTTACCACTTGGGGGCTTGGACTCATTCCAGCAGGGACCAGCAGCAGCAGCCAGGTAGGTTATGTGGTCTTTGGAATTTGAACGCATCCCTGTAGCTCACACAAGAAGTCAGCTAGCTAGTCCTTGGAGTCACTCTAGTGGTGCTGGGTTCAGGAAGCAGGTCAAGTCTTCCTTCCTCCGGCACCAGGGCATAGGGTTGGACTGGGAACCTAAAGCAGCCCTGCAATGTGTCAGACCAGCCCCTGGGAGGAGAGTGCTGCGTAAGTGTAAAGCACAGCTGTTTTTGTTACTGGGGGCCGATATGGCAGCACCATTCCAAAAACCCACCCTCCAACCTTCCAGCCTCCTGGAAAATCAACTGATGCTCACTACACCCAGTCTGGCCCTGGTGGGGCTGTCCTTTCAACAGCTGGGCAGCAGGGCAGTCCTGCTTCTGAGTCATCCACAGGTCCACAAGCAGTCTCATTTGAGGTCTGAGATTGCCACCTTTTATCCGCAGTGCAAGACTTTGTGTGGGGGCAACACCTGCCCGCCCCACTGCAATTCCTGTGTTTGATTCCCAACTGTCTGGGGTGACAAAAGGCTAGTGTCATGTTCCATTGTGTGCGCTGCAAGTAAGGTTTTTGAAGTTTTAATTCAAGGCTTGGTACCCAGTCTCCCCCAGCCATCCTGCCTGTATGGCATGTCCTACCACACCTGAACCCCTGTATCTGGGAGGAATACATAACCCATTATTGAAGGGCAGCCTCAGCCAAGTTACCTTGTTTTTTGCAGAAAGGGATTGTTGATTTGGGTGTAGAAATGCTAGTTTTCTAAAAATACCTGCCTACGAGGCCGTAGCTCTACACGCGCCAGATTTACTCGGCACTGGGTGCTCGACATTGAGGGGCTACCTGGCGGACACGTGATCTTTTGACACGGGGTCCTTTTTATGAATAGTGGTTGCAGGTATGCAGTGAGATGGCAACCACTAGGTCTTGGGATTCACCAGGAGTGAAGAGTGAGAACATAGAAACCCCCAAAGCCCGCCTAAACTTCCAGCAATGAAACATGTTGGTGTAAATTATGGTAGATTGGTAACCATTTTTAAATGGGAATGCTTGCAGCTAGAAATAAAATTGGATGGCCAGCAAGCAGTACCCGGTTTTAAGAGCGAGAATACAAAAAATGTATTTTTTGGTTTTCACTTGGGTTCTGTGAGCACTTAAGTGGTTAGTGCAGTGGGCACATTCAACTATGTCCACTACTTCTTCACTAAATGAGTTTTGTTGAAAAGGGAGCATGTTAGTTCTTTTGGGCTATCATTTTCACACACACAACGAAGAGAGAGTGGCCAATGATGAGAAGTGGGTAGACTGGCAATTATTGGTCAGTAACCCCCTCGGGTGTTGCTACCGTGAGGTACTCTCTCTTCACACACTACATTTTTTCACGAGTTAGTTTAGACCTGTGATGACAGTTTTTAAGTACTAAAGAAGCACCATGACGAAGCATAGTAGTGGAAAGTAACACACTAAGAGGAGAATAAGACAGCATCATTGTCATTTCCTTGGTTTAAGTCATGATAGGTGCAATTCAGGTGGGGCCTTCTATTGTTTGAATTTGAGTCGACTCCTCATGTTTGGTTGGAACTTTCAATGTAACAGGTTAAAAACAGCTAGTGTGCTCTTGATAGTTTTATGAAATTGAAAATCAACACGCAGAACATGTTAAACTAAAATACATAAAGCACAAATACACATTTTTACAATGAAAACATAGGAATGAAACATTCACTGAACAGAACTAAGCACACTGCTTTAAAATTGAAACTGGGTCTGGTTATGAATTGCCTGATAGTTTTAGAAAATTAAACTTCTTAATTGCACAACCACATACCAGCTCTCCAGAGAGAGTTTGCTCATTATGAAAGTCAATGAGTAGTACAAACAACTGTTGCGCTCTAAAACTGAGTTAATTTATTTTGGATGCTTTAAACATATAATATGAATACAACTTTACAAACTTTATAAAATCAAATCCTGTAAGATTTATGTGAGGCAATATACGTCTTATAGTTTCTTCAAGAAGACAAATTGCTTTTAATTTACTTGTCCCCAAACATTGTTATTGGATAAAACAAACAATGCTTAAAAACAAAAACCCATCAACTAACACATTTGCAAATGGACAGAATATATTTATATATATTATGGGCTATAAGGAAATGTAATGCTCCTACTAGCCATTATTCTCAAAATGCACATTTATATATGGGTTGCTATAAATTTCAAGAATTTAGCAGGCTACATATTTCCTAGTGAAAATTATAACCTCATAGAGAAAAATGTATATGCACAGAAAATGCAACGATGAGGCTGCGATTGTGAATGCCACCAAAGTATTTTCAAAGTCAAAATCCATCCAATTTCAATTAGGCAGAAAATGGCCTTAATAAGGCCTTTTGAATGGAAACACCTATTCCACAAATTGTGGGCCTGATTCGCAAACTGCACTTTATATTCCGGTTTGTTGTGCTACAGTACTGTTAATACAAAACATTCTACAAAGTGCTACTCACACACTGCACTTTTGAAGTTATTTTCACGTTTGAGTAAGTTCACTCCTTTTCATTATTCACAAACTGTATTTTTGTAATAAACTGCACTTTTGCAGAAGCTCACAGTTTTGTACAACAAACAAAGTATGTGGGTTGCTGAAACCAATTCTACAATGCGTAAGGGCACCATTTGGCTTCCTTTGATGTCCCAGTACACAACAACACTTCGGTTTGTTCATAGTTGTAAGAAACCCGGGTATTTTTGTAGTGACCCCTCCAATTTTTGCACCCATTTTGACTACTAAATGCTGTTTTTCTGACTCGGATTGTGGCCTGGGCTCCGTTAACCAGACACATTACCTGTGCTCTGTATAAAAGGTACATGGAAATTAGATATCATTTAAATTGGTGCTGATAACCTACCTGTATATGGCAGGGCATGCAGGTTTAGAGGCCCAGTGGATTCAACACACTTAAGTGTGCACTACTTTGTGGCCTGCTTTTTAAACGTCAGCCTTATTTTGCAGGTTGTTTTTGCATAAAAAAATTATGGACATTTAACTTTAGATTTAAAGGTACTTCCAAAGTCTTAAACTACCTCATGTTTTTCAAATAAGTCACTCCTAAAGTCTCCTCTAGGTGCCCCAGGAATAGGGTGCCTTGTAACTATAAGCAGGGGCATTATACAATATGTTTTATTAGCCCTAGTGAGGGAAAACTGCCCATTTTTGTTTTGACCCAGGCCCACGCCCACTTCCTGCACCCCCAGCCAGATGCAAGACATTTCCAGTCACATCGTGGCCTGTATCACATGTTTCAAGGGCAGGTAAGACCCCCTCAGATGACTTGAATAGTTATCCACCCTTAACTGTGGAGAAAGTGACCAGACTAATGGAGGTCACCAAATCAGGTTCCCCCTTAGTCCCATGTCCGCCTTTCGTTCTACAGCTTGTTCCTGACCAGCCTACAAAACATGAGTTTAAGGGAAGGTTACTACCCAGTGGCATGGAAGAAGACTTCAGTCTTTCCTATCCTGAAGAAACCCTTGTTAGATTCTACAATGACTATGACATATCGCCCAGTATCTCGCCTACCGTTGCCTGCAAAAATCCTGGAAAAGGCCTTGAATGAGGAGCTCACCAACTATCTCGATGCCACCAATCTACTGAGCCTATTGCAACATGGCTTCAGACCAAAGCATAGTACAGAATTAGCTTTGGTGATGGCCTCGGAGGAGATCTCTAGGCTTGTGGATGAGAGAGGTAGGACAGTCCTGATACTCATAGACCTTCCAGCCACATTTGATTTGGTGAACCATGAGAACCTTATCTATAGGCTAGAGGGGCCAGGGATAGGAGGTTTTGCCATAGCATTGCTGAGATAGTTCTTGGCAGACAGAGAGCAAACAGTTGAACTAGGCGGTTTTAAATCCAAAAGCTTTCTCTCTACCTTGTGGGGTGCCGCAGGGGTCGAATTTGTCCTCAACACACTTCAACATGTACATCTCCCCATTGGTGCAATTGATTCAATATTTTGGCTTGACTGCTATCTCCTACACCGATGATATGCAGATTGTTGTATCAATTCTGGCTGACAGGGCCACAGCAGCCAGCAATTTTAATAATTGTCTGTTAGAAATGGGGGTCTCAAGTCGGACGAAGTAGGTACCTTTGTCCAAATAGGGACCCTTGCTCCTAGACAGGGTAAGGGGGATACGCACTTTAGATAACCCCTGCTCACCCCCTGGTTAGCTTGGCACAAGCAGACAGACTTATCCCAAAGGCAATGTGTAAAGTATTTGTACTCAAAACACACAGTAATGTCATTGATAACACCACAAATGGACAGCACACCAGTGTAGTGGACACCACACCAGTTTAGAAAAATAAAGTATCTTTATCAAAACTGAACAAAACCAAAATGACAAAAATCCAACATACATGTAATAAGAATATGACTTTAAAAAGGTTTCAAACAACTAGGCCCATAGAAAACTATGGATGCGTGATTTCTCTCAAAGTACCGTTAGTTGCTACAAAATTCATAAGGCCAAACAATCGCAGAGATGGGAAGCGTCGAAAAACAAAGAGATACGTCAGTTCCTAAGACCATGGGGAGGCGATACGGCAGTTCGGCTGCCTGCAGGAGAGGTGATGCGTTGAATCTGGTCTGTTGGGGGAAGTGTTGTGTCGATTCCGATACTGTGCAGGTCCGTGGGCGATACGTCGGTATAATGTGCTGCACTGGTATGTTGCGCAGAAATACGGGATGCACCAGCGATATATGCGGCAGCGTTGAGCAGCACAGAGTCGGTTTCTTCAGCCACGATCCCTTGATTCATCAGTTCTTGCAGTGGCGACAGATTCTGATGAGTGGAGATTCTTCTCGCGCAACGGTGCTGCATTGGAAAAACATTCATAGAAAAATTGCGCCTTGAGGTATTATTTTATCTTATTGAATCTTTTTCACATGTCATATCTATGTACCATAACTCCAAAGAACATCAGAAAACGTGGTATTTCAATTCAGAACTTTTATATCATATCTGAAATCGATATATTTATTTAGGTTCTTCATAAGTAAGGCAACACAAAAACACTACTACATTCAGTAAATTCCCAGTAGTGTGTTACACCGTTGGTATAATATGTACAAACCATATATACACATAGAATGCTACTGAAAATACAGTCAGCTCAGTCCATCACTCTCTTTTTTTACAAATCCTGTTGTTGGTGATTCCTAACCCAAAACGGTGCCTGGGCGTCGACGTTTCGGTCTCTACTGTATAAATCACACCAAGACCATCATCAGGACTACTGTTGTACAAAACATCTACAAAGAAATATATACAATATGTACAATCAGTCTCATTATATCCACATTCCAATGTCCAATATACTTAATCGTCTGCTGACATTAAACCATCACCTCACCCAGTGTGACAAAATATATACAAAACACTACCTGGCTTAATACTCACTGAAAAAGTATATCTTCTCAAGAATATTCTCTCTGAAGTATTCAAATTCCACTGTAGTTAACCACTATTGTAAATTAGTCCAACTATCACCCTAAAACCGGTGTAATAAAAACATGAAACAACCAATCAATAGAGCCACAGGCCACATCCATTCCACTTATATGGCATCCACCTCGGCTCCCTCGGCTAATTTATGAATACCATTGTTTGGCCATTCTATTCTGTGCCGAAATTTCCCTTTAGGAAAGGACTTAATCGGCTCAAAACTACAGATATGCCAGTCCGTCGGGTTTTATATTCCCAGTCACCATCCTGAATCTAGTGAGAAACAAAGTATAAAAAATTGGTTTGTCTCAGAACGTATTATAGACTTTATCTAAACAAGAAAAGGGGTTTAGGGCTGGAATTTAACTCCTTGATCCTCAATTCTATATGGTAATACCAAACTTTTTCAA
The DNA here is from genome assembly GCF_964263255.1 of Lissotriton vulgaris. Taxonomy (NCBI): domain Eukaryota; kingdom Metazoa; phylum Chordata; class Amphibia; order Caudata; family Salamandridae; genus Lissotriton; species Lissotriton vulgaris. Next base: position 1,455,105,157 of record NC_141695.1, on the reverse strand, counting down.
GCTAGACACACCTCGGTTTATTTAAAACAACACGGGGATCAAGCGCCATAATCGAACTACAAATCCCATCTATTCTGTAGTTCAAGTACTGATTACGCGCTGTTTGCTATATACACTTTGCCTGAACTACAAGTCCCATTCATTTTGTAGTTCCAGCGCCGATTATACACTAATTGTTACATACACTGTCTAGCAACCAAGCATGCACGCTATCGCGAGGCTTAGTTTGCCACTTCAGCAGATAGTTAGCACAGAGACTACCCAACGGGCGCTCCCAGACTACATATCCGGTATACGTGCTTGGTGACGCGCGTCAACACGGAGCACACGTGCCGTGCGCCTGACCAATCAGCGCAGGGATAAGTATCTCGCTTCCTGTCCAGTCGGTACCTCCCACTAGTCAGCCTAGAGGAAGGCGAGGAGTACCGACGGACAGGTAAGCGCAATGGGGTGTAATGGAGGAATTCTCCGTGGCTTCCGGTTCTTCCCTTCTAAAGACCGCGTTGGGGTTGTTGATTTCTACTCTGTGAGGCGGGATAACTCGAAGGAGGGGACCGCATAGGCACCGGGGCAAACATAAACAGAATAGTTGTTTTCCGGATTTTCAATGTACCGGCAATACAGACGCAGGAGCCGATTACTTTTGTAAACACGATCGGTTTTTTTAGCGTCCTGTGCCTAATATGAATAGTCACTACAGAACTAAGGTGACATTATGGTATTCTAAGAACACTCAGTATACCGTGTCAGAGCTTGGTTGCTTACTACATGTATTGAGCCACATGTCTCCCTTCTGCCGCTCCGAGCAAAGCGTCTTTACAGCAGCTTTTAGAAGGCGGATTTAGACTTAACAATGTAGACAGTGCAAACGGAAGTATGAGATTACATTTGCCCAAGTTAGAAGATCACAGGGTGACATAAATATCAGTAACTCACTTCTACTTCTGTTAAGAAACACCCAATAACAGAGTCAATGTGTTGTCGGATTGAGTTCCAGTGAACTCTTCCTCTTTCATGTTTCCTGTTTTTGTTCACATCTAATAGAGCGGTGCTCCATTTGTACCTGAGCTGTTGCCGGGTGAGGTGGAGAGTACATTCCCCAGAACTTGGGTGAGTGAAAAAAACTTGATTTAAGCCCAGGATGTATGCACCTGGCTCATACGTTTGATTGATGTTACAAACACTGACCATGAATTGCTTGGCATATAAGTACTTCACGAGCATATCTCTGTGTTTTGCAGCTTTCGTCCTTAATTGTGTGCATTTTATTGTCTTTTATGTGTGTTTGTCCATTGCTTATTGACTGGACCATATCCACTGGCGCTTGCAGGTGATATGATTCTTTTTTACACATTTCACATTTGATAACAGCAGTTGCACTTTAGTAATAAGAAGGTCCTGATGAAGCAGACTGGTATCTTTTGAACCAACTTATACTGCAGAAACATGTCAACCTAGTTAAAATCTGAGTAGTTATTTGTTACCACTACTTGCACTGTTTTTTAGCCTTGGGTGTGGGTAGGACCTCATTAAATTCTATTTCCACTCCCACAACCCAATATTAATTCCTTCACTTTCACTTGCCACATTGAGCACTTCATGCACTGCTTTCTGTTAATTCTTTGTGCCCCCTGATACCTTCATAAAGTCTAAACCCACACACTTTACATTCCTTCACACTTTGATTAGGCCACACTCTACCTAATCCTAAGTGGTTCTTTCCACTTCCTTCGGGTGAAGGATCCCAAGTGATGTAGGGCGGTACAGGACGGGTATCTGATGGGAACATATTTTTCACCAAGGATACTTGGGATTCAGGGATTGTGTCCCTTTCCTACACACAGTCACGTAGTTAGCTGCATTTTTCTGTTGACCCATTGTTACACATTGTTTGTTATATTGTTATAGGGACTGTAACAATGTGTAACTGTAACAATGCAAGGTCATTAAACATTTTCCCACCCATGCCCCCCTTAGTGTATTATTGTTCCAGTGTAGTCAGCCGACTACGGGCAGTCATAATTCGTCCGACTCACGGATGTGGCATAAATAGGGTGTGATTGAGTAGAGGAGCTTTTTCTGGTCTAAGATCTGGACAGCACCTCTTTTACCATGGCTACTAACTTAGGATTAGCTTTTGACGAGGATGAAATTCAGACCTTACTTGCAGATAATCCAAGCATGCTTGACATGCTCACTTCAACACCTACCACCTCAACTGGTTCAGAAGATGGCTGGGCCAAGGTATTAACTTTGAAAAAGAATCACGCTAGAGTGTGCGTACACGGGATCATCATGGCAGATTATTTAAGGAACAACTGTGCACCCATCGGCCTCATAGTAGGAAACGTTCCTCGTCTGTTTCTAGACGATAAAACCTTCCTCCATGATTGGTCACTAATAGCGTGGAAATGCACGCGGGATTGGTTGTGTCTAATCATAAAAACGGCCAAAAAAACTGCTGATAGAATATTGATAGAGATCCAGGTCCTGGAAGGCCAGATTAAAACAACAATCTCTTCAAGTAAAATATTCACTAAACATCAGGAGGATGGGAATAAGTCTAGTAAAGAATTCAGAGATACGATACTTTTTACAAAATTAGAAAAATTTAAAAAGGATCTTGCCAAATTTTCTATGGAAAAGATATATCCCTATACTAGTGATACCTTTTGTCCCACCAACCAGAAATCTGGAAATAAAGGTGGTTCCAGTTATGGGAGCTCCAGCTCTGACGGAGCCTCAAGTGATTCCGATGGATCAAACACCAGCCAATCTTCCTTCAAACAAAGAGGTAGAGGAGGGAACAGGAGGGGGTGGAGAGGATTTAATCCCGCTTTCCCCCAACCACAATTTCCACCTTGGTGGCAACCTTCACCATGGGGACAAGCTCCTTTCCCACCCATGATGAATCCATACGGCCCACCTCCATTCTATGGAGATCATAACCAACAACCTTTTTTAGGAGGGGGCCGGAGGAGCCGGGGTCGTCAAAGAACCCCCAGAGTAGGACAGGTCCGCTGGAATATACCACCCCAGACCATGGATCTGAGGAGTGGGAAGAAGATCCCACAGGAACAACCGACAACCGCAGCGGCACCAGTCTAGTGATCAATCTGAGCTCCCAACAACTCACTGTAACCCAAGAGCAAGTGCTAAACAAAGGCCTGGGCTTTGTGGCAACAAATCACACGGATCCCTTTCAGGCCCAAATCGAACTCAGCAAACTCTATCGCAAAATCAGGCTGCATTTTTTGTTTGCAAACAAAAACAATGGAATTTCTCAAGAAACTACTATTAGCAATACTGGTCTGAAGAAACCCTCGTCATTCAATCCTACTGCGTTAGGCCAACCTCCCAAGGTGTTAACGTTTGAAGAAGCGGTTAACCATGATGTCAAAGAACTCTTCTCTCACAAACAGAAGATGTTCTCTAACCTGACTAAAGTCGAAAAAATTGCTATCAAAGACCTCACTGAGAACCCCCTGATTGTAATTAAACCAGCTGATAAGGGGGGTGGAGTGGTCATTCTAGATGCGGACGCATATCGGAATGAGTGCCTTCGCCAACTTAACGATGTGCGTTCCTATAAAAAACTCAAGGAGGACCCCACGGCCAGACTAACTAACATCATAGCTAACATTGTAGAAGAAGCATTAGCCGAAGGCTGGCTAACTCCAAAAGAGGGCCAATATCTGCGAGTATCACATCCTGTTACCCCATACTTCTACCAGCTGCCTAAAATACATAAGGCCCAACGTCCACCTCCTGGCCGACCCATAATTTCTGGGATAGGTTCGATATTAGAACCGCTATCAACCTTTGTCGATGTGTTTTTACGGCCTATGGTGCGGGAGATGCCATCATATTTAAAAGACACCAAAGATGTACTGAGACTGTTGCCCGAGATGGAGTATGACATCAAAACAGATCTCTTGGTGTCATTTGATGTTGAAAGCCTATACACCTCTATACCGCAGACGGAGACACTCCAAGTAATAGAAGATCTGTTACTGTCTCGGGAACTCAATTCCATCACCCCAGTTAGACTCATTATGAATCTTGCAACCGTGGCCATGACTGAGAACTTCTTCGCCTTTGAGGACTCCTTGTATCTGCAGATTAGCGGGACTAGCATGGGCAGCGTTTTTGCCCCTAGTCTCGCTAATCTGTATATGCATCAGTTTGAGCAACAGCACGTGCTCGCAGACACCAACCCTCATCTTCAGTGTCTGCGAGCGTGGAAACGCTACATTGATGATATCCTGGTGGTGTGGCGAGGGACAGAAACCCAATTGAAAGAATTTCACGAGTGGTTGAACCTAAGAAATCGGTTCCTGAAATTCACCATGGAACTTAACAAAGATAGTCTGGTATTCTTGGACCTGATGATTATCGGCACTGTGGATGGACTGAAGTCTGAGCTCTATCAAAAACCCATGGCCCGCAACTCCCTATTGAACTATCACAGCTGCCACCCCAAGGCCCTTCGAGACGATTTGCCATATGGGCAGTTTCTTCGTATACACAGAAACTGCTCGGACAAGGGTTCTTTCGAAAATCATGCTAACAACTTAAGAAAAGACCTCCTTGAGAAAGACTACCCCAAACAATTAATAAACCGCTCCAAGAAAAGAGCACAAAACAACAACCGAGCGAGTCTTCTGGAGATCTCAATTCCAAAAGAGAAAACAGAAAGAATGACATGTGTAACAACATTTGGCACAATGTCTAACCAAATAACTAGTGTCATTAAAAAACACTGGGGCATTTTGAACACGGGGAATGACACACTACCAGTTCCCCTATTTGCCTTTAAACGGGGACCCAGTCTTAGGGACAAATTGGTCCATACAAGACCCAAAACTGAAATCCCCAGGAACACAGGCACTCTGTGGGATATGCCAGCTGTAACTGGACACCACCCGTGCGGACAATGTGCAGCATGCCCTCAGACCCGCAAATCCACAACGCTCGATATTGGCACAGAACACCCCTGGGAACAGCGGAGGTTCACGAACTGTAACAGTTCCAACCTCATCTATTTAATTAGCTGTCCCTGTGGAAAAAGGTACGTGGGTATGACCACGAGAAAAGTGAAGACAAGTATCTCTGAGCACAAGAGCTCAATACGTTGTAGCAAACAAACAACTCGTATGACAAAACACTTTCTGGAGGCACACCATGCACCAACAGACCTCCAATGGACTGTGCTCGAACAGCCGATGATCCCTAAACATATCACTGACATCAGTACATTTCTACACCACAGAGAACAGAGATGGGTGTACAAACTCCAAACCGACATCACGGGTTTAAATGAAGACATTCCGTGGATGTCCCTATAAATCAAGACACCAAGTGTATAGTACCCATAGTGTTCACTTCCAAATACCAGTTGAGAGTAGCAACACATTTATTTCCATACTGCTCCTCATTAGTCTCTGTTCAAGAGAGTGTAATTTATGAATACCATTGTTTGGCCATTCTATTCTGTGCCGAAATTTCCCTTTAGGAAAGGACTTAATCGGCTCAAAACTACAGACATGCCAGTCCGTCGGGTTTTATATTCCCAGTCACCATCCTGAATCTAGTGAGAAACAAAGTATAAAAAATTGGTTTGTCTCAGAACGTATTATAGACTTTATCTAAACAAGAAAAGGGGTTTAGGGCTGGAATTTAACTCCTTGATCCTCAATTCTATATGGTAATACCAAACTTTTTCAAGCTAGACACACCTCGGTTTATTTAAAACAACACAGGGATCAAGCGCCATAATCGAACTACAAATCCCATCTATTCTGTAGTTCAAGTACTGATTACGCGCTGTTTGCTATATACACTTTGCCTGAACTACAAGTCCCATTCATTTTGTAGTTCCAGCGCCGATTATACACTAATTGTTACATACACTGTCTAGCAACCAAGCATGCACGCTATCGCGAGGCTTAGTTTGCCACTTCAGCAGATAGTTAGCACAGAGACTACCCAACGGGCGCTCCCAGACTACATATCCGGTATACGTGCTTGGTGACGCGCGTCAACACGGAGCACACGTGCCGTGCGCCTGACCAATCAGCGCAGGGATAAGTATCTCGCTTCCTGTCCAGTCGGTACCTCCCACTAGTCAGCCTAGAGGAAGGCGAGGAGTACCGACGGACAGGTAAGCGCAATGGGGTGTAATGGAGGAATTCTCCGTGGCTTCCGGTTCTTCCCTTCTAAAGACCGCGTTGGGGTTGTTGATTTCTACTCTGTGAGGCGGGATAACTCGAAGGAGGGGACCGCATAGGCACCGGGGCAAACATAAACAGAATAGTTGTTTTCCGGATTTTCAATGTACCGGCAATACAGACGCAGGAGCCAATTACTTTTGTAAACACGATCGGTTTTTTTAGCGTCCTGTGCCTAATATGAATAGTCACTACAGAACTAAGGTGACATTATGGTATTCTAAGAACACTCAGTATACCGTGTCAGAGCTTGGTTGCTTACTACATGTATTGAGCCACATGTCTCCCTTCTGCCGCTCCGAGCAAAGCGTCTTTACAGCAGCTTTTAGAAGGCGGATTTAGACTTAACAATGTAGACAGTGCAAACGGAAGTATGAGATTACATTTACCCAAGTTAGAAGATCACAGGGTGACATAAATATCAGTAACTCACTTCTACTTCTGTTAAGAAACACCCAATAACAGAGTCAATGTGTTGTCGGATTGAGTTCCAGTGAACTCTTCCTCGTTCATGTTTCCTGTTTTTGTTCACATCTAATAGAGCGGTGCTCCATTTGTACCTGAGCTGTTGCCGGGTGAGGTGGAGAGTACATTCCCCAGAACTTGGGTGAGTGAAAAAAACTTGATTTAAGCCCAGGATGTATGCACCTGGCTCATACGTTTGATTGATGTTACAAACACTGACCATGAATTGCTTGGCATATAAGTACTTCACAAGCATATCTCTGTGTTTTGCAGCTTTCGTCCTTAATTGTGTGCATTTTATTGTCTTTTATGTGTGTTTGTCCATTGCTTATTGACTGGACCATATCCACTGGCGCTTGCAGGTGATATGATTCTTTTTTACACATTTCACATTTGATAACAGCAGTTGCACTTTAGTAATAAGAAGGTCCTGATGAAGCAGACTGGTATCTTTTGAACCAACTTATACTGCAGAAACATGTCGACCTAGTTAAAATCTGAGTAGTTATTTGTTACCACTACTTGCACTGTTTTTTAGCCTTGGGTGTGGGTAGGACCTCATTAAATTCTATTTCCACTCCCACAACCCAATATTAATTCCTTCACTTTCACTTGCCACATTGAGCACTTCATGCACTGCTTTCTGTTAATTCTTTGTGCCCCCTGATACCTTCATAAAGTCTAAACCCACACACTTTACATTCCTTCACACTTTGATTAGGCCACACTCTACCTAATCCTAAGTGGTTCTTTCCACTTCCTTCGGGTGAAGGATCCCAAGTGATGTAGGGTGGTACAGGACGGGTATCTGATGGGAACATATTTTTCACCAAGGATACTTGGGATTCAGGGATTGTGTCCCTTTCCTACACACAGTCACGTAGTTAGCTGCATTTTTCTGTTGACCCATTGTTACACATTGTTTGTTATATTGTTATAGGGACTGTAACAATGCAAGGTCATTAAACATTTTCCCACCCATGCCCCCCTTAGTGTATTATTGTCAGAGAGAATGCACATCCCTAGCCCTTTGTCACTGCAAAACCAGACAGGCAATACACAAACAGGCAGAGGCACACAGAATGGTTAAACAATAAAATACCTAGGTTCTTAAAGTGGCATTTTCAAACACACAATTTAAAAACCATCTTTAGTAAAATATGTGTTATTAAATTCTGAGTTCAGAGAGCCTAAACGTTATTTCTCCATCTTGTCCCAAAGGGAAGATATATTTATAAGATGTTATAAATAAACTCCCAATTGATTCTATGGGGCAAGATAGCTTTTCAATAGTGAAAAACGAAATTGGCTGTATATGTCACACACAGCAATACATGTCCTACCTTTCACATGCACTTTACCCTGAGCAGGGGGGTTACCTTGGGCCTACCATAGCAGTGCCTTACATGTAATAAAAGGGGAGGTTAGCTCCTGGCAAGTGGGTGCACTTGCCAAGTCGACATGGCAGTTACCAACTGCACACAGACACTGCAGTGGCAGGTCTGAGTTACCTTTTCAGAGTTGCTCGTGTGGGTGGCACAATCAGTGCTGCAGGCGCACTAATAGCATTTGATTTACAGGCCCTGGCACACTTCAATGCACTTTACTAGGGACTTACCAGTGAATCAAATATGCCAATCAGGAAGAACCAATTGTAACAACTATTTACACAGAGAGCATATGCACTTTAGCACACTGATTAGCAGTGGTGAAGTGGCCAAAGTCCTATAGCCAACAACAACAGGTCAGGAAAAAATAGGAGGAAGAAGCAAAAAGGTTGGGGATAACCCTGCGAAAAAGGGCCAAGTCCAGCATTGTCTCTCTCAGGTCTCAACCTGGATGCAAATCAATTGCCTAAAGCTAAAAACAGAAAAAATACAGAGGCTATCCTGTTGGGTAAGAACTCCCTGTCCTGGGACAATTCATGGTGGCCAGTGTGACTTGGCCCTCTACAGTCCCCAACTCAGAAGGCAAAAAAGGTAGGGATCCTCTTTGACGACCAACTAAGCTTTTCAAATCAAATAAACTGCATTACATCCTCTATCTATTACCTAATTAAGATGTTAAAGAAGAGCTCTAGGTTCATCCCAAGTGACCTGCGAAAAACCGTGGTGGTAGCACTGAACCTCTCAAGGATAGATTATTGCAATGCCCTCTACCTAGGGATAAATAAAGCCCTTCAGTTGAAAATTAAATCCCTGCAGAACGCAACAGCATGGTTACTTTTAAAGCTGCCTAAACTCATCTCTATCTAAAAAGATTAGGGATTTGCATTGGCTGCCAGTGCGCACAGAGTAACATTCAAGTCACTCTGCCTGGCCCATAAAGCTTTACATGGGACGGGCCCTTTGTACCTTCAAAATCTGTTTACCTGGTACTCCCCTCAGAGAACTTTTAGATCTACCACAACCAAAATGATTATCATTCCAAAAATAAGAAAGATCACCTGGGTGGTAGAAGATTCTCCTATTCAGCAGGCAAACTTTGCAATTCCTTGCACCTTTCAGATCTTAAGCTAGCCACACTCTTTTCAGAAAACCATTAAAGACCTGGCTTTTTTCAACCTCTTCCACTTACTCTCTGCTGGGTTTTTTGAGGGCTCCGCCAGTGCCAAGATACTTTGGTGATCGTGCACTTTATAAATCACTTACTTGAATTAACAGAGGGGCTGAAAGGGGAGTGTTAGGGAAAATAATCCACACCTGCTGGTTGGGTTAGCCGGACCTTAAGCACCAAGAGAGACTTTCTACATTTTGGATTTTGACAAACAGTACTTTCTGGGATAAGAATCTGCCAGTTGTCATACCTGAGGGTGACACACTCTACGCCATTGTCAGGGGTTCCCCATTGCTTGTCACTCGAGAAGCATGGACAAGAATGGGAGAGGTGCCAAGCAACTCAAGACCCAGCCTTGAAATTAGACTTTGTCTGGCGTTAAAATGATTAAGGAGTGGACTCCTTGAAAGTAACAGGTACAAAAGAGCTTCAAGAACGCTCCTGCATCAACTCTATCAAGACAAGCCCAGATGACCAGCGTCACCTGGATGTCAAAGGACTTGACCAGGTGCATTATGGGAAATGTAGTCCCAAACCTCTAAAAGGCAAATCAGAGCTTTTGGAAACTTGTCTGGTGTTTTGGACCGTCTAAGCCCCACAAGAAATATCTGGAGAAGAAGGACTGCACTGATGGACTCTTGGACTGCACAAGAGAGGTTTTCACTCATAAGGACTGCAACTGCTGCACTCACAGGGCTTCACAAAAAATGACTTTGCCTGTCTTAAAGGATAAGGAGTGACTGAATATCTTCCAACAGGAAGTGACCTTAGCAGGAGGAAATAAGGCAGAATAGGCCCCAGAAATGTACAGCCTGGTTTCTTTACTTTCTTCCTCACCTGACAGACCAATGAAACTCTCTCAGGGTTGAGTAGAGTCTCCTGGGCTGTTGGCTAGGAACAGAGGGTTGTGTGGGTAACCAAACCCTTTTTTGCAGTGTCCCCCTACTTTTTGCCCCATTTTGTCTACTAAATGCTTGTTTTCTGACTCTGATTATGTCCTGAGCTCTGCTAACCAGACCCAGGGCATGTGCTATGTGTAATTAGGAGTAATTACAATTGGTACTGACATTCTACCTGTGAGTACCCAGGCAGACTGTTTTAAGTTTAAGATTATATGTAAATTCGACTTTGGAATTAAAATGACTTTCAAAGTCTTAAACTACCATCTGTTTACATATGACTAACCCCTAAGTTCTCCACTAGGTTTCCCAGGGGTAGATTGCCTTGCAACTAGAAACAGGGAAATTATAAAACAAGCTTTATAAGCCCTGATGAGTGAAAAACTGCCAATGTTGTTTTTCTCCATTGTAGTGTATTAGCTTGTTATGCTAAAATGTGAAGGTTTTGTTCAACTTTAATATAGTATAACTATTGACAGAAGTGAGCTGACTTGATACTTCAAAGTGTCAAAATAATAGAATCTATCCAACAACTTGCCAAGGTTGGATTTATCATAGTTACAACAGAAATGAAGTTATGGAACTTGCTTTCGTTTGTGCTAAAATCCAGCCTTCTAGAAACCTCTCCTGATGGGCCAGCCTTTGAGAGGCTCAGCTAATCGGCTCAGATGAGGTGTGAAGGGTCTGCATTTAGACAACGGAGACATCTGGTGGGAGGAGAACTAATGCTGCAGAGCAAAAGGCAGAAAGAGGGCTGTGTAGCCAAACTGGTTTTCAAAGAGGGAAATCAATCAATCAATCAATCAATCAATCAAAGCATTTATATAGCGCACTACTCACCCGGAGGGTCTCAAGGTGCTAGGGGAGGGGGGTCCGCTACTGCTCGAACAGCCAGGTCTTGAGCTGCATCCTGAAGGCAAGGTGGTCCTAGGTCAGGCGGAGGTGGGTCGGGAGGGAGTTCCAAGTCTTGGCGGCCAGGTAGAAGAAGGACCTTCCTCCTGTGGTGGCTGTTCGGATGCGGGGGACGGCGGCGAAGGCGTGGCCGGTCGATCGAAGCTGGCGTGTGGGAGCGTAGAAGTTGAGGCGGCTGTTGAGGTATCCTGGGCCTTGGTTGTGTAGGGCTTTGTGTGCGTGGGTGAGGAGACGGAAGGTGATTCTCTTGTTGACCGGGAGCCAGTGCAGATCTCTCAGGTGTCCGGAGATGTGGCTGCGACGGGGGATGTCTAGGATGAGTCGTGCTGAGGCGTTCTGAATCCGCTGGAGTCTCTTCTGGAGTTTGGTGGTGGTTCCGGCACAGAGGGAGTTGCCGTAGTCCAGACGGCTGGTGACGAGGGCCTGGGTGACCGTCTTCCTGGTCTCGGTGGGGATCCACCGGAAGATCTTACGTAGGATGCGCAGGATGTTGAAGCACGACGAGGAGACGGCGTTGACTTGTCTGGTCATGGAGAGGGAGGAGTCCAGGATGAAGCCCAGGTTGCGTGCGTGGTCTGTTGGTTTGGGAGCGCTGCCCAGGGCGGGGGGCCACCAGGTGTCGTCCCAGGCGGAGGGTGAAGATCCCAGGATGAGGACTTCCGTCTTGTCCGAGTTCAGTTTCAGGCGGCTGTTCATCATCCACTTGGCTACGTCTGTCATCCCTTCGTGTAGGTTGGCTCTGGCGGTGGCGGGTCGTTGGTGAGGGAGAGGATCAGCTGGGTGTCGTCGGCGTAGGAGATGATGTTGAGGTTGTGTTGGCGTGCGATGGCTGCGAGGGGGCTCATGTACACGTTGAAGAGGGTGGGGCTGAGTGAAGATCCTTGTGGTACGCCGCAGATGACTTCGGTTGCCTCGGATCTGAATGGGGGGAGACGGACTCTCTGTGTCCTTCCGGCGAGGAATGAGATGATCCATTCCAGTGCCTTCTCCTGGATTCCGACGTTGCTGAGGCGCTGCACTAGGGTACGGTGGCAGACAGTGTCGAAGGCCGCGGAGAGGTCTAGGAGGATGAGGGCCGCTATTTCTCTGTTGTCGAGCAGGGCTCGGATGTCATCGGTGGCTGCGATCAGGGCGGTCTCGGTGCTGTGGTTGGCCCGGAAGCCAGACTGCGAGAGGTCGAGGGATCTAATCGTCTCGAGGAAGGCGGCGAGCTGCTTGTTGACGGTCTTTTCGATGACTTTTGCAGGAAACGGGAGCAGCGAGATGGGGCGGTAGTTCTTGAGGTCGGTGGGGTCGGCTGATGGCTTCTTTAGTAGAGTGCTGAGTTCGGCTTGCTTCCAGCTCTCCGGGAAGGTAGCGGTGTCGAGGGAGGTGTTGATGATGTCCCGCAGGTGGGGTGCGATGACAGCGTCGGCCTTGTTGAAGACGTGGTGAGGGCAGGGGTCGGTAGGAGATCCGGAGTGGATGGAGTTCATCGTGCGGACGGTGTCTTCGGTGCTGATCTGGGTCCAGGCGCGGAGGGTGGTGGTGGGGGGCGGTGGTTCAGTCGTGGCGTGCGTCGGTTGAGTGCTGAAGCTGTTGTGTATGTCCGCGATCTTGTTGTGGAAGTAGGAGGCGAGGGAGTTGCAGAGGTCTTGTGAAGGGGTGATGTTGTTGTTTCCGGCGTTGGGGTTGGAGAGCTCCTTAACGATGTTGAAGAGTTCCTTGCTGTTGTGTGCGTTGTTGTCCAGTCGTTCCTTGAGTGCAGTTTTCTTGGTGGCGTGGATCAGTTGGTGGTGTTTTCGGGTGGCGAGCTTGAGGGCAGTCATGTTGTTCGGTGTTGGGTCTCTGCGCCAGGCTTTCTCGAGGGCTCGGCAGTTCTTCTTGGAGCTCTTGAGTTCGTCGGTGAACCATGGGGCTTTCTTGCTGCCGGGTCTGCTAGGCGGGGTCCTCAGAGGGGCGAGGTCGTCTGCGCAGTTGCTGATCCACTTTGCGAGGTTGGTGGCCGCCTGGCTTGGGTTCGTTGCGCTGGTGGGAGGGTTCATGCTCAGGAAGTCGCGAGCTGGAGGGCTGTGATCTTGTTCCAGCTTCTGCGTGCAACCTGTTGCTGGTGGTGTTGAATCGTGGTCCTTCTGAAGCTGAAGTGGACGCAGCTGTGGTCCGTCCAGTGGAGACCGGTGGCGTGGCTGAAGGTGATGTCCTTGCTGGATGAGAACACGAGGTTGAGTGTGTGTCCGGCGTAGTGGGTGGGGGTGGTCACCAGCTGCTTGAGACCGAGGTTGGTGAGGTTGTCCAGCAGGGTGGTGGTGTTGCGGTCGTTGTTGTTCTCCAGGTGGAAGTTGAGGTCCCCGAGGAGGATGTAGTCAGTGGAGAGGAGGGCGTGCGGGCTGATGAAGTCGGAGATGTCTTTGCTGAATTGTGTGCGTGGTCCCGGGGGTCTGTAGATGAGGGTGCCTCTGAGGGTGGTCTTGGGGTTGATGTGGATCTGGAAGTGCAGATGTTCGGCGGGTGCGAGGGTGTCATCGGTGTTGGTCGTGATGCGGATGGTGTTCCTGTGGATGATGGCGATGCCTCCTCCTGTCTGGTTGACGCGGTCCCTCCGGATGATCTTGTAGCCGTCCGGGATGGCGATGTCGGGCGCTGAGGAGGCGTTCATCCAGGTTTCCGTGAGGAAGGCGACGTCTGGGGCTGTGGTGTCGAGCAGGTTCCAGAGCTCGATGGCGTGTCTGTGGATGGAGCGGGTGTTGAGCAGGATGCACTTGAGGTGGTTGCTGCTGGTGCTCGGCTTGGTCGGTGCTGGTGTAGTGCAGGTCCGGATGCAGGTGAACTTGCAGGAGTGGCAGCAGAAGGGTCCGTGGGTGCGTCTCGGGGTGGCTCGATAGCAGCCCAGGATTCGACCGGTTTGAGTGCGTAGAGTTCGGTGGCGTTGTAGGTCCGGCGGGGGGATTGGTGTCTGCGGGAGCCAGGGGTCCTGGCACTGGGCACGGTCCAGGCGCGGACGGGCGCAGACGGGCTTACCTTTGGCGCACCTTCGCCGCTCAATCGGCGCTCCCGCTGCACGCGTCCGCTGCGCGGTCACTCAGGGGACGTCATAAGTAAGGAGCCGGGAGGGCGGGTCAGCTGGGTGGCGGGAGCGGGGCGGCCAATGGGCAGGAGGGGGCGGAGTCGGCAGAGGTCTGTGGCGGGAAGGGAGACTGAGGGCGGCTCAGCGGCGGCTGGGTCGTCCGGCGGCAGGGAGCAGCACCCAAGGAAGGGGGAGGGCAGCAGAAGGGGGGAAAACAGGAGGCAGCAGAGGAAAAAAGAGGCAACACGAGTGAAAGGCTAACACAAGGAGGGGAAACAAAACAAAAGCGGCAGCGAAGGCAACCACGAGGCAGCAGAGGAAAAAAAGAGGCTGACACGAACAAAGGGCTAACACAAGGAAGGGAGACAAAACAAAAGCGGCAGCGAAGGTAACAACAAGACAGCAGAGTGGGGAAGTAACAGGAGGCAGCAGAGCTGCTTAGCAGGGCAGCTCAGGTAGTCAGCGGGCAGGAGCAGCGGAGTGGGGGCAACCTCGCCTGGAACAGGCTCAGCAGTCGCTCCCTGTCCCTGCACTCTTAAGACAGCACCCAGGCCTACCCTTACCTCCTGCAGCCCCAGCCAGATGGGAGCCCCTGTAACTTAATTAGCAGAGGGGTTGGAAGGGGTGTGTTAGGTAAGGTTAGCCACACCTGTAGGTTGTGTTAGCCAGACCTTAAGCTCCAGGAGACAATTTCTCTATTTTGTCTTTTTTACAAACAGTACTTTCTGGGACAAAATTATGCCACACTTTGCAGGAAATTGCCATCTCTGAGGGTGACACCCTGTACCCCATTGGCCAGGGGTGCTCCCGTGATTGTCACTCCAGGTGCATGGATAAATATGGGAGATCTGCTGAGCAGCTCAGACCCCTGACTTGAAACTACAAGAATAAGAAGGACTGACCTGCTGAATCCTTGGGTTGCACAAAAGATGACTGCACTTGTAAGGACTGCACCTGCTGAAAATCTTGGGCTTCACAAAAGAGGACTTTTATTACAAATTGGGGGTGCACATCTTCAAGAAGTCCACTGAACCAATGAAAGTAGAAAGATAACTTCTTTATTTCCAAAGTATTTCTCATAAAAATCATTGGGTTCTTAGACAATCCAGCCAACGTGTTTCATTCCCATATCAGGAACTTCTTCAGGGCTGTAAAAGTATGACATAGACACATATGAATAACATATAAATCCACTGGCACAAGAAAACAAAGAACACAACACAATGTTCTACCAACATACAAAACTTATTTTGAGAACACATGTGATAAAAAGCAGAAACAACAAGAAAATGAAACAAATCACATACATTGTTAAACAAATTATCAGACAAATTTACCATACATTCCTGATATAAACAAAGTTAAAAAGACATCATATATCCAGTCAAAAAACATGTAACTTGTGACATTTAAAAGCCACATGTGATCCCTGTTTCCATGATATACACATGAAAAACAGAAAAAGGGGAACAAAGGGAAAAACACTTGGAGAAACACAGATTATCAAAAAATTTGACTACACATTTCTGACATACACAAGGCAAAAAAGACATCATATATCCTGACTGAAACATAAAGTTTGTAACATTAATAGCCTCATATATTTCCTATTTCCATAATATGTTTGCACAAATGAGCCAAGTATCCCGCACAGGAAATAGCTTTGGGGTCTAAAAGGTATGAGGAGCAATGGAACAAGAGACAGAGAGAGGAAGAAGGAGAAACAGAAAAGAGATCTCTTTTGTAAAATGAGAAATACAAGGAAATATCATGTAGTCAAACACAGTATATTTGACGAACGATTGTAAACCTAAAGGGGAGGCATCATTTTCTTACCAAACAAAGAATCCCACATAGGAGTACACCTATAGAGCAAATATCAGCAACAGTAGGTAGAGTATGAAGATGTTGAGATCGGTGACCCTTTCCAATGACCAGTGTGCTCCTGTGTGGACCTGTGGTGAGATATAACACAATTCATTGTTCATTTTGGAGAGCACCAGAAGTAGTCTCTAACAAGTCAAGACTGGAAGTCCTGAGGCACAATAGTAAGTAGTGACCAATTATACAACCCAAACCTGAATGGAGAAAAAGCTCCTTCCCCCAGGTATCTAGGAAGAGGAGGTCTACTGTTGGAGAAGTGGCCTCACGAGGCAAGATCCGCGACCAAGTGTAGGCTGCTGTTCCAATAGAAAAACCAGAAAGAATTCACTGTATGGAGAAACTCGCAAAGGGACGCAGGGGGGAAGAAGTGGGAGAATAGGCAGGGCAGTCAGAGTCAAGTAAAAGAAGATAAGGTTAAGCATCTGATTCCCGCACACCTATTTATGGCAGACGAGAATTTCAAGTCCAGTCCTGGTAAAAAAAGGGGGATGGGATGCAACCATAATATGGTGGTCCTACCCAAAAAACCTACTGTTGCTGAGATTTGCTTTATAAGTGTACTCTTATGTGGGATACTTTGTTTGGGATCTCTGTTCTGTTTCTCCTTCTTCCTCTCTCTGTCACTTGTTCCATTACTCCTAATACCTCTTAGAACCCAAAGCTATTTCCTGTGCAAGATACCTGGCTCATTTGTGCAAACATATTGTGGAAATAGTGAATGTATGAGACTATTAATGTTACAAACTAGGTGTTTCTGTCAGGATATATGAATTCTTTTTTGCATTGTGTATGTCCGAAATGTGCGGTCAAATTGTTTGATTTTCTGTGTTTCTCCAAGTGTTTTTCCCTTTTTTCTCCTCTTTCCCCTTTTTCAGTTTTTCATGTGTATATCATGGAAACAGGGATCACATGTGGTTTTTAAATGTCACAAGTTACATGATTTTTGACTGGATATATGATGTCTTTTTAGCTTTGTTTATGTCAGGAAGGTGAGGTCAATTTGTCTGATAATTTGTTTAACAATTTAGGTGTTTTTCTCATTTTTTTTGTTGTTTCTTATACGTATACTGCTTTTTATCACATGTGTTCTCCAAAAAACTTTTGTATGTTGGTAGAATATTGTGTTGTGTTCATTGTTTTCTTTTGCCAGTGGATTTATATATTATTTATATGTGTCTATGTCATACTTTTACAGCACTGAAAAAGTTCCCGATATGGGAATGAAACGCATATCTGGGTTGTCTAAAAACCCAATTATTTTGATGAGAAATATTTTGTGAATAAAGAAGTTATCTTTCTACTTTCATTGGTACTGTGGACTTCTTCAAGCTGCGCACCCCCAATTTGTTATATGATTCTCTGATCTGGAGCACAGTGACGCCACTCAAGAGCTGGCGTAGGGGTAGTTTGCACTGCAACTGTATACTTAGGAATTGGCACGAGGTGCCGCATAGGAAATCCGCTGTTGTTGTTTTGGAACTTTAACAAAAGAGGACTTTGTCTGGTTTCAAAAATATTAAGGAGTGGACTCCTTGAAAGTAACAGTTACAAAATAGCTTCAAGAAGTCTCCTGCATCAACTCTATTAAGACAAGCCCGCTTCACCTGGACTTTAAGGGAATTGACTAGGTGCACTGTGGGAATTGGAGACCCAAACCTCCAAGAGGCGAATCAGAGCTTTTGGACCTTTGGCTGGTGTTGTGGACCCTCAAAGACCCAGAAGAAACATCTGGAGAAGAAGGACTACCTTGGACTGCACAAGAGAGGGCTGCAAGGACTGCGCCTGCTGCACTCACCAGGCTTTGCACCAAAAGGACATTGCCTATCTTAAAGGATAAGTAGTGGAGTACCTGATTGAAAACAGGTAGAAAAGTGTTGGAAGGGCTACCTCCAACATCAACAACAAGGACAACTCCAGATGACAAGCTTCACTAGGATTTTATTTGGATTGACCAGGTATATTATATGAGTTGCAATCTTGATGTCCAAGGAGAAATGCAGAGATTCTGGAACCTTAGATTGATGTTGGTGACTCTTTGGAAACCCAAATAGACCTTCTAGAGGGATCTCCAGAAGTGTAAGATCATTCTGACCAAAAAGTTCCAAAAGTTAACCGACCCATCGTCAAGAGTCAAGCCGGCAACATCAAACCGCGACCCGGTCTGAAATTCAGGTTTGCCCGCTGAAGCTCTAGAGCTTTTTGTCTACCAGACTTCCAGGAATCAACCACAGTATCCATCTAAAGTAAGTCTTCGAACTCAAACCCTGCCTGCCAAGAAGACCCGCTCTACGTTGGGAGAAAAAGCTCAAAAAAAGACTGACTGACAGAGAAAGTAAAAACTTGACCGGGCCCTATCGCTTATTGTATCTAA
This sequence comes from Lissotriton vulgaris, assembly GCF_964263255.1. Lineage (NCBI taxonomy): Eukaryota > Metazoa > Chordata > Amphibia > Caudata > Salamandridae > Lissotriton > Lissotriton vulgaris. The sequence goes on along the minus strand of NC_141695.1, from coordinate 1,455,086,797 downwards.
CCCGCGCTCCATCGTGGTAGGCCTAAAACTTTGACTTTGTCCCGGTCAAACCTGATCAGATGTCCCAAGTTGACGCTTTTGGCTTTTAAGCACTAGAAAGTGTTTATTCTTTACAAATGTACATCTCTGGCTCACTAATTTGAATTTTTGTTTTTTGGGTGTCATTTAAGTCATAAAAATAGTTCATATTTTTATCAAGTAGTGTTGTGTTTTTATTGTGTGTTGTGTCTTACTTGTTTAATGTATTGGTGTTTATAAATGCTTTACACACCTGTCTCCTAAGTAAAGCCTGCCTGATCGCAGCCAGCTACCAAAGGTTGCTCAAGGGAATAATTGATTGAGACCTTGACTGGACCTTATATTGTGAATATGGTCTTTTTACTAGTAGTTACTACCAATAAACCAGATTTCACAATAGTATACGCAAAAAAGATATTAAAGTGCTTCTCAAAATAATCTCAAATTGCAGATGATGGTTGTTTTAATAAATGGCTGAAACTTCAACATTTTGTGTGAATAAATGTTCATCTGAAAAATATGATATGAATCTATCAGCACTCTGTAATACAGGCCTCACCCACATACAGCAGTATACATCAGGTCTATAACTAACAATTGACGTTTAGCTTATTATTGAATCTTAATGTTTTACTATTCAGTTTTAGACAGTGAGGTTTCATTTAGTTAACAATAGCAGATATTCAGACCCCAATGTTTTCAAATGTGGATCTCAGAAAAAGAAATATATCCACCTGCCATCAGCGTAGGAGGCTAGTGAGAAACCAATGGAGTGCATGACATAAGCAAAACTAGTATAATAAAGATTTGGTAGACCTCAAATTTTACTCCTGGGAAACACATGAGAAAAGAGAGACTAGCAGAAAGTTTTTGGAGCAAAGGTATGACCACTGTTTTCTTCCAAGCTGAAGAAACATAAAACTGAGGTAGATATAAGTTGCGAAGATTTGATTGACGATGGACTTTGAGTTCAGAAGATTAGGATATATATGCAGGCATGCAGGGTGTTCCTGATTTACTGCTAAGGAGAAGGTAAACTATCAAAGGAGAAACGAAATTGAAAAACAGTCAGAGGCTGTTACCCCAAAACGAGGAGGTCAGGAACAAGCAAGATTGTGGCAGTGCAGATGAAAGATCAATAAATCTCCCTAATGATCTCATGAAAATTGTTGGATACAGAGTTACAAAGAGCCAAGGAGAAAATAACAGAAGTAGAAGAGGGAGATGGGGTTGTAAATGTTCTCAAATAAAGAGAACACTTCTCTTGAAAAAATGATGTCTGGTCCCTGTCCATGGCGGGTCGCATTGGCAGTGTTAAAATGGTGGTCCTCCCTTGTTTCCAGTACTTGTTTTTGAATATCCCTATCCCTCAAACTGATGTGTTTTTTGGAACGCTGAAGAGCTTGTTGTTGAGGTTGATCTGGGCTGGCCGCTGGCCATGGATGCGTGGGACACAATTGTGATTTCCTACGAGCACAATGGGTTTTGAGTTCCCTATTTTCACCTTTACTGCCTGGTGCCTTAGTGCCAATATTTGTACCACTGGTACCACTGAGGTGCATGAATCTTCTATGTCAAACGAGCATGCAATCAGGAGAGGGGACCCTGCTGCATGCGCTCCTCCCACGCGGGCTCCCTTTGGACCTCTCAAATATTCAGACACTCTCCACCACGTGCTGATCATGGAAAGAACTCCTCAGACTCATAGGGGAGAACCTCTTGTACTTTCCTGCTCTGCTGCCTGTGGATAATTGATGACTGCCTCCAACAATGGAAGCCCATGTCAAAAACACACTAACACAACATGCACCGCGCACACTTTGGGAACAATTCCCAGATGGACAGGTCCTCTCATATGATGATAGCACACACTTTGCTGAGGCTACCCCTATGGACCAATTTTTTCTGCACCGATTAGAGAGCACACTGCACGCTCAGCTCCCTACTTATTTTCTTGCTGCTGCTAAATTCAATCCTCTCACCACATTGATAAAACAAGCAGATGGCGGACACTTTGTTTCTGTACTTTATGGTGTAAGTTTTGCCCTGTTCTCTGTTAGAGATGGTCACCTTAGAGACTTGGGGAAACACGTGTTACAACAGCTACTGCTAGATAAAATATGGTAGTTCTGCAGTCTACAAACGAAATTGATTTCTCCCAACCACAGACACAAATTGATTCACTTTAAATTCCTTTGACACACCTACACCACACCTAGTTTTTTTTTGGCTAACCTGGATCCCACTAGGGCCTCTCCCTGTCCTAGGTGCCATGCTAATGATGCTGACTTTGCCCACATGACCTGAATGTGTACTCACATAGGGGAGTTTTGGATTGCTGTTTTTGCCCAACTCTCCCTAATGGTGGGGCTTACATTGATGCCTGACTCACTTCTTGTGTTATTGGGCTATGTGCATGATGTCCCTATGGCAGTCCGCAGGTTTACCGTGAGGGCTCTCCTGCTGGCCAACCATGAGGTAGCTTGACATTGGGGCAGTGGGCGTGCCCCAACAGTAGATGGATGGCTCTGAAACCTTACCCTTTGCAACATTACTAGTGAAGTATATGATTCCTTGCAGCCCCCATCCTCTTGCCAACAAGACATTTGGCAACCATTCTGTGATTAATTACTGAGCCATTAGCAACAGGAACTGACTGATACAGACCCCTATCTGGAGAGGAGGGCCCTCTCTGTCACAGGTGCACTGACCGTTGTTGCCTGGTTAGCGCTCACATACTCGCGCTATGCTTGTGGAGAGCTTTATCTCTCTTCTTATCTGTTGTTCTCTCCTTAAAATTTGCAGTATATGATGCAATGGTGATGATATTCTTGGACTGGTTTTTCCAGTATTGTCAATTATATTTAAGTACATACTTTTTCCCCACCTTGTGGGCTGGTATGTATGTCCTATGTGTATTGAAAATGATAAATAAAGTTTTTTTTTAAAGAGTGTAGTGGCACGTTTCAGGTCAATTTTAGACTAACACCTGGGAGGAGGTCTTGTGAGTTTATGAACCCGCATAGGGCAGGACAAGAATGATGGCAAAATCTGCCACAACAGTGGTCTGTCTACACAAATTTGTGAACTGAGTTGAACTCCAGATCTGAAATAAAGGTGATGATGGGGTTGATAGTGTGACCAGCTATGCATGAAGGGATAGTAACTAGCTGAATTAATCCAAGATTGGTGAGCAAATCGAGCAAACTGGTTGCATCATTGAGCCAAAAATTAAGGTCTCCTACAACCATCAATGTTGGAAATACCATATTTTGATGAAATTCCCCCAGATTCCTGACTTTTTTTACTTAGCCTGCTTTTGTTGGCCACACACCTTTGTGCACTTTATTCCTGCCAATCAATGGTAAAGTGCTTGAATCTCTCTCTTTAAACCTCATTAAATTGACATATCCCAAATTGACACATTTCATTTACTTTTAAGTCCCTAGTATATGGTAATACATATACATAGAGCCTGTAAATTAAATTAAATGGTACAAGTGGCTGCAACACTCTTTGTACCACCATCTAAATTAGCAGTAGGAACATGACTTGAGGCCTACCCCTGCATCTTGGGTCGGCAGTTTTAAACTGCAACTTTTTTTTTTATATTTCTTTTTATTAGCTCAAGACATCAAACAGAAAAGACACAATACAGATAATTCACATCATAATTTGCAATACATTTGACAAAATGTGGAGCGGAGTCGAACGAAAAATCACATTATAAAGGGTATCACGGGGATGGGGGAACATTAAATACAGAATTTTGAGGTGGTGTGCAAATTTCGCCTCTATACTGATTCCATTGATTCCAAATTAAAGCCCACTTCCGGGGACGTCTTCTCGCAATATACACAGTTTTTTCTCGAAACATACTCCAATCCAAATCCTTCTTCCAGTTATCAAGGGTAGGATGGATCTCAGCGCCCCATTGTTGGGCAAGATTCCTTTCAGCAATAATATAACTCAATGTGGTCCACTGTGTCTGCGCATTGTTCAGATCCGTAGGTTCGCAAACATTAAGAAGGCACCTTCGCGCCTCCGGCAAGAGTGGGACTCCAGTGATCTCCTGAATAACATTATGGATCCTACCCCAGTACTCAGTCATGTAGCGACACTCCCAGAGAATATGCATGAAAGTACCCACCAGTCCACATCTCCGTCGACATAACCCTTCCTCCGACAACCCCATCTGTACAAGGCGAGGACCAGTAACATAAACCCTGTACAGTATTTTTAATTGTACCAGTCTCAACCTCGCAGGAATTGCTACCACTTTGGGGGAGGACACAGCTGAACGCCTTTATGAGGTCCCCGCGAACCTTAGGGTTTCGAATGTACCATAGGTTTATGGGAGCAATTCTACCTTCAGCGTGTGATGCGATACAGAATCGAATCCACAATGGGGAGTGATCAGATATGCCTCTCGCAAGATGCATCACCTCTGTAATATAGGATGCTTGATCCGCTAGGACCAAACAATAGTTTAGCCGGGAGAGGCTATTATGCACTCCTGAGTGGAAAGTATACTGCTTTTTGTCCAGGTGAAACAATCTCCAACTGTCTACCAAGCCCATTGCCTCTATAAAGTCAGGCAACCATCTTTGAGCACGTCCCGTATCTCGCGGGGGGCACCTATCCACTATTCCAGAAACTACAGCATTAAAATCACCACCTATAAGCAATAGACCCCCAGGGAGTTCAAGCAGTAGCTTCCCAAGATCAAAAAAGGTTGTAGACTGCAGACCCGGTGGGACATAGACCGAAAAGAGGGTTAGGACACGCCCCTCCCATCTACCCGTAATCCCCACATACCGTCCTCTATTGTCTATCCACGTGGAATCCAGCACTAAGGGGAGAGCTTTTCGAATTAGGATGCCCACCCCCCTAGAACCAGACGTGAACCCCGCATGAGCAACCAATCTATACCCCATCCTATGCATAGCCATGCATGTATTTCCAATCAATTGCGTTTCCTGGAGTAAGACCACATCTGGCGCATGACGTTTTAAATATTGAAGAACCACACTACGCTTGATGTTGTCCCCCAATCCATTAACATTCCAACTTATAACCTTAAGTTCACTACCCCCCATTATCATAGAAAAAGGAAAGATAATCATCTGGTGTCTGTTGCATATTAGTCCAAACCAATACAGTGATGCCAACTATAACACAAAACATAGAACAAAATAAACCAGTTACCAATAATATGACATACAATTTTACAAAAAATGTTTCAATTCTTCTACCCCCCACCCTGATAACTGAAAACACACCAAACAAATAAAAAAAAAAAACAGAACATTCCCAACTCTTCACCCCCCACCCTGCACTCCTGCTCTCGGCTTTCGCCTAACCCCAACTTGCAGTGTGCTGGTCGCCCCTTACTATGACTAATCAACTAACTAAAGATAGAGATGTGGAGGAAGACAGCCCTTGAGAACCCCCCACCTCCCAGTCCCATCCCATATCAGTAACGACACTCATCTCTCACGATCTCTATGGACAAATACGATCACAAGACACCCCCATGTTCATTTCCATAGGTAGAGCCCTCTATTCCTGCTTTAACTCATCACCCTCTTCCTCATTTTCGGGTTTTTCAGTTTCCGGCTCAGGTTGAGCATCCAACCATTCTGAGGCAATGTCAGGATTATCAAAAAACCATAACTTCCCATTGAGCTCAATCCGCAGTCGGGCGGGGAACATCAGGGCATACCTCAAACCCCCTTTCCCTGAGCCTCTTCTTAATGCCCAGGAAGCCCTGGCGCTGTCTCTGCACCGTTTGTGTAAAATCGGGGGAAAAGGAGAGATTAGTGTTTTCAAATTTCAAAGGGCCGCCCGATCTGGAGGCCTGCAGGATAGCGTCTCGATCCCTGAAGTTGAGTACTCTCGCAATCAGTGGACGCGGGGAGCCCCAGGCCTAGGCCTCCCACCCGGGACTCTGTGTGCCCGCTCGACAGTGAAGAAATTACTCAGTCCCTTCGGGTGGAGGTGGTTGAGAATCAGGTATTCTACAAATAAATCATGGGCCGAAAAAGCTCCCACTTTTTCGGGAACTCCAACGATCCTGTTGTTATTTCTTCGGGGCCGGGCCCTTCCTTCATACTCGTCGAGCTTCCGGCTTGTAAGCTCTCCGGCTCTCTTAAGTTCCTGTACATCTCTCTGTAGCGATGCTACGTCACCTGTAAAGCTCACTGTTTTAATGTCTAGGGACTTGACCTTCTCACTAGTTTTTGTGAGATCCGCTCAGATAAGGTTAACTTCAATATTCACAGTATCTAACTTATGATCAAGCGACTCCATTTTTTGTCCCAGGGAAGTTCTAACCCCGTCTATAGCTGCCATAACATCAAGAAGCGTTGGCTCTACCAGCGGGACAGTCAGGTTCTTCCCCGATTGCTGCATCTTCTTCAAGTCTTGTGGGGACCCCTTGGACGTCGTGTATCTGTCCAGTTAGTTAGTTTGGACTTAACGAGATCCCCTAGAGGACCAAGACTTCTCGGCTTCAGGCTTGGACGCCATCTTCAATTCCATGCCAGGATTTACAACAGTATGCAATGAGTTCACCACCACAACAACCTGTACTGCTGTTATGTCCGCTACCCTCAAGCATCAATCCCATCAACTTCAGTATCTTAAGTCCCCCCCCCCGGGGTTAGAACGACCTGCAGGTGACACTCTTTGAATGCCACCAAACACCTTCAGATGTCAATAGTTGGCGACACTGGCAGTACACAAAGCTCCGGCCTCCACAATATCGAAGTAGATCCTCTTCGTCACCGCACAGGTAATCGTGGGGGGGGGAGGGAGGTCCGGGAGGGGGATGTTCAGGTCTCTATGCCGCACCCGAGATTATGCAGCAATCACACACATAAAGGGCCTCGTGCAGTGAGGCTACTATGTGCACCTCTTGTGCTCACCGTGTTAGATCGGGGCTGCTCACCAGTACACTGCAACGTCTCCACAAGCCCCCAGTATCCTCGACACCGGGGGTCGCGTATCTCAAATCGCCGCTGCAGCCCTCACTTCTGCTGTGGAACTGGAGCCATCGCCGCAGCAAACAAGTACCCCTGCTGAGCCTCCATGCTTTCACCGTGTTAGATCAGGGCTGCTCACAGGTGCACTGCGGCGTCTCCACAGGCCCCCCAGCATCCTCGACATCGGGGGTTGCGTATCTCAAGTCGCCGCTGTAGCCTTCACCTCCGCCGCGGAATCAGAGCCACGGTCGCAGTAAACAAGGAACCCTGCTGAGCCTCCGTGTTCTCGTCTCTGTCGGATCAGCTGCGCCCGATCAGCGTCAAAGCTCTCCGGCGTCTGCTCACAATATTTGCGGGGAGGCACAGTCCGGGGGGGCCTCAGTACAGCTCGCGCAAGTCCACCTCTTCATTTCTGAGCGGTAATCAACAATGCTCCGATCCGACCGGTCACTTCCAGTTTAGGCGGCCGATGTTATTCAACTCGTGGCCGGCCGGGTCTTCTACATGAGCTCCGGATTGAGCGTGTCACAAAGGCCCAGGTCTTCTTCACACATTGCTCCGGTTCCTGATGTCACAGCGGGACCGGAGCTACTTCTGGGAGTTCCGCTGACTTTCAGCCGATCGTTTCTTATGTCTGCGTCTCAGGATCGTTGCAGGATGTAGGGGTGAGGGTTCTGTCGCAGCGCAGCTGCTCACCTACGCGGCCATCTTAGGCGCACGTTAGGTTCCTCCTCTAAACTGCAACTTTTAACGGGCAAAACAAACCTTTTTGCCAGGCCTAAACCTTCCTTTTTATTACGTATGGGTCACCCCTAAGGTAGGACCTAAATGCCCATAAGGCTGGGTGCATGTTAATAAAAAGATGGACATGTATATCTAACGCTTTATATGTCTTGGTCATGAAAACCTCCCAGGGTTGTTTTTCACTGTAGAACTCCTGGCTCTCAAATACTGAAACATTGGGTTATGTTATAACAACTTAAAATGCTGAGAGAAGCTAGAAAGACAATTCAAGAACTGATTTTATAGTAATTTGAAACCCAACTTAACGGAAAAGTCAGATTTTACATTACTATTTTGAAAGTGACTTTTCGTCAATGTCCAGTGTCAACTCAGTGTTGATGGCTCCCCTGTGGTGAGATATATATTGCTCTTAGATAAGGGATAAACAGCTTTGGAGTGGAGAGGTACTTTTCCTCTAGGAGGAGGATGACCTGGGCCTATGTCTAGCCCCTTCATACCTTTAAAATGTGCCTATCACTGGCAGATGCAGTTCATAACTAGGCCTGTCTCCCTTTTTTTCTTGATAGTCAGCTTGGCTCTAAACCCAGTAGAATGAGGAGCTACACTTTAACTGATTTAGATTGACCTCAAGGAAGAATGTGCCCATTATCATAGCCACACCTCTGGGTGGGCATTGGCAGATGTGACCAGAGGAAGGAAGGGATCTGCTATGCTGGATTTCGATAAAGAGGGGCACTGTAGGATAGTTTACAGTAACACACACAGAAAGTGCTACGAATGTGGGTAGGGTTCACCCTGATAACTTTTACCCTACTTGCTAGTAAGTGCCCAGGAATTTCCCCCACCCACAGGCTGGCATTGGTAATTAAGGTGGCATCCATTGTACTCTTTCTCAGAACAAGTCTGGACCTATGAGCAATCAGAGGAAGCACTGGTTTGCTGTATGAAGAACCTGAATTAAGACTTGACCTGCATTCCTTGAACCCAGGACCCAAGAAGTGACTCGAAGAGTCAACTTCTGTCTGAACTGCAGGGACCCAACAAGCTTCCAGAGTCCTTTCCTGCAGCTTTCCAGCTGACTATTTCCAACTTGGTGTGCCCAGGACTGTGATGCTGGCATTTGCTGGAGTGAGTCCTGACCCCTCAAGTGTTCTCCCAAAGGTCCTGGACCCTTGGCTGGTGTCAAAGTGCAGTCCTCCTAAATGTTCCCAAAACCAGCTATTTGGATCAGTTTAGACAACCTCTTACTCTGAGAACTGAAGGAGAATGGTGCCAACCTTTCTAAGCTGATTTGATGAAGGCCACTGGGCCCAAGAATCATTTTGCCCCTGCATGTTCATCTCTGCAACTGCAAAAACTGATCCGGCGGAACTTTACGGAGAAGGTTACCAGCCTTTATGGCTACAGCATGCAGCCTTTCCGCAATGAAATCCGAGCTCTAAAAAAGCGATTAAGTTTGAAGGTAGAAATCTCCACGGGGCGAAGGCTTGAAAAGTATCAGGGGACCTTCTCTGGGCATGACATTCAAATTTCTACTGCTCTAAGCTTTCATGCCAAAAGTCAATGGCTTCACCAAGACTTCGTCCAGCAGCTATCCAACAACGTAGAGGCCTTTCTGGCCAAAGCCAGCTGCCTTCCCCTTACTCAGGTTTTTGATATATCCCAGATACTAAGTCAGAAGGTAAGCTTTTCACCGGGATGTACACTGTCTCAGGAAACATCCTTTACCCCGCAGTCAGAACAACAACCTGCCTTTACTATGCAGTCACTACCCCAACTCCGACGTTATGATGTGTTCCTTTAACCAGCAAGTCATTGCAACAACTTGCTTTAGGGCATTGTTGGACTGGTGTTGCAATTTAAGTCCAACACCTTCCCTACTGCTGCTTAGACTGGAGTTGGAATAGTAATTTATACTATTCCAAAGTTCAGCGCCCCCCCCCCCCCCCCCCCTAAGTCAAGTTGTTGTAACAACCTGCGTGGTAAAGTAACACATGGTAACTTGGAAGTCGGGGTAGTGACTACATTGTAAAGGCATGTAGGGTAAATGGATGCTGGGCTCCATCATACAACTCTCTGTCCCCGAATCCCGCTTCACCGCAGTCAGCCTTAACTTTTGACTTTAACCCAGTCTAGAGTGACCAGATAACAGCAATTGGCGCTTTATGCTTTTTGGCGCTATCTTGTACATTAATTCTAGTTCAACTTATTGGATTTATGTCAATTACATGTCATTTTGTTTTTTGAAATATTCTTTACATTTTTTAATTGGCCTGGGATTTTAGTTCTGTGGTGTTTGCACTTTATTACTGTTTGAGTTTTGCTTAAATGCCTGCCTCTAAGTGAAGCCTGACTACTTTTGTGTAAAGCTGCCAGAGGGTTCAGCACAGGTTTATTTAGTGACTTCCGTGGTTCACCCTAGCAAGGATAATGATTATTATTGGAGATGAGTTCTCACCTCGTCAACTAAAATTCTAATTTCTCATAATGAAGTTATTGTATTGTATGACAAAGGGTGTTATGAAATAGGTCATTAACAAGAGGACATTAAGGGCTGAAGAACAGCACCTAAGATCACCGGAAAAAGAGATTGTGAAGAGGCGTCAAATTGAAAAAGCAACATTTCAGCAAAAGAGATCAATATAAAAGATTAAAAAAATAGAGAGATATTGAGGTCAGCAAGATGTATAATTGCTATGCCTTCACTTGGCTTACATGCTCTCTCCATTCTGATAATTTTCTATTCATGCACTTGTGTAGTGTGATGATTTTCTCGTGGAAGTAGACAGCAGGTGGATGGCGGGGTGTGAGTTCGAGGAGTGTTCAGTGTGTCAGAGACCAAGGGAATGAGGCTCTCAGTCATGATTGCTAGGCTAGGGACAGCAAACAAGCATTGCAAGGAGAAGAGCTTGTTGTTCTCTTAAGAGAAGGACCAGATGCAAGAAATGAACAGGTGGGATCTAATAAAAACAAAAAGTGGATCAAGGCTTTTCCTGTAGCTCGTGGAGGCTTCCTACCAGCGCCTTCTACATAGGACAAGAATGATAGCCATGTGAAATACAACTAAAGATAAAATCAAGCTAATATTATAAAAGGCAAACAGCACACCTAAACTCATAGAAAGAAAACAACAATTTGGACGTATGGCTAAATACAAGGAAAGAATATGCGTTTTAAGTTAAAATAAAGAAAGGACAAATCATTCTTTAATGGCAGCAGAACTCTCCATTATCTGGTGAGTGCTTCCGCCATTACCCCACAGTCATAGAGGAGGCCAATTTTGATTTTTCTTTTTTATTTTTGCAAACATTAGACGCCTGTTAATCGACCAGTTACTTTTTAAAGTTTTTATTTAGTCCCTGTTACGGCAATGACAAATAGTTGGGTTTGCATTTGTGTAGAATCTTTGCTCATGGTCTTTATGATGGTGGAGTACATCGTCCAGGGAATCTAGTCATGGATAAATGTCTATATTAGATCACAACTTACACCACTAAAGTAGTACTGCGAGCAGGCACCTGATATCTATATTGCCACTGGGTAGTTATTGTTAGGAACATATTTCCAGAGGAAAAGCATTTTTTGTTTTCCTGTTAGCTTTGGTGCCATTAGACGACTTTTAAAAAAAAGCCTCATCTTCCTCGGGTCCTTTCTTGTAAGTTTCAGGGTGATTTGTCAATCAAGGGCCTTGAAAAGAGGGTTGCTACTCAACATGTTTTCCTCATTCATTTTTCCACAGGAAAATTGAATAGCGATACTGAAAAAACTGCTGAACAGAATTATACCAAATTTGACTGAAAGCTATATCTTGGCCCTGAAAGCAAAGTGTGCTTTCGTGATTTGGTGTAAATCTTATCAGTAGTTTTGGAGCAATAAAGGGAAAAAATATATATATTTCCCTTGGTGCTGGATCTGCGGATGTGACAGATCTCAAGATGAGATCTGCTTTGCTGCCACCATCTCAACAAGATGTGAACTCAGACGACTTAGGACTTGGGGCACAGCCCCAAGTACTGAAAAAGGTAATAAATAGATATAAGGGTGCAGGGTAGGGATACCCTGCTCCCCTAGTCCAACAGAGACCCACTCCTAGGGCTAAAAGTTATTTTTCAATCTGCTGGAGTGGCCCAGTGTCGGGGGGGGGGGCATAACTGGTTTGATTTTGATTTGATTTGATTTGATTGGTGATTTGTAATGCGCGACTTTGACCGGAGGCGTCAAGGCGCAGAGGATGGAAAATCGAATTGAATATTTAGGAGAGGAGGCACGTTACCCCTTCCCCAAGCTTCCGGGTGGCCCTGGGGACCACATCCCTTGGGCCAACATAATTAGAAACAAGGCAGCATGAACCTCCTGAGCCTGAAAAGGCCCAGTGATCCCATTACATGCAGATGAATAGTAAAAAGGGGAGGGGACATTCAGCCTCCCTTCTTGAGCATAAAAAGGCTCTGGTGATCCTATCCACTAGGTCCAAAAATAAAAGAAAGGTTAAGGGCATGTGCCCCCCTCCCTGAGCCTAAAAAGAAACCAGTGACCCAACCCCCTGGGTGATAATATTTAAAAAGGGAGGGGACAGGCAGTTGCCCTCCCGAACCTTGAAAGGTCCCCAATACCCAATCCCACAATTACCGGCTCATTCTTCATGTCGAGGAGAGCGCACCCCTGGACATAGTAGTTCTCTCTTCATGCGAGCGTGGATGGGGCACACTTGTCTGCTCTCACCCTGCAGGAGAATAAAAAATTCTCCCGCCAGTGGCGGCAGACCTGTGTTGCCCTGCCCATGCTCTTGCGGGCTGGTTAACTCAGATTGCTCCTGCCCAGCAGATGCAATTCTGGCTCTGATGCACCCAGGATGGGGCATGCAGGGGGCCTGTGGGACAACAGGGGCCTCGTGATCAACCCACTAACCACAACATAGGGGGTCATTATGATGGTGTGCATCCGTCCGCCACCCCAGAGGTGGAGGGACCGTCCGCAGGGGCAGCGGCGGTCTCTCCGTGCAAATTAGGATGTGCCCGCCACCCTGGCGGTCACATCCTGTATTTTTAACATTGCGGCGGGTGCTGCTTGAAGCAGCACCCGTCGCAATGCTAAAAGTACATGCAGTGCATTTGCATGCACAAAGCGGCAGACACCGCGCGGTGCCTGCCGCTATGTGCAAGCAAATGCAGGGGGGTACCATAGGTACCCCCCATGTGCACCCCCCACCCCCTGACACCCTGGGGGCCCCCAACGGGCCCCCAAACAGAAAAGACCACATGCTTTGGAAAAGCATGGTTCCCCATGCATCCTAATATGGCTGGCGGTGTCTGATAGACACCGCCACCATATTAGAGCTTTCCCGCCGCGGGACCATGGTGGAAAAGCTGCGGACGGTCTTCCCGACCCCCCTGCCATCCTAATCTGGCGGCGGGGGTCTTTTCTATCACCGCAGCGGTGAATCCGCATCCTCCGGGCCAGCGGTGGCTTCCGCCGGCCCGGAGGACGCGGATTCACCGCAATCCTAATCAGCCCCATGGTGTTTTGTGGGTGCCCCAGGTGGGCACTGGGGAATCTAATAAAGGGCCCAAGGGATGGGTCCGCAGGGCCACTTTTGGATTGGGGAGGGGTCAGCACATCCCCTTAAAGAACATTAAGGCCCCAGGTGATAGCGTCCCCAGGACCCGCAGTGCCTTGAGGAGCAGGGCCACATGCCCCCTCCCCTCAATAGAAAAAGAATGGCCCCGGGAGATGGGGTCCCCAAGCCCACAAAGGATCAGGGAGGAGGGTACCATATTTTGCGCCCCTTTAAAATTAATATGGCCTTGGGAGATGAGGTCAGGCCCCGTTGAGTTTGGCTGAATGTCCTCCTCTAAAATAATGATAAAAACGGGTTTCCCGGGTGGGCATTGGGGCAGCAAAATGAATAATAAATGAGCGACAGGAGCCGCTCGTTGAGTATTCACTGCTCCTTGAAGGACCACTCATAATTTCTGTGAAGCCTTTTATGTTTCATTTTTCTGAGTTTGGTGCTGCTGGAATATGGAGGTGCTCCATTATGCCTTTTCTTCAATATTGTGGGGGGCTGAAGGGAGATTAGCAGCCTGCCAATAACATTAACCCCTTCGAGGCTATTGACGAGCTGGGCTCGTCATCGCGCTTACCTGTCCTGCGCGGATGACAAGGCCAGCTCGTCACGTAACGCGGTAATTTTGAATTTGCCGCGCACAGCGGGAAAAGCCGCCGCAGCGATGCGGTTAAAAAAAGTAAGCTCTCTGAGTCATTAAATCCATGACCTGAGGAGAACTAATTATATTCTTTAAGCATTCCTAGCTGGTGCTCTACGCTGTTCAATGGGAGTGCAAAGCCTTTTTGTGGTTGTTTTTATGAATGCATTTGGGGGATAAAAATTGGTAAAAGAAGCCCTCGAGATATGTTAGCTTTATTTAAAAAAATTTTTTTAATGTTTCTGAATCTTTCTTTTGACATTTTTTAGCCCACAAAATGCAATAATAAGAATTAGGTAAATGGAAAGACTCACAGGTATGTTTTTTTAATTTGACATTTTTTGTTATACCTGCTATCATTAAACATTGGGTGACTTACTGAAATATACATTAGATTAAAAATGGTGGTGTATTTAGGAGAAAGATAATAGATCTGATTTATAAATTTAAAAACTGGGTGTGATTTTTGATAACAACTTGACTTTTGACACCCAGATCAATAGAATGGTGAGGCCATGTTCCAAGGAGCAAGCCGTGGAGCAGAGAGAGCCATAGAGGGAGGCATTGCAGCCCCCGGTTCACGTCTCTGGTGCTATTCCGACGTGCCTGCCCCGCGGTGCAGTGGAGCAGCGGATGCCGGAGGCCGCAGTCTAAGGAGTGGCTAAGGAGCAGAGTGGCCTACCTGCCCCCCTCCAGGTCTTTCAGTGTTCGAGCAATGGAGTGTGAAGTTTGTACCAGGAGCGATTAATAGAGCAGCCTTGTGGGCCCCAACAGCTATTTAAGAGGCTAGAGGTCACTAAAGGACATTGGTTGAGCAGTAAGGGGGGTCGGACAGCCGGGAAAAATCGCAGAAAGTAGCTATAGCCTGCTTTTTCAGTGCTGGCGGAGAGCAGTGTGCTGGGGGTGTTGTTCTGCTGTGTCCACCTCCCTGCCTTCCTGATGATCCAGGGTAGACTAGCAGCCCACCTGGCGAGGACACAACTTCTGCGTCCTTCATATTTATATCCTATCATCTAAGTGCACAGCGGAAAGTGTACCAGGTACCTAGGGTGGCTCTAATGACTCGACTCATAACAATTATTCACAATTATTTCCAAATGAGTCCCTAGAAAGGTGAGGATTGAATTTCACTTACTGCATGTGAAAATGACTTACAAATGAGCCCATCATTGCACACCAGGCACCAGCACTTTCCAGGGGACTACAACCCCCAGCAGGTCCAGCGGCAGGCACCGCCAACGCGTACCAGGAAGCCCTAGGTTGGCAGGGTATGCCCAAACGTGGGTCCCTTTGTCACTTTGCCACTAGATTCAAGCGAGCCTAGCTGATGAAGGGTGTTACCCAGAAACCGGTCCCAGGATGCTTGTTTCCGTTTCAGGGAAGACCTGGCTTGGCAGCTCGGGCTGGACTGTTCCCATGAGGCACAGGGTCAAGACTGATTTGATATATTGCTGGGTCTGAACCGAGGTGGCGAAGTGAGCTAAAGAATGATGATGGATTCAACCCAGATCTATGACTGGGGTTGAGTGTCTGAAAAGTTTCAGCACTCCATCCATCATCTCCTTGTGTTTGCTCTATTTGCCCTAAGTTGGCAGGGTATGCCCAGACGTGGGTGCCTTGCTCTCTTTGCCACTGGATTCAAGCTAGCCTGGCTGATGAAGGGTGTTAACCAGAAACCGGTCCCAGGATGTTTGTTTCCGGTTCAGGGAAGACCTGGCTTGACAGTTCAGGCTGGACTGTTCCCATGAGGCATAGGGTCAAGACTGATTTGCATATAGCTAGGTCTGAACTGAGCTGGCGAAGTGAGCTAAAGAATGAGGATGGATTCAACCCAGATATATGAGCAGGGGTGAGTGTCTGAAAAGTTTCAGCTCTCCGTCCATCATCTCCTTGTGTTTGCTTTAGGAGGCGCATAAAGGCAGGTTGGGGCTCCCGCAGCGTGGGAGCCAGTCATTGCACACCAGGCACCAGCACTTTCCAGGGGACTACATCCCCCAACAGCCCCAGCAGCAGGCACTGCCAACCCATACCAGCAGTGCCAGGAGGCACATAAAGGCAGCTCTGGGCTCCCACAGTGCTACACAGGTGCATGCAGGCGGGCCCGTCCATGCCCATCGAAGCCCGGAGGAGGATGGATGGGCCACCCCGCTAACCCCGTTTTCCACATCTGCATCAAGATGGGTAAGAAAAAGTCAACCTCTAATTCTGGTGTAACTATCTTGACTATTGACTCATTTTTATCCAAAGCTACTAATGCTATATCTAGGCAGATAGCCCTTACGGAGTGCAGACTCTCTCTGGGGGCTGGTGCCCACGGCTTCAATGATGGGATTATAGTACTTTCTACCAGAGTACTAACTTCCGCAGACTTCAGTATTGAGCCCAATTTATGGATTAATACTCAGGGCACTGCCGAATATTGTGGCCTACCAGCAAATGTCACTGCACCGGTTATTGACATTTCTCCTGCGCCCACTAATGTCACTGTACCCAAGCCCCCTCTCTCTTTGGCTACGAATGGTAAGAGGAAGAAAGGTCCCGCTAAAGTACTTCCCTCAACCAGAGCAAAGAAACTCAGGAAATCATCTCAACAACAAAAATCTGAGACCGGTTCTGATCTTTATGAACTCCCAGGATCGCTGGTCCAATCAGAAGACATTTTTGCAAGACTTTCTCTATTAATTAGCCCAATTGGACAATATTGAACAAAAAAATGAGGAGTTACTAGGCCCCAATAATGTTCCAACACAGCCACCCCCTACACAATAACAACCATCACACACTACGCACACCACAAATAATCCTCTTTGTACCCTTTGTTCCCAGTCAGGATGATCATTAGTTGTGGACAATCAAGGGTGTATCTCGCAAGTAGGGACACTACAAAGAGGGGGCAATCAGTTATTGCAAGGTGACCCTATTAACACTCCTCTCCCAGTATCTGTAACACCCACCTCTTCAACACTCGTGAAGAGATTGGTTAGCCCTAACCCTCCTGAGGGCTCTGGAAACAGAGTTGTACTGTCTTACACATACCAGACCCCAACCAACACACTAATTTATCTCTCATTAGGGATGCACAAAAATGAATATACTCTTTTGTATCTTGGAACATAGCTGGATACAGGAGCAAATGTAATAATGAGGAATGACTTTCCGTTCTGTCCAATTACCAATTATCCTTGTCCAAGAAAACTGGGAGACAGACCCAATATACATCGATTGGTATAGGTCTTTCCAAATGTTGGCCTTGCCATCTACAGGGGGTAGGCCCAGGGGTGGCTTATTAAAGTTGATTTCCAATGTGGTGGCACTTAAAGTCCTGAATTTTATAAATACTTCTTCAAATTTTCATATTCTAGTTATTAAAGGCATTGACGCCTACGATCTATTATTGGTAAACTATTATAATACCAAGTTCTTGGATCCAGTGGTGGTACCCCAGTCTCTGGATAATTTGTTAGAGAATTTAGTGGAGTCTCATCTCAAACCCCTACACGTAATTTGGTTGGAAGATTTTAATTTGAAACCTTGCTCTCGAAATTCTGTGGAGCTATGCGGAATTGTGGATCACAAAAATGTCTGTAACTCCCACTTTCATCATGACACTCAGGGAAATGCCCTTAATACCATGCTAATGAAATGGCAACTCATGATTCGTAATGCTATAGATCCACACACAGGGCATTTTTTCCAAACGTTTAAACGAAGCGAATATTTATTTACTCTAGATTGCATCGTTTCATCTGAGATCCTTAGTTCTAGGTTTTCAAAACCAAAAACTAACTTCACTGAATTTAGTGATCATGCCACACTGTCCAGTGCCTTGTTATGGCAGGTGCCTAAGTTTCAAAATGCCCCCCAATTTCCCAAACCAATTATAAGTAGTTCCAAAAGGCATCACTTTGAAATGGGAGAAGGTTGATGTGGTCACTCTTTTCATGAGTTTTGTTTTGGCTAACCTGGAGGGCAAAATAATCTGCCTGGACCATTTCATTTCATTTAAATTCTTTATTTCGGCTTAAATGCCATAAAAGAGCAATGCATACTTTACATACATTTCATTAAAATAAAACATAGAACTTCATAAAAATGTTAGTTAAAAAAGTACAATTCAAGTTGAGTAATAATTGGAGCGGAAACAATACATTCACAAATCATAGAATGGACCATCTTGTCAATTCCAAGCAAATCAGTTCAGTTACAGTTGATGCCCCATTTTTTTCCTTTGATAAAAAATAGAGAGTAAAAATCTACTGACACTAAATGTTATCTGTTGAGATGTATTTGTTGTTAGGATTCTCAGAGCCTGTGAACATGACCTCAAGCCTAAAAGCAGGCAAATAGGTTTAATCCATCTCTTTCTTGCCTGAGCATAAAGAGGGCAGAAAAGTAGGATATGTTGCTCATTTTCAATCTGGTTGTGATCACACATAGAGCAAATTTCGTCTGTTACTGGGGTCGACAAATCTCGGTTCCTAGCCCAACGAGCCAAAGTAGTTTTAATTAGTAAATTTCCATACCTAAATTTTAAAAATAAAGTTTTGGAAAGTGGGGGCTCTATTTCATCCATAAAAATCTCGTAAAGGGGTTCGACCTTAAAATTTAGGAACTTTGAAACTAAGGTCCCACTAGTTCTATTACTTACAGTCCTATTTAATATGTAGCTCCAAAAGGCCCTTTTTAGAATTAGTTTGGGGTTGACGGGTAATTGCTCAGGGTTCTCCCAAAAATGTTACAGTCCTATATTACTCAACCAAGTTTTAATATGCCTTAGCCATGGGGTGGCAGCCTGGCTGTCAAGTATCATAATTTCTTTTAGCCCGTCTCTATAATCTTGAAGTTCAGGGACATGCCATAATCTAACCCACAGCATTAGAGGTCGAATCAGGACTTGGTGGTCAGTTCTTTTGAAGTTTAGGTCCAGTTCCAAGGGCACTAGTGGAGTACCTCTCGGGACGCTTACCAAACTTTGCATAAAGTTGTTATCTAGGACACTGAAGGTCTCCCTGGAGCGGGGACCCCAAATTTCTGCACCATAAAGGACTGATGATTGGACCTTAAATTTAAATAATTCCATCACTGGGGACACCGCTTTACTAGTGCTCAGGCTTTGCTCCCTAAGAATTGGTTTAGCATTCTGAGCAAAGATTAATTTGCTTTTATCCATTTGGGCTTTCCAGGTAAAGTTTGAATCCAGGGTCACCCCCAAATATGAAAAATGAGGGACTGATTCCAACTTTACTCCTTTTAATGTTAAACAGCCCCTGTCCGGTTTAATCGGATCAAGGGCCATACATTTGGTCTTCTTCCCATTGATCTCCAACCCCTTTTGGCTACAATATTCATTAAAGGTATGTAATAACGTCTGTAAGCCATTTTTTGTTTGGGAAATCAAAATGGTATCATCAGCAAATAGTAACGATGTCACCTTTTCGCCATTCAATTTAGGAGAGTCATTTTTGCATCTCTCTAAAAAAGAGGGAATATCATTTACAAAGAGGGAGAAGAGCGTAGGGGCCAGGACACAGCCCTGGCGGACTCCACGTTCGATGGGTATTTTTTGAGTTAGTTCACCATTAGGACCCCATCTAATTCTCGCAAAGTTCCCTTCATGTAGCTCTTTTATCTGAGTGACAAGATTATTTGGCATGCCAGCTGCGCTCAAAGTTTTCCATAAGAGATTGCGAGGCACCAGATCAAATGCTGCCCTTAAATCAACAAAGGCAACATATAAATGGCACCTTTTAATCACTACGTACTTCCAATAGAGGCAGCAGAATCTAAAGATCTGGTCTATTGTGCTGACTTTTGATCTAAATCCAGCTTGGAATTTAGTCAGAATTGAGTTTTCGTCTAGCCAATTACTCACGCGTAATAAGATGTGTCGTGAGTAGATTTTCTGTAGGATGTCCATTAGACTTATTGGCCGATAATTACATGGGTCCATCCTATCTCTTTTTTTAAAAATTAAAACAATTTCCGCTCCCTTCCAACTTTCAGGGAATTCTAAAGTGCAAGAAAATATATTGCACAAATAATTAATATAGGGTGCCCATACTCCTAAATCATGCTTGTAAAGGTCCCCCGGGATCTTGTCCAAGCCTGGGGCTTTTCCTGATTTAATTTGGGTTACTGCCAGCTCTGTTTCCCCTAAAGTAAAAACCAGCTGGTCTGCTTGGGGTTCGTAATTTGCCACATTCGTGTCCATATGTGGGTCATCTAATTTTTTATATAAATTCGTAAAATGAGTCACCCAAGTTTGCTCGTCCAAGAAAACGTCTTTGGCCACCCTACCTACATGGTTCCCATTTGCGACCAGCCTCCAAAAAGCCACATTATCACGCAATCTGGCGGCTAGCAACAAATCGGCCCATTTATCTTCCTCCCATGCCATCTTTGAGGCCCTTTGAACAGATTTATAATTATTCCTTGCTCTTTTTACATCTATTGGAGATTTGGTCTTGATTGCAATTAATAATTCCCTCTTTGACTCTCTACAGGATCTGTCATACCATGGCTTACTATGGGACAGATTCTGGATCTTCTGTTGGTTTTTTTTGAGCATTTTGGTGACTAATAATCTTAAGTCAGCAAAGAATTTCTGATGTATTGGCAAGAATGACGTTTTAGTTTCATCCTCACCAATTGCCGCTAAGTAGGGTCCAAAAGTCTCAGCCAGAAGTTTGTAAATTTCGCTAAGGATGTCACTATGGTCCAGTATGAATGGCCATTTCAGAGATCTTCTGTTGTTGCTAATATGGATCTCAAGATTATCAACGCCACTTTCCTCTGGTGTATATTGCTGAACCATATTATTAAAAAGTGAAGCATCTAACGTCAAGTTTAGGGGGAAATGATCGCTTTCAAAACGTTCCATTACTTCAAGGTCCAGGAGATGTGGCCAGAGGGGAATAGAAGCAATAACAAAATCTAGGTTATTTTTATAATTGTTCCTGGTAAATGTTGGTTTCTTAGAGCTATCGGATGGTAACCTTCCGTTGCAAGCCCTAAGAGAGTGTTCCGTACATAAACTAATCAGTTGGAGTCCCAATGTTGAACATTTAACCGATTTAACATTCTCCAGAATAGGGATTTTGTTTGCCTGATCTTCCTCATCAAAGATTTCGCTAAGACCCAAAACTGGCTCGAAATTACAATTTAAATCGCCAGCCAGGATAACGAAATCCTCCCTGGGGTCTAATCTACTCAAAAGGCAATCTAATTTTGCAATAGTTGGTGATTCTCCTGAAGAGGGTAAGGGCCTATTATAGACATTTACAAGAAATAAATTCTTGCCGTTACATACTGTAGCTTTTAAAGCTAATATATCTACAGAATTTGTGGGTATCTCCTCAATTTTAACCTTTAAATTTATTTTCACCCACATCAAAAGACCCCCTGATGGCCTTCCACTTCTAGAGGGAGTCGCGCCAATTCCGTAGGTCTTATAGCCCACCCTATGGGGCGTCTCCACTGCCCAGGTTTCCTGCAATAAGCAGAGGTCAAAGGACTCTATATAGTTTGCCCACTCTGGGTCCCTCAAATTTTTTACAACTCCAGCTACATTCCAACAGACCATTTTAATCGGCTCCTCAGAAGCAAATGCTCTCTCAGAAAGAGCCCTAGGCATCTCTTCATGGTTATTGAGAAGCACAGGTTGTGTTACCAAGGGTGTTACCTCTAGGGATGAATTGTTACTCAAGATAGTTGTGGGTAATACCTGCTCTTCTAAAATATTTACATCATGCAATACATTTACATCATGCGGTACAGTTTTACCCAAACAACAAGACACAGTATTAACCAGTACATCAGGCATATTAGCAATGCCCACATCACCAAAATTCGTTGTATCTGTCCCCTCACCCCCCGAATCAAACAACATCAATCGCAGTCGTCTAAGCCGCTAAAGATGTCAAACCTATTAAAGGTTTCTAGAGGGGTGAAGGGTTTTAGGTGATCCATCCTTCCTTTCTGGTAATTGTGTTTTTTAGCTGATACGTAATTCCATCCCATAGGATCTGGGGCTACCACAGGGTAGGGAGCATAACGCATATTGTTAGCATTCTGTTATAAAGGTGGATACAGAGCATGTTGATTGCTCCCAACATTCTGTGCACTAAGATGGTTATTTGGCTGGGTTTGAAATGTATGCTGTAATGGTTGGTACTGGGGCGGGTGGTGCTGGGGTGGAAACACCACTGACCTTGGATAAAAGTATGTTAGTGGTTTTGGGATTATGATGTTATTAGAGCTTCCTGTCTGCCAGTTCAATATAAATTGGACAGCATTAGGGTCTCTAAAATTCACCACCACCACATCACCATCGATGTCTTTGGGTCTGCCCCCCAACCATTGTAGACGACGAACATGGGCAATTTCACCATTAATATGATTTGCAATTGGCCTATAAATACTCAGCCAATGCATAATCTTATTTTTTAATTGGGCGAAACCCTCCCTCTTATTTTGACCGAGCACAGGCACCCCTGTTAGGACCACCACATAGGGTACTGCCTCTGGTGGAAGTTCGGGCAGAGGAGTCCTTCTAGGTTTCCCCCAGGTATGTCTGTTTTCCCCCACCTCCCTTATTGGTTTCCCCACAAGTGTATTCGATGTGTTACCATGGTTTTTATTTGTAACATTTGAAGATGATTGATCAGCAATTTTTTGTTGGGGAGGTTTAGGGGGTGGGTGTTGTTGAACAGACGCTATCACCGTATTCCCCATAGGTTTGGAGGTAGATGCAGTTGAGGGAGGAATAGAGATGGGATTAGGAATTGGTTTGGGTGCTTGAGCTGGAATTGGTGTGTTTTTTAATACGTTTTTTGGAATCGTGTTAGTTACATTGTTTGGACCGGAGTTAATTACGACATCCTTGCTTCCCAGTGCATACTCAATTTTACACAACCTACATTCCACTTCCATCAACCTCTCCAAAATACTTGCGGAGTAAGATTTAATCAAACTCTCTATGTCAAGTAATGACACAGAATCCTTGTTCTCAATTGGTACATTAACTACCACACTCGTGTCCATAATGTCCTCCTTGTCTATCGGCAGATTTGACAGGGCTGAGGATGAAGATGATATAAGGATCCCCTCGGTTACTACTTGTAGATTACAGGGTTCCTTGACAGCGTTGATCGCCTTTTTGCCAAAGTCACAACAGCTCAACTTGGATTGTAGAGGGTCCCCCCTTTTCCGCTGTTTTTTATTCGGTGGTGGTCCATAGATTTTTTGGAAGGGTGTCTGTTTCTTGGCCCTATTACGGGGTATTTTCACTGATGGCAAAGCAACTCCCTTCAATGTACTTGGACTATTTACATGAGGAGTAGAAGATAACCCATTTGCGTCTGGCTTGGGTAACGTATTAGGTGTGAGCACAACCACATTTGCCTGGACCAATCACTGGACCTAATCTGTATAGTTGAGGCATTTAACAAGTTAATAATGTACCTAAGATCACAATTGATACACCCGCCCTCTATGAGAGATCCCATACCTCATGGATGGTTTGATAAGAATTGCATGATTGCTTCCTCAAATCTGCGCAAGGCGCTCAAGTCATCACCTAGGAACATGGATCAGATCCGCGTGCTGAGAAAAACCTATAGGCGAGCGAGGGCAAAGAGTTTAAGTCAGTTGAAACTAGAGGCATGGGACAACCTAAAGAAAGCTTCTCTCCTTTGTGAGAGCACAGTCTCCTGGAAAGTTCTAAATTCTCCTTTACAGAATGACAATAATGGTCCATCCTTGGATACCCATATTGAAGAAGATTCTTGGGTAAAACACTTTCAGGATATATTTCATGGGGTAGAGGAATCTACAGGCTCAAATATTAGCCTTAATATTGATTCCCTCATGCGCCTCTCATTTGACCTTGATGAAATCAAACTTGCCCTGACCCAATCTCCTTCTGGAAAAGCACCAGGGCCTGATGGGGTACCTTTGGATGTCTTTCTTGCCAATATCCCTTTTTGGTCTCCTCTATTATCCATGGCTTTTAATGCCATAGCTGAGACTGGTCCTCTTCCCTCCTGGAAACAATCTGTAATCATCCCAATACGCAAGAAAGAGAATTCTTCAATCCCTGCCAATTATCGTCCCATTTCTTTGCTCAATAAGTCAGCCAAATTAATTGGTCGGTTATTGTTAAAAAAATCTGAAATATGGGCAGAGGAAAGGGACATCCTCACAGAAGGTCAGTATGGGTTTAAACTGGGTAGGGAAACACTAGACCAATCTCTCAACTTGAATCTCACAATTGGTAAATACAGAAGAGCAAAAAATGCCCAAATGTATGTGGCATTCATGGATTTATCTAAGGTTTTTGACTGCGTGATTCACAGCAAATTATAGGAAATGCTACAGGAAATGGGAATGGAGGAGGCAATTATTAACTTTATTAGGGAGTTATATCTAGATGCTACCGCTATATTACGATACAGAAAAATTGGTGAATTCACCAAACCATTTAAAATTGAAAGGGGTGTGAGGCAAGGCTGTGTTGTGGCCCCCTTTTTGTTCGCTCTCTATACAAATAAATTAAATGGCATCGTGGCCAAGAGTGCGAAAGATATCCTGCTAGTTTCATCTTCCGCGCTCCCTATCCTCCTCTACGCAGACAATGCTGTCCTGCTGGCAAGAACACCCTTGGCATTACAATAGCTTATCCCACACTATACAGATTTTATGCATAACCTGGATCTGCATGTTAATAAGGCTAAATCCTACGTCATGGTAAAAGGCAGTGATAAAAGGAAGAAAATGGGACATAAATTAGATGGGGAAATAATAGAGCAGGTACATTGTTTTAATTATTTAGGGGTTGTTTTTGATAGCAAGCAAACTTGGAAGGAGATGATGCAAAATCGAGTCAATTTAATGATTCAAAGTACTGCAGCCTTATTTAGATTTTCCCAAAAAACTAGGCCATAAGCCGATAATGGAAATGTCTACTATCTATATCGCTGATGTAACACCACTCCAAGTACAGGAAGATAAATTCACTAAAAGACTGTGGTCCATTCCACAATCAAGCAATAATTTTACAACCCATAAAGAAGCCTGAATGCCTTTTATGACATATGCCATAAGATTAGCGCTACTTTCCCTCTGGCTATCTGTTTGGAAAAGGGAAACTGTTGGTTAAAACCAAAAAATCTTCAAAGATGTCCTGAATTTGGACCATGCCCACAGAATCCCCTGGACATCATATGTCAGAGAAACCCTTATTTCTTTGGTTCTTGTTTTTTTGTATGATACCCCACATCTCTACAAACATTTCCCCAAATCACGACTAAAAGCGATCTTTCTAAATCAAGTCACTCAGGATTGGTGGAATATCCACACAGGGAAACAAACCATAAAGTTGTGTGAATCTATACTGCAGATATTAAATCATTCACACTCATACTTACAGATAGTTGAGAATAACCAGCATCGATTCATTCTAACTAGATTCAGACTGAACTTTATTCAGTTAATGCTTGGTTATCCAAACAATCAATTTATTCTTAAGAACTTACCGCCTAGCCCTTGTGACAATAAGACAGCCCAGTCAACTTTACACCTCCTCCTTTTTTGCCCATTATATCTAAAAGAGAGGAAGGTTTTTATTGTCCCGCTTTTAAGAAAATTTTCAACGCAAACTGTAGCCTCAGCTCTGTTTTTATTCTACTCATTAGATACCCCATTGGGATGTTTTGCTCTAGCCTCCTTTTTGCTGGATGCTTTAAGAACTCACAAGGCCTTTAGCACTTCACTTATAGCATTTAAGATTAATTATCTTACCGTCACATTTCGCCTTTTTATATTTTTGTGAATTTACTTTTAGATCTAACCTATTTTATATAATTGTGGGCTTGGTATTCCTTTGAAATTTCAATTTATTGCATGTTTAATTTTAATGTATTATTGTGTGACATATTTTCATATGTGAACTTTATGCATTTTAATGAAGTTCGAAATAAAGTTGAATAATGATGATGAATAGTGAGCAACTGTGTTGGATTATGAAGCCCCTGTAGAAAACTATGCCATAACTTCCTAAAGAGCTCAGGGTGTCAGTAGTCATCGCGCTCATTACATAGCACTTGGACTACTGCAGTTCCCTATATCTAAATGCTAATCGGTATTAACTAAACAAGCTCAAAATTATCCAAAACACTGCAGCACAGATGGTCCTGGGTTGGCCAAAAACACATCTCTGTCAGGGAGGGATTGAGAACTCTCCAGTGGGTATAGTTCAAAGCCCTTTGCTTGGTTCAAAAGGCTCTCCATCTGCAGGGGTTGAGTTATCTTAGTTCTACCTTTAATTGATATGTCCCAGCAGACCTCTGAGGTCAGCAGGTCAAAGTAAGGTGAAAGTCCCTAGGTGTTGGAAAGTTAGGTGGGGGAACGAGCTTTCATAGTTTGCGGCCACCAGGCTGTGGAATTCCCTCCCAGAACATATTCAGAGTTTAAGCTCGTCCCTAATCTTCCATAGGCAGATTAGAGTATGGTTATTCTCAAATTAGCCGTTCCTCAGAGCAGCTTGGTTGTTTAGGTGTTCACTGTTTAGGGCCCTGCCTCTTCACTCAGTTCTCATCCCGCTTAGCGCTTTGCTGCCTCTTGGTTTAACACACTCTACAAATTCTTTACCATTATAATTATATATTGATATGCTCACCCCCATGATAAAGCCAATAGGCTCACTTTTTATAATTCGGTGTTGTGACTTTTTGACAAAGTCAGTTGGTCTACCTGAGTGCGGCCAGGACCTGTGAAGCCACCCTCATGCAGTGCATGGATGGCGTGGAGGTTGACTGCACACAAGAGATTGGATGCAGGGCCTGGCCACAGACCAGGCCTTACAACCAACCCAATATCACGAATGGCTTGAGGCCGTGTATCGGGGGGTTAGCTGTCCATGGGAGGGTGGATCCCAAGCCACACACAGTGTGCGGTTGGCTCTCCGTATGGTATTAAATATGACTTCACATTAATAAAATCATAGAAATTCATAGAAAAATCTATAGGTTAAAGTGACGTTATAATAGAAATTGGGCTCTTGGTCGAGGGGATGTGAAACCATACTCAAGCAATAGCTACTATCCTTGTCAGGCTGAACCAGAAAATGTCACTAAATAAACCTATGCTTAATGTTCTGGTAGCTAGGAACAAGAGCAGTCGGGCTTAACTTCAGGCAATGTGTGAAATATTTGTGCAGTACACAACCTATAATAAAATGACGCACACCACATGAAAAATTCCAGACCAATTTAGAAAAATAGAGTAAGGTGTACTAAATGAATTGACCCAAACTAACAATGTCAAAAATCTAATCAGTAGAACTGGAGTTATGTAATTTTAAAGCTCTAGATCAAAATATTGCCAAAAGGGGCTAAGCGCCAAATGAGGGTGTTTGGTCGCGCTGGGGCACAGTCACAAGTTCAGGCCAATCATGATGGAGCTCATGCCAGTGCACAGGCCCATCTTCAACCCACTGAAGATATTATCTTATGTACTTGGTGTGTTGGCTGCACAGTATTGCTTTGAGAGGCTTGGTGCCATCAGGCATTGGTACGATGAGGAGCTGTGAAAGCTGCGAAGCAAGGTGCTGCACTGAGTTGCGTCACATCTTGCAGTGAGGCTTTTGCAGGACTTTGCGAGGCTCACCATCAATTCTAATAAGGTTGGCAGCTGCACAGCGAGACTTTGCATCACTCTGCACCAGTTCCGATCAAGCTTGCAGCTGTACAGTGAGGCTTTACGGGAGTTTGACAAATTTGGCTGAACCTTTAGAAAGGCCAGGGGGCACTAGCTCTGATACCAGACAAGGGCCCAGGACCTGGGGAGACACCACAAGGGGATCAAAAATTCAATACTGCAGAGGTCATCTGGGCTTAGGCAAATCCAGTTGTAGGTTCGGGCAGGTGCAGTCCAGCAGGTTAGCTGGGCAGTTGCAGAGAGGAATCTGGAGCCTGTTGTCCCGGTAGGTCAGAACAGGAGGTCAGTCAGGTGAACCTCTAGGCAGAAGAGAACAAGGAACAGAAGGGCTTATTTATGGGCCCTTGCGTCTCTTTTGCGCAGCTGGTACATCAATTTTTGAGACGCACCAGCGGTGTAAAAAATGTGTCATGGTGCGTCATATTTAAAAAGGGACGCATCTAGGTAGATGCACCACTTTGTAAACCCCTGAGCCATATTATACCTGCGCCAGGTATAATGTATGCTGGGTGGGCATTCTGATGCAAGAAAGGGTCGTAGAAGTGACGCAGCGAAATATATGAGATTTCACGGTGCCACTTCTAGGACACAGATGTGTCAATATCTTACACCTGCTTCATGGCAGGCGTAAGACTGACGCAGGCACATTTAACATGGGATTTGCCCATGTGTAATGACCCATTGCTGGAGTTGCATCACGTTTGTGACACACTCCAGCAATGCATCATTTTTGCACCTACAGATACGACAGAAATACTGATGTTTCTGTAACTCCTAGTGACATGATGCGTCATACTGTAAATATGACGCATCATTGGTGTATCAAGGAGGGCGCAATGAAAAGTGATACATCGCTGTTTTCTCACAGCGATACATCACTTTTCATAAATGAGGGCCACACTTCCTTATCAGCCAGAAGGGCAGACCTCAACCAGCAGGGCAGCAGGGCAGCAGGGCAGCTGAGCATCTCCACAGGTCAAGGAGTGTACAGAAGAGCGGGTCTGCGAGTCCCCTTTTTATACCTGATGCTCAATTTAAAGTAGGAGAAGCATCTGGAGTTACTTCCTACAGAGGTGAATGAAATTTCCAGCCTCCATGCAATGGTCCCAGTCTGTCTGGGGGAAAAATAGGCTAGGTTGAAGTCCTTTGGGTATAAACTGGCCCAGTGTCTTTAAAGTGCAAATGTGATAGGTGACAGCTCCCCATATCTGAAAAACACCCAGACCCTCTGTTGTGATGCAGGCTGAGAACGAATACGAAAAGGGCAACTGCCAACTGAACCTAGTCATGTGACCCAGGAACAGACTGCAGGAACCAAATTGTTTAAGAAACAAAGGGCTAGATGTAGGTAATGAAAATTTACCGATTTTAAAATACCGAATTTTACCAATTCAGTATTTTAGAATCGGTAATTGCAGATGTAGATAAAAATGCAGGAAGTATTACCGAATCGGTACAATTCGGTATTTACCGAATCGGTATTTTCCGATTCAGTAATTCCCATTCATTCCTATGGACCTGGAGGCCCATAGGAATGAATGTGAATCACCGAATCGGTAAATAGGGAAACATTCAAGGGTGGCAGGGTGTCACATTGACACCCTATTGCACCCCTGAAAAGTGCTTGTGTGCACATGTCGCCCACATACATGCCCTAAGGGCATGTATGTCTGCCACATGGCACTGTTGAAAATGCACAGATTTGCATTTTCAAAGGTATTCGTTATTTACCACCAACTAATAGTTGGTGGTAAATAATGAATCCTTAAATGTAAAAGGCATTCACTCGAGTGCTCTCTACATTAAGGATTCAGTAATTTACAGAATCGGTATGTTAAGAATTCGGTAATTTAACGATTCCTTAAATCACCGATTCAGTAAATTACCGAATCCTACTATTTGGCCACCTACATCTGAAAAGCCTAATTCCGGTCGGTAACCTCCGAAATTCGGTAATTTCGGCTGTTACCGACTGGAATTAGGCTTCCTACATCTGGCCCAAAAAGCCCAACTTTCTAAAAGTGGATTTTATTTTATAATTGTGACTTAAAATCTGACTTTACCAATAAAAGGATTTCTTAGACACTAAACATGTCTTTCAGACCAGCCTCCTATCAAAAGTTATCACCTATTAAATATCTTTTACCATTTCTACAGCAACGTTTCTAAGCATAGGGCTAGCACAGTGCTAGCCATGCTGAGCTGTAATGTGACAAAAGGCTTTTACCACTCTAGGCACAGTATTACAGCTTTGAATTGGCAAACTATCAACCAAACCAACCTGAAATGAATAAGAGCTCTTCAGAGAGGTATACATTTATATCTTTAGAAACTTTGCTGTAGAAATTGCAAAATATTTTGTCCATTTATATCTCGGCGTGGATGGCACTGTGTAATGCTATTCTTTAAGACTTTGATAAAAAAGCTCATATTTGAGGTGAGCAAATTTAGAGTGTCGCTGGTGTTGAGGGTGCTCCATACAGGAGCTGCTTTCCACCTAAACTTGAGAACTACCCAGAGTTCTCTGCTTCTTTTTTCCATAATGTATGTGTCACTATAAGCCTGAAAGGATATTGTTTGCATATATAAACATACACATATATGTGTATGTGTGTGTGTGTGTATTCGTATGTGTATATATAAATATACATATCTATAATACAATAATAATTATATATATGTATGTATGACTATAAATCTATATATATGTGTGCATATATAGGTATGTATATATATATATATATATATATATATATATATATATATATATATATATATATATATATATATATTCACTGAAAAAAACATAGGTTATAGACCATATATAGTTTGGAATTAGCATTTACAAAACCTTGAAAATTCACTGAAAAAACCATAGGTGATAGACCATATATAGTTAGGGATTAGCATTTACAAAACCTTATATTAGGTTTCTGAAGGGCCTATCACCTCCCTTACTGCACCAACTCTTGCGCCCTTACATCCCGGGCCGCACTCTGCGCTCGCTAGACCAAGAATTAGCGGTAGCCCCTCGGTTCAAACTCAGTCGGGTGGGGGGTCGCTCTTTTAAGGTGCGGGCAGCCGCACTCTGGAACGCTCTCCCTTTGAAACTCCGGACCTTTGGTGACCTGCTCTCCTTCCGCAAGGCCGCTAAAACACATTTATTTTCTGAGCTTTGTTAAATCCTTCACTCCCCAATTTCTTAATAATTATTTCTGTTCCCCAGTTGTGTTGTGTTCGCCACCTTGTCGGTGCGCCGGGACGCTCCTTCGCTGGAGCAGCCGTGCGCAATACAAATAGCACTAACATAACATAACATAACATATTACTCGCACAAAACCATTGAAATTCCCATATATAGTTAGTTGCACTAACTATATATCGCGCACCCGCAATCCACTGCTGATGATGTCACATATTACATCATTCATGACATGGTCAGTGACATCACTGATGACATCACTGATGACATCTCAAATGACATCACTGATGACATCACTGATGACAACATCCAGTGACTGTATGTTTCTGTAAAGTTAAAATATGTCTTACATATTGAAGAATGAGTGGATGTATAAGTGTCTGGATGAAGGATTTAGTAGGTGCATGACTGACTGTATGAGTGAGTGATTAAATGTGTCTCACTGAGTGCATGGGTTAGTGACTAAACTGTCTTACTTTGTGCATCATTATGTTTGTTGTTCTGTAAACTGCTGCATGTGTTGATCAGTAGCTATATGAATAACTATATGGGTTATTGATTGGTTGCCCAAGTATTTGTATGGGAGACTGAGTGTGTGTGTGGGTGGCTGGGAGGTGTATGACTCTGTGCATAGATGTGTGAGCAGTTGATTCACTAGATGTATGGGTTCAAAAGTGCATGTGGAAACAGCTGTATGGGTGGTTGACTGTGTGCATGAGTGTATTGGTGAGTGAATGGATATCTCAGTGCTACATGTTAAAGTAAGTACATATGTAAAACACAGTACATGTGAGAGTTGACATATATAAATAACTGTCGATAAGAGCCAGTGAATGTGTGAGTGGCTGTATGGATCATTGTGAGCTTGTATCAGGGATTGTATAAGAGAGTAAATATGTGTTAGTATATGTTTGAATAAGTAAGGTGTGTATAACTGTATAGTTGAGGAAATGGAGGTGTGATTGATTCTTTGCATGACTGACTAGGTGTGTGAGTAACTCCATGGATGAGTGACAGTCTGTGAGTGTCTGCTAACACTGAGTGAGTGTATCTAAGGTTATATTAGAGTCTGAAGAGGTTCATCGTATTATCACATGAGTGATGTCATCAGTGATGTGATTTGAGATGTCATCAGTGATGTCATCAATGATGTCACTGACCAAGTCATGAATGATGTAATATGTGACATCATCAGCAGTGTATTGCGGGTGCGTGATATATAGTTAGTGCAACTAACTATATATGGGAATTTCAATGGTTTTGTGCGAGTAAAATAAGGTTTTGTAAATGCTAATCCCTAACTATATATGGTCTATAACCTATGGTTTTTTCAGTGAATTTTCAAGGTTTTGTAAATGCTAATTCCTAACTATATATGGTCTATAACCTATGGTTTTTTCAGTGAATTTCAATGGTTTTTTAATAGCAAATATCAAAAGCTGTAAAATGTATTCTTCTTTTAAATGACACTTTTTCCCCAAACTGCCTTTGTATATTCCAATATATGTCAAAGACAAAAATGTAAGTGGTCCAATCAATTTTTTCCACAATTTGAAAAAGCACAAAAACATGTGAATAAATCTGTTTCTGCTTACATGAGAGACTATGGAATGGGTTTAATATACAACAATAACTTGCGTTCCAACATTCAACACATCTACAGAAGAGATGGTGTGCACTTCTCCGATGAAGGGAATAGAATATTCGTCCTTTATTTAAAAGTGTGCATTGGAACCTACTTGTAGGTACCTAAATTAGCCACAGAACCCAATAGCTCTTTTCAGAGCTACCCTACCTCTGATCATTCAAAACGTTTATCTTTTTCTAATTTTTTTTTCTTCACCAAAGTACGCTCCCCGGTCCGCTTACTGGTGCGCGTACCGGGCGCTCCCCCCGCGAAATTTTCAAAATTTTAATTTTTGTATTTTTCCATATATCAGCGTCCTAATCCCCCCTCAGAAAACCTAGAGGGTCACAAAGTGTCTACCGTGCCCCCTTCTACCCATCCCGTACATTGTTTGTCCTCCATCTTACGTATCAATTCTACCGATAGACAAAATGGAGGACTCCCGTAACGCTGCCGGTTCACGTACCGGGGAGCGCACCGGTAAGCGCTCGATAAAAAAAGGTGGGAAAGTAATTTACAGAAAAACTACTACAGACACTTTCATCAAATATAGAATAGGGCCTACTACATAGCAGTCCCTACCATTTACCCAAATTTGATGGAATTCCATTGAGAAAATTATGCTGTAAGCCTGACTAAATATCCTGAGGTAAATTACCTAACAAAAACACTTATGAAGTGTTAGAATTGACAACCAATCAAAATGCTACTTTCAATATCTTCTATTATTTCATGACATTTGATTGGTTATGTACCTGAATATATATATAAAGAAAGAGAGAGAGAAACACAGCCATCTTGACTACTACTTCCTGAAGTACATATCAAGTGCATTTCAACTGAGAACTTAAACTTCTTTTTGATTGGTAAGATGATATTTTAAAAACTGAAGTATGTTCTGCACTTTAAGTTAATTAGGAAAACATTTTCTGATAGTTATATACTATCCCTCTGTAATAGTTATAGAATAAGATAGACATCTCTGTTTTAGTTATGGATGGACTTAGGCTTGTCTTGTATAATTAAGAATTAACTTAGGCTTTATCACATACATTTTTTTATATTTCTACTTCCAGTCTGATACCATACACTGCCCAAAGATAAAATCACTGTTTAAAAAACAAACTACCTGTCTGTACTTAAACACAACAGTGCCCTACCTGTACTGATATATTTTAAAAAAAATTGTTTTACAGCACAAAAATGGAAGGAGAGAACAAAACTAACTTGGAAATTGTTGCAGGAAGCAACACAGATACAAAAAATTGACTCTGAATTCTATGATGATTCACGGGACTTTGAACTTCTGCAATGTGTGGAATCTGTAGATTTCCTACTTGAAAATGAAAAAAAAAATGACAATGAATTATTAGAAGTTCTTTTTAATTTTAAAAAAGAATCAGAATTTTTTTTTTAATTTAATTCAAAAATAGTTTGAGACATTATTCATATTTATATGTATTTTGTAAACTAGAAGCAAATTGATTATAATGTAAAATCAGACTTTAAATATACTGTGCAACTTTTTTGTGTTACATAGTAACTTTGCTCATATTTACTTCCTTTCTTCCACTATATAATCTCCAAAGTGTATTTAACATCTCTTTATCATCTCCTGCCTCCATGGTGTTTCTGCTTTCCTGACAGACTATGGTATGAATTCCATATACCACAATAGCTTCGGAAACAACATGCAACATATTTACAAAGAAAACTGTGTATTTTTATTTTTAGACTCTGCATTGGTACCTACTTCTTGGTACTTAAATAAAAAAAATTAAAAAAAAGAACAGTCAATAAACATACAATATTTGAACATTCTTTCATCCCATTTTCCCAATATTACGCTTCCCGGACCGCTTCCCGGTGCGCGTACCGAGCGCTCCCCCCGAAAAAAAAACCGATAATATTTTTTTTTTTGGACCCGCGGGACCCTTTTAAAGCCCCCTCATCAAACCTAGGGGGTCAAGGAGGATGTACTCTGCCCCCTTATGCTCATTTCCCACTTAGTTTTTGCTACCTCTTGTGTCTCAATCCTACCGAGACACAAGATGGCGGCCGCTCCGGACTGTTTAGAATGTTGACAGTCACCGAGGAGCCAATCCGCTTCTCCTCGCGAAGTTCCGTTACGCGTCAGGTACGCGAACCGGGGCGCTAACCGGGACGCTGTCACAGATATATCTGTTTTTTAAAACGTTATTTCTCAAAATCCACTGGAGCACATATATTGAGACATAGGAAAGGCACGTCGGGCAAACCAAATCTACAATTTTGCCAAGTTTCCTGTAAATCCATTCAGCCGTACGAGCTAAAAGTGAGTCCAACCGCCCTATGGAAAAATGATTTGGAAAAACGCGTTTTGGAACCCCCCTTTTTTCTCGGCCCCCCCTTGACGAAACCCCCCCAAATTTTCTTGGGCTGGTCAGAAACAAAATGTGCCATTTTCCTGAAAATTTCAGCCAATTCCGTCCACAAACACCAAAGTTATTCGACATAGAATGTTCAGAAATCCCATAGGAAAAAAATCCTAACTATATATACCTACTGGCGACCGCCAGTAGGTAATATATATATATATATATATTCAATGAAAAAACCATTGGTTTTAGGCCATATATAGTTAGGGATTTGCATTTACAAAACCTTATTTTACTCGCATAAAACCATTGAAATTCCATATATAGTTATAAGCGCTAACTATATATCGTGCACCCGCAATCCACTGCTGATGATGTCACATATTACATCATTCATGACATGGTTAGTGACATCACTGATGACATCACTGATGACATCTCAAATGACATCACTGATGACATCACTGAAAACATCTCATTTGACATGACTGATAACATCACTGATGATATCATTCATGTGATAATACCATGAACCTCTTCAGACTCTAATATAACCTTAGATACAATCAGTGTAAACAGACAGTCACAGACTGTCACTCATCCATGGAGTTACTCACACACCTAGTCAGTTATGCCAAAAATCAATCACACCTCCATTTTCTCAACTATACAGTTATACACACCTTACTTATTCAAACATATACTAACACATATTTACTTTACTCTCTTATACAATCTCTGATACATGTTCACAATGATCCATACAGCCACTCACACATTCACTGGCTCTTATGCACAGTTATTTATAGATGTCAACTCTCACATGTACTGTGTTTTACATATGTACTTAATTTGACATGTAGCACTGAGATATCCATTCACTCACTAATACACTCATGCACAGTCAACCGCCCATACAGCTGTTTGCACATGCACTTTTGAATCTATACATATAGTGAATCAACTACTCACACATCTATGTACAGAGTCACACACCTCCCAGCCACCCATACACACACACTCAGTTTCCCATACAAATACTTGGACAACCAATCAATAACCCATACAGTTACTCATATAGCTACTGATCAACATATGCAGCAGTTTGTAGAACAACAGATATAATGATGCACAAATTAAAACAGTTTAGTCACTAACCCATGCACTCAGTGAGACACATTTAATCACTCACTCAATCAGTCAGTCATGCACCTAGTAAATCCTTCATCCAGACACTTATATATCCACTCATTCTTCAATATGTAAAACATATTTTAACTTTACAGAAACATACAGTCACTGGATGTTGTAATCAGTGATGTCATCAGTGATGTCATTTGAGATGTCATCAGTGATGTCATCAGTGATGTCACTAACCATGTCATGAATGATGTAATATGTGACATCATCAGCAGTGGATTGCGGGTGCGCGATATATAGTTAGCGCTTATAACTATATATGGAATTTCAATGGTTTTATGCGAGTAAAATAAGGTTTTGTAAATGCAAATCCCTAACTATATATGGCCTAAAACCAATGGTTTTTTCATTGAATTTTCAAGGTTTTGTAAATGCAAATTCCTAACCATATATCCACTATAACCTATGGTTTTTTCTGTGAATTTCATTGGTTTTTTAATAGCAAATATGAAAAGCTTTAAAATGTCAAGTACGTGATAGATAAAAACATTTTCGTATTTATGCACGCTGATGTGCTTTGAACGCTGCCCCCCCTCCCCTCTTTTCTCTTAGTAGTACTCTCTCTTTGCAGATAGTGAACGGTAGTTAACGCAGGCCTTTGCCCCCGTTGTAATCCGTCGTGCCTGCTTGTCTCTCCATTTGATTGATTGTTATCCAAGCATTTACTGTTTTAGAATTGGTTCTCTTTGGATCATTCTCTATTTACAAACAAGCACAAAGTCGCAATACTCTGTTTAGTCTTTGCAGATAGTGAAAAATCGCGTAAAAAAATAAAAGTAATCGAGCAAAATCAGTAGGCCACTAACTGGATCTCTTTTTGACCTCGCTAAAATAGAAATATTAGGAACAACCCTTCATGAGAAATACGAAAATAGTGAGATGAACTGAGCTCCACACCATGAGGGCTGCAAGACAGCTCGACTCCGTCACCCACCCCGCCCAAAATAACGACAAACCCTATGCAAATATTAAAAATATAGACAACACACCAGCAAAGAAACAGGGTAAAACATTTTATTAAATAACTATTTACATAACTATTTTATACTTTTTATTGCCCGATCCGGCTAGCTCAATCGATCGAGCATGAAACTCATGCACTCTGATAGCAAGCGTTGCTGCTGATGCTATGCAGACCAAAACTGGTTTTCAGTTTGTACATTTTTCTAGATTTTTCAATCCAAGGTTGGTTGACTTTGTAGAACGATGGCTTCGGATTTTCAACATACGGTGTGGTGGCGCGGACTGGGAGGGGGCGCTTCGCTCCTGCCCCCTCCCCAAGTAAGATTTTCATACGTGAAAGTACGTTAATGGTTTTGGTCCCTGAGTTGCTTCAATGTCACTGCCATTCTCAAATGGCATAGGTTCTGGATGTTGGGTGCCATAGTTAAGAGTTCTGAGCAGTGCTTGTAACACTGTCTGAAGCTTATTTCCACCTACTGCAGCTTCACTATTCTCAAAGTAAGTGAGTGTCGTTTGTGGACCTGACTGCATTTGAAAACAATGTGATATGTTACCTTCCTAAACAGCTTGACGGAGGCCCCTGAGGGGCGGTGTGCTGGCCATGGACTCGGAGAAGACGCTTGGCTCCGACACCCTCCCCAAGTCTTATAGCACTGGTGTAGCCTGAGATCGCCCCCGACATAGGCGGCCGGCTCCCGGGGTCCGACGGAACTTTTTGCCTTTTGATGACTCTTCAATTCTGGACCTTGTCCCACAATCCGTTTGACCTGAAGACACGCTGTAGTGGGGCGCCCCTTTACCGTTTCAGTTGCCATTCCGCCCGCTTTTGCTACACTGTGCCTCTTCCGCCATTCAGCTGTTTACCGCCCGCTCTTGCGACTACAACGTCTCGCTCATCATGTAGTTGAGTTGCTCCCGCTCTTGCGGTGCAGCGATAGGCGGCTGCCACAGGACTCTCAAAATGGCGGCCGGCTCTTCGGTTTTGGGCCTGGTCCACTAAAATGGCCCTGGGACACCTTTGAACTCGGACGCTTCCCTGATAGGGCTTGGGTCCCATTCTCGAAAGCGTCCCCTCAGCCGTGAAGATTCTACAAAAGTCTTGGGGGCCTCCGACTCCCGCAGGCTTCTGGTGGGGAGCGGCTGCCATGTCTGCTCGTGGAATGGCCACGACGGAGCTACGAGATGGAAGTGCTCTCATGCTGACGCCAGCTTTAGTCTGAAACATCCAGAAACACTGTAGACTACCAATTCGATCAGTTCCGGTAGCGCCCCAACATGACCCGGAAGAGAAGAACTTGCCCTCCCCTCTTTGACTGATGGTTCTTGTTGCCTGTCCCCTCTGTTGTCATTTAACAGAACTTTTTGGACTGCTGAAAGGGGTTGTATTCCGAACGCTGGTTGGTGGAGACACTTTGACTATATTCTTGACCTACGTTGTCACGTAATGCGTTATATGACACGCCGCGTTAGCGCACCCGGAAGTGATCCGAGGCGCGGCGCGCAGCGCGTAACGTAAGCATAACAGGTCATGTGACTTGTTAATAAAACTTTTCATTGGTTCATTTTACTTATGTTATTTTAATGATGAAAAGCTTGGTCATATGACCTAAAAATTACGCTTTTTATTGTTTTCGAACATTATTTTTTTTAAAACATATGTTATAATATTCCAGGCTAATGTACTTTCCCGGAAAATGTACAACTGTCCTGCAAGTAAAATATATTCCTTTTTCGAGAAAAAGGGCGTTTCTTCGTTCCATGACGGAGCCGTTGAGTAAAAGATACTCGGCCTGCTGTCTTAGTCGCCGATACGCCTGATTATCAGATTCTTATCGATCACTTTATGTTGCAGGAGTGGAAAACACAACTGCCCTTGACCATTTATCTTTACTGCGTTCCTACATATTATACCTTTTATCCGTCATGTAATTGGACTGCTTTATTTCACTTGCCTTTTACTGATTCGAAAACAGTGACTAAAAGTAAAAACTTTACCAATGTAAATACTACTACCGTGTTTTGTTTTAAAAACCTTTATTGTGAAAATGTCAGTATACAAATACGGGCCTATAACCACGTGGGCCGGCCACGGCGCAAACTGAAATCGTATATGATGAGGAGACATTTACACTGTAGAGGAACGTAACGAGCGGGCCATTAGGTTGCAAGAACTAAGGTGTCTAACAGTTGCGGAATTGGTGGACATACATTTTGTAATTAAAATAAGACAGGGCCACTTACAATAACATTTTCTAGATATACATTTGCGGGCAAGGAGTTACGAGTCCCATTTATACCGGCGCCATTTTGGGCGAGGCCGGGCAGGTCCAAGATATAGTCAAAATGTCTCCACCAACCATCGGCCAGACCAGAACCCCTTTCGGCCCTTTATGCTACAAGATGGTGTCTTCCATTCAGAAAATATTGTTGGCAGCATTTTGAAAGGAAACAGAAACAGCCGTTCTCCTAGTGAGTTTCACATTGTTACATTTAGGAAGAATGTTGAAGAGTAGTATGTGGAAAATCTGAAGCCATTTTTCTACAAACTCTCAATCAGACTTGGATGGAAAAAAAATCCTGAAAAATGTACAAACTGAAAACCAATTTTTGTCTGTATAGCATCAACAGCAACGCTTGAGTCAGCTTTGTGTCAAGCCGCCATTTTCATTCAATCAATAGCGTCCCCCTGCACACATTCAGGGACCTGGTCGTGTCTTCAGATGAAACGGATTGTAGGAAAAGAAGCAGAAAGGAAAAGGAAAAAAGTTCCGCCAGACCTCGGGAGCCGGCCGCCTATGTCATGTGCGACCTTTGGCCACACCAGGGCAATAGTGAAGCTGCAGCAGGTGCAAATAAGCTTCAGACAGTCTTACAAGCACTGCTCAGAACTCTCAACTATGGCACTCAACATCCAGGACTTGCCATTCGGATCTTGGCGCCTTGTGCTGGTTCCGACCTATTCACACATCGGTCCACTACTGACATCACCTCATAAGCCAACGGGGCACCCCACGCCGACTTTCGGCGCAGCATTGTAGGATGGCCACACCAATGCGGCAACTTGCTGGACACAACCTCGGTGCCATCCGGATCTCGGCGCGTTCGACTCACTGTACCGCAAGAGTGACCGGAACTCAGCTGGACACGCCGTCTTTCGGCGCAGCATTGTAGGATGGCCACACCAGTGCGGCAATTTGCTGGACACCACCTCGGTGCCATCCGGATCTCGGCGCGTTCGAGTCACTGTACCGCAAGAGTGACCGCAACTCAGCTGGACACGCCGTCTTTCGGCGCAGCATTGTAGGATGGCCACACCAGTGCGGCAATTTGCTGGACACCACCTCGGTGCCATCCGGATCTCGACGCGTTGTCCTGCCTTCGGCCTATTCGCACATCGGTCCGCTACTGACGCCGCCTCACGTGCCAACGGATTTTCTACGCTTTTTCTAGCCCTATGCCGCATAACAGGTCATGTGACTTGTTTATAAAACTTTTCATTGGTTCATTTTACTTTTGGTTTCCTAAAGATGGAAGGCTTGGTCATATGACCTAAAAATAACACTTTTCATTGGTTTAGAACATTTTTTTTCCCAAACGATGAAAGCCCCACCTTGTTTCTGGATCATTCAGACTGAAGCTGGCGTCAGCATGAGAGCACCACCATCTCGTGGCTCCGTCGTGGTCATTCCACGAGCAATCATGGCAGCCGCTCCCCACCGGAAGCCTGCGGGAGTCGGGGGCCCCCAAGACTTTTGTAGAATCTTCACGGCTGAGGGGACGCTTTTCGAGAATGGAGCCCAAGCCCTAGCAGGCAAGCGTCCGAGTTCCAAGGTGTCCCAGGGCCATTTCAGTTGACCAGGCCCAAAACCGAAGAGCCGTCTGCCATTTTAAGAGTCATGTGGCAGCCGCCTATCGCTGCACTGCAAGAGTGGGAGCAACTCAACAACATGGTGAGCGAGACGCTGTAGCCGCAAGAGCGGGCGCAACTCAGCTGGATGGCCGCCACCTGGGGAGGCCCGTTCACGCCGCCTCCCCCACGCCCCCCCCCCCCCTCGGGCCGCCGCACGCCAATTTTCGGAGCAGCATTGTAGGATACCAAAACCAGTGCGGCAGTTTACTGGACATCACCTGGGTGCCATCAACATCTCAGCGCGTACTGCTGCCTTGGGACTATTCGCACAACAGACCGCTACTGACGAGGCCTCCCCCCGCACCACCCGGGACACCCCACGCCAATTTTCGGAGCAGCTTTGTAGGATCCCAAAACCAGTGCGGCACCCAGGCGACATCACCTGGGTGCCGTCCAGAACTCTGCACGTTGTGCTGCCTTGGGACTATTCGCACAAAAGACAGCTTCTGACCATTGTTGCTTTTTTGGGTGAAAAATGTTTAAATGTTTTTACAGTTTTTGTTCCGTTCATTATAGTTAAAAGTTAATAAAGTTTTAAAATCTAACTTTGTTGGAGTGCTATATATGTTTAAAAAATCGGGTGAATGGGGCCTTGAATCGGGTTATTGTCATGTGTGGGCTTTGCAAGTGTACTGCTACAAGATCGGACATTTCAAACTCAAATGCACGTTCTTTTTCTTACCTTTCCGAAGCATGGAGCGCAATAGCAGGCAGAGAAAGGGTGATGCACGTGTTGAACACTGCCTGGCCTGGCAAGTTGCTGGCAGTGCCCCCCCCGCCCGCTCCTGAAAGAGGGCACACACACACCGCCGCCCCGAGTACTTCACAAATCTTTAAAAGACCATGCGCTTGTTCATGAGGCTTAAATGGTTTATCACCCCTTCTAGAACCCCTGCATCGACCCTCTGACGTTTCCTGGAAGAATTAGCACGTAACACAATACCAAGCCCTGTCAGCTGAAACCCCCGAGAAATCATGGGGCATATTATCAAGGGGGTTTATTTCCGCTTTTTTGGCTTTAAAAGCCAAAAAAAAAAGAGATAAAATTATCTCCATATTACCAAGCTGTCGCTAACACCAGTTAGTGACAGCTAAAAGGAGATAGCGACCATCTTGGGCCCCGCTTTGCATATCAGTGATATTTATCACTAACGACATGCAAAGTGGGCGTGCCAAGATTTTAGCGACTGGAAACAGTCCCTAACCATCGCTATCTCCTATTACCAACTTTTGGAGATATTCGCGCTAAGCGCGAACATCTCCAAAACCTAACACCTGCCCTGAGCAGTTTTAGCCATGTTATCCAATGGGAAGTGGATAACATGGCTAAAAGCATTTGCTGGATAATGCATGAATATCGCTGACTTTTCAACGATATTCATGCATTGCGGCCGTTTTTTATCGCATTTGCGATAAACCTTGCTAATAGCAAGGTTTATGTGCGATAAACAAGTTAGAGACAAAAATTATCGCTAGTTGTTGGTAATATGCCCCCGGGTTTTTCCTTGCAGAAATCGGGAAGCGAAAGACTAGCACTGAAATCAGTAGTCTCACGCCTGAATCGGGAGGGTTGGCATGTCTGGATACTCTACAGCTGGGGCCATAAACTACATCCGCAGGGCTAGGTGATAGCCTAGGTCCGGCCTGGACAATCGGACACAGAGGAAGAGGAGTGTCAGAGGGTGCGGTAGTGAATAGGGTGAAAGGGAGGTGTCGGGCGGGCACAGGGTGTGATTCTCAGAGAAGAGCAGCGCAGATGGGGGGAAGTATATGGCCCATGCATGAGAGAAAGAGCGGGGGTGACCAGTGCGTGGGGGAGATGCTTGCGAGGGTGGGGAGCCATGCTGAGGATCGGCGGCGTGCAGAGAGTGGCCCTGGTCAAGGCATCTAAAATGGCTGCCGTGCACGACAAAATTGTGGCATTGGACAAAAACGCAAGATGGCGCAGACAATGTTTATCAATAAGGATTCATTTATAACAAAATATTTACTCGCAGTGACAAAATGGTGGTCAACACTTCCTGATTTCCATCGAATCGAACGTTAACAAACGTCACGCAGCAAAAAAAAAAAAAAAAAGCTCACGCACAGAGCAGTTTTTAGCCATGTTATCCAATGGAAGGTGGATAACATGGCTAAGAGCATTTGCTGGATAATGCATGAATATCGCTGACTTTTCAGCGATATTCATGCATTGTGGCCGATGTGCGGCGATAATTTTTGTCTCTAAACAATTAAAACGAAGCACAAAATGGCGAATTCCCGTTTCGCTACCAGTTTGCGGCCCAGTTCGCGGCCCGTGAAGCGCTTCTACCGTGAAAAATCATTTTTTTTTTATTTTCCCCACGGGACCCTTTAATAACCCCAACAACATTCCTAGGGGGTCAAGAGGGGTATACCTTGCCCCCTTTCAATAAATTCCCCCTTCGTTTTTCACCTCTTCTTCTCTCTCGATCCTACCGAGAGATAAGATGGCGGCCGCTCCGGACTGTTTAGAATGTTGACAGACACCGGAGAGCCAATCAGCTTTCTGCGCGCAAAGTTCCGTTTCGCGAAAAGTAAGCGGACCGGATCGCTGCCCGGAGCGCTGTTACAGATATATATCTTGTTTTGAACGTTAATTTCTCAAAAACTACGGGAGCACATATATTGAGACCTAGCAAAGGCACATCGGGCTAACAGTCCCTACAATTTTGCCAAGTTTCGTGCAAATCCATTCAGCCGTTCGAGCTAAAAGTGAGTCCAACCGCCCTATGGAAAAATGAATGGGAAAAATGCGTTTTGGGACCCCCCTTTTTTCTGGGCCCCCCCTTGACGAAACCCCACCAAATTTTCAGGGGCTGCTCAGAAACAAAATGTGCCATTTTCCTGAAAATTTCAGCCGATTCCGTCCACAAACGCCAAAGGTATTAGACATA
Organism: Lissotriton vulgaris; assembly: GCF_964263255.1. Lineage (NCBI taxonomy): Eukaryota > Metazoa > Chordata > Amphibia > Caudata > Salamandridae > Lissotriton > Lissotriton vulgaris. The sequence continues at coordinate 1,455,042,950 of NC_141695.1, read as the reverse complement.
GAATTTTCAAAAATCCCATAGGGAAAAAATCCTAACTATATATACCTACTGGCGAGACGCCAGTAGGTAATATATATATATATTATTATTTTTTTTTTTTTTACAGCCCCTCACAACACCGGCCCAGCTGTGATGAATTCTGGGACTTGTAGTGCCGACTGCGCTGCTTGTGGTGTGTGATCACATGACTGGGGGATGGCGTTTCTTTCTCACCAATGAGAGGATTGCAAGACTTATTTTAACGTGGGTGAGACTGTGTTCCCTTTCAACAGCGGCATCTGAGGAAGGCCCTACCGGCCGAAATGCATCGTGCTTACCTGTTGCTTCAATAAAAGGCTCCTGATTGGATTTCCCGTGTGGCCTCTTCCTTTCTCCCGAGGAAGGTTCCTGTTGTATTTTCCGTCTTCCAGAGGCGTTTAAAGAGACCCCGCTCCCACAAGCGACTGGCAGCTCTTCTGGTTCCTGCTTCTGCAGTTCTCTCCGTCCGAGGTATCGGACCGCTGCTAGCCCACCTCCGAGTGCGTGTTTCTGCATGGGTCGCCGCCGCCAGTGGTGGTATGTGACTGCACATGGAGTTGTGCCTGACTGCAGGCATCTCACGACCTGGCAAAACTCGCTCATCTGGGGTTGGAGCGGATGCGGGACACAGGAGCCTTTAGAAGTGTAGCATGGACCACAGCACTTCGCTTGCAAACAACGCCTGTCCACTTGGATTAATTTTTTTACAGCCCCTCACAACACCGGCCCAGCTGTGATGAATTCTGGGACTTGTAGTGCCGACTGCGCTGCTTGTGGTGTGTGATCACATGACTGGGGGATGGCGTTTCTTTCTCACCAATGAGAGGATTGCAAGACTTATTTTAACGTGGGTGAGACTGTGTTCCCTTTCAACAGCGGCATCTGAGGAAGGCCCTACCGGCCGAAATGCATCGTGCTTACCTGTTGCTTCAATAAAAGGCTCCTGATTGGATTTCCCGTGTGGCCTCTTCCTTTCTCCCGAGGAAGGTTCCTGTTGTATTTTCCGTCTTCCAGAGGCGTTTAAAGAGACCCCGCTCCCACAAGCGACTGGCAGCTCTTCTGGTTCCTGCTTCTGCAGTTCTCTCCGTCCGAGGTATCGGACCGCTGCTAGCCCACCTCCGAGTGCGTGTTTCTGCATGGGTCGCCGCCGCCAGTGGTGGTATGTGACTGCACATGGAGTTGTGCCTGACTGCAGGCATCTCACGACCTGGCAAAACTCGCTCATCTGGGGTTGGAGCGGATGCGGGACACAGGAGCCTTTAGAAGTGTAGCATGGACCACAGCACTTCGCTTGCAAACAACGCCTGTCCACTTGGATTAATTTTTTTACAGCCCCTCACAACACCGGCCCAGCTGTGATGAATTCTGGGACTTGTAGTGCCGACTGCGCTGCTTGTGGTGTGTGATCACATGACTGGGGGATGGCGTTTCTTTCTCACCAATGAGAGGATTGCAAGACTTATTTTAACGTGGGTGAGACTGTGTTCCCTTTCAACAGCGGCATCTGAGGAAGGCCCTACCGGCCGAAATGCATCGTGCTTACCTGTTGCTTCAATAAAAGGCTCCTGATTGGATTTCCCGTGTGGCCTCTTCCTTTCTCCCGAGGAAGGTTCCTGTTGTATTTTCCGTCTTCCAGAGGCGTTTAAAGAGACCCCGCTCCCACAAGCGACTGGCAGCTCTTCTGGTTCCTGCTTCTGCAGTTCTCTCCGTCCGAGGTATCGGACCGCTGCTAGCCCACCTCCGAGTGCGTGTTTCTGCATGGGTCGCCGCCGCCAGTGGTGGTATGTGACTGCACATGGAGTTGTGCCTGACTGCAGGCATCTCACGACCTGGCAAAACTCGCTCATCTGGGGTTGGAGCGGATGCGGGACACAGGAGCCTTTAGAAGTGTAGCATGGACCACAGCACTTCGCTTGCAAACAACGCCTGTCCACTTGGATTAATTTTTTTACAGCCCCTCACAACACCGGCCCAGCTGTGATGAATTCTGGGACTTGTAGTGCCGACTGCGCTGCTTGTGGTGTGTGATCACATGACTGGGGGATGGCGTTTCTTTCTCACCAATGAGAGGATTGCAAGACTTATTTTAACGTGGGTGAGACTGTGTTCCCTTTCAACAGCGGCATCTGAGGAAGGCCCTACCGGCCGAAATGCATCGTGCTTACCTGTTGCTTCAATAAAAGGCTCCTGATTGGATTTCCCGTGTGGCCTCTTCCTTTCTCCCGAGGAAGGTTCCTGTTGTATTTTCCGTCTTCCAGAGGCGTTTAAAGAGACCCCGCTCCCACAAGCGACTGGCAGCTCTTCTGGTTCCTGCTTCTGCAGTTCTCTCCGTCCGAGGTATCGGACCGCTGCTAGCCCACCTCCGAGTGCGTGTTTCTGCATGGGTCGCCGCCGCCAGTGGTGGTATGTGACTGCACATGGAGTTGTGCCTGACTGCAGGCATCTCACGACCTGGCAAAACTCGCTCATCTGGGGTTGGAGCGGATGCGGGACACAGGAGCCTTTAGAAGTGTAGCATGGACCACAGCACTTCGCTTGCAAACAACGCCTGTCCACTTGGATTAATTTTTTTACAGCCCCTCACAACACCGGCCCAGCTGTGATGAATTCTGGGACTTGTAGTGCCGACTGCGCTGCTTGTGGTGTGTGATCACATGACTGGGGGATGGCGTTTCTTTCTCACCAATGAGAGGATTGCAAGACTTATTTTAACGTGGGTGAGACTGTGTTCCCTTTCAACAGCGGCATCTGAGGAAGGCCCTACCGGCCGAAATGCATCGTGCTTACCTGTTGCTTCAATAAAAGGCTCCTGATTGGATTTCCCGTGTGGCCTCTTCCTTTCTCCCGAGGAAGGTTCCTGTTGTATTTTCCGTCTTCCAGAGGCGTTTAAAGAGACCCCGCTCCCACAAGCGACTGGCAGCTCTTCTGGTTCCTGCTTCTGCAGTTCTCTCCGTCCGAGGTATCGGACCGCTGCTAGCCCACCTCCGAGTGCGTGTTTCTGCATGGGTCGCCGCCGCCAGTGGTGGTATGTGACTGCACATGGAGTTGTGCCTGACTGCAGGCATCTCACGACCTGGCAAAACTCGCTCATCTGGGGTTGGAGCGGATGCGGGACACAGGAGCCTTTAGAAGTGTAGCATGGACCACAGCACTTCGCTTGCAAACAACGCCTGTCCACTTGGATTAATTTTTTTACAGCCCCTCACAACACCGGCCCAGCTGTGATGAATTCTGGGACTTGTAGTGCCGACTGCGCTGCTTGTGGTGTGTGATCACATGACTGGGGGATGGCGTTTCTTTCTCACCAATGAGAGGATTGCAAGACTTATTTTAACGTGGGTGAGACTGTGTTCCCTTTCAACAGCGGCATCTGAGGAAGGCCCTACCGGCCGAAATGCATCGTGCTTACCTGTTGCTTCAATAAAAGGCTCCTGATTGGATTTCCCGTGTGGCCTCTTCCTTTCTCCCGAGGAAGGTTCCTGTTGTATTTTCCGTCTTCCAGAGGCGTTTAAAGAGACCCCGCTCCCACAAGCGACTGGCAGCTCTTCTGGTTCCTGCTTCTGCAGTTCTCTCCGTCCGAGGTATCGGACCGCTGCTAGCCCACCTCCGAGTGCGTGTTTCTGCATGGGTCGCCGCCGCCAGTGGTGGTATGTGACTGCACATGGAGTTGTGCCTGACTGCAGGCATCTCACGACCTGGCAAAACTCGCTCATCTGGGGTTGGAGCGGATGCGGGACACAGGAGCCTTTAGAAGTGTAGCATGGACCACAGCACTTCGCTTGCAAACAACGCCTGTCCACTTGGATTAATTTTTTTACAGCCCCTCACAACACCGGCCCAGCTGTGATGAATTCTGGGACTTGTAGTGCCGACTGCGCTGCTTGTGGTGTGTGATCACATGACTGGGGGATGGCGTTTCTTTCTCACCAATGAGAGGATTGCAAGACTTATTTTAACGTGGGTGAGACTGTGTTCCCTTTCAACAGCGGCATCTGAGGAAGGCCCTACCGGCCGAAATGCATCGTGCTTACCTGTTGCTTCAATAAAAGGCTCCTGATTGGATTTCCCGTGTGGCCTCTTCCTTTCTCCCGAGGAAGGTTCCTGTTGTATTTTCCGTCTTCCAGAGGCGTTTAAAGAGACCCCGCTCCCACAAGCGACTGGCAGCTCTTCTGGTTCCTGCTTCTGCAGTTCTCTCCGTCCGAGGTATCGGACCGCTGCTAGCCCACCTCCGAGTGCGTGTTTCTGCATGGGTCGCCGCCGCCAGTGGTGGTATGTGACTGCACATGGAGTTGTGCCTGACTGCAGGCATCTCACGACCTGGCAAAACTCGCTCATCTGGGGTTGGAGCGGATGCGGGACACAGGAGCCTTTAGAAGTGTAGCATGGACCACAGCACTTCGCTTGCAAACAACGCCTGTCCACTTGGATTAATTTTTTTACAGCCCCTCACAACACCGGCCCAGCTGTGATGAATTCTGGGACTTGTAGTGCCGACTGCGCTGCTTGTGGTGTGTGATCACATGACTGGGGGATGGCGTTTCTTTCTCACCAATGAGAGGATTGCAAGACTTATTTTAACGTGGGTGAGACTGTGTTCCCTTTCAACAGCGGCATCTGAGGAAGGCCCTACCGGCCGAAATGCATCGTGCTTACCTGTTGCTTCAATAAAAGGCTCCTGATTGGATTTCCCGTGTGGCCTCTTCCTTTCTCCCGAGGAAGGTTCCTGTTGTATTTTCCGTCTTCCAGAGGCGTTTAAAGAGACCCCGCTCCCACAAGCGACTGGCAGCTCTTCTGGTTCCTGCTTCTGCAGTTCTCTCCGTCCGAGGTATCGGACCGCTGCTAGCCCACCTCCGAGTGCGTGTTTCTGCATGGGTCGCCGCCGCCAGTGGTGGTATGTGACTGCACATGGAGTTGTGCCTGACTGCAGGCATCTCACGACCTGGCAAAACTCGCTCATCTGGGGTTGGAGCGGATGCGGGACACAGGAGCCTTTAGAAGTGTAGCATGGACCACAGCACTTCGCTTGCAAACAACGCCTGTCCACTTGGATTAATTTTTTTACAGCCCCTCACAACACCGGCCCAGCTGTGATGAATTCTGGGACTTGTAGTGCCGACTGCGCTGCTTGTGGTGTGTGATCACATGACTGGGGGATGGCGTTTCTTTCTCACCAATGAGAGGATTGCAAGACTTATTTTAACGTGGGTGAGACTGTGTTCCCTTTCAACAGCGGCATCTGAGGAAGGCCCTACCGGCCGAAATGCATCGTGCTTACCTGTTGCTTCAATAAAAGGCTCCTGATTGGATTTCCCGTGTGGGATCTTCCTTTCTCCCGAGGAAGGTTCCTGTTATATATATATATATATATATATATATATATATATATATATATATATATATATATATATATATATATATATATATATATATATATATATATATATATATATATTCACCAAACATTTCCTTCACAAGGAAAAAATAGCCCGCACTCAACAGGATTCAATGTTGCCCAAAGTTCTTTTAATTATTCAGCAGCACCCAGCTTACAGAGAAAATACCAGTTAGTCTTATATATATAAAATATATATATATATATATATTAAATGAAAAAACCATTGGTTTTAGGCCATATATAGTTAGGGATTTGCATTTAGAAAACCTTATTTTACTCGCATAAAACCATTGAAATTCCATATATAGTTATAAGCGCTAACTATATATCGCGCACCCGCAATCCACTGCTGATGATGTCACATATTACATCATTCATGACATGGTTAGTGACATCACTGATGACATCACTGATGACATCTCAAATGACATCACTGATGACATCACTGATTACAACATCCAGTGACTGTATGTTTCTGTAAAGTTAAAATATGTTTTACATATTGAAGAATGAGTGGATATATAAGTGTCTGGATGAAGGATTTACAAGGTGCATGACTGACTGATTGAGTGAGTGATTAAATGTGTCTCACTGAGTGCATGGGTTAGTGACTAAACTGTTTTAATTTGTGCATCATTATATCTGTTGTTCTACAAACTGCTGCATATGTTGATCAGTAGCTATATGAGTAACTGTATGGGTTATTGATTGGTTGTCCAAGTATTTGTATGGGAAACTGAGTGTGTGTGTATGGGTGGCTGGGAGGTGTGTGACTCTGTACATAGATGTGTGAGTAGTTGATTCACTATATGTATAGATTCAAAAGTGCATGTGGAAACAGCTGTATGGGCGGTTGACTGTGCATGAGTGTATTAGTGAGTGAATGGATATCTCAGTGCTACATGTCAAATTAAGTACATATGTAAAACACAGTACATGTGAGAGTTGACATCTATAAATAACTGTGCATAAGAGCCAGTGAATGTGTGGGTGGCTGTATGGATCATTGTGAACATGTATCAGAGATTGTATAAGAGAGTAAAGTAAATATGTGTTAGTATATGTTTGAATAAGTAAGGTGTGTATAACTGTATAGTTGAGAAAATGGAGGTGTGATTGATTTTTGGCATAACTGACTAGGTGTGTCAGTAACTCCATGGATGAGTGACAGTCTGTGACTGTCTGTTTACACTGATTGTATCTAAGGTTATATTAGAGTCTGAAGAGGTTCATGGTATTATCACATGAATGATATCATCAGTGATGTGATCAGTCATGTCAAATGAGATGTTATCAGTGATGTCATCAGTGATGTCATTTGAGATGTCATCAGTGATGTCATCAGTGATGTCACTAACCATGTCATGAATGATGTAATATGTGACATCATCAGCAGTGGATTGCGGGTGCGCGATATATAGTTAGCGCTTATAACTATATATGGAATTTCAATGGTTTTATGCGAGTAAAATAAGGTTTTCTAAATGCAAATCCCTAACTATATATGGCCGAAAACCAATGGTTTTTTCATTGAATTTTCAAGGTTTTGTAAATGCAAATTCCTAACTATATATGGACTATAACCTATGGTTTTTTCTGTGAATTTCAATGGTTTTTTAATAGCAAATATCAAAAGCTGTCAAATGTCAAGTACGTGATAGGTAAAAACGTTTTCGTGTTTATGCACGCTGATGTGCTTTGAACGCTGCCCCCCCCCCACTCCCCTCTTTTCTCTTAGTAGTACTCTCTCTTTGCAGATAGTGAACAGTAGTTAACGCAGACCTTTACCCCTGTTGTAATCCGTCGTACCTGCTTGTCTCTCCATTTGATTGATTATTATCCAAGCATTTACTGTTTTACAATTGGTTCTCTTTGGATCATTCTCTATTTACAAACAAGCACAAAGTCGCAATACTCTGTTTAGTCTTTGCAGATAGTGAAAAATCGTGTAAAAAAATAAAAGTAATCGAGCAAAATCAGTAGACCACTAATTCGATCTCTTTTTGACCTCGGTAAAATACAAACATTAGGAACAACCCTTCATGAGAAATACGAAAATAGTGAAATGAACTGAGCTCCACACCATGAGGGCTGCAAAACAGCTCGACTCCGCCACCCACACCGCCCAAAATAACGACAAACCCTATGCAAATATTGTAAATATACACAACACACCAGCAAAGAAACAGAGTAAAACATTTTATTAAATAACTATTTACATAACTATTTTATACTTTTTATTGCCCGATCCGGCTAGCTCAATCGATCGAGCATGAAACTCATGCACTGATAACAAGCGTTGAGAGTTTGTAGAACGATGGCTTCAGATTTTCCACATACGGTGTAGTGGCGCGAACTGGCAGGGGGCGTTTGGATTCTACCCCTTCCCCAAATAAGATTTTCATACGTGAATGTTCGTTCATGCTTTTTGTCCCTGAGTTGCTTCCATGTCACTGCCTTACACAATTGGCATAAGTCCTGGTTGTTGAGTGCCATACTTCAGAGTTCTAAGCAGCTCTTGTAACACTGTTTAAACCTTATTTGCACCTGCTGCAGCTTCACTATTCAAAGTAAGTGGGGTCCATTTGTGGACCTGACTGCATTGGAAAACAATGTGATACGGTGCCTCCCTAAACCGCTTGACGGAGGCCCCCGAGGGGCGGTGAGATGGCGCGGACTGAGAGGGGGCGCTTGGCTCCTGCCCCCTCCCCAAGTCGTGTTGCCCTGGTGAGGCCTGAGATCGCCCCCGGCATAGGCGGCCGGCTCCCGGGGTCCGGCGGAATTTTTTCCCTTTTGAAGAATCTTCCATTCTGGACCTTGTCCCACAATCCGTTTGACCTGAAGACACGCTGTCGTGGGGCGCCCCTTTACCGTTTTAGTTGCCATTCCGCCTGCTTTTGGTACTCTGTGCCTCTTCCGCCATTCAGCTGTTTACCGCCCGCTCTTGCGACTACAACGTCTCGCTCACCATGTAGTTGAGTTGCTCCCGCTCTTAAGATTTAACCGAACTTTTTGGACTGCTGAAAGCGGTTGTATTCCGACCGCTGGTTGGTGGAGACATTTTGACTATATTCTGGACCTGCATTGTCGCGTAATGCGTCATATGACGCGACGCGTTAGCGCACCCGGAAGTGCTCCGGTGCGCAAGGCGCAGCTTCCCGGAAGCGATCCAGAGCGCGCCGCGCAGCGCGTAACGTAAGCATAACAGGTCATGTGACTTGTTAATAAAACTTTTCATTGGTTCATTTTACTTTTCTTTTCCTAATTATGTAAGACTAGGTCATGTGACCTAAAAATAACACTTTTCATTGGATTAAAACATTTTTTTTCCCAAACGATGAAAGCCCCACCTTGTTTCTGGATGTTTCAGACTGAAGCTGGCGTCACCATGAGAGCACCACCATCTCGTAGCTCCGTCGTGGCCATTCCGCAAGCAATCATGGCAGCCGCTCCCCACCGGAAGCCTGCGGGAGTCGACGGCCCCCAAGACTTTTGTACAATCTTCAAGGCTGAGGGGACGCTTTCGAGAATGGAACCCAAGCCCTGGCAGACAAGCGTCCGAGTTCCAAGGTGTCCCAGGGCCATTTTACTGGACCAGGCCCAAAACCGAAGAGCCGACCGCCATTTTAGGAGTCCTGTGGAAGCCGCCTATCGCTGCACCGCAAGAGTGGAAGCAACTCAACTACATGGTGAGCGAGACGCTGTAGCCGTAAGAGCGGGCGCTAAACAGCTGAATGGCGGAAAAGGCACAGTGTAGCAAAAGCGGGCGGAATGGCGACTGAAACGATAAAGGGGTGCCCCACTACAGCAGACAAGCCTCCGCCATGTGCTTCAAAACTGCATATGTATCTCGTGATATCAAGGTTGGGCAACCAGTACACAACAAGCAGTTACGAGTCCCATTTACACCGGCGCCATTTTGGGCGCGGCCGGGCAGGTCCAGGATCTACTGAAACATAACAAATGAGGCTGACGTCTCTGAAGCAGTTGACGAACAGCAGGACATAGCAAATAAACATGAACTCTCTAAAGCTGTTAACTCACTGCAGGACAAAACAAGTGAACCTGAAACCTCTGGAATAATTGTCGCTCAAAAGAACAACACACAAAACTCTGTAGAGCCTGAAGAAAAAAAAACGATAGGGCACTGTAGTTTCAGACACACTTAACACTAATGACTAAACAAAGATATCGTCTGTTTATGAAGCAGTTATCATCTTGACAGAATTGACAAAGAAGTGTACAGACACCAATGCTATTAAGAAACACAAGGAAATCCTAACGCATCAGCATTCTCGGAAGAGGTTGACACAGATAGCATCTTAAGGAACAAAGAAAGACCTGTTCACTCTTGACACCCCAGGTGCTGTGTATGTTGCACTATAGTGCTGCATCGAGAAAACGGACAACCCTATTGATGTGGATTTTTCATTATTGATCATTGTAAAGAAATGGCGACTCCCCCCTTTAGCAGATTAGCTAAATGTTTGCGTAATTTAGGCATAAAAGTTATATTATTGTTGTTGTTGTTGTTATCGTTATAGTTCTGGTTAATTTAAAAAAATGGTTAAATATATTTACAGTTTTTGTTGCGTTCGTTATATTTAAATGTTAATAAAGTTTTAAAATCTAACTTTGTTGGAGTGCTATATATGTTTAGAAAATCGGGTGAATGGGGCCTTGAATCGGGTTATTGTCATGTGTGGGCTTTGCAAGTGTACTGCTACAAGATCGGACATTTCAAACTCAAATGCACGTTCTTTTTCTTACCTTTCCGAAGCATGGAGCGCAATAGCAGGCAGAGAAAGGGTGATGCACGTGTTGAACACTGCCTGGCCTGGCAAGTTGCTGGCAGTGCCCCCCCGCCCGCTCCTGAAAGAGGACACACACACACCGCCGCCCCGAGTACTTCGCAAATCTTTAAAAGACCATGCGCTTGTTCATGAGGCTTAAATGGTTTATCTCCCCTTCTAGAACCCCTGCATCGACCCTCTGACGTTTCCTGGAAGAATTAGCACGTAACACAATACCAAGCCCTCTCAGCTGAAACCCCCGAGAAATCATGGGGCATATTATCAAGGGGGTTTATTTCCGCTTTTTTGGCTTTAAAAGCCAAAAAAAAAAGAGATAAAATTATCTCCCTATTACCAAGCTGTCGCTAACACCAGTTAGTGACAGCTAAAAGGAGATAGCGACCATCTTGGGCCCCGCTTTGCATATCAGTGATATTTATCACTAATGACATGCAAAGTGGGCGTGCCAAGATTTTAGCGACTGGAAACAGTCCCTAACCATCGCTATCTCCTATTACCAACTTTTGGAGATATTCACGCTAAGCGCGAATATCTCCAAAACCTAACACCTGCCCTGAGCAGTTTTTGATACGTCACTTAATAAAGAATATATTTTACAGCTATAGATATTAGCTTTTAAAAAACCAATGAAATTCACAGAAAAAACCATAGGTTATAGACCATATATAGTTAGGAATTTGCATTTACAAAACCTTGAAAATTCAATGAAAAAAACATTGGTTTTAGGCCATATATAGTTAGGGATTTGCATTTACAAAACCTTATTTTACTCGCATAAAACCATTGAAATTCCATATATAGTTATAAGCGCTAACTATATATCGCGCACCCGCAATCCACTGCTGATGATGTCACATATTACATCATTCATGACATGGTTAGTGACATCACTGATGACATCACTGATGACATCTCAAATGACATCTGTGAATTTCATTGATTTTTTAATAGCAAATATGAAAAGCTTTAAAATGTCAAGTACGAGATAGATAAAAACATTTTCGTATTTATGCACGCTGATGTGCTTTGAACACTGCCCCCCCCTCCCCTCTTTTCTCTTAGTAGTACTCTCTCTTTGCAGATAGTGAACGGTAGTTAACGCAGGCCTTTGCCCCCGTTGTAATCCGTCGTGCCTGCTTGTCTCTCCATTTGATTGATTGTTATCCAAGCATTTACTGTTTTAGAATTGGTTCTCTTTGGATCATTCTCTATTTACAAACAAGCACAAAGTCGCAATACTCTGTTTAGTCCTTGCAGATAGTGAAAAATCGTGTAAAAAAATAAAAGTAATCGAGCAAAATCAGTAGGCCACTAATTGGATCTCTTTTTGACCTCGCTAAAATAGAAATATTAGGAACAACCCTTCATGAGAAATACGAAAATAGTGAGATGAACTGAGCTCCACACCATGAGGGCTGCAAGACAGCTCGACTCCGTCACCCACCCCGCCCAAAATAACGACAAACCCTATGCAAATATTAAAAATATAGACAACACACCAGCAAAGAAACAGGGTAAAACATTTTATTAAATAACTATTTACATAACTATTTTATACTTTTTATTGCCCGATCCGGGTAGCTCAATCGTTTGTACATTTTTCTAGATTTTTCAATCCAAGGTTGGTTGACTTTGTAGAACGATGGCTTCAGATTTTCAACATACGGTGTGGTGGCGCGGACTGGGAGGGGGCGCTTCGCTCCTGCCCCCTCCCCAAGTAAGATTTTCATACGTGAAAGTACGTTAATGGTTTTGGTCCCTGAGTTGCTTCAATGTCACTGCCATTCTCAAATGGCATAAGTTCTGGATGTTGGGTGCCATAGTTAAGAGTTCTGAGCAGTGCTTGTAACACTGTCTGAAGCTTATTTCCACCTACTGCAGCTTCACTATTCTCAAAGTAAGTGAGTGTCGTTTGTGGACCTGACTGCATTTGAAAACAATGTGATATGTTACCTTCCTAAACAGCTTGACGGAGGCCCCTGAGGGGCGGTGTGCTGGCCATGGACTCGGAGAAGACGCTTGGCTCCGACACCCTCCCCAAGTCTTATAGCACTGGTGTAGCCTGAGATCGCCCGACATAGGCGGCCGGCTCCCGGGGTCCGACGGAACTTTTTGCCTTTTGATGACTCTTCAATTCTGGACCTTGTCCCACAATCCGTTTGACCTGAAGACACGCTGTAGTGGGGCGCCCCTTTACCGTTTCAGTTGCCATTCCGCCCGCTTTTGCTACACTGTGCCTCTTCCGCCATTCAGCTGTTTACCGCCCGCTCTTGCGACTACAACGTCTCGCTCATCATGTAGTTGAGTTGCTCCCGCTCTTGCGGTGCAGCGATAGGCGGCTGCCACAGGACTCTCAAAATGGCGGCCGGCTCTTCGGTTTTGGGCCTGGTCCACTAAAATGGCCCTGGGACACCTTTGAACTCGGACGCTTCCCTGATAGGGCTTGGGTCCCATTCTCGAAAGCGTCCCCTCAGCCGTGAAGATTCTACAAAAGTCTTGGGGGCCTCCGACTCCCGCAGGCTTCTGGTGGGGAGCGGCTGCCATGTCTGCTCGTGGAATGGCCACGACGGAGCTACGAGATGGAAGTGCTCTCATGCTGACGCCAGCTTTAGCCTGAAACATCCAGAAACACTGTAGACTACCAATTCGATCAGTTCCGGTAGCGCCCCAACATGACCCGGAAGAGAAGAACTTGCCCTCCCCTCTTTGACTGATGGTTCTTGTTGCCTGTCCCCTTTGTTGTCATTTAACAGAACTTTTTGGACTGCTGAAAGGGGTTGTATTCCGAACGCTGGTTGGTGGAGACACTTTGACTATATTCTTGACCTACGTTGTCACGTAATGCGTTATATGACACGCCGCGTTAGCGCACCCGGAAGTGATCCGAGGCGCGGCGCGCAGCGCGTAACGTAAGCATAACAGGTCATGTGACTTGTTAATAAAACTTTTCATTGGTTCATTTTACTTATGTTATTTTAATGATGAAAAGCTTGGTCATATGACCTAAAAATTACGCTTTTTATTGTTTTCGAACATTATTTTTTTTAAAACATATGTTATAATATTCCAGGCTAATGTACTTTCCCGGAAAATGTACAACTGTCCTGCAAGTAAAATATATTCCTTTTTCGAGAAAAAGGGTGTTTCTTCGTTCCATGACGGAGCCGTTGAGTAAAAGATACTCGGCCTGCTGTCTTAGTCGCCGATACGCCTGATTATCAGATTCTTATCGATCACTTTATGTTGCAGGAGTGGAAAACACAACTGCCCTTGACCATTTATCTTTACTGCGTTCCTACATATTATACCTTTTATCCGTCATGTAATTGGACTGCTTTATTTCACTTGCCTTTTACTGATTCGAAAACAGTGACTAAAAGTAAAAACTTTACCAATGTAAATACTACTACCGTGTTTTGTTTTAAAAACCTTTATTGTGAAAATGTCAGTATACAAATACGGGCCTATAACCACGTGGGCCGGCCACGGCGCAAACTGAAATCGTATATGATGAGGAGACATTTACACTGTAGAGGAACGTAACGAGCGGGCCATTAGGTTGCAAGAACTAAGGTGTCTAACAGTTGGGGAATCGGTGGACATACATTTTGTAATTAAAATAAGACAGGGCCACTTACAATAACATTTTCTAGATATACATTTGCGGGCAAGGAGTTACGAGTCCCATTTATACCGGCGCCATTTTGGGCGAGGCCGGGCAGGTCCAAGATATAGTCAAAATGTCTCCACCAACCATCGGCCAGACCAGAACCCCTTTCGGCCCTTTATGCTACAAGATGGTGTCTTCCATTCAGAAAATATTGTTGGCGGCATTTTGAAAGGAAACAGAAACAGCCGTTCTCCTAGTGAGTTTCACATTGTTACATTTAGGAAGAATGTTGAAGAGTAGTATGTGGAAAATCTGAAGCCATTTTTCTACAAACTCTCAATCAGACTTGGATGGAAAAAAAATCCTGAAAAATGTACAAACTGAAAACCAATTTTTGTCTGTATAGCATCAACAGCAACGCTTGAGTCAGCTTTGTGTCAAGCCGCCATTTTCATTCAATCAATAGCGTCCCCCTGCACACATTCAGGGACCTGGTCGTGTCTTCAGATGAAACGGATTGTAGGAAAAGAAGCAGAAAGGAAAAGGAAAAAAGTTCCGCCGGACCTCGGGAGCCGGCCGCCTATGTCATGTGCGACCTTTGGCCACACCAGGGCAATAGTGAAGCTGCAGCAGGTGCAAATAAGCTTCAGACAGTCTTACAAGCACTGCTCAGAACTCTCAACTATGGCACTCAACATCCAGGACTTGCCATTCGGATCTTGGCGCCTTGTGCTGGTTCCGACCTATTCACACATCGGTCCACTACTGACATCACCTCATAAGCCAACGGGGCACCCCACGCCGACTTTCGGCGCAGCATTGTAGGATGGCCACACCAATGCGGCAACTTGCTGGACACAACCTCGGTGCCAAACGGATCTCGGCGCGTTCGACTCACTGTACCGCAAGAGTGACCGGAACTCAGCTGGACACGCCGTCTTTCGGCGCAGCATTGTAGGATGGCCACACCAGTGCGGCAATTTGCTGGACACCACCTCGGTGCCATCCGGATCTCGGCGCGTTCGAGTCACTGTACCGCAAGAGTGACCGCAACTCAGCTGGACACGCCATCTTTCGACGCAGCATTGTAGGATGGCCACACCAGTGCGGCAATTTGCTGGACACCACCTCGGTGCCATCCGGATCTCGGCGCGTTCGAGTCAATGTACCGCAAGAGTGACCGCAACTCAGCTGGACACGCCGTCTTTCGGCGCAGCATTGTAGGATGGCCACACCAGTGCGGCAATTTGCTGGACACCACCTCGGTGCCATCCGGATCTCGACGCGTTGTCCTGCCTTCGGCCTATTCGCACATCGGTCCGCTACTGACGCCGCCTCACGTGCCAACGGATTTTTTACGCTTTTTCTAGCCCTATGCCGCATAACAGGTCATGTGACTTGTTTATAAAACTTTTCATTGGTTCATTTTACTTTTGGTTTCCTAAAGATGGAAGGCTTGGTCATATGACCTAAAAATAAAACTTTTCATTGGTTTAGAACATTTTTTTTCCCAAACGATGAAAGCCCCACCTTGTTTCTGGATCATTCAGACTGAAGCTGGCGTCAGCATGAGAGCACCACCATCTCGTGGCTCCGTCGTGGTCATTCCGCGAGCAATCATGGCAGCCGCTCCCCACCGGAAGCCTGCGGGAGTCGGGGGCCCCCAAGACTTTTGTAGAATCTTCACGGCTGAGGGGACGCTTTTCGAGAATGGAGCCCAAGCCCTAGCAGGCAAGCGTCCGAGTTCCAAGGTGTCCCAGGGCCATTTCAGTGGACCAGGCCCAAAACCGAAGAGCCGTCCGCCATTTTAAGAGTCATGTGGCAGCCGCCTATCGCTGCACTGCAAGAGTGGGAGCAACTCAACAACATGGTGAGCGAGACGCTGTAGCCGCAAGAGCGGGCGCAACTCAGCTGGATGGCCGCCACCTGGGGAGGCCCGTTCACGCCGCCTCCCCCACGCCCCCCCCCCCGGGCCGCCGCACGCCAATTTTCGGAGCAGCATTGTAGGATACCAAAACCAGTGCGGCAGTTTACTGGACATCACCTGAGTGCCATCAATATCTCAGCGCGTACTGCTGCCTTGGGACTATTCGCACAACAGACCGCTACTGACGAGGCCTCCCCCCGCACCACCCGGGACGCCCCACGCCAATTTTCGGAGCAGCATTGTAGGATCCCAAAACCAGTGCGGCACCCAGGCGACATCACCTGGGTGCCGTCCAGAACTCTGCACGTTGTGCTGCCTTGGGACTATTCGCACAAAAGACAGCTTCTGACCATTGTTGCTTTTTTGGGTGAAAAATGTTTAAATGTTTTTACAGTTTTTGTTCCGTTCATTATAGTTAAAAGTTAATAAAGTTTTAAAATCTAACTTTGTTGGAGTGCTATATATGTTTAAAAAATCGGGTGAATGGGGCCTTGAATCGGGTTATTGTCATGTGTGGGCTTTGCAAGTGTACTGCTACAAGATCGGACATTTCAAACTCAAATGCACGTTCTTTTTCTTACCTTTCCGAAGCATGGAGCGCAATAGCAGGCAGAGAAAGGGTGATGCACGTGTTGAACACTGCCTGGCCTGGCAAGTTGCTGGCAGTGCCCCCCCCTCCCGCTCCTGAAAGAGGGCACACACACACCGCCGCCCCGAGTACTTCACAAATCTTTAAAAGACCATGCGCTTGTTCATGAGGCTTAAATGGTTTATCACCCCTTCTAGAACCCCTGCATCGACCCTCTGACGTTTCCTGGAAGAATTAGCACGTAACACAATACCAAGCCCTGTCAGCTGAAACCCCCGAGAAATCATGGGGCATATTATCAAGGGGGTTTATTTCCGCTTTTTTGGCTTTAAAAGCCAAAAAAAAAAGAGATAAAATTATCTCCCTATTACCAAGCTGTCGCTAACACCAGTTAGTGACAGCTAAAAGGAGATAGCGACCATCTTGGG